>NC_064829.1:10000-1210000 GCF_024166365.1 Elephas maximus indicus | reverse complement strand
TCTTGTTAGGGGTTTAGTGTTGTTTATTGTTAGGGGGTTAGTGTTTGTTGTTAGGGGTTTAGGGTTGTTTCTTGTTGGGGTTTAGTGGTTTTTGTTGTTAGGGTGTTAGTGTTGTTTGTTGTTAGGGTGTTAGTGTTTTGTGTTGTTAGGAGGTTAGTGTTGTTTGATGTTAGGGGTTTAGGGTTGTTTGTTGTTAGGGGTTTAGGGTTGTTTGTTGTTAGTGGGTTAGGGTTGTTTGTTGTTAGTGGGTTAGTGTTTTTGGTTTTTAGGGGTTAGGGTTGTTTGTTGTTTGGGGGTTAGTGTTTGTTGTTAGGGGGCTAGGGTTGTTTGTTGTTAGGGTGTTAGTGTTCTTCGATGTTAGGGGTTTAGGGTTGTTTGTTGTTAGGGGGTTAGTGTTGTTTGTTGTTAGGGGTTTAGGGTTGTTTCTTGTTAGGGGGTTAGTGTTGTTTGTTGTTAGGGGCTTAGGGTTGTTTCTTGTTGGGGTTTAGTGGTGTTTGTTGTTCGGGTGTTAGTGTTGTTTGTTGTTAGGGGCTTAGTGTTGTTTGTTTTTAGGGGTTTAGTGTTGTTTTCTTTTAGGGTTTTAGGGTTGTTTGTTGTTTCGGGGTTAGTGTTTGTTGCTAGGGGGTTAGGGTTGTTTGTTGTTAGGGTGTTAGTGTTCTTTGATGTTAGGGGTTTAGGGTTGTTTGTTGTTAGGGGGTTAGTGTTGTTTGTTGTTAGGGGGTTAGGGTTGTTTCTGGGTAGGGTGTTACTGTTGTTTGTTGTTAGGGGGTTAGGGTTGTTTGTTGTTAGGGTGTTAGTGTTGTTTGTTGTTAGTGGGTTAGGGTTTTTTGTTGTTTGGTTAGGGTTGTTTGTTTTTAGGGGGTTAGTGTTGTTTGTTGTTAGGAGTTTAGGGTTGTTTCTTGTAGGGGTTTAGTGGTTTTTGTTGTTAGGGTGTTAGTGTATACTGTGGTTAGGGGGTTAGTGTTGTTGGTTCTTCGGGGGTTAGGATTGTTTGTTGTTAGGGGGTTAGGGTTGTTTGTTGTTTGGGGGTTAGGGTTGTTTGTTGTTACGGGGTTAGTGTTGTTTATTGTTACGGGGTTAGGGTAGTTTCTTGTTAGGGGTTTAGTGTTGTTTATTGTTAGGGGGTTAGTGTTTGTTGTTAGGGGTTTAGGGTTGTTTCTTGTTGGGGTTTAGTGGTTTTTGTTGTTAGGGTGTTAGTGTTGTTTGTTGTTAGGGTGTTAGTGTTTTGTGTTGTTAGGGGGTTAGTGTTGTTTGATGTTAGGGGTTTAGGGTTGTTTGTTGTTAGTGGGTTAGGGTTGTTTGTTGTTAGTGGGTTAGTGTTTTTGGTTTTTAGGGGTTAGGGTTGTTTGTTGTTTGGGGGTTAGTGTTTGTTGTTAGGGGGCTAGGGTTGTTTGTTGTTAGGGTGTTAGTGTTCTTTGATGTTAGGGGTTTAGTGTTGTTTGTTGTTAGGGGGTTAGTGTTGTTTGTTGTTAGGGTGTTAGGGTTGTTTGTTGTTAGTGGGCTAGGGTTGTTTGTTGTTAGTGGTTTAGTGTTTTTGGTTTTTAGGGGTTAGGGTTGTTTGTTGTTTGGGGGTTAGTGTTTGTTGTTAGGGTGTTAGTGTTTTGTGTTGTTAGGGGGTTAGTGTTCTTTGATGTTAGGGATTTAGGGTTGTTTGTTGTTAGGGGGTTAGTGTTGTTTGTTGTTGGGGGTTAGGGTTGTTTGTTGTTAGGGTGTTAGTGTTGTTTGTTGTTAGGGGTTAGGGTTGTTTGTTGTTAGGGTGTTAGTGTTGTTTGTTGTTAGTGGGTTAGGTTTGTTTGTTGTTTGCTTAGGGTTGTTTGTTGTTAGGGGGTTAGTGTTGTTTGTTGTTAGGGGTTTAGGGTTGTTTCTTGTAGGGGTTTAGTGGTTTTTGTTGTTAGGGTGTTAGTGTATACTGTGGTAAGGGGGTTAGTGTTGTTGGTTGTTCGGGGGTTAGGATTGTTTGTTGTTAGGGGGTTAGGGTTGTTTGTTGTTTGGGGGTTAGGGTTGTTTGTTGTTACGGGGTTATTGTTGTTTGTTGTTACGGGGTTAGGGTAGTTTCTTGTTAGGGGTTTAGTGTTGTTTATTGTTAGGGGGTTAGTGTTTGTTGTTAGGGGTTTAGGGTTGTTTCTTGTTGGGGTTTAGTGGTTTTTGTTGTTAGGGTGTTAGTGTTGTTTGTTGTTAGGGTGTTAGTGTTTTGTGTTGTTAGGAGGTTAGTGTTGTTTGATGTTAGGGGTTTAGGGTTGTTTGTTGTTAGGGGGTTAGGGTTGTTTGTTGTTAGTGGGTTAGGGTTGTTTGTTGTTAGTGGGTTAGTGTTTTTGGTTTTTAGGGGTTAGGGTTGTTTGTTGTTTGGGGGTTAGTGTTTGTTGTTAGGGGGCTAGGGTTGTTTGTTGTTAGGGTGTTAGTGTTCTTCGATGTTAGGGGTTTAGGGTTGTTTGTTGTTAGGGGGTTAGTGTTGTTTGTTGTTAGCGTGTTAGGGTTGTTTGTTGTTAGTGGGTTAGGGTTGTTTGTTGATAAGAGTTTAGGATTTGTGTTGTTAGCGGGTTAGTATTGTTCGTTGCTGGGGGTTAGTGTTGTTTCTTCTTAGGGCGTTAGTGTTGTTTGTTCTTCGGGGGTTAGGGTTTGTTGTTGTTAGGGCGTTAGTGTTGTTTGTTGTTAGGGGGTTAGTGTTGTTTGTTGTTAGGGGTTTAGGGTTGTTTCTTGTTAGGGGGTTAGTGTTGTTTGTTGTTAGGGGCTTAGGGTTGTTTCTTGTTGGGGTTTAGTGGTGTTTGTTGTTAGGGTGTTAGTGTATACTGTGGTTAGGGGGTTAGTGTTGTTGGTTGTTCGGGGGTTAGGATTGTTTGTTGTTAGGGGGTTAGGGTTGTTTGTTGTTTGGGGGTTAGGGTTGTTTGTTGTTACGGGGTTAGTGTTGTTTGTTGTTACGGGGTTAGGGTAGTTTCTTGTTAGGGGTTTAGTGTTGTTTATTGTTAGGGGGTTAGTGTTTGTTGTTAGGGGTTTAGGGTTGTTTCCTGTTGGGGTTTAGTGGTTTTTGTTGTTAGGGTGTTAGTGTTGTTTGTTGTTAGGGTGTTAGTGTTTTGTGTTGTTAGGAGGTTAGTGTTGTTTGATGTTAGGGGTTTAGGGTTGTTTGTTGTTAGGGGTTTAGGGTTGTTTGTTGTTAGTGGGTTAGGGTTGTTTGTTGTTAGTGGGTTAGTGTTTTTGGTTTTTAGGGGTTAGGGTTGTTTGTTGTTTGGGGGTTAGTGTTTGTTGTTAGGGGGCTAGGGTTGTTTGTTGTTAGGGTGTTAGTGTTCTTCGATGTTAGGGGTTTAGGGTTGTTTGTTGTTAGGGGGTTAGTGTTGTTTGTTGTTAGGGGTTTAGGGTTGTTTCTTGTTAGGGGGTTAGTGTTGTTTGTTGTTAGGGGCTTAGGGTTGTTTCTTGTTGGGGTTTAGTGGTGTTTGTTGTTCGGGTGTTAGTGTTGTTTGTTGTTAGGGGCTTAGTGTTGTTTGTTTTTAGGGGTTTAGTGTTGTTTTCTTTTAGGGTCTTAGGGTTGTTTGTTGTTTCGGGGTTAGTGTTTGTTGCTAGGGGGTTAGGGTTGTTTGTTGTTAGGGTGTTAGTGTTCTTTGATGTTAGGGGTTTAGGGTTGTTTGTTGTTAGGGGGTTAGTGTTGTTTGTTGTTAGGGGGTTAGGGTTGTTTCTGGTTAGGGTGTTACTGTGGTTTGTTGTTAGGGGGTTAGGGTTGTTTGTTGTTAGGGTGTTAGTGTTGTTTGTTGTTAGTGGGTTAGGGTTTTTTGTTGTTTGGTTAGGGTTGTTTGTTTTTAGGGGGTTAGTGTTGTTTGTTGTTAGGAGTTTAGGGTTGTTTCTTGTAGGGGTTTAGTGGTTTTTGTTGTTAGGGTGTTAGTGTATACTGTGGTTAGGGGGTTAGTGTTGTTGGTTCTTCGGGGGTTAGGATTGTTTGTTGTTAGGGGGTTAGGGTTGTTTGTTGTTTGGGGGTTAGGGTTGTTTGTTGTTACGGGGTTAGTGTTGTTTATTGTTACGGGGTTAGGGTAGTTTCTTGTTAGGGGTTTAGTGTTGTTTATTGTTAGGGGGTTAGTGTTTGTTGTTAGGGGTTTAGGGTTGTTTCTTGTTGGGGTTTAGTGGTTTTTGTTGTTAGGGTGTTAGTGTTGTTTGTTGTTAGGGTGTTAGTGTTTTGTGTTGTTAGGGGGTTAGTGTTGTTTGATGTTAGGGGTTTAGGGTTGTTTGTTGTTAGTGGGTTAGGGTTGTTTGTTGTTAGTGGGTTAGTGTTTTTGGTTTTTAGGGGTTAGGGTTGTTTGTTGTTTGGGGGTTAGTGTTTGTTGTTAGGGGGCTAGGGTTGTTTGTTGTTAGGGTGTTAGTGTTCTTTGATGTTAGGGGTTTAGTGTTGTTTGTTGTTAGGGGGTTAGTGTTGTTTGTTGTTAGGGTGTTAGGGTTGTTTGTTGTTAGTGGGCTAGGGTTGTTTGTTGTTAGTGGTTTAGTGTTTTTGGTTTTTAGGGGTTAGGGTTGTTTGTTGTTTGGGGGTTAGTGTTTGTTGTTAGGGTGTTAGTGTTTTGTGTTGTTAGGGGGTTAGTGTTCTTTGATGTTAGGGATTTAGGGTTGTTTGTTGTTAGGGGGTTAGTGTTGTTTGTTGTTGGGGGTTAGGGTTGTTTGTTGTTAGGGTGTTAGTGTTGTTTGTTGTTAGAGGTTAGGGTTGTTTGTTGTTGGGGTTTAGTGGTTTTTGTTGTTCGGGTGTTAGTGTTTATTGTGGTTAGGGGGTTAGTGTTGTTCGTTGTTCGGGGGTTAGGATTGTTTGTTGTTGGGGGTTAGGGTTGTTTGTTGTTTCGGGGTTAGGGTTGTTTCTTGTTACCAGGTTAGTGTTGTTTGTTGTTTCGGGGTTAGGGTAGTTTCTTGTTAGGGGTTTAGTGTTGTTTGTTGTTAGGGGGTTAGTGTTTGTTGTTAGGGGTTTAGGGTTGTTTCTTGTTGGGGTTTAGTGGTTTTTGTTGTTAGGGTTTTAGTGTTGTTTGTTGTTAGGGTGTTAGTGTTTTGTGTTGTTAGGGGGTTAGTGTTGTTTGATGTTAGGGGTTTAGGGTTGTTTGTTGTTAGGGGGTTAGTGTTGTTTGTTGTTAGGGTGTTAGGGTTGTTTGTTGTTAGTTTGTTAGGGTTGTTTGTTGTTAGTGGGTTAGTGTTTTTGGTTTTTAGGGGTTAGCGTTGTTTGTTGTTTGGGGGTTAGTGTTTGTTGTTAGGGGGTTAGGGTTGTTTGTTGTTAGGGTGTTAGTGTTCTTTGATGTTAGGGGTTTAGGGTTGTTTGTTGTTAGGGGGTTAGTGTTGTTTGTTGTTAGGGGGTTAGGGTTGTTTCTGGTTAGGGTGTTACTGTTGTTTGTTGTTAGGGGGTTAGGGTTGTTTGTTGTTAGGGTGTTAGTGTTGTTTGTTGTTAGTGGGTTAGGGTTTTTTGTTGTTTGGTTAGGGTTGTTTGTTGTTAGGGGATTAGTGTTGTTTGTTGTTAGGGGTTTAGGGTTGTTTCTTGTAGGGGTTTAGTGGTTTTTGTTGTTAGGGTGTTAGTGTATACTGTGGTTAGGGGATTAGTGTTTTTGGTTGTTCGGGGGTTAGGATTGTTTGTTGTTAGGGTGTTAGGGTTGTTTGTTGTTTGGGGGTTAGGGTTGTTTGTTGTTACGGGGTTAGTGTTGTTTGTTGTTACGGGGTTAGGGTAGTTTCTTGTTAGGGGTTTAGTGTTGTTTATTGTTAGGGGGTTAGTGTTTGTTGTTAGGGGTTTAGGGTTGTTTCTTGTTGGGGTTTAGTGGTTTTTGTTGTTAGGGTGTTAGTGTTGTTTGTTGTTAGGGTGTTAGTGTTTTGTGTTGTTAGGAGGTTAGTGTTGTTTGATGTTAGGGGTTTAGGGTTGTTTGTTGTTAGGGGGTTAGGGTTGTTTGTTGTTAGTGGGTTAGGGGTGTTTGTTGTTAGTGGGTTAGTGTTTTTGGTTTTTAGGGGTTAGGGTTGTTTGTTGTTTGGGGGTTAGTGTTTGTTGTTAGGGGGCTAGGGTTGTTTGTTGTTAGGGTGTTAGTGTTCTTCGATGTTAGGGGTTTAGGGTTGTTTGTTGTTAGGGGGTTAGTGTTGTTTGTTGTTAGCGTGTTAGGGTTGTTTGTTGTTAGTGGGTTAGGGTTGTTTGTTGATAAGAGGTTAGGATTTGTGTTGTTAGGGGGTTAGTATTGTTCGTTGCTGGGGGTTAGTGTTGTTTCTTCTTAGGGCGTTAGTGTTGTTTGTTCTTCGGGGGTTAGGGTTGGTTGTTGTTAGGGCGTTAGTGTTGTTTGTTGTTAGGGGGTTAGGGTTGTTTGTTGTTAGGGTGTTAGTGTTGTTTGTTGTTAGGGGGTTAGGGTTGTTTGTTGTTCGGGTGTTAGTGTTGTTTGTTGTTAGTGGGTTAGGTTTGTTTGTTGTTTGGTTAGGGTTGTTTGTTGTTAGGGGGTTAGTGTTGTTTGTTGTTAGGGTTTTAGGGTTGTTTCTTGTTGGGGTTTATTGGTTTTTGTTGTTAGGGTGTTAGTGTTGTTTGTTGTTAGGGGGTTAGGGTTGTTTGTTGTTCGTGTGATAGTGTTGTTTGTTGTTAGTGGTTTAGGTTTGTGTGTTGTTTGGTTAGGGTTTTTTGTTGTTAGGGGGTTAGTGTTGTTTGTTGTTAGGGGTTTAGGGTTGTTTCTTGTTGGGGTTTAGTGGTTTTTGTTGTTCGGGTGTTAGTGTTTATTGTGGTTAGGGGGTTAGTGTTGTTCGTTGTTCGGGGGTTAGGATTGTTTGTTGTTGGGGGTTAGGGTTGTTTGTTGTTTGGGGGTTAGGGTTGTTTCTTGTTACCAGGTTAGTGTTGTTTGTTGTTACGGGGTTAGGGTAGTTTCTTGTTAGGGGTTTAGTGTTGTTTGTTGGTAGGGGGTTAGTGTTTGTTGTTAGGGGTTTAGGGTTGTTTCTTGTTGGGGTTTAGTGGTTTTTGTTGTTAGGGTTTTAGTGTTGTTTGTTGTTAGGGTGTTAGTGTTTTGTGTTGTTAGGGGGTTAGTGTTGTTTGATGTTAGGGGTTTAGGGTTGTTTGTTGTTAGGGGGTTAGTGTTGTTTGTTGTTAGGGTGTTAGGGTTGTTTGTTGTTAGTTTGTTAGGGTTGTTTGTTGTTAGTGGGTTAGTGTTTTTGGTTTTTAGGGGTTAGCGTTGTTTGTTGTTTGGGGGTTAGTGTTTGTTGTTAGGGGGTTAGGGTTGTTTGTTGTTAGGGTGTTAGTGTTCTTTGATGTTAGGGGTTTAGGGTTGTTTGTTGTTAGGGGGTTAGTGTTGTTTGTTGTTAGGGGGTTAGGGTTGTTTCTGGTTAGGGTGTTACTGTTGTTTGTTGTTAGGGGGTTAGGGTTGTTTGTTGTTAGGGTGTTAGTGTTGTTTGTTGTTAGTGGGTTAGGGTTTTTTGTTGTTTGGTTAGGGTTGTTTGTTGTTAGGGGGTTAGTGTTGTTTGTTGTTAGGGGTTTAGGGTTGTTTCTTGTAGGGGTTTAGTGGTTTTTGTTGTTAGGGTGTTAGTGTATACTGTGGTTAGGGGGTTAGTGTTTTTGGTTGTTCGGGGGTTAGGATTGTTTGTTGTTAGGGTGTTAGGGTTGTTTGTTGTTTGGGGGTTAGGGTTGTTTGTTGTTACGGGGTTAGTGTTGTTTGTTGTTACGGGGTTAGGGTAGTTTCTTGTTAGGGGTTTAGTGTCGTTTATTGTTAGGGGGTTAGTGTTTGTTGTTAGGGGTTTAGGGTTGTTTCTTGTTGGGGTTTAGTGGTTTTTGTTGTTAGGGTGTTAGTGTTGTTTGTTGTTAGGGTGTTAGTGTTTTGTGTTGTTAGGAGGTTAGTGTTGTTTGATGTTAGGGGTTTAGGGTTGTTTGTTGTTAGGGGGTTAGTGTTGTTTGTTGTTAGTGGGTTAGGGTTGTTTGTTGTTAGTGGGTTAGTGTTTTTGGTTTTTAGGGGTTAGGGTTGTTTGTTGTTTGGGGGTTAGTGTTTTTTGTTAGGGGCTAGGGTTGTTTGTTGTTAGGGTGTTAGTGTTCTTTGATGTAAGGGGTTTAGGGTTGTTTGTTGTTAGGGGGTTAGTGTTGTTTGTTGTTAGGGTGTTAGGGTTGTTTCTTGTTGGGATTTAGTGGTTTTTGTTGTTAGGGTGTTAGTGTTGTTTGTTGTTAGGGTGTTAGTGTTTTGTGTTGTTAGTAGGTTAGTGTTGTTTGATGTTAGGGGTTTAGGGTTGTTTGTTGTTAGGGGGTTAGGGTTGTTTGTTGTTAGTGGGTTAGGGGTGTTTGTTGTTAGTGGGTTAGTGTTTTTGGTTTTTAGGGGTTAGGGTTGTTTGTTGTTTGGGGGTTAGTGTTTGTTGTTAGGGGGCTACGGTTGTTTGTTGTTAGGGTGTTAGTGTTCTTCGATGTTAGGGGTTTAGGGTTGTTTGTTGTTAGGGGGTTAGTGTTGTTTGTTGTTAGGGTGTTAGGGTTGTTTGTTGTTAGTGGGTTAGGGTTGTTTGTTGATAAGAGGTTAGGATTTGTGTTGTTAGGGGGTTAGTATTGTTCGTTGCTGGGGGTTAGTGTTGTTTCTTCTTAGGGCGTTAGTGTTGTTTCTTCTTAGGGGGTTAGGGTTGGTTGTTGTTAGGGTCTTAGTGTTGTTTGTTGTTAGGGGGTGAGTGTTGTTTGTTGTTAGGGGTTTAGGGTTTTCTTGTTAGGGGGTTAGTGTTGTTTGTTGTTAGGGGCTTAGGGTTGTTTCTTGTTGGGGTTTAGTGGTGTTTGTTGTTCGGGTGTTAGTGTTGTTTGTTGTTAGGGGCTTAGTGTTGTTTGTTTTTAGGGGTTTAGTGTTGTTTGCTTTTAGGGTTTTAGGGTTGTTTGTTGTTTGGGGGTTAGTGTTTGTTGTTAGGGGGTTAGGGTTTTTTGTTGTTAGGGTGTTAGTGTTCTTTGATGTTAGGGGTTTAGGGTTGTTTGTTGTTAGGGGGTTAGGGTTGTTTCTGGTTAGGGTGTTACTGTTGTTTGTTGTTAGGGGGTTAGGGTTGTTTGTTGTTAGGGTGTTAGTGTTGTTTGTTGTTAGTGGGTTAGGGTTTTTTGTTGTTTGGTTAGGGTTGTTTGTTGTTAGGGGTTAGTGTTGTTTGTTCTTAGGGGTTTAGGGTTGTTTCTTGTAGGGGTTTAGTGGTTTTTGTTTTTAGGGTGATAGTGTATACTGTGGTTAGGGGGTTACTGTTGTTGGTTGTTCGGGGGTTAGGATTGTTTGTTGTTAGGGGGTTAGGGTTGTTTGTTGTTTGGGGGTTAGGGTTGTTTGTTGTTACGGGGTTAGCGTTGTTTGTTGTTACGGGGTTAGGGTAGTTTCTTGTTAGGGGTTTAGTGTTGTTTATTGTTAGGGGGTTAGTGTTTGTTGTTAGGGTTTTAGGGTTGTTTCTTGTTGGGGTTTTGTGGTTCTTGTTGTTAAGGTGTTAGCGTTGTTTGTTGTTAGGGTGTTAGTGTTGTTTGTTGTTAGGGGTTAGGGTTTTTTGTTGTTAGGGTGTTAGTGTTGTTTGTTGTTAGTGGGTTAGGTTTGTTTGTTGTTTGGTTAGGGTTGTTTGTTAGGGGGTTAGTGTTGTTTGTTGTTAGGGGTTTAGGGTTGTTTCTTGTTGGGGTTTAGTGGTTTTTGTTGTTAGGGTGTTAGTGTTTATTGTGGTTAGGGGGTTAGTGTTGTTGGTTGCTCGGGGGTTAGGATTGTTTGTTGTTAGGGGGTTAGGGTTGTTTGTTGTTTGGGGGTTAGGGCTGTTTGTTGTTACGGGGTTAGTGTTGTTTGTTGTTACAAGGTTAGGTTAGTTTCTTGTTAGGGGTTTATGGTTGTTTGTTGTTAGGGGGTTAGTGTTGTTTGTTGTTAGGGTGTTAGGGTTGTTGTTAGTGGGTTAGGGTTGTTTGTTGTTAGTGGGTTAGTGTTTTTGTTTTTCAGGGGTTAGGGTTGTTTGTTGTTTGGGGGTTAGTGTTTGTTGTTAGGGGTTTGGGGTTGATTGTTGTTAGGGTGTTAGTGTTGTTTGATGTTAGGGGTTTAGGGTTGTTTGTTGTTAGGGGGTTAGTGTTGTTTGTTGTTAGGGGGTTAGGGTTGTTTGTTGTTAGGGTGTTAGTGTTTGTTGTTAGGGGGTTAGGGTTGTTTGTTGTTAGGGTGTTAGTGTTGTTTGTTGTTAGTGGGTTAGGTTTGCTTGTTTTTTGGTTAGGGTTGTTTGTTGTTTCGGGGTTAGTGTTGTTTGTTGTTAGGGGTTTAGGGTTGTTTCTTGTTGGGGTTTAGTGGTTTTTGTTGTTAGGGTGTTAGTGTATACTGTGGTTAGGGGGTTAGTGTTGTTGGTTCTTCGGGGGTTAGGATTGTTTGTTGTTAGGGGGTTAGGGTTGTTTGTTGTTTGGGGGTTAGGGTTGTTTGTTGTTACGGGGTTAGTGTTGTTTATTGTTACGGGGTTAGGGTAGTTTCTTGTTAGGGGTTTAGTGTTGTTTATTGTTAGGGGGTTAGTGTTTGTTGTTAGGGGTTTAGGGTTGTTTCTTGTTGGGGTTTAGTGGTTTTTGTTGTTAGGGTGTTAGTGTTGATTGTTGTTAGGGTGTTACTGTTTTGTGTTGTTCGAGGGTTAGTGTTCTTTGATGTTAGGGGTTTATGGTTGTTTTTTGTTAGGGGGTTAGGGTTGTTTGTTGTTAGGGGGTTAGTGTTGTTTGTTGTTAGGGTGTTAGGGTTGTTTGTTGTTAGTGGGCTAGGGTTGTTTGTTGTTAGTGTTTTAGTGTTTTTGGTTTTTAGGGGTTAGGGTTGTTTGTTGTTTGGGGGTTAGTGTTTGTTGTTAGGGTGTTAGTGTTTTGTGTTGTTAGGGGGTTAGTGTTCTTTGATGTTAGGGATTTAGGGTTGTTTGTTGTTAGGGGGTTAGTGTTGTTTGTTGTTAGGGGGTTAGGGTTGTTTGTTGTTAGGGTGTTAGTGTTGTTTGTTGTTAGGGGTTAGGGTTGTTTGTTGTTAGGTTGTTAGTGTTGTTTGTTGTTAGTGGGTTAGGTTTGTTTGTTGTTTGGTTAGGGTTGTTTGTTGTTAGGGGGTTAGTGTTGTTTGTTGTTAGGGTTTTAGGGTTGTTTCTTGTTGGGGTTTAGTGGTTTTTGTTGTTAGGGTGTTAGTCTTTATTGTGGTTGGGGGTTAGTGTTGTTGGTTGTTCGGGGGTTAGGATTGTTTGTTGTTAGGGGGTTAGGGTTGTTTGTTGTTTGGGGGTTAGGGTTGTTTGTTTTTACGGGGTTAGTGTTTGTTGTTACGGGGTTAGTGTTTGTTGTTACGGGGTTAGGTTAGTTTCTTGTTAGGGTGTTAGTGTTGTTTGTTGTTAGGGGGTTAGTGTTGTTTGTTGTTAGGGGTTTAGGGTTGTTTCTTGTTAGGGGGTTAATGTTGTTTGTTGTTAGGGGCTTAGGGTTGTTTCTTGTTGGGGTTTAGTGGTGTTTGTTGTTCGGGTGTTAGTGTTGTTTGTTGTTAGGGGCTTAGTGTTGTTTGTTTTTAGGGGTTTAGTGTTGTTTGCTTTTAGGGTTTTAGGGTTGTTTGTTGTTTGGGGGTTAGTGTTTGTTGTTAGGGGGTTAGGGTTGTTTGTTGTTAGGGTGTTAGTGTTCTTTGATGTTAGTTGTTTAGGGTTGTTTGTTGTTATGGGGTTAGTGTTGTTTGTTGTTAGGGGGTTAGCGTTGTTTGTTGTTAGGGTGTTAGTGTTGTTTGTTGTTAGGGGGTTAGGGTTGTTTGTTGTTCGGGTGTTAGTGTTGTTTGTTGTTAGTGGGTTAGGTTTGTTTGTTGTTTGGTTAGGGTTGTTTGTTGTTAGGGGGTTAGTGTTGTTTGTTGTTAGGGTTTTAGGGTTGTTTCTTGTTGGGGTTTATTGGTTTTTGTTGTTAGGGTATTAGTGTTGTTTGTTGTTAGTGGGTTAGGGTTGTTTGTTGTTCGTGTGATAGTGTTGTTTGTTGTTAGTGGTTTAGGTTTGTTTGTTGTTTGGTTAGGGTTGTTTGTTGTTAGGGGGTTAGTGTTGTTTGTTGTTATGGGTTTAGGGTTGTTTCTTGTTGGGGTTTAGTGGTTTTAGTTGTTCGGGTGTTAGTGTTTATTGTGGTTAGGGGGTTAGTGTTGTTCGTTGTTCGGGGGTTAGGATTGTTTGTTGTTGGGGGTTAGGGTTGTTTGTTGTTTGGGGGTTAGGGTTGTTTCTTGTTACCAGGTTAGTGTTGTTTGTTGTTACGGGGTTAGGGTAGTTTCTTGTTAGGGGTTTAGTGTTGTTTGTTGTTAGGGGGTTAGTGTTTGTTGTTAGGGGTTTAGGGTTGTTTCTTGTTGGGGTTTAGTGGTTTTTGTTGTTAGGGTTTTAGTGTTGTTTGTTGTTAGGGTGTTAGTGTTTTGTGTTGTTAGGGGGTTAGTGTTGTTTGATGTTAGGGGTTTAGGGTTGTTTGTTGTTAGGGGGTTAGTGTTGTTTGTTGTTAGGGTGTTAGGGTTGTTTGTTGTTAGTTTGTTAGGGTTGTTTGTTGTTAGTGGGTGAGTGTTTTTGGTTTTTAGGGGTTAGGGTTGTTTGTTGTTTGGGGGTTAGTGTTTGTTGTTAGGGGGTTAGGGTTGTTTGTTGTTAGGGTGTTAGTGTTCTTTGATGTTAGGGGTTCAGAGTTGTTTGTTGTTAGGGGGTTAGTGTTGTTTGTTGTTAGGGGGTTAGGATTGTTTCTGGTTAGGGTGTTTCTGTTGTTTGTTGTTAGGGGGTTAGGGTTGTTTGTTGTTAGGGTGTTAGTGTTGTTTGTTGTTAGTGGGTTAGGGTTTTTTGTTGTTTGGTTAGGGTTGTTTGTTGTTGGGGGTTAGTGTTGTTTGTTGTTAGGGGTTTAGGGTTGTTTCTTGTAGGGGTTTAGTGGTTTTTGTTGTTAGGGTGTTAGTGTATACTGTGGTTAGGGGGTTAGTGTTTTTGGTTGTTCGGGGGTTAGGATTGTTTGTTGTTAGGGGGTTAGGGTTGTTTGTTGTTTGGGGGTTAGGGTTGTTTGTTGTTACGGGGTTAGTGTTGTTTGTTGTTACGGGGTTAGGGTAGTTTCTTGTTAGGGGTTTATGTTGTTTATTGTTAGGGGGTTAGTGTTTGTTGTTAGGGGTTTAGGGTTGTTTCTTGTTGGGGTTTAGTGGTTTTTGTTGTTAGGGTGTTAGTGTTGTTTGTTGTTAGGGTGTTAGTGTTTTGTGTTGTTAGGAGGTTAGTGTTGTTTGATGTTAGGGGTTTAGGGTTGTTTGTTGTTAGTGGGTTAGGGTTGTTTGTTGTTAGTGGGTTAGGGTTGTTTGTTGTTAGTGGGTTAGTGTTTTTGGTTTTTAGGGGTTAGGGTTGTTTGTTGTTTGGGGGTTAGTGTTTGTTGTTAGGGGGCTAGGGTTGTTTGTTGTTAGGGTGTTAGTGTTCTTTGATGTTAGGGGTTTAGTGTTGTTTGTTGTTAGGGGGTTAGTGTTGTTTGTTGTTAGGGTGTTAGGGTTGTTTGTTGTTAGTGGGCTAGGGTTGTTTGTTGTTAGTGGTTTAGTGTTTTTGGTTTTTAGGGGTTAGGGTTGTTTGTTGTTTGGGGGTTAGTGTTTGTTGTTAGGGTGTTAGTGTTTTGTGTTGTTAGGGGGTTAGTGTTCTTTGATGTTAGGGATTTAGGGTTGTTTGTTGTTAGGGGGTTAGTGTTGTTTGTTGTTGGGGGTTAGGGTTGTTTGTTGTTAGGGTGTTAGTGTTGTTTGTTGTTAGGGGTTAGGGTTGTTTGTTGTTAGGGTGTTAGTGTTGTTTGTTGTTAGTGGGTTAGGTTTGTTTGTTGTTTGCTTAGGGTTGTTTGTTGTTAGGGGGTTAGTGTTGTTTGTTGTTAGGGGTTTAGGGTTGTTTCTTGTAGGGGTTTAGTGGTTTTTGTTGTTAGGGTGTTAGTGTATACTGTGGTAAGGGGGTTAGTGTTGTTGGTTGTTCGGGGGTTAGGATTGTTTGTTGTTAGGGGGTTAGGGTTGTTTGTTGTTTGGGGGTTAGGGTTGTTTGTTGTTACGGGGTTATTGTTGTTTGTTGTTACGGGGTTAGGGTAGTTTCTTGTTAGGGGTTTAGTGTTGTTTATTGTTAGGGGGTTAGTGTTTGTTGTTAGGGGTTTAGGGTTGTTTCTTGTTGGGGTTTAGTGGTTTTTGTTGTTAGGGTGTTAGTGTTGTTTGTTGTTAGGGTGTTAGTGTTTTGTGTTGTTAGGGGGTTAGTGTTGTTTGATGTTAGGGGTTTAGGGTTGTTTGTTGTTAGTGGGTTAGGGTTGTTTGTTGTTAGTGGGTTAGTGTTTTTGGTTTTTAGGGGTTAGGGTTGTTTGTTGTTTGGGGGTTAGTGTTTGTTGTTAGGGGGCTAGGGTTGTTTGTTGTTAGGGTGTTAGTGTTCTTTGATGTTAGGGGTTTAGTGTTGTTTGTTGTTAGGGGATTAGTGTTGTTTGTTGTTAGGGTGTTAGGGTTGTTTGTTGTTAGTGGGCTAGGGTTGTTTGTTGTTAGTGGTTTAGTGTTTTTGGTTTTTAGGGGTTAGGGTTGTTTGTTGTTTGGGGGTTAGTGTTTGTTGTTAGGGTGTTAGTGTTTTGTGTTGTTAGGGGGTTAGTCTTCTTTGATGTTAGGGATTTAGGGTTGTTTGTTGTTAGGGGGTTAGTGTTGTTTGTTGTTGGGGGTTAGGGTTGTTTGTTGTTAGGGTGTTAGTGTTGTTTGTTGTTAGGGGTTAGGGTTGTTTGTTGTTAGGGTGTTAGTGTTGTTTGTTGTTAGTGGGTTAGGTTTGTTTGTTGTTTGCTTAGGGTTGTTTGTTGTTAGGGGGTTAGTGTTGTTTGTTGTTAGGGGTTTAGGGTTGTTTCTTGTTGGGGTTTAGTGGTTTTTGTTGTTAGGGTGTTAGTGTATACTGTGGTTAGGGGGTTAGTGTTGTTGGTTGTTCGGGGGTTAGGATTGTTTGTTGTTAGGGGGTTAGGGTTGTTTGTTGTTTGGGGGTTAGGGTTGTTTGTTGTTACGGGGTTAGTGTTGTTTGTTGTTACGGGGTTAGGGTAGTTTCTTGTTAGGGGTTTAGTGTTGTTTATTGTTAGGGGGTTAGTGTTTGTTGTTAGGGGTTTAGGGTTGTTTCTTGTTGGGGTTTAGTGGTTTTTGTTGTTAGGGTGTTAGTGTTGTTTGTTGTTAGGGTGTTAGTGTTTTGTGTTGTTAGGAGGTTAGTGTTGTTTGATGTTAGGGGTTTAGGGTTGTTTGTTGTTAGGGGGTTAGGGTTGTTTGTTGTTAGTGGGTTAGGGTTGTTTGTTGTTAGTGGGTTAGTGTTTTTGGTTTTTAGGGGTTAGGGTTGTTTGTTGTTTGGGGGTTAGTGTTTGTTGTTAGGGGGCTAGGGTTGTTTGTTGTTAGGGTGTTAGTGTTCTTCGATGTTAGGGGTTTAGGGTTGTTTGTTGTTAGGGGGTTAGTGTTGTTTGTTGTTAGCGTGTTAGGGTTGTTTGTTGTTAGTGGGTTAGGGTTGTTTGTTGATAAGAGGTTAGGATTTGTGTTGTTAGGGGGTTAGTATTGTTCGTTGCTGGGGGTTAGTGTTGTTTCTTCTTAGGGCGTTAGTGTTGTTTGTTCTTCGGGGGTTAGGGTTGGTTGTTGTTAGGGCGTTAGTGTTGTTTGTTGTTAGGGGGTTAGGGTTGTTTGTTGTTAGGGTGTTAGTGTTGTTTGTTGTTAGGGGTTAGGGTTGTTTGTTGTTAGGGTGTTAGTGTTGTTTGTTGTTAGTGGGTTAGGTTTGTTTGTTGTTTGCTTAGGGTTGTTTGTTGTTAGGGGGTTAGTGTTGTTTGTTGTTAGGGGTTTAGGGTTGTTTCTTGTTGGGGTTTAGTGGTTTTTGTTGTTAGGGTGTTAGTGTATACTGTGGTTAGGGGGTTAGTGTTGTTGGTTGTTCGGGGGTTAGGATTGTTTGTTGTTAGGGGGTTAGGGTTGTTTGTTGTTTGGGGGTTAGGGTTGTTTGTTGTTACGGGGTTAGTGTTGTTTGTTGTTACGGGGTTAGGGTAGTTTCTTGTTAGGGGTTTAGTGTTGTTTATTGTTAGGGGGTTAGTGTTTGTTGTTAGGGGTTTAGGGTTGTTTCTTGTTGGGGTTTAGTGGTTTTTGTTGTTAGGGTGTTAGTGTTGTTTGTTGTTAGGGTGTTAGTGTTTTGTGTTGTTAGGAGGTTAGTGTTGTTTGATGTTAGGGGTTTAGGGTTGTTTGTTGTTAGGGGTTTAGGGTTGTTTGTTGTTAGTGGGTTAGGGTTGTTTGTTGTTAGTGGGTTAGTGTTTTTGGTTTTTAGGGGTTAGGGTTGTTTGTTGTTTGGGGGTTAGTGTTTGTTGTTAGGGGGCTAGGGTTGTTTGTTGTTAGGGTGTTAGTGTTCTTCGATGTTAGGGGTTTAGGGTTGTTTGTTGTTAGGGGGTTAGTGTTGTTTGTTGTTAGGGGTTTAGGGTTGTTTCTTGTTAGGGGGTTAGTGTTGTTTGTTGTTAGGGGCTTAGGGTTGTTTCTTGTTGGGGTTTAGTGGTGTTTGTTGTTCGGGTGTTAGTGTTGTTTGCTGTTAGGGGCTTAGTGTTGTTTGTTTTTAGGGGTTTAGTGTTGTTTTCTTTTAGGGTTTTAGGGTTGTTTGTTGTTTCGGGGTTAGTGTTTGTTGCTAGGGGGTTAGGGTTGTTTGTTGTTAGGGTGTTAGTGTTCTTTGATGTTAGGGGTTTAGGGTTGTTTGTTGTTAGGGGGTTAGTGTTGTTTGTTGTTAGGGGGTTAGGGTTGTTTCTGGGTAGGGTGTTACTGTTGTTTGTTGTTAGGGGGTTAGGGTTGTTTGTTGTTAGGGTGTTAGTGTTGTTTGTTGTTAGTGGGTTAGGGTTTTTTGTTGTTTGGTTAGGGTTGTTTGTTTTTAGGGGGTTAGTGTTGTTTGTTGTTAGGAGTTTAGGGTTGTTTCTTGTAGGGGTTTAGTGGTTTTTGTTGTTAGGGTGTTAGTGTATACTGTGGTTAGGGGGTTAGTGTTGTTGGTTCTTCGGGGGTTAGGATTGTTTGTTGTTAGGGGGTTAGGGTTGTTTGTTGTTTGGGGGTTAGGGTTGTTTGTTGTTACGGGGTTAGTGTTGTTTATTGTTACGGGGTTAGGGTAGTTTCTTGTTAGGGGTTTAGTGTTGTTTATTGTTAGGGGGTTAGTGTTTGTTGTTAGGGGTTTAGGGTTGTTTCTTGTTGGGGTTTAGTGGTTTTTGTTGTTAGGGTGTTAGTGTTGTTTGTTGTTAGGGTGTTAGTGTTTTGTGTTGTTAGGGGGTTAGTGTTGTTTGATGTTAGGGGTTTAGGGTTGTTTGTTGTTAGTGGGTTAGGGTTGTTTGTTGTTAGTGGGTTAGTGTTTTTGGTTTTTAGGGGTTAGGGTTGTTTGTTGTTTGGGGGTTAGTGTTTGTTGTTAGGGGGCTAGGGTTGTTTGTTGTTAGGGTGTTAGTGTTCTTTGATGTTAGGGGTTTAGTGTTGTTTGTTGTTAGGGGGTTAGTGTTGTTTGTTGTTAGGGTGTTAGGGTTGTTTGTTGTTAGTGGGCTAGGGTTGTTTGTTGTTAGTGGTTTAGTGTTTTTGGTTTTTAGGGGTTAGGGTTGTTTGTTGTTTGGGGGTTAGTGTTTGTTGTTAGGGTGTTAGTGTTTTGTGTTGTTAGGGGGTTAGTGTTCTTAGATGTTAGGGATTTAGGGTTGTTTGTTGTTAGGGGGTTAGTGTTGTTTGTTGTTGGGGGTTAGGGTTGTTTGTTGTTAGGGTGTTAGTGTTGTTTGTTGTTAGGGGTTAGGGTTGTTTGTTGTTAGGGTGTTAGTGTTGTTTGTTGTTAGTGGGTTAGGTTTGTTTGTTGTTTGCTTAGGGTTGTTTGTTGTTAGGGGGTTAGTGTTGTTTGTTGTTAGGGGTTTAGGGTTGTTTCTTGTAGGGGTTTAGTGGTTTTTGTTGTTAGGGTGTTAGTGTATACTGTGGTAAGGGGGTTAGTGTTGTTGGTTGTTCGGGGGTTAGGATTGTTTGTTGTTAGGGGGTTAGGGTTGTTTGTTGTTTGGGGGTTAGGGTTGTTTGTTGTTACGGGGTTATTGTTGTTTGTTGTTACGGGGTTAGGGTAGTTTCTTGTTAGGGGTTTAGTGTTGTTTATTGTTAGGGGGTTAGTGTTTGTTGTTAGGGGTTTAGGGTTGTTTCTTGTTGGGGTTTAGTGGTTTTTGTTGTTAGGGTGTTAGTGTTGTTTGTTGTTAGGGTGTTAGTGTTTTGTGTTGTTAGGAGGTTAGTGTTGTTTGATGTTAGGGGTTTAGGGTTGTTTGTTGTTAGGGGGTTAGGGTTGTTTGTTGTTAGTGGGTTAGGGTTGTTTGTTGTTAGTGGGTTAGTGTTTTTGGTTTTTAGGGGTTAGGGTTGTTTGTTGTTTGGGGGTTAGTGTTTGTTGTTAGGGGGCTAGGGTTGTTTGTTGTTAGGGTGTTAGTGTTCTTCGATGTTAGGGGTTTAGGGTTGTTTGTTGTTAGGGGGTTAGTGTTGTTTGTTGTTAGCGTGTTAGGGTTGTTTGTTGTTAGTGGGTTAGGGTTGTTTGTTGATAAGAGGTTAGGATTTGTGTTGTTAGCGGGTTAGTATTGTTCGTTGCTGGGGGTTAGTGTTGTTTCTTCTTAGGGCGTTAGTGTTGTTTGTTCTTCGGGGGTTAGGGTTTGTTGTTGTTAGGGCGTTAGTGTTGTTTGTTGTTAGGGGGTTAGTGTTGTTTGTTGTTAGGGGTTTAGGGTTGTTTCTTGTTAGGGGGTTAGTGTTGTTTGTTGTTAGGGGCTTAGGGTTGTTTCTTGTTGGGGTTTAGTGGTGTTTGTTGTTAGGGTGTTAGTGTATACTGTGGTTAGGGGGTTAGTGTTGTTGGTTGTTCGGGGGTTAGGATTGTTTGTTGTTAGGGGGTTAGGGTTGTTTGTTGTTTGGGGGTTAGGGTTGTTTGTTGTTACGGGGTTAGTGTTGTTTGTTGTTACGGGGTTAGGGTAGTTTCTTGTTAGGGGTTTAGTGTTGTTTATTGTTAGGGGGTTAGTGTTTGTTGTTAGGGGTTTAGGGTTGTTTCCTGTTGGGGTTTAGTGGTTTTTGTTGTTAGGGTGTTAGTGTTGTTTGTTGTTAGGGTGTTAGTGTTTTGTGTTGTTAGGAGGTTAGTGTTGTTTGATGTTAGGGGTTTAGGGTTGTTTGTTGTTAGGGGTTTAGGGTTGTTTGTTGTTAGTGGGTTAGGGTTGTTTGTTGTTAGTGGGTTAGTGTTTTTGGTTTTTAGGGGTTAGGGTTGTTTGTTGTTTGGGGGTTAGTGTTTGTTGTTAGGGGGCTAGGGTTGTTTGTTGTTAGGGTGTTAGTGTTCTTCGATGTTAGGGGTTTAGGGTTGTTTGTTGTTAGGGGGTTAGTGTTGTTTGTTGTTAGGGGTTTAGGGTTGTTTCTTGTTAGGGGGTTAGTGTTGTTTGTTGTTAGGGGCTTAGGGTTGTTTCTTGTTGGGGTTTAGTGGTGTTTGTTGTTCGGGTGTTAGTGTTGTTTGTTGTTAGGGGCTTAGTGTTGTTTGTTTTTAGGGGTTTAGTGTTGTTTTCTTTTAGGGTTTTAGGGTTGTTTGTTGTTTCGGGGTTAGTGTTTGTTGCTAGGGGGTTAGTGTTGTTTGTTGTTAGGGTGTTAGTGTTCTTTGATGTTAGGGGTTTAGGGTTGTTTGTTGTTAGGGGGTTAGTGTTGTTTGTTGTTAGGGGGTTAGGGTTGTTTCTGGTTAGGGTGTTACTGTTGTTTGTTGTTAGGGGGTTAGGGTTGTTTGTTGTTAGGGTGTTAGTGTTGTTTGTTGTTAGTGGGTTAGGGTTTTTTGTTGTTTGGTTAGGGTTGTTTGTTTTTAGGGGGTTAGTGTTGTTTGTTGTTAGGAGTTTAGGGTTGTTTCTTGTAGGGGTTTAGTGGTTTTTGTTGTTAGGGTGTTAGTGTATACTGTGGTTAGGGGGTTAGTGTTGTTGGTTGTTCGGGGGTTAGGATTGTTTGTTGTTAGGGGGTTAGGGTTGTTTGTTGTTTGGGGGTTAGGGTTGTTTGTTGTTACGGGGTTAGTGTTGTTTATTGTTACGGGGTTAGGGTAGTTTCTTGTTAGGGGTTTAGTGTTGTTTATTGTTAGGGGGTTAGTGTTTGTTGTTAGGGGTTTAGGGTTGTTTCTTGTTGGGGTTTAGTGGTTTTTGTTGTTAGGGTGTTAGTGTTGTTTGTTGTTAGGGTGTTAGTGTTTTGTGTTGTTAGGGGGTTAGTGTTGTTTGATGTTAGGGGTTTAGGGTTGTTTGTTGTTAGTGGGTTAGGGTTGTTTGTTGTTAGTGGGTTAGTGTTTTTGGTTTTTAGGGGTTAGGGTTGTTTGTTGTTTGGGGGTTAGTGTTTGTTGTTAGGGGGCTAGGGTTGTTTGTTGTTAGGGTGTTAGTGTTCTTTGATGTTAGGGGTTTAGTGTTGTTTGTTGTTAGGGGGTTAGTGTTGTTTGTTGTTAGGGTGTTAGGGTTGTTTGTTGTTAGTGGGCTAGGGTTGTTTGTTGTTAGTGGTTTAGTGTTTTTGGTTTTTAGGGGTTAGGGTTGTTTGTTGTTTGGGGGTTAGTGTTTGTTGTTAGGGTGTTAGTGTTTTGTGTTGTTAGGGGGTTAGTGTTCTTTGATGTTAGGGATTTAGGGTTGTTTGTTGTTAGGGGGTTAGTGTTGTTTGTTGTTGGGGGTTAGGGTTGTTTGTTGTTAGGGTGTTAGTGTTGTTTGTTGTTAGGGGTTAGGGTTGTTTGTTGTTAGGGTGTTAGTGTTGTTTGTTGTTAGTGGGTTAGGTTTGTTTGTTGTTTGCTTAGGGTTGTTTGTTGTTAGGGGGTTAGTGTTGTTTGTTGTTAGGGGTTTAGGGTTGTTTCTTGTAGGGGTTTAGTGGTTTTTGTTGTTAGGGTGTTAGTGTATACTGTGGTAAGGGGGTTAGTGTTGTTGGTTGTTCGGGGGTTAGGATTGTTTGTTGTTAGGGGGTTAGGGTTGTTTGTTGTTTGGGGGTTAGGGTTGTTTGTTGTTACGGGGTTATTGTTGTTTGTTGTTACGGGGTTAGGGTAGTTTCTTGTTAGGGGTTTAGTGTTGTTTATTGTTAGGGGGTTAGTGTTTGTTGTTAGGGGTTTAGGGTTGTTTCTTGTTGGGGTTTAGTGGTTTTTGTTGTTAGGGTGTTAGTGTTGTTTGTTGTTAGGGTGTTAGTGTTTTGTGTTGTTAGGGGGTTAGTGTTGTTTGATGTTAGGGGTTTAGGGTTGTTTGTTGTTAGTGGGTTAGGGTTGTTTGTTGTTAGTGGGTTAGTGTTTTTGGTTTTTAGGGGTTAGGGTTGTTTGTTGTTTGGGGGTTAGTGTTTGTTGTTAGGGGGCTAGGGTTGTTTGTTGTTAGGGTGTTAGTGTTCTTTGATGTTAGGGGTTTAGTGTTGTTTGTTGTTAGGGGATTAGTGTTGTTTGTTGTTAGGGTGTTAGGGTTGTTTGTTGTTAGTGGGCTAGGGTTGTTTGTTGTTAGTGGTTTAGTGTTTTTGGTTTTTAGGGGTTAGGGTTGTTTGTTGTTTGGGGGTTAGTGTTTGTTGTTAGGGTGTTAGTGTTTTGTGTTGTTAGGGGGTTAGTCTTCTTTGATGTTAGGGATTTAGGGTTGTTTGTTGTTAGGGGGTTAGTGTTGTTTGTTGTTGGGGGTTAGGGTTGTTTGTTGTTAGGGTGTTAGTGTTGTTTGTTGTTAGGGGTTAGGGTTGTTTGTTGTTAGGGTGTTAGTGTTGTTTGTTGTTAGTGGGTTAGGTTTGTTTGTTGTTTGCTTAGGGTTGTTTGTTGTTAGGGGGTTAGTGTTGTTTGTTGTTAGGGGTTTAGGGTTGTTTCTTGTTGGGGTTTAGTGGTTTTTGTTGTTAGGGTGTTAGTGTATACTGTGGTTAGGGGGTTAGTGTTGTTGGTTGTTCGGGGGTTAGGATTGTTTGTTGTTAGGGGGTTAGGGTTGTTTGTTGTTTGGGGGTTAGGGTTGTTTGTTGTTACGGGGTTAGTGTTGTTTGTTGTTACGGGGTTAGGGTAGTTTCTTGTTAGGGGTTTAGTGTTGTTTATTGTTAGGGGGTTAGTGTTTGTTGTTAGGGGTTTAGGGTTGTTTCTTGTTGGGGTTTAGTGGTTTTTGTTGTTAGGGTGTTAGTGTTGTTTGTTGTTAGGGTGTTAGTGTTTTGTGTTGTTAGGAGGTTAGTGTTGTTTGATGTTAGGGGTTTAGGGTTGTTTGTTGTTAGGGGGTTAGGGTTGTTTGTTGTTAGTGGGTTAGGGTTGTTTGTTGTTAGTGGGTTAGTGTTTTTGGTTTTTAGGGGTTAGGGTTGTTTGTTGTTTGGGGGTTAGTGTTTGTTGTTAGGGGGCTAGGGTTGTTTGTTGTTAGGGTGTTAGTGTTCTTCGATGTTAGGGGTTTAGGGTTGTTTGTTGTTAGGGGGTTAGTGTTGTTTGTTGTTAGCGTGTTAGGGTTGTTTGTTGTTAGTGGGTTAGGGTTGTTTGTTGATAAGAGGTTAGGATTTGTGTTGTTAGGGGGTTAGTATTGTTCGTTGCTGGGGGTTAGTGTTGTTTCTTCTTAGGGCGTTAGTGTTGTTTGTTCTTCGGGGGTTAGGGTTGGTTGTTGTTAGGGCGTTAGTGTTGTTTGTTGTTAGGGGGTTAGGGTTGTTTGTTGTTAGGGTGTTAGTGTTGTTTGTTGTTAGGGGTTAGGGTTGTTTGTTGTTAGGGTGTTAGTGTTGTTTGTTGTTAGTGGGTTAGGTTTGTTTGTTGTTTGCTTAGGGTTGTTTGTTGTTAGGGGGTTAGTGTTGTTTGTTGTTAGGGGTTTAGGGTTGTTTCTTGTTGGGGTTTAGTGGTTTTTGTTGTTAGGGTGTTAGTGTATACTGTGGTTAGGGGGTTAGTGTTGTTGGTTGTTCGGGGGTTAGGATTGTTTGTTGTTAGGGGGTTAGGGTTGTTTGTTGTTTGGGGGTTAGGGTTGTTTGTTGTTACGGGGTTAGTGTTGTTTGTTGTTACGGGGTTAGGGTAGTTTCTTGTTAGGGGTTTAGTGTTGTTTATTGTTAGGGGGTTAGTGTTTGTTGTTAGGGGTTTAGGGTTGTTTCTTGTTGGGGTTTAGTGGTTTTTGTTGTTAGGGTGTTAGTGTTGTTTGTTGTTAGGGTGTTAGTGTTTTGTGTTGTTAGGAGGTTAGTGTTGTTTGATGTTAGGGGTTTAGGGTTGTTTGTTGTTAGGGGTTTAGGGTTGTTTGTTGTTAGTGGGTTAGGGTTGTTTGTTGTTAGTGGGTTAGTGTTTTTGGTTTTTAGGGGTTAGGGTTGTTTGTTGTTTGGGGGTTAGTGTTTGTTGTTAGGGGGCTAGGGTTGTTTGTTGTTAGGGTGTTAGTGTTCTTCGATGTTAGGGGTTTAGGGTTGTTTGTTGTTAGGGGGTTAGTGTTGTTTGTTGTTAGGGGTTTAGGGTTGTTTCTTGTTAGGGGGTTAGTGTTGTTTGTTGTTAGGGGCTTAGGGTTGTTTCTTGTTGGGGTTTAGTGGTGTTTGTTGTTCGGGTGTTAGTGTTGTTTGTTGTTAGGGGCTTAGTGTTGTTTGTTTTTAGGGGTTTAGTGTTGTTTTCTTTTAGGGTTTTAGGGTTGTTTGTTGTTTCGGGGTTAGTGTTTGTTGCTAGGGGGTTAGGGTTGTTTGTTGTTAGTGGGTTAGGGTTGTTTGTTGTTAGTGGGTTAGTGTTTTTGGTTTTTAGGGGTTAGGGTTGTTTGTTGTTTGGGGGTTAGTGTTTGTTGTTAGGGGGCTAGGGTTGTTTGTTGTTAGGGTGTTAGTGTTCTTCGATGTTAGGGGTTTAGGGTTGTTTGTTGTTAGGGGGTTAGTGTTGTTTGTTGTTAGCGTGTTAGGGTTGTTTGTTGTTAGTGGGTTAGGGTTGTTTGTTGATAAGAGGTTAGGATTTGTGTTGTTAGCGGGTTAGTATTGTTCGTTGCTGGGGGTTAGTGTTGTTTCTTCTTAGGGCGTTAGTGTTGTTTGTTCTTCGGGGGTTAGGGTTTGTTGTTGTTAGGGCGTTAGTGTTGTTTGTTGTTAGGGGGTTAGTGTTGTTTGTTGTTAGGGGTTTAGGGTTGTTTCTTGTTAGGGGGTTAGTGTTGTTTGTTGTTAGGGGCTTAGGGTTGTTTCTTGTTGGGGTTTAGTGGTGTTTGTTGTTAGGGTGTTAGTGTATACTGTGGTTAGGGGGTTAGTGTTGTTGGTTGTTCGGGGGTTAGGATTGTTTGTTGTTAGGGGGTTAGGGTTGTTTGTTGTTTGGGGGTTAGGGTTGTTTGTTGTTACGGGGTTAGTGTTGTTTGTTGTTACGGGGTTAGGGTAGTTTCTTGTTAGGGGTTTAGTGTTGTTTATTGTTAGGGGGTTAGTGTTTGTTGTTAGGGGTTTAGGGTTGTTTCCTGTTGGGGTTTAGTGGTTTTTGTTGTTAGGGTGTTAGTGTTGTTTGTTGTTAGGGTGTTAGTGTTTTGTGTTGTTAGGAGGTTAGTGTTGTTTGATGTTAGGGGTTTAGGGTTGTTTGTTGTTAGGGGTTTAGGGTTGTTTGTTGTTAGTGGGTTAGGGTTGTTTGTTGTTAGTGGGTTAGTGTTTTTGGTTTTTAGGGGTTAGGGTTGTTTGTTGTTTGGGGGTTAGTGTTTGTTGTTAGGGGGCTAGGGTTGTTTGTTGTTAGGGTGTTAGTGTTCTTCGATGTTAGGGGTTTAGGGTTGTTTGTTGTTAGGGGGTTAGTGTTGTTTGTTGTTAGGGGTTTAGGGTTGTTTCTTGTTAGGGGGTTAGTGTTGTTTGTTGTTAGGGGCTTAGGGTTGTTTCTTGTTGGGGTTTAGTGGTGTTTGTTGTTCGGGTGTTAGTGTTGTTTGTTGTTAGGGGCTTAGTGTTGTTTGTTTTTAGGGGTTTAGTGTTGTTTTCTTTTAGGGTTTTAGGGTTGTTTGTTGTTTCGGGGTTAGTGTTTGTTGCTAGGGGGTTAGTGTTGTTTGTTGTTAGGGTGTTAGTGTTCTTTGATGTTAGGGGTTTAGGGTTGTTTGTTGTTAGGGGGTTAGTGTTGTTTGTTGTTAGGGGGTTAGGGTTGTTTCTGGTTAGGGTGTTACTGTTGTTTGTTGTTAGGGGGTTAGGGTTGTTTGTTGTTAGGGTGTTAGTGTTGTTTGTTGTTAGTGGGTTAGGGTTTTTTGTTGTTTGGTTAGGGTTGTTTGTTTTTAGGGGGTTAGTGTTGTTTGTTGTTAGGAGTTTAGGGTTGTTTCTTGTAGGGGTTTAGTGGTTTTTGTTGTTAGGGTGTTAGTGTATACTGTGGTTAGGGGGTTAGTGTTGTTGGTTGTTCGGGGGTTAGGATTGTTTGTTGTTAGGGGGTTAGGGTTGTTTGTTGTTTGGGGGTTAGGGTTGTTTGTTGTTACGGGGTTAGTGTTGTTTATTGTTACGGGGTTAGGGTAGTTTCTTGTTAGGGGTTTAGTGTTGTTTATTGTTAGGGGGTTAGTGTTTGTTGTTAGGGGTTTAGGGTTGTTTCTTGTTGGGGTTTAGTGGTTTTTGTTGTTAGGGTGTTAGTGTTGTTTGTTGTTAGGGTGTTAGTGTTTTGTGTTGTTAGGGGGTTAGTGTTGTTTGATGTTAGGGGTTTAGGGTTGTTTGTTGTTAGTGGGTTAGGGTTGTTTGTTGTTAGTGGGTTAGTGTTTTTGGTTTTTAGGGGTTAGGGTTGTTTGTTGTTTGGGGGTTAGTGTTTGTTGTTAGGGGGCTAGGGTTGTTTGTTGTTAGGGTGTTAGTGTTCTTTGATGTTAGGGGTTTAGTGTTGTTTGTTGTTAGGGGGTTAGTGTTGTTTGTTGTTAGGGTGTTAGGGTTGTTTGTTGTTAGTGGGCTAGGGTTGTTTGTTGTTAGTGGTTTAGTGTTTTTGGTTTTTAGGGGTTAGGGTTGTTTGTTGTTTGGGGGTTAGTGTTTGTTGTTAGGGTGTTAGTGTTTTGTGTTGTTAGGGGGTTAGTGTTCTTTGATGTTAGGGATTTAGGGTTGTTTGTTGTTAGGGGGTTAGTGTTGTTTGTTGTTGGGGGTTAGGGTTGTTTGTTGTTAGGGTGTTAGTGTTGTTTGTTGTTAGGGGTTAGGGTTGTTTGTTGTTAGGGTGTTAGTGTTGTTTGTTGTTAGTGGGTTAGGTTTGTTTGTTGTTTGCTTAGGGTTGTTTGTTGTTAGGGGGTTAGTGTTGTTTGTTGTTAGGGGTTTAGGGTTGTTTCTTGTAGGGGTTTAGTGGTTTTTGTTGTTAGGGTGTTAGTGTATACTGTGGTAAGGGGGTTAGTGTTGTTGGTTGTTCGGGGGTTAGGATTGTTTGTTGTTAGGGGGTTAGGGTTGTTTGTTGTTTGGGGGTTAGGGTTGTTTGTTGTTACGGGGTTATTGTTGTTTGTTGTTACGGGGTTAGGGTAGTTTCTTGTTAGGGGTTTAGTGTTGTTTATTGTTAGGGGGTTAGTGTTTGTTGTTAGGGGTTTAGGGTTGTTTCTTGTTGGGGTTTAGTGGTTTTTGTTGTTAGGGTGTTAGTGTTGTTTGTTGTTAGGGTGTTAGTGTTTTGTGTTGTTAGGGGGTTAGTGTTGTTTGATGTTAGGGGTTTAGGGTTGTTTGTTGTTAGTGGGTTAGGGTTGTTTGTTGTTAGTGGGTTAGTGTTTTTGGTTTTTAGGGGTTAGGGTTGTTTGTTGTTTGGGGGTTAGTGTTTGTTGTTAGGGGGCTAGGGTTGTTTGTTGTTAGGGTGTTAGTGTTCTTTGATGTTAGGGGTTTAGTGTTGTTTGTTGTTAGGGGATTAGTGTTGTTTGTTGTTAGGGTGTTAGGGTTGTTTGTTGTTAGTGGGCTAGGGTTGTTTGTTGTTAGTGGTTTAGTGTTTTTGGTTTTTAGGGGTTAGGGTTGTTTGTTGTTTGGGGGTTAGTGTTTGTTGTTAGGGTGTTAGTGTTTTGTGTTGTTAGGGGGTTAGTCTTCTTTGATGTTAGGGATTTAGGGTTGTTTGTTGTTAGGGGGTTAGTGTTGTTTGTTGTTGGGGGTTAGGGTTGTTTGTTGTTAGGGTGTTAGTGTTGTTTGTTGTTAGGGGTTAGGGTTGTTTGTTGTTAGGGTGTTAGTGTTGTTTGTTGTTAGTGGGTTAGGTTTGTTTGTTGTTTGCTTAGGGTTGTTTGTTGTTAGGGGGTTAGTGTTGTTTGTTGTTAGGGGTTTAGGGTTGTTTCTTGTTGGGGTTTAGTGGTTTTTGTTGTTAGGGTGTTAGTGTATACTGTGGTTAGGGGGTTAGTGTTGTTGGTTGTTCGGGGGTTAGGATTGTTTGTTGTTAGGGGGTTAGGTTTGTTTGTTGTTTGGGGGTTAGGGTTGTTTGTTGTTACGGGGTTAGTGTTGTTTGTTGTTACGGGGTTAGGGTAGTTTCTTGTTAGGGGTTTAGTGTTGTTTATTGTTAGGGGGTTAGTGTTTGTTGTTAGGGGTTTAGGGTTGTTTCTTGTTGGGGTTTAGTGGTTTTTGTTGTTAGGGTGTTAGTGTTGTTTGTTGTTAGGGTGTTAGTGTTTTGTGTTGTTAGGAGGTTAGTGTTGTTTGATGTTAGGGGTTTAGGGTTGTTTGTTGTTAGGGGGTTAGGGTTGTTTGTTGTTAGTGGGTTAGGGTTGTTTGTTGTTAGTGGGTTAGTGTTTTTGGTTTTTAGGGGTTAGGGTTGTTTGTTGTTTGGGGGTTAGTGTTTGTTGTTAGGGGGCTAGGGTTGTTTGTTGTTAGGGTGTTAGTGTTCTTCGATGTTAGGGGTTTAGGGTTGTTTGTTGTTAGGGGGTTAGTGTTGTTTGTTGTTAGCGTGTTAGGGTTGTTTGTTGTTAGTGGGTTAGGGTTGTTTGTTGATAAGAGGTTAGGATTTGTGTTGTTAGGGGGTTAGTATTGTTCGTTGCTGGGGGTTAGTGTTGTTTCTTCTTAGGGCGTTAGTGTTGTTTGTTCTTCGGGGGTTAGGGTTGGTTGTTGTTAGGGCGTTAGTGTTGTTTGTTGTTAGGGGGTTAGGGTTGTTTGTTGTTAGGGTGTTAGTGTTGTTTGTTGTTAGGGGTTAGGGTTGTTTGTTGTTAGGGTGTTAGTGTTGTTTGTTGTTAGTGGGTTAGGTTTGTTTGTTGTTTGCTTAGGGTTGTTTGTTGTTAGGGGGTTAGTGTTGTTTGTTGTTAGGGGTTTAGGGTTGTTTCTTGTTGGGGTTTAGTGGTTTTTGTTGTTAGGGTGTTAGTGTATACTGTGGTTAGGGGGTTAGTGTTGTTGGTTGTTCGGGGGTTAGGATTGTTTGTTGTTAGGGGGTTAGGGTTGTTTGTTGTTTGGGGGTTAGGGTTGTTTGTTGTTACGGGGTTAGTGTTGTTTGTTGTTACGGGGTTAGGGTAGTTTCTTGTTAGGGGTTTAGTGTTGTTTATTGTTAGGGGGTTAGTGTTTGTTGTTAGGGGTTTAGGGTTGTTTCTTGTTGGGGTTTAGTGGTTTTTGTTGTTAGGGTGTTAGTGTTGTTTGTTGTTAGGGTGTTAGTGTTTTGTGTTGTTAGGAGGTTAGTGTTGTTTGATGTTAGGGGTTTAGGGTTGTTTGTTGTTAGGGGTTTAGGGTTGTTTGTTGTTAGTGGGTTAGGGTTGTTTGTTGTTAGTGGGTTAGTGTTTTTGGTTTTTAGGGGTTAGGGTTGTTTGTTGTTTGGGGGTTAGTGTTTGTTGTTAGGGGGCTAGGGTTGTTTGTTGTTAGGGTGTTAGTGTTCTTCGATGTTAGGGGTTTAGGGTTGTTTGTTGTTAGGGGGTTAGTGTTGTTTGTTGTTAGGGGTTTAGGGTTGTTTCTTGTTAGGGGGTTAGTGTTGTTTGTTGTTAGGGGCTTAGGGTTGTTTCTTGTTGGGGTTTAGTGGTGTTTGTTGTTCGGGTGTTAGTGTTGTTTGTTGTTAGGGGCTTAGTGTTGTTTGTTTTTAGGGGTTTAGTGTTGTTTTCTTTTAGGGTTTTAGGGTTGTTTGTTGTTTCGGGGTTAGTGTTTGTTGCTAGGGGGTTAGGGTTGTTTGTTGTTAGGGTGTTAGTGTTCTTTGATGTTAGGGGTTTAGGGTTGTTTGTTGTTAGGGGGTTAGTGTTGTTTGTTGTTAGGGGGTTAGGGTTGTTTCTGGTTAGGGTGTTACTGTTGTTTGTTGTTAGGGGGTTAGGGTTGTTTGTTGTTAGGGTGTTAGTGTTGTTTGTTGTTAGTGGGTTAGGGTTTTTTGTTGTTTGGTTAGGGTTGTTTGTTTTTAGGGGGTTAGTGTTGTTTGTTGTTAGGAGTTTAGGGTTGTTTCTTGTAGGGGTTTAGTGGTTTTTGTTGTTAGGGTGTTAGTGTATACTGTGGTTAGGGGGTTAGTGTTGTTGGTTCTTCGGGGGTTAGGATTGTTTGTTGTTAGGGGGTTAGGGTTGTTTGTTGTTTGGGGGTTAGGGTTGTTTGTTGTTACGGGGTTAGTGTTGTTTATTGTTACGGGGTTAGGGTAGTTTCTTGTTAGGGGTTTAGTGTTGTTTATTGTTAGGGGGTTAGTGTTTGTTGTTAGGGGTTTAGGGTTGTTTCTTGTTGGGGTTTAGTGGTTTTTGTTGTTAGGGTGTTAGTGTTGTTTGTTGTTAGGGTGTTAGTGTTTTGTGTTGTTAGGGGGTTAGTGTTGTTTGATGTTAGGGGTTTAGGGTTGTTTGTTGTTAGTGGGTTAGGGTTGTTTGTTGTTAGTGGGTTAGTGTTTTTGGTTTTTAGGGGTTAGGGTTGTTTGTTGTTTGGGGGTTAGTGTTTGTTGTTAGGGGGCTAGGGTTGTTTGTTGTTAGGGTGTTAGTGTTCTTTGATGTTAGGGGTTTAGTGTTGTTTGTTGTTAGGGGGTTAGTGTTGTTTGTTGTTAGGGTGTTAGGGTTGTTTGTTGTTAGTGGGCTAGGGTTGTTTGTTGTTAGTGGTTTAGTGTTTTTGGTTTTTAGGGGTTAGGGTTGTTTGTTGTTTGGGGGTTAGTGTTTGTTGTTAGGGTGTTAGTGTTTTGTGTTGTTAGGGGGTTAGTCTTCTTTGATGTTAGGGATTTAGGGTTGTTTGTTGTTAGGGGGTTAGTGTTGTTTGTTGTTGGGGGTTAGGGTTGTTTGTTGTTAGGGTGTTAGTGTTGTTTGTTGTTAGGGGTTAGGGTTGTTTGTTGTTAGGGTGTTAGTGTTGTTTGTTGTTAGTGGGTTAGGTTTGTTTGTTGTTTGCTTAGGGTTGTTTGTTGTTAGGGGGTTAGTGTTATTTGTTGTTAGGGGTTTAGGGTTGTTTCTTGTTGGGGTTTAGTGGTTTTTGTTGTTAGGGTGTTAGTGTATACTGTGGTTAGGGGGTTAGTGTTGTTGGTTGTTCGGGGGTTAGGATTGTTTGTTGTTAGGGGGTTAGGGTTGTTTGTTGTTTGGGGGTTAGGGTTGTTTGTTGTTACGGGGTTAGTGTTGTTTGTTGTTACGGGGTTAGGGTAGTTTCTTGTTAGGGGTTTAGTGTTGTTTATTGTTAGGGGGTTAGTGTTTGTTGTTAGGGGTTTAGGGTTGTTTCTTGTTGGGGTTTAGTGGTTTTTGTTGTTAGGGTGTTAGTGTTGTTTGTTGTTAGGGTGTTAGTGTTTTGTGTTGTTAGGAGGTTAGTGTTGTTTGATGTTAGGGGTTTAGGGTTGTTTGTTGTTAGGGGGTTAGGGTTGTTTGTTGTTAGTGGGTTAGGGTTGTTTGTTGTTAGTGGGTTAGTGTTTTTGGTTTTTAGGGGTTAGGGTTGTTTGTTGTTTGGGGGTTAGTGTTTGTTGTTAGGGGGCTAGGGTTGTTTGTTGTTAGGGTGTTAGTGTTCTTCGATGTTAGGGGTTTAGGGTTGTTTGTTGTTAGGGGGTTAGTGTTGTTTGTTGTTAGCGTGTTAGGGTTGTTTGTTGTTAGTGGGTTAGGGTTGTTTGTTGATAAGAGGTTAGGATTTGTGTTGTTAGGGGGTTAGTATTGTTCGTTGCTGGGGGTTAGTGTTGTTTCTTCTTAGGGCGTTAGTGTTGTTTGTTCTTCGGGGGTTAGGGTTGGTTGTTGTTAGGGCGTTAGTGTTGTTTGTTGTTAGGGGGTTAGGGTTGTTTGTTGTTAGGGTGTTAGTGTTGTTTGTTGTTAGGGGTTAGGGTTGTTTGTTGTTAGGGTGTTAGTGTTGTTTGTTGTTAGTGGGTTAGGTTTGTTTGTTGTTTGCTTAGGGTTGTTTGTTGTTAGGGGGTTAGTGTTGTTTGTTGTTAGGGGTTTAGGGTTGTTTCTTGTTGGGGTTTAGTGGTTTTTGTTGTTAGGGTGTTAGTGTATACTGTGGTTAGGGGGTTAGTGTTGTTGGTTGTTCGGGGGTTAGGATTGTTTGTTGTTAGGGGGTTAGGGTTGTTTGTTGTTTGGGGGTTAGGGTTGTTTGTTGTTACGGGGTTAGTGTTGTTTGTTGTTACGGGGTTAGGGTAGTTTCTTGTTAGGGGTTTAGTGTTGTTTATTGTTAGGGGGTTAGTGTTTGTTGTTAGGGGTTTAGGGTTGTTTCTTGTTGGGGTTTAGTGGTTTTTGTTGTTAGGGTGTTAGTGTTGTTTGTTGTTAGGGTGTTAGTGTTTTGTGTTGTTAGGAGGTTAGTGTTGTTTGATGTTAGGGGTTTAGGGTTGTTTGTTGTTAGGGGTTTAGGGTTGTTTGTTGTTAGTGGGTTAGGGTTGTTTGTTGTTAGTGGGTTAGTGTTTTTGGTTTTTAGGGGTTAGGGTTGTTTGTTGTTTGGGGGTTAGTGTTTGTTGTTAGGGGGCTAGGGTTGTTTGTTGTTAGGGTGTTAGTGTTCTTCGATGTTAGGGGTTTAGGGTTGTTTGTTGTTAGGGGGTTAGTGTTGTTTGTTGTTAGGGGTTTAGGGTTGTTTCTTGTTAGGGGGTTAGTGTTGTTTGTTGTTAGGGGCTTAGGGTTGTTTCTTGTTGGGGTTTAGTGGTGTTTGTTGTTCGGGTGTTAGTGTTGTTTGTTGTTAGGGGCTTAGTGTTGTTTGTTTTTAGGGGTTTAGTGTTGTTTTCTTTTAGGGTTTTAGGGTTGTTTGTTGTTTCGGGGTTAGTGTTTGTTGCTAGGGGGTTAGGGTTGTTTGTTGTTAGGGTGTTAGTGTTCTTTGATGTTAGGGGTTTAGGGTTGTTTGTTGTTAGGGGGTTAGTGTTGTTTGTTGTTAGGGGGTTAGGGTTGTTTCTGGTTAGGGTGTTACTGTTGTTTGTTGTTAGGGGGTTAGGGTTGTTTGTTGTTAGGGTGTTAGTGTTGTTTGTTGTTAGTGGGTTAGGGTTTTTTGTTGTTTGGTTAGGGTTGTTTGTTTTTAGGGGGTTAGTGTTGTTTGTTGTTAGGAGTTTAGGGTTGTTTCTTGTAGGGGTTTAGTGGTTTTTGTTGTTAGGGTGTTAGTGTATACTGTGGTTAGGGGGTTAGTGTTGTTGGTTCTTCGGGGGTTAGGATTGTTTGTTGTTAGGGGGTTAGGGTTGTTTGTTGTTTGGGGGTTAGGGTTGTTTGTTGTTACGGGGTTAGTGTTGTTTATTGTTACGGGGTTAGGGTAGTTTCTTGTTAGGGGTTTAGTGTTGTTTATTGTTAGGGGGTTAGTGTTTGTTGTTAGGGGTTTAGGGTTGTTTCTTGTTGGGGTTTAGTGGTTTTTGTTGTTAGGGTGTTAGTGTTGTTTGTTGTTAGGGTGTTAGTGTTTTGTGTTGTTAGGGGGTTAGTGTTGTTTGATGTTAGGGGTTTAGGGTTGTTTGTTGTTAGTGGGTTAGGGTTGTTTGTTGTTAGTGGGTTAGTGTTTTTGGTTTTTAGGGGTTAGGGTTGTTTGTTGTTTGGGGGTTAGTGTTTGTTGTTAGGGGGCTAGGGTTGTTTGTTGTTAGGGTGTTAGTGTTCTTTGATGTTAGGTGTTTAGTGTTGTTTGTTGTTAGGGGGTTAGTGTTGTTTGTTGTTAGGGTGTTAGGGTTGTTTGTTGTTAGTGGGCTAGGGTTTTTTGTTGTTAGTGGTTTAGTGTTTTTGGTTTTTAGGGGTTAGGGTTGTTTGTTGTTTGGGGGTTAGTGTTTGTTGATAGGGTGTTAGTGTTTTGTGTTGTTAGGGGGTTAGTGTTCTTTGATGTTAGGGATTTAGGGTTGTTTGTTGTTAGGGGGTTAGTGTTGTTTGTTGTTGGGGGTTAGGGTTGTTTGTTGTTAGGGTGTTAGTGTTGTTTGTTGTTAGGGGTTAGGGTTGTTTGTTGTTAGGGTGTTAGTGTTGTTTGTTGTTAGTGGGTTAGGTTTGTTTGTTGTTTGCTTAGGGTTGTTTGTTGTTAGGGGGTTAGTGTTGTTTGTTGTTAGGGGTTTAGGGTTGTTTCTTGTAGGGGTTTAGTGGTTTTTGTTGTTAGGGTGTTAGTGTATACTGTGGTAAGGGGGTTAGTGTTGTTGGTTGTTCGGGGGTTAGGATTGTTTGTTGTTAGGGGGTTAGGGTTGTTTGTTGTTTGGGGGTTAGGGTTGTTTGTTGTTACGGGGTTATTGTTGTTTGTTGTTACGGGGTTAGGGTAGTTTCTTGTTAGGGGTTTAGTGTTGTTTATTGTTAGGGGGTTAGTGTTTGTTGTTAGGGGTTTAGGGTTGTTTCTTGTTGGGGTTTAGTGGTTTTTGTTGTTAGGGTGTTAGTGTTGTTTGTTGTTAGGGTGTTAGTGTTTTGTGTTGTTAGGAGGTTAGTGTTGTTTGATGTTAGGGGTTTAGGGTTGTTTGTTGTTAGGGGGTTAGGGTTGTTTGTTGTTAGTGGGTTAGGGTTGTTTGTTGTTAGTGGGTTAGTGTTTTTGGTTTTTAGGGGTTAGGGTTGTTTGTTGTTTGGGGGTTAGTGTTTGTTGTTAGGGGGCTAGGGTTGTTTGTTGTTAGGGTGTTAGTGTTCTTCGATGTTAGGGGTTTAGGGTTGTTTGTTGTTAGGGGGTTAGTGTTGTTTGTTGTTAGCGTGTTAGGGTTGTTTGTTGTTAGTGGGTTAGGGTTGTTTGTTGATAAGAGGTTAGGATTTGTGTTGTTAGCGGGTTAGTATTGTTCGTTGCTGGGGGTTAGTGTTGTTTCTTCTTAGGGCGTTAGTGTTGTTTGTTCTTCGGGGGTTAGGGTTGGTTGTTGTTAGGGCGTTAGTGTTGTTTGTTCTTAGGGGGTTAGTGTTGTTTGTTGTTAGGGGTTTAGGGTTGTTTCTTGTTAGGGGGTTAGTGTTGTTTGTTGTTAGGGGCTTAGGGTTGTTTCTTGTTGGGGTTTAGTGGTGTTTGTTGTTCGGGTGTTAGTGTTGTTTGTTGTTAGGGGCTTAGTGTTGTTTGTTTTTAGGGGTTTAGTGTTGTTTTCTTTTAGGGTTTTAGGGTTGTTTGTTGTTTCGGGGTTAGTGTTTGTTGCTAGGGGGTTAGGGTTGTTTGTTGTTAGGGTGTTAGTGTTCTTTGATGTTAGGGGTTTAGGGTTGTTTGTTGTTAGGGGGTTAGTGTTGTTTGTTGTTAGGGGGTTAGGGTTGTTTCTGGTTAGGGTGTTACTGTGGTTTGTTGTTAGGGGGTTAGGGTTGTTTGTTGTTAGGGTGTTAGTGTTGTTTGTTGTTAGTGGGTTAGGGTTTTTTGTTGTTTGGTTAGGGTTGTTTGTTTTTAGGGGGTTAGTGTTGTTTGTTGTTAGGAGTTTAGGGTTGTTTCTTGTAGGGGTTTAGTGGTTTTTGTTGTTAGGGTGTTAGTGTATACTGTGGTTAGGGGGTTAGTGTTGTTGGTTCTTCGGGGGTTAGGATTGTTTGTTGTTAGGGGGTTAGGGTTGTTTGTTGTTTGGGGGTTAGGGTTGTTTGTTGTTACGGGGTTAGTGTTGTTTATTGTTACGGGGTTAGGGTAGTTTCTTGTTAGGGGTTTAGTGTTGTTTATTGTTAGGGGGTTAGTGTTTGTTGTTAGGGGTTTAGGGTTGTTTCTTGTTGGGGTTTAGTGGTTTTTGTTGTTAGGGTGTTAGTGTTGTTTGTTGTTAGGGTGTTAGTGTTTTGTGTTGTTAGGGGGTTAGTGTTGTTTGATGTTAGGGGTTTAGGGTTGTTTGTTGTTAGTGGGTTAGGGTTGTTTGTTGTTAGTGGGTTAGTGTTTTTGGTTTTTAGGGGTTAGGGTTGTTTGTTGTTTGGGGGTTAGTGTTTGTTGTTAGGGGGCTAGGGTTGTTTGTTGTTAGGGTGTTAGTGTTCTTTGATGTTAGGGGTTTAGTGTTGTTTGTTGTTAGGGGGTTAGTGTTGTTTGTTGTTAGGGTGTTAGGGTTGTTTGTTGTTAGTGGGCTAGGGTTGTTTGTTGTTAGTGGTTTAGTGTTTTTGGTTTTTAGGGGTTAGGGTTGTTTGTTGTTTGGGGGTTAGTGTTTCTTGTTAGGGTGTTAGTGTTTTGTGTTGTTAGGGGGTTAGTGTTCTTTGATGTTAGGGATTTAGGGTTGTTTGTTGTTAGGGGGTTAGTGTTGTTTGTTGTTGGGGGTTAGGGTTGTTTGTTGTTAGGGTGTTAGTGTTGTTTGTTGTTAGAGGTTAGGGTTGTTTGTTGTTGGGGTTTAGTGGTTTTTGTTGTTCGGGTGTTAGTGTTTATTGTGGTTAGGGGGTTAGTGTTGTTCGTTGTTCGGGGGTTAGGATTGTTTGTTGTTGGGGGTTAGGGTTGTTTGTTGTTTCGGGGTTAGGGTTGTTTCTTGTTACCAGGTTAGTGTTGTTTGTTGTTTCGGGGTTAGGGTAGTTTCTTGTTAGGGGTTTAGTGTTGTTTGTTGTTAGGGGGTTAGTGTTTGTTGTTAGGGGTTTAGGGTTGTTTCTTGTTGGGGTTTAGTGGTTTTTGTTGTTAGGGTTTTAGTGTTGTTTGTTGTTAGGGTGTTAGTGTTTTGTGTTGTTAGGGGGTTAGTGTTGTTTGATGTTAGGGGTTTAGGGTTGTTTGTTGTTAGGGGGTTAGTGTTGTTTGTTGTTAGGGTGTTAGGGTTGTTTGTTGTTAGTTTGTTAGGGTTGTTTGTTGTTAGTGGGTTAGTGTTTTTGGTTTTTAGGGGTTAGCGTTGTTTGTTGTTTGGGGGTTAGTGTTTGTTGTTAGGGGTTTAGGGTTGTTTGTTGTTAGGGGGTTAGTGTTGTTTGTTGTTAGGGGGTTAGGGTTGTTTCTGGTTAGGGTGTTACTGTTGTTTGTTGTTAGGGGGTTAGGGTTGTTTGTTGTTAGGGTGTTAGTGTTGTTTGTTGTTAGTGGGTTAGGGTTTTTTGTTGTTTGGTTAGGGTTGTTTGTTGTTAGGGGATTAGTGTTGTTTGTTGTTAGGGGTTTAGGGTTGTTTCTTGTAGGGGTTTAGTGGTTTTTGTTGTTAGGGTGTTAGTGTATACTGTGGTTAGGGGATTAGTGTTTTTGGTTGTTCGGGGGTTAGGATTGTTTGTTGTTAGGGTGTTAGGGTTGTTTGTTGTTTGGGGGTTAGGGTTGTTTGTTGTTACGGGGTTAGTGTTGTTTGTTGTTACGGGGTTAGGGTAGTTTCTTGTTAGGGGTTTAGTGTTGTTTATTGTTAGGGGGTTAGTGTTTGTTGTTAGGGGTTTAGGGTTGTTTCTTGTTGGGGTTTAGTGGTTTTTGTTGTTAGGGTGTTAGTGTTGTTTGTTGTTAGGGTGTTAGTGTTTTGTGTTGTTAGGAGGTTAGTGTTGTTTGATGTTAGGGGTTTAGGGTTGTTTGTTGTTAGGGGGTTAGGGTTGTTTGTTGTTAGTGGGTTAGGGGTGTTTGTTGTTAGTGGGTTAGTGTTTTTGGTTTTTAGGGGTTAGGGTTGTTTGTTGTTTGGGGGTTAGTGTTTGTTGTTAGGGGGCTAGGGTTGTTTGTTGTTAGGGTGTTAGTGTTCTTCGATGTTAGGGGTTTAGGGTTGTTTGTTGTTAGGGGGTTAGTGTTGTTTGTTGTTAGCGTGTTAGGGTTGTTTGTTGTTAGTGGGTTAGGGTTGTTTGTTGATAAGAGGTTAGGATTTGTGTTGTTAGGGGGTTAGTATTGTTCGTTGCTGGGGGTTAGTGTTGTTTCTTCTTAGGGAGTTAGTGTTGTTTGTTCTTCGGGGGTTAGGGTTGGTTGTTGTTAGGGCGTTAGTGTTGTTTGTTGTTAGGGGGTTAGGGTTGTTTGTTGTTAGGGTGTTAGTGTTGTTTGTTGTTAGGGGGTTAGGGTTGTTTGTTGTTCGGGTGTTAGTGTTGTTTGTTGTTAGTGGGTTAGGTTTGTTTGTTGTTTGGTTAGGGTTGTTTGTTGTTAGGGGGTTAGTGTTGTTTGTTGTTAGGGTTTTAGGGTTCTTTCTTGTTGGGGTTTATTGGTTTTTGTTGTTAGGGTGTTAGTGTTGTTTGTTGTTAGGGGGTTAGGGTTGTTTGTTGTTCGTGTGATAGTGTTGTTTGTTGTTAGTGGTTTAGGTTTGTTTGTTGTTTGGTTAGGGTTTTTTGTTGTTAGGGGGTTAGTGTTGTTTGTTGTTAGGGGTTTAGGGTTGTTTCTTGTTGGGGTTTAGTGGTTTTTGTTGTTCGGGTGTTAGTGTTTATTGTGGTTAGGGGGTTAGTGTTGTTCGTTGTTCGGGGGTTAGGATTGTTTGTTGTTGGGGGTTAGGGTTGTTTGTTGTTTGGGGGTTAGGGTTGTTTCTTGTTACCAGGTTAGTGTTGTTTGTTGTTACGGGGTTAGGGTAGTTTCTTGTTAGGGGTTTAGTGTTGTTTGTTGGTAGGGGGTTAGTGTTTGTTGTTAGGGGTTTAGGGTTGTTTCTTGTTGGGGTTTAGTGGTTTTTGTTGTTAGGGTTTTAGTGTTGTTTGTTGTTAGGGTGTTAGTGTTTTGTGTTGTTAGGGGGTTAGTGTTGTTTGATGTTAGGGGTTTAGGGTTGTTTGTTGTTAGGGGGTTAGTGTTGTTTGTTGTTAGGGTGTTAGGGTTGTTTGTTGTTAGTTTGTTAGGGTTGTTTGTTGTTAGTGGGTTAGTGTTTTTGGTTTTTAGGGGTTAGCGTTGTTTGTTGTTTGGGGGTTAGTGTTTGTTGTTAGGGGGTTAGGGTTGTTTGTTGTTAGGGTGTTAGTGTTCTTTGATGTTAGGGGTTTAGGGTTGTTTGTTGTTAGGGGGTTAGTGTTGTTTGTTGTTAGGGGGTTAGGGTTGTTTCTGGTTAGGGTGTTACTGTTGTTTGTTGTTAGGGGGTTAGGGTTGTTTGTTGTTAGGGTGTTAGTGTTGTTTGTTGTTAGTGGGTTAGGGTTTTTTGTTGTTTGGTTAGGGTTGTTTGTTGTTAGGGGGTTAGTGTTGTTTGTTGTTAGGGGTTTAGGGTTGTTTCTTGTAGGGGTTTAGTGGTTTTTGTTGTTAGGGTGTTAGTGTATACTGTGGTTAGGGGGTTAGTGTTTTTGGTTGTTCGGGGGTTAGGATTGTTTGTTGTTAGGGTGTTAGGGTTGTTTGTTGTTTGGGGGTTAGGGTTGTTTGTTGTTACGGGGTTAGTGTTGTTTGTTGTTACGGGGTTAGGGTAGTTTCTTGTTAGGGGTTTAGTGTCGTTTATTGTTAGGGGGTTAGTGTTTGTTGTTAGGGGTTTAGGGTTGTTTCTTGTTGGGGTTTAGTGGTTTTTGTTGTTAGGGTGTTAGTGTTGATTGTTGTTAGGGTGTTAGTGTTTTGTGTTGTTAGGAGGTTAGTGTTGTTTGATGTTAGGGGTTTAGGGTTGTTTGTTGTTAGGGGGTTAGTGTTGTTTGTTGTTAGTGGGTTAGGGTTGTTTGTTGTTAGTGGGTTAGTGTTTTTGGTTTTTAGGGGTTAGGGTTGTTTGTTGTTTGGGGGTTAGTGTTTTTTGTTAGGGGCTAGGGTTGTTTGTTGTTAGGGTGTTAGTGTTCTTTGATGTAAGGGGTTTAGGGTTGTTTGTTGTTAGGGGGTTAGTGTTGTTTGTTGTTAGGGTGTTAGGGTTGTTTCTTGTTGGGATTTAGTGGTTTTTGTTGTTAGGGTGTTAGTGTTGTTTGTTGTTAGGGTGTTAGTGTTTTGTGTTGTTAGTAGGTTAGTGTTGTTTGATGTTAGGGGTTTAGGGTTGTTTGTTGTTAGGGGGTTAGGGTTGTTTGTTGTTAGTGGGTTAGGGGTGTTTGTTGTTAGTGGGTTAGTGTTTTTGGTTTTTAGGGGTTAGGGTTGTTTGTTGTTTGGGGGTTAGTGTTTGTTGTTAGGGGGCTACGGTTGTTTGTTGTTAGGGTGTTAGTGTTCTTCGATGTTAGGGGTTTAGGGTTGTTTGTTGTTAGGGGGTTAGTGTTGTTTGTTGTTAGGGTGTTAGGGTTGTTTGTTGTTAGTGGGTTAGGGTTGTTTGTTGATAAGAGGTTAGGATTTGTGTTGTTAGGGGGTTAGTATTGTTCGTTGCTGGGGGTTAGTGTTGTTTCTTCTTAGGGCGTTAGTGTTGTTTGTTCTTAGGGGGTTAGGGTTGGTTGTTGTTAGGGTCTTAGTGTTGTTTGTTGTTAGGGGGTGAGTGTTGTTTGTTGTTAGGGGTTTAGGGTTGTTTCTTGTTAGGGGGTTAGTGTTGTTTGTTGTTAGGGGCTTAGGGTTGTTTCTTGTTGGGGTTTAGTGGTGTTTGTTGTTCGGGTGTTAGTGTTGTTTGTTGTTAGGGGCTTAGTGTTGTTTGTTTTTAGGGGTTTAGTGTTGTTTGCTTTTAGGGTTTTAGGGTTGTTTGTTGTTTGGGGGTTAGTGTTTGTTGTTAGGGGGTTAGGGTTTTTTGTTGTTAGGGTGTTAGTGTTCTTTGATGTTAGGGGTTTAGGGTTGTTTGTTGTTAGGGGGTTAGGGTTGTTTCTGGTTAGGGTGTTACTGTTGTTTGTTGTTAGGGGGTTAGGGTTGTTTGTTGTTAGGGTGTTAGTGTTGTTTGTTGTTAGTGGGTTAGGGTTTTTTGTTGTTTGGTTAGGGTTGTTTGTTGTTAGGGGTTAGTGTTGTTTGTTCTTAGGGGTTTAGGGTTGTTTCTTGTAGGGGTTTAGTGGTTTTTGTTTTTAGGGTGATAGTGTATACTGTGGTTAGGGGGTTAGTGTTGTTGGTTGTTCGGGGGTTAGGATTGTTTGTTGTTAGGGGGTTAGGGTTGTTTGTTGTTTGGGGGTTAGGGTTGTTTGTTGTTACGGGGTTAGCGTTGTTTGTTGTTACGGGGTTAGGGTAGTTTCTTGTTAGGGGTTTAGTGTTGTTTATTGTTAGGGGGTTAGTGTTTGTTGTTAGGGTTTTAGGGTTGTTTCTTGTTGGGGTTTAGTGGTTCTTGTTGTTAAGGTGTTAGTGTTGTTTGTTGTTAGGGTGTTAGTGTTGTTTGTTGTTAGGGGTTAGGGTTTTTTGTTGTTAGGGTGTTAGTGTTGTTTGTTGTTAGTGGGTTAGGTTTGTTTGTTGTTTGGTTAGGGTTGTTTGTTAGGGGGTTAGTGTTGTTTGTTGTTAGGGGTTTAGGGTTGTTTCTTGTTGGGGTTTAGTGGTTTTTGTTGTTAGGGTGTTAGTGTTTATTGTGGTTAGGGGGTTAGTGTTGTTGGTTGCTCGGGGGTTAGGATTGTTTGTTGTTAGGGGGTTAGGGTTGTTTGTTGTTTGGGGGTTAGGGCTGTTTGTTGTTACGGGGTTAGTGTTGTTTGTTGTTACAAGGTTAGGTTAGTTTCTTGTTAGGGGTTTATGGTTGTTTGTTGTTAGGGGGTTAGTGTTGTTTGTTGTTAGGGTGTTAGGGTTGTTGTTAGTGGGTTAGGGTTGTTTGTTGTTAGTGGGTTAGTGTTTTTGTTTTTCAGGGGTTAGGGTTGTTTGTTGTTTGGGGGTTAGTGTTTGTTGTTAGGGGTTTGGGGTTGATTGTTGTTAGGGTGTTAGTGTTGTTTGATGTTAGGGGTTTAGGGTTGTTTGTTGTTAGGGGGTTAGTGTTGTTTGTTGTTAGGGGGTTAGGGTTGTTTGTTGTTAGGGTGTTAGTGTTTGTTGTTAGGGGGTTAGGGTTGTTTGTTGTTAGGGTGTTAGTGTTGTTTGTTGTTAGTGGGTTAGGTTTGCTTGTTTTTTGGTTAGGGTTGTTTGTTGTTTCGGGGTTAGTGTTGTTTGTTGTTAGGGGTTTAGGGTTGTTTCTTGTTGGGGTTTAGTGGTTTTTGTTGTTAGGGTGTTAGTGTATACTGTGGTTAGGGGGTTAGTGTTGTTGGTTCTTCGGGGGTTAGGATTGTTTGTTGTTAGGGGGTTAGGGTTGTTTGTTGTTTGGGGGTTAGGGTTGTTTGTTGTTACGGGGTTAGTGTTGTTTATTGTTACGGGGTTAGGGTAGTTTCTTGTTAGGGGTTTAGTGTTGTTTATTGTTAGGGGGTTAGTGTTTGTTGTTAGGGGTTTAGGGTTGTTTCTTGTTGGGGTTTAGTGGTTTTTGTTGTTAGGGTGTTAGTGTTGATTGTTGTTAGGGTGTTACTGTTTTGTGTTGTTCGAGGGTTAGTGTTCTTTGATGTTAGGGGTTTATGGTTGTTTTTTGTTAGGGGGTTAGGGTTGTTTGTTGTTAGGGGGTTAGTGTTGTTTGTTGTTAGGGTGTTAGGGTTGTTTGTTGTTAGTGGGCTAGGGTTGTTTGTTGTTAGTGGTTTAGTGTTTTTGGTTTTTAGGGGTTAGGGTTGTTTGTTGTTTTGGGGTTAGTGTTTGTTGTTAGGGTGTTAGTGTTTTGTGTTGTTAGGGGGTTAGTGTTCTTTGATGTTAGGGATTTAGGGTTGTTTGTTGTTAGGGGGTTAGTGTTGTTTGTTGTTAGGGGGTTAGGGTTGTTTGTTGTTAGGGTGTTAGTGTTGTTTGTTGTTAGGGGTTAGGGTTGTTTGTTGTTAGGTTGTTAGTGTTGTTTGTTGTTAGTGGGTTAGGTTTGTTTGTTGTTTGGTTAGGGTTGTTTGTTGTTAGGGGGTTAGTGTTGTTTGTTGTTAGGGGTTTAGGGTTGTTTCTTGTTGGGGTTTAGTGGTTTTTGTTGTTAGGGTGTTAGTCTTTATTGTGGTTGGGGGTTAGTGTTGTTGGTTGTTCGGGGGTTAGGATTGTTTGTTGTTAGGGGGTTAGGGTTGTTTGTTGTTTGGGGGTTAGGGTTGTTTGTTTTTACGGGGTTAGTGTTTGTTGTTACGGGGTTAGTGTTTGTTGTTACGGGGTTAGGTTAGTTTCTTGTTAGGGTGTTAGTGTTGTTTGTTGTTAGGGGGTTAGTGTTGTTTGTTGTTAGGGGTTTAGGGTTGTTTCTTGTTAGGGGGTTAATGTTGTTTGTTGTTAGGGGCTTAGGGTTGTTTCTTGTTGGGGTTTAGTGGTGTTTGTTGTTCGGGTGTTAGTGTTGTTTGTTGTTAGGGGCTTAGTGTTGTTTGTTTTTAGGGGTTTAGTGTTGTTTGCTTTTAGGGTTTTAGGGTTGTTTGTTGTTTGGGGGTTAGTGTTTGTTGTTAGGGGGTTAGGGTTGTTTGTTGTTAGGGTGTTAGTGTTCTTTGATGTTAGTTGTTTAGGGTTGTTTGTTGTTATGGGGTTAGTGTTGTTTGTTGTTAGGGGGTTAGCGTTGTTTGTTGTTAGGGTGTTAGTGTTGTTTGTTGTTAGGGGGTTAGGGTTGTTTGTTGTTCGGGTGTTAGTGTTGTTTGTTGTTAGTGGGTTAGGTTTGTTTGTTGTTTGGTTAGGGTTGTTTGTTGTTAGGGGGTTAGTGTTGTTTGTTGTTAGGGTTTTAGGGTTGTTTCTTGTTGGGGTTTATTGGTTTTTGTTGTTAGGGTATTAGTGTTGTTTGTTGTTAGTGGGTTAGGGTTGTTTGTTGTTCGTGTGATAGTGTTGTTTGTTGTTAGTGGTTTAGCTTTGTTTGTTGTTTGGTTAGGGTTGTTTGTTGTTAGGGGGTTAGTGTTGTTTGTTGTTATGGGTTTAGGGTTGTTTCTTGTTGGGGTTTAGTGGTTTTAGTTGTTCGGGTGTTAGTGTTTATTGTGGTTAGGGGGTTAGTGTTGTTCGTTGTTCGGGGGTTAGGATTGTTTGTTGTTGGGGGTTAGGGTTGTTTGTTGTTTGGGGGTTAGGGTTGTTTCTTGTTACCAGGTTAGTGTTGTTTGTTGTTACGGGGTTAGGGTAGTTTCTTGTTAGGGGTTTAGTGTTGTTTGTTGTTAGGGGGTTAGTGTTTGTTGTTAGGGGTTTAGGGTTGTTTCTTGTTGGGGTTTAGTGGTTTTTGTTGTTAGGGTTTTAGTGTTGTTTGTTGTTAGGGTGTTAGTGTTTTGTGTTGTTAGGGGGTTAGTGTTGTTTGATGTTAGGGGTTTAGGGTTGTTTGTTGTTAGGGGGTTAGTGTTGTTTGTTGTTAGGGTGTTAGGGTTGTTTGTTGTTAGTTTGTTAGGGTTGTTTGTTGTTAGTGGGTGAGTGTTTTTGGTTTTTAGGGGTTAGGGTTGTTTGTTGTTTGGGGGTTAGTGTTTGTTGTTAGGGGGTTAGGGTTGTTTGTTATTAGGGTGTTAGTGTTCTTTGATGTTAGGGGTTCAGAGTTGTTTGTTGTTAGGGGGTTAGTGTTGTTTGTTGTTAGGGGGTTAGGATTGTTTCTGGTTAGGGTGTTTCTGTTGTTTGTTGTTAGGGGGTTAGGGTTGTTTGTTGTTAGGGTGTTAGTGTTGTTTGTTGTTAGTGGGTTAGGGTTTTTTGTTGTTTGGTTAGGGTTGTTTGTTGTTGGGGGTTAGTGTTGTTTGTTGTTAGGGGTTTAGGGTTGTTTCTTGTAGGGGTTTAGTGGTTTTTGTTGTTAGGGTGTTAGTGTATACTGTGGTTAGGGGGTTAGTGTTGTTGGTTGTTCGGGGGTTAGGATTGTTTGTTGTTAGGGGGTTAGGGTTGTTTGTTGTTTGGGGGTTAGGGTTGTTTGTTGTTACGGGGTTAGTGTTGTTTGTTGTTACGGGGTTAGGGTAGTTTCTTGTTAGGGGTTTAGTGTTGTTTATTGTTAGGGGGTTAGTGTTTGTTGTTAGGGGTTTAGGGTTGTTTCCTGTTGGGGTTTAGTGGTTTTTGTTGTTAGGGTGTTAGTGTTGTTTGTTGTTAGGGTGTTAGTGTTTTGTGTTGTTAGGAGGTTAGTGTTGTTTGATGTTAGGGGTTTAGGGTTGTTTGTTGTTAGGGGTTTAGGGTTGTTTGTTGTTAGTGGGTTAGGGTTGTTTGTTGTTAGTGGGTTAGTGTTTTTGGTTTTTAGGGGTTAGGGTTGTTTGTTGTTTGGGGGTTAGTGTTTGTTGTTAGGGGGCTAGGGTTGTTTGTTGTTAGGGTGTTAGTGTTCTTCGATGTTAGGGGTTTAGGGTTGTTTGTTGTTAGGGGGTTAGTGTTGTTTGTTGTTAGGGGTTTAGGGTTGTTTCTTGTTAGGGGGTTAGTGTTGTTTGTTGTTAGGGGCTTAGGGTTGTTTCTTGTTGGGGTTTAGTGGTGTTTGTTGTTCGGGTGTTAGTGTTGTTTGTTGTTAGGGGCTTAGTGTTGTTTGTTTTTAGGGGTTTAGTGTTGTTTTCTTTTAGGGTTTTAGGGTTGTTTGTTGTTTCGGGGTTAGTGTTTGTTGCTAGGGGGTTAGGGTTGTTTGTTGTTAGGGTGTTAGTGTTCTTTGATGTTAGGGGTTTAGGGTTGTTTGTTGTTAGGGGGTTAGTGTTGTTTGTTGTTAGGGGGTTAGGGTTGTTTCTGGTTAGGGTGTTACTGTTGTTTGTTGTTAGGGGGTTAGGGTTGTTTGTTGTTAGGGTGTTAGTGTTGTTTGTTGTTAGTGGGTTAGGGTTTTTTGTTGTTTGGTTAGGGTTGTTTGTTTTTAGGGGGTTAGTGTTGTTTGTTGTTAGGAGTTTAGGGTTGTTTCTTGTAGGGGTTTAGTGGTTTTTGTTGTTAGGGTGTTAGTGTATACTGTGGTTAGGGGGTTAGTGTTGTTGGTTGTTCGGGGGTTAGGATTGTTTGTTGTTAGGGGGTTAGGGTTGTTTGTTGTTTGGGGGTTAGGGTTGTTTGTTGTTACGGGGTTAGTGTTGTTTATTGTTACGGGGTTAGGGTAGTTTCTTGTTAGGGGTTTAGTGTTGTTTATTGTTAGGGGGTTAGTGTTTGTTGTTAGGGGTTTAGGGTTGTTTCTTGTTGGGGTTTAGTGGTTTTTGTTGTTAGGGTGTTAGTGTTGTTTGTTGTTAGGGTGTTAGTGTTTTGTGTTGTTAGGGGGTTAGTGTTGTTTGATGTTAGGGGTTTAGGGTTGTTTGTTGTTAGTGGGTTAGGGTTGTTTGTTGTTAGTGGGTTAGTGTTTTTGGTTTTTAGGGGTTAGGGTTGTTTGTTGTTTGGGGGTTAGTGTTTGTTGTTAGGGGGCTAGGGTTGTTTGTTGTTAGGGTGTTAGTGTTCTTTGATGTTAGGGGTTTAGTGTTGTTTGTTGTTAGGGGGTTAGTGTTGTTTGTTGTTAGGGTGTTAGGGTTGTTTGTTGTTAGTGGGCTAGGGTTGTTTGTTGTTAGTGGTTTAGTGTTTTTGGTTTTTAGGGGTTAGGGTTGTTTGTTGTTTGGGGGTTAGTGTTTGTTGTTAGGGTGTTAGTGTTTTGTGTTGTTAGGGGGTTAGTGTTCTTTGATGTTAGGGATTTAGGGTTGTTTGTTGTTAGGGGGTTAGTGTTGTTTGTTGTTGGGGGTTAGGGTTGTTTGTTGTTAGGGTGTTAGTGTTGTTTGTTGTTAGGGGTTAGGGTTGTTTGTTGTTAGGGTGTTAGTGTTGTTTGTTGTTAGTGGGTTAGGTTTGTTTGTTGTTTGCTTAGGGTTGTTTGTTGTTAGTGGGTTAGTGTTTTTGTTTTTCAGGGGTTAGGGTTGTTTGTTGTTTGGGGGTTAGTGTTTGTTGTTAGGGGTTTGGGGTTGATTGTTGTTAGGGTGTTAGTGTTGTTTGATGTTAGGGGTTTAGGGTTGTTTGTTGTTAGGGGGTTAGTGTTGTTTGTTGTTAGGGGGTTAGGGTTGTTTGTTGTTAGGGTGTTAGTGTTTGTTGTTAGGGGGTTAGGGTTGTTTGTTGTTAGGGTGTTAGTGTTGTTTGTTGTTAGTGGGTTAGGTTTGCTTGTTTTTTGGTTAGGGTTGTTTGTTGTTTCGGGGTTAGTGTTGTTTGTTGTTAGGGGTTTAGGGTTGTTTCTTGTTGGGGTTTAGTGGTTTTTGTTGTTAGGGTGTTAGTGTATACTGTGGTTAGGGGGTTAGTGTTGTTGGTTCTTCGGGGGTTAGGATTGTTTGTTGTTAGGGGGTTAGGGTTGTTTGTTGTTTGGGGGTTAGGGTTGTTTGTTGTTACGGGGTTAGTGTTGTTTATTGTTACGGGGTTAGGGTAGTTTCTTGTTAGGGGTTTAGTGTTGTTTATTGTTAGGGGGTTAGTGTTTGTTGTTAGGGGTTTAGGGTTGTTTCTTGTTGGGGTTTAGTGGTTTTTGTTGTTAGGGTGTTAGTGTTGATTGTTGTTAGGGTGTTACTGTTTTGTGTTGTTCGAGGGTTAGTGTTCTTTGATGTTAGGGGTTTATGGTTGTTTTTTGTTAGGGGGTTAGGGTTGTTTGTTGTTAGGGGGTTAGTGTTGTTTGTTGTTAGGGTGTTAGGGTTGTTTGTTGTTAGTGGGCTAGGGTTGTTTGTTGTTAGTGGTTTAGTGTTTTTGGTTTTTAGGGGTTAGGGTTGTTTGTTGTTTTGGGGTTAGTGTTTGTTGTTAGGGTGTTAGTGTTTTGTGTTGTTAGGGGGTTAGTGTTCTTTGATGTTAGGGATTTAGGGTTGTTTGTTGTTAGGGGGTTAGTGTTGTTTGTTGTTAGGGGGTTAGGGTTGTTTGTTGTTAGGGTGTTAGTGTTGTTTGTTGTTAGGGGTTAGGGTTGTTTGTTGTTAGGTTGTTAGTGTTGTTTGTTGTTAGTGGGTTAGGTTTGTTTGTTGTTTGGTTAGGGTTGTTTGTTGTTAGGGGGTTAGTGTTGTTTGTTGTTAGGGGTTTAGGGTTGTTTCTTGTTGGGGTTTAGTGGTTTTTGTTGTTAGGGTGTTAGTCTTTATTGTGGTTGGGGGTTAGTGTTGTTGGTTGTTCGGGGGTTAGGATTGTTTGTTGTTAGGGGGTTAGGGTTGTTTGTTGTTTGGGGGTTAGGGTTGTTTGTTTTTACGGGGTTAGTGTTTGTTGTTACGGGGTTAGTGTTTGTTGTTACGGGGTTAGGTTAGTTTCTTGTTAGGGTGTTAGTGTTGTTTGTTGTTAGGGGGTTAGTGTTGTTTGTTGTTAGGGGTTTAGGGTTGTTTCTTGTTAGGGGGTTAATGTTGTTTGTTGTTAGGGGCTTAGGGTTGTTTCTTGTTGGGGTTTAGTGGTGTTTGTTGTTCGGGTGTTAGTGTTGTTTGTTGTTAGGGGCTTAGTGTTGTTTGTTTTTAGGGGTTTAGTGTTGTTTGCTTTTAGGGTTTTAGGGTTGTTTGTTGTTTGGGGGTTAGTGTTTGTTGTTAGGGGGTTAGGGTTGTTTGTTGTTAGGGTGTTAGTGTTCTTTGATGTTAGTTGTTTAGGGTTGTTTGTTGTTATGGGGTTAGTGTTGTTTGTTGTTAGGGGGTTAGCGTTGTTTGTTGTTAGGGTGTTAGTGTTGTTTGTTGTTAGGGGGTTAGGGTTGTTTGTTGTTCGGGTGTTAGTGTTGTTTGTTGTTAGTGGGTTAGGTTTGTTTGTTGTTTGGTTAGGGTTGTTTGTTGTTAGGGGGTTAGTGTTGTTTCTTGTTAGGGTTTTAGGGTTGTTTCTTGTTGGGGTTTATTGGTTTTTGTTGTTAGGGTATTAGTGTTGTTTGTTGTTAGTGGGTTAGGGTTGTTTGTTGTTCGTGTGATAGTGTTGTTTGTTGTTAGTGGTTTAGGTTTGTTTGTTGTTTGGTTAGGGTTGTTTGTTGTTAGGGGGTTAGTGTTGTTTGTTGTTATGGGTTTAGGGTTGTTTCTTGTTGGGGTTTAGTGGTTTTAGTTGTTCGGGTGTTAGTGTTTATTGTGGTTAGGGGGTTAGTGTTGTTCGTTGTTCGGGGGTTAGGATTGTTTGTTGTTGGGGGTTAGGGTTGTTTGTTGTTTGGGGGTTAGGGTTGTTTCTTGTTACCAGGTTAGTGTTGTTTGTTGTTACGGGGTTAGGGTAGTTTCTTGTTAGGGGTTTAGTGTTGTTTGTTGTTAGGGGGTTAGTGTTTGTTGTTAGGGGTTTAGGGTTGTTTCTTGTTGGGGTTTAGTGGTTTTTGTTGTTAGGGTTTTAGTGTTGTTTGTTGTTAGGGTGTTAGTGTTTTGTGTTGTTAGGGGGTTAGTGTTGTTTGATGTTAGGGGTTTAGGGTTGTTTGTTGTTAGGGGGTTAGTGTTGTTTGTTGTTAGGGTGTTAGGGTTGTTTGTTGTTAGTTTGTTAGGGTTGTTTGTTGTTAGTGGGTGAGTGTTTTTGGTTTTTAGGGGTTAGGGTTGTTTGTTGTTTGGGGGTTAGTGTTTGTTGTTAGGGGGTTAGGGTTGTTTGTTGTTAGGGTGTTAGTGTTCTTTGATGTTAGGGGTTCAGAGTTGTTTGTTGTTAGGGGGTTAGTGTTGTTTGTTGTTAGGGGGTTAGGATTGTTTCTGGTTAGGGTGTTTCTGTTGTTTGTTGTTAGGGGGTTAGGGTTGTTTGTTGTTAGGGTGTTAGTGTTGTTTGTTGTTAGTGGGTTAGGGTTTTTTGTTGTTTGGTTAGGGTTGTTTGTTGTTGGGGGTTAGTGTTGTTTGTTGTTAGGGGTTTAGGGTTGTTTCTTGTAGGGGTTTAGTGGTTTTTGTTGTTAGGGTGTTAGTGTATACTGTGGTTAGGGGGTTAGTGTTGTTGGTTGTTCGGGGGTTAGGATTGTTTGTTGTTAGGGGGTTAGGGTTGTTTGTTGTTTGGGGGTTAGGGTTGTTTGTTGTTACGGGGTTAGTGTTGTTTGTTGTTACGGGGTTAGGGTAGTTTCTTGTTAGGGGTTTAGTGTTGTTTATTGTTAGGGGGTTAGTGTTTGTTGTTAGGGGTTTAGGGTTGTTTCCTGTTGGGGTTTAGTGGTTTTTGTTGTTAGGGTGTTAGTGTTGTTTGTTGTTAGGGTGTTAGTGTTTTGTGTTGTTAGGAGGTTAGTGTTGTTTGATGTTAGGGGTTTAGGGTTGTTTGTTGTTAGGGGTTTAGGGTTGTTTGTTGTTAGTGGGTTAGGGTTGTTTGTTGTTAGTGGGTTAGTGTTTTTGGTTTTTAGGGGTTAGGGTTGTTTGTTGTTTGGGGGTTAGTGTTTGTTGTTAGGGGGCTAGGGTTGTTTGTTGTTAGGGTGTTAGTGTTCTTCGATGTTAGGGGTTTAGGGTTGTTTGTTGTTAGGGGGTTAGTGTTGTTTGTTGTTAGGGGTTTAGGGTTGTTTCTTGTTAGGGGGTTAGTGTTGTTTGTTGTTAGGGGCTTAGGGTTGTTTCTTGTTGGGGTTTAGTGGTGTTTGTTGTTCGGGTGTTAGTGTTGTTTGTTGTTAGGGGCTTAGTGTTGTTTGTTTTTAGGGGTTTAGTGTTGTTTTCTTTTAGGGTTTTAGGGTTGTTTGTTGTTTCGGGGTTAGTGTTTGTTGCTAGGGGGTTAGGGTTGTTTGTTGTTAGGGTGTTAGTGTTCTTTGATGTTAGGGGTTTAGGGTTGTTTGTTGTTAGGGGGTTAGTGTTGTTTGTTGTTAGGGGGTTAGGGTTGTTTCTGGTTAGGGTGTTACTGTTGTTTGTTGTTAGGGGGTTAGGGTTGTTTGTTGTTAGGGTGTTAGTGTTGTTTGTTGTTAGTGGGTTAGGGTTTTTTGTTGTTTGGTTAGGGTTGTTTGTTTTTAGGGGGTTAGTGTTGTTTGTTGTTAGGAGTTTAGGGTTGTTTCTTGTAGGGGTTTAGTGGTTTTTGTTGTTAGGGTGTTAGTGTATACTGTGGTTAGGGGGTTAGTGTTGTTGGTTGTTCGGGGGTTAGGATTGTTTGTTGTTAGGGGGTTAGGGTTGTTTGTTGTTTGGGGGTTAGGGTTGTTTGTTGTTACGGGGTTAGTGTTGTTTATTGTTACGGGGTTAGGGTAGTTTCTTGTTAGGGGTTTAGTGTTGTTTATTGTTAGGGGGTTAGTGTTTGTTGTTAGGGGTTTAGGGTTGTTTCTTGTTGGGGTTTAGTGGTTTTTGTTGTTAGGGTGTTAGTGTTGTTTGTTGTTAGGGTGTTAGTGTTTTGTGTTGTTAGGGGGTTAGTGTTGTTTGATGTTAGGGGTTTAGGGTTGTTTGTTGTTAGTGGGTTAGGGTTGTTTGTTGTTAGTGGGTTAGTGTTTTTGGTTTTTAGGGGTTAGGGTTGTTTGTTGTTTGGGGGTTAGTGTTTGTTGTTAGGGGGCTAGGGTTGTTTGTTGTTAGGGTGTTAGTGTTCTTTGATGTTAGGGGTTTAGTGTTGTTTGTTGTTAGGGGGTTAGTGTTGTTTGTTGTTAGGGTGTTAGGGTTGTTTGTTGTTAGTGGGCTAGGGTTGTTTGTTGTTAGTGGTTTAGTGTTTTTGGTTTTTAGGGGTTAGGGTTGTTTGTTGTTTGGGGGTTAGTGTTTGTTGTTAGGGTGTTAGTGTTTTGTGTTGTTAGGGGGTTAGTGTTCTTTGATGTTAGGGATTTAGGGTTGTTTGTTGTTAGGGGGTTAGTGTTGTTTGTTGTTGGGGGTTAGGGTTGTTTGTTGTTAGGGTGTTAGTGTTGTTTGTTGTTAGGGGTTAGGGTTGTTTGTTGTTAGGGTGTTAGTGTTGTTTGTTGTTAGTGGGTTAGGTTTGTTTGTTGTTTGCTTAGGGTTGTTTGTTGTTAGGGGGTTAGTGTTGTTTGTTGTTAGGGGTTTAGGGTTGTTTCTTGTAGGGGTTTAGTGGTTTTTGTTGTTAGGGTGTTAGTGTATACTGTGGTAAGGGGGTTAGTGTTGTTGGTTGTTCGGGGGTTAGGATTGTTTGTTGTTAGGGGGTTAGGGTTGTTTGTTGTTTGGGGGTTAGGGTTGTTTGTTGTTACGGGGTTATTGTTGTTTGTTGTTACGGGGTTAGGGTAGTTTCTTGTTAGGGGTTTAGTGTTGTTTATTGTTAGGGGGTTAGTGTTTGTTGTTAGGGGTTTAGGGTTGTTTCTTGTTGGGGTTTAGTGGTTTTTGTTGTTAGGGTGTTAGTGTTGTTTGTTGTTAGGGTGTTAGTGTTTTGTGTTGTTAGGGGGTTAGTGTTGTTTGATGTTAGGGGTTTAGGGTTGTTTGTTGTTAGTGGGTTAGGGTTGTTTGTTGTTAGTGGGTTAGTGTTTTTGGTTTTTAGGGGTTAGGGTTGTTTGTTGTTTGGGGGTTAGTGTTTGTTGTTAGGGGGCTAGGGTTGTTTGTTGTTAGGGTGTTAGTGTTCTTTGATGTTAGGGGTTTAGTGTTGTTTGTTGTTAGGGGATTAGTGTTGTTTGTTGTTAGGGTGTTAGGGTTGTTTGTTGTTAGTGGGCTAGGGTTGTTTGTTGTTAGTGGTTTAGTGTTTTTGGTTTTTAGGGGTTAGGGTTGTTTGTTGTTTGGGGGTTAGTGTTTGTTGTTAGGGTGTTAGTGTTTTGTGTTGTTAGGGGGTTAGTCTTCTTTGATGTTAGGGATTTAGGGTTGTTTGTTGTTAGGGGGTTAGTGTTGTTTGTTGTTGGGGGTTAGGGTTGTTTGTTGTTAGGGTGTTAGTGTTGTTTGTTGTTAGGGGTTAGGGTTGTTTGTTGTTAGGGTGTTAGTGTTGTTTGTTGTTAGTGGGTTAGGTTTGTTTGTTGTTTGCTTAGGGTTGTTTGTTGTTAGGGGGTTAGTGTTGTTTGTTGTTAGGGGTTTAGGGTTGTTTCTTGTTGGGGTTTAGTGGTTTTTGTTGTTAGGGTGTTAGTGTATACTGTGGTTAGGGGGTTAGTGTTGTTGGTTGTTCGGGGGTTAGGATTGTTTGTTGTTAGGGGGTTAGGGTTGTTTGTTGTTTGGGGGTTAGGGTTGTTTGTTGTTACGGGGTTAGTGTTGTTTGTTGTTACGGGGTTAGGGTAGTTTCTTGTTAGGGGTTTAGTGTTGTTTATTGTTAGGGGGTTAGTGTTTGTTGTTAGGGGTTTAGGGTTGTTTCTTGTTGGGGTTTAGTGGTTTTTGTTGTTAGGGTGTTAGTGTTGTTTGTTGTTAGGGTGTTAGTGTTTTGTGTTGTTAGGAGGTTAGTGTTGTTTGATGTTAGGGGTTTAGGGTTGTTTGTTGTTAGGGGGTTAGGGTTGTTTGTTGTTAGTGGGTTAGGGTTGTTTGTTGTTAGTGGGTTAGTGTTTTTGGTTTTTAGGGGTTAGGGTTGTTTGTTGTTTGGGGGTTAGTGTTTGTTGTTAGGGGGCTAGGGTTGTTTGTTGTTAGGGTGTTAGTGTTCTTCGATGTTAGGGGTTTAGGGTTGTTTGTTGTTAGGGGGTTAGTGTTGTTTGTTGTTAGCGTGTTAGGGTTGTTTGTTGTTAGTGGGTTAGGGTTGTTTGTTGATAAGAGGTTAGGATTTGTGTTGTTAGGGGGTTAGTATTGTTCGTTGCTGGGGGTTAGTGTTGTTTCTTCTTAGGGCGTTAGTGTTGTTTGTTCTTCGGGGGTTAGGGTTGGTTGTTGTTAGGGCGTTAGTGTTGTTTGTTGTTAGGGGGTTAGGGTTGTTTGTTGTTAGGGTGTTAGTGTTGTTTGTTGTTAGGGGTTAGGGTTGTTTGTTGTTAGGGTGTTAGTGTTGTTTGTTGTTAGTGGGTTAGGTTTGTTTGTTGTTTGCTTAGGGTTGTTTGTTGTTAGGGGGTTAGTGTTGTTTGTTGTTAGGGGTTTAGGGTTGTTTCTTGTTGGGGTTTAGTGGTTTTTGTTGTTAGGGTGTTAGTGTATACTGTGGTTAGGGGGTTAGTGTTGTTGGTTGTTCGGGGGTTAGGATTGTTTGTTGTTAGGGGGTTAGGGTTGTTTGTTGTTTGGGGGTTAGGGTTGTTTGTTGTTACGGGGTTAGTGTTGTTTGTTGTTACGGGGTTAGGGTAGTTTCTTGTTAGGGGTTTAGTGTTGTTTATTGTTAGGGGGTTAGTGTTTGTTGTTAGGGGTTTAGGGTTGTTTCTTGTTGGGGTTTAGTGGTTTTTGTTGTTAGGGTGTTAGTGTTGTTTGTTGTTAGGGTGTTAGTGTTTTGTGTTGTTAGGAGGTTAGTGTTGTTTGATGTTAGGGGTTTAGGGTTGTTTGTTGTTAGGGGTTTAGGGTTGTTTGTTGTTAGTGGGTTAGGGTTGTTTGTTGTTAGTGGGTTAGTGTTTTTGGTTTTTAGGGGTTAGGGTTGTTTGTTGTTTGGGGGTTAGTGTTTGTTGTTAGGGGGCTAGGGTTGTTTGTTGTTAGGGTGTTAGTGTTCTTCGATGTTAGGGGTTTAGGGTTGTTTGTTGTTAGGGGGTTAGTGTTGTTTGTTGTTAGGGGTTTAGGGTTGTTTCTTGTTAGGGGGTTAGTGTTGTTTGTTGTTAGGGGCTTAGGGTTGTTTCTTGTTGGGGTTTAGTGGTGTTTGTTGTTCGGGTGTTAGTGTTGTTTGTTGTTAGGGGCTTAGTGTTGTTTGTTTTTAGGGGTTTAGTGTTGTTTTCTTTTAGGGTTTTAGGGTTGTTTGTTGTTTCGGGGTTAGTGTTTGTTGCTAGGGGGTTAGGGTTGTTTGTTGTTAGGGTGTTAGTGTTCTTTGATGTTAGGGGTTTAGGGTTGTTTGTTGTTAGGGGGTTAGTGTTGTTTGTTGTTAGGGGGTTAGGGTTGTTTCTGGTTAGGGTGTTACTGTTGTTTGTTGTTAGGGGGTTAGGGTTGTTTGTTGTTAGGGTGTTAGTGTTGTTTGTTGTTAGTGGGTTAGGGTTTTTTGTTGTTTGGTTAGGGTTGTTTGTTTTTAGGGGGTTAGTGTTGTTTGTTGTTAGGAGTTTAGGGTTGTTTCTTGTAGGGGTTTAGTGGTTTTTGTTGTTAGGGTGTTAGTGTATACTGTGGTTAGGGGGTTAGTGTTGTTGGTTCTTCGGGGGTTAGGATTGTTTGTTGTTAGGGGGTTAGGGTTGTTTGTTGTTTGGGGGTTAGGGTTGTTTGTTGTTACGGGGTTAGTGTTGTTTATTGTTACGGGGTTAGGGTAGTTTCTTGTTAGGGGTTTAGTGTTGTTTATTGTTAGGGGGTTAGTGTTTGTTGTTAGGGGTTTAGGGTTGTTTCTTGTTGGGGTTTAGTGGTTTTTGTTGTTAGGGTGTTAGTGTTGTTTGTTGTTAGGGTGTTAGTGTTTTGTGTTGTTAGGGGGTTAGTGTTGTTTGATGTTAGGGGTTTAGGGTTGTTTGTTGTTAGTGGGTTAGGGTTGTTTGTTGTTAGTGGGTTAGTGTTTTTGGTTTTTAGGGGTTAGGGTTGTTTGTTGTTTGGGGGTTAGTGTTTGTTGTTAGGGGGCTAGGGTTGTTTGTTGTTAGGGTGTTAGTGTTCTTTGATGTTAGGGGTTTAGTGTTGTTTGTTGTTAGGGGGTTAGTGTTGTTTGTTGTTAGGGTGTTAGGGTTGTTTGTTGTTAGTGGGCTAGGGTTGTTTGTTGTTAGTGGTTTAGTGTTTTTGGTTTTTAGGGGTTAGGGTTGTTTGTTGTTTGGGGGTTAGTGTTTGTTGATAGGGTGTTAGTGTTTTGTGTTGTTAGGGGGTTAGTGTTCTTTGATGTTAGGGATTTAGGGTTGTTTGTTGTTAGGGGGTTAGTGTTGTTTGTTGTTGGGGGTTAGGGTTGTTTGTTGTTAGGGTGTTAGTGTTGTTTGTTGTTAGGGGTTAGGGTTGTTTGTTGTTAGGGTGTTAGTGTTGTTTGTTGTTAGTGGGTTAGGTTTGTTTGTTGTTTGCTTAGGGTTGTTTGTTGTTAGGGGGTTAGTGTTGTTTGTTGTTAGGGGTTTAGGGTTGTTTCTTGTAGGGGTTTAGTGGTTTTTGTTGTTAGGGTGTTAGTGTATACTGTGGTAAGGGGGTTAGTGTTGTTGGTTGTTCGGGGGTTAGGATTGTTTGTTGTTAGGGGGTTAGGGTTGTTTGTTGTTTGGGGGTTAGGGTTGTTTGTTGTTACGGGGTTATTGTTGTTTGTTGTTACGGGGTTAGGGTAGTTTCTTGTTAGGGGTTTAGTGTTGTTTATTGTTAGGGGGTTAGTGTTTGTTGTTAGGGGTTTAGGGTTGTTTCTTGTTGGGGTTTAGTGGTTTTTGTTGTTAGGGTGTTAGTGTTGTTTGTTGTTAGGGTGTTAGTGTTTTGTGTTGTTAGGAGGTTAGTGTTGTTTGATGTTAGGGGTTTAGGGTTGTTTGTTGTTAGGGGGTTAGGGTTGTTTGTTGTTAGTGGGTTAGGGTTGTTTGTTGTTAGTGGGTTAGTGTTTTTGGTTTTTAGGGGTTAGGGTTGTTTGTTGTTTGGGGGTTAGTGTTTGTTGTTAGGGGGCTAGGGTTGTTTGTTGTTAGGGTGTTAGTGTTCTTCGATGTTAGGGGTTTAGGGTTGTTTGTTGTTAGGGGGTTAGTGTTGTTTGTTGTTAGCGTGTTAGGGTTGTTTGTTGTTAGTGGGTTAGGGTTGTTTGTTGATAAGAGGTTAGGATTTGTGTTGTTAGCGGGTTAGTATTGTTCGTTGCTGGGGGTTAGTGTTGTTTCTTCTTAGGGCGTTAGTGTTGTTTGTTCTTCGGGGGTTAGGGTTGGTTGTTGTTAGGGCGTTAGTGTTGTTTGTTCTTAGGGGGTTAGTGTTGTTTGTTGTTAGGGGTTTAGGGTTGTTTCTTGTTAGGGGGTTAGTGTTGTTTGTTGTTAGGGGCTTAGGGTTGTTTCTTGTTGGGGTTTAGTGGTGTTTGTTGTTCGGGTGTTAGTGTTGTTTGTTGTTAGGGGCTTAGTGTTGTTTGTTTTTAGGGGTTTAGTGTTGTTTTCTTTTAGGGTTTTAGGGTTGTTTGTTGTTTCGCGGTTAGTGTTTGTTGCTAGGGGGTTAGGGTTGTTTGTTGTTAGGGTGTTAGTGTTCTTTGATGTTAGGGGTTTAGGGTTGTTTGTTGTTAGGGGGTTAGTGTTGTTTGTTGTTAGGGGGTTAGGGTTGTTTCTGGTTAGGGTGTTACTGTGGTTTGTTGTTAGGGGGTTAGGGTTGTTTGTTGTTAGGGTGTTAGTGTTGTTTGTTGTTAGTGGGTTAGGGTTTTTTGTTGTTTGGTTAGGGTTGTTTGTTTTTAGGGGGTTAGTGTTGTTTGTTGTTAGGAGTTTAGGGTTGTTTCTTGTAGGGGTTTAGTGGTTTTTGTTGTTAGGGTGTTAGTGTATACTGTGGTTAGGGGGTTAGTGTTGTTGGTTCTTCGGGGGTTAGGATTGTTTGTTGTTAGGGGGTTAGGGTTGTTTGTTGTTTGGGGGTTAGGGTTGTTTGTTGTTACGGGGTTAGTGTTGTTTATTGTTACGGGGTTAGGGTAGTTTCTTGTTAGGGGTTTAGTGTTGTTTATTGTTAGGGGGTTAGTGTTTGTTGTTAGGGGTTTAGGGTTGTTTCTTGTTGGGGTTTAGTGGTTTTTGTTGTTAGGGTGTTAGTGTTGTTTGTTGTTAGGGTGTTAGTGTTTTGTGTTGTTAGGGGGTTAGTGTTGTTTGATGTTAGGGGTTTAGGGTTGTTTGTTGTTAGTGGGTTAGGGTTGTTTGTTGTTAGTGGGTTAGTGTTTTTGGTTTTTAGGGGTTAGGGTTGTTTGTTGTTTGGGGGTTAGTGTTTGTTGTTAGGGGGCTAGGGTTGTTTGTTGTTAGGGTGTTAGTGTTCTTTGATGTTAGGGGTTTAGTGTTGTTTGTTGTTAGGGGGTTAGTGTTGTTTGTTGTTAGGGTGTTAGGGTTGTTTGTTGTTAGTGGGCTAGGGTTGTTTGTTGTTAGTGGTTTAGTGTTTTTGGTTTTTAGGGGTTAGGGTTGTTTGTTGTTTGGGGGTTAGTGTTTCTTGTTAGGGTGTTAGTGTTTTGTGTTGTTAGGGGGTTAGTGTTCTTTGATGTTAGGGATTTAGGGTTGTTTGTTGTTAGGGGGTTAGTGTTGTTTGTTGTTGGGGGTTAGGGTTGTTTGTTGTTAGGGTGTTAGTGTTGTTTGTTGTTAGAGGTTAGGGTTGTTTGTTGTTGGGGTTTAGTGGTTTTTGTTGTTCGGGTGTTAGTGTTTATTGTGGTTAGGGGGTTAGTGTTGTTCGTTGTTCGGGGGTTAGGATTGTTTGTTGTTGGGGGTTAGGGTTGTTTGTTGTTTCGGGGTTAGGGTTGTTTCTTGTTACCAGGTTAGTGTTGTTTATTGTTACGGGGTTAGGGTAGTTTCTTGTTAGGGGTTTAGTGTTGTTTGTTGTTAGGGGGTTAGTGTTTGTTGTTAGGGGTTTAGGGTTGTTTCTTGTTGGGGTTTAGTGGTTTTTGTTGTTAGGGTTTTAGTGTTGTTTGTTGTTAGGGTGTTAGTGTTTTGTGTTGTTAGGGGGTTAGTGTTGTTTGATGTTAGGGGTTTAGGGTTGTTTGTTGTTAGGGGGTTAGTGTTGTTTGTTGTTAGGGTGTTAGGGTTGTTTGTTGTTAGTTTGTTAGGGTTGTTTGTTGTTAGTGGGTTAGTGTTTTTGGTTTTTAGGGGTTAGCGTTGTTTGTTGTTTGGGGGTTAGTGTTTGTTGTTAGGGGGTTAGGGTTGTTTGTTGTTAGGGTGTTAGTGTTCTTTGATGTTAGGGGTTTAGGGTTGTTTGTTGTTAGGGGGTTAGTGTTGTTTGTTGTTAGGGGGTTAGGGTTGTTTCTGGTTAGGGTGTTACTGTTGTTTGTTGTTAGGGGGTTAGGGTTGTTTGTTGTTAGGGTGTTAGTGTTGTTTGTTGTTAGTGGGTTAGGGTTTTTTGTTGTTTGGTTAGGGTTGTTTGTTGTTAGGGGATTAGTGTTGTTTGTTGTTAGGGGTTTAGGGTTGTTTCTTGTAGGGGTTTAGTGGTTTTTGTTGTTAGGGTGTTAGTGTATACTGTGGTTAGGGGATTAGTGTTTTTGGTTGTTCGGGGGTTAGGATTGTTTGTTGTTAGGGTGTTAGGGTTGTTTGTTGTTTGGGGGTTAGGGTTGTTTGTTGTTACGGGGTTAGTGTTGTTTGTTGTTACGGGGTTAGGGTAGTTTCTTGTTAGGGGTTTAGTGTTGTTTATTGTTAGGGGGTTAGTGTTTGTTGTTAGGGGTTTAGGGTTGTTTCTTGTTGGGGTTTAGTGGTTTTTGTTGTTAGGGTGTTAGTGTTGTTTGTTGTTAGGGTGTTAGTGTTTTGTGTTGTTAGGAGGTTAGTGTTGTTTGATGTTAGGGGATTAGGGTTGTTTGTTGTTAGGGGGTTAGGGTTGTTTGTTGTTAGTGGGTTAGGGGTGTTTGTTGTTAGTGGGTTAGTGTTTTTGGTTTTTAGGGGTTAGGGTTGTTTGTTGTTTGGGGGTTAGTGTTTGTTGTTAGGGGGCTAGGGTTGTTTGTTGTTAGGGTGTTAGTGTTCTTCGATGTTAGGGGTTTAGGGTTGTTTGTTGTTAGGGGGTTAGTGTTGTTTGTTGTTAGCGTGTTAGGGTTGTTTGTTGTTAGTGGGTTAGGGTTGTTTGTTGATAAGAGGTTAGGATTTGTGTTGTTAGGGGGTTAGTATTGTTCGTTGCTGGGGGTTAGTGTTGTTTCTTCTGAGGGAGTTAGTGTTGTTTGTTCTTCGGGGGTTAGGGTTGGTTGTTGTTAGGGCGTTAGTGTTGTTTGTTGTTAGGGGGTTAGGGTTGTTTGTTGTTAGGGTGTTAGTGTTGTTTGTTGTTAGGGGGTTAGGGTTGTTTGTTGTTCGGGTGTTAGTGTTGTTTGTTGTTAGTGGGTTAGGTTTGTTTGTTGTTTGGTTAGGGTTGTTTGTTGTTAGGGGGTTAGTGTTGTTTGTTGTTAGGGTTTTAGGGTTGTTTCTTGTTGGGGTTTATTGGTTTTTGTTGTTAGGGTGTTAGTGTTGTTTGTTGTTAGGGGGTTAGGGTTGTTTGTTGTTCGTGTGATAGTGTTGTTTGTTGTTAGTGGTTTAGGTTTGTTTGTTGTTTGGTTAGGGTTTTTTGTTGTTAGGGGGTTAGTGTTGTTTGTTGTTAGGGGTTTAGGGTTGTTTCTTGTTGGGGTTTAGTGGTTTTTGTTGTTCGGGTGTTAGTGTTTATTGTGGTTAGGGGGTTAGTGTTGTTCGTTGTTCGGGGGTTAGGATTGTTTGTTGTTGGGGGTTAGGGTTGTTTGTTGTTTGGGGGTTAGGGTTGTTTCTTGTTACCAGGTTAGTGTTGTTTGTTGTTACGGGGTTAGGGTAGTTTCTTGTTAGGGGTTTAGTGTTGTTTGTTGGTAGGGGGTTAGTGTTTGTTGTTAGGGGTTTAGGGTTGTTTCTTGTTGGGGTTTAGTGGTTTTTGTTGTTAGGGTTTTAGTGTTGTTTGTTGTTAGGGTGTTAGTGTTTTGTGTTGTTAGGGGGTTAGTGTTGTTTGATGTTAGGGGTTTAGGGTTGTTTGTTGTTAGGGGGTTAGTGTTGTTTGTTGTTAGGGTGTTAGGGTTGTTTGTTGTTAGTTTGTTAGGGTTGTTTGTTGTTAGTGGGTTAGTGTTTTTGGTTTTTAGGGGTTAGCGTTGTTTGTTGTTTGGGGGTTAGTGTTTGTTGTTAGGGGGTTAGGGTTGTTTGTTGTTAGGGTGTTAGTGTTCTTTGATGTTAGGGGTTTAGGGTTGTTTGTTGTTAGGGGGTTAGTGTTGTTTGTTGTTAGGGGGTTAGGGTTGTTTCTGGTTAGGGTGTTACTGTTGTTTGTTGTTAGGGGGTTAGGGTTGTTTGTTGTTAGGGTGTTAGTGTTGTTTGTTGTTAGTGGGTTAGGGTTTTTTGTTGTTTGGTTAGGGTTGTTTGTTGTTAGGGGGTTAGTGTTGTTTGTTGTTAGGGGTTTAGGGTTGTTTCTTGTAGGGGTTTAGTGGTTTTTGTTGTTAGGGTGTTAGTGTATACTGTGGTTAGGGGGTTAGTGTTTTTGGTTGTTCGGGGGTTAGGATTGTTTGTTGTTAGGGTGTTAGGGTTGTTTGTTGTTTGGGGGTTAGGGTTGTTTGTTGTTACGGGGTTAGTGTTGTTTGTTGTTACGGGGTTAGGGTAGTTTCTTGTTAGGGGTTTAGTGTCGTTTATTGTTAGGGGGTTAGTGTTTGTTGTTAGGGGTTTAGGGTTGTTTCTTGTTGGGGTTTAGTGGTTTTTGTTGTTAGGGTGTTAGTGTTGTTTGTTGTTAGGGTGTTAGTGTTTTGTGTTGTTAGGAGGTTAGTGTTGTTTGATGTTAGGGGTTTAGGGTTGTTTGTTGTTAGGGGGTTAGTGTTGTTTGTTGTTAGTGGGTTAGGGTTGTTTGTTGTTAGTGGGTTAGTGTTTTTGGTTTTTAGGGGTTAGGGTTGTTTGTTGTTTGGGGGTTAGTGTTTTTTGTTAGGGGCTAGGGTTGTTTGTTGTTAGGGTGTTAGTGTTCTTTGATGTAAGGGGTTTAGGGTTGTTTGTTGTTAGGGGGTTAGTGTTGTTTGTTGTTAGGGTGTTAGGGTTGTTTCTTGTTGGGATTTAGTGGTTTTTGTTGTTAGGGTGTTAGTGTTGTTTGTTGTTAGGGTGTTAGTGTTTTGTGTTGTTAGTAGGTTAGTGTTGTTTGATGTTAGGGGTTTAGGGTTGTTTGTTGTTAGGGGGTTAGGGTTGTTTGTTGTTAGTGGGTTAGGGGTGTTTGTTGTTAGTGGGTTAGTGTTTTTGGTTTTTAGGGGTTAGGGTTGTTTGTTGTTTGGGGGTTAGTGTTTGTTGTTAGGGGGCTACGGTTGTTTGTTGTTAGGGTGTTAGTGTTCTTCGATGTTAGGGGTTTAGGGTTGTTTGTTGTTAGGGGGTTAGTGTTGTTTGTTGTTAGGGTGTTAGGGTTGTTTGTTGTTAGTGGGTTAGGGTTGTTTGTTGATAAGAGGTTAGGATTTGTGTTGTTAGGGGGTTAGTATTGTTCGTTGCTGGGGGTTAGTGTTGTTTCTTCTTAGGGCGTTAGTGTTGTTTGTTCTTAGGGGGTTAGGGTTGGTTGTTGTTAGGGTCTTAGTGTTGTTTGTTGTTAGGGGGTGAGTGTTGTTTGTTGTTAGGGGTTTAGGGTTGTTTCTTGTTAGGGGGTTAGTGTTGTTTGTTGTTAGGGGCTTAGGGTTGTTTCTTGTTGGGGTTTAGTGGTGTTTGTTGTTCGGGTGTTAGTGTTGTTTGTTGTTAGGGGCTTAGTGTTGTTTGTTTTTAGGGGTTTAGTGTTGTTTGCTTTTAGGGTTTTAGGGTTGTTTGTTGTTTGGGGGTTAGTGTTTGTTGTTAGGGGGTTAGGGTTTTTTGTTGTTAGGGTGTTAGTGTTCTTTGATGTTAGGGGTTTAGGGTTGTTTGTTGTTAGGGGGTTAGGGTTGTTTCTGGTTAGGGTGTTACTGTTGTTTGTTGTTAGGGGGTTAGGGTTGTTTGTTGTTAGGGTGTTAGTGTTGTTTGTTGTTAGGGGTTAGGGTTTTTTGTTGTTAGGGTGTTAGTGTTGTTTGTTGTTAGTGGGTTAGGTTTGTTTGTTGTTTGGTTAGGGTTGTTTGTTAGGGGGTTAGTGTTGTTTGTTGTTAGGGGTTTAGGGTTGTTTCTTGTTGGGGTTTAGTGGTTTTTGTTGTTAGGGTGTTAGTGTTTATTGTGGTTAGGGGGTTAGTGTTGTTGGTTGCTCGGGGGTTAGGATTGTTTGTTGTTAGGGGGTTAGGGTTGTTTGTTGTTTGGGGGTTAGGGCTGTTTGTTGTTACGGGGTTAGTGTTGTTTGTTGTTACAAGGTTAGGTTAGTTTCTTGTTAGGGGTTTATGGTTGTTTGTTGTTAGGGGGTTAGTGTTGTTTGTTGTTAGGGTGTTAGGGTTGTTGTTAGTGGGTTAGGGTTGTTTGTTGTTAGTGGGTTAGTGTTTTTGTTTTTCAGGGGTTAGGGTTGTTTGTTGTTTGGGGGTTAGTGTTTGTTGTTAGGGGTTTGGGGTTGATTGTTGTTAGGGTGTTAGTGTTGTTTGATGTTAGGGGTTTAGGGTTGTTTGTTGTTAGGGGGTTAGTGTTGTTTGTTGTTAGGGGGTTAGGGTTGTTTGTTGTTAGGGTGTTAGTGTTTGTTGTTAGGGGGTTAGGGTTGTTTGTTGTTAGGGTGTTAGTGTTGTTTGTTGTTAGTGGGTTAGGTTTGCTTGTTTTTTGGTTAGGGTTGTTTGTTGTTTCGGGGTTAGTGTTGTTTGTTGTTAGGGGTTTAGGGTTGTTTCTTGTTGGGGTTTAGTGGTTTTTGTTGTTAGGGTGTTAGTGTATACTGTGGTTAGGGGGTTAGTGTTGTTGGTTCTTCGGGGGTTAGGATTGTTTGTTGTTAGGGGGTTAGGGTTGTTTGTTGTTTGGGGGTTAGGGTTGTTTGTTGTTACGGGGTTAGTGTTGTTTATTGTTACGGGGTTAGGGTAGTTTCTTGTTAGGGGTTTAGTGTTGTTTATTGTTAGGGGGTTAGTGTTTGTTGTTAGGGGTTTAGGGTTGTTTCTTGTTGGGGTTTAGTGGTTTTTGTTGTTAGGGTGTTAGTGTTGATTGTTGTTAGGGTGTTACTGTTTTGTGTTGTTCGAGGGTTAGTGTTCTTTGATGTTAGGGGTTTATGGTTGTTTTTTGTTAGGGGGTTAGGGTTGTTTGTTGTTAGGGGGTTAGTGTTGTTTGTTGTTAGGGTGTTAGGGTTGTTTGTTGTTAGTGGGCTAGGGTTGTTTGTTGTTAGTGGTTTAGTGTTTTTGGTTTTTAGGGGTTAGGGTTGTTTGTTGTTTTGGGGTTAGTGTTTGTTGTTAGGGTGTTAGTGTTTTGTGTTGTTAGGGGGTTAGTGTTCTTTGATGTTAGGGATTTAGGGTTGTTTGTTGTTAGGGGGTTAGTGTTGTTTGTTGTTAGGGGGTTAGGGTTGTTTGTTGTTAGGGTGTTAGTGTTGTTTGTTGTTAGGGGTTAGGGTTGTTTGTTGTTAGGTTGTTAGTGTTGTTTGTTGTTAGTGGGTTAGGTTTGTTTGTTGTTTGGTTAGGGTTGTTTGTTGTTAGGGGGTTAGTGTTGTTTGTTGTTAGGGGTTTAGGGTTGTTTCTTGTTGGGGTTTAGTGGTTTTTGTTGTTAGGGTGTTAGTCTTTATTGTGGTTGGGGGTTAGTGTTGTTGGTTGTTCGGGGGTTAGGATTGTTTGTTGTTAGGGGGTTAGGGTTGTTTGTTGTTTGGGGGTTAGGGTTGTTTGTTTTTACGGGGTTAGTGTTTGTTGTTACGGGGTTAGTGTTTGTTGTTACGGGGTTAGGTTAGTTTCTTGTTAGGGTGTTAGTGTTGTTTGTTGTTAGGGGGTTAGTGTTGTTTGTTGTTAGGGGTTTAGGGTTGTTTCTTGTTAGGGGGTTAATGTTGTTTGTTGTTAGGGGCTTAGGGTTGTTTCTTGTTGGGGTTTAGTGGTGTTTGTTGTTCGGGTGTTAGTGTTGTTTGTTGTTAGGGGCTTAGTGTTGTTTGTTTTTAGGGGTTTAGTGTTGTTTGCTTTTAGGGTTTTAGGGTTGTTTGTTGTTTGGGGGTTAGTGTTTGTTGTTAGGGGGTTAGGGTTGTTTGTTGTTAGGGTGTTAGTGTTCTTTGATGTTAGTTGTTTAGGGTTGTTTGTTGTTATGGGGTTAGTGTTGTTTGTTGTTAGGGGGTTAGCGTTGTTTGTTGTTAGGGTGTTAGTGTTGTTTGTTGTTAGGGGGTTAGGGTTGTTTGTTGTTCGGGTGTTAGTGTTGTTTGTTGTTAGTGGGTTAGGTTTGTTTGTTGTTTGGTTAGGGTTGTTTGTTGTTAGGGGGTTAGTGTTGTTTGTTGTTAGGGTTTTAGTGTTGTTTCTTGTTGGGGTTTATTGGTTTTTGTTGTTAGGGTATTAGTGTTGTTTGTTGTTAGTGGGTTAGGGTTGTTTGTTGTTCGTGTGATAGTGTTGTTTGTTGTTAGTGGTTTAGGTTTGTTTGTTGTTTGGTTAGGGTTGTTTGTTGTTAGGGGGTTAGTGTTGTTTGTTGTTATGGGTTTAGGGTTGTTTCTTGTTGGGGTTTAGTGGTTTTAGTTGTTCGGGTGTTAGTGTTTATTGTGGTTAGGGGGTTAGTGTTGTTCGTTGTTCGGGGGTTAGGATTGTTTGTTGTTGGGGGTTAGGGTTGTTTGTTGTTTGGGGGTTAGGGTTGTTTCTTGTTACCAGGTTAGTGTTGTTTGTTGTTACGGGGTTAGGGTAGTTTCTTGTTAGGGGTTTAGTGTTGTTTGTTGTTAGGGGGTTAGTGTTTGTTGTTAGGGGTTTAGGGTTGTTTCTTGTTGGGGTTTAGTGGTTTTTGTTGTTAGGGTTTTAGTGTTGTTTGTTGTTAGGGTGTTAGTGTTTTGTGTTGTTAGGGGGTTAGTGTTGTTTGATGTTAGGGGTTTAGGGTTGTTTGTTGTTAGGGGGTTAGTGTTGTTTGTTGTTAGGGTGTTAGGGTTGTTTGTTGTTAGTTTGTTAGGGTTGTTTGTTGTTAGTGGGTGAGTGTTTTTGGTTTTTAGGGGTTAGGGTTGTTTGTTGTTTGGGGGTTAGTGTTTGTTGTTAGGGGGTTAGGGTTGTTTGTTGTTAGGGTGTTAGTGTTCTTTGATGTTAGGGGTTCAGAGTTGTTTGTTGTTAGGGGGTTAGTGTTGTTTGTTGTTAGGGGGTTAGGATTGTTTCTGGTTAGGGTGTTTCTGTTGTTTGTTGTTAGGGGGTTAGGGTTGTTTGTTGTTAGGGTGTTAGTGTTGTTTGTTGTTAGTGGGTTAGGGTTTTTTGTTGTTTGGTTAGGGTTGTTTGTTGTTGGGGGTTAGTGTTGTTTGTTGTTAGGGGTTTAGGGTTGTTTCTTGTAGGGGTTTAGTGGTTTTTGTTGTTAGGGTGTTAGTGTATACTGTGGTTAGGGGGTTAGTGTTTTTGGTTGTTCGGGGGTTAGGATTGTTTGTTGTTAGGGGGTTAGGGTTGTTTGTTGTTTGGGGGTTAGGGTTGTTTGTTGTTACGGGGTTAGTGTTGTTTGTTGTTACGGGGTTAGGGTAGTTTCTTGTTAGGGGTTTATGTTGTTTATTGTTAGGGGGTTAGTGTTTGTTGTTAGGGGTTTAGGGTTGTTTCTTGTTGGGGTTTAGTGGTTTTTGTTGTTAGGGTGTTAGTGTTGTTTGTTGTTAGGGTGTTAGTGTTTTGTGTTGTTAGGAGGTTAGTGTTGTTTGATGTTAGGGGTTTAGGGTTGTTTGTTGTTAGTGGGTTAGGGTTGTTTGTTGTTAGTGGGTTAGGGTTGTTTGTTGTTAGTGGGTTAGTGTTTTTGGTTTTTAGGGGTTAGGGTTGTTTGTTGTTTGGGGGTTAGTGTTTGTTGTTAGGGGGCTAGGGTTGTTTGTTGTTAGGGTGTTAGTGTTCTTTGATGTTAGGGGTTTAGGGTTGTTTGTTGTTAGGGGGTTAGTGTTGTTTGTTGTTAGGGTGTTAGGGTTGTTTCTTGTTGGGGTTTAGTGGTTTTTGTTGTTAGGGTGTTAGTGTTGTTTGTTGTTAGGGTGTTAGTGTTTTGTGTTGTTAGGAGGTTAGTGTTGTTTGATGTTAGGGGTTTAGGGTTGTTTGTTGTTACTGGGTTAGGGTTGTTTGTTGTTAGTGGGTTAGTGTTTTTGGTTTTTAGGGGTTAGGGTTGTTGTTTGGGGGTTAGTGTTTGTTGTTAGGGGGCTAGGGTTGTTTGTTGTTAGGGTGTTAGTGTTCTTTGATGTTAGGGGTTTAGGGTTGTTTTTTGTTAGGGGGTTAGGGTTGTTTGTTGTTAGGGGGTTAGTGTTGTTTGTTGTTAGGGTGTTAGGGTTGTTTGTTGTTAGTGGGCTAGGGTTGTTTGTTGTTAGTGGTTTAGTGTTTTTGGTTTTTAGGGGTTAGGGTTGTTTGTTGTTTTGGGGTTAGTGTTTGTTGTTAGGGTGTTAGTGTTTTGTGTTGTTAGGGGGTTAGTGTTCTTTGATGTTAGGGATTTAGGGTTGTTTGTTGTTAGGGGGTTAGTGTTGTTTGTTGTTAGGGGGTTAGGGTTGTTTGTTGTTAGGGTGTTAGTGTTGTTTGTTGTTAGGGGTTAGGGTTGTTTGTTGTTAGGTTGTTAGTGTTGTTTGTTGTTAGTGGGTTAGGTTTGTTTGTTGTTTGGTTAGGGTTGTTTGTTGTTAGGGGGTTAGTGTTGTTTGTTGTTAGGGGTTTAGGGTTGTTTCTTGTTGGGGTTTAGTGGTTTTTGTTGTTAGGGTGTTAGTCTTTATTGTGGTTGGGGGTTAGTGTTGTTGGTTGTTCGGGGGTTAGGATTGTTTGTTGTTAGGGGGTTAGGGTTGTTTGTTGTTTGGGGGTTAGGGTTGTTTGTTTTTACGGGGTTAGTGTTTGTTGTTACGGGGTTAGTGTTTGTTGTTACGGGGTTAGGTTAGTTTCTTGTTAGGGTGTTAGTGTTGTTTGTTGTTAGGGGGTTAGTGTTGTTTGTTGTTAGGGGTTTAGGGTTGTTTCTTGTTAGGGGGTTAATGTTGTTTGTTGTTAGGGGCTTAGGGTTGTTTCTTGTTGGGGTTTAGTGGTGTTTGTTGTTCGGGTGTTAGTGTTGTTTGTTGTTAGGGGCTTAGTGTTGTTTGTTTTTAGGGGTTTAGTGTTGTTTGCTTTTAGGGTTTTAGGGTTGTTTGTTGTTTGGGGGTTAGTGTTTGTTGTTAGGGGGTTAGGGTTGTTTGTTGTTAGGGTGTTAGTGTTCTTTGATGTTAGTTGTTTAGGGTTGTTTGTTGTTATGGGGTTAGTGTTGTTTGTTTTTAGGGGGTTAGCGTTGTTTGTTGTTAGGGTGTTAGTGTTGTTTGTTGTTAGGGGGTTAGGGTTGTTTGTTGTTCGGGTGTTAGTGTTGTTTGTTGTTAGTGGGTTAGGTTTGTTTGTTGTTTGGTTAGGGTTGTTTGTTGTTAGGGGGTTAGTGTTGTTTGTTGTTAGGGTTTTAGGGTTGTTTCTTGTTGGGGTTTATTGGTTTTTGTTGTTAGGGTATTAGTGTTGTTTGTTGTTAGTGGGTTAGGGTTGTTTGTTGTTCGTGTGATAGTGTTGTTTGTTGTTAGTGGTTTAGGTTTGTTTGTTGTTTGGTTAGGGTTGTTTGTTGTTAGGGGGTTAGTGTTGTTTGTTGTTATGGGTTTAGGGTTGTTTCTTGTTGGGGTTTAGTGGTTTTAGTTGTTCGGGTGTTAGTGTTTATTGTGGTTAGGGGGTTAGTGTTGTTCGTTGTTCGGGGGTTAGGATTGTTTGTTGTTGGGGGTTAGGGTTGTTTGTTGTTTGGGGGTTAGGGTTGTTTCTTGTTACCAGGTTAGTGTTGTTTGTTGTTACGGGGTTAGGGTAGTTTCTTGTTAGGGGTTTAGTGTTGTTTGTTGTTAGGGGGTTAGTGTTTGTTGTTAGGGGTTTAGGGTTGTTTCTTGTTGGGGTTTAGTGGTTTTTGTTGTTAGGGTTTTAGTGTTGTTTGTTGTTAGGGTGTTAGTGTTTTGTGTTGTTAGGGGGTTAGTGTTGTTTGATGTTAGGGGTTTAGGGTTGTTTGTTGTTAGGGGGTTAGTGTTGTTTGTTGTTAGGGTGTTAGGGTTGTTTGTTGTTAGTTTGTTAGGGTTGTTTGTTGTTAGTGGGTGAGTGTTTTTGGTTTTTAGGGGTTAGGGTTGTTTGTTGTTTGGGGGTTAGTGTTTGTTGTTAGGGGGTTAGGGTTGTTTGTTGTTAGGGTGTTAGTGTTCTTTGATGTTAGGGGTTCAGAGTTGTTTGTTGTTAGGGGGTTAGTGTTGTTTGTTGTTAGGGGGTTAGGATTGTTTCTGGTTAGGGTGTTTCTGTTGTTTGTTGTTAGGGGGTTAGGGTTGTTTGTTGTTAGGGTGTTAGTGTTGTTTGTTGTTAGTGGGTTAGGGTTTTTTGTTGTTTGGTTAGGGTTGTTTGTTGTTGGGGGTTAGTGTTGTTTGTTGTTAGGGGTTTAGGGTTGTTTCTTGTAGGGGTTTAGTGGTTTTTGTTGTTAGGGTGTTAGTGTATACTGTGGTTAGGGGGTTAGTGTTTTTGGTTGTTCGGGGGTTAGGATTGTTTGTTGTTAGGGGGTTAGGGTTGTTTGTTGTTTGGGGGTTAGGGTTGTTTGTTGTTACGGGGTTAGTGTTGTTTGTTGTTACGGGGTTAGGGTAGTTTCTTGTTAGGGGTTTATGTTGTTTATTGTTAGGGGGTTAGTGTTTGTTGTTAGGGGTTTAGGGTTGTTTCTTGTTGGGGTTTAGTGGTTTTTGTTGTTAGGGTGTTAGTGTTGTTTGTTGTTAGGGTGTTAGTGTTTTGTGTTGTTAGGAGGTTAGTGTTGTTTGATGTTAGGGGTTTAGGGTTGTTTGTTGTTAGTGGGTTAGGGTTGTTTGTTGTTAGTGGGTTAGGGTTGTTTGTTGTTAGTGGGTTAGTGTTTTTGGTTTTTAGGGGTTAGGGTTGTTTGTTGTTTGGGGGTTAGTGTTTGTTGTTAGGGGGCTAGGGTTGTTTGTTGTTAGGGTGTTAGTGTTCTTTGATGTTAGGGGTTTAGGGTTGTTTGTTGTTAGGGGGTTAGTGTTGTTTGTTGTTAGGGTGTTAGGGTTGTTTCTTGTTGGGGTTTAGTGGTTTTTGTTGTTAGGGTGTTAGTGTTGTTTGTTGTTAGGGTGTTAGTGTTTTGTGTTGTTAGGAGGTTAGTGTTGTTTGATGTTAGGGGTTTAGGGTTGTTTGTTGTTACTGGGTTAGGGTTGTTTGTTGTTAGTGGGTTAGTGTTTTTGGTTTTTAGGGGTTAGGGTTGTTTGTTGTTTGGGGGTTAGTGTTTGTTGTTAGGGGGCTAGGGTTGTTTGTTGTTAGGGTGTTAGTGTTCTTTGATGTTAGGGGTTTAGGGTTGTTTGTTGTTAGGGGGTTAGTGTTGTTTGTTGTTAGGGTGTTAGGGTTGTTTCTTGTTGGGGTTTAGTGGTTTTTGTTGTTAGGGTGTTAGTGTTTTGTGTTGTTAGGAGGTTAGTGTTGTTTGATGTTAGGGGTTTAGGGTTGTTTGTTGTTAGTGGGTTAGGGTTGTTTGTTGTTAGGGGGTTAGTGTTGTTTGTTGTTAGGGTGTTAGGGTTGTTTCTTGTTGGGGTTTAGTGGTTTTTGTTGTTAGGGTGTTAGTGTTGTTTGTTGTTAGGGTGTTAGTGTTTTGTGTTGTTAGGAGGTTAGTGTTGTTTGATGTTAGGGGTTTAGGGTTGTTTGTTGTTACTGGGTTAGGGTTGTTTGTTGTTAGTGGGTTAGTGTTTTTGGTTTTTAGGGGTTAGGGTTGTTTGTTGTTTGGGGGTTAGTGTTTGTTGTTAGGGGGCTAGGGTTGTTTGTTGTTAGGGTGTTAGTGTTCTTTGATGTGAGGGGTTTAGGGTTGTTTGTTGTTAGGGGGTTAGTGTTGTTTGTTGTTAGGGTGTTAGGGTTGTTTCTTGTTGGGGTTTAGTGGTTTTTGTTGTTAGGGTGTTAGTGTTGTTTGTTGTTAGGGTGTTAGTGTTTTGTGTTGTTAGGAGGTTAGTGTTGTTTGATGTTAGGGGTTTAGGGTTGTTTGTTGTTAGGGGGTTAGGGTTGTTTGTTGTTAGTGGGTTAGGGTTGTTTGTTGTTAGTGGGTTAGTGTTTTTGGTTTTTAGGGGTTAGGGTTGTTTGTTGTTTGGGGGTTAGTGTTTGTTGTTAGGGGGTTAGGGTTGTTTGTTGTTACGGGGTTAGTGTTGTTTGTTGTTACGGGGTTAGGGTAGTTTCTTGTTAGGGGTTTATGTTGTTTATTGTTAGGGGGTTAGTGTTTGTTGTTAGGGGTTTAGGGTTGTTTCTTGTTGGGGTTTAGTGGTTTTTGTTGTTAGGGTGTTAGTGTTGTTTGTTGTTAGGGTGTTAGTGTTTTGTGTTGTTAGGAGGTTAGTGTTGTTTGATGTTAGGGGTTTAGGGTTGTTTGTTGTTAGGGGGTTAGGGTTGTTTGTTGTTAGGGGGTTAGTGTTGTTTGTTGTTAGGGTGTTAGGGTTGTTTCTTGTTGGGGTTTAGTGGTTTTTGTTGTTAGGGTGTTAGTGTTGTTTGTTGTTAGGGTGTTAGTGTTTTGTGTTGTTAGGAGGTTAGTGTTGTTTGATGTTAGGGGTTTAGGGTTGTTTGTTGTTACTGGGTTAGGGTTGTTTGTTGTTAGTGGGTTAGTGTTTTTGGTTTTTAGGGGTTAGGGTTGTTTGTTGTTTGGGGGTTAGTGTTTGTTGTTAGGGGGCTAGGGTTGTTTGTTGTTAGGGTGTTAGTGTTCTTTGATGTGAGGGGTTTAGGGTTGTTTGTTGTTAGGGGGTTAGTGTTGTTTGTTGTTAGGTTGTTAGGGTTGTTTCTTGTTGGGGTTTAGTGGTTTTTGTTGTTAGGGTGTTAGTGTTGTTTGTTGTTAGGGTGTTAGTGTTTTGTGTTGTTAGGAGGTTAGTGTTGTTTGATGTTAGGGGTTTAGGGTTGTTTGTTGTTAGGGGGTTAGGGTTGTTTGTTGTTAGTGGGTTAGGGTTGTTTGTTGTTAGTGGGTTAGTGTTTTTGGTTTTTAGGGGTTAGGGTTGTTTGTTGTTTGGGGGTTAGTGTTTGTTGTTAGGGGGCTAGGGTTGTTTGTTGTTAGGGTGTTAGTGTTCTTTGATGTTAGGGGTTTAGGGTTGTTTGTTGTTACGGGGTTAGTGTTGTTTGTTGTTAGGGTGTTAGGGTTGTTTGTTGTTAGTGGGCTAGGGTTGTTTGTTGTTAGTGGTTTAGTGTTTTTGGTTTTTAGGGGTTAGGGTTGTTTGTTGTTAGGGTGTTAGTGTTGTTTGTTGTTAGGGGTTAGGGTTGTTTGTTGTTAGGGTGTTAGTGTTGTTTGTTGTTAGTGGGTTAGGTTTGTTTGTTGTTTGGTTAGGGTTGTTTGTTGTTAGGGGGTTAGTGTTGTTTGTTGTTAGGGGTTTAGGGTTGTTTCTTGTTGGGGTTTAGTGGTTTTTGTTGTTAGGGTGTTAGTCTTTATTGTGGTTGGGGGTTAGTGTTGTTGGTTGTTCGGGGGTTAGGATTGTTTGTTGTTAGGGGGTTAGGGTTGTTTGTTGTTTGGGGGTTAGGGTTGTTTCTTGTTACGGGGTTAGTGTTTGTTGTTACGGGGTTAGTGTTTGTTGTTACGGGGTTAGGTTAGTTTCTTGTTAGGGTGTTAGTGTTGTTTGTTGTTAGGGGGTTAGTGTTGTCTGTTGTTAGGGGTTTAGGGTTGTTTCTTGTTAGGGGGTTAATGTTGTTTGTTGTTAGGGGCTTAGGGTTGTTTCTTGTTGGGGTTTAGTGGTGTTTGTTGTTCGGGTGTTAGTGTTGTTTGTTGTTAGGGGCTTAGTGTTGTTTGTTTTTAGGGGTTTAGTGTTGTTTGCTTTTAGGGTTTTAGGGTTGTTTGTTGTTTGGGGGTTAGTGTTTGTTGTTAGGGGGTTAGGGTTGTTAGTTGTTAGGGTGTTAGTGTTCTTTGATGTTAGTTGTTTAGGGTTGTTTGTTGTTATGGGGTTAGTGTTGTTTGTTGTTAGGGGGTTAGGGTTGTTTGTTGTTAGGGTGTTAGTGTTGTTTGTTGTTAGGGGGTTAGGGTTGTTTGTTGTTCGGGTGGTAGTGTTGTTTGTTGTTAGTGGGTTAGGTTTGTTTGTTGTTTGGTTAGGGTTGTTTGTTGTTAGGGGGTTAGTGTTGTTTGTTGTTAGGGTTTTAGGGTTGTTTCTTGTTGGGGTTTATTGGTTTTTGTTGTTAGGGTGTTAGTGTTGTTTGTTGTTAGTGGGTTAGGGTTGTTTGTTGTTCGTGTGATAGTGTTGTTTGTTGTTAGTGGTTTAGGTTTGTTTGTTGTTTGGTTAGGGTTGTTTGTTGTTAGGGGGTTAGTGTTGTTTGTTGTTATGGGTTTAGGGTTGTTTCTTGTTGGGGTTTAGTGGTTTTAGTTGTTCGGGTGTTAGTGTTTATTGTGGTTAGGGGGTTAGTGTTGTTCGTTGTTCGGGGGTTAGGATTGTTTGTTGTTGGGGGTTAGGGTTGTTTGTTGTTTGGGGGTTAGGGTTGTTTCTTGTTACCAGGTTAGTGTTGTTTGTTGTTACGGGGTTAGGGTAGTTTCTTGTTAGGGGTTTAGTGTTGTTTGTTGTTAGGGGGTTAGTGTTTGTTGTTAGGGGTTTAGGGTTGTTTCTTGTTGGGGTTTAGTGGTTTTTTTGTTAGGGTTTTAGTGTTGTTTGTTGTTAGGGTGTTAGTGTTTTGTGTTGTTAGGGGGTTAGTGTTGTTTGATGTTAGGGGTTTAGGGTTGTTTGTTGTTAGGGGGTTAGTGTTGTTTGTTGTTAGGGTGTTAGGGTTGTTTGTTGTTAGTTTGTTAGGGTTGTTTGTTGTTAGTGGGTGAGTGTTTTTGGTTTTTAGGGGTTAGGGTTGTTTGTTGTTTGGGGGTTAGTGTTTGTTGTTAGGGGGTTAGGGTTGTTTGTTGTTAGGGTGTTAGTGTTCTTTGATGTTAGGGGTTCAGAGTTGTTTGTTGTTAGGGGGTTAGTGTTGTTTGTTGTTAGGGGGTTAGGATTGTTTCTGGTTAGGGTGTTTCTGTTGTTTGTTGTTAGGGGGTTAGGGTTGTTTGTTGTTAGGGTGTTAGTGTTGTTTGTTGTTAGTGGGTTAGGGTTTTTTGTTGTTTGGTTAGGGTTGTTTGTTGTTGGGGGTTAGTGTTGTTTGTTGTTAGGGGTTTAGGGTTGTTTCTTGTAGGGGTTTAGTGGTTTTTGTTGTTAGGGTGTTAGTGTATACTGTGGTTAGGGGGTTAGTGTTTTTGGTTGTTCGGGGGTTAGGATTGTTTGTTGTTAGGGGGTTAGGGTTGTTTGTTGTTTGGGGGTTAGGGTTGTTTGTTGTTACGGGGTTAGTGTTGTTTGTTGTTACGGGGTTAGGGTAGTTTCTTGTTAGGGGTTTATGTTGTTTATTGTTAGGGGGTTAGTGTTTGTTGTTAGGGGTTTAGGGTTGTTTCTTGTTGGGGTTTAGTGGTTTTTGTTGTTAGGGTGTTAGTGTTGTTTGTTGTTAGGGTGTTAGTGTTTTGTGTTGTTGGGAGGTTAGTGTTGTTTGATGTTAGGGGTTTAGGGTTGTTTGTTGTTAGTGGGTTAGGGTTGTTTGTTGTTAGTGGGTTAGGGTTGTTTGTTGTTAGTGGGTTAGTGTTTTTGGTTTTTAGGGGTTAGGGTTGTTTGTTGTTTGGGGGTTAGTGTTTGTTGTTAGGGGGCTAGGGTTGTTTGTTGTTAGGGTGTTAGTGTTCTTTGATGTTAGGGGTTTAGGGTTGTTTGTTGTTAGGCGGTTAGTGTTGTTTGTTGTTAGGGTGTTAGGGTTGTTTCTTGTTGGGGTTTAGTGGTTTTTGTTGTTAGGGTGTTAGTGTTGTTTGTTGTTAGGGTGTTAGTGTTTTGTGTTGTTAGGAGGTTAGTGTTGTTTGATGTTAGGGGTTTAGGGTTGTTTGTTGTTACTGGGTTAGGGTTGTTTGTTGTTAGTGGGTTAGTGTTTTTGGTTTTTAGGGGTTAGGGTTGTTTGTTGTTTGGGGGTTAGTGTTTGTTGTTAGGGGGCTAGGGTTGTTTGTTGTTAGGGTGTTAGTGTTCTTTGATGTTAGGGGTTTAGGGTTGTTTGTTGTTAGGGGGTTAGTGTTGTTTGTTGTTAGGGTGTTAGGGTTGTTTCTTGTTGGGGTTTAGTGGTTTTTGTTGTTAGGGTGTTAGTGTTGTTTGTTGTTAGGGTGTTAGTGTTTTGTGTTGTTAGGAGGTTAGTGTTGTTTGATGTTAGGGGTTTAGGGTTGTTTGTTGTTAGTGGGTTAGGGTTGTTTGTTGTTAGGGGGTTAGTGTTGTTTGTTGTTAGGGTGTTAGGGTTGTTTCTTGTTGGGGTTTAGTGGTTTTTGTTGTTAGGGTGTTAGTGTTGTTTGTTGTTAGGGTGTTAGTGTTTTGTGTTGTTAGGAGGTTAGTGTTGTTTGATGTTAGGGGTTTAGGGTTGTTTGTTGTTACTGGGTTAGGGTTGTTTGTTGTTAGTGGGTTAGTGTTTTTGGTTTTTAGGGGTTAGGGTTGTTTGTTGTTTGGGGGTTAGTGTTTGTTGTTAGGGGGTTAGTGTTGTTTGTTGTTAGGGTGTTAGGGTTGTTTCTTGTTGGGGTTTAGTGGTTTTTGTTGTTAGGGTGTTAGTGTTGTTTGTTGTTAGGGTGTTAGTGTTTTGTGTTGTTAGGAGGTTAGTGTTGTTTGATGTTAGGGGTTTAGGGTTGTTTGTTGTTAGGGGGTTAGGGTTGTTTGTTGTTAGTGGGTTAGGGTTGTTTGTTGTTAGTGGGTTAGTGTTTTTGGTTTTTAGGGGTTAGGGTTGTTTGTTGTTTGGGGGTTAGTGTTTGTTGTTAGGGGGTTAGGGTTGTTTGTTGTTACGGGGTTAGTGTTGTTTGTTGTTACGGGGTTAGGGTAGTTTCTTGTTAGGGGTTTATGTTGTTTATTGTTAGGGGGTTAGTGTTTGTTGTTAGGGGTTTAGGGTTGTTTCTTGTTGGGGTTTAGTGGTTTTTGTTGTTAGGGTGTTAGTGTTGTTTGTTGTTAGGGTGTTAGTGTTTTGTGTTGTTAGGAGGTTAGTGTTGTTTGATGTTAGGGGTTTAGGGTTGTTTGTTGTTAGGGGGTTAGGGTTGTTTGTTGTTAGGGGGTTAGTGTTGTTTGTTGTTAGGGTGTTAGGGTTGTTTCTTGTTGGGGTTTAGTGGTTTTTGTTGTTAGGGGGTTAGTGTTGTTTGTTGTTAGGGTGTTAGGGTTGTTTGTTGTTAGTTTGTTAGGGTTGTTTGTTGTTAGTGGGTGAGTGTTTTTGGTTTTTAGGGGTTAGGGTTGTTTGTTGTTTGGGGGTTAGTGTTTGTTGTTAGGGGGTTAGGGTTGTTTGTTGTTAGGGTGTTAGTGTTCTTTGATGTTAGGGGTTCAGAGTTGTTTGTTGTTAGGGGGTTAGTGTTGTTTGTTGTTAGGGGGTTAGGATTGTTTCTGGTTAGGGTGTTTCTGTTGTTTGTTGTTAGGGGGTTAGGGTTGTTTGTTGTTAGGGTGTTAGTGTTGTTTGTTGTTAGTGGGTTAGGGTTTTTTGTTGTTTGGTTAGGGTTGTTTGTTGTTGGGGGTTAGTGTTGTTTGTTGTTAGGGGTTTAGGGTTGTTTCTTGTAGGGGTTTAGTGGTTTTTGTTGTTAGGGTGTTAGTGTATACTGTGGTTAGGGGGTTAGTGTTTTTGGTTGTTCGGGGGTTAGGATTGTTTGTTGTTAGGGGGTTAGGGTTGTTTGTTGTTTGGGGGTTAGGGTTGTTTGTTGTTACGGGGTTAGTGTTGTTTGTTGTTACGGGGTTAGGGTAGTTTCTTGTTAGGGGTTTATGTTGTTTATTGTTAGGGGGTTAGTGTTTGTTGTTAGGGGTTTAGGGTTGTTTCTTGTTGGGGTTTAGTGGTTTTTGTTGTTAGGGTGTTAGTGTTGTTTGTTGTTAGGGTGTTAGTGTTTTGTGTTGTTAGGAGGTTAGTGTTGTTTGATGTTAGGGGTTTAGGGTTGTTTGTTGTTAGTGGGTTAGGGTTGTTTGTTGTTAGTGGGTTAGGGTTGTTTGTTGTTAGTGGGTTAGTGTTTTTGGTTTTTAGGGGTTAGGGTTGTTTGTTGTTTGGGGGTTAGTGTTTGTTGTTAGGGGGCTAGGGTTGTTTGTTGTTAGGGTGTTAGTGTTCTTTGATGTTAGGGGTTTAGGGTTGTTTGTTGTTAGGGGGTTAGTGTTGTTTGTTGTTAGGGTGTTAGGGTTGTTTCTTGTTGGGGTTTAGTGGTTTTTGTTGTTAGGGTGTTAGTGTTGTTTGTTGTTAGGGTGTTAGTGTTTTGTGTTGTTAGGAGGTTAGTGTTGTTTGATGTTAGGGGTTTAGGGTTGTTTGTTGTTAGGGGGTTAGTGTTGTTTGTTGTTAGGGTGTTAGGGTTGTTTCTTGTTGGGGTTTAGTGGTTTTTGTTGTTAGGGTGTTAGTGTTGTTTGTTGTTAGGGTGTTAGTGTTTTGTGTTGTTAGGAGGTTAGTGTTGTTTGATGTTAGGGGTTTAGGGTTGTTTGTTGTTAGTGGGTTAGGGTTGTTTGTTGTTAGGGGGTTAGTGTTGTTTGTTGTTAGGGTGTTAGGGTTGTTTCTTGTTGGGGTTTAGTGGTTTTTGTTGTTAGGGTGTTAGTGTTGTTTGTTGTTAGGGTGTTAGTGTTTTGTGTTGTTAGGAGGTTAGTGTTGTTTGATGTTAGGGGTTTAGGGTTGTTTGTTGTTACTGGGTTAGGGTTGTTTGTTGTTAGTGGGTTAGTGTTTTTGGTTTTTAGGGGTTAGGGTTGTTTGTTGTTTGGGGGTTAGTGTTTGTTGTTAGGGGGCTAGGGTTGTTTGTTGTTAGGGTGTTAGTGTTCTTTGATGTGAGGGGTTTAGGGTTGTTTGTTGTTAGGGGGTTAGTGTTGTTTGTTGTTAGGGTGTTAGGGTTGTTTCTTGTTGGGGTTTAGTGGTTTTTGTTGTTAGGGTGTTAGTGTTGTTTGTTGTTAGGGTGTTAGTGTTTTGTGTTGTTAGGAGGTTAGTGTTGTTTGATGTTAGGGGTTTAGGGTTATTTGTTGTTAGGGGGTTAGGGTTGTTTGTTGTTAGTGGGTTAGGGTTGTTTGTTGTTAGTGGGTTAGTGTTTTTGGTTTTTAGGGGTTAGGGTTGTTTGTTGTTTGGGGGTTAGTGTTTGTTGTTAGGGGGTTAGGGTTGTTTGTTGTTACGGGGTTAGTGTTGTTTGTTGTTACGGGGTTAGGGTAGTTTCTTGTTAGGGGTTTATGTTGTTTATTGTTAGGGGGTTAGTGTTTGTTGTTAGGGGTTTAGGGTTGTTTCTTGTTGGGGTTTAGTGGTTTTTGTTGTTAGGGTGTTAGTGTTGTTTGTTGTTAGGGTGTTAGTGTTTTGTGTTGTTAGGAGGTTAGTGTTGTTTGATGTTAGGGGTTTAGGGTTGTTTGTTGTTAGGGGGTTAGGGTTGTTTGTTGTTAGGGGGTTAGTGTTGTTTGTTGTTAGGGTGTTAGGGTTGTTTCTTGTTGGGGTTTAGTGGTTTTTGTTGTTAGGGTGTTAGTGTTGTTTGTTGTTAGGGTGTTAGTGTTTTGTGTTGTTAGGAGGTTAGTGTTGTTTGATGTTAGGGGTTTAGGGTTGTTTGTTGTTACTGGGTTAGGGTTGTTTGTTGTTAGTGGGTTAGTGTTTTTGGTTTTTAGGGGTTAGGGTTGTTCGTTGTTTGGGGGTTAGTGTTTGTTGTTAGGGGGCTAGGGTTGTTTGTTGTTAGGGTGTTAGTGTTCTTTGATGTGAGGGGTTTAGGGTTGTTTGTTGTTAGGGGGTTAGTGTTGTTTGTTGTTAGGTTGTTAGGGTTGTTTCTTGTTGGGGTTTAGTGGTTTTTGTTGTTAGGGTGTTAGTGTTGTTTGTTGTTAGGGTGTTAGTGTTTTGTGTTGTTAGGAGGTTAGTGTTGTTTGATGTTAGGGGTTTAGGGTTGTTTGTTGTTAGGGGGTTAGGGTTGTTTGTTGTTAGTGGGTTAGGGTTGTTTGTTGTTAGTGGGTTAGTGTTTTTGGTTTTTAGGGGTTAGGGTTGTTTGTTGTTTGGGGGTTAGTGTTTGTTGTTAGGGGGCTAGGGTTGTTTGTTGTTAGGGTGTTAGTGTTCTTTGATGTTAGGGGTTTAGGGTTGTTTGTTGTTACGGGGTTAGTGTTGTTTGTTGTTAGGGTGTTAGGGTTGTTTGTTGTTAGTGGGCTAGGGTTGTTTGTTGTTAGTGGTTTAGTGTTTTTGGTTTTTAGGGGTTAGGGTTGTTTGTTGTTAGGGTGTTAGTGTTGTTTGTTGTTAGGGGTTAGGGTTGTTTGTTGTTAGGGTGTTAGTGTTGTTTGTTGTTAGTGGGTTAGGTTTGTTTGTTGTTTGGTTAGGGTTGTTTGTTGTTAGGGGGTTAGTGTTGTTTGTTGTTAGGGGTTTAGCGTTGTTTCTTGTTGGGGTTTAGTGGTTTTTGTTGTTAGGGTGTTAGTCTTTATTGTGGTTGGGGGTTAGTGTTGTTGGTTGTTCGGGGGTTAGGATTGTTTGTTGTTAGGGGGTTAGGGTTGTTTGTTGTTTGGGGGTTAGGGTTGTTTCTTGTTACGGGGTTAGTGTTTGTTGTTACGGGGTTAGTGTTTGTTGTTACGGGGTTAGGTTAGTTTCTTGTTAGGGTGTTAGTGTTGTTTGTTGTTAGGGGGTTAGTGTTGTCTGTTGTTAGGGGTTTAGGGTTGTTTCTTGTTAGGGGGTTAATGTTGTTTGTTGTTAGGGGCTTAGGGTTGTTTCTTGTTGGGGTTTAGTGGTGTTTGTTGTTCGGGTGTTAGTGTTGTTTGTTGTTAGGGGCTTAGTGTTGTTTGTTTTTAGGGGTTTAGTGTTGTTTGCTTTTAGGGTTTTAGGGTTGTTTGTTGTTTGGGGGTTAGTGTTTGTTGTTAGGGGGTTAGGGTTGTTAGTTGTTAGGGTGTTAGTGTTCTTTGATGTTAGTTGTTTAGGGTTGTTTGTTGTTATGGGGTTAGTGTTGTTTGTTGTTAGGGGGTTAGGGTTGTTTGTTGTTAGGGTGTTAGTGTTGTTTGTTGTTAGGGGGTTAGGGTTGTTTGTTGTTCGGGTGTTAGTGTTGTTTGTTGTTAGTGGGTTAGGTTTGTTTGTTGTTTGGTTAGGGTTGTTTGTTGTTAGGGGGTTAGTGTTGTTTGTTGTTAGGGTTTTAGGGTTGTTTCTTGTTGGGGTTTATTGGTTTTTGTTGTTAGGGTGTTAGTGTTGTTTGTTGTTAGGGGGTTAGGGTTGTTTGTTGTTCGTGTGATAGTGTTGTTTGTTGTTAGTGGTTTAGGTTTGTTTGTTGTTTGGTTAGGGTTGTTTGTTGTTAGGGGGTTAGTGTTGTTTGTTGTTATGGGTTTAGGGTTGTTTCTTGTTGGGGTTTAGTGGTTTTTGTTGTTCGGGTGTTAGTGTTTATTGTGGTTAGGGGGTTAGTGTTGTTCGTTGTTCGGGGGTTAGGATTGTTTGTTGTTGGGGGTTAGGGTTGTTTGTTGTTTGGGGGTTAGGGTTGTTTCTTGTTACCAGGTTAGTGTTGTTTGTTGTTACGGGGTTAGGGTAGTTTCTTGTTAGGGGTTTAGTGTTGTTTGTTGTTAGGGGGTTAGTGTTTGTTGTTAGGGGTTTAGGGTTGTTTCTTGTTGGGGTTTAGTGGTTTTTGTTGTTAGGGTTTTAGTGTTGTTTGTTGTTAGGGTGTTAGTGTTTTGTGTTGTTAGGGGGTTAGTGTTGTTTGATGTTAGGGGTTTAGGGTTGTTTGTTGTTAGGGGGTTAGTGTTGTTTGTTGTTAGGGTGTTAGGGTTGTTTGTTGTTAGTTTGTTAGGGTTGTTTGTTGTTAGTGGGTGAGTGTTTTTGGTTTTTAGGGGTTAGGGTTGTTTGTTGTTTGGGGGTTAGTGTTTGTTGTTAGGGGGTTAGGGTTGTTTGTTGTTAGGGTGTTAGTGTTCTTTGATGTTAGGGGTTCAGAGTTGTTTGTTGTTAGGGGGTTAGCGTTGTTTGTTGTTAGGGGGTTAGGATTGTTTCTGGTTAGGGTGTTTCTGTTGTTTGTTGTTAGGGGGTTAGGGTTGTTTGTTGTTAGGGTGTTAGTGTTGTTTGTTGTTAGTGGGTTAGGGTTTTTTGTTGTTTGGTTAGGGTTGTTTGTTGTTGGGGGTTAGTGTTGTTTGTTGTTAGGGGTTTAGGGTTGTTTCTTGTAGGGGTTTAGTGGTTTTTGTTGTTAGGGTGTTAGTGTATACTGTGGTTAGGGGGTTAGTGTTTTTGGTTGTTCGGGGGTTAGGATTGTTTGTTGTTAGGGGGTTAGGGTTGTTTGTTGTTTGGGGGTTAGGGTTGTTTGTTGTTACGGGGTTAGTGTTGTTTGTTGTTACGGGGTTAGGGTAGTTTCTTGTTAGGGGTTTATGTTGTTTATTGTTAGGGGGTTAGTGTTTGTTGTTAGGGGTTTAGGGTTGTTTCTTGTTGGGGTTTAGTGGTTTTTGTTGTTAGGGTGTTAGTGTTGTTTGTTGTTAGGGTGTTAGTGTTTTGTGTTGTTAGGAGGTTAGTGTTGTTTGATGTTAGGGGTTTAGGGTTGTTTGTTGTTAGTGGGTTAGGGTTGTTTGTTGTTAGTGGGTTAGTGTTTTTGGTTTTTAGGGGTTAGGGTTGTTTGTTGTTTGGGGGTTAGTGTTTGTTGTTAGGGGGCTAGGGTTGTTTGTTGTTAGGGTGTTAGTGTTCTTTGATGTTAGGGGTTTAGGGTTGTTTGTTGTTAGGGGGTTAGTGTTGTTTGTTGTTAGGGTGTTAGGGTTCTTTCTTGTTGGGGTTTAGTGGTTTTTGTTGTTAGGGTGTTAGTGTTGTTTGTTGTTAGGGTGTTAGTGTTTTGTGTTGTTAGGAGGTTAGTGTTGTTTGATGTTAGGGGTTTAGGGTTGTTTGTTGTTACTGGGTTAGGGTTGTTTGTTGTTAGTGGGTTAGTGTTTTTGGTTTTTAGGGGTTAGGGTTGTTTGTTGTTTGGGGGTTAGTGTTTGTTGTTAGGGGGCTAGGGTTGTTTGTTGTTAGGGTGTTAGTGTTCTTTGATGTTAGGGGTTTAGGGTTGTTTGTTGTTAGGGGGTTAGTGTTGTTTGTTGTTAGGGTGTTAGGGTTGTTTCTTGTTGGGGTTTAGTGGTTTTTGTTGTTAGGGTGTTAGTGTTGTTTGTTGTTAGGGTGTTAGTGTTTTGTGTTGTTAGGAGGTTAGTGTTGTTTGATGTTAGGGGTTTAGGGTTGTTTGTTGTTAGGGGGTTAGGGTTGTTTGTTGTTAGTGGGTTAGGGTTGTTTGTTGTTAGTGGGTTAGTGTTTTTGGTTTTTAGGGGTTAGGGTTGTTTGTTGTTTGGGGGTTAGTGTTTGTTGTTAGGGGGTTAGGGTTGTTTGTTGTTACGGGGTTAGTGTTGTTTGTTGTTACGGGGTTAGGGTAGTTTCTTGTTAGGGGTTTATGTTGTTTATTGTTAGGGGGTTAGTGTTTGTTGTTAGGGGTTTAGGGTTGTTTCTTGTTGGGGTTTAGTGGTTTTTGTTGTTAGGGTGTTAGTGTTGTTTGTTGTTAGGGTGTTAGTGTTTTGTGTTGTTACGAGGTTAGTGTTGTTTGATGTTAGGGGTTTAGGGTTGTTTGTTGTTGGGGGTTAGGGTTGTTTGTTGTTAGGGGGTTAGTGTTGTTTGTTTTTAGGGTGTTAGGGTTGTTTCTTGTTGGGGTTTAGTGGTTTTTGTTGTTAGGGTGTTAGTGTTGTTTGTTGTTAGGGTGTTAGTGTTTTGTGTTGTTAGGAGGTTAGTGTTGTTTGATGTTAGGGGTTTAGGGTTGTTTGTTGTTACTGGGTTAGGGTTGTTTGTTGTTAGTGGGTTAGTGTTTTTGGTTTTTAGGGGTTAGGGTTGTTTGTTGTTTGGGGGTTAGTGTTTGTTGTTAGGGGGCTAGGGTTGTTTGTTGTTAGGGTGTTAGTGTTCTTTGATGTGAGGGGTTTAGGGTTGTTTGTTGTTAGGGGTTTAGTGTTGTTTGTTGTTAGGGTGTTAGGGTTGTTTCTTGTTGGGGTTTAGTGGTTTTTGTTGTTAGGGTGTTAGTGTTGTTTGTTGTTAGGGTGTTAGTGTTTTGTGTTGTTAGGAGGTTAGTGTTGTTTGATGTTAGGGGTTTAGGGTTGTTTGTTGTTAGGGGGTTAGGGTTGTTTGTTGTTAGTGGGTTAGGGTTGTTTGTTGTTAGTGGGTTAGTGTTTTTGGTTTTTAGGGGTTAGGGTTGTTTGTTGTTTGGGGGTTAGTGTTTGTTGTTAGGGGGCTAGGGTTGTTTGTTGTTAGGGTGTTAGTGTTCTTTGATGTTAGGGGTTTAGGGTTGTTTGTTGTTACGGGGTTAGTGTTGTTTGTTGTTAGGGTGTTAGGGTTGTTTGTTGTTAGTGGGCTAGGGTTGTTTGTTGTTAGTGGTTTAGTGTTTTTGGTTTTTAGGGGTTAGGGTTGTTTGTTGTTAGGGTGTTAGTGTTGTTTGTTGTTAGGGGTTAGGGTTGTTTGTTGTTAGGGTGTTAGTGTTGTTTGTTGTTAGTGGGTTAGGTTTGTTTGTTGTTTGGTTAGGGTTGTTTGTTGTTAGGGGGTTAGTGTTTTTTGTTGTTAGGGGTTTAGGGTTGTTTCTTGTTGGGGTTTAGTGGTTTTTGTTGTTAGGGTGTTAGTCTTTATTGTGGTTGGGGGTTAGTGTTGTTGGTTGTTCGGGGGTTAGGATTGTTTGTTGTTAGGGGGTTAGGGTTGTTTGTTGTTTGGGGGTTAGGGTTGTTTCTTGTTACGGGGTTAGTGTTTGTTGTTACGGGGTTAGGTTAGTTTCTTGTTAGGGTGTTAGTGTTGTTTGTTGTTAGGGGGTTAGTGTTGTTTGTTGTTAGGGGTTTAGGGTTGTTTCTTGTTAGGGGGTTAATGTTGTTTGTTGTTAGGGGCTTAGGGTTGTTTCTTGTTGGGGTTTAGTGGTGTTTGTTGTTCGGGTGTTAGTGTTGTTTGTTGTTAGGGGCTTAGTGTTGTTTGTTTTTAGGGGTTTAGTGTTGTTTGCTTTTAGGGTTTTAGGGTTGTTTGTTGTTTGGGGGTTAGTGTTTGTTGTTAGGGGGTTAGGGTTGTTAGTTGTTGGGGTGTTAGTGTTCTTTGATGTTAGTTGTTTAGGGTTGTTTGTTGTTATGGGGTTAGTGTTGTTTGTTGTTAGGGGGTTAGGGTTGTTTGTTGTTAGGGTGTTAGTGTTGTTTGTTGTTAGGGGGTTAGGGTTGTTTGTTGTTCGGGTGTTAGTGTTGTTTGTTGTTAGTGGGTTAGGTTTGTTTGTTGTTTGGTTAGGGTTGTTTGTTGTTAGGGGGTTAGTGTTGTTTGTTGTTAGGGGGTTAGGGTTGTTTGTTGTTCGTGTGATAGTGTTGTTTGTTGTTAGTGGTTTAGGTTTGTTTGTTGTTTGGTTAGGGTTGTTTGTTGTTAGGGGGTTAGTGTTGTTTGTTGTTATGGGTTTAGGGTTGTTTCTTGTTGGGGTTTAGTGGTTTTTGTTGTTCGGGTGTTAGTGTTTATTGTGGTTAGGGGGTTAGTGTTGTTCGTTGTTCGGGGGTTAGGATTGTTTGTTGTTGGGGGTTAGGGTTGTTTGTTGTTTGGGGGTTAGGGTTGTTTCTTGTTACCAGGTTAGTGTTGTTTGTTGTTACGGGGTTAGGGTAGTTTCTTGTTAGGGGTTTAGTGTTGTTTGTTGTTAGGGGGTTAGTGTTTGTTGTTAGGGGTTTAGGGTTGTTTCTTGTTGGGGTTTAGTGGTTTTTGTTGTTAGGGTTTTAGTGTTGTTTGTTGTTAGGGTGTTAGTGTTTTGTGTTGTTAGGGGGTTAGTGTTGTTTGATGTTAGGGGTTTAGGGTTGTTTGTTGTTAGGGGGTTAGTGTTTTTGGTTTTTAGGGGTTAGGGTTGTTTGTTGTTAGTTTGTTAGGGTTGTTTGTTGTTAGTGGGTGAGTGTTTTTGGTTTTTAGGGGTTAGGGTTGTTTGTTGTTTGGGGGTTAGTGTTTGTTGTTAGGGGGTTAGGGTTGTTTGTTGTTAGGGTGTTAGTGTTCTTTGATGTTAGGGGTTCAGAGTTGTTTGTTGTTAGGGGGTTAGTGTTGTTTGTTGTTAGGGGGTTAGGATTGTTTCTGGTTAGGGTGTTTCTGTTGTTTGTTGTTAGGGGGTTAGGGTTGTTTGTTGTTAGGGTGTTAGTGTTGTTTGTTGTTAGTGGGTTAGGGTTTTTTGTTGTTTGGTTAGGGTTGTTTGTTGTTGGGGGTTAGTGTTGTTTGTTGTTAGGGGTTTAGGGTTGTTTCTTGTAGGGGTTTAGTGGTTTTTGTTGTTAGGGTGTTAGTGTATACTGTGGTTAGGGGGTTAGTGTTTTTGGTTGTTCGGGGGTTAGGATTGTTTGTTGTTAGGGGGTTAGGGTTGTTTGTTGTTTGGGGGTTAGGGTTGTTTGTTGTTACGGGGTTAGTGTTGTTTGTTGTTACGGGGTTAGGGTAGTTTCTTGTTAGGGGTTTATGTTGTTTATTGTTAGGGGGTTAGTGTTTGTTGTTAGGGGTTTAGGATTGTTTCTTGTTGGGGTTTAGTGGTTTTTGTTGTTAGGGTGTTAGTGTTGTTTGTTGTTAGGGTGTTAGTGTTTTGTGTTGTTAGGAGGTTAGTGTTGTTTGATGTTAGGGGTTTAGGGTTGTTTGTTGTTAGGGGGTTAGGGTTGTTTGTTGTTAGGGGGTTAGTGTTGTTTGTTGTTAAGGGTTTAGGGTTGTTTCTTGTTGGGGTTTAGTGGTTTTTGTTGTTAGGGTGTTAGTGTTGTTTGTTGTTAGGGTGTTAGTGTTTTGTGTTGTTAGGAGGTTAGTGTTGTTTGATGTTAGGGGTTTAGGGTTGTTTGTTGTTACTGGGTTAGGGTTGTTTGTTGTTAGTGGGTTAGTGTTTTTGGTTTTTAGGGGTTAGGGTTGTTTGTTGTTTGGGGGTTAGTGTTTGTTGTTAGGGGGCTAGGGTTGTTTGTTGTTAGGGTGTTAGTGTTCTTTGATGTGAGGGGTTTAGGGTTGTTTGTTGTTAGGGGGTTAGTGTTGTTTGTTGTTAGGGTGTTAGGGTTGTTTCTTGTTGGGGTTTAGTGGTTTTTGTTGTTAGGGTGTTAGTGTTGTTTGTTGTTAGGGTGTTAGTGTTTTGTGTTGTTAGGAGGTTAGTGTTGTTTGATGTTAGGGGTTTAGGGTTGTTTGTTGTTAGGGGGTTAGGGTTGTTTGTTGTTAGTGGGTTAGGGTTGTTTGTTGTTAGTGGGTTAGTGTTTTTGGTTTTTAGGGGTTAGGGTTGTTTGTTGTTTGGGGGTTAGTGTTTGTTGTTAGGGGGTTAGGGTTGTTTGTTGTTACGGGGTTAGTGTTGTTTGTTGTTACGGGGTTAGGGTGGTTTCTTGTTAGGGGTTTATGTTCTTTATTGTTAGGGGGTTAGTGTTTGTTGTTAGGGGTTTAGGGTTGTTTCTTGTTGGGGTTTAGTGGTTTTTGTTGTTAGGGTGTTAGTGTTGTTTGTTGTTAGGGTGTTAGTGTTTTGTGTTGTTAGGAGGTTAGTGTTGTTTGATGTTAGGGGTTTAGGGTTGTTTGTTGTTAGGGGGTTAGGGTTGTTGGTTGTTAGGGCGTTAGTGTTGTTTGTTGTTAGGGTGTTAGGGTTGTTTCTTGTTGGGGTTTAGTGGTTTTTGTTGTTAGGGTGTTAGTGTTGTTTGTTGTTAGGGTGTTAGTGTTTTGTGTTGTTAGGAGGTTAGTGTTGTTTGATGTTAGGGGTTTAGGGTTGTTTGTTGTTACTGGGTTAGGGTTGTTTGTTGTTAGTGGGTTAGTGTTTTTGGTTTTTAGGGGTTAGGGTTGTTTGTTGTTTGGGGGTTAGTGTTTGTTGTTAGGGGGCTAGGGTTGTTTGTTGTTAGGGTGTTAGTGTTCTTTGATGTTAGGGGTTTAGGGTTGTTTGTTGTTAGGGGGTTAGTGTTGTTTGTTGTTAGGTTGTTAGGGTTGTTTCTTGTTGGGGTTTAGTGGTTTTTGTTGTTAGGGTGTTAGTGTTGTTTGTTGTTAGGGTGTTAGTGTTTTGTGTTGTTAGGAGGTTAGTGTTGTTTGATGTTAGGGGTTTAGGGTTGTTTGTTGTTAGGGGGTTAGGGTTGTTTGTTGTTAGTGGGTTAGGGTTGTTTGTTGTTAGTGGGTTAGTGTTTTTGGTTTTTAGGGGTTAGGGTTGTTTGTTGTTTGGGGGTTAGTGTTTGTTGTTAGGGGGCTAGGGTTGTTTGTTGTTAGGGTGTTAGTGTTCTTTGATGTGAGGGGTTTAGGGTTGTTTGTTGTTACGGGGTTAGTGTTGTTTGTTGTTAGGGTGTTAGGGTTGTTTGTTGTTAGTGGGCTAGGGTTGTTTGTTGTTAGTGGTTTAGTGTTTTTGGTTTTTAGGGGTTAGGGTTGTTTGTTGTTAGGGTGTTAGTGTTGTTTGTTGTTAGGGGTTAGGGTTGTTTGTTGTTAGGGTGTTAGTGTTGTTTGTTGTTAGTGGGTTAGGTTTGTTTGTTGTTTGGTTAGGGTTGTTTGTTGTTAGGGGGTTAGTGTTGTTTGTTGTTAGGGGTTTAGGGTTGTTTCTTGTTGGGGTTTAGTGGTTTTTGTTGTTAGGGTGTTAGTCTTTATTGTGGTTGGGGGTTAGTGTTGTTGGTTGTTCGGGGGTTAGGATTGTTTGTTGTTAGGGGGTTAGGGTTGTTTGTTGTTTGGGGGTTAGGGTTGTTTCTTGTTACGGGGTTAGTGTTTGTTGTTACGGGGTTAGTGTTTGTTGTTACGGGGTTAGGTTAGTTTCTTGTTAGGGTGTTAGTGTTGTTTGTTGTTAGGGGGTTAGTGTTGTTTGTTGTTAGGGGTTTAGGGTTGTTTCTTGTTAGGGGGTTAATGTTGTTTGTTGTTAGGGGCTTAGGGTTGTTTCTTGTTGGGGTTTAGTGGTGTTTGTTGTTCGGGTGTTAGTGTTGTTTGTTGTTAGGGGCTTAGTGTTGTTTGTTTTTAGGGGTTTAGTGTTGTTTGCTTTTAGGGTTTTAGGGTTGTTTGTTGTTTGGGGGTTAGTGTTTGTTGTTAGGGGGTTAGGGTTGTTAGTTGTTAGGGTGTTAGTGTTCTTTGATGTTAGTTGTTTAGGGTTGTTTCTTGTTATAGGGTTAGTGTTGTTTGTTGTTAGGGGGTTAGGGTTGTTTGTTGTTAGGGTGTTAGTGTTGTTTGTTGTTAGGGGGTTAGGGTTGTTTGTTGTTCGGGTGTTAGTGTTGTTTGTTGTCAGTGGGTTAGGTTTGTTTGTTGTTTGGTTAGGGTTGTTTGTTGTTAGGGGGTTAGTGTGGTTTGTTGTTAGGGTTTTAGGGTTGTTTCTTGTTGGGGTTTATTGGTTTTTGTTGTTAGGGTGTTAGTGTTGTTTGTTGTTAGGGGGTTAGGGTTGTTTGTTGTTCGTGTGATAGTGTTGTTTGTTGTTAGTGGTTTAGGTTTGTTTGTTGTTTGGTTAGGGTTGTTTGTTGTTCGGGGGTTAGTGTTGTTTGTTGTTATGGGTTTAGGGTTGTTTCTTGTTGGGGTTTAGTGGTTTTTGTTGTTCGGGTGTTAGTGTTTATTGTGGTTAGGGGGTTAGTGTTGTTCGTTGTTCGGGGGTTAGGATTGTTTGTTGTTGGGGGTTAGGGTTGTTTGTTGTTTGGGGGTTAGGGTTGTTTCTTGTTACCAGGTTAGTGTTGTTTGTTGTTACGGGGTTAGGGTAGTTTCTTGTTAGGGGTTTAGTGTTGTTTGTTGTTAGGGGGTTAGTGTTTGTTGTTAGGGGTTTAGGGTTGTTTCTTGTTGGGGTTTAGTGGTTTTTGTTGTTAGGGTTTTAGTGTTGTTTGTTGTTAGGGTGTTAGTGTTTTGTGTTGTTAGGGGGTTAGTGTTGTTTGATGTTAGGGGTTTAGGGTTGTTTGTTGTTAGGGGGTTAGTGTTGTTTGTTGTTAGGGTGTTAGGGTTGTTTGTTGTTAGTTTGTTAGGGTTGTTTGTTGTTAGTGGGTGAGTGTTTTTGGTTTTTAGGGGTTAGGGTTGTTTGTTGTTTGGGGGTTAGTGTTTGTTGTTAGGGGGCTAGGGTTGTTTGTTGTTAGGGTGTTAGTGTTCTTTGATGTTAGGGGTTCAGAGTTGTTTGTTGTTAGGGGGTTAGCGTTGTTTGTTGTTAGGGGGTTAGGATTGTTTCTGGTTAGGGTGTTTCTGTTGTTTGTTGTTAGGGGGTTAGGGTTGTTTGTTGTTAGGGTGTTAGTGTTGTTTGTTGTTAGTGGGTTAGGGTTTTTTGTTGTTTGGTTAGGGTTGTTTGTTGTTGGGGGTTAGTGTTGTTTGTTGTTAGGGGTTTAGGGTTGTTTCTTGTAGGGGTTTAGTGGTTTTTGTTGTTAGGGTGTTAGTGTATACTGTGGTTAGGGGGTTAGTGTTTTTGGTTGTTCGGGGGTTAGGATTGTTTGTTGTTAGGGGGTTAGGGTTGTTTGTTGTTTGGGGGTTAGGGTTGTTTGTTGTTACGGGGTTAGTGTTGTTTGTTGTTACGGGGTTAGGGTAGTTTCTTGTTAGGGGTTTATGTTGTTTATTGTTAGGGGGTTAGTGTTTGTTGTTAGGGGTTTAGGGTTGTTTCTTGTTGGGGTTTAGTGGTTTTTGTTGTTAGGGTGTTAGTGTTGTTTGTTGTTAGGGTGTTAGTGTTTTGTGTTGTTAGGAGGTTAGTGTTGTTTGATGTTAGGGGTTTAGGGTTGTTTGTTGTTAGTGGGTTAGGGTTGTTTGTTGTTAGTGGGTTAGTGTTTTTGGTTTTTAGGGGTTAGGGTTGTTTGTTGTTTGGGGGTTAGTGTTTGTTGTTAGGGGGCTAGGGTTGTTTGTTGTTAGGGTGTTAGTGTTCTTTGATGTTAGGGGTTTAGGGTTGTTTGTTGTTAGGGGGTTAGTGTTGTTTGTTGTTAGGGTGTTAGGGTTCTTTCTTGTTGGGGTTTAGTGGTTTTTGTTGTTAGGGTGTTAGTGTTGTTTGTTGTTAGGGTGTTAGTGTTTTGTGTTGTTAGGAGGTTAGTGTTGTTTGATGTTAGGGGTTTAGGGTTGTTTGTTGTTACTGGGTTAGGGTTGTTTGTTGTTAGTGGGTTAGTGTTTTTGGTTTTTAGGGGTTAGGGTTGTTTGTTGTTTGGGGGTTAGTGTTTGTTGTTAGGGGGCTAGGGTTGTTTGTTGTTAGGGTGTTAGTGTTCTTTGATGTTAGGGGTTTAGTGTTGTTTGTTGTTAGGGGGTTAGTGTTGTTTGTTGTTAGAGTGTTAGGGTTGTTTCTTGTTGGGGTTTAGTGGTTTTTGTTGTTAGGGTGTTAGTGTTGTTTGTTGTTAGGGTGTTAGTGTTTTGTGTTGTTAGGAGGTTAGTGTTGTTTGATGTTAGGGGTTTAGGGTTGTTTGTTGTTAGGGGGTTAGGGTTGTTTGTTGTTAGTGGGTTAGGGTTGTTTGTTGTTAGTGGGTTAGTGTTTTTGGTTTTTAGGGGTTAGGGTTGTTTGTTGTTTGGGGGTTAGTGTTTGTTGTTAGGGGGTTAGGGTTGTTTGTTGTTACGGGGTTAGTGTTGTTTGTTGTTACGGGGTTAGGGTAGTTTCTTGTTAGGGGTTTATGTTGTTTATTGTTAGGGGGTTAGTGTTTGTTGTTAGGGGTTTAGGGTTGTTTCTTGTTGCGGTTTAGTGGTTTTTGTTGTTAGGGTGTTAGTGTTGTTTGTTGTTAGGGTGTTAGTGTTTTGTGTTGTTAGGAGGTTAGTGTTGTTTGATGTTAGGGGTTTAGGGTTGTTTGTTGTTGGGGGTTAGGGTTGTTTGTTGTTAGGGGGTTAGTGTTGTTTGTTGTTAGGGTGTTAGGGTTGTTTCTTGTTGGGGTTTAGTGGTTTTTGTTGTTAGGGTGTTAGTGTTGTTTGTTGTTAGGGTGTTAGTGTTTTGTGTTGTTAGGAGGTTAGTGTTGTTTGATGTTAGGGGTTTAGGGTTGTTTGTTGTTACTGGGTTAGGGTTGTTTGTTGTTAGTGGGTTAGTGTTTTTGGTTTTTAGGGGTTAGGGTTGTTTGTTGTTTGGGGGTTAGTGTTTGTTGTTAGGGGGCTAGGGTTGTTTGTTGTTAGGGTGTTAGTGTTCTTTGATGTGAGGGGTTTAGGGTTGTTTGTTGTTAGGGGTTTAGTGTTGTTTGTTGTTAGGGTGTTAGGGTTGTTTCTTCTTGGGGTTTAGTGGTTTTTGTTGTTAGGGTGTTAGTGTTGTTTGTTGTTAGGGTGTTAGTGTTTTGTGTTGTTAGGAGGTTAGTGTTGTTTGATGTTAGGGGTTTAGGGTTGTTTGTTGTTAGGGGGTTAGGGTTGTTTGTTGTTAGTGGGTTAGGGTTGTTTGTTGTTAGTGGGTTAGTGTTTTTGGTTTTTAGGGGTTAGGGTTGTTTGTTGTTTGGGGGTTAGTGTTTGTTGTTAGGGGGCTAGGGTTGTTTGTTGTTAGGGTGTTAGTGTTCTTTGATGTTAGGGGTTTAGGGTTGTTTGTTGTTACGGGGTTAGTGTTGTTTGTTGTTAGGGTGTTAGGGTTGTTTGTTGTTAGTGGGCTAGGGTTGTTTGTTGTTAGTGGTTTAGTGTTTTTGGTTTTTAGGGGTTAGGGTTGTTTGTTGTTAGGGTGTTAGTGTTGTTTGTTGTTAGGGGTTAGGGTTGTTTGTTGTTAGGGTGTTAGTGTTGTTTGTTGTTAGTGGGTTAGGTTTGTTTGTTGTTTGGTTAGGGTTGTTTGTTGTTAGGGGGTTAGTGTTGTTTGTTGTTAGGGGTTTAGGGTTGTTTCTTGTTGGGGTTTAGTGGTTTTTGTTGTTAGGGTGTTAGTCTTTATTGTGGTTGGGGGTTAGTGTTGTTGGTTGTTCGGGGGTTAGGATTGTTTGTTGTTAGGGGGTTAGGGTTGTTTGTTGTTTGGGGGTTAGGGTTGTTTCTTGTTACGGGGTTAGTGTTTGTTGTTACGGGGTTAGTGTTTGTTGTTACGGGGTTAGGTTAGTTTCTTGTTAGGGTGTTAGTGTTGTTTGTTGTTAGGGGGTTAGTGTTGTTTGTTGTTAGGGGTTTAGGGTTGTTTCTTGTTAGGGGGTTAATGTTGTTTGTTGTTAGGGGCTTAGGGTTGTTTCTTGTTGGGGTTTAGTGGTGTTTGTTGTTCGGGTGTTAGTGTTGTTTGTTGTTAGGGGCTTAGTGTTGTTTGTTTTTAGGGGTTTAGTGTTGTTTGCTTTTAGGGTTTTAGGGTTTGTTGTTTGGGGGTTAGTGTTTGTTGTTAGGGGGTTAGGGTTGTTAGTTGTTAGGGTGTTAGTGTTCTTTGATGTTAGTTGTTTAGGGTTGTTTGTTGTTATGGGGTTAGTGTTGTTTGTTGTTAGGGGGTTAGGGTTGTTTGTTGTTAGGGTGTTAGTGTTGTTTGTTGTTAGGGTTTTAGGGTTGTTTCTTGTTGGGGTTTATTGGTTTTTGTTGTTAGGGTGTTAGTGTTGTTTGTTGTTAGGGGGTTAGGGTTGTTTGTTGTTCGTGTGATAGTGTTGTTTGTTGTTAGTGGTTTAGGTTTGTTTGTTGTTTGGTTAGGGTTGTTTGTTGTTAGGGGGTTAGTGTTGTTTGTTGTTATGGGTTTAGGGTTGTTTCTTGTTGGGGTTTAGTGGTTTTTGTTGTTCGGGTGTTAGTGTTTATTGTGGTTAGGGGGTTAGTGTTGTTCGTTGTTCGGGGGTTAGGATTGTTTGTTGTTGGGGGTTAGGGTTGTTTGTTGTTTGGGGGTTAGGGTTGTTTCTTGTTACCAGGTTAGTGTTGTTTGTTGTTACGGGGTTAGGGTAGTTTCTTGTTAGGGGTTTAGTGTTGTTTGTTGTTAGGGGGTTAGTGTTTGTTGTTAGGGGTTTAGGGTTGTTTCTTGTTGGGGTTTAGTGGTTTTTGTTGTTAGGGTTTTAGTGTTGTTTGTTCTTAGGGTGTTAGTGTTTTGTGTTGTTAGGGGGTTAGTGTTGTTTGATGTTAGGGGTTTAGGGTTGTTTGTTGTTAGGGGGTTAGTGTTGTTTGTTGTTAGGGTGTTAGGGTTGTTTGTTGTTAGTTTGTTAGGGTTGTTTGTGGTTAGTGGGTGAGTGTTTTTGGTTTTTAGGGGTTAGGGTTGTTTGTTGTTTGAGGGTTAGTGTTTGTTGTTAGGGGGTTAGGGTTGTTTGTTGTTAGGGTGTTAGTGTTCTTTGATGTTAGGGGTTCAGAGTTGTTTGTTGTTAGGGGGTTAGTGTTGTTTGTTGTTAGGGGGTTAGGATTGTTTCTGGTTAGGGTGTTTCTGTTGTTTGTTGTTAGGGGGTTAGGGTTGTTTGTTGTTAGGGTGTTAGTGTTGTTTGTTGTTAGTGGGTTAGGGTTTTTTGTTGTTTGGTTAGGGTTGTTTGTTGTTGGGGGTTAGTGTTGTTTGTTGTTAGGGGTTTAGGGTTGTTTCTTGTAGGGGTTTAGTGGTTTTTGTTGTTAGGGTGTTAGTGTATACTGTGGTTAGGGGGTTAGTGTTTTTGGTTGTTCGGGGGTTAGGATTGTTTGTTGTTAGGGGGTTAGGGTTGTTTGTTGTTTGGGGGTTAGGGTTGTTTGTTGTTACGGGGTTAGTGTTGTTTGTTGTTACGGGGTTAGGGTAGTTTCTTGTTAGGGGTTTATGTTGTTTATTGTTAGGGGGTTAGTGTTTGTTGTTAGGGGTTTAGGATTGTTTCTTGTTGGGGTTTTGTGGTTTTTGTTGTTAGGGTGTTAGTGTTGTTTGTTGTTAGGGTGTTAGTGTTTTGTGTTGTTAGGAGGTTAGTGTTGTTTGATGTTAGGGGTTTAGGGTTGTTTGTTGTTAGGGGGTTAGGGTTGTTTGTTGTTAGGGGGTTAGTGTTGTTTGTTGTTAGGGGTTTAGGGTTGTTTCTTGTTGGGGTTTAGTGGTTTTTGTTGTTAGGGTGTTAGTGTTGTTTGTTGTTAGGGTGTTAGTGTTTTGTGTTGTTAGGAGGTTAGTGTTGTTTGATGTTAGGGGTTTAGGGTTGTTTGTTGTTACTGGGTTAGGGTTGTTTGTTGTTAGTGGGTTAGTGTTTTTGGTTTTTAGGGGTTAGGGTTGTTTGTTGTTTGGGGGTTAGTGTTTGTTGTTAGGGGGCTAGGGTTGTTTGTTGTTAGGGTGTTAGTGTTCTTTGATGTGAGGGGTTTAGGGTTGTTTGTTGTTAGGGGGTTAGTGTTGTTTGTTGTTAGGGTGTTAGGGTTGTTTCTTGTTGGGGTTTAGTGGTTTTTGTTGTTAGGGTGTTAGTGTTGTTTGTTGTTAGGGTGTTAGTGTTTTGTGTTGTTAGGAGGTTAGTGTTGTTTGATGTTAGGGGTTTAGGGTTGTTTGTTGTTAGGGGGTTAGGGTTGTTTGTTGTTAGTGGGTTAGGGATGTTTGTTGTTAGTGGGTTAGTGTTTTTGGTTTTTAGGGGTTAGGGTTGTTTGTTGTTTGGGGGTTAGTGTTTGTTGTTAGGGGGTTAGGGTTGTTTGTTGTTACGGGGTTAGTGTTGTTTGTTGTTACGGGGTTAGGGTAGTTTCTTGTTAGGGGTTTATGTTGTTTATTGTTAGGGGGTTAGTGTTTGTTGTTAGGGGTTTAGGGTTGTTTCTTGTTGGGGTTTAGTGGTTTTTGTTGTTAGGGTGTTAGTGTTGTTTGTTGTTAGGGTGTTAGTGTTTTGTGTTGTTAGGAGGTTAGTGTTGTTTGATGTTAGGGGTTTAGGGTTGTTTGTTGTTAGGGGGTTAGGGTTGTTGGTTGTTAGGGGGTTAGTGTTGTTTGTTGTTAGGGTGTTAGGGTTGTTTCTTGTTGGGGTTTAGTGGTTTTTGTTGTTAGGGTGTTAGTGTTGTTTGTTGTTAGGGTGTTAGTGTTTTGTGTTGTTAGGAGGTTAGTGTTGTTTGATGTTAGGGGTTTAGGGTTGTTTGTTGTTACTGGGTTAGGGTTGTTTGTTGTTAGTGGGTTAGTGTTTTTGGTTTTTAGGGGTTAGGGTTGTTTGTTGTTTGGGGGTTAGTGTTTGTTATTAGGGGGCTAGGGTTGTTTGTTGTTAGGGTGTTAGTGTTCTTTGATGTGAGGGGTTTAGGGTTGTTTGTTGTTAGGGGGTTAGTGTTGTTTGTTGTTAGGTTGTTAGGGTTGTTTCTTGTTGGGGTTTAGTGGTTTTTGTTGTTAGGGTGTTAGTGTTGTTTGTTGTTAGGGTGTTAGTGTTTTGTGTTGTTAGGAGGTTAGTGTTGTTTGATGTTAGGGGTTTAGGGTTGTTTGTTGTTAGGGGGTTAGGGTTGTTTGTTGTTAGTGGGTTAGGGTTGTTTGTTGTTAGTGGGTTAGTGTTTTTGGTTTTTAGGGGTTAGGGTTGTTTGTTGTTTGGGGGTTAGTGTTTGTTGTTAGGGGGCTAGGGTTGTTTGTTGTTAGGGTGTTAGTGTTCTTTGATGTTAGGGGTTTAGGGTTGTTTGTTGTTACGGGGTTAGTGTTGTTTGTTGTTAGGGTGTTAGGGTTGTTTGTTGTTAGTGGGCTAGGGTTGTTTGTTGTTAGTGGTTTAGTGTTTTTGGTTTTTAGGGGTTAGGGTTGTTTGTTGTTAGGGTGTTAGTGTTGTTTGTTGTTAGGGGTTAGGGTTGTTTGTTGTTAGGGTGTTAGTGTTGTTTGTTGTTAGTGGGTTAGGTTTGTTTGTTGTTTGGTTAGGGTTGTTTGTTGTTAGGGGGTTAGTGTTGTTTGTTGTTAGGGGTTTAGGGTTGTTTCTTGTTGGGGTTTAGTGGTTTTTGTTGTTAGGGTGTTAGTCTTTATTGTGGTTGGGGGTTAGTGTTGTTGGTTGTTCGGGGGTTAGGATTGTTTGTTGTTAGGGGGTTAGGGTTGTTTGTTGTTTGGGGGTTAGGGTTGTTTCTTGTTACGGGGTTAGTGTTTGTTGTTACGGGGTTAGTGTTTGTTGTTACGGGGTTAGGTTAGTTTCTTGTTAGGGTGTTAGTGTTGTTTGTTGTTAGGGGGTTAGTGTTGTTTGTTGTTAGGGGTTTAGGGTTGTTTCTTGTTAGGGGGTTAATGTTGTTTGTTGTTAGGGGCTTAGGGTTGTTTCTTGTTGGGGTTTAGTGGTGTTTGTTGTTCGGGTGTTAGTGTTGTTTGTTGTTAGGGGCTTAGTGTTGTTTGTTTTTAGGGGTTTAGTGTTGTTTGCTTTTAGGGTTTTAGGGTTGTTTGTTGTTTGGGGGTTAGTGTTTGTTGTTAGGGGGTTAGGGTTGTTAGTTGTTAGGGTGTTAGTGTTCTTTGATGTTAGTTGTTTAGGGTTGTTTGTTGTTATGGGGTTAGTGTTGTTTGTTGTTAGGGGGTTAGCGTTGTTTGTTGTTAGGGTGTTAGTGTTGTTTGTTGTTAGGGGGTTAGGGTTGTTTGTTGTTCGGGTGTTAGTGTTGTTTGTTGTTAGTGGGTTAGGTTTGTTTGTTGTTTGGTTAGGGTTGTTTGTTGTTAGGGGGTTTGTGTTGTTTGTTGTTAGGGTTTTAGGGTTGTTTCTTGTTGGGGTTTATTGGTTTTTGTTGTTAGGGTGTTAGTGTTGTTTGTTGTTAGGGGGTTAGGGTTGTTTGTTGTTCGTGTGATAGTGTTGTTTGTTGTTAGTGGTTTAGGTTTGTTTGTTGTTTGGTTAGGGTTGTTTGTTGTTAGGGGGTTAGTGTTGTTTGTTGTTATGGGTTTAGGGTTGTTTCTTGTTGGGGTTTAGTGGTTTTTGTTGTTCGGGTGTTAGTGTTTATTGTGGTTAGGGGGTTAGTGTTGTTCGTTGTTCGGGGGTTAGGATTGTTTGTTGTTGGGGGTTAGGGTTGTTTGTTGTTTGGGGGTTAGGGTTGTTTCTTGTTACCAAGTTAGTGTTGTTTGTTGTTACGGGGTTAGGGTAGTTTCTTGTTAGGGGTTTAGTGTTGTTTGTTGGTAGGGGGTTAGTGTTTGTTGTTAGGGGTTTAGGGTTGTTTCTTGTTGGGGTTTAGTGGTTTTTGTTGTTAGGGTTTTAGTGTTGTTTGTTGTTAGGGTGTTAGTGTTTTGTGTTGTTAGGGGGTTAGTGTTGTTTGATGTTAGGGGTTTAGGGTTGTTTGTTGTTAGGGGGTTAGTGTTGTTTGTTGTTAGGGTGTTAGGGTTGTTTGTTGTTAGTTTGTTAGGGTTGTTTGTTGTTAGTGGGTGAGTGTTTTTGGTTTTTAGGGGTTAGGGTTGTTTGTTGTTTGGGGGTTAGTGTTTGTTGTTAGGGGGTTAGGGTTGTTTGTTGTTAGGGTGTTAGTGTTCTTTGATGTTAGGGGTTCAGAGTTGTTTGTTGTTAGGGGGTTAGTGTTGTTTGTTGTTAGGGGGTTAGGATTGTTTCTGGTTAGGGTGTTTCTGTTGTTTGTTGTTAGGGGATTAGGGTTGTTTGTTGTTAGGGTGTTAGTGTTGTTTGTTGTTAGTGGGTTAGGGTTTTTTGTTGTTTGGTTAGGGTTGTTTGTTGTTGGGGGTTAGTGTTGTTTGTTGTTAGGGGTTTAGGGTTGTTTCTTGTAGGGGTTTAGTGGTTTTTGTTGTTAGGGTGTTAGTGTATACTGTGGTTAGGGGGTTAGTGTTTTTGGTTGTTCGGGGGTTAGGATTGTTTGTTGTTAGGGGGTTAGGGTTGTTTGTTGTTTGGGGGTTAGGGTTGTTTGTTGTTACGGGGTTAGTGTTGTTTGTTGTTACGGGGTTAGGGTAGTTTCTTGTTAGGGCTTTATGTTGTTTATTGTTAGGGGGTTAGTGTTTGTTGTTAGGGGTTTAGGGTTGTTTCTTGTTGGGGTTTAGTGGTTTTTGTTGTTAGGGTGTTAGTGTTGTTTGTTGTTAGGGTGTTAGTGTTTTGTGTTGTTAGGAGGTTAGTGTTGTTTGATGTTAGGGGTTTAGGGTTGTTTGTTGTTAGTGGGTTAGGGTTGTTTGTTGTTAGTGGGTTAGTGTTTTTGGTTTTTAGGGGTTAGGGTTGTTTGTTGTTTGGGGGTTAGTGTTTGTTGTTAGGGGGCTAGGGTTGTTTGTTGTTAGGGTGTTAGTGTTCTTTGATGTTAGGGGTTTAGGGTTGTTTGTTGTTAGGGGGTTAGTGTTGTTTGTTGTTAGGGTGTTAGGGTTCTTTCTTGTTGGGGTTTAGTGGTTTTTGTTGTTAGGGGGTTAGTGTTGTTTGTTGTTAGGGTGTTAGTGTTTTGTGTTGTTAGGAGGTTAGTGTTGTTTGATGTTAGGGGTTTAGGGTTGTTTGTTGTTACTGGGTTAGGGTTGTTTGTTGTTAGTGGGTTAGTGTTTTTGGTTTTTAGGGGTTAGGGTTGTTTGTTGTTTGGGGGTTAGTGTTTGTTGTTAGGGGGCTAGGGTTGTTTGTTGTTAGGGTGTTAGTGTTCTTTGATGTTAGGGGTTTAGGGTTGTTTGTTGTTAGGGGGTTAGTGTTGTTTGTTGTTAGGGTGTTAGGGTTGTTTCTTGTTGGGGTTTAGTGGTTTTTGTTGTTAGGGTGTTAGTGTTGTTTGTTGTTAGGGTGTTAGTGTTTTGTGTTGTTAGGAGGTTAGTGTTGTTTGATGTTAGGGGTTTAGGGTTGTTTGTTGTTAGGGGGTTAGGGTTGTTTGTTGTTAGTGGGTTAGGGTTGTTTGTTGTTAGTGGGTTAGTGTTTTTGGTTTTTAGGGGTTAGGGTTGTTTGTTGTTTGGGGGTTAGTGTTTGTTGTTAGGGGGTTAGGGTTGTTTGTTGTTACGGGGTTAGTGTTGTTTGTTGTTACGGGGTTAGGGTAGTTTCTTGTTAGGGGTTTATGTTGTTTATTGTTAGGGGGTTAGTGTTTGTTGTTAGGGGTTTAGGGTTGTTTCTTGTTGGGGTTTAGTGGTTTTTGTTGTTAGGGTGTTAGTGTTGTTTGTTGTTAGGGTGTTAGTGTTTTGTGTTGTTAGGAGGTTAGTGTTGTTTGATGTTAGGGGTTTAGGGTTGTTTGTTGTTAGGGGGTTAGGGTTGTTTGTTGTTAGGGGGTTAGTGTTGTTTGTTGTTAGGGTGTTAGGGTTGTTTCTTGTTGGGGTTTAGTGGTTTTTGTTGTTAGGGTGTTAGTGTTGTTTGTTGTTAGGGTGTTAGTGTTTTGTGTTGTTAGGAGGTTAGTGTTGTTTGATGTTAGGGGTTTAGGGTTGTTTGTTGTTACTGGGTTAGGGTTGTTTGTTGTTAGTGGGTTAGTGTTTTTGGTTTTTAGGGGTTAGGGTTGTTTGTTGTTTGGGGGTTAGTGTTTGTTGTTAGGGGGCTAGGGTTGTTTGTTGTTAGGGTGTTAGTGTTCTTTGATGTGAGGGGTTTAGGGTTGTTTGTTGTTAGGGGTTTAGTGTTGTTTGTTGTTAGGGTGTTAGGGTTGTTTCTTGTTGGGGTTTAGTGGTTTTTGTTGTTAGGGTGTTAGTGTTGTTTGTTGTTAGGGTGTTAGTGTTTTGTGTTGTTAGGAGGTTAGTGTTGTTTGATGTTAGTGGTTTAGGGTTGTTTGTTGTTAGGGGGTTAGGGTTGTTTGTTGTTAGTGGGTTAGGGTTGTTTGTTGTTAGTGGGTTAGTGTTTTTGGTTTTTAGGGGTTAGGGTTGTTTGTTGTTTGGGGGTTAGTGTTTGTTGTTAGGGGGCTAGGGTTGTTTGTTGTTAGGGTGTTAGTGTTCTTTGATGTTAGTGGTTTAGGGTTGTTTGTTGTTACGGGGTTAGTGTTGTTTGTTGTTAGGGTGTTAGGGTTGTTTGTTGTTAGTGGGCTAGGGTTGTTTGTTGTTAGTGGTTTAGTGTTTTTGGTTTTTAGGGGTTAGGGTTGTTTGTTGTTAGGGTGTTAGTGTTGTTTGTTGTTAGGGGTTAGGGTTGTTTGTTGTTAGGGTGTTAGTGTTGTTTGTTGTTAGTGGGTTAGGTTTGTTTGTTGTTTGGTTAGGGTTGTTTGTTGTTAGGGGGTTAGTGTTGTTTGTTGTTAGGGGTTTAGGGTTGTTTCTTGTTGGGGTTTAGTGGTTTTTGTTGTTAGGGTGTTAGTCTTTATTGTGGTTGGGGGTTAGTGTTGTTGGTTGTTCGGGGGTTAGGATTGTTTGTTGTTAGGGGGTTAGGGTTGTTTGTTGTTTGGGGGTTAGGGTTGTTTGTTGTTACGGGGTTAGTGTTTGTTGTTACGGGGTTAGTGTTTGTTGTTACGGGGTTAGGTTAGTTTCTTGTTAGGGTGTTAGTGTTGTTTGTTGTTAGGGGGTTAGTGTTGTTTGTTGTTAGGGGTTTAGGGTTGTTTCTTGTTAGGGGGTTAATGTTGTTTGTTGTTAGGGGCTTAGGGTTGTTTCTTGTTGGGGTTTAGTGGTGTTTGTTGTTCGGGTGTTAGTGTTGTTTGTTGTTAGGGGCTTAGTGTTGTTTGTTTTTAGGGGTTTAGTGTTGTTTGCTTTTAGGGTTTTAGGGTTGTTTGTTGTTTGGGGGTTAGTGTTTGTTGTTAGGGGGTTAGGGTTGTTAGTTGTTAGGGTGTTAGTGTTCTTTGATGTTAGTTGTTTAGGGTTGTTTGTTGTTATGGGGTTAGTGTTGTTTGTTGTTAGGGGGTTCGGGTTGTTTGTTGTTAGGGTGTTAGTGTTGTTTGTTGTTAGGGGGTTAGGGTTGTTTGTTGTTCGGGTGTTAGTGTTGTTTGTTGTTAGTGGGTTAGGTTTGTTTGTTGTTTGGTTAGGGTTGTTTGTTGTTAGGGGGTTTGTGTTGTTTGTTGTTAGGGTTTTAGGGTTGTTTCTTGTTGGGGTTTATTGGTTTTTGTTGTTAGGGTGTTAGTGTTGTTTGTTGTTAGGGGGTTAGGGTTGTTTGTTGTTCGTGTGATAGTGTTGTTTGTTGTTAGTGGTTTAGGTTTGTTTGTTGTTTGGTTAGGGTTGTTTGTTGTTAGGGGGTTAGTGTTGTTTGTTGTTATGGGTTTAGGGTTGTTTCTTGTTGGGGTTTAGTGGTTTTTGTTGTTCGGGTGTTAGTGTTTATTGTGGTTAGGGGGTTAGTGTTGTTCGTTGTTCGGGGGTTAGGATTGTTTGTTGTTGGGGGTTAGGGTTGTTTGTTGTTTGGGGGTTAGGGTTGTTTCTTGTTACCAGGTTAGTGTTGTTTGTTGTTACGGGGTTAGGGTAGTTTCTTGTTAGGGGTTTAGTGTTGTTTGTTGTTAGGGGGTTAGTGTTTGTTGTTAGGGGTTTAGGGTTGTTTCTTGTTGGGGTTTAGTGGTTTTTGTTGTTAGGGTTTTAGTGTTGTTTGTTGTTAGGGTGTTAGTGTTTTGTGTTGTTAGGGGGTTAGTGTTGTTTGATGTTAGGGGTTTAGGGTTGTTTGTTGTTAGGGGGTTAGTGTTGTTTGTTGTTAGGGTGTTAGGGTTGTTTGTTGTTAGTTTGTTAGGGTTGTTTGTTGTTAGTGGGTGAGTGTTTTTGGTTTTTAGGGGTTAGGGTTGTTTGTTGTTTGGGGGTTAGTGTTTGTTGTTAGGGGGTTAGGGTTGTTTGTTGTTAGGGTGTTAGTGTTCTTTGATGTTAGGGGTTCAGAGTTGTTTGTTGTTAGGGGGTTAGTGTTGTTTGTTGTTAGGGGGTTAGGATTGTTTCTGGTTAGGGTGTTTCTGTTGTTTGTTGTTAGGGGGTTAGGGTTGTTTGTTGTTAGGGTGTTAGTGTTGTTTGTTGTTAGTGGGTTAGGGTTTTTTGTTGTTTGGTTAGGGTTGTTTGTTGTTGGGGGTTAGTGTTGTTTGTTGTTAGGGGTTTAGGGTTGTTTCTTGTAGGGGTTTAGTGGTTTTTGTTGTTAGGGTGTTAGTGTATACTGTGGTTAGGGGGTTAGTGTTTTTGGTTGTTCGGGGGTTAGGATTGTTTGTTGTTAGGGGGTTAGGGTTGTTTGTTGTTTGGGGGTTAGGGTTGTTTGTTGTTACGGGGTTAGTGTTGTTTGTTGTTACGGGGTTAGGGTAGTTTCTTGTTAGGAGCTTATGTTGTTTATTGTTAGGGGGTTAGTGTTTGTTGTTAGGGGTTTAGGGTTGTTTCTTGTTGGGGTTTAGTGGTTTTTGTTGTTAGGGTGTTAGTGTTGTTTGTTGTTAGGGTGTTAGTGTTTTGTGTTGTTAGGAGGTTAGTGTTGTTTGATGTTAGGGGTTTAGGGTTGTTTGTTGTTAGTGGGTTAGGGTTGTTTGTTGTTAGTGGGTTAGTGTTTTTGGTTTTTAGGGGTTAGGGTTGTTTGTTGTTTGGGGGTTAGTGTTTGTTGTTAGGGGGCTAGGGTTGTTTGTTGTTAGGGTGTTAGTGTTCTTTGATGTTAGGGGTTTAGGGTTGTTTGTTGTTAGGGGGTTAGTGTTGTTTGTTGTTAGGGTGTTAGGGTTCTTTCTTGTTGGGGTTTAGTGGTTTTTGTTGTTAGGGTGTTAGTGTTGTTTGTTGTTAGGGTGTTAGTGTTTTGTGTTGTTAGGAGGTTAGTGTTGTTTGATGTTAGGGGTTTAGGGTTGTTTGTTGTTAGGGGGTTAGGGTTGTTTGTTGTTAGTGGGTTAGGGTTGTTTGTTGTTAGTGGGTTAGTGTTTTTGGTTTTTAGGGGTTAGGGTTGTTTGTTGTTTGGGGGTTAGTGTTTGTTGTTAGGGGGTTAGGGTTGTTTGTTGTTACGGGGTTAGTGTTGTTTGTTGTTACGGGGTTAGGGTAGTTTCTTGTTAGGGGTTTATGTTGTTTATTGTTAGGGGGTTAGTGTTTGTTGTTAGGGGTTTAGGGTTGTTTCTTGTTGGGGTTTAGTGGTTTTTGTTGTTAGGGTGTTAGTGTTGTTTGTTGTTAGGGTGTTAGTGTTTTGTGTTGTTAGGAGGTTAGTGTTGTTTGATGTTAGGGGTTTAGGGTTGTTTGTTGTTAGGGGGTTAGGGTTGTTGGTTGTTAGGGGGTTAGTGTTGTTTGTTGTTAGGGTGTTAGGGTTGTTTCTTGTTGGGGTTTAGTGGTTTTTGTTGTTAGGGTGTTAGTGTTGTTTGTTGTTAGGGTGTTAGTGTTTTGTGTTGTTAGGAGGTTAGTGTTGTTTGATGTTAGGGGTTTAGGGTTGTTTGTTGTTACTGGGTTAGGGTTGTTTGTTGTTAGTGGGTTAGTGTTTTTGGTTTTTAGGGGTTAGGGTTGTTTGTTGTTTGGGGGTTAGTGTTTGTTGTTAGGGGGCTAGGGTTGTTTGTTGTTAGGGTGTTAGTGTTCTTTGATGTGAGGGGTTTAGGGTTGGTTGTTGTTAGGGGTTTAGTGTTGTTTGTTGTTAGGGTGTTAGGGTTGTTTCTTGTTGGGGTTTAGTGGTTTTTGTTGTTAGGGTGTTAGTGTTGTTTGTTGTTAGGGTGTTAGTGTTTTGTGTTGTTAGGAGGTTAGTGTTGTTTGATGTTAGTGGTTTAGGGTTGTTTGTTGTTAGGGGGTTAGGGTTGTTTGTTGTTAGTGGGTTAGGGTTGTTTGTTGTTAGTGGGTTAGTGTTTTTGGTTTTTAGGGGTTAGGGTTGTTTGTTGTTTGGGGGTTAGTGTTTGTTGTTAGGGGGTTAGGGTTGTTTGTTGTTAGGGTGTTAGTGTTCTTTGATGTTAGGGGTTTAGGGTTGTTTGTTGTTACGGGGTTAGTGTTGTTTGTTGTTAGGGTGTTAGGGTTGTTTGTTGTTAGTTGGCTAGGGTTGTTTGTTGTTAGTGGTTTAGTGTTTTTGGTTTTTAGTGGTTAGGGTTGTTTGTTGTTAGGGTGTTAGTGTTGTTTGTTGTTAGGGGTTAGGGTTGTTTGTTGTTAGGGTGTTAGTGTTGTTTGTTGTTAGTGGGTTAGGTTTGTTTGTTGTTTGGTTAGGGTTGTTTGTTGTTAGGGGGTTAGTGTTGTTTGTTGTTAGGGGTTTAGGGTTGTTTCTTGTTGGGGTTTAGTGGTTTTTGTTGTTAGGGTGTTAGTCTTTATTGTGGTTGGGGGTTAGTGTTGTTGGTTGTTCGGGGGTTAGGATTGTTTGTTGTTAGGGGGTTAGGGTTGTTTGTTGTTTGGGGGTTAGGGTTGTTTGTTGTTACGTGGTTAGTGTTTGTTGTTACGGGGTTAGTGTTTGTTGTTACGGGGTTAGGTTAGTTTCTTGTTAGGGTGTTAGTGTTGTTTGTTGTTAGGGGGTTAGTGTTGTTTGTTGTTAGGGGTTTAGGGTTGTTTCTTGTTAGGGGGTTAATGTTGTTTGTTGTTAGGGGCTTAGGGTTGTTTCTTGTTGGGGTTTAGTGGTGTTTGTTGTTCGGGTGTTAGTGTTGTTTGTTGTTAGGGGCTTAGTGTTGTTTGTTTTTAGGGTTTTAGGGTTGTTTGTTGTTTGGGGGTTAGTGTTTGTTGTTAGGGGGTTAGGGTTGTTTGTTGTTAGGGTGTTAGTGTTCTTTGATGTTAGTTGTTTAGGGTTGTTTGTTGTTATGGGGTTAGTGTTGTTTGTTGTTAGGGGGTTAGGGTTGTTTGTTTTTAGGGTGTTAGTGTTGTTTGTTGTTAGGGGGTGAGGGTTGTTTGTTGTTCGCGTGTTAGTGTTGTTTGTTGTTAGTGGGTTAGGTTTGTTTGTTGTTTGGTTAGGGTTGTTTGTTGTTAGGGGGTTAGTGTTGTTTGTTGTTAGGGTTTTAGGGTTGTTTCTTGTTGGGGTTTATTGGTTTTTGTTGTTAGGGTGTTAGTGTTGTTTGTTGTTAGGGGGTTAGGGTTGTTTGTTGTTCGTGTGATAGTGTTGTTTGTTGTTAGTGGTTTAGGTTTGTTTGTTGTTTGGTTAGGGTTGTTTGTTGTTAGGGGGTTAGTGTTGTTTGTTGTTATGGGTTTAGGGTTGTTTCTTGTTGGGGTTTAGTGGTTTTTGTTGTTCGGGTGTTAGTGTTTTTTGTGGTTAGGGGGTTAGTGTTGTTCGTTGTTCGGGGGTTAGGATTGTTTGTTGTTAGGGGGTTAGGGTTGTCTGTTGTTTGGGGGTTAGGGTTGTTTCTTGTTACCAGGTTAGTGTTGTTTGTTGTTACGGGGTTAGGGTAGTTTCTTGTTAGGGGTTTAGTGTTGTTTGTTGTTAGGGGGTTAGTGTTTGTTGTTAGGGGTTTAGGGTTGTTTCTTGTTGGGGTTTAGTGGTTTTTGTTGTTAGGGTTTTAGTGTTGTTTGTTGTTAGGGTGTTAGTGTTTTGTGTTGTTAGGGGGTTAGTGTTGTTTGATGTTAGGGGTTTAGGGTTGTTTGTTGTTAGGGGGTTAGTGTTGTTTGTTGTTAGGGTGTTAGGGCTGTTTGTTGTTAGTTTGTTAGGGTTGTTTGTTGTTAGTGGGTGAGTGTTTTTGGTTTTTAGGGGTTAGGGTTGTTTGTTGTTTGGGGGTTAGTGTTTGTTGTTAGGGGGTTAGGGTTGTTTGTTGTTAGGGTGTTAGTGTTCTTTGATGTTAGGGGTTCAGAGTTGTTTGTTGTTAGGGGGTTAGTGTTGTTTGTTGTTAGGGGGTTAGGATTGTTTCTGGTTAGGGTGTTTCTGTTGTTTGTTGTTAGGGGGTTAGGGTTGTTTGTTGTTAGGGTGTTAGTGTTGTTTGTTGTTAGTGGGTTAGGGTTTTTTGTTGTTTGGTTAGGGTTGTTTGTTGTTGGGGGATAGTGTTGTTTGTTGTTAGGGGTTTAGGGTTGTTTCTTGTAGGGGTTTAGTGGTTTTTGTTGTTAGGGTGTTAGTGTATACTGTGGTTAGGGGGTTAGTGTTTTTGGTTGTTCGGGGGTTAGGATTGTTTGTTGTTAGGGTGTTAGGGTTGTTTGTTGTTTGGGGGTTAGGGTTGTTTGTTGTTACGGGGTTAGTGTTGTTTGTTGTTACGGGGTTAGGGTAGTTTCTTGTTAGGGGTTTATGTTGTTTATTGTTAGGGGGTTAGTGTTTGTTGTTAGGGGTTTAGGGTTGTTTCTTGTTGGGGTTTAGTGGTTTTTGTTGTTAGGGTGTTAGTGTTGTTTGTTGTTAGGGTATTAGTGTTTTGTGTTGTTAGGAGGTTAGTGTTGTTTGATGTTAGGGGTTTAGGGTTGTTTGTTGTTAGGGGGCTAGGGTTGTTTGTTGTTAGTGGGTTAGGGTTGTTTGTTGTTAGTGGGTTAGTGTTTTTGGTTTTTAGGGGTTAGGGTTGTTTGTTGTTTGGGGGTTAGTGTTTGATGTTAGGGGGCTAGGGTTGTTTGTTGTTAGGGTGTTAGTGTTCTTTGATGTTAGGGGTTTAGGGTTGTTTGTTGTTAGGGGGTTAGTGTTGTTTGTTGTTAGGGTGTTAGGGTTGTTTCTTGTTGGGGTTTAGTGGTTTTTGTTGTTAGGGTGTTAGTGTTGTTTGTTGTTAGGGTGTTAGTGTTTTGTGTTGTTAGGAGGTTAGTGTTGTTTGATGTTAGGGGTTTAGGGTTGTTTGTTGTTAGGGGGTTAGGGTTGTTTGTTGTTAGTGGGTTAGGGTTGTTTGTTGTTAGTGGGTTAGTGTTTTTGGTTTTTAGGGGTTAGGGTTGTTTGTTGTTTGGGGGTTAGTGTTTGTTGTTAGGGGGCTAGGGTTGTTTGTTGTTAGGGTGTTAGTGTTCTTTGATGTTAGGGGTTTAGGGTTGTTTGTTGTTACGGGGTTAGTGTTGTTTGTTGTTAGGGTGTTAGGGTTGTTTGTTGTTAGTGGGCTAGGGTTGTTTGTTGTTAGTGGTTTAGTGTTTTTGGTTTTTAGGGGTTAGGGTTGTTTGTTGTTAGGGTGTTAGTGTTGTTTGTTGTTAGGGGTTAGGGTTTGTTGTTAGGGTGTTAGTGTTGTTTGTTGTTAGTGGGTTAGGTTTGTTTGTTGTTTGGTTAGGGTTGTTTGTTGTTAGAGGGTTAGTGTTGTTTGTTGTTAGGGGTTTAGGGTTGTTTCTTGTTGGGGTTTAGTGGTTTTTGTTGTTAGGGTGTTAGTCTTTATTGTGGTTGGGGGTTAGTGTTGTTGGTTGTTCGGGGGTTAGGATTGTTTGTTGTTAGGGGGTTAGGGTTGTTTGTTGTTTGGGGGTTAGGGTTGTTTCTTGTTACGGGGTTAGTGTTTGTTGTTACGGGGTTAGTGTTTGTTGTTACGGGGTTAGGTTAGTTTCTTGTTAGGGTGTTAGTGTTGTTTGTTGTTAGGGGGTTAGTGTTGTTTGTTGTTAGGGGTTTAGGGTTGTTTCTTGTTAGGGGGTTAATGTTGTTTGTTGTTAGGGGCTTAGGGTTGTTTCTTGTTGGGGTTTAGTGGTGTTTGTTGTTCGGGTCTTAGTGTTGTTTGTTGTTAGGGGCTTAGTGTTGTTTGTTTTTAGGGGTTTAGTGTTGTTTGCTTTTAGGGTTTTAGGGTTGTTTGTTGTTTGGGGGTTAGTGTTTGTTGTTAGGGGGTTAGGGTTGTTAGTTGTTAGGGTGTTAGTGTTCTTTGATGTTAGTTGTTTAGGGTTGTTTGTTGTTATGGGGTTAGTGTTGTTTGTTGTTAGGGGGTTAGGGTTGTTTGTTGTTAGGGTGTTAGTGTTGTTTGTTGTTAGGGGGTTAGGGTTGTTTGTTGTTCGGGTGTTAGTGTTGTTTGTTGTTAGTGGGTTAGGTTTGTTTGTTGTTTGGTTAGGGTTGTTTGTTGTTAGGGGGTTAGTGTTGTTTGTTGTTAGGGTTTTAGGGTTGTTTCTTGTTGGGGTTTATTGTTTTTTGTTGTTAGGGTGTTAGTGTTGTTTGTTGTTAGGGGGTTAGGGTTGTTTGTTGTTCGTGTGATAGTGTTGTTTGTTGTTAGTGGTTTAGGTTTGTTTGTTGTTTGGTTAGGGTTGTTTGTTGTTAGGGGGTTAGTGTTGTTTGTTGTTATGGGTTTAGGGTTGTTTCTTGTTGGGGTTTAGTGGTTTTTGTTGTTCGGGTGTTAGTGTTTATTGTGGTTAGGGGGTTAGTGTTGTTCGTTGTTCGGGGGTTAGGATTGTTTGTTGTTGGGGGTTAGGGTTGTTTGTTGTTTGGGGGTTAGGGTTGTTTCTTGTTACCAGGTTAGTGTTGTTTGTTGTTACGGGGTTAGGGTAGTTTCTTGTTAGGGGTTTAGTGTTGTTTGTTGTTAGGGGGTTAGTGTTTGTTGTTAGGGGTTTAGGGTTGTTTCTTGTTGGGGTTTAGTGGTTTTTGTTGTTAGGGTTTTAGTGTTGTTTGTTGTTAGGGTGTTAGTGTTTTGTGTTGTTAGGGGGTTAGTGTTGTTTGATGTTAGGGGTTTAGGGTTGTTTGTTGTTAGGGGGTTAGTGTTGTTTGTTGTTAGGGTGTTAGGGTTGTTTGTTGTTAGTTTGTTAGGGTTGTTTGTTGTTAGTGGGTGAGTGTTTTTGGTTTTTAGGGGTTAGGGTTGTTTGTTGTTTGGGGGTTAGTGTTTGTTGTTAGGGGGTTAGGGTTGTTTGTTGTTAGGGTGTTAGTGTTCTTTGATGTTAGGGGTTCAGAGTTGTTTGTTGTTAGGGGGTTAGTGTTGTTTGTTGTTAGGGGGTTAGGATTGTTTCTGGTTAGGGTGTTTCTGTTGTTTGTTGTTAGGGGGTTAGGGTTGTTTGTTGTTAGGGTGTTAGTGTTGTTTGTTGTTAGTGGGTTAGGGTTTTTTGTTGTTTGGTTAGGGTTGTTTGTTGTTGGGGGTTAGTGTTGTTTGTTGTTAGGGGTTTAGGGTTGTTTCTTGTAGGGGTTTAGTGGTTTTTGTTGTTAGGGTGTTAGTGTATACTGTGGTTAGGGGGTTAGTGTTTTTGGTTGTTCGGGGGTTAGGATTGTTTGTTGTTAGGGGGTTAGGGTTGTTTGTTGTTTGGGGGTTAGGGTTGTTTGTTGTTACGGGGTTAGTGTTGTTTATTGTTACGGGGTTAGGGTAGTTTCTTGTTAGGGGTTTATGTTGTTTATTGTTAGGGGGTTAGTGTTTGTTGTTAGGGGTTTAGGGTTGTTTCTTGTTGGGGTTTAGTGGTTTTTGTTGTTAGGGTGTTAGTGTTGTTTGTTGTTAGGGTGTTAGTGTTTTGTGTTGTTAGGAGGTTAGTGTTGTTTGATGTTAGGGGTTTAGGGTTGTTTGTTGTTAGTGGGTTAGGGTTGTTTGTTGTTAGTGGGTTAGTGTTTTTGGTTTTTAGGGGTTAGGGTTGTTTGTTGTTTGGGGGTTAGTGTTTGTTGTTAGGAGGCTAGGGTTGTTTGTTGTTAGGCTGTTAGTGTTCTTTGATGTTAGGGGTTTAGGGTTGTTTGTTGTTAGGGGGTTAGTGTTGTTTGTTGTTAGGGTGTTAGGGTTGTTTCTTGTTGGGGTTTAGTGGTTTTTGTTGTTAGGGTGTTAGTGTTTTGTGTTGTTAGGAGGTTAGTGTTGTTTGATGTTAGGGGTTTAGGGTTGTTTGTTGTTAGGGGGTTAGGGTTGTTTGTTGTTAGTGGGTTAGGGTTGTTTGTTGTTAGGGGGTTAGTGTTGTTTGTTGTTAGGGGTTTAGGGTTGTTTCTTGTTGGGGTTTAGTGGTTTTTGTTGTTAGGGTGTTAGTCTTTATTGTGGTTGGGGGTTAGTGTTGTTGGTTGTTCGGGGGTTAGGATTGTTTGTTGTTAGGGGGTTAGGGTTGTTTGTTGTTTGGGGGTTAGGGTTGTTTGTTGTTACGGGGTTAGTGTTTGTTGTTACGGGGTTAGTGTTTGTTGTTACGGGGTTAGGTTAGTTTCTTGTTAGGGTGTTAGTGTTGTTTGTTGTTAGGGGGTTAGTGTTGTTTGTTGTTAGGGGTTTAGGGTTGTTTCTTGTTAGGGGGTTAATGTTGTTTGTTGTTAGGGGCTTAGGGTTGTTTCTTGTTGGGGTTTAGTGGTGTTTGTTGTTCGGGTGTTAGTGTTGTTTGTTGTTAGGGGCTTAGTGTTGTTTGTTTTTAGGGGTTTAGTGTTGTTTGCTTTTAGGGTTTTAGGGTTGTTTGTTGTTTGGGGGTTAGTGTTTGTTGTTAGGGGGTTAGGGTTGTTTGTTGTTAGGGTGTTAGTGTTCTTTGATGTTAGTTGTTTAGGGTTGTTTGTTGTTATGGGGTTAGTGTTGTTTGTTGTTGGGGGTTAGGGTTGTTTGTTGTTAGGGTGTTAGTGTTGTTTGTTGTTAGGGGGTTAGGGTTGTTTGTTGTTCGGGTGTTAGTGTTGTTTGTTGTTAGTGGGTTAGGTTTGTTTGTTGTTTGGTTAGGGTTGTTTGTTGTTAGGGGGTTAGTGTTGTTTGTTGTTAGGGTTTTAGGGTTGTTTCTTGTTGGGGTTTATTGGTTTTTGTTGTTAGGGTGTTAGTGTTGTTTGTTGTTAGGGGGTTAGGGTTGTTTGTTGTTCGTGTGATAGTGTTGTTTGTTGTTAGTGGTTTAGGTTTGTTTGTTGTTTGGTTAGGGTTGTTTGTTGTTAGGGGGTTAGTGTTGTTTGTTGTTATGGGTTTAGGGTTGTTTCTTGTTGGGGTTTAGTGGTTTTTGTTGTTCGGGTGTTAGTGTTTATTGTGGTTAGGGGGTTAGTGTTGTTCGTTGTTCGGGGGTTAGGATTGTTTGTTGTTGGGGGTTAGGGTTGTTTGTTGTTTGGGGGTTAGGGTTGTTTCTTGTTACCAGGTTAGTGTTGTTAGTTGTTACGGGGTTAGGGTAGTTTCTTGTTAGGGGTTTAGTGTTGTTTGTTGTTAGGGGGTTAGTGTTTGTTGTTAGGGGTTTAGGGTTGTTTCTTGTTGGGGTTTAATGGTTTTTGTTGTTAGGGTTTTAGTGTTGTTTGTTGTTAGGGTGTTAGTGTTTTGTGTTGTTAGGGGGTTAGTGTTGTTTGATGTTAGGGGTTTAGGGTTGTTTGTTGTTAGGGGGTTAGTGTTGTTTGTTGTTAGGGTGTTAGGGTTGTTTGTTATTAGTTTGTTAGGGTTGTTTGTTGTTAGTGGGTGAGTGTTTTTGGTTTTTAGGGGTTAGGGTTGTTTGTTGTTTGGGGGTTAGTGTTTGTTGTTAGGGGGTTAGGGTTGTTTGTTGTTAGGGTGTTAGTGTTCTTTGATGTTAGGGGTTCAGAGTTGTTTGTTGTTAGGGGGTTAGTGTTGTTTGTTGTTAGGGGGTTAGGATTGTTTCTGGTTAGGGTGTTTCTGTTGTTTGTTGTTAGGGGGTTAGGGTTGTTTGTTGTTAGGGTGTTAGTGTTGTTTGTTGTTAGTGGGTTAGGGTTTTTTGTTGTTTGGTTAGGGTTGTTTGTTGTTGGGGGTTAGTGTTGTTTGTTGTTAGGGGTTTAGGGTTGTTTCTTGTAGGGGTTTAGTGGTTTTTGTTGTTAGGGTGTTAGTGTATACTGTGGTTAGGGGGTTAGTGTTTTTGGTTGTTCGGGGGTTAGGATTGTTTGTTGTTAGGGTGTTAGGGTTGTTTGTTGTTTGGGGGTTAGGGTTGTTTGTTGTTACGGGGTTAGTGTTGTTTGTTGTTACGGGGTTAGGGTAGTTTCTTGTTAGGGGTTTATGTTGTTTATTGTTAGGGGTTAGTGTTTGTTGTTAGGGGTTTAGGGTTGTTTCTTGTTGGGGTTTAGTGGTTTTTGTTGTTAGGGTGTTAGTGTTGTTTGTTGTTAGGGTGTTAGTGTTTTGTGTTGTTAGGAGGTTAGTGTTGTTTGATGTTAGGGGTTTAGGGTTGTTTGTTGTTAGGGGGTTAGGGTTGTTTGTTGTTAGTGGGTTAGGGTTGTTTGTTGTTAGTGGGTTAGTGTTTTTGGTTTTTAGGGGTTAGGGTTGTTTGTTGTTTGGGGGTTAGTATTTGTTGTTAGGGGGCTAGGGTTGTTTGTTGTTAGGGTGTTAGTGTTCTTTGATGTTAGGGGTTTAGGGTTGTTTGTTGTTAGGGGGTTAGGGTTGTTTGTTGTTAGTGGGTTAGGGTTGTTTGTTGTTAGTGGGTTAGTGTTTTTGGTTTTTAGGGGTTAGGGTTGTTTGTTGTTTGGGGGTTAGTGTTTGTTGTTAGGGGGCTAGGGTTGTTTGTTGTTAGGGTGTTAGTGTTCTTTGATGTTAGGGGTTTAGGGTTGTTTGTTGTTACGGGGTTAGTGTTGTTTGTTGTCAGGGTGTTAGGGTTGTTTGTTGTTAGTGGGCTAGGGTTGTTTGTTGTTAGTGGTTTAGTGTTTTTGGTTTTTAGGGGTTAGGGTTGTTTGTTGTTAGGGTGTTAGTGTTGTTTGTTGTTAGGGGTTAGGGTTGTTTGTTGTTAGGGTGTTAGTGTTGTTTGTTGTTAGTGGGTTAGGTTTGTTTGTTGTTTGGTTAGGGTTGTTTGTTGTTAGGGGGTTAGTGTTGTTTGTTGTTAGGGGTTTAGTGTTGTTTCTTGTTGGGGTTTAGTGGTTTTTGTTGTTAGGGTGTTAGTCTTTATTGTGGTTGGGGGTTAGTGTTGTTGGTTGTTCGGGGGTTAGGATTGTTTGTTGTTAGGGGGTTAGGGTTGTTTGTTGTTTGGGGGTTAGGGTTGTTTGTTGTTACGGGGTTAGTGTTTGTTGTTACGGGGTTAGTGTTTGTTGTTACGGGGTTAGGTTAGTTTCTTGTTAGGGTGTTAGTGTTGTTTGTTGTTAGGGGGTTAGTGTTGTTTGTTGTTAGGGGTTTAGGTTTGTTTCTTGTTAGGGGGTTAATGTTGTTTGTTGTTAGGGGCTTAGGGTTGTTTCTTGTTGGGGTTTAGTGGTGTTTGTTGTTCGGGTGTTAGTGTTGTTTGTTGTTAGGGGCTTAGTGTTGTTTGTTTTTAGGGGTTTAGTGTTGTTTGCTTTTAGGGTTTTAGGGTTGTTTGTTGTTTGGGGGTTAGTGTTTGTTGTTAGGGGGTTAGGGTTGTTTGTTGTTAGGGTGTTAGTGTTCTTTGATGTTAGTTGTTTAGGGTTGTTTGTTGTTATGGGGTTAGTGTTGTTTGTTGTTAGGGGGTTAGGGTTGTTTGTTGTTAGGGTGTTAGTGTTGTTTGTTGTTAGGGGGTTAGGGTTGTTTGTTGTTCGGGTGTTAGTGTTGTTTGTTGTTAGTGGGTTAGGTTTGTTTGTTGTTTGGTTAGGGTTGTTTGTTGTTAGGGGGTTAGTGTTGTTTGTTGTTAGGGTTTTAGGGTTGTTTCTTGTTGGGGTTTATTGGTTTTTGTTGTTAGGGTGCTAGTGTTGTTTGTTGTTAGGGGGTTAGGGTTGTTTGTTGTTCGTGTGATAGTGTTGTTTGTTGTTAGTGGTTTAGGTTTGTTTGTTGTTTGGTTAGGGTTGTTTGTTGTTAGGGGGTTAGTGTTGTTTGTTGTTATGGGTTTAGGGTTGTTTCTTGTTGGGGTTTAGTGGTTTTTGTTGTTCGGGTGTTAGTGTTTATTGTGGTTAGGGGGTTAGTGTTGTTCGTTGTTCGGGGGTTAGGATTGTTTGTTGTTGGGGGTTAGGGTTGTTTGTTGTTTGGGGGTTAGGGTTGTTTCTTGTTACCAGGTTAGTGTTGTTTGTTGTTACGGGGTTAGGGTAGTTTCTTGTTAGGGGTTTAGTGTTGTTTGTTGTTAGGGGGTTAGTGTTTGTTGTTAGGGGTTTAGGGTTGTTTCTTGTTGGGGTTTAATGGTTTTTGTTGTTAGGGTTTTAGTGTTGTTTGTTGTTAGGGTGTTAGTGTTTTGTGTTGTTAGGGGGTTAGTGTTGTTTGATGTTAGGGGTTTAGGGTTGTTTGTTGTTAGGGGGTTAGTGTTGTTTGTTGTTAGGGTGTTAGGGTTGTTTGTTATTAGTTTGTTAGGGTTGTTTGTTGTTAGTGGGTGAGTGTTTTTGGTTTTTAGGGGTTAGGGTTGTTTGTTGTTTGGGGGTTAGTGTTTGTTGTTAGGGGGTTAGGGTTGTTTGTTGTTAGGGTGTTAGTGTTCTTTGATGTTAGGGGTTCAGAGTTGTTTGTTGTTAGGGGGTTAGTGTTGTTTGTTGTTAGGGGGTTAGGATTGTTTCTGGTTAGGGTGTTTCTGTTGTTTGTTGTTAGGGGGTTAGGGTTGTTTGTTGTTAGGGTGTTAGTGTTGTTTGTTGTTAGTGGGTTAGGGTTTTTTGTTGTTTGGTTAGGGTTGTTTGTTGTTAGGGGGTTAGTGTTGTTTGTTGTTAGGGGTTTAGTGTTGTTTCTTGTTGGGGTTTAGTGGTTTTTGTTGTTAGGGTGTTAGTCTTTATTGTGGTTGGGGGTTAGTGTTGTTGGTTGTTCGGGGGTTAGGATTGTTTGTTGTTAGGGGGTTAGGGTTGTTTGTTGTTTGGGGGTTAGGGTTGTTTGTTGTTACGGGGTTAGTGTTTGTTGTTACGGGGTTAGTGTTTGTTGTTACGGGGTTAGGTTAGTTTCTTGTTAGGGTGTTAGTGTTGTTTGTTGTTAGGGGGTTAGTGTTGTTTGTTGTTAGGGGTTTAGGGTTGTTTCTTGTTAGGGGGTTAATGTTGTTTGTTGTTAGGGGCTTAGGGTTGTTTCTTGTTGGGGTTTAGTGGTGTTTGTTGTTCGGGTGTTAGTGTTGTTTGTTGTTAGGGGCTTAGTGTTGTTTGTTTTTAGGGGTTTAGTGTTGTTTGCTTTTAGGGTTTTAGGGTTGTTTGTTGTTTGGGGGTTAGTGTTTGTTGTTAGGGGGTTAGGGTTGTTTGTTGTTAGGGTGTTAGTGTTCTTTGATGTTAGTTGTTTAGGGTTGTTTGTTGTTATGGGGTTAGTGTTGTTTGTTGTTAGGGGGTTAGGGTTGTTTGTTGTTAGGGTGTTAGTGTTGTTTGTTGTTAGGGGGTTAGGGTTGTTTGTTGTTCGGGTGTTAGTGTTGTTTGTTGTTAGTGGGTTAGGTTTGTTTGTTGTTTGGTTAGGGTTGTTTGTTGTTAGGGGGTTAGTGTTGTTTGTTGTTAGGGTTTTAGGGTTGTTTCTTGTTGGGGTTTATTGGTTTTTGTTGTTAGGGTGCTAGTGTTGTTTGTTGTTAGGGGGTTAGGGTTGTTTGTTGTTCGTGTGATAGTGTTGTTTGTTGTTAGTGGTTTAGGTTTGTTTGTTGTTTGGTTAGGGTTGTTTGTTGTTAGGGGGTTAGTGTTGTTTGTTGTTATGGGTTTAGGGTTGCTTCTTGTTGGGGTTTAGTGGTTTTTGTTGTTCGGGTGTTAGTGTTTATTGTGGTTAGGGGGTTAGTGTTGTTCGTTGTTCGGGGGTTAGGATTGTTTGTTGTTGGGGGTTAGGGTTGTTTGTTGTTTGGGGGTTAGGGTTGTTTCTTGTTACCAGGTTAGTGTTGTTTGTTGTTACGGGGTTAGGGTAGTTTCTTGTTAGGGGTTTAGTGTTGTTTGTTGTTAGGGGGTTAGTGTTTGTTGTTAGGGGTTTAGGGTTGTTTCTTGTTGGGGTTTAATGGTTTTTGTTGTTAGGGTTTTAGTGTTGTTTGTTGTTAGGGTGTTAGTGTTTTGTGTTGTTAGGGGGTTAGTGTTGTTTGATGTTAGGGGTTTAGGGTTGTTTGTTGTTAGGGGGTTAGTGTTGTTTGTTGTTAGGGTGTTAGGGTTGTTTGTTATTAGTTTGTTAGGGTTGTTTGTTGTTAGTGGGTGAGTGTTTTTGGTTTTTAGGGGTTAGGGTTGTTTGTTGTTTGGGGGTTAGTGTTTGTTGTTAGGGGGTTAGGGTTGTTTGTTGTTAGGGTGTTAGTGTTCTTTGATGTTAGGGGTTCAGAGTTGTTTGTTGTTAGGGGGTTAGTGTTGTTTGTTGTTAGGGGGTTAGGATTGTTTCTGGTTAGGGTGTTTCTGTTGTTTGTTGTTAGGGGGTTAGGGTTGTTTGTTGTTAGGGTGTTAGTGTTGTTTGTTGTTAGTGGGTTAGGGTTTTTTGTTGTTTGGTTAGGGTTGTTTGTTGTTGGGGGTTAGTGTTGTTTGTTGTTAGGGGTTTAGGGTTGTTTCTTGTAGGGGTTTAGTGGTTTTTGTTGTTAGGGTGTTAGTGTATACTGTGGTTAGGGGGTTAGTGTTTTTGGTTGTTCGGGGGTTAGGATTGTTTGTTGTTAGGGTGTTAGGGTTGTTTGTTGTTTGGGGGTTAGGGTTGTTTGTTGTTACGGGGTTAGTGTTGTTTGTTGTTACGGGGTTAGGGTAGTTTCTTGTTAGGGGTTTATGTTGTTTATTGTTAGGGGGTTAGTGTTTGTTGTTAGGGGTTTAGGGTTGTTTCTTGTTGGGGTTTAGTGGTTTTTGTTGTTAGGGTGTTAGTGTTGTTTGTTGTTAGGGTGTTAGTGTTTTGTGTTGTTAGGAGGTTAGTGTTGTTTGATGTTAGGGGTTTAGGGTTGTTTGTTGTTACTGGGTTAGGGTTGTTTGTTGTTAGTGGGTTAGTGTTTTTGGTTTTTAGGGGTTAGGGTTGTTTGTTGTTTGGGGGTTAGTGTTTGTTGTTAGGGGGCTAGGGTTGTTTGTTGTTAGGGTGTTAGTGTTCTTTGATGTTAGGGGTTTAGGGTTGTTTGTTGTTAGGGGGTTAGTGTTGTTTGTTGTTAGGGTGTTAGGGTTGTTTCTTGTTGGGGTTTAGTGGTTTTTGTTGTTAGGGTGTTAGTGTTGTTTGTTGTTAGGGTGTTAGTGTTTTGTGTTGTTAGGAGGTTAGTGTTGTTTGATGTTAGGGGTTTAGGGTTGTTTGTTGTTAGGGGGTTAGGGTTGTTTGTTGTTAGTGGGTTAGGGTTGTTTGTTGTTAGTGGGTTAGTGTTTTTGGTTTTTAGGGGTTAGGGTTGTTTGTTGTTTGGGGGTTAGTGTTTGTTGTTAGGGGGCTAGGGTTGTTTGTTGTTAGGGTGTTAGTGTTGTTTGTTGTTAGGGGTTAGGGTTGTTTGTTGTTAGGGTGTTAGTGTTGTTTGTTGTTAGTGGGTTAGGTTTGTTTGTTGTTTGGTTAGGGTTGTTTGCTGTTAGGGGGTTAGTGTTGTTTGTTGTTAGGGGTTTAGGGTTGTTTCTTGTTGGGGTTTAGTAGTTTTTGTTGTTAGGGTGTTAGTCTTTATTGTGGTTGGGGGTTAGTGTTGTTGGTTGTTCGGGGGTTAGGATTGTTTGTTGTTAGGGGGTTAGGGTTGTTTGTTGTTTGGGGGTTAGGTTTGTTTGTTGTTACGGGGTTAGTGTTTGTTGTTACGGGGTTAGTGTTTGTTGTTACGGGGTTAGGTTAGTTTCTTGTTAGGGTGTTAGTGTTGTTTGTTGTTAGGGGGTTAGTGTTGTTTGTTGTTAGGGGTTTAGGGTTGTTTCTTGTTAGGCGGTTAATGTTGTTTGTTGTTAGGGGCTTAGGGTTGTTTCTTGTTGGGGTTTAGTGGTGTTTGTTGTTCGGGTGTTAGTGTTGTTTGTTGTTAGGGGCTTAGTGTTGTTTGTTTTTAGGGGTTTAGTGTTGTTTGCTTTTAGGGTTTTAGGGTTGTTTGTTGTTTGGGGGTTAGTGTTTGTTGTTAGGGGGTTAGGGTTGTTTGTTGTTAGGGTGTTAGGGTTGTTTGTTATTAGTTTGTTAGGGTTGTTTGTTGTTAGTGGGTGAGTATTTTTGGTTTTTAGGGGTTAGGGTTGTTTGTTGTTTGGGGGTTAGTGTTTGTTGTTAGGGGGTTAGGGTTGTTTGTTGTTAGGGTGTTAGTGTTCTTTGATGTTAGGGGTTCAGAGTTGTTTGTTGTTAGGGGGTTAGTGTTGTTTGTTGTTAGGGGGTTAGGATTGTTTCTGGTTAGGGTGTTTCTGTTGTTTGTTGTTAGGGGGTTAGGGTTGTTGTCAGGGGGTTAGTGTTGTTTGTATTTAGGGGTTTCGGGTTGTTTCTTGTTGGGGTTTAGTGCTTTCTGTTGTTACGCTGTTAGTGTTGTTTGTTGTTAGGGGGTTAGTGTTGTTTGTATTTAGGGGTTTAGGGTTGTTTCTTGTTGGGGTTTAGTGGTTTTTGTTGTTAGGGTGTTAGTGTTGTTTGTTGTTAGGGGGTTAGTGTTGTTTCTTCTTGCGGTGTTAGTGTTGTTTGTGGTTAGGGTGTTAGTGTTGTTTGTGGTTAGTGGGTTAGTTTTGTTCGTTGTTAGGGGGTTAGGATTGTTTGTTGTCAGGGGTTTAGGGTTGTTTGTTGTTAGGGGGTTAAGGTTGTTTGTTGTTAGGAGGTTAGTGTTGTTTGTTGTAACGGGGTTAGGTTAGTTTCTTGTTAGGGGTTTAGTGTTGTTCGTTGTTAGGGGGTAGTGTTGTTTGTTGTTACGGGGTTAGGGTAGTTTCTTATTAGGGGTTTAGTGTTGCTTGTTGTTAGGGTGTTAGTTTTGTTTGTGGTTAGGGGGTTAGTGTGTTGGTTGTTAGGGGGTTAGTTTTGTTCGTTGTTAGGGGGTTAGGGTTGTTTGTTGTTAGGGGGTAAGAGTTGTTTGTTGTTAGGGTGTTAATGTTGTTTGTTGTTAGGGGGTTAGTGTTGCTTGTTGTTATGTGTTTAAGGTTGTTTCTTGTTGCGGTTTAGTGGTGTTGTTCGGGTGTTAGTGCTGTTGTTAGGGGGTTAGTGCTGGCTGTTGTTAGTGGGTTGTCTTTTTGGTTGTTAGTCGCTTAGTACTATTTGTTGTTAGGGGCTTACTGTTGTTTGTTTTTAGGGTTTTAGGGTAATTTGTTTTTTGGGGGTGAGTGTTGTTTGTTGTTAGGTGGTTAGGATTGTTTGTTGTCAGCGGGTTAGCGTTGTTTGTTGTTAGGGGGTTAATGTTGGTTGTTGTTAGGGGGTTAGTGTTGTTTGTTGTTAGGGGTTTAAAACACACTGCCTAGAGAAATCCTAGCAAACCGCTGTGTTTCCCCACAGGAATGTATGTCCATTTCACTTCTTTGCCAGCAACGCACCTCTGAGGCAACGTCAGATTGTGTGTATCTCAGTGAGAGAAAGAACAATGTGACTTCCCCAATTCCTTTGACGAAAGCAGTTAGAGGGAGAAAAGCGTCCTTTGCTTTCGCTTTCCCACAATGAGCTCGACAGATCTACCCTTCTCGAAGGGCCGTTTTCCCCCGGAGAACTGCCTCGCGGTAGCCCTGTTCTGGAAGTGGAACGAGTATGCAGTGTTAGCGTTCAGCGAATGTGAAGGCTCGCTTTGGCCCAGGGCAAACGAAGCGCCGGGGGAAATCTTAGGAGAGCCCGGCGCCTTTCCACGGTTCAAAGCGTGGAACTGCAGACTCTTTTGCAAAGAAGGGAGCGCACAGGCAACAGCAGCCTGCACGTTTCTCAGTGAAAGGGAGAACTCCCTGACTTCATCCAGTCGTCTGACCAAAGCAGGCAGAAGAAGAGAAACTTTCTTTCCGTCCTCTTTTCTGCAACGAATTCCTCATTTGCTCTTGCAAACGCAAGGCTTCTTCTGAAAAACTACGTCACGGTTCAGGGATCCTTCCAGAGGAGCAACGACATAGTTTTAGCTGGAAGGGCTTGGCAGAGCAGCCGGGGAGAAAAGGCCTCTTGCTGTTCTCTTTTCTTTCTGCCTAACTGCGGTCAATTGGCACTAGCCAAAGCAAGGTTTCTCAGCACAAACTACAAAGCAGCAGCTCTCTCCTGGCAGAGGAAATCCCATGCAGTGTTGCCCTGCCGAGATAGTGTTGCTACAGTGAGGCCCAGGGAAAACACACTGCCTAGAGAAATCCTAGCAAAGCCCTGTGTTTCCCCACAGGAATGTATGTCCGTTTCAGTTCTTCGCCAGCAACGGAACAAAGAGGCAACGTCAGATTGTGTGTATCTCAGTGAGAGAAAGAACACTGTGACTTCCCCCGTTCCTCTGACGAAAGCAGTTAGAGGGAGAAAAGCGTCCTTTGCTTTCCCTTTCCCGCAATGAGCTTGACAGATCTGCCCTTCGCGAAGGGCCGTTTTCCCCCGGAGAACTGCCTCGCGGTAGCCCTGTTCTGGAAGTGGAACGAGTATGCAGTGTTAACGTTCAGCGAATGTGAAGGCTCACTTTGGCCCAGGGCAAACGAAGCGCCGGGGGAAATCTTAGGAGAGCCCGGCGCCTTTCTACGGTTCAAAGCGTGGAACTGCAGACTCTTTTGCAAAGAAGAGAGCGCACAGGCAACAGCAGCCTGCACGTTTCTCAGTGAAAGGGAGAACTCCCTGACTTCATCCAGTCCTCTGAGCAAAGCAGGCAGAAGGAGAGAAACTTTCTTTCCTTCCTCTTTCCTGCAACGAATTCCTCATTTGCTCTTGCAAACGCAAGGCTTCTTCTGAAAAACTACGTCACGGTGCAGGGATCCTTCCAGAGGAGCAACGACATAGTTTTAGCTGGAAGGGCTTGGCTGAGCAGCTGGGGAGAAAAGGTCTCTTGCTGTTCTCTTTTCTTTCTGCCTCACTGCGGTCAATTGGCACTTGCCAAAGCAAGGTTTCCTAGCACAAACTACAAAGCAGCAGCTCTCTCCTGGCAGAGGAAATCCCATGCAGTGTTGCCCTGGCGAGATAGTGTTGCTACAGTGAGGCCCAGGGAAAACACACTGCCTAGAGAAATCCTAGCAAAGCCCTGTGTTTCCCCACATGAATGTATGTCCGTTTCAGTTCTATGCCAGCAACGGAGCTCAGAGGCAACGTCAGATTGTGTGTATCTCAGTGAGAGAAAGAACACTGTGACTTCCCCCGTTCCTCTGACAAAAGCGGTTGGAGGGAGAAAAGCGTCCTTTGCTTTCGCTTTCCCGCAATGAGCTCGACAGATCTGCCCTTCGCGAAGGGCCGTTTTCCCCCGGAGAACTGCCTCGCGGTAGCCCTGTTCTGGAAGTGGAACGAGTATGCAGTGTTAGCGTTCAGCGAATGTGAAGGCTCGCTTTGGCCCAGGGCAAACGAAGTGCCGGGGGAAATCTTAGCAGAGCCCGGCGCCTTTCCACGGTTCAAAGCGTGGAACTGCAGACTCTTTTGCAAAGAAGAGAGCGCACAGGCAACAGCAGCCTGCAATTTCTCAGTGAAAGGGAGAACTCCCTGACTTCATCCAGTCGTCTGACCAAAGCAGGCAGAAGAAGAGAAACTTTCTTTCCGTCCTCTTTTCTGCAACGAATTCCTCATTTGCTCTTGGAAACGCAAGGCTTCTTCTAAAAAACTACGTCACGGTGCAGGGATCCTTCCAGAGGAGCAACGACATAGTTTTAGCTGGAAGGGCTTGGCAGAGCAGCCGGGGAGAAAAGGCCTCTTGCTGTTCTCTTTTCTTTCTGCCCGAATGCGGTCAATTGGCACTTGCCAAAGCAAGGTTTCCCAGCACAAACTACAAAGCAGCAGCTCTCTCCTGGCAGAGGAAATCCCATGCAGTGTTGCCCTGCCGAGATAGTGTTGCTACAGTGAGGCCCAGGGAAAACACACTGCCTAGAGAAATCCTAGCAAAGCCCTGTGTTTCCCCACAGGAATGTATGTCCGTTTCAGTTCTTCGCCAGCAACGGAGCAAAGAGGCAACGTCAGATTGTGTGTATCTCAGTGAGAGAAAGAACACTGTGACTTCACCCGTTCCTCTGACGAAAGCAGTTAGAGGGAGAAAAGCGTCCTTTGCTTTCCCTTTCCCGCAATGAGCTTGACAGATCTGCCCTTCGGGAAGGGCCGTTTTCCCCCGGAGAACTGCCTCGCGGTAGCCCTGTTCTGGAAGTGGAACGAGTATGCAGTGTTAACGTTCAGCGAATGTGAAGGCTCACTTTGGCCCAGGGCAAACGAAGCGCCGGGGGAAATCTTAGCAGAGCCCGGCGCCTTTCCACGGTTCAAAGCGTGGAACTGCAGACTCTTTTGCAAAGAAGAGAGCGCACAGGCAACAGCAGCCTGCAGGTTTCTCAGTGAGAGGGAGAACTCCCTGACTTCATCCAGTCCTCTGAGCAAAGCAGGCAGAGGGAGAGAAACTTTCTTTCCTTCCTCTTTCCTGCAACGAGTTCCTCATTTGCTCTTGCAAACGCAAGTCTTCTTCTAAAAAACTACGTCACGGTTCAGGGATCCTTCCAGAGGAGCAACGACATAGTTTTAGCTGGAAGGGCTTGGCAGAGCAGCCGGGGAGAAAAGGTCTCTTGCTATTCTCTTTTCTTTCTGCCTAACTGCGGTCAATTGGCACTTGCCAAAGCAAGGTTTCCCAGCACAAACTACAAAGCAGCAGCTCTCTTCTGGCAGAGGAAATCCCATGCAGTGTTGCCCTGGCGAGATAGTGTTGCTACAGTGAGGCCCAGGGAAAACACACTGCCTAGAGAAATCCTAGCAAAGCCCTGTGTTTCCCCACAGGAATGTATGTCCGTTTCAGTTCTTCGCCAGCAACGGAGCAAAGAGGCAACGTCAGATTGTGTGTATCTCAGTGAGAGAAAGAACACTGTGACTTCCCCCGTTCCTCTGACGAAAGCAGTTAGAGGGAGAAAAGCGTCCTTTGCTTTCCCTTTCCCGCAATGAGCTTGACAGATCTGCCCTTCGCGAAGGGCCGTTTTCCCCCGGAGAACTGCCTCGCGGTAGCCCTGTTCTGGAAGTGGAACGAGTATGCAGTGTTAACGTTCAGCGAATGTGAAGGCTCACTTTGGCCCAGGGCAAACGAAGCGCCGGGGGAAATCTTAGGAGAGCCCGGCGCCTTTCCACGGTTCAAAGCGTGGAACTGCAGACTCTTTTGCAAAGAAGAGAGCGCACAGGCAACAGCAGCCTGCACGTTTCTCAGTGAAAGGGAGAACTCCCTGACTTCATCCAGTCCTCTGAGCAAAGCAGGCAGAGGGAGAGAAACTTTCTTTCCTTCCTCTTTCCTGCAACGAATTCCTCATTTGCTCTTGCAAACGCAAGGCTTCTTCTGAAAACCTACGTCACGGTGCAGGGATCCTTCCAGAGGAGCAACGACATAGTTTTAGCTGGAAGGGCTTGGCTGAGCAGCTGGGGAGAAAAGGTCTCTTGCTGTTCTCTTTTCTTTCTGCCTCACTGCGGTCAATTGGCACTTGCCAAAGCAAGGTTTCCTAGCACAAACTACAAAGCAGCAGCTCTCTCCTGGCAGAGGAAATCCCATGCAGTGTTGCCCTGGCGAGATAGTGTTGCTACAGTGAGGCCCAGGGAAAACACACTGCCTAGAGAAATCCTAGCAAAGCCCTGTGTTTCCCCACAGGAATGTATGTCACTTTCAGTTCTTTGCCAGCAACGGAGCTCAGAGGCAACGTCAGATTGTGTGTATCTCAGTGAGAGAAAGAACACTGTGACTTCCCCCGTTCCTCTGACAAAAGCGGTTGGAGGGAGAAAAGCGTCCTTTGCTTTTGCTTTCCCGCAATGAGCTCGACAGATCTGCCCTTCGCGAAGGGCCGTTTTCCCCCGGAGAACTGCCTCGCGGTAGCCCTGTTCTGGAAGTGGAACGAGTATGCAGTGTTAGCGTTCAGCTATTGTGAAGGCTCGCTTTGGCCCAGGGCAAAGGAAGCGCCGGGGGAAATCTTAGCAGAGCCCGGCGCCTTTCCACGGTTCAAAGCGTGGAACTGCAGACTCTTTTGCAAAGAAGAGAGCGCCCAGGCAACAGCACCCTGCACGTTTCTCAGTGAAAGGGAGAACTCCCTGACTTCATCCAGTCGTCTGACCAAAGCAGGCAGAAGAAGAGAAACTTTCTTTCCGTCCTCTTTTCTGCAACGAATTCCTCATTTGCTCTTGGAAACGCAAGACTTCTTTTAAAAAACTACGTCACGGTGCAGGGATCCTTCCAGAGGAGCAACGACATAGTTTTAGCTGGAAGGGCTTGGCAGAGCAGCCGGGGAGAAAAGGCCTCTTGCTGTTCTCTTTTCTTTCTGCCCGAATGCGGTCAATTGGCACTTGCCAAAGCAAGGTTTCCCAGCACAAACTACAAAGCAGCAGCTCTCTCCTGGCAGAGGAAATCCCATGCAGTGTTGCCCTGCCGAGATAGTGTTGCTACAGTGAGGCCCAGGGAAAACACACTGCCTAGAGAAATCCTAGCAAAGCCCTGTGTTTCCCCACAGGAATGTATGTCCGTTTCAGTTCTTCGCCAGCAACGGAGCAAAGAGGCAACGTCAGATTGTGTGTATCTCAGTGAGAGAAAGAACACTGTGACTTCCCCCGTTCCTCTGACGAAAGCAGTTACAGGGAGAAAAGCGTCCTTTGCTTTCCCTTTCCCGCAATGAGCTTGACAGATCTGCCCTTCGCGAAGGGCCGTTTTTCCCCGGAGAACTGCCTCGCGGTAGCCCTGTTCTGGAAGTGGAACGAGTATGCAGTGTTAACGTTCAGCGAATGTGAAGGCTCACTTTGGCCCAGGGCAAACGAAGCGCCGGGGGAAATCTTAGGAGAGCCCGGCGCCTTTCCACGGTTCAAAGCGTGGAACTGCAGACTCTTTTGCAAAGAAGAGAGCGCACAGGCAACAGCAGCCTGCACGTTTCTCAGTGAAAGGGAGAACTCCCTGACTTCATCCAGTCCTCTGAGCAAAGCAGGCAGAAGGAGAGATACTTTCTCTCCTTCCTCTTTCCTGCAACGAATTCCTCATTTGCTCTTGCAAACGCAAGGCTTCTTCTGAAAAACTACGTCACGGTGCAGGGATCCTTCCAGAGGAGCAACGACATAGTTTTAGCTGGAAGGGCTTGGCAGAGCAGCCGGGGAGAAAAGGCCTCTTGCTGTTCTCTTTTCTTTCTGCCTAACTGCGGTCAATTGGCACTTGCCAAAGCAAGGTTTCCCAGCACAAACTACAAAGCAGCAGCTCTCTTCTGGCAGAGGAAATCCCATGCAGTGTTGCCCCGCCGAGATAGTGTTGCTACAGTGAGGCCCAGGGAAAACACACTGCCTAGAGAAATCCTAGCAAAGCCCTGTGTTTCCCCACAGGAATGTATGTCCGTTTCAGTTCTTCGCCAGCAACGGAGCAAAGAGGCAACGTCAGATTGTGTGTATCTCAGTGAGAGAAAGAACACTGTGACTTCCCCCGTTCCTCTGACGAAAGCAGTTACAGGGAGAAAAGCGTCCTTTGCTTTCCCTTTCCCGCAATGAGCTTGACAGATCTGCCCTTCGCGAAGGGCCGTTTTCCCCCGGAGAACTGCCTCGCGGTAGCCCTGTTCTGGAAGTGGAACGAGTATGCAGTGTTAACGTTCAGCGAATGTGAAGGCTCACTTTGGCCCAGGGCAAACGAAGCGCCGGGGGAAATCTTAGGAGAGCCCGGCGCCTTTCCACGGTTCAAAGCGTGGAACTGCAGACTCTTTTGCAAAGAAGAGAGCGCACAGGCAACAGCAGCCTGCACGTTTCTCAGTGAAAGGGAGAACTCCCTGACTTCATCCAGTCCTCTGAGCAAAGCAGGCAGAGGGAGAGAAACTTTCTTTCCTTCCTCTTTCCTGCAACGAATTCCTCATTTGCTCTTGCAAACGCAAGGCTTCTTCTGAAAAACTACGTCACAGTGCAGGGATCCTTCCAGAGGAGCAACGACATAGTTTTAGCTGGAAGGGCTTGGCTGAGCAGCTGGGGAGAAAAGGTCTCTTGCTGTTCTCTTTTCTTTCTGCCTCACTGCGTTCAATTGGCACTTGCCAAAGCAAGGTTTCCTAGCACAAACTACAAAGCAGCAGCTCTCTCCTGGCAGAGGAAATCCCATGCAGTGTTGCCCTGGCGAGATAGTGTTGCTACAGTGAGGCCCAGGGAAAACACACTGCCTAGAGAAATCCTAGCAAAGCCCTGTGTTTCCCCACAGGAATGTATGTCACTTTCAGTTCTTTGCCAGCAACGGAGCTCAGAGGCAACGTCAGATTGTGTGTATCTCAGTGAGAGAAAGAACACTGTGACTTCCCCCGTTCCTCTGACAAAAGCGGTTGGAGGGAGAAAAGCGTCCTTTGCTTTTGCTTTCCCGCAATGAGCTCGACAGATCTGCCCTTCGCGAAGGGCCGTTTTCCCCCGGAGAACTGCCTCGCGGTAGCCCTGTTCTGGAAGTGGAACGAGTATGCAGTGTTAGCGTTCAGCTATTGTGAAGGCTCGCTTTGGCCCAGGGCAAAGGAAGCGCCGGGGGAAATCTTAGCAGAGCCAGGCGCCTTTCCACGGTTCAAAGCGTGGAACTGCAGACTCTTTTGCAAAGAAGAGAGCGCCCAGGCAACAGCACCCTGCACGTTTCTCAGTGAAAGGGAGAACTCCCTGACTTCATCCAGTCGTCTGACCAAAGCAGGCAGAAGAAGAGAAACTTTCTTTCCGTCCTCTTTTCTGCAACGAATTCCTCATTTGCTCTTGGAAACGCAAGACTTCTTTTAAAAAACTACGTCACGGTGCAGGGATCCTTCCAGAGGAGCAACGACATAGTTTTAGCTGGAAGGGCTTGGCAGAGCAGCCGGGGAGAAAAGGCCTCTTGCTGTTCTCTTTTCTTTCTGCCCGAATGCGGTCAATTGGCACTTGCCAAAGCAAGGTTTCCCAGCACAAACTACAAAGCAGCAGCTCTCTCCTGGCAGAGGAAATCCCATGCAGTGTTGCCCTGCCGAGATAGTGTTGCTACAGTGAGGCCCAGGGAAAACACACTGCCTAGAGAAATCCTAGCAAAGCTCTGTGTTTCCCCACAGGAATGTATGTCCGTTTCAGTTCTTCGCCAGCAACGGAGCAAAGAGGCAACGTCAGATTGTGTGTATCTCAGTGAGAGAAAGAACACTGTGACTTCCCCCGTTCCTCTGACGAAAGCAGTTACAGGGAGAAAAGCGTCCTTTGCTTTCCCTTTCCCGCAATGAGCTTGACAGATCTGCCCTTCGCGAAGGGCCGTTTTTCCCCGGAGAACTGCCTCGCGGTAGCCCTGTTCTGGAAGTGGAACGAGTATGCAGTGTTAGCGTTCAGCTAATGTGAAGGCTCGCTTTGGCCCAGGGCAAACGAAGTGCCGGGGGAAATCTTAGCAGAGCCCGGCGCCTTTCCACGGTTCAAAGCGTGGAACTGCAGACTCTTTTGCAAAGAAGAGAGCGCACAGGCAACAGCAGCCTGCAATTTCTCAGTGAAAGGGAGAACTCCCTGACTTCATCCAGTCGTCTGACCAAAGCAGGCAGAAGAAGAGAAACTTTCTTTCCGTCCTCTTTTCTGCAACGAATTCCTCATTTGCTCTTGGAAACGCAAGGCTTCTTCTAAAAAACTACGTCACGGTGCAGGGATCCTTCCAGAGGAGCAACGACATAGTTTTAGCTGGAAGGGCTTGGCAGAGCAGCCGGGGAGAAAAGGCCTCTTGCTGTTCTCTTTTCTTTCTGCCCGAATGCGGTCAATTGGCACTTGCCAAAGCAAGGTTTCCCAGCACAAACTACAAAGCAGCAGCTCTCTCCTGGCAGAGGAAATCCCATGCAGTGTTGCCCTGCCGAGATAGTGTTGCTACAGTGAGGCCCAGGGAAAACACACTGCCTAGAGAAATCCTAGCAAAGCCCTGTTTCCCCACAGGAATGTATGTCCGTTTCAGTTCTTCGCCAGCAACGGAGCAAAGAGGCAACGTCAGATTGTGTGTATCTCAGTGAGAGAAAGAACACTGTGACTTCCCCCGTTCCTCTGACGAAAGCAGTTAGAGGGAGAAAAGCGTCCTTTGCTTTCCCTTTCCCGCAATGAGCTTGACAGATCTGCCCTTCGCGAAGGGCCGTTTTCCCCCGGAGAACTGCCTCGCGGTAGCCCTGTTCTGGAAGTGGAACGAGTATGCAGTGTTAACGTTCAGCGAATGTGAAGGCTCACTTTGGCCCAGGGCAAACGAAGCGCCGGGGGAAATCTTAGGAGAGCCCGGCGCCTTTCCACGGTTCAAAGCGTGGAACTGCAGACTCTTTTGCAAAGAAGAGAGCGCACAGGCAACAGCAGCCTGCACGTTTCTCAGTGAAAGGGAGAACTCCCTGACTTCATCCAGTCCTCTGAGCAAAGCAGGCAGAAGGAGAGAAACTTTCTTTCCTTCCTCTTTCCTGCAACGAATTCCTCATTTGCTCTTGCAAACGCAAGGCTTCTTCTGAAAAACTACGTCACAGTGCAGGGATCCTTCCAGAGGAGCAACGACATAGTTTTAGCTGGAAGGGCTTGGCTGAGCAGCTGGGGAGAAAAGGTCTCTTGCTGTTCTCTTTTCTTTCTGCCTCACTGCGTTCAATTGGCACTTGCCAAAGCAAGGTTTCCTAGCACAAACTACAAAGCAGCAGCTCTCTCCTGGCAGAGGAAATCCCATGCAGTGTTGCCCTGCCGAGATAGTGTTGCTACAGTGAGGCCCAGGGAAAACACACTGCCTAGAGAAATCCTAGCAAAGCCCTGTGTTTCCCCACAGGAATGTATGTCCGTTTCAGTTCTATGCCAGCAACGGAGCTCAGAGGCAACGTCAGATTGTGTGTATCTCAGTGAGAGAAAGAACACTGTGACTTCCCCCGTTCCTCTGACAAAAGGGGTTGGAGGGAGAAAAGCGTCCTTTGCTTTCGCTTTCCCGCAATGAGCTCGACAGATCTGCCCTTCGCGAAGGGCCGTTTTCCCCCGGAGAACTGCCTCGCGGTAGCCCTGTTCTGGAAGTGGAACGAGTATGCAGTGTTAGCGTTCAGCTAATGTGAAGGCTCGCTTTGGCCCAGGGCAAACGAAGTGCCGGGGGAAATCTTAGCAGAGCCCGGCGCCTTTCCACGGTTCAAAGCGTGGAACTGCAGACTCTTTTGCAAAGAAGAGAGCGCACAGGCAACAGCAGCCTGCAATTTCTCAGTGAAAGGGAGAACTCCCTGACTTCATCCAGTCGTCTGACCAAAGCAGGCAGAAGAAGAGAAAATTTCTTTCCGTCCTCTTTTCTGCAACGAATTCCTCATTTGCTCTTGGAAACGCAAGGCTTCTTCTAAAAAACTACGTCACGGTGCAGGGATCCTTCCAGAGGAGCAACGACATAGTTTTAGCTGGAAGGGCTTGGCAGAGCAGCCGGGGAGAAAAGGCCTCTTGCTGTTCTCTTTTCTTTCTGCCCGAATGCGGTCAATTGGCACTTGCCAAAGCAAGGTTTCCCAGCACAAACTACAAAGCAGCAGCTCTCTCCTGGCAGAGGAAATCCCATGCAGTGTTGCCCCGCCGAGATAGTGTTGCTACAGTGAGGCCCAGGGAAAACACACTGCCTAGAGAAATCCTAGCAAAGCCCTGTGTTTCCCCACAGGAATGTATGTCCGTTTCAGTTCTTCGCCAGCAACGGAGCAAAGAGGCAACGTCAGATTGTGTGTATCTCAGTGAGAGAAAGAACACTGTGACTTCCCCCGTTCCTCTGACGAAAGCAGTTAGAGGGAGAAAAGCGTCCTTTGCTTTCCCTTTCCCGCAATGAGCTTGACAGATCTGCCCTTCGCGAAGGGCCGTTTTCCCCCGGAGAACTGCCTCGCGGTAGCCCTGTTCTGGAAGTGGAACGAGTATGCAGTGTTAACGTTCAGCGAATGTGAAGGCTCACTTTGGCCCAGGGCAAACGAAGCGCCGGGGGAAATCTTAGGAGAGCCCGGCGCCTTTCCACGGTTCAAAGCGTGGAACTGCAGACTCTTTTGCAAAGAAGAGAGCGCACAGGCAACAGCAGCCTGCACGTTTCTCAGTGAAAGGGAGAACTCCCTGACTTCATCCAGTCCTCTGAGCAAAGCAGGCAGAAGGAGAGAAACTTTCTTTCCTTCCTCTTTCCTGCAACGAATTCCTCATTTGCTCTTGCAAACGCAAGGCTTCTTCTGAAAACCTACGTCACGGTGCAGGGATCCTTCCAGAGGAGCAACGACATAGTTTTAGCTGGAAGGGCTTGGCAGAGCAGCCGGGGAGAAAAGGCCTCTTGCTGTTCTCTTTTCTTTCTGCCTAACTGCGGTCAATTGGCACTTGCCAAAGCAAGGTTTCCCAGCACAAACTACAAAGCAGCAGCTCTCTTCTGGCAGAGGAAATCCCATGCAGTGTTGCCCCGCCGAGATAGTGTTGCTACAGTGAGGCCCAGGGAAAACACACTGCCTAGAGAAATCCTAGCAAAGCCCTGTGTTTCCCCACAGGAATGTATGTCCGTTTCAGTTCTTCGCCAGCAACGGAGCAAAGAGGCAACGTCAGATTGTGTGTATCTCAGTGAGAGAAAGAACACTGTGACTTCCCCCGTTCCTCTGACGAAAGCAGTTAGAGGGAGAAAAGCGTCCTTTGCTTTCCCTTTCCCGCAATGAGCTTGACAGATCTGCCCTTCGCGAAGGGCCGTTTTCCCCCGGAGAACTGCCTCGCGGTAGCCCTGTTCTGGAAGTGGAACGAGTATGCAGTGTTAACGTTCAGCGAATGTGAAGGCTCACTTTGGCCCAGGGCAAACGAAGCGCCGGGGGAAATCTTAGGAGAGCCCGGCGCCTTTCCACGGTTCAAAGCGTGGAACTGCAGACTCTTTTGCAAAGAAGAGAGCGCACAGGCAACAGCAGCCTGCACGTTTCTCAGTGAAAGGGAGAACTCCCTGACTTCATCCAGTCCTCTGAGCAAAGCAGGCAGAAGGAGAGAAACTTTCTTTCCTTCCTCTTTCCTGCAACGAATTCCTCATTTGCTCTTGCAAACGCAAGGCTTCTTCTGAAAACCTACGTCACGGTGCAGGGATCCTTCCAGAGGAGCAACGACATAGTTTTAGCTGGAAGGGCTTGGCAGAGCAGCCGGGGAGAAAAGGCCTCTTGCTGTTCTCTTTTCTTTCTGCCCGAATGCGGTCAATTGGCACTTGCCAAAGCAAGGTTTCCTAGCACAAACTACAAAGCAGCAGCTCTCTCCTGGCAGAGGAAATCCCATGCAGTGTTGCCCTGGCGAGATAGTGTTGCTACAGTGAGGCCCAGGGAAAACACACTGCCTAGAGAAATCCTAGCAAAGCCCTGTGTTTCCCCACATGAATGTATGTCCGTTTCAGTTCTATGCCAGCAACGGAGCTCAGAGGCAACGTCAGATTGTGTGTATCTCAGTGAGAGAAAGAACACTGTGACTTCCCCCGTTCCTCTGACAAAAGGGGTTGGAGGGAGAAAAGCGTCCTTTGCTTTCGCTTTCCCGCAATGAGCTCGACAGATCTGCCCTTCGCGAAGGGCCGTTTTCCCCCGGAGAACTGCCTCGCGGTAGCCCTGTTCTGGAAGTGGAACGAGTATGCAGTGTTAGCGTTCAGCTAATGTGAAGGCTCGCTTTGGCCCAGGGCAAACGAAGTGCCGGGGGAAATCTTAGCAGAGCCCGGCGCCTTTCCACGGTTCAAAGCGTGGAACTGCAGACTCTTTTGCAAAGAAGAGAGCGCACAGGCAACAGCAGCCTGCAATTTCTCAGTGAAAGGGAGAACTCCCTGACTTCATCCAGTCGTCTGACCAAAGCAGGCAGAAGAAGAGAAACTTTCTTTCCGTCCTCTTTTCTGCAACGAATTCCTCATTTGCTCTTGGAAACGCAAGGCTTCTTCTAAAAAACTACGTCACGGTGCAGGGATCCTTCCAGAGGAGCAACGACATAGTTTTAGCTGGAAGGGCTTGGCAGAGCAGCCGGGGAGAAAAGGCCTCTTGCTGTTCTCTTTTCTTTCTGCCCGAATGCGGTCAATTGGCACTTGCCAAAGCAAGGTTTCCCAGCACAAACTACAAAGCAGCAGCTCTCTCCTGGCAGAGGAAATCCCATGCAGTGTTGCCCTGCCGAGATAGTGTTGCTACAGTGAGGCCCAGGGAAAACACACTGCCTAGAGAAATCCTAGCAAAGCCCTGTGTTTCCCCACAGGAATGTATGTCCGTTTCAGTTCTTCGCCAGCAACGGAGCAAAGAGGCAACGTCAGATTGTGTGTATCTCAGTGAGAGAAAGAACACTGTGACTTCCCCCGTTCCTCTGACGAAAGCAGTTAGAGGGAGAAAAGCGTCCTTTGCTTTCCCTTTCCCGCAATGAGCTTGACAGATCTGCCCTTCGCGAAGGGCCGTTTTCCCCCGGAGAACTGCCTCGCGGTAGCCCTGTTCTGGAAGTGGAACGAGTATGCAGTGTTAACGTTCAGCGAATGTGAAGGCTCACTTTGGCCCAGGGCAAACGAAGCGCCGGGGGAAATCTTAGGAGAGCCCGGCGCCTTTCCACGGTTCAAAGCGTGGAACTGCAGACTCTTTTGCAAAGAAGAGAGCGCACAGGCAACAGCAGCCTGCACGTTTCTCAGTGAAAGGGAGAACTCCCTGACTTCATCCAGTCCTCTGAGCAAAGCAGGCAGAAGGAGAGAAACTTTCTTTCCTTCCTCTTTCCTGCAACGAATTCCTCATTTGCTCTTGCAAACGCAAGGCTTCTTCTGAAAAACTACGTCACAGTGCAGGGATCCTTCCAGAGGAGCAACGACATAGTTTTAGCTGGAAGGGCTTGGCTGAGCAGCTGGGGAGAAAAGGTCTCTTGCTGTTCTCTTTTCTTTCTGCCTCACTGCGTTCAATTGGCACTTGCCAAAGCAAGGTTTCCTAGCACAAACTACAAAGCAGCAGCTCTCTCCTGGCAGAGGAAATCCCATGCAGTGTTGCCCTGCCGAGATAGTGTTGCTACAGTGAGGCCCAGGGAAAACACACTGCCTAGAGAAATCCTAGCAAAGCCCTGTGTTTCCCCACAGGAATGTATGTCCGTTTCAGTTCTATGCCAGCAACGGAGCTCAGAGGCAACGTCAGATTGTGTGTATCTCAGTGAGAGAAAGAACACTGTGACTTCCCCCGTTCCTCTGACAAAAGGGGTTGGAGGGAGAAAAGCGTCCTTTGCTTTCGCTTTCCCGCAATGAGCTCGACAGATCTGCCCTTCGCGAAGGGCCGTTTTCCCCCGGAGAACTGCCTCGCGGTAGCCCTGTTCTGGAAGTGGAACGAGTATGCAGTGTTAGCGTTCAGCTAATGTGAAGGCTCGCTTTGGCCCAGGGCAAACGAAGTGCCGGGGGAAATCTTAGGAGAGCCCGGCGCCTTTCCACGGTTCAAAGCGTGGAACTGCAGACTCTTTTGCAAAGAAGAGAGCGCACAGGCAACAGCAGCCTGCAATTTCTCAGTGAAAGGGAGAACTCCCTGACTTCATCCAGTCGTCTGACCAAAGCAGGCAGAAGAAGAGAAAATTTCTTTCCGTCCTCTTTTCTGCAACGAATTCCTCATTTGCTCTTGGAAACGCAAGGCTTCTTCTAAAAAACTACGTCACGGTGCAGGGATCCTTCCAGAGGAGCAACGACATAGTTTTAGCTGGAAGGGCTTGGCAGAGCAGCCGGGGAGAAAAGGCCTCTTGCTGTTCTCTTTTCTTTCTGCCCGAATGCGGTCAATTGGCACTTGCCAAAGCAAGGTTTCCCAGCACAAACTACAAAGCAGCAGCTCTCTCCTGGCAGAGGAAATCCCATGCAGTGTTGCCCCGCCGAGATAGTGTTGCTACAGTGAGGCCCAGGGAAAACACACTGCCTAGAGAAATCCTAGCAAAGCCCTGTGTTTCCCCACAGGAATGTATGTCCGTTTCAGTTCTTCGCCAGCAACGGAGCAAAGAGGCAACGTCAGATTGTGTGTATCTCAGTGAGAGAAAGAACACTGTGACTTCCCCCGTTCCTCTGACGAAAGCAGTTAGAGGGAGAAAAGCGTCCTTTGCTTTCCCTTTCCCGCAATGAGCTTGACAGATCTGCCCTTCGCGAAGGGCCGTTTTCCCCCGGAGAACTGCCTCGCGGTAGCCCTGTTCTGGAAGTGGAACGAGTATGCAGTGTTAACGTTCAGCGAATGTGAAGGCTCACTTTGGCCCAGGGCAAACGAAGCGCCGGGGGAAATCTTAGGAGAGCCCGGCGCCTTTCCACGGTTCAAAGCGTGGAACTGCAGACTCTTTTGCAAAGAAGAGAGCGCACAGGCAACAGCAGCCTGCACGTTTCTCAGTGAAAGGGAGAACTCCCTGACTTCATCCAGTCCTCTGAGCAAAGCAGGCAGAAGGAGAGAAACTTTCTTTCCTTCCTCTTTCCTGCAACGAATTCCTCATTTGCTCTTGCAAACGCAAGGCTTCTTCTGAAAACCTACGTCACGGTGCAGGGATCCTTCCAGAGGAGCAACGACATAGTTTTAGCTGGAAGGGCTTGGCAGAGCAGCCGGGGAGAAAAGGCCTCTTGCTGTTCTCTTTTCTTTCTGCCCGAATGCGGTCAATTGGCACTTGCCAAAGCAAGGTTTCCCAGCACAAACTACAAAGCAGCAGCTCTCTCCTGGCAGAGGAAATCCCATGCAGTGTTGCCCTGCCGAGATAGTGTTGCTACAGTGAGGCCCAGGGAAAACACACTGCCTAGAGAAATCCTAGCAAAGCCCTGTGTTTCCCCACAGGAATGTATGTCCGTTTCAGTTCTTCGCCAGCAACGGAGCAAAGAGGCAACGTCAGATTGTGTGTATCTCAGTGAGAGAAAGAACACTGTGACTTCTCCCGTTCCTCTGACGAAAGCAGTTAGAGGGAGAAAAGCGTCCTTTGCTTTCCCTTTCCCGCAATGAGCTTGACAGATCTGCCCTTCGCGAAGGGCCGTTTTCCCCCGGAGAACTGCCTCGCGGTAGCCCTGTTCTGGAAGTGGAACGAGTATGCAGTGTTAACGTTCAGCGAATGTGAAGGCTCACTTTGGCCCAGGGCAAACGAAGCGCCGGGGGAAATCTTAGGAGAGCCCGGCGCCTTTCCACGGTTCAAAGCGTGGAACTGCAGACTCTTTTGCAAAGAAGAGAGCGCACAGGCAACAGCAGCCTGCACGTTTCTCAGTGAAAGGGAGAACTCCCTGACTTCATCCAGTCCTCTGAGCAAAGCAGGCAGAAGGAGAGAAACTTTCTTTCCTTCCTTTTTCCTGCAACGAATTCCTCATTTGCTCTTGCAAACGCAAGGCTTCTTCTGAAAACCTACGTCACGGTGCAGGGATCCTTCCAGAGGAGCAACGACATAGTTTTAGCTGGAAGGGCTTGGCAGAGCAGCCGGGGAGAAAAGGCCTCTTGCTGTTCTCTTTTCTTTCTGCCTAACTGCGGTCAATTGGCACTTGCCAAAGCAAGGTTTCCCAGCACAAACTACAAAGCAGCAGCTCTCTTCTGGCAGAGGAAATCCCATGCAGTGTTGCCCCGCCGAGATAGTGTTGCTACAGTGAGGCCCAGGGAAAACACACTGCCTAGAGAAATCCTAGCAAAGCCCTGTGTTTCCCCACAGGAATGTATGTCCGTTTCAGTTCTTCGCCAGCAACGGAGCAAAGAGGCAACGTCAGATTGTGTGTATCTCAGTGAGAGAAAGAACACTGTGACTTCCCCCGTTCCTCTGACGAAAGCAGTTAGAGGGAGAAAAGCGTCCTTTGCTTTCCCTTTCCCGCAATGAGCTTGACAGATCTGCCCTTCGCGAAGGGCCGTTTTCCCCCGGAGAACTGCCTCGCGGTAGCCCTGTTCTGGAAGTGGAACGAGTATGCAGTGTTAACGTTCAGCGAATGTGAAGGCTCACTTTGGCCCAGGGCAAACGAAGCGCCGGGGGAAATCTTAGGAGAGCCCGGCGCCTTTCCACGGTTCAAAGCGTGGAACTGCAGACTCTTTTGCAAAGAAGAGAGCGCACAGGCAACAGCAGCCTGCACGTTTCTCAGTGAAAGGGAGAACTCCCTGACTTCATCCAGTCCTCTGAGCAAAGCAGGCAGAAGGAGAGAAACTTTCTTTCCTTCCTCTTTCCTGCAACGAATTCCTCATTTGCTCTTGCAAACGCAAGGCTTCTTCTGAAAACCTACGTCACGGTGCAGGGATCCTTCCAGAGGAGCAACGACATAGTTTTAGCTGGAAGGGCTTGGCAGAGCAGCCGGGGAGAAAAGGCCTCTTGCTGTTCTCTTTTCTTTCTGCCCGAATGCGGTCAATTGGCACTTGCCAAAGCAAGGTTTCCCAGCACAAACTACAAAGCAGCAGCTCTCTCCTGGCAGAGGAAATCCCATGCAGTGTTGCCCTGCCGAGATAGTGTTGCTACAGTGAGGCCCAGGGAAAACACACTGCCTAGAGAAATCCTAGCAAAGCCCTGTGTTTCCCCACAGGAATGTATGTCCGTTTCAGTTCTTCGCCAGCAACGGAGCAAAGAGGCAACGTCAGATTGTGTGTATCTCAGTGAGAGAAAGAACACTGTGACTTCTCCCGTTCCTCTGACGAAAGCAGTTAGAGGGAGAAAAGCGTCCTTTGCTTTCCCTTTCCCGCAATGAGCTTGACAGATCTGCCCTTCGCGAAGGGCCGTTTTCCCCCGGAGAACTGCCTCGCGGTAGCCCTGTTCTGGAAGTGGAACGAGTATGCAGTGTTAACGTTCAGCGAATGTGAAGGCTCACTTTGGCCCAGGGCAAACGAAGCGCCGGGGGAAATCTTAGGAGAGCCCGGCGCCTTTCCACGGTTCAAAGCGTGGAACTGCAGACTCTTTTGCAAAGAAGAGAGCGCACAGGCAACAGCAGCCTGCACGTTTCTCAGTGAAAGGGAGAACTCCCTGACTTCATCCAGTCCTCTGAGCAAAGCAGGCAGAAGGAGAGAAACTTTCTTTCCTTCCTCTTTCCTGCAACGAATTCCTCATTTGCTCTTGCAAACGCAAGGCTTCTTCTGAAAACCTACGTCACGGTGCAGGGATCCTTCCAGAGGAGCAACGACATAGTTTTAGCTGGAAGGGCTTGGCAGAGCAGCCGGGGAGAAAAGGCCTCTTGCTGTTCTCTTTTCTTTCTGCCTAACTGCGGTCAATTGGCACTTGCCAAAGCAAGGTTTCCCAGCACAAACTACAAAGCAGCAGCTCTCTTCTGGCAGAGGAAATCCCATGCAGTGTTGCCCCGCCGAGATAGTGTTGCTACAGTGAGGCCCAGGGAAAACACACTGCCTAGAGAAATCCTAGCAAAGCCCTGTGTTTCCCCACAGGAATGTATGTCCGTTTCAGTTCTTCGCCAGCAACGGAGCAAAGAGGCAACGTCAGATTGTGTGTATCTCAGTGAGAGAAAGAACACTGTGACTTCCCCCGTTCCTCTGACGAAAGCAGTTAGAGGGAGAAAAGCGTCCTTTGCTTTCCCTTTCCCGCAATGAGCTTGACAGATCTGCCCTTCGCGAAGGGCCGTTTTCCCCCGGAGAACTGCCTCGCGGTAGCCCTGTTCTGGAAGTGGAACGAGTATGCAGTGTTAACGTTCAGCGAATGTGAAGGCTCACTTTGGCCCAGGGCAAACGAAGCGCCGGGGGAAATCTTAGGAGAGCCCGGCGCCTTTCCACGGTTCAAAGCGTGGAACTGCAGACTCTTTTGCAAAGAAGAGAGCGCACAGGCAACAGCAGCCTGCACGTTTCTCAGTGAAAGGGAGAACTCCCTGACTTCATCCAGTCCTCTGAGCAAAGCAGGCAGAAGGAGAGAAACTTTCTTTCCTTCCTCTTTCCTGCAACGAATTCCTCATTTGCTCTTGCAAACGCAAGGCTTCTTCTGAAAAACTACGTCACAGTGCAGGGATCCTTCCAGAGGAGCAACGACATAGTTTTAGCTGGAAGGGCTTGGCTGAGCAGCTGGGGAGGAAAGGTCTCTTGCTGTTCTCTTTTCTTTCTGCCTCACTGCGTTCAATTGGCACTTGCCAAAGCAAGGTTTCCTAGCACAAACTACAAAGCAGCAGCTCTCTCCTGGCAGAGGAAATCCCATGCAGTGTTGCCCTGGCGAGATAGTGTTGCTACAGTGAGGCCCAGGGAAAACACACTGCCTAGAGAAATCCTAGCAAAGCCCTGTGTTTCCCCACATGAATGTATGTCCGTTTCAGTTCTATGCCAGCAACGGAGCTCAGAGGCAACGTCAGATTGTGTGTATCTCAGTGAGAGAAAGAACACTGTGACTTCCCCCGTTCCTCTGACAAAAGGGGTTGGAGGGAGAAAAGCGTCCTTTGCTTTCGCTTTCCCGCAATGAGCTCGACAGATCTGCCCTTCGCGAAGGGCCGTTTTCCCCCGGAGAACTGCCTCGCGGTAGCCCTGTTCTGGAAGTGGAACGAGTATGCAGTGTTAGCGTTCAGCTAATGTGAAGGCTCGCTTTGGCCCAGGGCAAACGAAGTGCCGGGGGAAATCTTAGCAGAGCCCGGCGCCTTTCCACGGTTCAAAGCGTGGAACTGCAGACTCTTTCCAAAGAAGAGAGCGCACAGGCAACAGCAGCCTGCAATTTCTCAGTGAAAGGGAGAACTCCCTGACTTCATCCAGTCGTCTGACCAAAGCAGGCAGAAGAAGAGAAAATTTCTTTCCGTCCTCTTTTCTGCAACGAATTCCTCATTTGCTCTTGGAAACGCAAGGCTTCTTCTAAAAAACTACGTCACGGTGCAGGGATCCTTCCAGAGGAGCAACGACATAGTTTTAGCTGGAAGGGCTTGGCAGAGCAGCCGGGGAGAAAAGGCCTCTTGCTGTTCTCTTTTCTTTCTGCCCGAATGCGGTCAATTGGCACTTGCCAAAGCAAGGTTTCCCAGCACAAACTACAAAGCAGCAGCTCTCTCCTGGCAGAGGAAATCCCATGCAGTGTTGCCCTGCCGAGATAGTGTTGCTACAGTGAGGCCCAGGGAAAACACACTGCCTAGAGAAATCCTAGCAAAGCCGTGTTTCCCCACAGGAATGTATGTCCGTTTCAGTTCTTCGCCAGCAACGGAGCAAAGAGGCAACGTCAGATTGTGTGTATCTCAGTGAGAGAAAGAACACTGTGACTTCCCCCGTTCCTCTGACGAAAGCAGTTAGAGGGAGAAAAGCGTCCTTTGCTTTCCCTTTCCCGCAATGAGCTTGACAGATCTGCCCTTCGCGAAGGGCCGTTTTCCCCCGGAGAACTGCCTCGCGGTAGCCCTGTTCTGGAAGTGGAACGAGTATGCAGTGTTAACGTTCAGCGAATGTGAAGGCTCACTTTGGCCCAGGGCAAACGAAGCGCCGGGGGAAATCTTAGGAGAGCCCGGCGCCTTTCCACGGTTCAAAGCGTGGAACTGCAGACTCTTTTGCAAAGAAGAGAGCGCACAGGCAACAGCAGCCTGCACGTTTCTCAGTGAAAGGGAGAACTCCCTGACTTCATCCAGTCCTCTGAGCAAAGCAGGCAGAAGGAGAGAAACTTTCTTTCCTTCCTCTTTCCTGCAACGAATTCCTCATTTGCTCTTGCAAACGCAAGGCTTCTTCTGAAAACCTACGTCACGGTGCAGGGATCCTTCCAGAGGAGCAACGACATAGTTTTAGCTGGAAGGGCTTGGCAGAGCAGCCGGGGAGAAAAGGCCTCTTGCTGTTCTCTTTTCTTTCTGCCTAACTGCGGTCAATTGGCACTTGCCAAAGCAAGGTTTCCCAGCACAAACTACAAAGCAGCAGCTCTTTTCTGGCAGAGGAAATCCCATGCAGTGTTGCCCCGCCGAGATAGTGTTGCTACAGTGAGGCCCAGGGAAAACACACTGCCTAGAGAAATCCTAGCAAAGCCCTGTGTTTCCCCACAGGAATGTATGTCCGTTTCAGTTCTTCGCCAGCAACGGAGCAAAGAGGCAACGTCAGATTGTGTGTATCTCAGTGAGAGAAAGAACACTGTGACTTCCCCCGTTCCTCTGACGAAAGCAGTTAGAGGGAGAAAAGCGTCCTTTGCTTTCCCTTTCCCGCAATGAGCTTGACAGATCTGCCCTTCGCGAAGGGCCGTTTTCCCCCGGAGAACTGCCTCGCGGTAGCCCTGTTCTGGAAGTGGAACGAGTATGCAGTGTTAACGTTCAGCGAATGTGAAGGCTCACTTTGGCCCAGGGCAAACGAAGCGCCGGGGGAAATCTTAGGAGAGCCCGGCGCCTTTCCACGGTTCAAAGCGTGGAACTGCAGACTCTTTTGCAAAGAAGAGAGCGCACAGGCAACAGCAGCCTGCACGTTTCTCAGTGAAAGGGAGAACTCCCTGACTTCATCCAGTCCTCTGAGCAAAGCAGGCAGAAGGAGAGAAACTTTCTTTCCTTCCTCTTTCCTGCAACGAATTCCTCATTTGCTCTTGCAAACGCAAGGCTTCTTCTGAAAACCTACGTCACGGTGCAGGGATCCTTCCAGAGGAGCAACGACATAGTTTTAGCTGGAAGGGCTTGGCAGAGCAGCCGGGGAGAAAAGGCCTCTTGCTGTTCTCTTTTCTTTCTGCCCGAATGCGGTCAATTGGCACTTGCCAAAGCAAGGTTTCCCAGCACAAACTACAAAGCAGCAGCTCTCTCCTGGCAGAGGAAATCCCATGCAGTGTTGCCCTGCCGAGATAGTGTTGCTACAGTGAGGCCCAGGGAAAACACACTGCCTAGAGAAATCCTAGCAAAGCCCTGTGTTTCCCCACAGGAATGTATGTCCGTTTCAGTTCTTCGCCAGCAACGGAGCAAAGAGGCAACGTCAGATTGTGTGTATCTCAGTGAGAGAAAGAACACTGTGACTTCCCCCGTTCCTCTGACGAAAGCAGTTAGAGGGAGAAAAGCGTCCTTTGCTTTCCCTTTCCCGCAATGAGCTTGACAGATCTGCCCTTCGCGAAGGGCCGTTTTCCCCCGGAGAACTGCCTCGCGGTAGCCCTGTTCTGGAAGTGGAACGAGTATGCAGTGTTAACGTTCAGCGAATGTGAAGGCTCACTTTGGCCCAGGGCAAACGAAGCGCCGGGGGAAATCTTAGGAGAGCCCGGCGCCTTTCCACGGTTCAAAGCGTGGAACTGCAGACTCTTTTGCAAAGAAGAGAGCGCACAGGCAACAGCAGCCTGCACGTTTCTCAGTGAAAGGGAGAACTCCCTGACTTCATCCAGTCCTCTGAGCAAAGCAGGCAGAAGGAGAGAAACTTTCTTTCCTTCCTCTTTCCTGCAACGAATTCCTCATTTGCTCTTGCAAACGCAAGGCTTCTTCTGAAAACCTACGTCACGGTGCAGGGATCCTTCCAGAGGAGCAACGACATAGTTTTAGCTGGAAGGGCTTGGCAGAGCAGCCGGGGAGAAAAGGCCTCTTGCTGTTCTCTTTTCTTTCTGCCCGAATGCGGTCAATTGGCACTTGCCAAAGCAAGGTTTCCCAGCACAAACTACAAAGCAGCAGCTCTCTCCTGGCAGAGGAAATCCCATGCAGTGTTGCCCTGCCGAGATAGTGTTGCTACAGTGAGGCCCAGGGAAAACACACTGCCTAGAGAAATCCTAGCAAAGCCCTGTGTTTCCCCACAGGAATGTATGTCCGTTTCAGTTCTTCGCCAGCAACGGAGCAAAGAGGCAACGTCAGATTGTGTGTATCTCAGTGAGAGAAAGAACACTGTGACTTCTCCCGTTCCTCTGACGAAAGCAGTTAGAGGGAGAAAAGCGTCCTTTGCTTTCCCTTTCCCGCAATGAGCTTGACAGATCTGCCCTTCGCGAAGGGCCGTTTTCCCCCGGAGAACTGCCTCGCGGTAGCCCTGTTCTGGAAGTGGAACGAGTATGCAGTGTTAACGTTCAGCGAATGTGAAGGCTCACTTTGGCCCAGGGCAAACGAAGCGCCGGGGGAAATCTTAGGAGAGCCCGGCGCCTTTCCACGGTTCAAAGCGTGGAACTGCAGACTCTTTTGCAAAGAAGAGAGCGCACAGGCAACAGCAGCCTGCACGTTTCTCAGTGAAAGGGAGAACTCCCTGACTTCATCCAGTCCTCTGAGCAAAGCAGGCAGAAGGAGAGAAACTTTCTTTCCTTCCTCTTTCCTGCAACGAATTCCTCATTTGCTCTTGCAAACGCAAGGCTTCTTCTGAAAACCTACGTCACGGTGCAGGGATCCTTCCAGAGGAGCAACGACATAGTTTTAGCTGGAAGGGCTTGGCAGAGCAGCCGGGGAGAAAAGGCCTCTTGCTGTTCTCTTTTCTTTCTGCCTAACTGCGGTCAATTGGCACTTGCCAAAGCAAGGTTTCCCAGCACAAACTACAAAGCAGCAGCTCTCTTCTGGCAGAGGAAATCCCATGCAGTGTTGCCCCGCCGAGATAGTGTTGCTACAGTGAGGCCCAGGGAAAACACACTGCCTAGAGAAATCCTAGCAAAGCCCTGTGTTTCCCCACAGGAATGTATGTCCGTTTCAGTTCTTCGCCAGCAACGGAGCAAAGAGGCAACGTCAGATTGTGTGTATCTCAGTGAGAGAAAGAACACTGTGACTTCCCCCGTTCCTCTGACGAAAGCAGTTAGAGGGAGAAAAGCGTCCTTTGCTTTCCCTTTCCCGCAATGAGCTTGACAGATCTGCCCTTCGCGAAGGGCCGTTTTCCCCCGGAGAACTGCCTCGCGGTAGCCCTGTTCTGGAAGTGGAACGAGTATGCAGTGTTAACGTTCAGCGAATGTGAAGGCTCACTTTGGCCCAGGGCAAACGAAGCGCCGGGGGAAATCTTAGGAGAGCCCGGCGCCTTTCCACGGTTCAAAGCGTGGAACTGCAGACTCTTTTGCAAAGAAGAGAGCGCACAGGCAACAGCAGCCTGCACGTTTCTCAGTGAAAGGGAGAACTCCCTGACTTCATCCAGTCCTCTGAGCAAAGCAGGCAGAAGGAGAGAAACTTTCTTTCCTTCCTCTTTCCTGCAACGAATTCCTCATTTGCTCTTGCAAACGCAAGGCTTCTTCTGAAAAACTACGTCACAGTGCAGGGATCCTTCCAGAGGAGCAACGACATAGTTTTAGCTGGAAGGGCTTGGCTGAGCAGCTGGGGAGAAAAGGTCTCTTGCTGTTCTCTTTTCTTTCTGCCTCACTGCGGTCAATTGGCACTTGCCAAAGCAAGGTTTCCTAGCACAAACTACAAAGCAGCAGCTCTCTCCTGGCAGAGGAAATCCCATGCAGTGTTGCCCTGGCGAGATAGTGTTGCTACAGTGAGGCCCAGGGAAAACACACTGCCTAGAGAAATCCTAGCAAAGCCCTGTGTTTCCCCACATGAATGTATGTCCGTTTCAGTTCTATGCCAGCAACGGAGCTCAGAGGCAACGTCAGATTGTGTGTATCTCAGTGAGAGAAAGAACACTGTGACTTCCCCCGTTCCTCTGACAAAAGGGGTTGGAGGGAGAAAAGCGTCCTTTGCTTTCGCTTTCCCGCAATGAGCTGGACAGATCTGCCCTTCGCGAAGGGCCGTTTTCCCCCAGAGAACTGCCTCGCGGTAGCCCTGTTCTGGAAGTGGAACGAGTATGCAGTGTTAGCGTTCAGCTAATGTGAAGGCTCGCTTTGGCCCAGGGCAAACGAAGTGCCGGGGGAAATCTTAGCAGAGCCCGGCGCCTTTCCACGGTTCAAAGCGTGGAACTGCAGACTCTTTTGCAAAGAAGAGAGCGCACAGGCAACAGCAGCCTGCAATTTCTCAGTGAAAGGGAGAACTCCCTGACTTCATCCAGTCGTCTGACCAAAGCAGGCAGAAGAAGAGAAACTTTCTTTCCGTCCTCTTTTCTGCAACGAATTCCTCATTTGCTCTTGGAAACGCAAGGCTTCTTCTAAAAAACTACGTCACGGTGCAGGGATCCTTCCAGAGGAGCAACGACATAGTTTTAGCTGGAAGGGCTTGGCAGAGCAGCCGGGGAGAAAAGGCCTCTTGCTGTTCTCTTTTCTTTCTGCCCGAATGCGGTCAATTGGCACTTGCCAAAGCAAGGTTTCCCAGCACAAACTACAAAGCAGCAGCTCTCTCCTGGCAGAGGAAATCCCATGCAGTGTTGCCCCGCCGAGATAGTGTTGCTACACTGAGGCCCAGGGAAAACACACTGCCTAGAGAAATCCTAGCAAAGCCCTGTGTTTCCCCACAGGAATGTATGTCCGTTTCAGTTCTTCGCCAGCAACGGAGCAAAGAGGTAACGTCAGATTGTGTGTATCTCAGTGAGAGAAAGAACACTGTGACTTCCCCCGTTCCTCTGACGAAAGCAGTTAGAGGGAGAAAAGCGTCCTTTGCTTTCCCTTTCCCGCAATGAGCTTGACAGATCTGCCCTTCGCGAAGGGCCGTTTTCCCCCGGAGAACTGCCTCGCGGTAGCCCTGTTCTGGAAGTGGAACGAGTATGCAGTGTTAACGTTCAGCGAATGTGAAGGCTCACTTTGGCCCAGGGCAAACGAAGCGCCGGGGGAAATCTTAGGAGAGCCCGGCGCCTTTCCACGGTTCAAAGCGTGGAACTGCAGACTCTTTTGCAAAGAAGAGAGCGCACAGGCAACAGCAGCCTGCACGTTTCTCAGTGAAAGGGAGAACTCCCTGACTTCATCCAGTCCTCTGAGCAAAGCAGGCAGAAGGAGAGAAACTTTCTTTCCTTCCTCTTTCCTGCAACGAATTCCTCATTTGCTCTTGCAAACGCAAGGCTTCTTCTGAAAACCTACGTCACGGTGCAGGGATCCTTCCAGAGGAGCAACGACATAGTTTTAGCTGGAAGGGCTTGGCAGAGCAGCCGGGGAGAAAAGGCCTCTTGCTGTTCTCTTTTCTTTCTGCCCGAATGCGGTCAATTGGCACTTGCCAAAGCAAGGTTTCCCAGCACAAACTACAAAGCAGCAGCTCTCTCCTGGCAGAGGAAATCCCATGCAGTGTTGCCCTGCCGAGATAGTGTTGCTACAGTGAGGCCCAGGGAAAACACACTGCCTAGAGAAATCCTAGCAAAGCCCTGTGTTTCCCCACAGGAATGTATGTCCGTTTCAGTTCTTCGCCAGCAACGGAGCAAAGAGGCAACGTCAGATTGTGTGTATCTCAGTGAGAGAAAGAACACTGTGACTTCTCCCGTTCCTCTGACGAAAGCAGTTAGAGGGAGAAAAGCGTCCTTTGCTTTCCCTTTCCCGCAATGAGCTTGACAGATCTGCCCTTCGCGAAGGGCCGTTTTCCCCCGGAGAACTGCCTCGCGGTAGCCCTGTTCTGGAAGTGGAACGAGTATGCAGTGTTAACGTTCAGCGAATGTGAAGGCTCACTTTGGCCCAGGGCAAACGAAGCGCCGGGGGAAATCTTAGGAGAGCCCGGCGCCTTTCCACGGTTCAAAGCGTGGAACTGCAGACTCTTTTGCAAAGAAGAGAGCGCACAGGCAACAGCAGCCTGCACGTTTCTCAGTGAAAGGGAGAACTCCCTGACTTCATCCAGTCCTCTGAGCAAAGCAGGCAGAAGGAGAGAAACTTTCTTTCCTTCCTCTTTCCTGCAACGAATTCCTCATTTGCTCTTGCAAACGCAAGGCTTCTTCTGAAAACCTACGTCACGGTGCAGGGATCCTTCCAGAGGAGCAACGACATAGTTTTAGCTGGAAGGGCTTGGCAGAGCAGCCGGGGAGAAAAGGCCTCTTGCTGTTCTCTTTTCTTTCTGCCTAACTGCGGTCAATTGGCACTTGCCAAAGCAAGGTTTCCCAGCACAAACTACAAAGCAGCAGCTCTCTTCTGGCAGAGGAAATCCCATGCAGTGTTGCCCCGCCGAGATAGTGTTGCTACAGTGAGGCCCAGGGAAAACACACTGCCTAGAGAAATCCTAGCAAAGCCCTGTGTTTCCCCACAGGAATGTATGTCCGTTTCAGTTCTTCGCCAGCAACGGAGCAAAGAGGCAACGTCAGATTGTGTGTATCTCAGTGAGAGAAAGAACACTGTGACTTCCCCCGTTCCTCTGACGAAAGCAGTTAGAGGGAGAAAAGCGTCCTTTGCTTTCCCTTTCCCGCAATGAGCTTGACAGATCTGCCCTTCGCGAAGGGCCGTTTTCCCCCGGAGAACTGCCTCGCGGTAGCCCTGTTCTGGAAGTGGAACGAGTATGCAGTGTTAACGTTCAGCGAATGTGAAGGCTCACTTTGGCCCAGGGCAAACGAAGCGCCGGGGGAAATCTTAGGAGAGCCCGGCGCCTTTCCACGGTTCAAAGCGTGGAACTGCAGACTCTTTTGCAAAGAAGAGAGCGCACAGGCAACAGCAGCCTGCACGTTTCTCAGTGAAAGGGAGAACTCCCTGACTTCATCCAGTCCTCTGAGCAAAGCAGGCAGAAGGAGAGAAACTTTCTTTCCTTCCTCTTTCCTGCAACGAATTCCTCATTTGCTCTTGCAAACGCAAGGCTTCTTCTGAAAAACTACGTCACAGTGCAGGGATCCTTCCAGAGGAGCAACGACATAGTTTTAGCTGGAAGGGCTTGGCTGAGCAGCTGGGGAGAAAAGGTCTCTTGCTGTTCTCTTTTCTTTCTGCCTCACTGCGGTCAATTGGCACTTGCCAAAGCAAGGTTTCCTAGCACAAACTACAAAGCAGCAGCTCTCTCCTGGCAGAGGAAATCCCATGCAGTGTTGCCCTGGCGAGATAGTGTTGCTACAGTGAGGCCCAGGGAAAACACACTGCCTAGAGAAATCCTAGCAAAGCCCTGTGTTTCCCCACATGAATGTATGTCCGTTTCAGTTCTATGCCAGCAACGGAGCTCAGAGGCAACGTCAGATTGTGTGTATCTCAGTGAGAGAAAGAACACTGTGACTTCCCCCGTTCCTCTGACAAAAGGGGTTGGAGGGAGAAAAGCGTCCTTTGCTTTCGCTTTCCCGCAATGAGCTGGACAGATCTGCCCTTCGCGAAGGGCCGTTTTCCCCCAGAGAACTGCCTCGCGGTAGCCCTGTTCTGGAAGTGGAACGAGTATGCAGTGTTAGCGTTCAGCTAATGTGAAGGCTCGCTTTGGCCCAGGGCAAACGAAGTGCCGGGGGAAATCTTAGCAGAGCCCGGCGCCTTTCCACGGTTCAAAGCGTGGAACTGCAGACTCTTTTGCAAAGAAGAGAGCGCACAGGCAACAGCAGCCTGCAATTTCTCAGTGAAAGGGAGAACTCCCTGACTTCATCCAGTCGTCTGACCAAAGCAGGCAGAAGAAGAGAAACTTTCTTTCCGTCCTCTTTTCTGCAACGAATTCCTCATTTGCTCTTGGAAACGCAAGGCTTCTTCTAAAAAACTACGTCACGGTGCAGGGATCCTTCCAGAGGAGCAACGACATAGTTTTAGCTGGAAGGGCTTGGCAGAGCAGCCGGGGAGAAAAGGCCTCTTGCTGTTCTCTTTTCTTTCTGCCCGAATGCGGTCAATTGGCACTTGCCAAAGCAAGGTTTCCCAGCACAAACTACAAAGCAGCAGCTCTCTCCTGGCAGAGGAAATCCCATGCAGTGTTGCCCCGCCGAGATAGTGTTGCTACACTGAGGCCCAGGGAAAACACACTGCCTAGAGAAATCCTAGCAAAGCCCTGTGTTTCCCCACAGGAATGTATGTCCGTTTCAGTTCTTCGCCAGCAACGGAGCAAAGAGGTAACGTCAGATTGTGTGTATCTCAGTGAGAGAAAGAACACTGTGACTTCCCCCGTTCCTCTGACGAAAGCAGTTAGAGGGAGAAAAGCGTCCTTTGCTTTCCCTTTCCCGCAATGAGCTTGACAGATCTGCCCTTCGCGAAGGGCCGTTTTCCCCCGGAGAACTGCCTCGCGGTAGCCCTGTTCTGGAAGTGGAACGAGTATGCAGTGTTAACGTTCAGCGAATGTGAAGGCTCACTTTGGCCCAGGGCAAACGAAGCGCCGGGGGAAATCTTAGGAGAGCCCGGCGCCTTTCCACGGTTCAAAGCGTGGAACTGCAGACTCTTTTGCAAAGAAGAGAGCGCACAGGCAACAGCAGCCTGCACGTTTCTCAGTGAAAGGGAGAACTCCCTGACTTCATCCAGTCCTCTGAGCAAAGCAGGCAGAAGGAGAGAAACTTTCTTTCCTTCCTCTTTCCTGCAACGAATTCCTCATTTGCTCTTGCAAACGCAAGGCTTCTTCTGAAAACCTACGTCACGGTGCAGGGATCCTTCCAGAGGAGCAACGACATAGTTTTAGCTGGAAGGGCTTGGCAGAGCAGCCGGGGAGAAAAGGCCTCTTGCTGTTCTCTTTTCTTTCTGCCTAACTGCGGTCAATTGGCACTTGCCAAAGCAAGGTTTCCCAGCACAAACTACAAAGCAGCAGCTCTCTTCTGGCAGAGGAAATCCCATGCAGTGTTGCCCCGCCGAGATAGTGTTGCTACACTGAGGCCCAGGGAAAACACACTGCCTAGAGAAATCCTAGCAAAGCCCTGTGTTTCCCCACAGGAATGTATGTCCGTTTCAGTTCTTCGCCAGCAACGGAGCAAAGAGGCAACGTCAGATTGTGTGTATCTCAGTGAGAGAAAGAACACTGTGACTTCCCCCGTTCCTCTGACGAAAGCAGTTAGAGGGAGAAAAGCGTCCTTTGCTTTCCCTTTCCCGCAATGAGCTTGACAGATCTGCCCTTCGCGAAGGGCCGTTTTCCCCCGGAGAACTGCCTCGCGGTAGCCCTGTTCTGGAAGTGGAACGAGTATGCAGTGTTAACGTTCAGCGAATGTGAAGGCTCACTTTGGCCCAGGGCAAACGAAGCGCCGGGGGAAATCTTAGGAGAGCCCGGCGCCTTTCCACGGTTCAAAGCGTGGAACTGCAGACTCTTTTGCAAAGAAGAGAGCGCACAGGCAACAGCAGCCTGCACGTTTCTCAGTGAAAGGGAGAACTCCCTGACTTCATCCAGTCCTCTGAGCAAAGCAGGCAGAAGGAGAGAAACTTTCTTTCCTTCCTCTTTCCTGCAACGAATTCCTCATTTGCTCTTGCAAACGCAAGGCTTCTTCTGAAAACCTACGTCACGGTGCAGGGATCCTTCCAGAGGAGCAACGACATAGTTTTAGCTGGAAGGGCTTGGCAGAGCAGCCGGGGAGAAAAGGCCTCTTGCTGTTCTCTTTTCTTTCTGCCTAACTGCGGTCAATTGGCACTTGCCAAAGCAAGGTTTCCCAGCACAAACTACAAAGCAGCAGCTCTCTTCTGGCAGAGGAAATCCCATGCAGTGTTGCCCCGCCGAGATAGTGTTGCTACAGTGAGGCCCAGGGAAAACACACTGCCTAGAGAAATCCTAGCAAAGCCCTGTGTTTCCCCACAGGAATGTATGTCCGTTTCAGTTCTTCGCCAGCAACGGAGCAAAGAGGCAACGTCAGATTGTGTGTATCTCAGTGAGAGAAAGAACACTGTGACTTCCCCCGTTCCTCTGACGAAAGCAGTTAGAGGGAGAAAAGCGTCCTTTGCTTTCCCTTTCCCGCAATGAGCTTGACAGATCTGCCCTTCGCGAAGGGCCGTTTTCCCCCGGAGAACTGCCTCGCGGTAGCCCTGTTCTGGAAGTGGAACGAGTATGCAGTGTTAACGTTCAGCGAATGTGAAGGCTCACTTTGGCCCAGGGCAAACGAAGCGCCGGGGGAAATCTTAGGAGAGCCCGGCGCCTTTCCACGGTTCAAAGCGTGGAACTGCAGACTCTTTTGCAAAGAAGAGAGCGCACAGGCAACAGCAGCCTGCACGTTTCTCAGTGAAAGGGAGAACTCCCTGACTTCATCCAGTCCTCTGAGCAAAGCAGGCAGAAGGAGAGAAACTTTCTTTCCTTCCTCTTTCCTGCAACGAATTCCTCATTTGCTCTTGCAAACGCAAGGCTTCTTCTGAAAAACTACGTCACAGGGCAGGGATCCTTCCAGAGGAGCAACGACATAGTTTTAGCTGGAAGGGCTTGGCTGAGCAGCTGGGGAGAAAAGGTCTCTTGCTGTTCTCTTTTCTTTTTGCCTCACTGCGGTCAATTGGCACTTGCCAAAGCAAGGTTTCCTAGCACAAACTACAAAGCAGCAGCTCTCTCCTGGCAGAGGAAATCCCATGCAGTGTTGCCCTGGCGAGATAGTGTTGCTACAGTGAGGCCCAGGGAAAACACACTGCCTAGAGAAATCCTAGCAAAGCCCTGTGTTTCCCCACATGAATGTATGTCCGTTTCAGTTCTATGCCAGCAACGGAGCTCAGAGGCAACGTCAGATTGTGTGTATCTCAGTGAGAGAAAGAACACTGTGACTTCCCCCGTTCCTCTGACAAAAGGGGTTGGAGGGAGAAAAGCGTCCTTTGCTTTCGCTTTCCCGCAATGAGCTCGACAGATCTGCCCTTCGCGAAGGGCCGTTTTCCCCCGGAGAACTGCCTCGCGGTAGCCCTGTTCTGGAAGTGGAACGAGTATGCAGTGTTAGCGTTCAGCTAATGTGAAGGCTCGCTTTGGCCCAGGGCAAACGAAGTGCCGGGGGAAATCTTAGCAGAGCCCGGCGCCTTTCCACGGTTCAAAGCGTGGAACTGCAGACTCTTTTGCAAAGAAGAGAGCGCACAGGCAACAGCAGCCTGCAATTTCTCAGTGAAAGGGAGAACTCCCTGACTTCATCCAGTCGTCTGACCAAAGCAGGCAGAAGAAGAGAAACTTTCTTTCCGTCCTCTTTTCTGCAACGAATTCCTCATTTGCTCTTGGAAACGCAAGGCTTCTTCTAAAAAACTACGTCACGGTGCAGGGATCCTTCCAGAGGAGCAACGACATAGTTTTAGCTGGAAGGGCTTGGCAGAGCAGCCGGGGAGAAAAGGCCTCTTGCTGTTCTCTTTTCTTTCTGCCTAACTGCGGTCAATTGGCACTTGCCAAAGCAAGGTTTCCCAGCACAAACTACAAAGCAGCAGCTCTCTTCTGGCAGAGGAAATCCCATGCAGTGTTGCCCCGCCGAGATAGTGTTGCTACACTGAGGCCCAGGGAAAACACACTGCCTAGAGAAATCCTAGCAAAGCCCTGTGTTTCCCCACAGGAATGTATGTCCGTTTCAGTTCTTCGCCAGCAACGGAGCAAAGAGGCAACGTCAGATTGTGTGTATCTCAGTGAGAGAAAGAACACTGTGACTTCCCCCGTTCCTCTGACGAAAGCAGTTAGAGGGAGAAAAGCGTCCTTTGCTTTCCCTTTCCCGCAATGAGCTTGACAGATCTGCCCTTCGCGAAGGGCCGTTTTCCCCCGGAGAACTGCCTCGCGGTAGCCCTGTTCTGGAAGTGGAACGAGTATGCAGTGTTAACGTTCAGCGAATGTGAAGGCTCACTTTGGCCCAGGGCAAACGAAGCGCCAGGGGAAATCTTAGGAGAGCCCGGCGCCTTTCCACGGTTCAAAGCGTGGAACTGCAGACTCTTTTGCAAAGAAGAGAGCGCACAGGCAACAGCAGCCTGCACGTTTCTCAGTGAAAGGGAGAACTCCCTGACTTCATCCAGTCCTCTGAGCAAAGCAGGCAGAAGGAGAGAAACTTTCTTTCCTTCCTCTTTCCTGCAACGAATTCCTCATTTGCTCTTGCAAACGCAAGGCTTCTTCTGAAAACCTACGTCACGGTGCAGGGATCCTTCCAGAGGAGCAACGACATAGTTTTAGCTGGAAGGGCTTGGCAGAGCAGCCGGGGAGAAAAGGCCTCTTGCTGTTCTCTTTTCTTTCTGCCTAACTGCGGTCAATTGGCACTTGCCAAAGCAAGGTTTCCCAGCACAAACTACAAAGCAGCAGCTCTCTTCTGGCAGAGGAAATCCCATGCAGTGTTGCCCCGCCGAGATAGTGTTGCTACACTGAGGCCCAGGGAAAACACACTGCCTAGAGAAATCCTAGCAAAGCCCTGTGTTTCCCCACAGGAATGTATGTCCGTTTCAGTTCTTCGCCAGCAACGGAGCAAAGAGGCAACGTCAGATTGTGTGTATCTCAGTGAGAGAAAGAACACTGTGACTTCCCCCGTTCCTCTGACGAAAGCAGTTAGAGGGAGAAAAGCGTCCTTTGCTTTCCCTTTCCCGCAATGAGCTTGACAGATCTGCCCTTCGCGAAGGGCCGTTTTCCCCCGGAGAACTGCCTCGCGGTAGCCCTGTTCTGGAAGTGGAACGAGTATGCAGTGTTAACGTTCAGCGAATGTGAAGGCTCACTTTGGCCCAGGGCAAACGAAGCGCCGGGGGAAATCTTAGGAGAGCCTGGCGCTTTTCCATGGTTCAAAGCGTGGAACTGCAGACTCTTTTGCAAAGAAGAGAGCGCACAGGTAACAGCAGCCTGCACGTTTCTCAGTGAAAGGGAGAACTCCCTGACTTCATCCAGTCCTCTGAGCAAAGCAGGCAGAAGGAGAGAAACTTTCTTTGCTTCCTCTTTCCTGCAACGAATTCCTCATTTGCTCTTGCAAATGCAAGGCTTCTTCTGAAAAACTATGTCACGGTGCAGGGATCCTTCCAGAGGATCAAGGACATAGTTTTAGCTGGAATGCCTTGGCAGAGCAGCCAGGGAGAAAAGGCCTCTTGTTATTCTCTTTTCTTTCTAACGCAAACCCTAACGCAAACCCTAAAATATAACACCAAAACCTAACCTAAACCTTAACACTATCCCTCACCCTAACTCTAACACTAATCTGAAACCTAATCATAAACCTAACCCTAACACTGAACCAAACTTAACCATGACCAGAACCACAATGCCTAACCGAAACCCTCACCCAAACCCTAACCCTAAACTACACCTCTAACCACTAACACCTTACCATAAACCTAATCCTAACCTTTATCCTAACCCTCACCCTTAACCTAAACTTCACACTAACCCTAAACCAAACCGTAACCCAAACCCTAAACATTACCCTTAACCCAAAACCGAACCCTAAACCTAACCTTAACACTAAGCTGAACACAAAACGAAACTTTAGCCCAAACCATAAAAATAACCCTCACCCTATCCTAAACTTCATTCAAACCCTAACCCTAAACCTAAACCTAACCCAAACCCTATCCTTGAACATAACTCTAACCATAATGCTAGTCCAAATGTAACCCTAAACCTAACCCTTACAATAGCCCTGAACCTAACCCTAAACCTAATCCTAACCCTAGACCTAAACCTAACCCTAACCCTAAATCTAACCTTGACCCTAAATTGAACACTGACTCTAACACTAAACCGGCACCTAAACCTAAATATTGCCCTACACCTAACCATAACCCAAACCCTAACCCCTAACACCAAAGCCTAACCCAAACCTTAACTCTAACTCGAACACTAACCTGAAACCTAATCATAAACCTAACCGTAACCCTAAACCAAACCTAACCATGGTCAGAACCACAATGCTTTACCAGAACCCTCACCCACCCCTAACCCTAAACTACACTTCTAACCCCTAACACCTTACCATAACCATAATCCTAAGCATACACAACCCTAACCCTAAACCTAAACCTCACCCCAACCACAATGCCTAACACAAACCGTAACCTTAGCTGTTTACACTAAACTTAACCCTAACCTAAAATCTAACCCTAACCCTAAAACTAAACACAACCCATAAACTTAACCCTAACCCTAAACATAACCTTAACACTAACCTGAAAACTAACCCAAACCTTAGCCATAACCCTAACCCTCACCCTATCTTAAACTTCATCCTATCCCTAACCTAAAGCTAACCCTAACTTTAACCCTAAACCTAACCCTAACCTTAACCATGGCCCACTTGTAACCCTAAACCTAACCCTTACAATATCTCTGACCCTAACCCTCACCCTAAACCTAATCCTAACCCTGACCCTAACCCTAACCTAACCTTAACCTAACATTAAGGCTACCATAAACTTACACCTAACCCTAACCTCTAACCCTAACTCTAACTGTAACCCTAGCCCTAACCCTAACAGTAACACCCAAAACACTCAACTGTAAATGGAACTCTAACTCTTACCCTAACACTATACTTAACCCTAAACAGAACCCTACCCTAAACCTTACCGAAACAATAACCCCTAACCCTAACTCTAAACCTAATCATTAGCCTAAACCTAAACTTAACCTTAAACCTAAACCTAAACACTCACCCGAACTCTAACCCTAACCCTAAACCTAAAACAAACCCTCACCCTTAACCAAAATTTCACCCTAATCATAACGCTAAACCTACCTTAAATTCATTCAAACCCTAACCAAAACTAAAACTAACCCTAACGCTAACACTAACCCCAAACCTAAAACTAAACATAACCTAACCCTAACCCCTAACCCTAAACCTCATAATTAAAATAAACTTCACACTAAGCCTAACCCTAAAACTAAAAAACAACCTAAACATGACACTAAATCTCCACCTAACCCTGACCCTAACCCTAATCCTAAGCATAAACCTAATCCTAACCGTAACTCTAACTCTAACCCTATCTGTAACAAACTAAAACATCAGCTTAACTGTAAACCTGACACTAACCCTCACACGAATCCCTAACCCATCCCCCAATCCTAACCCTATCCCTAATCCTAGCCCTAACCCTGAACTAAACCTAACCCTTACCTTAACCCTAAAATTAACCCTAACATTAACTCTACCCTAACCCTAAACTTAAGCCTAACAATAACTCTAAACGTAACCCTAACCCTAACCCAGCACTACCCTTTCCCGTAAACCCAGCCTTCACAGTAACCTTACCCCTACCGTAACCCTAACCCTAAACCTAACCCTGACACTAACCTTAACCCTAACTCTAACCTTAACCCTAACCCTCACTATTAACTGAAACTTCACCCTAACCCTAACCCTAACTCTAACTCTAACCCTAACCATAACAATTAACCTAAACCCTCTCCTTAACGGTAAAACTAACACTAACACACACCCTAACCCTTAACCGTGTCCCCAACCCTAAACCTAATGCTATCCCTAAACTTATCCCTAACCCTAACTCTAACACGAAGAGTAACCCTAATCTAATCCTAACCCTAACATTAACCTTAAACTTAAGACTAGCCTAACCATGAACCTAAACCTAACACCCTAAACCTAATGTCTAACATTACAATTCTAACCCTAATCCTAACCCTTATCCTAACCCTCCCACTTAACCTGAACTTCACACTAATACTAACCCTGTTCGTAAATCTAACCCTAAACATAACCCCTAACCCTAATCCAAACCCTAAACCTGACCTTAAAAGTAACGTGAGCACAAACCCAAACTCCAGCCCTAACCATAAAAATAACCCTCACCCTAGCCTAAACATCATCCAAACCCTAACCCTAACCTTAGCCCTAACCTAAACCTAAGCAAAACCCTTACCTTAAACCTAACTCTAACCATAACACTAGTCCATCTGAAACCCTAAACCTAACCCTTACGATAGGCCTGAACCTAACCCTAACCCTAAACATAATCCTAATCCTAAACCTAACCCTAACTCTAAACTTGACCCTAAATAGAACACTAGCTCTGACCCTAAATACAGCACTAACTCTAACCCTAAACTTGGACGTAAACCTAAATATTACCCTACACCTAACCCTAACCCTAAACCTAACCCTAACTCGAACTCTAACCCTAATCATAACACTTACCCTAAACCCTCACCTTAACTGTAAAACTAACCGTAGCCTTCACTCTAACCCCTAACCGTAGCCCACAACCCTAACCCTAATGCTAACCCTAGCCCTAACCACAACACTAACCTGAAACCCCTAAGCCATAAAGAGAACACTAACCCTAACGCAAACCCTAACCTATAACACCAAAACCTAAGCTAAACCTTAACACTATCCCTCACCCTAACTCTAACACTAACCCGAAACCTAATCATAAACCTAACCCTAACACTGAACCAAACTTAACCATGACCAGAACCACAATGCCTAACCGAAACCCTCACCCAAACCCTAACCCTAAACTACACCTCTAAACCCTAACACCTTACCATAACCATAATCCTAACTCTACCCAACCCTAACCATAAACCTAACACTCACCCCAACCACAATGCCTAACACAAATCGTAACCCTAACTGTTACACTTAACTTAACCCTAACCTAAAATCTAACCCTAACCCTAAAACTAAACACAACCCATAAACTTAACCCTAACCCTAAACATAAACTTAACACTAACCTGAAAACGAACCCAAACCTTAGCCATAACCCTAACCCTCACCCTACTTTACTTCACCCTATCCCTAACCTAAAGCTAACCCTAACTTTAACCCTAATCCTACCCCTAAACCTAACCCTAACCTTAACCTTGGCCCATCTGTAACCCTCAACCTAACCCTTATAATAACTCTGACACTAACCCTCGCCCGAAACCTAATTCTAATCCTAACCCTGACGTAACCCTAACCTAACCTTAACCCTAACTTTAAGCCTACCATAAACTTAACCTAAACCTAACCCCTAACCCAACTCTAACCCTAAACCTAGCCCTACCCTAACCGTAACAGTTACGCAAAACCCTCACCTTAACTGTAAACGTAAATCTAACTCTTACCGTAACCCTAAACTTAACCCTAATTATAACCCTATCCTAAACCTAACTGAAACACTAACCACTAACCCTAACTCTAACCCTAATGCTTAGCCTAAACCTAACCTTAACCCTAAACCTAACCTTAACCACTAATCCTAACTCTAACCCTAACCCGAAACCAAACCCTCACACTTAACCAAAATTTCAACCTAACCATAACCCTAAACCTACCCTAACTTCATTCAAACCCTAACCCTAAGCTAAACTAACACTAAACCTAACCCTAACCCTAAACCTAAATCTAACCCTAACCCTGAATCTAACCTGAACTCTAAACCCAAACCCTAAACCTGACCCTAACATGAATCCAAACACCTACCCCAACCCTAACCCTCATCCTTAACCTAAATTTCACCCTAAACCTAAGCCTAAAGCACTATCACCATACTCTAGCCCTAACTCTAAACTAACCTAACTCTAACCCTGAACCTTACTGTAGCACCCAAAAACATCAGCTTAATGTAAACATAACACTAATCCTCACATGAAACCCTAACCCTTTCCCTAACCCTATCCCTCATCCTAACCCTAAACCTGACGTAAACCTAACTCTTACCCTAACCTTAAACTTAACCTTAACCTTAACTCTACCCTAACCTTAACCGTAAACCTAACAATAACTCTAAACCTGACCTTAACCCTAACCCTAAGCCCTAGCACTAACTCTAAACCTAACCCTAACCTAGCCTTACACTTTACCGTAAACCTAGTCTTAACCCTAACCTGACCGCTACCTTAACCCTAATCTAAACCTAACCCTAACACTAACCTTAACCCTAAATCTAACATTAACCCTGAACCCCACTATTACCTGAAACTTCACCATGACCCTAACTCTAACCCTAACCATAACAATTACCCTAAACCCTCACCTTAACTGTAAACCTAAACCTAACCCTCACCATATCCCCAACCCTCACCCTAACGCCTAACTATATTCCTAACACTAAACCTAATGCTATCCCTAACCCTAACTGTAACCCTAACACGAACAGTAACCCTAATCGAACACTAACCCTAACATTCACCCTAAACTTAAACCTACCCTAACCATAAACCTAAAACTAGCACCCTAAACCTAACGTCTAACACTAACCCTAATCCTAACCCTAACCCTAGCTCTCACCCTTAACCTAAACTTCACACTAACCCTAAACCTAAAACTAACCCTAACACTAAACCTAACCCCTAACCCTAAACTGGACCCTAAATCTAACCATAACACTAACCTGAACACAAACCCAAACTCTAGCCCTAACCCTAAAAGTAACCCTCAGCTTATGCTAAGCTTCAACCAAATCCTAACCCTAACCATAACCGTAAACGTAAACCTAGCCCAAACCCTAACCTTAAACCTAACTCTAACCGTAAAGCTAGTCCATCTGTAACCCTAAACCTAAGCCTTACAATAGCTCTGAACCTAACCCTAATCCTAAGCCCAACAATAGACCTAATCCTAAACCTAAGCCGAACTCTAAACTTGACCCTAAATAGAACACTAACTCTAACCCTAAACCAGGACTTGAATCTAAAACTTACCCTGCACCTAACCCTGCACCTAACCCTAACTCTAACTCTAACCCTAATCCTAACACTTGCCCTAAAACCTAACCTTAACTGCAATACTAACTGTAACCCTCACCTAACCCCTAACCGTACCCCCAAAAGCTAACCCTAATGCTATCCCTAACCCTAACCCTAACACTCACCTGAAAACCTAAGCCCTAACGATAACCCTAACCCAAAACCTAACCCCTAGCACCAAAGCCTAACCCTAACTCTAACACTAACCCTAAACCTAATCATAATACTAACCCTAACCCTAAACCAAACCTAACCATGACCAGAACCACAATGCCTAACCGGAACCCTCACCCAAGCCCTAACCCAGAACTACTCCTCTAATCCCTAACACCTTCCCATAACCATAATCCTAACCCTACCCAACCCTAATCCTAAACCTAATCCTCACACCAACCACAATGCCTAACACAAACCGTAAACCTAACCCTAACCGTAACACTGATCTTAACCCTAACCTAAAATCTACCCCTAACCCTAAAAGTAAACAGAACCCATAAACTTATTCCTAACCCTAAACATAACCTTAACACTAACCTGAAAACTCAAGCAAACCTTAGCCATAACCCTAACCCTCACCCTATCTTAAACTTCACCCTATCCCTAATCTAAAGCACACCCTAATTTTAACCCTGACCGTAACCTTAACCTTGACCCACCTGTAACCCCAAACCTAAACCTTACAATAACTCTGACCCTAACCCTCACCCTAAACCTAATTCTAATCCTAACCCTGACCCTAACCCTAACCAAACCTTAACCCTAACTTTACCCTACCATAAACTGAAACCTAACCCTAACCGGTAACCCGAAATCTAAACCTAACCCTAGCCCTAGCCCTACACCTAACCCTAACCCTAAATGTAACACTTACTCAAAACCCTCACCTTAACTGTAAACATAAATCTAACTCTTAACCTAACCTTAAATATAAACCTACCCTAAACCTAACCGAAACACTAACACCTAACTCGAAATCAAATCCTGATGTTTAGCCTAAACCTAACCTTAACCCTAAGCCTAACCCTAACCACTAACCCTAATTCTAACCCTAACCCTAAGCCTGATCCTATACCGAACCCTAACCCTTACCCTAAACCTGACCCTAACATTAACCGAAACACCGAACCCTAACCCAAACCCTAAACCTAACCCTAACCTTAACCCAAACACCTAACCCTAACGCTAACCCTAACCCTCATCCTTAACATAAATTTCAAGATAAACCTAAGCCTAACCTTAACCCTAAAACTAAACCTAACCCTAAACTATCCCCTAAATATAGCCCTAAACCTAAACCTCATCCTAACCCTGACTACAACCCTGACCTAACCGTAACACTGTAAAACATCAGCTTAAGTGTAAACCTAACACTAACCCTCCCACGAACACCTAACCCTTTCCCTAACCCTAACCCTAATCCTAACCTTAACCCTGACCTAAACCTAACACTTACCCTAACGCTAAGCTTAACCTTAACTCCACCCTAAAACTAACAAAAACTCTAAACCTGACCCTACCTCTTACCCTAAACCCTAGTACTAGCTCTAACTCTAAACCTAACCCTAACCTAGCCCTACCCTTTACCGTAAACCTAGCCTTAACCCTAACCTTACCCCTACCGTAACCCTAACGCTAACACTAAACTTAACCCTAACTGTAATCTTAGCCCTAACCCTTACCCTGACCCTGACTATTAACTGAAACTTCACCCTAAACCTAACCCAAACCCTAACTCGAACCCTAACTAGAACACTTACCCTAAACCCTCACCTTAACTGTAAACCTAACCCTAACCCACACCCTAACCACAACCCTCACCCTAACCCCTAACCGTATCCCCAAACCTAAACCTAATGCTATCCGTAACCCTATCCCTAACCCAAACACGAGCATTAAACCTAATCTAACCCTAACTCTAACATGAACCCAACCCTAACCATAAACCTAACGTTAGCATCCTAAATCTAACCTCTAACACTAACTATAATCCTAACCCTAATTCTAACTCTTATCCTAACCCTCACCCTTAACCTAAACTTCACACTAACCCTAAACCAAAACATAACCCTAACCCTAAACATAACCCCTAACCCTAACCTGAACCCTAGCCTTAAAGCTAACCTGAACACAAACCCAAACTCTAGCCCTAACCATAAAAATAACCCTCACCCTATCCTAAACTTCATCCAAACTCTAACACTACCTTAAACCTAAACCTAACCCAAACCCTAACCTTAAACCTACCTCTAACCATAGCGCTAGTCCATCTGTAACCCTAAACCTAACCCTTACAATAGCCCTGAAATTAACCCTAAACCTAATCCTAGCCCTAGGCCTAATCCTAACCTAACCCTAACTGCATCCTTGACCCTAGAGAGAACACTAACTCTAACCCTAAACCTGGACCTAAACCTAAATCTTCCCCTACACCTAACCCTAAACCTAAAAATAACTCCAACTCTAACCCTAATCATAACACTTATCCTAAACCCACACTTTAACTGTAAAACTAACCGTAACCCTCACCCTAACCCCTAACCGTATCCCCCAAACCTAACCCTAATGCAATCCCTAACCTTAACCCTAAAACTAACCTGAAACCCCTGAGCCCTAACGATAACCCTAACTCTAACACAAACCCTAACCCCTAACACCAAAGCCTAATCCAAACCTTAACCCTAACTCTCACCCTAACTCTAACACTAACCCGAAACCGAATCATAAACCTAAACCAAACCCAATCATGACCAGAACCACAATTCCTAACCGGAACCCTCACCCAAACCCTAACCCTAAACTACACCTCTAACCACTAACACCTTACCATAAACCTAATCCTAACCTTTATCCTAACCCTCACCCTTAACCTAAACTTCACACTAACCCTAAACCAAAGCGTAACCCAAACCCTAAACATAACCCCTAACCCAAAACCGAACCCTAAACCTAACCTTAACACTAAGCTGAACACAAAACCAAACTTTAGCCCAAACCATAAAAATAACCCTCACCCTATCCTAAACTTCATCCAAACCCTAACCCTAAACCTAAACCTAACCCAAACCCTATCCTTGAACATAACTCTAACCATAATGCTAGTCCAAATGTAACCCTAAACCTAACCCTTACAATAGCCCTGAACCTAACCCTAAACCTAATCCTAACCCTAGACCTAAACCTAACCCTAACCCTAAATCTAACCTTGACCCTAAATTGAACACTGACTCTAACACTAAACCGGCACCTAAACCTAAATATTGCCCTACACCTAACCATAACCCAAACCCTAACCCCTAACACCAAAGCCTAACCCAAACCTTAACTCTAACTCGAACACTAACCTGAAACCTACTCATAAACTTAACCGTAACCGTAAACCAAACCTAACCGTGGTCAGAACCACAATGCTTTACCAGAACCCTCACCCACCCCTAACCCTAAACTACACTTCTAACCCCTAACACCTTACCATAACCATAATCCTAAGCATACACAACCCTAACCCTAAACCTAAACCTCACCCCAACCACAATGCCTAACACAAACCGTAACCTTAGCTGTTTACACTAAACTTAACCCTAACCTAAAATCTAACCCTAACCCTAAAACTAAACACAACCCATAAACTTAACCCTAACCCTAAACATAACCTTAACACTAACCTGAAAACTAACCCAAACCTTAGCCATAACCCTAACCCTCACCCTATCTTAAACTTCATCCTATCCCTAACCTAAAGCTAACCCTAACTTTAACCCTAAACCTAACCCTAACCTTAACCATGGCCCACTTGTAACCCTAAACCTAACCCTTACAATATCTCTGACCCTAACCCTCACCCTAAACCTAATCCTAACCCTGACCCTAAACCTAACCTAACCTTAACCTAACATTAAGGCTACCATAAACTTACACCTAACCCTAACCTCTAACCCTAACTCTAACTGTAACCCTAGCCCTAACCCTAACAGTAACACCCAAAACACTCAACTGTAAATGGAACTCTAACTCTTACCCTAACACTATTCTTAACCCTAAACAGAACCCTACCCTAAACCTTACCGAAACAATAACCCCTAACCCTAACTCTAAACCTAATCATTAGCCTAAACCTAAACTTAACCTTAAACCTAAAACATAAACACTCACCCGAACTCTAACCCTAACCCTAAACCTAAAACAAACCCTCACCCTTAACCAAAATTTCACCCTAACCATAACGCTAAACCTACCTTAAATTCATTCAAACCCTAACCAAAACTAAAACTAACCCTAACGCTAACACTAACCCCAAACCTAAAACTAAACATAACCTAAGCCTAACCCCTAACCCTAAACCTCATAATTAAAATAAACTTCACACTAAGCCTAACCCTAAAACTAAAAAAACAACCTAAACATGACACTAAATCTCCACCTAACCCTGACCCTAACCCTAACCCTAATCCTAAGCATAAACCTAGTCCTAACCCGAACTCTAACCCTAACCCTAACTGTAACACCCTAAAACATCAGCTTAACTGTAAACCTGACACCAACCCTCACAAGAATCCCTAACCCATCCCCCAATCCTAACCCTATCCCTAATCCTAGCCCTAACCCTGAACTAAACCTAACCCTTACCCTAACCCTAAAATTAACCCTAACATTAACTCTACCCTAACCCTAAACTTAAGCCTAACAATAACTCTAAACGTAACCCTAACCCTAACCCAGCACTACCCTTTACTGTAAACCTAGCCTTCACAGTAACCTTACCCCTACCGTAACCCTAACCCTAAACCTAACCCTGACACTAACCTTAACCCTAACTCTAACCTTAACCCTAACCCTCACTATTAACTGAAACTTCACCCTAACCCTAACCCTAACTCTAACTCTAACCCTAACCATAACAATTAACCTAAACCCTCTCCTTAACGGTAAAACTAACACTAACACACACCCTAACCCTTAACCGTGTCCCCAACCCTAAACCTAATGCTATCCCGAAACTTATCCCTAACCCTAACTCTAACACGAAGAGTAACCCTAATCTAATCCTAACCCTAACATTAACCTTAAACTTAAGACTAGCCTAACCATGAACCTAAACCTAACACCCTAAACCTAATGTGTAACATTATAATTCTAACCCTAATCCTAACCCTTATCCTAACCCTCCCACTTAACCTGAACTTCACACTAATACTAACCCTGTTCGTAAATCTAACCCTAAACATAACCCCTAACCCTAATCCAAACCCTAAACCTGACCTTAAAAGTGACGTGAGCACAAACCCAAACTCCAGCCCTAACCATAAAAATAACCCTCACCCTAGCCTAAACATCATCCAAACCCTAACCCTAACCTTAGCCCTAACCTAAACCTAAGCAAAACCCTTACCTTAAACCTAACTCTAACCATAACACTAGTCCATCTGAAACCCTAAACCTAACCCTTACGATAGGCCTGAACCTAACCCTAACCCTAAACATAATCCTAATCCTAAACCTAACCCTAACTCTAAACTTGACCCTAAATAGAACACTAGCTCTGACCCTAAATACAGCACTAACTCTAACCCTAAACTTGGACGTAAACCTAAATATTACCCTACACCTAACCCTAACCCTAAACCTAACCCTAACTCGAACTCTAACCCTAATCATAACACTTACCCTAAACCCTCACCTTAACTGTAAAACTAACCGTAGCCTTCACTCTAACCCCTAACCGTAGCCCACAACCCTAACCCTAATGCTAACCCTAGCCCTAACCACAACACTAACCTGAAACCCCTAAGCCATAAAGAGAACACTAACCCTAACGCAAACCCTAACCTATAACACCAAAACCTTACCTAAACCTTAACACTATCCCTCACCCTAACTCTAACACTAACCCGAAACCTAATCATAAACCTAACCCTAACACTGAACCAAACTTAACCATGACCAGAACCACAATGCCTAACCGAAACCCTCACCCAAACCCTAACCCTAAACTACACCTCTAAACCCTAACACCTTACCATAACCATAATCCTAACTCTACCCAACCCTAACCATAAACCTAACACTCACCCCAACCACAATGCCTAACACAAATCGTAACCCTAACTGTTACACTTAACTTAACCCTAACCTAAAATCTAACCCTAACCCTAAAACTAAACACAACCCATAAACTTAACCCTAACCCTAAACATAAACTTTACACTAACCTGAAAACGAACCCAAACCTTAGCCATAACCCTAACCCTCACCCTACTTTACTTCACCCTATCCCTAACCTAAAGCTAACCCTAACTTTAACCCTAATCCTACCCCTAAACCTAACCCTAACCTTAACCTTGGCCCATCTGTAACCCTCAACCTAACCCTTATAATAACTCTGACACTAACCCTCGCCCGAAACCTAATTCTAATCCTAACCCTGACGTAACCCTAACCTAACCTTAACCCTAACTTTAAGCCTACCATAAACTTAACCTAAACCTAACCCCTAACCCAACTCTAACCCTAAACCTAGCCCTACCCTAACCGTAACAGTTACGCAAAACCCTCACCTTAACTGTAAACGTAAATCTAACTCTTACCGTAACCCTAAACTTAACCCTAATTATAACCCTATCCTAAACCTAACTGAAACACTAACCACTAACCCTAACTCTAACCCTAATGCTTAGCCTAAACCTAACCTTAACCCTAAACCTAACCTTAACCACTAATCCTAACTCTAACCCTAACCCGAAACCAAACCCTCACACTTAACCAAAATTTCAACCTAACCATAACCCTAAACCTACCCTAACTTCATTCAAACCCTAACCCTAAGCTAAACTAACACTAAACCTAACCCTAACCCTAAACCTAAATCTAACCCTAACCCTGAATCTAACCTGAACTCTAAACCCAAACCCTAAACCTGACCCTAACATTAATCCAAACACCTACCCCAACCCTAACCCTCATCCTTAACCTAAATTTCACCCTAAACCTAAGCCTAAAGCACTATCACCATACTCTAGCCCTAACTCTAAACTAACCTAACTCTAACCCTGAACCTTACTGTAGCACCCAAAAACATCAGCTTAATGTAAACATAACACTAATCCTCACATGAAACCCTAACCCTTTCCCTAACCCTATCCCTCATCCTAACCCTAAACCTGACGTAAACCTAACTCTTACCCTAACCTTAAACTTAACCTTAACCTTAACTCTACCCTAACCTTAACCGTAAACCTAACAATAACTCTAAACCTGACCTTAACCCTAACCCTAAGCCCTAGCACTAACTCTAAACCTAACCCTAACCTAGCCTTACACTTTACCGTAAACCTAGTCTTAACCCTAACCTGACCGCTACCTTAACCCTAATCTAAACCTAACCCTAACACTAACCTTAACCCTAAATCTAACATTAACCCTGAACCCCACTATTACCTGAAACTTCACCATGACCCTAACTCTAACCCTAACCATAACAATTACCCTAAACCCTCACCTTAACTGTAAACCTAAACCTAACCCTCACCATATCCCCAACCCTCACCCTAACGCCTAACTATATTCCTAACACTAAACCTAATGCTATCCCTAACCCTAACTGTAACCCTAACACGAACAGTAACCCTAATCGAACACTAACCCTAACATTCACCCTAAACTTAAACCTACCCTAACCATAAACCTAAAACTAGCACCCTAAACCTAACGTCTAACACTAACCCTAATCCTAACCCTAACCCTAGCTCTCACCCTTAACCTAAACTTCACACTAACCCTAAACCTAAAACTAACCCTAACACTAAACCTAACCCCTAACCCTAAACTGGACCCTAAATCTAACCATAACACTAACCTGAACACAAACCCAAACTCTAGCCCTAACCCTAAAAGTAACCCTCAGCTTATGCTAAGCTTCAACCAAATCCTAACCCTAACCATAACCGTAAACGTAAACCTAGCCCAAACCCTAACCTTAAACCTAACTCTAACCGTAAAGCTAGTCCATCTGTAACCCTAAACCTAAGCCTTACAATAGCTCTGAACCTAACCCTAATCCTAAGCCCAACAATAGACCTAATCCTAAACCTAAGCCGAACTCTAAACTTGACCCTAAATAGAACACTAACTCTAACCCTAAACCAGGACTTGAATCTAAAACTTACCCTGCACCTAACCCTGCACCTAACCCTAACTCTAACTCTAACCCTAATCCTAACACTTGCCCTAAAACCTAACCTTAACTGCAATACTAACTGTAACCCTCACCTAACCCCTAACCGTACCCCCAAAAGCTAACCCTAATGCTATCCCTAACCCTAACCCTAACACTCACCTGAAAACCTAAGCCCTAACGATAACCCTAACCCAAAACCTAACCCCTAGCACCAAAGCCTAACCCTAACTCTAACACTAACCCTAAACCTAATCATAATACTAACCCTAACCCTAAACCAAACCTAACCATGACCAGAACCACAATGCCTAACCGGAACCCTCACCCAAGCCCTAACCCAGAACTACTCCTCTAATCCCTAACACCTTCCCATAACCATAATCCTAACCCTACCCAACCCTAATCCTAAACCTAATCCTCACACCAACCACAATGCCTAACACAAACCGTAAACCTAACCCTAACCGTAACACTGATCTTAACCCTAACCTAAAATCTACCCCTAACCCTAAAAGTAAACAGAACCCATAAACTTATTCCTAACCCTAAACATAACCTTAACACTAACCTGAAAACTCAAGCAAACCTTAGCCATAACCCTAACCCTCACCCTATCTTAAACTTCACCCTATCCCTAATCTAAAGCACACCCTAATTTTAACCCTGACCGTAACCTTAACCTTGACCCACCTGTAACCCCAAACCTAACCCTTACAATAACTCTGACCCTAACCCTCACCCTAAACCTAATTCTAATCCTAACCCTGACCCTAACCCTAACCAAACCTTAACCCTAACTTTACCCTACCATAAACTGAAACCTAACCCTAACCGGTAACCCGAAATCTAAACCTAACCCTAGCCCTAGCCCTACACCTAACCCTAACCCTAAATGTAACACTTACTCAAAACCCTCACCTTAACTGTAAACATAAATCTAACTCTTAACCTAACCTTAAATATAAACCTACCCTAAACCTAACCGAAACACTAACACCTAACTCGAAATCAAATCCTGATGTTTAGCCTAAACCTAACCTTAACCCTAAGCCTAACCCTAACCACTAACCCTAATTCTAACCCTAACCCTAAGCCTGATCCTATACCGAACCCTAACCCTTACCCTAAACCTGACCCTAACATTAACCGAAACACCGAACCCTAACCCAAACCCTAAACCTAACCCTAACCTTAACCCAAACACCTAACCCTAACGCTAACCCTAACCCTCATCCTTAACATAAATTTCAAGATAAACCTAAGCCTAACCTTAACCCTAAAACTAAACCTAACCCTAAACTATCCCCTAAATATAGCCCTAAACCTAAACCTCATCCTAACCCTGACTACAACCCTGACCTAACCGTAACACTGTAAAACATCAGCTTAAGTGTAAACCTAACACTAACCCTCCCACGAACACCTAACCCTTTCCCTAACCCTAACCCTAATCCTAACCTTAACCCTGACCTAAACCTAACACTTACCCTAACGCTAAGCTTAACCTTAACTCCACCCTAAAACTAACAAAAACTCTAAACCTGACCCTACCTCTTACCCTAAACCCTAGTACTAGCTCTAACTCTAAACCTAACCCTAACCTAGCCCTACCCTTTACCGTAAACCTAGCCTTAACCCTAACCTTACCCCTACCGTAACCCTAACGCTAACACTAAACTTAACCCTAACTGTAATCTTAGCCCTAACCCTTACCCTGACCCTGACTATTAACTGAAACTTCACCCTAAACCTAACCCAAACCCTAACTCGAACCCTAACTAGAACACTTACCCTAAACCCTCACCTTAACTGTAAACCTAACCCTAACCCACACCCTAACCACAACCCTCACCCTAACCCCTAACCGTATCCCCAAACCTAAACCTAATGCTATCCGTAACCCTATCCCTAACCCAAACACGAGCATTAAACCTAATCTAACCCTAACTCTAACATGAACCCAACCCTAACCATAAACCTAAAGTTAGCATCCTAAATCTAACCTCTAACACTAACTATAATCCTAACCCTAATTCTAACTCTTATCCTAACCCTCACCCTTAACCTAAACTTCACACTAACCCTAAACCAAAACATAACCCTAACCCTAAACATAACCCCTAACCCTAACCTGAACCCTAGCCTTAAAGCTAACCTGAACACAAACCCAAACTCTAGCCCTAACCATAAAAATAACCCTCACCCTATCCTAAACTTCATCCAAACTCTAACACTACCTTAAACCTAAACCTAACCCAAACCCTAACCTTAAACCTACCTCTAACCATAGCGCTAGTCCATCTGTAACCCTAAACCTAACCCTTACAATAGCCCTGAAATTAACCCTAAACCTAATCCTAGCCCTAGGCCTAATCCTAACCTAACCCTAACTGCACCCTTGACCCTAGAGAGAACACTAACTCTAACCCTAAACCTGGACCTAAACCTAAATCTTCCCCTACACCTAACCCTAAACCTAAAAATAACTCCAACTCTAACCCTAATCATAACACTTATCCTAAACCCACACTTTAACTGTAAAACTAACCGTAACCCTCACCCTAACCCCTAACCGTATCCCCCAAACCTAACCCTAATGCAATCCCTAACCTTAACCCTAAAACTAACCTGAAACCCCTGAGCCCTAACGATAACCCTAACTCTAACACAAACCCTAACCCCTAACACCAAAGCCTAATCCAAACCTTAACCCTAACTCTCACCCTAACTCTAACACTAACCCGAAACCGAATCATAAACCTAAACCAAACCCAATCATGACCAGAACCACAATTCCTAACCGGAACCCTCACCCAAACCCTAACCCTAAACTACACCTCTAACCACTAACACCTTACCATAAACCTAATCCTAACCTTTATCCTAACCCTCACCCTTAACCTAAACTTCACACTAACCCTAAACCAAAGCGTAACCCAAACCCTAAACATAACCCCTAACCCAAAACCGAACCCTAAACCTAACCTTAACACTAAGCTGAACACAAAACCAAACTTTAGCCCAAACCATAAAAATAACCCTCACCCTATCCTAAACTTCATCCAAACCCTAACCCTAAACCTAAACCTAACCCAAACCCTATCCTTGAACATAACTCTAACCATAATGCTAGTCCAAATGTAACCCTAAACCTAACCCTTACAATAGCCCTGAACCTAACCCTAAACCTAATCCTAACCCTAGACCTAAACCTAACCCTAACCCTAAATCTAACCTTGACCCTAAATTGAACACTGACTCTAACACTAAACCGGCACCTAAACCTAAATATTGCCCTACACCTAACCATAACCCAAACCCTAACCCCTAACACCAAAGCCTAACCCAAACCTTAACTCTAACTCGAACACTAACCTGAAACCTACTCATAAACTTAACCGTAACCGTAAACCAAACCTAACCGTGGTCAGAACCACAATGCTTTACCAGAACCCTCACCCACCCCTAACCCTAAACTACACTTCTAACCCCTAACACCTTACCATAACCATAATCCTAAGCATACACAACCCTAACCCTAAACCTAAACCTCACCCCAACCACAATGCCTAACACAAACCGTAACCTTAGCTGTTTACACTAAACTTAACCCTAACCTAAAATCTAACCCTAACCCTAAAACTAAACACAACCCATAAACTTAACCCTAACCCTAAACATAACCTTAACACTAACCTGAAAACTAACCCAAACCTTAGCCATAACCCTAACCCTCACCCTATCTTAAACTTCATCCTATCCCTAACCTAAAGCTAACCCTAACTTTAACCCTAAACCTAACCCTAACCTTAACCATGGCCCACTTGTAACCCTAAACCTAACCCTTACAATATCTCTGACCCTAACCCTCACCCTAAACCTAATCCTAACCCTGACCCTAAACCTAACCTAACCTTAACCTAACATTAAGGCTACCATAAACTTACACCTAACCCTAACCTCTAACCCTAACTCTAACTGTAACCCTAGCCCTAACCCTAACAGTAACACCCAAAACACTCAACTGTAAATGGAACTCTAACTCTTACCCTAACACTATTCTTAACCCTAAACAGAACCCTACCCTAAACCTTACCGAAACAATAACCCCTAACCCTAACTCTAAACCTAATCATTAGCCTAAACCTAAACTTAACCTTAAACCTAAAACATAAACACTCACCCGAACTCTAACCCTAACCCTAAACCTAAAACAAACCCTCACCCTTAACCAAAATTTCACCCTAACCATAACGCTAAACCTACCTTAAATTCATTCAAACCCTAACCAAAACTAAAACTAACCCTAACGCTAACACTAACCCCAAACCTAAAACTAAACATAACCTAAGCCTAACCCCTAACCCTAAACCTCATAATTAAAATAAACTTCACACTAAGCCTAACCCTAAAACTAAAAAAACAACCTAAACATGACACTAAATCTCCACCTAACCCTGACCCTAACCCTAACCCTAATCCTAAGCATAAACCTAGTCCTAACCCGAACTCTAACCCTAACCCTAACTGTAACACCCTAAAACATCAGCTTAACTGTAAACCTGACACCAACCCTCACAAGAATCCCTAACCCATCCCCCAATCCTAACCCTATCCCTAATCCTAGCCCTAACCCTGAACTAAACCTAACCCTTACCCTAACCCTAAAATTAACCCTAACATTAACTCTACCCTAACCCTAAACTTAAGCCTAACAATAACTCTAAACGTAACCCTAACCCTAACCCAGCACTACCCTTTACTGTAAACCTAGCCTTCACAGTAACCTTACCCCTACCGTAACCCTAACCCTAAACCTAACCCTGACACTAACCTTAACCCTAACTCTAACCTTAACCCTAACCCTCACTATTAACTGAAACTTCACCCTAACCCTAACCCTAACTCTAACTCTAACCCTAACCATAACAATTAACCTAAACCCTCTCCTTAACGGTAAAACTAACACTAACACACACCCTAACCCTTAACCGTGTCCCCAACCCTAAACCTAATGCTATCCCTAAACTTATCCCTAACCCTAACTCTAACACGAAGAGTAACCCTAATCTAATCCTAACCCTAACATTAACCTTAAACTTAAGACTAGCCTAACCATGAACCTAAACCTAACACCCTAAACCTAATGTGTAACATTATAATTCTAACCCTAATCCTAACCCTTATCCTAACCCTCCCACTTAACCTGAACTTCACACTAATACTAACCCTGTTCGTAAATCTAACCCTAAACATAACCCCTAACCCTAATCCAAACCCTAAACCTGACCTTAAAAGTGACGTGAGCACAAACCCAAACTCCAGCCCTAACCATAAAAATAACCCTCACCCTAGCCTAAACATCATCCAAACCCTAACCCTAACCTTAGCCCTAACCTAAACCTAAGCAAAACCCTTACCTTAAACCTAACTCTAACCATAACACTAGTCCATCTGAAACCCTAAACCTAACCCTTACGATAGGCCTGAACCTAACCCTAACCCTAAACATAATCCTAATCCTAAACCTAACCCTAACTCTAAACTTGACCCTAAATAGAACACTAGCTCTGACCCTAAATACAGCACTAACTCTAACCCTAAACTTGGACGTAAACCTAAATATTACCCTACACCTAACCCTAACCCTAAACCTAACCCTAACTCGAACTCTAACCCTAATCATAACACTTACCCTAAACCCTCACCTTAACTGTAAAACTAACCGTAGCCTTCACTCTAACCCCTAACCGTAGCCCACAACCCTAACCCTAATGCTAACCCTAGCCCTAACCACAACACTAACCTGAAACCCCTAAGCCATAAAGAGAACACTAACCCTAACGCAAACCCTAACCTATAACACCAAAACCTTACCTAAACCTTAACACTATCCCTCACCCTAACTCTAACACTAACCCGAAACCTAATCATAAACCTAACCCTAACACTGAACCAAACTTAACCATGACCAGAACCACAATGCCTAACCGAAACCCTCACCCAAACCCTAACCCTAAACTACACCTCTAAACCCTAACACCTTACCATAACCATAATCCTAACTCTACCCAACCCTAACCATAAACCTAACACTCACCCCAACCACAATGCCTAACACAAATCGTAACCCTAACTGTTACACTTAACTTAACCCTAACCTAAAATCTAACCCTAACCCTAAAACTAAACACAACCCATAAACTTAACCCTAACCCTAAACATAAACTTAACACTAACCTGAAAACGAACCCAAACCTTAGCCATAACCCTAACCCTCACCCTACTTTACTTCACCCTATCCCTAACCTAAAGCTAACCCTAACTTTAACCCTAATCCTACCCCTCAACCTAACCCTAACCTTAACCTTGGCCCATCTGTAACCCTCAACCTAACCCTTATAATAACTCTGACACTAACCCTCGCCCGAAACCTAATTCTAATCCTAACCCTGACGTAACCCTAACCTAACCTTAACCCTAACTTTAAGCCTACCATAAACTTAACCTAAACCTAACCCCTAACCCAACTCTAACCCTAAACCTAGCCCTACCCTAACCGTAACAGTTACGCAAAACCCTCACCTTAACTGTAAACGTAAATCTAACTCTTACCGTAACCCTAAACTTAACCCTAATTATAACCCTATCCTAAACCTAACTGAAACACTAACCACTAACCCTAACTCTAACCCTAATGCTTAGCCTAAACCTAACCTTAACCCTAAACCTAACCTTAACCACTAATCCTAACTCTAACCCTAACCCGAAACCAAACCCTCACACTTAACCAAAATTTCAACCTAACCATAACCCTAAACCTACCCTAACTTCATTCAAACCCTAACCCTAAGCTAAACTAACACTAAACCTAACCCTAACCCTAAACCTAAATCTAACCCTAACCCTGAATCTAACCTGAACTCTAAACCCAAACCCTAAACCTGACCCTAACATTAATCCAAACACCTACCCCAACCCTAACCCTCATCCTTAACCTAAATTTCACCCTAAACCTAAGCCTAAAGCACTATCACCATACTCTAGCCCTAACTCTAAACTAACCTAACTCTAACCCTGAACCTTACTGTAGCACCCAAAAACATCAGCTTAATGTAAACATAACACTAATCCTCACATGAAACCCTAACCCTTTCCCTAACCCTATCCCTCATCCTAACCCTAAACCTGACGTAAACCTAACTCTTACCCTAACCTTAAACTTAACCTTAACCTTAACTCTACCCTAACCTTAACCGTAAACCTAACAATAACTCTAAACCTGACCTTAACCCTAACCCTAAGCCCTAGCACTAACTCTAAACCTAACCCTAACCTAGCCTTACACTTTACCGTAAACCTAGTCTTAACCCTAACCTGACCGCTACCTTAACCCTAATCTAAACCTAACCATAACACTAACCTTAACCCTAAATCTAACATTAACCCTGAACCCCACTATTACCTGAAACTTCACCATGACCCTAACTCTAACCCTAACCATAACAATTACCCTAAACCCTCACCTTAACTGTAAACCTAAACCTAACCCTCACCATATCCCCAACCCTCACCCTAACGCCTAACTATATTCCTAACACTAAACCTAATGCTATCCCTAACCCTAACTGTAACCCTAACACGAACAGTAACCCTAATCGAACACTAACCCTAACATTCACCCTAAACTTAAACCTACCCTAACCATAAACCTAAAACTAGCACCCTAAACCTAACGTCTAACACTAACCCTAATCCTAACCCTAACCCTAGCTCTCACCCTTAACCTAAACTTCACACTAACCCTAAACCTAAAACTAACCCTAACGCTAAACCTAACCCCTAACCCTAAACTGGACCCTAAATCTAACCATAACACTAACCTGAACACAAACCCAAACTCTAGCCCTAACCCTAAAAGTAACCCTCAGCCTATGCTAAGCTTCAACCAAATCCTAACCCTAACCATAACCGTAAACGTAAACCTAGCCCAAACCCTAACCTTAAACCTAACTCTAACCGTAAAGCTAGTCCATCTGTAACCCTAAACCTAAGCCTTACAATAGCTCTGAACCTAACCCTAATCCTAAGCCCAACAATAGACCTAATCCTAAACCTAAGCCGAACTCTAAACTTGACCCTAAATAGAACACTAACTCTAACCCTAAACCAGGACTTGAATCTAAAACTTACCCTGCACCTAACCCTGCACCTAACCCTAACTCTAACTCTAACCCTAATCCTAACACTTGCCCTAAAACCTAACCTTAACTGCAATACTAACTGTAACCCTCACCTAACCCCTAACCGTACCCCCAAAAGCTAACCCTAATGCTATCCCTAACCCTAACCCTAACACTCACCTGAAAACCTAAGCCCTAACGATAACCCTAACCCAAAACCTAACCCCTAGCACCAAAGCCTAACCCTAACTCTAACACTAACCCTAAACCTAATCATAAAACTAACCCTAACCCTAAACCAAACCTAACCATGACCAGAACCACAATGCCTAACCGGAACCCTCACCCAAGCCCTAACCCAGAACTACTCCTCTAATCCCTAACACCTTCCCATAACCATAATCCTAACCCTACCCAACCCTAATCCTAAACCTAATCCTCACACCAACCACAATGCCTAACACAAACCGTAAACCTAACCCTAACCGTAACACTGAACTTAACCCTAACCTAAAATCTACCCCTAACCCTAAAAGTAAACAGAACCCATAAACTTATTCCTAACCCTAAACATAACCTTAACACTAACCTGAAAACTCAAGCAAACCTTAGCCATAACCCTAACCCTCACCCTATCTTAAACTTCACCCTATCCCTAATCTAAAGCACACCCTAACTTTAACCCTGACCGTAACCTTAACCTTGACCCACCTGTAACCCCAAACCTAACCCTTACAATAACTCTGACCCTAACCCTCACCCTAAACCTAATCCTAATCCTAACCCTGACCCTAACCCTAACCAAACCTTAACCCTAACTTTACCCTACCATAAACTGAAACCTAACCCTAACCGGTAACCCGAAATCTAAACCTAACCCTAGCCCTAGCCCTACACCTAACCCTAACCCTAAATGTAACACTTACTCAAAACCCTCACCTTAACTGTAAACATAAATCTAACTCTTAACCTAACCTTAAATATAAACCTACCCTAAACCTAACCGAAACACTAACACCTAACTCGAAATCAAATCCTGATGTTTAGCCTAAACCTAACCTTAACCCTAAGCCTAACCCTAACCACTAACCCTAATTCTAACCCTAACCCTAAGCCTGATCCTATACCGAACCCTAACCCTTACCCTAAACCTGACCCTAACATTAACCGAAACACCGAACCCTAACCCAAACCCTAAACCTAACCCTAACCTTAACCCAAACACCTAACCCTAACGCTAACCCTAACCCTCATCCTTAACATAAATTTCAAGATAAACCTAAGCCTAACCTTAACCCTAAAACTAAACCTAACCCTAAACTATCCCCTAAATATAGCCCTAAACCTAAACCTCATCCTAACCCTAACTACAACCCTGACCTAACCGTAACACTGTAAAACATCAGCTTAAGTGTAAACCTAACACTAACCCTCCCACGAACACCTAACCCTTTCCCTAAACCTAACCCTATCCCTAATCCTAACCTTAACCCTGACCTAAACCTAACACTTACCCTAACGCTAAACTTAACCTTAACTCCACCCTAAAACTAACAAAAACTCTAAACCTGACCCTACCTCTTACCCTAAACCCTAGAACTAGCTCTAACTCTAAACCTAACCCTAACCTAGCCCTACCCTTTACCGTAAACCTAGCCTTAACCCTAACCTTACCCCTACCGTAACCCTAACCCTAACACTAAACTTAACCCTAACTGTAATCTTAACCCTAACCCTTACCCTGACCCTGACTATTAACTGAAACTTCACCCTAAACCTAACCCAAACCCTAACTCGAACCCTAACTATAACACTTACCCTAAACCCTCACCTTAACTGTAAACCTAACCCTAACCCACACCCTAACCACAACCCTCACCCTAACCCCTAACCGTATCCCCAAACCTAAACCTAATGCTATCCGTAACCCTATCCCTAACCCAAACACGAGCATTAAACCTAATCTAACCCTAACTCTAACATGAACCCAACCCTAACCATAAACCTAACGTTAGCATCCTAAATCTAACCTCTAACACTAACTATAATCCTAACCCTAATTCTAACTCTTATCCTAACCCTCACCCTTAACCTAAACTTCACACTAACCCTAAACCAAAACATAACCCTAACCCTAAACATAACCCCTAACCCTAACCTGAACCCTAGCCTTAAAGCTAACCTGAACACAAACCCAAACTCTAGCCCTAACCATAAAAATAACCCTCACCCTATCCTAAACTTCATCCAAACTCTAACACTACCTTAAACCTAAACCTAACCCAAACCCTAACCTTAAACCTACCTCTAACCATAGCGCTAGTCCATCTGTAACCCTAAACCTAACCCTTACAATAGCCCTGAAATTAACCCTAAACCTAATCCTAGCCCTAGGCCTAATCCTAACCTAACCCTAACTGCACCCTTGACCCTAGAGAGAACACTAACTCTAACCCTAAACCTGGACCTAAACCTAAATCTTCCCCTACACCTAACCCTAAACCTAAAAATAACTCCAACTCTAACCCTAATCATAACACTTATCCTAAACCCACACTTTAACTGTAAAACTAACCGTAACCCTCACCCTAACCCCTAACCGTATCCCCCAAACCTAACCCTAATGCAATCCCTAACCTTAACCCTAAAACTAACCTGAAACCCCTGAGCCCTAACGATAACCCTAACTCTAACACAAACCCTAACCCCTAACACCAAAGCCTAATCCAAACCTTAACCCTAACTCTCACCCTAACTCTAACACTAACCCGAAACCGAATCATAAACCTAAACCAAACCCAATCATGACCAGAACCACAATTCCTAACCGGAACCCTCACCCAAACCCTAACCCTAAACTACACCTCTAACCACTAACACCTTACCATAAACCTAATCCTAACCTTTATCCTAACCCTCACCCTTAACCTAAACTTCACACTAACCCTAAACCAAAGCGTAACCCAAACCCTAAACATAACCCCTAACCCAAAACCGAACCCTAAACCTAACCTTAACACTAAGCTGAACACAAAACCAAACTTTAGCCCAAACCATAAAAATAACCCTCACCCTATCCTAAACTTCATCCAAACCCTAACCCTAAACCTAAACCTAACCCAAACCCTATCCTTGAACATAACTCTAACCATAATGCTAGTCCAAATGTAACCCTAAACCTAACCCTTACAATAGCCCTGAACCTAACCCTAAACCTAATCCTAACCCTAGACCTAAACCTAACCCTAACCCTAAATCTAACCTTGACCCTAAATTGAACACTGACTCTAACACTAAACCGGCACCTAAACCTAAATATTGCCCTACACCTAACCATAACCCAAACCCTAACCCCTAACACCAAAGCCTAACCCAAACCTTAACTCTAACTCGAACACTAACCTGAAACCTAATCATAAACCTAACCGTAACCCTAAACCAAACCTAACCATGGTCAGAACCACAATGCTTTACCAGAACCCTCACCCACCCCTAACCCTAAACTACACTTCTAACCCCTAACACCTTACCATAACCATAATCCTAAGCATACACAACCCTAACCCTAAACCTAAACCTCACCCCAACCACAATGCCTAACACAAACCGTAACCTTAGCTGTTTACACTAAACTTAACCCTAACCTAAAATCTAACCCTAACCCTAAAACTAAACACAACCCATAAACTTAACCCTAACCCTAAACATAACCTTAACACTAACCTGAAAACTAACCCAAACCTTAGCCATAACCCTAACCCTCACCCTATCTTAAACTTCATCCTATCCCTAACCTAAAGCTAACCCTAACTTTAACCCTAAACCTAACCCTAACCTTAACCATGGCCCACTTGTAACCCTAAACCTAACCCTTACAATATCTCTGACCCTAACCCTCACCCTAAACCTAATCCTAACCCTGACCCTAAACCTAACCTAACCTTAACCTAACATTAAGGCTACCATAAACTTACACCTAACCCTAACCTCTAACCCTAACTCTAACTGTAACCCTAGCCCTAACCCTAACAGTAACACCCAAAACACTCAACTGTAAATGGAACTCTAACTCTTACCCTAACACTATTCTTAACCCTAAACAGAACCCTACCCTAAACCTTACCGAAACAATAACCCCTAACCCTAACTCTAAACCTAATCATTAGCCTAAACCTAAACTTAACCTTAAACCTAAAACATAAACACTCACCCGAACTCTAACCCTAACCCTAAACCTGAAACAAACCCTCACCCTTAACCAAAATTTCACCCTAACCATAACGCTAAACCTACCTTAAATTCATTCAAACCCTAACCAAAACTAAAACTAACCCTAACGCTAACACTAACCCCAAACCTAAAACTAAACATAACCTAACCCTAACCCCTAACCCTAAACCTCATAATTAAAATAAACTTCACACTAAGCCTAACCCTAAAACTAAAAAACAACCTAAACATGACACTAAATCTCCACCTAACCCTGACCCTAACCCTAATCCTAAGCATAAACCTAATCCTAACCCTAACTCTAACTCTAACCCTAACTGTAACAAACTAAAACATCAGCTTAACTGTAAACCTGACACTAAACCTCACACGAATCCCTAACCCATCCCCCAATCCTAACCCTATCCCTAATCCTAGCCCTAACCCTGAACTAAACCTAACCCTTACCCTAACCCTAAAATTAACCCTAACATTAACTCTACCCTAACCCTAAACTTAAGCCTAACAATAACTCTAAACGTAACCCTAACCCTAACCCAGCACTACCCTTTCCCGTAAACCTAGCCTTCACAGTAACCTTACCCCTACCGTAACCCTAACCCTAAACCTAACCCTGACACTAACCTTAACCCTAACTCTAACCTTAACCCTAACCCTCACTATTAACTGAAACTTCACCCTAACCCTAACCCTAAATCTAACTCTAACCCTAACCATAACAATTAACCTAAACCCTCTCCTTAACGGTAAAACTAACACTAACACACACCCTAACCCTTAACCGTGTCCCCAACCCTAAGCCTAATGCTATCCCGAAACTTATCCCTAACCCTAACTCTAACACGAAGAGTAACCCTAATCTAATCCTAACCCTAACATTAACCTTAAACTTAAGACTAGCCTAACCATGAACCTAAACCTAACACCCTAAACCTAATGTCTAACATTATAATTCTAACCCTTATCCTAACCCTCCCACTTAACCTGAACTTCACACTAATACTAACCCTGTTCGTAAATCTAACCCTAAACATAACCCCTAACCCTAATCCAAACCCTAAACCTGACCTTAAAAGTAACGTGAGCACAAACCCAAACTCCAGCCCTAACCATAAAAATAACCCTCACCCTAGCCTAAACATCATCCAAACCCTAACCCTAACCTTAGCCCTAACCTAAACCTAAGCAAAACCCTTACCTTAAACCTAACTCTAACCATAACACTAGTCCATCTGAAACCCTAAACCTAACCCTTACGATAGGCCTGAACCTAACCCTAACCCTAAACATAATCCTAATCCTAAACCTAACCCTAACTCTAAACTTGACCCTAAATAGAACACTAGCTCTGACCCTAAATACAGCACTAACTCTAACCCTAAACTTGGACGTAAACCTAAATATTACCCTACACCTAACCCTAACCCTAAACCTAACCCTAACTCGAACTCTAACCCTAATCATAACACTTACCCTAAACCCTCACCTTAACTGTAAAACTAACCGTAGCCTTCACTCTAACCCCTAACCGTAGCCCACAACCCTAACCCTAATGCTAACCCTAGCCCTAACCACAACACTAACCTGAAACCCCTAAGCCATAAAGAGAACACTAACCCTAACGCAAACCCTAACCTATAACACCAAAACCTAAGCTAAACCTTAACACTATCCCTCACCCTAACTCTAACACTAACCCGAAACCAAATCATAAACCTAAACCAAACCCAACCATGACCAGAACCACAATTCCTAACTGGAACCCTCACCGAAACCCTAACCCTAAACTACACCTCTAACCACTAACACCTTACCATAAACCTAATACTAACCTTTATCCTAACCCTCACCCTTAACCTAAACTTCACACTAACCCTAAACCAAAGCGTAACCCAAACCCTAAACATAACCCCTAACCCAAAAACCGAACCCTAAACCTAACCTTAACACTAAGCTGAACACAAAACCAAACTTTAGCCCAAACCATAAAAATAACCCTCACCCTATCCTAAACTTCATCCAAGCCCTAATCCTATTCTTAACTGTAGACCTAAACCTAACCCAAACCCTAACCTTAAACCTAACTCTAAGTATAATGCTAGTCCACCTGTAACCCTAAACCTGAGCATTTCAATAGCCCTGAACTTAACCCTAAAACTAATCCTAATCCTAACTTTAGACCGAATCCTAAACCTAACTCTAACCTTGACCCTAAAGAGAACACTACCTCTCACCCTGAACCTGAAAGTAAACCTAAATCTTACCCTACATCTAAACCTAACCCTAAACCTAACCGTAACTCTAACTCTAACCCTAATCATAAGACTTGCCCTAAACCCTCCCCTTAACTGTAAAACTAACCTTAACCCTCACCAGAACCCCTAAACCTATCCCCCAACACTAACCCTAATGCTAGCCCTAACACTAACCTGAAACCCTAAGCCCTAACGATAACCCTAACCCAAACCAAACCCCTAACACCAAAGCCTAACCCAAACCTTAAACCAAACACTCACCCTAAATCTAACACTAACCCGAAACCTAATCATAAACCTAACCCTAACCCTAAACCAAACCTAACCATGGCCAGAACCAAAATGCCTAACCAGAACCCTCACCGAAACCCTAACCATAAACTACACCTCTAACCCCTAACACCTTATCATAACCATAATCTTAAGCCTACCCAACCCTGACGCTAAAACTAACCCTCAACCCAACCACAACGCCTAAAACAAACCATAACCCTAACCCTAACCGTAACACTAAACTTAAGCCTAACCTAAAATCTAACCCTAACCCAGAACTAAACATAACCCATAAACTTAACCCTAACCCTAAACGTAACCTTAACAATAACCTGAAAACTTACCCAAACCTTTAGCCATAACCCTCACCCTAACCCACACCCTATCTTAAACTTCACCCTATCCCTAACCTAAAGCTAACCCTAACTTTAACCCTAACACTATCCCTAAACCTAACACTAACCTTAACCTTGGCCCACCAGTCACCCTACACCTAACCCTTGCGATAACTCTGACCCTAAACCTCACCCTAAACCTAATCCTAATCCTAACCCTACCCTAACTCTAACCTAACCTTAACCTTAACTTTAACCCTACCATAAAATTAAACCTAACCCTAAACCCTAATCCTAACTCTAACCCTAACCCTAACCGTAACACATACCCAAAACCTTCACCTTAACTGTAAACGTAACTCTAATTCTTACCCTAACCCTAAATAAAACCCTACCCTAAACCTAACCAAAACACCCCTAACCCTAACTCTAACCCTAATCCTTAGCCCAGACCTAACCATAACCCTAAACCTACCCTAACTTTATTCAAACCCTAACCTTAAACAAAACTAAAACAAACCCTAAACCTATCCCTCACCCTACCCCTGACACTAATCTGAACAATAACCCCTAGCCCTAACCCTAACCCGCATGCTTAACATCAACTTCACCCTAACCCTATCCTAAAACTAAACATAACACTAAATCTCCCCCAACCATGAACCTAACCCAATCCTAAGCATAAAACTAACCCTAAACTTAACCCTAACCCTGACCCTGACCCTAACTCTAACCTTAATCCTAACCATAAAAATTACCCTACACACTCAGCTTAAATGGAAACCTACCACTAACCCACACCCTAACATCTAAACCTAAACCCAACCATTAACCTAACCCTATCTCTAACCTTATCCTAGCCCTACACCTAAACATGACTTAATCCTAACACTTACCCTAAACCTGACCCTAAACCTAACCTTAACCTTAAACCTAATCCTAACCTGGACCCTAACCCCTACACCAAACCCTAAGCTCAACCCTCACCCTTAAATTAAACTTCACCCTATCCCGAACTCTAACTTTAAACCAAAACCTAATCCTAACTCTAAACCTAACCCTAAACCTGACTCTAACATTAACCCAAACACCTAACCCTAACAGTAAGCCTAACCCTAACCCTAACCCTAACCTGACCCTAACCTTAACCCAAACACCTAACCCTAACACTAAACCTAACCCTAACCCTCATCCTTAACCTAAACTGCACCCTAACCCTGACCCTGAAACTAAACATAACACTAAATCTCCCCCTAACCCTGACCGTAACCCAAATCCTAACCATAAACCTAACCCTAACTCGAACCTTAACCCTAACCCTGACCCTAACTCTAACCCTAATCCAACCCTAAAACTTACCCTACAAACTCAACTTAAATGGAAACCTAGCACTAACCCTCACCCTAACATCTAAACCTAACCCCAACCCTTAACCTGACCCTATCTCTAATCTTAACCATGCCCTAGCCTAACCATGATTTAACCCTAACACTTACCCTAAACCTAACCCTAAACCTAATCTTAAACCTAAACCTAAAACTAACCTTAACCCTAACCCTAACCCCTAACCCTAAGCTCAACCCTCACTCTTAACTTAAATTTCACCCAAACACTAACCCTAAAACGAACCCAACACTAACCCTAAACGCAAACATAAACCTGACCCTAACGTTAACCCAAACACCTAACCCGAACCCTAACGCTAACCCGAACTCTAAACCGAACCCTAAACTGACCCTAACCTTAACCCAAACACCTAACCCTAACACTAACCCTAAACATAACCCTCATCCTTAACCTAAACTTCACCCTAAACCTAAGCCTAAGCCTAACCCTAAAACTAAACCTAACCCTAAACTATCACCTAACTCTAGCCCGAACGCTAAACCTAACAATGACCCTAACACCCTAAAACATCAGCTTAACTGTAAACCTAACACTTACCCTCAGACGAACCCCTAACCCTTTCACAAACCCTAACCCGATCCCTAATCCTAAACCTAACGCTGACGTAAACCTAACCCTTCCCCTAAACCTAAATTAAACCAAACCTTAACTCTACCTATACCTAAACCAAACAATAACTCGAATCCTGACCCTAACCCTAACCCTAAACTCAGCACTAAGTATAATTCTAAACCTAACCCTAACCCTAACCCAGCCCAACCCTTTACCGTAAACCTAGTCTTAACCCTAACCTTACCTACCCTAAACCTAACACTAACGCTAACCTTAACCCTAACTCTAACATTAACCCTAACTTTTAGCGTAACCCTCACTATTAACTGAAACTTCACCCAAACACTAACCCTAACTCTAACCATAACCATAACACTTACCCTGAACACTCACCTTAACTGTAAAACTAACCATAACCCTCAACCTAACCCCAACTGTATCCCGAACCCTAACCCTAAAGCTATCCCTAAGCCTAACCCTAACACTCACCTGAAACTTTAAGCCCTAAGGATAACCCGAACCTGAAATCAAACCCTAACACATAACACCAAAGCATAACCCAAACCTTAATCCTAACTCTCACCCTAACTCTAACACTAACCCAAAACCTAATCATAAATCTAACCCTAACCCTAAACCAAACCTAACCATGACCAGAACCACAATGCCTAACCAAAACCCTCACCCAAACCCTAACCCTAAACTACACCTCTAACTCCTAACACATTACCATAACCATAATCCTAACCAAACCTAACCCTAAACCTAACCCTCATCCCAACCACAACACCTGACACAAACCATAACCCTAACCCTAACAGTAACACTGTAAATAACCCTAACCTAAAATCTAAACCTGACCCTAAAACTAAACAGAACCCGTAAACTTAACCCTAACCCTAAACATAACCTTAACAATAACCTGAAAACTAACGCAAACCTTAGCCATAACCCTAAACCTTACCCGCACCCTATCTTAAACTTCACCCTATCTCTATCCTAAAGCTAACCCTAACTTTAACCCTAAACCTAACCCTAACCTTAACCTTGGCCAACATGTAACCCTCATCCAAACCCTTACAATAACTCTGACCCTATCCTTCGCCCTAAACCTAATGCTAATCCTAACCCTAACCTAACCTTAACCCTACCATAATCTTAAACCAAACCCTAACTCCTAACCCTAACTCTAACCCTAACCCTAGCACTAAGCCTAACCCTAACACTAACACTTACCCAAAACCCTCATCTTAACTGTAAACGTAACTCTAACTCTTACCCTAACCCTAAACTTAACCCTAAATATAACTCTACCGTAAACCAAACTGAAACACTAACCCCTAACCCTAACCCTAACCCTAATCCTTAGCCTAAGCCTACCCTTAAACGTAAACCTAACCCTAACCCTAAACCGAACCCTCACTCTTAACCAAAATTCACCCTAACCATGACCCTAAGCCTCCCCTAACTTCATTCAAACCCTAACCTTAACCAAAAATAAAACTAAACTTAAACCTAACCCTAAATGTAAACCTAACCCTAACCCGGACCATAACCTGAACCCTAACCCCTAACCGTAACCCTCACGCTTAACATAAACTTCACCCTAACTCTAACCCTAAAACTAAATATAACACTAAATCTCCGCCTAACCCGGACCCTAACCCTAATCCTAACCATAAACCTAACCCAAACCTGAACCTAACTCTAACCCTAACCCTAATCCTAACCCTAAAACTTACCCTACACACTCAGCTTAAATGGAAACCTAGAACTAACCCTCACCCTAACATCTAAACCTAACCCCAACCCTTAACCTAACCCTATCTCTAACCTTAACCTAGCCCTAAACCTAACAATGACTTAACCCTAACATGTACTCTAAACCTAAGCATAAACCTAAACTTAACCCTAAACCTAATCCTAACCTTAACCCTAACCCTAACACCTAACGCTAACCTGAGCTCAACACTCGCCCTTAACTTTAAATGCACCCTAACACTAACCCTAAACTGAACCCTAACCCTAACCCTAAACCTAAGCCTAAACCTGACCCTAGCATTAACCCAAACACGTAAACCTGACCCTAATACTAACCCTAAATCTAACCCTAACCTTAACGCAAACACGTAACGCTAACACTAGTCCTAACCCTCATCCTTAACGTATGCTTCACCCTAAACGTAAGCCTAAGCCTAACCTGAAACTAAACCTAACCCTAAACTATCCCCTCAGTCTAGCCCTAACCCTAATCCTAACCCTAACCCTAACTCTAATCATACCCCTAACCATAACACTCTAAAACATCAGCTAAACTGTAAACCTAACACTAACCATCACATGAATCGCTAACCCTTTCCCTAACCTACCCCATCCCTAATCCTAACCTTAACCTTGACCTAATCCTAACCCTTACCCTAACCCTAAACTTAACACTAACCTTAACTCGAACTTAACCCTAACCCGAACAATAACTCTAAACCTGACCCTAACCCTAAGCCTAAACCCTAGCACTAACTCTAACTCTAAACCTAACCCTAAGCCTAACCTAGCCCTACCCTTTACCGTAAACCTAGCCTAAACCCTAACCTTACCCCTACCTTAAACCTAACCCTGACACTAACCTTAAGCATAACTCTAACCTTAACCCTAACCCTGACTATTAACTGAAACTTCACCCTAACCATAAGCCTAACTCTAACTCTAACCCTAACCATAACAATTACCCTAAACCTTCACCTTCAATGTAAACCTAAACCTAACCCTTAACCGTGTCCCCAACCCTAAACCTAATGCTATCTATCCCTCACATTATCCCTAACCCTAACCCGAAGACGAACAGTAACCCTAATCTAATGCTAACCCTAACATTAACCCTAAACTTAACCCTTCCCTAACCATAAACCTAACCCTAACACCCTAAACCTAAACTCTAACACTAACTAGAATCCAAACCCTAATGCAAACCCTTATCCTAACCCTCACCCTTAACCTAAACTTCACACTAACCCTAAACCTAAACCTAATCTGAACATAACCACTAACCCTAACCTGAACCCTAAACCTAACCTTAGCACTAACATGAACAAAAACCCAAAGTCTAGCCCTAACCCTAAAAATAACCCTCACCCTATCCTAAACTTCATCCAAACCCTAACGCTAACCTTAGTCCTAAACCTAAACCTAAACCTAACCCAACCCCTAACATTAAATCTAACTCTAACCATAATGCTAGTCCACCTGTAACCCTAAACCTAACCCTTAAAATACCCCTCAACCTAACCCTAAACCTAATCCTAACCCTAGACCTAATCCTAACCCTAACCCGAACTCTAACCTTGACCCTAAATAGAACACTAACTCTACCCCTAAACCTGAAACTAAAGCTAAATCTTACCCTACACCTAACCCTAAACGTAAACCTACCCCTAACTCTATGTCTAACGATAATCGGGACACTTATCCTAAACCCTCGCCTTAAATGTAAAACTAACCGTGACACTCACTCTAACCCCTAACGGTATCCCACAACCCTTACCCTAATACTATCCCTAACCCTAACACTAACCTGAACACCTAAGCCCTAATGATAACCCTAACCCTAACCCCAAACCTAACCCATAACACCAAAACCTAACCCTAACCTTAAAGGTAGCTCTCACCCTAACTCTAACTCTAACACTAACCCGAAACCTAATCATAAACCTAACCCTAACCCTAAACCAATCCTAACCATGACCAGAACCACAATGTCTAACCGGAACCTCACCCAAACCCTAACCCTAAACTACACCTCTAACACCTAACACCTTACCGTAACCATAATCCTAACCCTACCCAACCCTAACCGTAAACCTAAACCTCACCCCAACCACAACGCCTAACACAAAACGTAACCCTAACCCTAACTGTAACACTAAACTTAACCCTAACCTTAAACATAACCCTAACCCTAAAACTAAACAGAACCCGTAAACTTAACCCTAACACGAAACACAACCTTAACACGAACCTGAAAACTAACCCAAACCTTAGCCATAACCCTAACCCTAACCCTCACCCTAACTTAAACTTCACCCTATCCCTAACCTAAAGCTCACCCTAATTCTAATTATGTTTAGTTTTAGGGCTAGGGTTAGGGTGAAGTTTATGTTAACCTAATTCTAAACCTATCCCTACCCCTAAACCTAACCCTAACCTTAACCTTGGCCCACCTGTAACCCTAAAACTAACCCTTACAATAACTCGGACCCTAACCCTCACCCTAAACCTAATCCTAACCCTGACCATAACCCTAACCTAACCTTAACCCTAACTTTAACCCTACGATAAACTCAAACCTAACCCTAACCCCGAACAATAACTCTAACCAAAATTTCACCCTACCCATAACCCTAAACCTACCCTAACTTCATTCAAATCCTAACCCTAACCAAAACTAAAGCTAACCCTAAACCTAACGCAAACCCTAGCCCTGATCCTAACCTGAACGCTTACCCCTAACCCTAACCCTCACGCTTGACATAAACTTCACCCTAACCCTAGCTCTAAAACTAAACATAATACTAAATCTCCCCAACCCTGACCCTAACCCTAATCCTAACCATATACCTAACCCTAACCTTAAACATAATCCTAACCCTGACCCTAAATCTATCTCTAACCCTAATCCTAACCCTAAAACTTACCCTACACACTCAGCTTAAATGGAAACCTAACACTAACCCTCACACTAACATCTAAACCTAAACCCTACCCTTAACCTAATCTTATCTCTAACCTTTACCTAGCCCTAAACCTAACCATGAATTAACCGTAACACTTACCCTAACCCTAAAACTAATCTTAACCCTAATCCTAATCCTAACCTTAACCCTAACCCTAACCCTAACCCCTAACACTAACCCTAAGCTCAACCCTCACCCTTAACTTAAACTTCACCCTGACCCTAACCTTAAACTAAACCCTAACCCTAAAGCTAACCCTAACATTAACCCAAACACCAAAACCTAACCCTGACACTAACACTAACCCTAAACCTAACCCTAACCTGATCCTAACCTTAACCCAAACACCTAACTCTAATATTTACCCTAACGCTAATCTTAACTTAACTTTCACCCTATACATAAGCATAACCCTAAAATTAAACCTAACCCTAAACTATCCCCTCAGTCTAGCCCTAACCCTAACTCTAACTCTAACCCTGACCCTAACTGTAACACTGTAAAACATCAGCTTAACTGTAAATCTAACACTAACCCTCACACGAACCCTAACCCTTTCCCTAAACCTAACCCTATCCCTAACCCTAACCCTAACCCTGACCTAAACATAACCCTTACCCTAACCCTAAACTTAACCCTAACCTTAACTCTACCCTAACCCTAACACTAACAATAACTCTAAACCTGACCCGAACCCTACCCCTAAACCCTAGCACTAACTCTAACTCTACACCTAATCCTAACCCTAACCTAGATGTACCTTTGACCGTAAACCTAGCCTTAACCCTAACCTTACCCCTATCCTAACCCTAACCCTAAACCTAACCCTAACACTAATCTTAATCCTAACTCTAACCTTAACCCTAACCCTTACCCTAACCCTCACTATTAACTGAAAATTCACCCTAACCCTAACCCTAACTCTAACTCTAACCCTAACCATAACACTTACCCTAAACCCTCACCTTAACTGTAAACCTAACACTAAACCTCACCCGAACCCCTAACCGAATCCCCAACCCTAAACCTGCCGCTACCCCTAAACTTATCCCTAACCCTAACCCAAACACGAACAGTAACACTAATCTAATACTAACCCTTACATTAACCCTAAACTTAACCCTACCCTAACCATAAACCTAACCCTAACACCCTAAACGTAAACTCTAACACTAAGCATAATCCTCACCGTAATCCTAACCCTTACCTTGACCCTCACTATGAACCTAAACATCACTCTAACCCTGAACCTAAACCTAACACTAACCCTAAACGTAACTCCTAACACTAACCCGAACCCTAAAACTAACCTTAACACTAACCTGAACACAAAATCAAACTTCAGCCCTAATCATAAGAATAACCCTCACCCCGTCCTAAGGTTCATCCAACACTAACCCTAACCTTCACCCTCAACCTAAACCAAACCCTAACCTTAAACCAAACTCTAACCATAACACTACTCCACCTGTAACCCTAAAACTAAGCCTTACATTAGCCCTGAACCTAACCCTAGACCTAACCCTAATCCTAACTCTAAGCTTGATCCTAAATAGAACACTAACTCTAATTCTAAACCTGAACCTAAACCGAAATCTTACCCTACACCTAACCCTAACCCTGAACCTAACCCTAACTCTAACCCTAAAAATATCACCTTAACTGTAAAACTAACCGCAACCCTCACCCTAACCCCTAACCGTATCCTCCAACCCTAACCCTAATGTTATTCCTAACCCTAACACTAACCTGAACCCCTAAGCCCTAACGATAACCCTAACCCCTACACCAAACCCTAAGCTCAACCCTCACCCTTAAATTAAACTTCACCCTATCCCGAACTCTAACTTTAAACCAAAACCTAATCCTAACTCTAAACCTAACCCTAAACCTGACTCTAACATTAACCCAAACACCTAACCCTAACAGTAAGCCTAAGCCTAACCCTAACCCTAACCTGACCCTAACCTTAACCCAAACACCTAACCCTAACACTAAACCTAACCCTAACCCTCATCCTTAACCTAAACTGCACCCTAACCCTGACCCTGAAACTAAACATAACACTAAATCTCCCCCTAACCCTGACCGTAACCCAAATCCTAACCATAAACCTAACCCTAACTCGAACCTTAACCCTAACCCTGACCCTAACTCTAACCCTAATCCAACCCTAAAACTTACCCTACAAACTCAACTTAAATGGAAACCTAGCACTAACCCTCACCCTAACATCTAAACCTAACCCCAACCCTTAACCTGACCCTATCTCTAATCTTAACCATGCCCTAGCCTAACCATGATTTAACCCTAACACTTACCCTAAACCTAACCCTAAACCTAATCTTAAACCTAAACCTAAAACTAACCTTAACCCTAACCCTAACCCCTAACCCTAAGCTCAACCCTCACTCTTAACTTAAATTTCACCCAAACACTAACCCTAAAACGAACCCAACACTAACCCTAAACGCAAACATAAACCTGACCCTAACGTTAACCCAAACACCTAACCCGAACCCTAACGCTAACCCGAACTCTAAACCGAACCCTAAACTGACCCTAACCTTAACCCAAACACCTAACCCTAACACTAACCCTAAACATAACCCTCATCCTTAACCTAAACTTCACCCTAAACCTAAGCCTAAGCCTAACCCTAAAACTAAACCTAACCCTAAACTATCACCTAACTCTAGCCCGAACGCTAAACCTAACAATGACCCTAACACCCTAAAACATCAGCTTAACTGTAAACCTAACACTTACCCACAAACGAACCCCTAAGCCTTTCACAAACCCTAACCCGATCCCTAATCCTAAACCTAACGCTGACGTAAACCTAACCCTTCCCCTAAACCTAAATTAAACCAAACCTTAACTCTACCTATACCTAAACCAAACAATAACTCGAATCCTGACCCTAACCCTAACCCTAAACTCAGCACTAAGTATAATTCTAAACCTAACCCTAACCCTAACCCAGCCCAACCCTTTACCGTAAACCTAGTCTTAACCCTAACCTTACCTACCCTAAACCTAACACTAACGCTAACCTTAACCCTAACTCTAACATTAACCCTAACTTTTAGCGTAACCCTCACTATTAACTGAAACTTCACCCAAACACTAACCCTAACTCTAACCATAACCATAACACTTACCCTGAACACTCACCTTAACTGTAAAACTAACCATAACCCTCAACCTAACCCCAACTGTATCCCGAACCCTAACCCTAAAGCTATCCCTAAGCCTAACCCTAACACTCACCTGAAACTTTAAGCCCTAAGGATAACCCGAACCTGAAATCAAACCCTAACGCATAACACCAAAGCATAACCCAAACCTTAATCCTAACTCTCACCCTAACTCTAACACTAACCCAAAACCTAATCATAAATCTAACCCTAACCCTAAACCAAACCTAACCATGACCAGAACCACAATGCCTAACCAAAACCCTCACCCAAACCCTAACCCTAAACTACACCTCTAACTCCTAACACATTACCATAACCATAATCCTAACCCTAACCAAACCTAACCCTAAACCTAACCCTCATCCCAACCACAACACCTGACACAAACCATAACCCTAACCCTAACAGTAACACTGTAAATAACCCTAACCTAAAATCTAAACCTGACCCTAAAACTAAACAGAACCCGTAAACTTAACCCTAACCCTAAACATAACCTTAACAATAACCTGAAAACTAACGCAAACCTTAGCCATAACCCTAAACCTTACCCGCACCCTATCTTAAACTTCACCCTATCTCTATCCTAAAGCTAACCCTAACTTTAACCCTAAACCTAACCCTAACCTTAACCTTGGCCAACCTGTAACCCTCATCCAAACCCTTACAATAACTCTGACCCTATCCTTCGCCCTAAACCTAATGCTAATCCTAACCCTAACCTAACCTTAACCCTACCATAATCTTAAACCAAACCCTAACTCCTAACCCTAACTCTAACCCTAACCCTAGCACTAAGCCTAACCCTAACACTAACACTTACCCAAAACCCTCATCTTAACTGTAAACGTAACTCTAACTCTTACCCTAACCCTAAACTTAACCCTAAATATAACTCTACCGTAAACCAAACTGAAACACTAACCCCTAACCCTAACTCTAACCCTAATCCTTAGCCTAAGCCTACCCTTAAACGTAAACCTAACCCTAACCCTAAACCGAACCCTCACTCTTAACCAAAATTCACCCTAACCATGACCCTAAGCCTCCCCTAACTTCATTCAAACCCTAACCTTAACCAAAAATAAAACTAAACTTAAACCTAACCCTAAATGTAAACCTAACCCTAACCCGGACCATAACCTGAACCCTAACCCCTAACCGTAACCCTCACGCTTAACATAAACTTCACCCTAACTCTAACCCTAAAACTAAATATAACACTAAATCTCCGCCTAACCCGGACCCTAACCCTAATCCTAACCATAAACCTAACCCAAACCTGAACCTAACTCTAACCCTAACCCTAATCCTAACCCTAAAACTTACCCTACACACTCAGCTTAAATGGAAACCTAGAACTAACCCTCACCCTAACATCTAAACCTAACCCCAACCCTTAACCTAACCCTATCTCTAACCTTAACCTAGCCCTAAACCTAACAATGACTTAACCCTAACATGTACTCTAAACCTAAGCATAAACCTAAACTTAACCCTAAACCTAATCCTAACCTTAACCCTAACCCTAACACCTAACGCTAACCTGAGCTCAACACTCGCCCTTAACTTTAAATGCACCCTAACACTAACCCTAAACTGAACCCTAACCCTAACCCTAAACCTAAGCCTAAACCTGACCCTAGCATTAACCCAAACACGTAAACCTGACCCTAATACTAACCCTAAATCTAACCCTAACCTTAACGCAAACACGTAACGCTAACACTAGTCCTAACCCTCATCCTTAACGTATGCTTCACCCTAAACGTAAGCCTAAGCCTAACCTGAAACTAAACCTAACCCTAAACTATCCCCTCAGTCTAGCCCTAACCCTAATCCTAACCCTAACCCTAACTCTAACCATACCCCTAACCATAACACTCTAAAACATCAGCTAAACTGTAAACCTAACACTAACCATCACATGAATCGCTAACCCTTTCCCTAATCCTACCCCTATCCCTAATCCTAACCTTAACCTTGACCTAATCCTAACTCTTACCCTAACCCTAACCTTAACACTAACCTTAACTCGAACTTAACCCTAACCCTAACAATAACTCTAAACCTGACCCTAACCCTAAGCCTAAACCCTAGCACTAACTCTAACTCTAAACCTAACCCTAAGCCTAACCTAGCCCTACCCTTTACCGTAAACCTAGCCTAAACCCTAACCTTACCCCTACCTTAAACCTAACCCTGACACTAACCTTAAGCATAACTCTAACCTTAACCCTAACCCTGACTATTAACTGAAACTTCACCCTAACCATAAGCCTAACTCTAACTCTAACCCTAACCATAACAATTACCCTAAACCTTCACCTTCAATGTAAACCTAAACCTAACCCTTAACCGTGTCCCCAACCCTAAACCTAATGCTATCTATCCCTCACATTATCCCTAACCCTAACCCGAAGACGAACAGTAACCCTAATCTAATGCTAACCCTAACATTAACCCTAAACTTAACCCTTCCCTAACCATAAACCTAACCCTAACACCCTAAACCTAAACTCTAACACTAACTAGAATCCAAACCCTAATGCAAACCCTTATCCTAACCCTCACCCTTAACCTAAACTTCACACTAACCCTAAACCTAAACCTAATCTGAACATAACCACTAACCCTAACCTGAACCCTAAACCTAACCTTAGCACTAACATGAACAAAAACCCAAAGTCTAGCCCTAACCCTAAAAATAACCCTCACCCTATCCTAAACTTCATCCAAACCCTAACGCTAACCTTAGTCCTAAACCTAAACCTAAACCTAACCCAACCCCTAACATTAAATCTAACTCTAACCATAATGCTAGTCCACCTGTAACCCTAAACCTAACCCTTAAAATACCCCTCAACCTAACCCTAAACCTAATCCTAACCCTAGACCTAATCCTAACCCTAACCCGAACTCTAACCTTGACCCTAAATAGAACACTAACTCTACCCCTAAACCTGAAACTAAAGCTAAATCTTACCCTACACCTAACCCTAAACGTAAACCTACCCCTAACTCTATGTCTAACGATAATCGGGACACTTATCCTAAACCCTCGCCTTAAATGTAAAACTAACCGTGACACTCACTCTAACCCCTAACGGTATCCCACAACCCTTACCCTAATACTATCCCTAACCCTAACACTAACCTGAACACCTAAGCCCTAATGATAACCCTAACCCTAACCCCAAACCTAACCCATAACACCAAAACCTAACCCTAACCTTAAAGGTAGCTCTCACCCTAACTCTAACTCTAACACTAACCCGAAACCTAATCATAAACCTAACCCTAACCCTAAACCAATCCTAACCATGACCAGAACCACAATGTCTAACCGGAACCTCACCCAAACCCTAACCCTAAACTACACCTCTAACACCTAACACCTTACCGTAACCATAATCCTAACCCTACCCAACCCTAACCGTAAACCTAAACCTCACCCCAACCACAACGCCTAACACAAAACGTAACCCTAACCCTAACTGTAACACTAAACTTAACCCTAACCTTAAACATAACCCTAACCCTAAAACTAAACAGAACCCGTAAACTTAACCCTAACACGAAACACAACCTTAACACGAACCTGAAAACTAACCCAAACCTTAGCCATAACCCTAACCCTAACCCTCACCCTAACTTAAACTTCACCCTATCCCTAACCTAAAGCTCACCCTAATTCTAATTATGTTTAGTTTTAGGGCTAGGGTTAGGGTGAAGTTTATGTTAACCTAATTCTAAACCTATCCCTACCCCTAAACCTAACCCTAACCTTAACCTTGGCCCACCTGTAACCCTAAAACTAACCCTTACAATAACTCGGACCCTAACCCTCACCCTAAACCTAATCCTAACCCTGACCATAACCCTAACCTAACCTTAACCCTAACTTTAACCCTACGATAAACTCAAACCTAACCCTAACCCCGAACAATAACTCTAACCAAAATTTCACCCTACCCATAACCCTAAACCTACCCTAACTTCATTCAAATCCTAACCCTAACCAAAACTAAAGCTAACCCTAAACCTAACGCAAACCCTAGCCCTGATCCTAACCTGAACGCTTACCCCTAACCCTAACCCTCACGCTTGACATAAACTTCACCCTAACCCTAGCTCTAAAACTAAACATAATACTAAATCTCCCCAACCCTGACCCTAACCCTAATCCTAACCATATACCTAACCCTAACCTTAAACATAATCCTAACCCTGACCCTAAATCTATCTCTAACCCTAATCCTAACCCTAAAACTTACCCTACACACTCAGCTTAAATGGAAACCTAGCACTAACCCTCACACTAACATCTAAACCTAAACCCTACCCTTAACCTAATCTTATCTCTAACCTTTACCTAGCCCTAAACCTAACCATGAATTAACCGTAACACTTACCCTAACCCTAAAACTAATCTTAACCCTAATCCTAATCCTAACCTTAACCCTAACCCTAACCCTAACCCCTAACACTAACCCTAAGCTCAACCCTCACCCTTAACTTAAACTTCACCCTGACCCTAACCTTAAACTAAACCCTAACCCTAAAGCTAACCCTAACATTAACCCAAACACCAAAACCTAACCCTGACACTAACACTAACCCTAAACCTAACCCTAACCTGATCCTAACCTTAACCCAAACACCTAACTCTAATATTTACCCTAACGCTAATCTTAACTTAACTTTCACCCTATACATAAGCATAACCCTAAAATTAAACCTAACCCTAAACTATCCCCTCAGTCTAGCCCTAACCCTAACTCTAACTCTAACCCTGACCCTAACTGTAACACTGTAAAACATCAGCTTAACTGTAAATCTAACACTAACCCTCACACAAACCCTAACCCTTTCCCTAAACCTAACCCTATCCCTAACCCTAACCCTAACCCTAACCCTGACCTAAACATAACCCTTACCCTAACCCTAAACTTAACCCTAACCTTAACTCTACCCTAACCCTAACACTAACAATAACTCTAAACCTGACCCGAACCCTACCCCTAAACCCTAGCACTAACTCTAACTCTACACCTAATCCTAACCCTAACCTAGATGTACCCTTGACCGTAAACCTAGCCTTAACCCTAACCTTACCCCTATCCTAACCCTAACCCTAAACCTAACCCTAACACTAATCTTAATCCTAACTCTAACCTTAACCCTAACCCTTACCCTAACCCTCACTATTAACTGAAAATTCACCCTAACCCTAACCCTAACTCTAACTCTAACCCTAACCATAACACTTACCCTAAACCCTCACCTTAACTGTAAACCTAACACTAAACCTCACCCGAACCCCTAACCGAATCCCCAACCCTAAACCTGCCGCTACCCCTAAACTTATCCCTAACCCTAACCCAAACACGAACAGTAACACTAATCTAATACTAACCCTTACATTAACCCTAAACTTAACCCTACCCTAACCATAAACCTAACCCTAACACCCTAAACGTAAACTCTAACACTAAGCATAATCCTCACCGTAATCCTAACCCTTACCTTGACCCTCACTATGAACCTAAACATCACTCTAACCCTGAACCTAAACCTAACACTAACCCTAAACGTAACTCCTAACACTAACCCGAACCCTAAAACTAACCTTAACACTAACCTGAACACAAAATCAAACTTCAGCCCTAATCATAAGAATAACCCTCACCCCGTCCTAAGGTTCATCCAACACTAACCCTAACCTTCACCCTCAACCTAAACCAAACCCTAACCTTAAACCAAACTCTAACCATAACACTACTCCACCTGTAACCCTAAAACTAAGCCTTACATTAGCCCTGAACCTAACCCTAGACCTAACCCTAATCCTAACTCTAAGCTTGATCCTAAATAGAACACTAACTCTAATTCTAAACCTGAACCTAAACCGAAATCTTACCCTACACCTAACCCTAACCCTGAACCTAACCCTAACTCTAACCCTAAAAATAACACTTACCCTAAACCCTCACCTTAACTGTAAAACTAACTGCAACCCTCACCCTAACCCCTAACCGTATCCTCCAACCCTAACCCTAATGTTATTCCTAACCCTAACACTAACCTGAACCCCTAAGCCCTAACGATAACCCTAACCCCTACACCAAACCCTAAGCTCAACCCTCACCCTTAAATTAAACTTCACCCTATCCCGAACTCTAACTTTAAACCAAAACCTAATCCTAACTCTAAACCTAACCCTAAACCTGACTCTAACATTAACCCAAACACCTAACCCTAACAGTAAGCCTAACCCTAACCCTAACCCTAACCTGACCCTAACCTTAACCCAAACACCTAACCCTAACACTAAACCTAACCCTAACCCTCATCCTTAACCTAAACTGCACCCTAACCCTGACCCTGAAACTAAACATAACACTAAATCTCCCCCTAACCCTGACCGTAACCCAAATCCTAACCATAAACCTAACCCTAACTCGAACCTTAACCCTAACCCTGACCCTAACTCTAACCCTAATCCAACCCTAAAACTTACCCTACAAACTCAACTTAAATGGAAACCTAGCACTAACCCTCACCCTAACATCTAAACCTAACCCCAACCCTTAACCTGACCCTATCTCTAATCTTAACCATGCCCTAGCCTAACCATGATTTAACCCTAACACTTACCCTAAACCTAACCCTAAACCTAATCTTAAACCTAAACCTAAAACTAACCTTAACCCTAACCCTAACCCCTAACCCTAAGCTCAACCCTCACTCTTAACTTAAATTTCACCCAAACACTAACCCTAAAACGAACCCAACACTAACCCTAAACGCAAACATAAACCTGACCCTAACGTTAACCCAAACACCTAACCCGAACCCTAACGCTAACCCGAACTCTAAACCGAACCCTAAACTGACCCTAACCTTAACCCAAACACCTAACCCTAACACTAACCCTAAACATAACCCTCATCCTTAACCTAAACTTCACCCTAAACCTAAGCCTAAGCCTAACCCTAAAACTAAACCTAACCCTAAACTATCACCTAACTCTAGCCCGAACGCTAAACCTAACAATGACCCTAACACCCTAAAACATCAGCTTAACTGTAAACCTAACACTTACCCTCAGACGAACCCCTAACCCTTTCACAAACCCTAACCCGATCCCTAATCCTAAACCTAACGCTGACGTAAACCTAACCCTTCCCCTAAACCTAAATTAAACCAAACCTTAACTCTACCTATACCTAAACCAAACAATAACTCGAATCCTGACCCTAACCCTAACCCTAAACTCAGCACTAAGTATAATTCTAAACCTAACCCTAACCCTAACCCAGCCCAACCCTTTACCGTAAACCTAGTCTTAACCCTAACCTTACCTACCCTAAACCTAACACTAACGCTAACCTTAACCCTAACTCTAACATTAACCCTAACTTTTAGCGTAACCCTCACTATTAACTGAAACTTCACCCAAACACTAACCCTAACTCTAACCATAACCATAACACTTACCCTGAACACTCACCTTAACTGTAAAACTAACCATAACCCTCAACCTAACCCCAACTGTATCCCGAACCCTAACCCTAAAGCTATCCCTAAGCCTAACCCTAACACTCACCTGAAACTTTAAGCCCTAAGGATAACCCGAACCTGAAATCAAACCCTAACGCATAACACCAAAGCATAACCCAAACCTTAATCCTAACTCTCACCCTAACTCTAACACTAACCCAAAACCTAATCATAAATCTAACCCTAACCCTAAACCAAACCTAACCATGACCAGAACCACAATGCCTAACCAAAACCCTCACCCAAACCCTAACCCTAAACTACACCTCTAACTCCTAACACATTACCATAACCATAATCCTAACCCTAACCAAACCTAACCCTAAACCTAACCCTCATCCCAACCACAACACCTGACACAAACCATAACCCTAACCCTAACAGTAACACTGTAAATAACCCTAACCTAAAATCTAAACCTGACCCTAAAACTAAACAGAACCCGTAAACTTAACCCTAACCCTAAACATAACCTTAACAATAACCTGAAAACTAATGCAAACCTTAGCCATAACCCTAAACCTTACCCGCACCCTATCTTAAACTTCACCCTATCTCTATCCTAAAGCTAACCCTAACTTTAACCCTAAACCTAACCCTATCCTTAACCTTGGCCAACCTGTAACCCTCATCTAAACTCTTACAATAACTCTGACCCTATCCTTCGCCCTAAACCTAATGCTAATCCTAACCCTAACCTAACCTTAACCCTACCATAATCTTAAACCAAACCCTAACTCCTAACCCTAACTCTAACCCTAACCCTAGCACTAAGCCTAACCCTAACACTAACACTTACCCAAAACCCTCATCTTAACTGTAAACGTAACTCTAACTCTTACCCTAACCCTAAACTTAACCCTAAATATAACTCTACCGTAAACCAAACTGAAACACTAACCCCTAACCCTAACTCTAACCCTAATCCTTAGCCTAAGCCTACCCTTAAACGTAAACCTAACCCTAACCCTAAACCGAACCCTCACTCTTAACCAAAATTCACCCTAACCATGACCCTAAGCCTCCCCTAACTTCATTCAAACCCTAACCTTAACCAAAAATAAAACTAAACTTAAACCTAACCCTAAATGTAAACCTAACCCTAACCCGGACCATAAACTGAACCCTAACCCCTAACCCTAACCCTCACGCTTAACATAAACTTCACCCTAACTCTAACCCTAAAACTAAATATAACACTAAATCTCCGCCTAACCCGGACCCTAACCCTAATCCTAACCATAAACCTAACCCAAACCTGAACCTAACTCTAACCCTAACCCTAATCCTAACCCTAAAACTTACCCTACACACTCAGCTTAAATGGAAACCTAGAACTAACCCTCACCCTAACATCTAAACCTAACCCCAACCCTTAACCTAACCCTATCTCTAACCTTAACCTAGCCCTAAACCTAACAATGACTTAACCCTAACTTGTACTCTAAACCTAAGCATAAACCTAAACTTAACCCTAAACCTAATCCTAACCTTAACCCTAACCCTAACACCTAACGCTAACCTGAGCTCAACACTCGCCCTTAACTTTAAATGCACCCTAACACTAACCCTAAACTGAACCCTAACCCTAACCCTAAACCTAAGCCTAAACCTGACCCTAGCATTAACCCAAACACGTAAACCTGACCCTAATACTAACCCTAAATCTAACCCTAACCTTAACGCAAACACGTAACGCTAACACTAGTCCTAACCCTCATCCTTAACGTATGCTTCACCCTAAACGTAAGCCTAAGCCTAACCTGAAACTAAACCTAACCCTAAACTATCCCCTCAGTCTAGCCCTAACCCTAATCCTAACCCTAACCCTAACTCTAACCATACCCCTAACCATAACACTCTAAAACATCAGCTAAACTGTAAACCTAACACTAACCATCACATGAATCGCTAACCCTTTCCCTAATCCTACCCCTATCCCTAATCCTAACCTTAACCATGACCTAATCCTAACTCTTACCCTAACCCTAACCTTAACACTAACCTTAACTCGAACTTAACCCTAACCCTAACAATAACTCTAAACCTGACCCTAACCCTAAGCCTAAACCCTAGCACTAACTCTAACTCTAAACCTAACCCTAAGCCTAACCTAGCCCTACCCTTTACCGTAAACCTAGCCTAAACCCTAACCTTACCCCTACCTTAAACCTAACCCTGACACTAACCTTAAGCATAACTCTAACCTTAACCCTAACCCTGACTATTAACTGAAACTTCACCCTAACCATAAGCCTAACTCTAACTCTAACCCTAACCATAACAATTACCCTAAACCTTCACCTTCAATGTAAACCTAAACCTAACCCTTAACCGTGTCCCCAACCCTAAACCTAATGCTATCTATCCCTCACATTATCCCTAACCCTAACCCGAAGACGAACAGTAACCCTAATCTAATGCTAACCCTAACATTAACCCTAAACTTAACCCTTCCCTAACCATAAACCTAACCCTAACACCCTAAACCTAAACTCTAACACTAACTAGAATCCAAACCCTAATGCAAACCCTTATCCTAACCCTCACCCTTAACCTAAACTTCACACTAACCCTAAACCTAAACCTAATCTGAACATAACCACTAACCCTAACCTGAACCCTAAACCTAACCTTAGCACTAACATGAACAAAAACCCAAAGTCTAGCCCTAACCCTAAAAATAACCCTCACCCTATCCTAAACTTCATCCAAACCCTAACGCTAACCTTAGTCCTAAACCTAAACCTAAACCTAACCCAACCCCTAACATTAAATCTAACTCTAACCATAATGCTAGTCCACCTGTAACCCTAAACCTAACCCTTAAAATACCCCTCAACCTAACCCTAAACCTAATCCTAACCCTAGACCTAATCCTAACCCTAACCCGAACTCTAACCTTGACCCTAAATAGAACACTAACTCTACCCCTAAACCTGAAACTAAAGCTAAATCTTACCCTACACCTAACCCTAAACGTAAACCTACCCCTAACTCTATGTCTAACGATAATCGGGACACTTATCCTAAACCCTCGCCTTAAATGTAAAACTAACCGTGACACTCACTCTAACCCCTAACGGTATCCCACAACCCTTACCCTAATACTATCCCTAACCCTAACACTAACCTGAACACCTAAGCCCTAATGATAACCCTAACCCTAACCCCAAACCTAACCCATAACACCAAAACCTAACCCTAACCTTAAAGGTAGCTCTCACCCTAACTCTAACTCTAACACTAACCCGAAACCTAATCATAAACCTAACCCTAACCCTAAACCAATCCTAACCATGACCAGAACCACAATGTCTAACCGGAACCTCACCCAAACCCTAACCCTAAACTACACCTCTAACACCTAACACCTTACCGTAACCATAATCCTAACCCTACCCAACCCTAACCGTAAACCTAAACCTCACCCCAACCACAACGCCTAACACAAAACGTAACCCTAACCCTAACTGTAACACTAAACTTAACCCTAACCTTAAACATAACCCTAACCCTAAAACTAAACAGAACCCGTAAACTTAACCCTAACACGAAACACAACCTTAACACGAACCTGAAAACTAACCCAAACCTTAGCCATAACCCTAACCCTAACCCTCACCCTAACTTAAACTTCACCCTATCCCTAACCTAAAGCTCACCCTAATTCTAATTATGTTTAGTTTTAGGGCTAGGGTTAGGGTGAAGTTTATGTTAACCTAATTCTAAACCTATCCCTACCCCTAAACCTAACCCTAACCTTAACCTTGGCCCACCTGTAACCCTAAAACTAACCCTTACAATAACTCGGACCCTAACCCTCACCCTAAACCTAATCCTAACCCTGACCATAACCCTAACCTAACCTTAACCCTAACTTTAACCCTACGATAAACTCAAACCTAACCCTAACCCCGAACAATAACTCTAACCAAAATTTCACCCTACCCATAACCCTAAACCTACCCTAACTTCATTCAAATCCTAACCCTAACCAAAACTAAAGCTAACCCTAAACCTAACGCAAACCCTAGCCCTGATCCTAACCTGAACGCTTACCCCTAACCCTAACCCTCACGCTTGACATAAACTTCACCCTAACCCTAGCTCTAAAACTAAACATAATACTAAATCTCCCCAACCCTGACCCTAACCCTAATCCTAACCATATACCTAACCCTAACCTTAAACATAATCCTAACCCTGACCCTAAATCTATCTCTAACCCTAATCCTAACCCTAAAACTTACCCTACACACTCAGCTTAAATGGAAACCTAGCACTAACCCTCACACTAACATCTAAACCTAAACCCTACCCTTAACCTAATCTTATCTCTAACCTTTACCTAGCCCTAAACCTAACCATGAATTAACCGTAACACTTACCCTAACCCTAAAACTAATCTTAACCCTAATCCTAATCCTAACCTTAACCCTAACCCTAACCCTAACCCCTAACACTAACCCTAAGCTCAACCCTCACCCTTAACTTAAACTTCACCCTGACTCTAACCTTAAACTAAACCCTAACCCTAAAGCTAACCCTAACATTAACCCAAACACCAAAACCTAACCCTGACACTAACACTAACCCTAAACCTAACCCTAACCTGATCCTAACCTTAACCCAAACACCTAACTCTAATATTTACCCTAACGCTAATCTTAACTTAACTTTCACCCTATACATAAGCATAACCCTAAAATTAAACCTAACCCTAAACTATCCCCTCAGTCTAGCCCTAACCCTAACTCTAACTCTAACCCTGACCCTAACTGTAACACTGTAAAACATCAGCTTAACTGTAAATCTAACACTAACCCTCACACGAACCCTAACCCTTTCCCTAAACCTAACCCTATCCCTAACCCTAACCCTAACCCTAACCCTGACCTAAACATAACCCTTACCCTAACCCTAAACTTAACCCTAACCTTAACTCTACCCTAACCCTAACACTAACAATAACTCTAAAACTGACCCGAACCCTACCCCTAAACCCTAGCACTAACTCTAACTCTACACCTAATCCTAACCCTAACCTAGATGTACCTTTGACCGTAAACCTAGCCTTAACCCTAACCTTACCCCTATCCTAACCCTAACCCTAAACCTAACCCTAACACTAATCTTAATCCTAACTCTAACCTTAACCCTAACCCTTACCCTAACCCTCACTATTAACTGAAAATTCACCCTAACCCTAACCCTAACTCTAACTCTAACCCTAACCATAACACTTACCCTAAACCCTCACCTTAACTGTAAACCTAACACTAAACCTCACCCGAACCCCTAACCGAATCCCCAACCCTAAACCTGCCGCTACCCCTAAACTTATCCCTAACCCTAACCCAAACACGAACAGTAACACTAATCTAATACTAACCCTTACATTAACCCTAAACTTAACCCTACCCTAACCATAAACCTAACCCTAACACCCTAAACGTAAACTCTAACACTAAGCATAATCCTCACCGTAATCCTAACCCTTACCTTGACCCTCACTATGAACCTAAACATCACTCTAACCCTGAACCTAAACCTAACACTAACCCTAAACGTAACTCCTAACACTAACCCGAACCCTAAAACTAACCTTAACACTAACCTGAACACAAAATCAAACTTCAGCCCTAATCATAAGAATAACCCTCACCCCGTCCTAAGGTTCATCCAACACTAACCCTAACCTTCACCCTCAACCTAAACCAAACCCTAACCTTAAACCAAACTCTAACCATAACACTACTCCACCTGTAACCCTAAAACTAAGCCTTACATTAGCCCTGAACCTAACCCTAGACCTAACCCTAATCCTAACTCTAAGCTTGATCCTAAATAGAACACTAACTCTAATTCTAAACCTGAACCTAAACCGAAATCTTACCCTACACCTAACCCTAACCCTGAACCTAACCCTAACTCTAACCCTAAAAATATCACCTTAACTGTAAAACTAACCGCAACCCTCACCCTAACCCCTAACCGTATCCTCCAACCCTAACCCTAATGTTATTCCTAACCCTAACACTAACCTGAACCCCTAAGCCCTAACGATAACCCTAACCCCTACACCAAACCCTAAGCTCAACCCTCACCCTTAAATTAAACTTCACCCTATCCCGAACTCTAACTTTAAACCAAAACCTAATCCTAACTCTAAACCTAACCCTAAACCTGACTCTAACATTAACCCAAACACCTAACCCTAACAGTAAGCCTAACCCTAACCCTAACCCTAACCTGACCCTAACCTTAACCCAAACACCTAACCCTAACACTAAACCTAACCCTAACCCTCATCCTTAACCTAAACTGCACCCTAACCCTGACCCTGAAACTAAACATAACACTAAATCTCCCCCTAACCCTGACCGTAACCCAAATCCTAACCATAAACCTAACCCTAACTCGAACCTTAACCCTAACCCTGACCCTAACTCTAACCCTAATCCAACCCTAAAACTTACCCTACAAACTCAACTTAAATGGAAACCTAGCACTAACCCTCACCCTAACATCTAAACCTAACCCCAACCCTTAACCTGACCCTATCTCTAATCTTAACCATGCCCTAGCCTAACCATGATTTAACCCTAACACTTACCCTAAACCTAACCCTAAACCTAATCTTAAACCTAAACCTAAAACTAACCTTAACCCTAACCCTAACCCCTAACCCTAAGCTCAACCCTCACTCTTAACTTAAATTTCACCCAAACACTAACCCTAAAACGAACCCAACACTAACCCTAAACGCAAACATAAACCTGACCCTAACGTTAACCCAAACACCTAACCCGAACCCTAACGCTAACCCGAACTCTAAACCGAACCCTAAACTGACCCTAACCTTAACCCAAACACCTAACCCTAACACTAACCCTAAACATAACCCTCATCCTTAACCTAAACTTCACCCTAAACCTAAGCCTAAGCCTAACCCTAAAACTAAACCTAACCCTAAACTATCACCTAACTCTAGCCCGAACGCTAAACCTAACAATGACCCTAACACCCTAAAACATCAGCTTAACTGTAAACCTAACACTTACCCTCAGACGAACCCCTAACCCTTTCACAAACCCTAACCCGATCCCTAATCCTAAACCTAACGCTGACGTAAACCTAACCCTTCCCCTAAACCTAAATTAAACCAAACCTTAACTCTACCTATACCTAAACCAAACAATAACTCGAATCCTGACCCTAACCCTAACCCTAAACTCAGCACTAAGTATAATTCTAAACCTAACCCTAACCCTAACCCAGCCCAACCCTTTACCGTAAACCTAGTCTTAACCCTAACCTTACCTACCCTAAACCTAACACTAACGCTAACCTTAACCCTAACTCTAACATTAACCCTAACTTTTAGCGTAACCCTCACTATTAACTGAAACTTCACCCAAACACTAACCCTAACTCTAACCATAACCATAACACTTACCCTGAACACTCACCTTAACTGTAAAACTAACCATAACCCTCAACCTAACCCCAACTGTATCCCGAACCTTAACCCTAAAGCTATCCCTAAGCCTAACCCTAACACTCACCTGAAACTTTAAGCCCTAAGGATAACCCGAACCTGAAATCAAACCCTAACGCATAACACCAAAGCATAACCCAAACCTTAATCCTAACTCTCACCCTAACTCTAACACTAACCCAAAACCTAATCATAAATCTAACCCTAACCCTAAACCAAACCTAACCATGACCAGAACCACAATGCCTAACCAAAACCCTCACCCAAACCCTAACCCTAAACTACACCTCTAACTCCTAACACATTACCATAACCATAATCCTAACCCTAACCAAACCTAACCCTAAACCTAACCCTCATCCCAACCACAACACCTGACACAAACCATAACCCTAACAGTAACACTGTAAATAACCCTAACCTAAAATCTAAACCTGACCCTAAAACTAAACAGAACCCGTAAACTTAACCCTAACCCTAAACATAACCTTAACAATAACCTGAAAACTAACGCAAACCTTAGCCATAACCCTAAACCTTACCCGCACCCTATCTTAAACTTCACCCTATCTCTATCCTAAAGCTAACCCTAACTTTAACCCTAAACCTAACCCTAACCTTAACCTTGGCCAACCTGTAACCCTCATCCAAACCCTTACAATAACTCTGACCCTATCCTTCGCCCTAAACCTAATGCTAATCCTAACCCTAACCTAACCTTAACCCTACCATAATCTTAAACCAAACCCTAACTCCTAACCCTAACTCTAACCCTAACCCTAGTACTAAGCCTAACCCTAACACTAACACTTACCCAAAACCCTCATCTTAACTGTAAACGTAACTCTAACTCTTACCCTAACCCTAAACTTAACCCTAAATATAACTCTACCGTAAACCAAACTGAAACACTAACCCCTAACCCTAACTCTAACCCTAATCCTTAGCCTAAGCCTACCCTTAAACGTAAACCTAACCCTAACCCTAAACCGAACCCTCACTCTTAACCAAAATTCACCCTAACCATGACCCTAAGCCTCCCCTAACTTCATTCAAACCCTAACCTTAACCAAAAATAAAACTAAACTTAAACCTAACCCTAAATGTAAACCTAACCCTAACCCGGACCATAACCTGAACCCTAACCCCTAACCGTAACCCTCACGCTTAACATAAACTTCACCCTAACTCTAACCCTAAAACTAAATATAACACTAAATCTCCGCCTAACCCGGACCCTAACCCTAATCCTAACCATAAACCTAACCCAAACCTGAACCTAACTCTAACCCTAACCCTAATCCTAACCCTAAAACTTACCCTACACACTCAGCTTAAATGGAAACCTAGAACTAACCCTCACCCTAACATCTAAACCTAACCCCAACCCTTAACCTAACCCTATCTCTAACCTTAACCTAGCCCTAAACCTAACAATGACTTAACCCTAACATGTACTCTAAACCTAAGCATAAACCTAAACTTAACCCTAAACCTAATCCTAACCTTAACCCTAACCCTAACACCTAACGCTAACCTGAGCTCAACACTCGCCCTTAACTTTAAATGCACCCTAACACTAACCCTAAACTGAACCCTAACCCTAACCCTAAACCTAAGCCTAAACCTGACCCTAGCATTAACCCAAACACGTAAACCTGACCCTAATACTAACCCTAAATCTAACCCTAACCTTAACGCAAACACGTAACGCTAACACTAGTCCTAACCCTCATCCTTAACGTATGCTTCACCCTAAACGTAAGCCTAAGCCTAACCTGAAACTAAACCTAACCCTAAACTATCCCCTCAGTCTAGCCCTAACCCTAATCCTAACCCTAACCCTAACTCTAACCATACCCCTAACCATAACACTCTAAAACATCAGCTAAACTGTAAACCTAACACTAACCATCACATGAATCGCTAACCCTTTCCCTAATCCTACCCCTATCCCTAATCCTAACCTTAACCTTGACCTAATCCTAACCCTTACCCTAACCCTAACCTTAACACTAACCTTAACTCGAACTTAACCCTAACCCTAACAATAACTCTAAACCTGACCCTAACCCTAAGCCTAAACCCTAGCACTAACTCTAACTCTAAACCTAACCCTAAGCCTAACCTAGCCCTACCCTTTACCGTAAACCTAGCCTAAACCCTAACCTTACCCCTACCTTAAACCTAACCCTGACACTAACCTTAAGCATAACTCTAACCTTAACCCTAACCCTGACTATTAACTGAAACTTCACCCTAACCATAAGCCTAACTCTAACTCTAACCCTAACCATAACAATTACCCTAAACCTTCACCTTCAATGTAAACCTAAACCTAACCCTTAACCGTGTCCCCAACCCTAAACCTAATGCTATCTATCCCTCACATTATCCCTAACCCTAACCCGAAGACGAACAGTAACCCTAATCTAATGCTAACCCTAACATTAACCCTAAACTTAACCCTTCCCTAACCATAAACCTAACCCTAACACCCTAAACCTAAACTCTAACACTAACTAGAATCCAAACCCTAATGCAAACCCTTATCCTAACCCTCACCCTTAACCTAAACTTCACACTAACCCTAAACCTAAACCTAATCTGAACATAACCACTAACCCTAACCTGAACCCTAAACCTAACCTTAGCACTAACATGAACAAAAACCCAAAGTCTAGCCCTAACCCTAAAAATAACCCTCACCCTATCCTAAACTTCATCCAAACCCTAACGCTAACCTTAGTCCTAAACCTAAACCTAAACCTAACCCAACCCCTAACATTAAATCTAACTCTAACCATAATGCTAGTCCACCTGTAACCCTAAACCTAACCCTTAAAATACCCCTCAACCTAACCCTAAACCTAATCCTAACCCTAGACCTAATCCTAACCCTAACCCGAACTCTAACCTTGACCCTAAATAGAACACTAACTCTACCCCTAAACCTGAAACTAAAGCTAAATCTTACCCTACACCTAACCCTAAACGTAAACCTACCCCTAACTCTATGTCTAACGATAATCGGGACACTTATCCTAAACCCTCGCCTTAAATGTAAAACTAACCGTGACACTCACTCTAACCCCTAACGGTATCCCACAACCCTTACCCTAATACTATCCCTAACCCTAACACTAACCTGAACACCTAAGCCCTAATGATAACCCTAACCCTAACCCCAAACCTAACCCATAACACCAAAACCTAACCCTAACCTTAAAGGTAGCTCTCACCCTAACTCTAACTCTAACACTAACCCGAAACCTAATCATAAACCTAACCCTAACCCTAAACCAATCCTAACCATGACCAGAACCACAATGTCTAACCGGAACCTCACCCAAACCCTAACCCTAAACTACACCTCTAACACCTAACACCTTACCGTAACCATAATCCTAACCCTACCCAACCCTAACCGTAAACCTAAACCTCACCCCAACCACAACGCCTAACACAAAACGTAACCCTAACCCTAACTGTAACACTAAACTTAACCCTAACCTTAAACATAACCCTAACCCTAAAACTAAACAGAACCCGTAAACTTAACCCTAACACGAAACACAACCTTAACACGAACCTGAAAACTAACCCAAACCTTAGCCATAACCCTAACCCTAACCCTCACCCTAACTTAAACTTCACCCTATCCCTAACCTAAAGCTCACCCTAATTCTAATTATGTTTAGTTTTAGGGCTAGGGTTAGGGTGAAGTTTATGTTAACCTAATTCTAAACCTATCCCTACCCCTAAACCTAACCCTAACCTTAACCTTGGCCCACCTGTAACCCTAAAACTAACCCTTACAATAACTCGGACCCTAACCCTCACCCTAAACCTAATCCTAACCCTGACCATAACCCTAACCTAACCTTAACCCTAACTTTAACCCTACGATAAACTCAAACCTAACCCTAACCCCGAACAATAACTCTAACCAAAATTTCACCCTACCCATAACCCTAAACCTACCCTAACTTCATTCAAATCCTAACCCTAACCAAAACTAAAGCTAACCCTAAACCTAACGCAAACCCTAGCCCTGATCCTAACCTGAACGCTTACCCCTAACCCTAACCCTCACGCTTGACATAAACTTCACCCTAACCCTAGCTCTAAAACTAAACATAATACTAAATCTCCCCAACCCTGACCCTAACCCTAATCCTAACCATATACCTAACCCTAACCTTAAACATAATCCTAACCCTGACCCTAAATCTATCTCTAACCCTAATCCTAACCCTAAAACTTACCCTACACACTCAGCTTAAATGGAAACCTAGCACTAACCCTCACACTAACATCTAAACCTAAACCCTACCCTTAACCTAATCTTATCTCTAACCTTTACCTAGCCCTAAACCTAACCATGAATTAACCGTAACACTTACCCTAACCCTAAAACTAATCTTAACCCTAATCCTAATCCTAACCTTAACCCTAACCCTAACCCTAACCCCTAACACTAACCCTAAGCTCAACCCTCACCCTTAACTTAAACTTCACCCTGACTCTAACCTTAAACTAAACCCTAACCCTAAAGCTAACCCTAACATTAACCCAAACACCAAAACCTAACCCTGACACTAACACTAACCCTAAACCTAACCCTAACCTGATCCTAACCTTAACCCAAACACCTAACTCTAATATTTACCCTAACGCTAATCTTAACTTAACTTTCACCCTATACATAAGCATAACCCTAAAATTAAACCTAACCCTAAACTATCCCCTCAGTCTAGCCCTAACCCTAACTCTAACTCTAACCCTGACCCTAACTGTAACACTGTAAAACATCAGCTTAACTGTAAATCTAACACTAACCCTCACACGAACCCTAACCCTTTCCCTAAACCTAACCCTATCCCTAACCCTAACCCTAACCCTAACCCTGACCTAAACATAACCCTTACCCTAACCCTAAACTTAACCCTAACCTTAACTCTACCCTAACCCTAACACTAACAATAACTCTAAAACTGACCCGAACCCTACCCCTAAACCCTAGCACTAACTCTAACTCTACACCTAATCCTAACCCTAACCTAGATGTACCTTTGACCGTAAACCTAGCCTTAACCCTAACCTTACCCCTATCCTAACCCTAACCCTAAACCTAACCCTAACACTAATCTTAATCCTAACTCTAACCTTAACCCTAACCCTTACCCTAACCCTCACTATTAACTGAAAATTCACCCTAACCCTAACCCTAACTCTAACTCTAACCCTAACCATAACACTTACCCTAAACCCTCACCTTAACTGTAAACCTAACACTAAACCTCACCCGAACCCCTAACCGAATCCCCAACCCTAAACCTGCCGCTACCCCTAAACTTATCCCTAACCCTAACCCAAACACGAACAGTAACACTAATCTAATACTAACCCTTACATTAACCCTAAACTTAACCCTACCCTAACCATAAACCTAACCCTAACACCCTAAACGTAAACTCTAACACTAAGCATAATCCTCACCGTAATCCTAACCCTTACCTTGACCCTCACTATGAACCTAAACATCACTCTAACCCTGAACCTAAACCTAACACTAACCCTAAACGTAACTCCTAACACTAACCCGAACCCTAAAACTAACCTTAACACTAACCTGAACACAAAATCAAACTTCAGCCCTAATCATAAGAATAACCCTCACCCCGTCCTAAGGTTCATCCAACACTAACCCTAACCTTCACCCTCAACCTAAACCAAACCCTAACCTTAAACCAAACTCTAACCATAACACTACTCCACCTGTAACCCTAAAACTAAGCCTTACATTAGCCCTGAACCTAACCCTAGACCTAACCCTAATCCTAACTCTAAGCTTGATCCTAAATAGAACACTAACTCTAATTCTAAACCTGAACCTAAACCGAAATCTTACCCTACACCTAACCCTAACCCTGAACCTAACCCTAACTCTAACCCTAAAAATATCACCTTAACTGTAAAACTAACCGCAACCCTCACCCTAACCCCTAACCGTATCCTCCAACCCTAACCCTAATGTTATTCCTAACCCTAACACTAACCTGAACCCCTAAGCCCTAACGATAACCCTAACCCCTACACCAAACCCTAAGCTCAACCCTCACCCTTAAATTAAACTTCACCCTATCCCGAACTCTAACTTTAAACCAAAACCTAATCCTAACTCTAAACCTAACCCTAAACCTGACTCTAACATTAACCCAAACACCTAACCCTAACAGTAAGCCTAACCCTAACCCTAACCCTAACCTGACCCTAACCTTAACCCAAACACCTAACCCTAACACTAAACCTAACCCTAACCCTCATCCTTAACCTAAACTGCACCCTAACCCTGACCCTGAAACTAAACATAACACTAAATCTCCCCCTAACCCTGACCGTAACCCAAATCCTAACCATAAACCTAACCCTAACTCGAACCTTAACCCTAACCCTGACCCTAACTCTAACCCTAATCCAACCCTAAAACTTACCCTACAAACTCAACTTAAATGGAAACCTAGCACTAACCCTCACCCTAACATCTAAACCTAACCCCAACCCTTAACCTGACCCTATCTCTAATCTTAACCATGCCCTAGCCTAACCATGATTTAACCCTAACACTTACCCTAAACCTAACCCTAAACCTAATCTTAAACCTAAACCTAAAACTAACCTTAACCCTAACCCTAACCCCTAACCCTAAGCTCAACCCTCACTCTTAACTTAAATTTCACCCAAACACTAACCCTAAAACGAACCCAACACTAACCCTAAACGCAAACATAAACCTGACCCTAACGTTAACCCAAACACCTAACCCGAACCCTAACGCTAACCCGAACTCTAAACCGAACCCTAAACTGACCCTAACCTTAACCCAAACACCTAACCCTAACACTAACCCTAAACATAACCCTCATCCTTAACCTAAACTTCACCCTAAACCTAAGCCTAAGCCTAACCCTAAAACTAAACCTAACCCTAAACTATCACCTAACTCTAGCCCGAACGCTAAACCTAACAATGACCCTAACACCCTAAAACATCAGCTTAACTGTAAACCTAACACTTACCCTCAGACGAACCCCTAACCCTTTCACAAACCCTAACCCGATCCCTAATCCTAAACCTAACGCTGACGTAAACCTAACCCTTCCCCTAAACCTAAATTAAACCAAACCTTAACTCTACCTATACCTAAACCAAACAATAACTCGAATCCTGACCCTAACCCTAACCCTAAACTCAGCACTAAGTATAATTCTAAACCTAACCCTAACCCTAACCCAGCCCAACCCTTTACCGTAAACCTAGTCTTAACCCTAACCTTACCTACCCTAAACCTAACACTAACGCTAACCTTAACCCTAACTCTAACATTAACCCTAACTTTTAGCGTAACCCTCACTATTAACTGAAACTTCACCCAAACACTAACCCTAACTCTAACCATAACCATAACACTTACCCTGAACACTCACCTTAACTGTAAAACTAACCATAACCCTCAACCTAACCCCAACTGTATCCCGAACCTTAACCCTAAAGCTATCCCTAAGCCTAACCCTAACACTCACCTGAAACTTTAAGCCCTAAGGATAACCCGAACCTGAAATCAAACCCTAACGCATAACACCAAAGCATAACCCAAACCTTAATCCTAACTCTCACCCTAACTCTAACACTAACCCAAAACCTAATCATAAATCTAACCCTAACCCTAAACCAAACCTAACCATGACCAGAACCACAATGCCTAACCAAAACCCTCACCCAAACCCTAACCCTAAACTACACCTCTAACTCCTAACACATTACCATAACCATAATCCTAACCCTAACCAAACCTAACCCTAAACCTAACCCTCATCCCAACCACAACACCTGACACAAACCATAACCCTAACAGTAACACTGTAAATAACCCTAACCTAAAATCTAAACCTGACCCTAAAACTAAACAGAACCCGTAAACTTAACCCTAACCCTAAACATAACCTTAACAATAACCTGAAAACTAACGCAAACCTTAGCCATAACCCTAAACCTTACCCGCACCCTATCTTAAACTTCACCCTATCTCTATCCTAAAGCTAACCCTAACTTTAACCCTAAACCTAACCCTAACCTTAACCTTGGCCAACCTGTAACCCTCATCCAAACCCTTACAATAACTCTGACCCTATCCTTCGCCCTAAACCTAATGCTAATCCTAACCCTAACCTAACCTTAACCCTACCATAATCTTAAACCAAACCCTAACTCCTAACCCTAACTCTAACCCTAACCCTAGTACTAAGCCTAACCCTAACACTAACACTTACCCAAAACCCTCATCTTAACTGTAAACGTAACTCTAACTCTTACCCTAACCCTAAACTTAACCCTAAATATAACTCTACCGTAAACCAAACTGAAACACTAACCCCTAACCCTAACTCTAACCCTAATCCTTAGCCTAAGCCTACCCTTAAACGTAAACCTAACCCTAACCCTAAACCGAACCCTCACTCTTAACCAAAATTCACCCTAACCATGACCCTAAGCCTCCCCTAACTTCATTCAAACCCTAACCTTAACCAAAAATAAAACTAAACTTAAACCTAACCCTAAATGTAAACCTAACCCTAACCCGGACCATAACCTGAACCCTAACCCCTAACCGTAACCCTCACGCTTAACATAAACTTCACCCTAACTCTAACCCTAAAACTAAATATAACACTAAATCTCCGCCTAACCCGGACCCTAACCCTAATCCTAACCATAAACCTAACCCAAACCTGAACCTAACTCTAACCCTAACCCTAATCCTAACCCTAAAACTTACCCTACACACTCAGCTTAAATGGAAACCTAGAACTAACCCTCACCCTAACATCTAAACCTAACCCCAACCCTTAACCTAACCCTATCTCTAACCTTAACCTAGCCCTAAACCTAACAATGACTTAACCCTAACATGTACTCTAAACCTAAGCATAAACCTAAACTTAACCCTAAACCTAATCCTAACCTTAACCCTAACCCTAACACCTAACGCTAACCTGAGCTCAACACTCGCCCTTAACTTTAAATGCACCCTAACACTAACCCTAAACTGAACCCTAACCCTAACCCTAAACCTAAGCCTAAACCTGACCCTAGCATTAACCCAAACACGTAAACCTGACCCTAATACTAACCCTAAATCTAACCCTAACCTTAACGCAAACACGTAACGCTAACACTAGTCCTAACCCTCATCCTTAACGTATGCTTCACCCTAAACGTAAGCCTAAGCCTAACCTGAAACTAAACCTAACCCTAAACTATCCCCTCAGTCTAGCCCTAACCCTAATCCTAACCCTAACCCTAACTCTAACCATACCCCTAACCATAACACTCTAAAACATCAGCTAAACTGTAAACCTAACACTAACCATCACATGAATCGCTAACCCTTTCCCTAATCCTACCCCTATCCCTAATCCTAACCTTAACCTTGACCTAATCCTAACCCTTACCCTAACCCTAACCTTAACACTAACCTTAACTCGAACTTAACCCTAACCCTAACAATAACTCTAAACCTGACCCTAACCCTAAGCCTAAACCCTAGCACTAACTCTAACTCTAAACCTAACCCTAAGCCTAACCTAGCCCTACCCTTTACCGTAAACCTAGCCTAAACCCTAACCTTACCCCTACCTTAAACCTAACCCTGACACTAACCTTAAGCATAACTCTAACCTTAACCCTAACCCTGACTATTAACTGAAACTTCACCCTAACCATAAGCCTAACTCTAACTCTAACCCTAACCATAACAATTACCCTAAACCTTCACCTTCAATGTAAACCTAAACCTAACCCTTAACCGTGTCCCCAACCCTAAACCTAATGCTATCTATCCCTCACATTATCCCTAACCCTAACCCGAAGACGAACAGTAACCCTAATCTAATGCTAACCCTAACATTAACCCTAAACTTAACCCTTCCCTAACCATAAACCTAACCCTAACACCCTAAACCTAAACTCTAACACTAACTAGAATCCAAACCCTAATGCAAACCCTTATCCTAACCCTCACCCTTAACCTAAACTTCACACTAACCCTAAACCTAAACCTAATCTGAACATAACCACTAACCCTAACCTGAACCCTAAACCTAACCTTAGCACTAACATGAACAAAAACCCAAAGTCTAGCCCTAACCCTAAAAATAACCCTCACCCTATCCTAAACTTCATCCAAACCCTAACGCTAACCTTAGTCCTAAACCTAAACCTAAACCTAACCCAACCCCTAACATTAAATCTAACTCTAACCATAATGCTAGTCCACCTGTAACCCTAAACCTAACCCTTAAAATACCCCTCAACCTAACCCTAAACCTAATCCTAACCCTAGACCTAATCCTAACCCTAACCCGAACTCTAACCTTGACCCTAAATAGAACACTAACTCTACCCCTAAACCTGAAACTAAAGCTAAATCTTACCCTACACCTAACCCTAAACGTAAACCTACCCCTAACTCTATGTCTAACGATAATCGGGACACTTATCCTAAACCCTCGCCTTAAATGTAAAACTAACCGTGACACTCACTCTAACCCCTAACGGTATCCCACAACCCTTACCCTAATACTATCCCTAACCCTAACACTAACCTGAACACCTAAGCCCTAATGATAACCCTAACCCTAACCCCAAACCTAACCCATAACACCAAAACCTAACCCTAACCTTAAAGGTAGCTCTCACCCTAACTCTAACTCTAACACTAACCCGAAACCTAATCATAAACCTAACCCTAACCCTAAACCAATCCTAACCATGACCAGAACCACAATGTCTAACCGGAACCTCACCCAAACCCTAACCCTAAACTACACCTCTAACACCTAACACCTTACCGTAACCATAATCCTAACCCTACCCAACCCTAACCGTAAACCTAAACCTCACCCCAACCACAACGCCTAACACAAAACGTAACCCTAACCCTAACTGTAACACTAAACTTAACCTTAACCTTAAACATAACCCTAACCCTAAAACTAAACAGAACCCGTAAACTTAACCCTAACACGAAACACAACCTTAACACGAACCTGAAAACTAACCCAAACCTTAGCCATAACCCTAACCCTAACCCTCACCCTAACTTAAACTTCACCCTATCCCTAACCTAAAGCTCACCCTAATTCTAATTATGTTTAGTTTTAGGGCTAGGGTTAGGGTGAAGTTTATGTTAACCTAATTCTAAACCTATCCCTACCCCTAAACCTAACCCTAACCTTAACCTTGGCCCACCTGTAACCCTAAAACTAACCCTTACAATAACTCGGACCCTAACCCTCACCCTAAACCTAATCCTAACCCTGACCATAACCCTAACCTAACCTTAACCCTAACTTTAACCCTACGATAAACTCAAACCTAACCCTAACCCCGAACAATAACTCTAACCAAAATTTCACCCTACCCATAACCCTAAACCTACCCTAACTTCATTCAAATCCTAACCCTAACCAAAACTAAAGCTAACCCTAAACCTAACGCAAACCCTAGCCCTGATCCTAACCTGAACGCTTACCCCTAACCCTAACCCTCACGCTTGACATAAACTTCACCCTAACCCTAGCTCTAAAACTAAACATAATACTAAATCTCCCCAACCCTGACCCTAACCCTAATCCTAACCATATACCTAACCCTAACCTTAAACATAATCCTAACCCTGACCCTAAATCTATCTCTAACCCTAATCCTAACCCTAAAACTTACCCTACACACTCAGCTTAAATGGAAACCTAGCACTAACCCTCACACTAACATCTAAACCTAAACCCTACCCTTAACCTAATCTTATCTCTAACCTTTACCTAGCCCTAAACCTAACCATGAATTAACCGTAACACTTACCCTAACCCTAAAACTAATCTTAACCCTAATCCTAATCCTAACCTTAACCCTAACCCTAACCCTAACCCCTAACACTAACCCTAAGCTCAACCCTCACCCTTAACTTAAACTTCACCCTGACCCTAACCTTAAACTAAACCCTAACCCTAAAGCTAACCCTAACATTAACCCAAACACCAAAACCTAACCCTGACACTAACACTAACCCTAAACCTAACCCTAACCTGATCCTAACCTTAACCCAAACACCTAACTCTAATATTTACCCTAACGGTAATCTTAACTTAACTTTCACCCTATACATAAGCATAACCCTAAAATTAAACCTAACCCTAAACTATCCCCTCAGTCTAGCCCTAACCCTAACTCTAACTCTAACCCTGACCCTAACTGTAACACTGTAAAACATCAGCTTAACTGTAAATCTAACACTAACCCTCACACGAACCCTAACCCTTTCCCTAAACCTAACCCTATCCCTAACCCTAACCCTAACCCTAACCCTGACCTAAACATAACCCTTACCCTAACCGTAAACTTAACCCTAACCTTAACTCTACCCTAACCCTAACACTAACAATAACTCTAAACCTGACCCGAACCCTACCCCTAAACCCTAGCACTAACTCTAACTCTACACCTAATCCTAACCCTAACCTAGATGTACCCTTGACCGTAAACCTAGCCTTAACCCTAACCTTACCCCTATCCTAACCCTAACCCTAACACTAATCTTAATCCTAACTCTAACCTTAACCCTAACCCTTACCCTAACCCTCACTATTAACTGAAAATTCACCCTAACCCTAACCCTAACTCTAACTCTAACCCTAACCATAACACTTACCCTAAACCCTCACCTTAACTGTAAACCTAACACTAAACCTCACCCGAACCCCTAACCGAATCCCCAACCCTAAACCTGCCGCTACCCCTAAACTTATCCCTAACCCTAACCCAAACACGAACAGTAACACTAATCTAATACTAACCCTTACATTAACCCTAAACTTAACCCTACCCTAACCATAAACCTAACCCTAACACCCTAAACGTAAACTCTAACACTAAGCATAATTCTCACCGTAATCCTAACCCTTACCTTGACCCTCACTATGAACCTAAACATCACTCTAACCCTGAACCTAAACCTAACACTAACCCTAAACGTAACTCCTAACACTAACCCGAACCCTAAAACTAACCTTAACACTAACCTGAACACAAAATCAAACTTCAGCCCTAATCATAAGAATAACCCCCACCCCGTCCTAAGGTTCATCCAACACTAACCCTAACCTTCACCCTCAACCTAAACCAAACCCTAACCTTAAACCAAACTCTAACCATAACACTACTCCACCTGTAACCCTAAAACTAAGCCTTACATTAGCCCTGAACCTAACCCTAGACCTAACCCTAATCCTAACTCTAAGCTTGATCCTAAATAGAACACTAACTCTAATTCTAAACCTGAACCTAAACCGAAATCTTACCCTACACCTAACCCTAACCCTGAACCTAACCCTAACTCTAACCCTAAAAATAACACTTACCCTAAACCCTCACCTTAACTGTAAAACTAACTGCAACCCTCACCCTAACCCCTAACCGTATCCTCCAACCCTAACCCTAATGTTATTCCTAACCCTAACACTAACCTGAACCCCTAAGCCCTAACGATAACCCTAACCCCTACACCAAACCCTAAGCTCAACCCTCACCCTTAAATTAAACTTCACCCTATCCCGAACTCTAACTTTAAACCAAAACCTAATCCTAACTCTAAACCTAACCCTAAACCTGACTCTAACATTAACCCAAACACCTAACCCTAACAGTAAGCCTAACCCTAACCCTAACCCTAACCTGACCCTAACCTTAACCCAAACACCTAACCCTAACACTAAACCTAACCCTAACCCTCATCCTTAACCTAAACTGCACCCTAACCCTGACCCTGAAACTAAACATAACACTAAATCTCCCCCTAACCCTGACCGTAACCCAAATCCTAACCATAAACCTAACCCTAACTCGAACCTTAACCCTAACCCTGACCCTAACTCTAACCCTAATCCAACCCTAAAACTTACCCTACAAACTCAACTTAAATGGAAACCTAGCACTAACCCTCACCCTAACATCTAAACCTAACCCCAACCCTTAACCTGACCCTATCTCTAATCTTAACCATGCCCTAGCCTAACCATGATTTAACCCTAACACTTACCCTAAACCTAACCCTAAACCTAATCTTAAACCTAAACCTAAAACTAACCTTAACCCTAACCCTAACCCCTAACCCTAAGCTCAACCCTCACTCTTAACTTAAATTTCACCCAAACACTAACCCTAAAACGAACCCAACACTAACCCTAAACGCAAACATAAACCTGACCCTAACGTTAACCCAAACACCTAACCCGAACCCTAACGCTAACCCGAACTCTAAACCGAACCCTAAACTGACCCTAACCTTAACCCAAACACCTAACCCTAACACTAACCCTAAACATAACCCTCATCCTTAACCTAAACTTCACCCTAAACCTAAGCCTAAGCCTAACCCTAAAACTAAACCTAACCCTAAACTATCACCTAACTCTAGCCCGAACGCTAAACCTAACAATGACCCTAACACCCTAAAACATCAGCTTAACTGTAAACCTAACACTTACCCTCAGACGAACCCCTAACCCTTTCACAAACCCTAACCCGATCCCTAATCCTAAACCTAACGCTGACGTAAACCTAACCCTTCCCCTAAACCTAAATTAAACCAAACCTTAACTCTACCTATACCTAAACCAAACAATAACTCGAATCCTGACCCTAACCCTAACCCTAAACTCAGCACTAAGTATAATTCTAAACCTAACCCTAACCCTAACCCAGCCCAACCCTTTACCGTAAACCTAGTCTTAACCCTAACCTTACCTACCCTAAACCTAACACTAACGCTAACCTTAACCCTAACTCTAACATTAACCCTAACTTTTAGCGTAACCCTCACTATTAACTGAAACTTCACCCAAACACTAACCCTAACTCTAACCATAACCATAACACTTACCCTGAACACTCACCTTAACTGTAAAACTAACCATAACCCTCAACCTAACCCCAACTGTATCCCGAACCCTAACCCTAAAGCTATCCCTAAGCCTAACCCTAACACTCACCTGAAACTTTAAGCCCTAAGGATAACCCGAACCTGAAATCAAACCCTAACGCATAACACCAAAGCATAACCCAAACCTTAATCCTAACTCTCACCCTAACTCTAACACTAACCCAAAACCTAATCATAAATCTAACCCTAACCCTAAACCAAACCTAACCATGACCAGAACCACAATGCCTAACCAAAACCCTCACCCAAACCCTAACCCTAAACTACACCTCTAACTCCTAACACATTACCATAACCATAATCCTAACCCTAACCAAACCTAACCCTAAACCTAACCCTCATCCCAACCACAACACCTGACACAAACCATAACCCTAACCCTAACAGTAACACTGTAAATAACCCTAACCTAAAATCTAAACCTGACCCTAAAACTAAACAGAACCCGTAAACTTAACCCTAACCCTAAACATAACCTTAACAATAACCTGAAAACTAACGCAAACCTTAGCCATAACCCTAAACCTTACCCGCACCCTATCTTAAACTTCACCCTATCTCTATCCTAAAGCTAACCCTAACTTTAACCCTAAACCTAACCCTAACCTTAACCTTGGCCAACCTGTAACCCTCATCTAAACCCTTACAATAACTCTGACCCTATCCTTCGCCCTAAACCTAATGCTAATCCTAACCCTAACCTAACCTTAACCCTACCATAATCTTAAACCAAACCCTAACTCCTAACCCTAACTCTAACCCTAACCCTAGCACTAAGCCTAACCCTAACACTAACACTTACCCAAAACCCTCATCTTAACTGTAAACGTAACTCTAACTCTTACCCTAACCCTAAACTTAACCCTAAATATAACTCTACCGTAAACCAAACTGAAACACTAACCCCTAACCCTAACTCTAACCCTAATCCTTAGCCTAAGCCTACCCTTAAACGTAAACCTAACCCTAACCCTAAACCGAACCCTCACTCTTAACCAAAATTCACCCTAACCATGACCCTAAGCCTCCCCTAACTTCATTCAAACCCTAACCTTAACCAAAAATAAAACTAAACTTAAACCTAACCCTAAATGTAAACCTAACCCTAACCCGGACCATAAACTGAACCCTAACCCCTAACCCTAACCCTCACGCTTAACATAAACTTCACCCTAACTCTAACCCTAAAACTAAATATAACACTAAATCTCCGCCTAACCCGGACCCTAACCCTAATCCTAACCATAAACCTAACCCAAACCTGAACCTAACTCTAACCCTAACCCTAATCCTAACCCTAAAACTTACCCTACACACTCAGCTTAAATGGAAACCTAGAACTAACCCTCACCCTAACATCTAAACCTAACCCCAACCCTTAACCTAACCCTATCTCTAACCTTAACCTAGCCCTAAACCTAACAATGACTTAACCCTAACATGTACTCTAAACCTAAGCATAAACCTAAACTTAACCCTAAACCTAATCCTAACCTTAACCCTAACCCTAACACCTAACGCTAACCTGAGCTCAACACTCGCCCTTAACTTTAAATGCACCCTAACACTAACCCTAAACTGAACCCTAACCCTAACCCTAAACCTAAGCCTAAACCTGACCCTAGCATTAACCCAAACACGTAAACCTGACCCTAATACTAACCCTAAATCTAACCCTAACCTTAACGCAAACACGTAACGCTAACACTAGTCCTAACCCTCATCCTTAACGTATGCTTCACCCTAAACGTAAGCCTAAGCCTAACCTGAAACTAAACCTAACCCTAAACTATCCCCTCAGTCTAGCCCTAACCCTAATCCTAACCCTAACCCTAACTCTAACCATACCCCTAACCATAACACTCTAAAACATCAGCTAAACTGTAAACCTAACACTAACCATCACATGAATCGCTAACCCTTTCCCTAATCCTACCCCTATCCCTAATCCTAACCTTAACCTTGACCTAATCCTAACCCTTACCCTAACCCTAACCTTAACACTAACCTTAACTCGAACTTAACCCTAACCCTAACAATAACTCTAAACCTGACCCTAACCCTAAGCCTAAACCCTAGCACTAACTCTAACTCTAAACCTAACCCTAAGCCTAACCTAGCCCTACCCTTTACCGTAAACCTAGCCTAAACCCTAACCTTACCCCTACCTTAAACCTAACCCTGACACTAACCTTAAGCATAACTCTAACCTTAACCCTAACCCTGACTATTAACTGAAACTTCACCCTAACCATAAGCCTAACTCTAACTCTAACCCTAACCATAACAATTACCCTAAACCTTCACCTTCAATGTAAACCTAAACCTAACCCTTAACCGTGTCCCCAACCCTAAACCTAATGCTATCTATCCCTCACATTATCCCTAACCCTAACCCGAAGACGAACAGTAACCCTAATCTAATGCTAACCCTAACATTAACCCTAAACTTAACCCTTCCCTAACCATAAACCTAACCCTAACACCCTAAACCTAAACTCTAACACTAACTAGAATCCAAACCCTAATGCAAACCCTTATCCTAACCCTCACCCTTAACCTAAACTTCACACTAACCCTAAACCTAAACCTAATCTGAACATAACCACTAACCCTAACCTGAACCCTAAACCTAACCTTAGCACTAACATGAACAAAAACCCAAAGTCTAGCCCTAACCCTAAAAATAACCCTCACCCTATCCTAAACTTCATCCAAACCCTAACGCTAACCTTAGTCCTAAACCTAAACCTAAACCTAACCCAACCCCTAACATTAAATCTAACTCTAACCATAATGCTAGTCCACCTGTAACCCTAAACCTAACCCTTAAAATACCCCTCAACCTAACCCTAAACCTAATCCTAACCCTAGACCTAATCCTAACCCTAACCCGAACTCTAACCTTGACCCTAAATAGAACACTAACTCTACCCCTAAACCTGAAACTAAAGCTAAATCTTACCCTACACCTAACCCTAAACGTAAACCTACCCCTAACTCTATGTCTAACGATAATCGGGACACTTATCCTAAACCCTCGCCTTAAATGTAAAACTAACCGTGACACTCACTCTAACCCCTAACGGTATCCCACAACCCTTACCCTAATACTATCCCTAACCCTAACACTAACCTGAACACCTAAGCCCTAATGATAACCCTAACCCTAACCCCAAACCTAACCCATAACACCAAAACCTAACCCTAACCTTAAAGGTAGCTCTCACCCTAACTCTAACTCTAACACTAACCCGAAACCTAATCATAAACCTAACCCTAACCCTAAACCAATCCTAACCATGACCAGAACCACAATGTCTAACCGGAACCTCACCCAAACCCTAACCCTAAACTACACCTCTAACACCTAACACCTTACCGTAACCATAATCCTAACCCTACCCAACCCTAACCGTAAACCTAAACCTCACCCCAACCACAACGCCTAACACAAAACGTAACCCTAACCCTAACTGTAACACTAAACTTAACCTTAACCTTAAACATAACCCTAACCCTAAAACTAAACAGAACCCGTAAACTTAACCCTAACACGAAACACAACCTTAACACGAACCTGAAAACTAACCCAAACCTTAGCCATAACCCTAACCCTAACCCTCACCCTAACTTAAACTTCACCCTATCCCTAACCTAAAGCTCACCCTAATTCTAATTATGTTTAGTTTTAGGGCTAGGGTTAGGGTGAAGTTTATGTTAACCTAATTCTAAACCTATCCCTACCCCTAAACCTAACCCTAACCTTAACCTTGGCCCACCTGTAACCCTAAAACTAACCCTTACAATAACTCGGACCCTAACCCTCACCCTAAACCTAATCCTAACCCTGACCATAACCCTAACCTAACCTTAACCCTAACTTTAACCCTACGATAAACTCAAACCTAACCCTAACCCCGAACAATAACTCTAACCAAAATTTCACCCTACCCATAACCCTAAACCTACCCTAACTTCATTCAAATCCTAACCCTAACCAAAACTAAAGCTAACCCTAAACCTAACGCAAACCCTAGCCCTGATCCTAACCTGAACGCTTACCCCTAACCCTAACCCTCACGCTTGACATAAACTTCACCCTAACCCTAGCTCTAAAACTAAACATAATACTAAATCTCCCCAACCCTGACCCTAACCCTAATCCTAACCATATACCTAACCCTAACCTTAAACATAATCCTAACCCTGACCCTAAATCTATCTCTAACCCTAATCCTAACCCTAAAACTTACCCTACACACTCAGCTTAAATGGAAACCTAGCACTAACCCTCACACTAACATCTAAACCTAAACCCTACCCTTAACCTAATCTTATCTCTAACCTTTACCTAGCCCTAAACCTAACCATGAATTAACCGTAACACTTACCCTAACCCTAAAACTAATCTTAACCCTAATCCTAATCCTAACCTTAACCCTAACCCTAACCCTAACCCCTAACACTAACCCTAAGCTCAACCCTCACCCTTAACTTAAACTTCACCCTGACTCTAACCTTAAACTAAACCCTAACCCTAAAGCTAACCCTAACATTAACCCAAACACCAAAACCTAACCCTGACACTAACACTAACCCTAAACCTAACCCTAACCTGATCCTAACCTTAACCCAAACACCTAACTCTAATATTTACCCTAACGCTAATCTTAACTTAACTTTCACCCTATACATAAGCATAACCCTAAAATTAAACCTAACCCTAAACTATCCCCTCAGTCTAGCCCTAACCCTAACTCTAACTCTAACCCTGACCCTAACTGTAACACTGTAAAACATCAGCTTAACTGTAAATCTAACACTAACCCTCACACGAACCCTAACCCTTTCCCTAAACCTAACCCTATCCCTAACCCTAACCCTAACCCTAACCCTGACCTAAACATAACCCTTACCCTAACCCTAAACTTAACCCTAACCTTAACTCTACCCTAACCCTAACACTAACAATAACTCTAAAACTGACCCGAACCCTACCCCTAAACCCTAGCACTAACTCTAACTCTACACCTAATCCTAACCCTAACCTAGATGTACCTTTGACCGTAAACCTAGCCTTAACCCTAACCTTACCCCTATCCTAACCCTAACCCTAAACCTAACCCTAACACTAATCTTAATCCTAACTCTAACCTTAACCCTAACCCTTACCCTAACCCTCACTATTAACTGAAAATTCACCCTAACCCTAACCCTAACTCTAACTCTAACCCTAACCATAACACTTACCCTAAACCCTCACCTTAACTGTAAACCTAACACTAAACCTCACCCGAACCCCTAACCGAATCCCCAACCCTAAACCTGCCGCTACCCCTAAACTTATCCCTAACCCTAACCCAAACACGAACAGTAACACTAATCTAATACTAACCCTTACATTAACCCTAAACTTAACCCTACCCTAACCATAAACCTAACCCTAACACCCTAAACGTAAACTCTAACACTAAGCATAATCCTCACCGTAATCCTAACCCTTACCTTGACCCTCACTATGAACCTAAACATCACTCTAACCCTGAACCTAAACCTAACACTAACCCTAAACGTAACTCCTAACACTAACCCGAACCCTAAAACTAACCTTAACACTAACCTGAACACAAAATCAAACTTCAGCCCTAATCATAAGAATAACCCTCACCCCGTCCTAAGGTTCATCCAACACTAACCCTAACCTTCACCCTCAACCTAAACCAAACCCTAACCTTAAACCAAACTCTAACCATAACACTACTCCACCTGTAACCCTAAAACTAAGCCTTACATTAGCCCTGAACCTAACCCTAGACCTAACCCTAATCCTAACTCTAAGCTTGATCCTAAATAGAACACTAACTCTAATTCTAAACCTGAACCTAAACCGAAATCTTACCCTACACCTAACCCTAACCCTGAACCTAACCCTAACTCTAACCCTAAAAATATCACCTTAACTGTAAAACTAACCGCAACCCTCACCCTAACCCCTAACCGTATCCTCCAACCCTAACCCTAATGTTATTCCTAACCCTAACACTAACCTGAACCCCTAAGCCCTAACGATAACCCTAACCCCTACACCAAACCCTAAGCTCAACCCTCACCCTTAAATTAAACTTCACCCTATCCCGAACTCTAACTTTAAACCAAAACCTAATCCTAACTCTAAACCTAACCCTAAACCTGACTCTAACATTAACCCAAACACCTAACCCTAACAGTAAGCCTAACCCTAACCCTAACCCTAACCTGACCCTAACCTTAACCCAAACACCTAACCCTAACACTAAACCTAACCCTAACCCTCATCCTTAACCTAAACTGCACCCTAACCCTGACCCTGAAACTAAACATAACACTAAATCTCCCCCTAACCCTGACCGTAACCCAAATCCTAACCATAAACCTAACCCTAACTCGAACCTTAACCCTAACCCTGACCCTAACTCTAACCCTAATCCAACCCTAAAACTTACCCTACAAACTCAACTTAAATGGAAACCTAGCACTAACCCTCACCCTAACATCTAAACCTAACCCCAACCCTTAACCTGACCCTATCTCTAATCTTAACCATGCCCTAGCCTAACCATGATTTAACCCTAACACTTACCCTAAACCTAACCCTAAACCTAATCTTAAACCTAAACCTAAAACTAACCTTAACCCTAACCCTAACCCCTAACCCTAAGCTCAACCCTCACTCTTAACTTAAATTTCACCCAAACACTAACCCTAAAACGAACCCAACACTAACCCTAAACGCAAACATAAACCTGACCCTAACGTTAACCCAAACACCTAACCCGAACCCTAACGCTAACCCGAACTCTAAACCGAACCCTAAACTGACCCTAACCTTAACCCAAACACCTAACCCTAACACTAACCCTAAACATAACCCTCATCCTTAACCTAAACTTCACCCTAAACCTAAGCCTAAGCCTAACCCTAAAACTAAACCTAACCCTAAACTATCACCTAACTCTAGCCCGAACGCTAAACCTAACAATGACCCTAACACCCTAAAACATCAGCTTAACTGTAAACCTAACACTTACCCTCAGACGAACCCCTAACCCTTTCACAAACCCTAACCCGATCCCTAATCCTAAACCTAACGCTGACGTAAACCTAACCCTTCCCCTAAACCTAAATTAAACCAAACCTTAACTCTACCTATACCTAAACCAAACAATAACTCGAATCCTGACCCTAACCCTAACCCTAAACTCAGCACTAAGTATAATTCTAAACCTAACCCTAACCCTAACCCAGCCCAACCCTTTACCGTAAACCTAGTCTTAACCCTAACCTTACCTACCCTAAACCTAACACTAACGCTAACCTTAACCCTAACTCTAACATTAACCCTAACTTTTAGCGTAACCCTCACTATTAACTGAAACTTCACCCAAACACTAACCCTAACTCTAACCATAACCATAACACTTACCCTGAACACTCACCTTAACTGTAAAACTAACCATAACCCTCAACCTAACCCCAACTGTATCCCGAACCTTAACCCTAAAGCTATCCCTAAGCCTAACCCTAACACTCACCTGAAACTTTAAGCCCTAAGGATAACCCGAACCTGAAATCAAACCCTAACGCATAACACCAAAGCATAACCCAAACCTTAATCCTAACTCTCACCCTAACTCTAACACTAACCCAAAACCTAATCATAAATCTAACCCTAACCCTAAACCAAACCTAACCATGACCAGAACCACAATGCCTAACCAAAACCCTCACCCAAACCCTAACCCTAAACTACACCTCTAACTCCTAACACATTACCATAACCATAATCCTAACCCTAACCAAACCTAACCCTAAACCTAACCCTCATCCCAACCACAACACCTGACACAAACCATAACCCTAACAGTAACACTGTAAATAACCCTAACCTAAAATCTAAACCTGACCCTAAAACTAAACAGAACCCGTAAACTTAACCCTAACCCTAAACATAACCTTAACAATAACCTGAAAACTAACGCAAACCTTAGCAATAACCCTAAACCTTACCCGCACCCTATCTTAAACTTCACCCTATCTCTATCCTAAAGCTAACCCTAACTTTAACCCTAAACCTAACCCTAACCTTAACCTTGGCCAACCTGTAACCCTCATCCAAACCCTTACAATAACTCTGACCCTATCCTTCGCCCTAAACCTAATGCTAATCCTAACCCTAACCTAACCTTAACCCTACCATAATCTTAAACCAAACCCTAACTCCTAACCCTAACTCTAACCCTAACCCTAGTACTAAGCCTAACCCTAACACTAACACTTACCCAAAACCCTCATCTTAACTGTAAACGTAACTCTAACTCTTACCCTAACCCTAAACTTAACCCTAAATATAACTCTACCGTAAACCAAACTGAAACACTAACCCCTAACCCTAACTCTAACCCTAATCCTTAGCCTAAGCCTACCCTTAAACGTAAACCTAACCCTAACCCTAAACCGAACCCTCACTCTTAACCAAAATTCACCCTAACCATGACCCTAAGCCTCCCCTAACTTCATTCAAACCCTAACCTTAACCAAAAATAAAACTAAACTTAAACCTAACCCTAAATGTAAACCTAACCCTAACCCGGACCATAACCTGAACCCTAACCCCTAACCGTAACCCTCACGCTTAACATAAACTTCACCCTAACTCTAACCCTAAAACTAAATATAACACTAAATCTCCGCCTAACCCGGACCCTAACCCTAATCCTAACCATAAACCTAACCCAAACCTGAACCTAACTCTAACCCTAACCCTAATCCTAACCCTAAAACTTACCCTACACACTCAGCTTAAATGGAAACCTAGAACTAACCCTCACCCTAACATCTAAACCTAACCCCAACCCTTAACCTAACCCTATCTCTAACCTTAACCTAGCCCTAAACCTAACAATGACTTAACCCTAACATGTACTCTAAACCTAAGCATAAACCTAAACTTAACCCTAAACCTAATCCTAACCTTAACCCTAACCCTAACACCTAACGCTAACCTGAGCTCAACACTCGCCCTTAACTTTAAATGCACCCTAACACTAACCCTAAACTGAACCCTAACCCTAACCCTAAACCTAAGCCTAAACCTGACCCTAGCATTAACCCAAACACGTAAACCTGACCCTAATACTAACCCTAAATCTAACCCTAACCTTAACGCAAACACGTAACGCTAACACTAGTCCTAACCCTCATCCTTAACGTATGCTTCACCCTAAACGTAAGCCTAAGCCTAACCTGAAACTAAACCTAACCCTAAACTATCCCCTCAGTCTAGCCCTAACCCTAATCCTAACCCTAACCCTAACTCTAACCATACCCCTAACCATAACACTCTAAAACATCAGCTAAACTGTAAACCTAACACTAACCATCACATGAATCGCTAACCCTTTCCCTAATCCTACCCCTATCCCTAATCCTAACCTTAACCTTGACCTAATCCTAACCCTTACCCTAACCCTAACCTTAACACTAACCTTAACTCGAACTTAACCCTAACCCTAACAATAACTCTAAACCTGACCCTAACCCTAAGCCTAAACCCTAGCACTAACTCTAACTCTAAACCTAACCCTAAGCCTAACCTAGCCCTACCCTTTACCGTAAACCTAGCCTAAACCCTAACCTTACCCCTACCTTAAACCTAACCCTGACACTAACCTTAAGCATAACTCTAACCTTAACCCTAACCCTGACTATTAACTGAAACTTCACCCTAACCATAAGCCTAACTCTAACTCTAACCCTAACCATAACAATTACCCTAAACCTTCACCTTCAATGTAAACCTAAACCTAACCCTTAACCGTGTCCCCAACCCTAAACCTAATGCTATCTATCCCTCACATTATCCCTAACCCTAACCCGAAGACGAACAGTAACCCTAATCTAATGCTAACCCTAACATTAACCCTAAACTTAACCCTTCCCTAACCATAAACCTAACCCTAACACCCTAAACCTAAACTCTAACACTAACTAGAATCCAAACCCTAATGCAAACCCTTATCCTAACCCTCACCCTTAACCTAAACTTCACACTAACCCTAAACCTAAACCTAATCTGAACATAACCACTAACCCTAACCTGAACCCTAAACCTAACCTTAGCACTAACATGAACAAAAACCCAAAGTCTAGCCCTAACCCTAAAAATAACCCTCACCCTATCCTAAACTTCATCCAAACCCTAACGCTAACCTTAGTCCTAAACCTAAACCTAAACCTAACCCAACCCCTAACATTAAATCTAACTCTAACCATAATGCTAGTCCACCTGTAACCCTAAACCTAACCCTTAAAATACCCCTCAACCTAACCCTAAACCTAATCCTAACCCTAGACCTAATCCTAACCCTAACCCGAACTCTAACCTTGACCCTAAATAGAACACTAACTCTACCCCTAAACCTGAAACTAAAGCTAAATCTTACCCTACACCTAACCCTAAACGTAAACCTACCCCTAACTCTATGTCTAACGATAATCGGGACACTTATCCTAAACCCTCGCCTTAAATGTAAAACTAACCGTGACACTCACTCTAACCCCTAACGGTATCCCACAACCCTTACCCTAATACTATCCCTAACCCTAACACTAACCTGAACACCTAAGCCCTAATGATAACCCTAACCCTAACCCCAAACCTAACCCATAACACCAAAACCTAACCCTAACCTTAAAGGTAGCTCTCACCCTAACTCTAACTCTAACACTAACCCGAAACCTAATCATAAACCTAACCCTAACCCTAAACCAATCCTAACCATGACCAGAACCACAATGTCTAACCGGAACCTCACCCAAACCCTAACCCTAAACTACACCTCTAACACCTAACACCTTACCGTAACCATAATCCTAACCCTACCCAACCCTAACCGTAAACCTAAACCTCACCCCAACCACAACGCCTAACACAAAACGTAACCCTAACCCTAACTGTAACACTAAACTTAACCCTAACCTTAAACATAACCCTAACCCTAAAACTAAACAGAACCCGTAAACTTAACCCTAACACGAAACACAACCTTAACACGAACCTGAAAACTAACCCAAACCTTAGCCATAACCCTAACCCTAACCCTCACCCTAACTTAAACTTCACCCTATCCCTAACCTAAAGCTCACCCTAATTCTAATTATGTTTAGTTTTAGGGCTAGGGTTAGGGTGAAGTTTATGTTAACCTAATTCTAAACCTATCCCTACCCCTAAACCTAACCCTAACCTTAACCTTGGCCCACCTGTAACCCTAAAACTAACCCTTACAATAACTCGGACCCTAACCCTCACCCTAAACCTAATCCTAACCCTGACCATAACCCTAACCTAACCTTAACCCTAACTTTAACCCTAATAAACTCAAACCTAACCCTAACCCCGAACAATAACTCTAACCAAAATTTCACCCTACCCATAACCCTAAACCTACCCTAACTTCATTCAAATCCTAACCCTAACCAAAACTAAAGCTAACCCTAAACCTAACGCAAACCCTAGCCCTGATCCTAACCTGAACGCTTACCCCTAACCCTAACCCTCACGCTTGACATAAACTTCACCCTAACCCTAGCTCTAAAACTAAACATAATACTAAATCTCCCCAACCCTGACCCTAACCCTAATCCTAACCATATACCTAACCCTAACCTTAAACATAATCCTAACCCTGACCCTAAATCTATCTCTAACCCTAATCCTAACCCTAAAACTTACCCTACACACTCAGCTTAAATGGAAACCTAGCACTAACCCTCACACTAACATCTAAACCTAAACCCTACCCTTAACCTAATCTTATCTCTAACCTTTACCTAGCCCTAAACCTAACCATGAATTAACCGTAACACTTACCCTAACCCTAAAACTAATCTTAACCCTAATCCTAATCCTAACCTTAACCCTAACCCTAACCCTAACCCCTAACACTAACCCTAAGCTCAACCCTCACCCTTAACTTAAACTTCACCCTGACCCTAACCTTAAACTAAACCCTAACCCTAAAGCTAACCCTAACATTAACCCAAACACCAAAACCTAACCCTGACACTAACACTAACCCTAAACCTAACCCTAACCTGATCCTAACCTTAACCCAAACACCTAACTCTAATATTTACCCTAACGGTAATCTTAACTTAACTTTCACCCTATACATAAGCATAACCCTAAAATTAAACCTAACCCTAAACTATCCCCTCAGTCTAGCCCTAACCCTAACTCTAACTCTAACCCTGACCCTAACTGTAACACTGTAAAACATCAGCTTAACTGTAAATCTAACACTAACCCTCACACGAACCCTAACCCTTTCCCTAAACCTAACCCTATCCCTAACCCTAACCCTAACCCTAACCCTGACCTAAACATAACCCTTACCCTAACCCTAAACTTAACCCTAACCTTAACTCTACCCTAACCCTAACACTAACAATAACTCTAAACCTGACCCGAACCCTACCCCTAAACTCTAGCACTAACTCTAACTCTACACCTAATCCTAACCCTAACCTAGATGTACCCTTGACCGTAAACCTAGCCTTAACCCTAACCTTACCCCTATCCTAACCCTAACCCTAAACCTAACCCTAACACTAATCTTAATCCTAACTCTAACCTTAACCCTAACCCTTACCCTAACCCTCACTATTAACTGAAAATTCACCCTAACCCTAACCCTAACTCTAACTCTAACCCTAACCATAACACTTACCCTAAACCCTCACCTTAACTGTAAACCTAACACTAAACCTCACCCGAACCCCTAACCGAATCCCCAACCCTAAACCTGCCGCTACCCCTAAACTTATCCCTAACCCTAACCCAAACACGAACAGTAACACTAATCTAATACTAACCCTTACATTAACCCTAAACTTAACCCTACCCTAACCATAAACCTAACCCTAACACCCTAAACGTAAACTCTAACACTAAGCATAATCCTCACCGTAATCCTAACCCTTACCTTGACCCTCACTATGAACCTAAACATCACTCTAACCCTGAACCTAAACCTAACACTAACCCTAAACGTAACTCCTAACACTAACCCGAACCCTAAAACTAACCTTAACACTAACCTGAACACAAAATCAAACTTCAGCCCTAATCATAAGAATAACCCCCACCCCGTCCTAAGGTTCATCCAACACTAACCCTAACCTTCACCCTCAACCTAAACCAAACCCTAACCTTAAACCAAACTCTAACCATAACACTACTCCACCTGTAACCCTAAAACTAAGCCTTACATTAGCCCTGAACCTAACCCTAGACCTAACCCTAATCCTAACTCTAAGCTTGATCCTAAATAGAACACTAACTCTAATTCTAAACCTGAACCTAAACCGAAATCTTACCCTACACCTAACCCTAACCCTGAACCTAACCCTAACTCTAACCCTAAAAATAACACTTACCCTAAACCCTCACCTTAACTGTAAAACTAACTGCAACCCTCACCCTAACCCCTAACCGTATCCTCCAACCCTAACCCTAATGTTATTCCTAACCCTAACACTAACCTGAACCCCTAAGCCCTAACGATAACCCTAACCCCTACACCAAACCCTAAGCTCAACCCTCACCCTTAAATTAAACTTCACCCTATCCCGAACTCTAACTTTAAACCAAAACCTAATCCTAACTCTAAACCTAACCCTAAACCTGACTCTAACATTAACCCAAACACCTAACCCTAACAGTAAGCCTAACCCTAACCCTAACCCTAACCTGACCCTAACCTTAACCCAAACACCTAACCCTAACACTAAACCTAACCCTAACCCTCATCCTTAACCTAAACTGCACCCTAACCCTGACCCTGAAACTAAACATAACACTAAATCTCCCCCTAACCCTGACCGTAACCCAAATCCTAACCATAAACCTAACCCTAACTCGAACCTTAACCCTAACCCTGACCCTAACTCTAACCCTAATCCAACCCTAAAACTTACCCTACAAACTCAACTTAAATGGAAACCTAGCACTAACCCTCACCCTAACATCTAAACCTAACCCCAACCCTTAACCTGACCCTATCTCTAATCTTAACCATGCCCTAGCCTAACCATGATTTAACCCTAACACTTACCCTAAACCTAACCCTAAACCTAATCTTAAACCTAAACCTAAAACTAACCTTAACCCTAACCCTAACCCCTAACCCTAAGCTCAACCCTCACTCTTAACTTAAATTTCACCCAAACACTAACCCTAAAACGAACCCAACACTAACCCTAAACGCAAACATAAACCTGACCCTAACGTTAACCCAAACACCTAACCCGAACCCTAACGCTAACCCGAACTCTAAACCGAACCCTAAACTGACCCTAACCTTAACCCAAACACCTAACCCTAACACTAACCCTAAACATAACCCTCATCCTTAACCTAAACTTCACCCTAAACCTAAGCCTAAGCCTAACCCTAAAACTAAACCTAACCCTAAACTATCACCTAACTCTAGCCCGAACGCTAAACCTAACAATGACCCTAACACCCTAAAACATCAGCTTAACTGTAAACCTAACACTTACCCTCAGACGAACCCCTAACCCTTTCACAAACCCTAACCCGATCCCTAATCCTAAACCTAACGCTGACGTAAACCTAACCCTTCCCCTAAACCTAAATTAAACCAAACCTTAACTCTACCTATACCTAAACCAAACAATAACTCGAATCCTGACCCTAACCCTAACCCTAAACTCAGCACTAAGTATAATTCTAAACCTAACCCTAACCCTAACCCAGCCCAACCCTTTACCGTAAACCTAGTCTTAACCCTAACCTTACCTACCCTAAACCTAACACTAACGCTAACCTTAACCCTAACTCTAACATTAACCCTAACTTTTAGCGTAACCCTCACTATTAACTGAAACTTCACCCAAACACTAACCCTAACTCTAACCATAACCATAACACTTACCCTGAACACTCACCTTAACTGTAAAACTAACCATAACCCTCAACCTAACCCCAACTGTATCCCGAACCTTAACCCTAAAGCTATCCCTAAGCCTAACCCTAACACTCACCTGAAACTTTAAGCCCTAAGGATAACCCGAACCTGAAATCAAACCCTAACGCATAACACCAAAGCATAACCCAAACCTTAATCCTAACTCTCACCCTAACTCTAACACTAACCCAAAACCTAATCATAAATCTAACCCTAACCCTAAACCAAACCTAACCATGACCAGAACCACAATGCCTAACCAAAACCCTCACCCAAACCCTAACCCTAAACTACACCTCTAACTCCTAACACATTACCATAACCATAATCCTAACCCTAACCAAACCTAACCCTAAACCTAACCCTCATCCCAACCACAACACCTGACACAAACCATAACCCTAACAGTAACACTGTAAATAACCCTAACCTAAAATCTAAACCTGACCCTAAAACTAAACAGAACCCGTAAACTTAACCCTAACCCTAAACATAACCTTAACAATAACCTGAAAACTAACGCAAACCTTAGCCATAACCCTAAACCTTACCCGCACCCTATCTTAAACTTCACCCTATCTCTATCCTAAAGCTAACCCTAACTTTAACCCTAAACCTAACCCTAACCTTAACCTTGGCCAACCTGTAACCCTCATCCAAACCCTTACAATAACTCTGACCCTATCCTTCGCCCTAAACCTAATGCTAATCCTAACCCTAACCTAACCTTAACCCTACCATAATCTTAAACCAAACCCTAACTCCTAACCCTAACTCTAACCCTAACCCTAGTACTAAGCCTAACCCTAACACTAACACTTACCCAAAACCCTCATCTTAACTGTAAACGTAACTCTAACTCTTACCCTAACCCTAAACTTAACCCTAAATATAACTCTACCGTAAACCAAACTGAAACACTAACCCCTAACCCTAACTCTAACCCTAATCCTTAGCCTAAGCCTACCCTTAAACGTAAACCTAACCCTAACCCTAAACCGAACCCTCACTCTTAACCAAAATTCACCCTAACCATGACCCTAAGCCTCCCCTAACTTCATTCAAACCCTAACCTTAACCAAAAATAAAACTAAACTTAAACCTAACCCTAAATGTAAACCTAACCCTAACCCGGACCATAACCTGAACCCTAACCCCTAACCGTAACCCTCACGCTTAACATAAACTTCACCCTAACTCTAACCCTAAAACTAAATATAACACTAAATCTCCGCCTAACCCGGACCCTAACCCTAATCCTAACCATAAACCTAACCCAAACCTGAACCTAACTCTAACCCTAACCCTAATCCTAACCCTAAAACTTACCCTACACACTCAGCTTAAATGGAAACCTAGAACTAACCCTCACCCTAACATCTAAACCTAACCCCAACCCTTAACCTAACCCTATCTCTAACCTTAACCTAGCCCTAAACCTAACAATGACTTAACCCTAACATGTACTCTAAACCTAAGCATAAACCTAAACTTAACCCTAAACCTAATCCTAACCTTAACCCTAACCCTAACACCTAACGCTAACCTGAGCTCAACACTCGCCCTTAACTTTAAATGCACCCTAACACTAACCCTAAACTGAACCCTAACCCTAACCCTAAACCTAAGCCTAAACCTGACCCTAGCATTAACCCAAACACGTAAACCTGACCCTAATACTAACCCTAAATCTAACCCTAACCTTAACGCAAACACGTAACGCTAACACTAGTCCTAACCCTCATCCTTAACGTATGCTTCACCCTAAACGTAAGCCTAAGCCTAACCTGAAACTAAACCTAACCCTAAACTATCCCCTCAGTCTAGCCCTAACCCTAATCCTAACCCTAACCCTAACTCTAACCATACCCCTAACCATAACACTCTAAAACATCAGCTAAACTGTAAACCTAACACTAACCATCACATGAATCGCTAACCCTTTCCCTAATCCTACCCCTATCCCTAATCCTAACCTTAACCTTGACCTAATCCTAACCCTTACCCTAACCCTAACCTTAACACTAACCTTAACTCGAACTTAACCCTAACCCTAACAATAACTCTAAACCTGACCCTAACCCTAAGCCTAAACCCTAGCACTAACTCTAACTCTAAACCTAACCCTAAGCCTAACCTAGCCCTACCCTTTACCGTAAACCTAGCCTAAACCCTAACCTTACCCCTACCTTAAACCTAACCCTGACACTAACCTTAAGCATAACTCTAACCTTAACCCTAACCCTGACTATTAACTGAAACTTCACCCTAACCATAAGCCTAACTCTAACTCTAACCCTAACCATAACAATTACCCTAAACCTTCACCTTCAATGTAAACCTAAACCTAACCCTTAACCGTGTCCCCAACCCTAAACCTAATGCTATCTATCCCTCACATTATCCCTAACCCTAACCCGAAGACGAACAGTAACCCTAATCTAATGCTAACCCTAACATTAACCCTAAACTTAACCCTTCCCTAACCATAAACCTAACCCTAACACCCTAAACCTAAACTCTAACACTAACTAGAATCCAAACCCTAATGCAAACCCTTATCCTAACCCTCACCCTTAACCTAAACTTCACACTAACCCTAAACCTAAACCTAATCTGAACATAACCACTAACCCTAACCTGAACCCTAAACCTAACCTTAGCACTAACATGAACAAAAACCCAAAGTCTAGCCCTAACCCTAAAAATAACCCTCACCCTATCCTAAACTTCATCCAAACCCTAACGCTAACCTTAGTCCTAAACCTAAACCTAAACCTAACCCAACCCCTAACATTAAATCTAACTCTAACCATAATGCTAGTCCACCTGTAACCCTAAACCTAACCCTTAAAATACCCCTCAACCTAACCCTAAACCTAATCCTAACCCTAGACCTAATCCTAACCCTAACCCGAACTCTAACCTTGACCCTAAATAGAACACTAACTCTACCCCTAAACCTGAAACTAAAGCTAAATCTTACCCTACACCTAACCCTAAACGTAAACCTACCCCTAACTCTATGTCTAACGATAATCGGGACACTTATCCTAAACCCTCGCCTTAAATGTAAAACTAACCGTGACACTCACTCTAACCCCTAACGGTATCCCACAACCCTTACCCTAATACTATCCCTAACCCTAACACTAACCTGAACACCTAAGCCCTAATGATAACCCTAACCCTAACCCCAAACCTAACCCATAACACCAAAACCTAACCCTAACCTTAAAGGTAGCTCTCACCCTAACTCTAACTCTAACACTAACCCGAAACCTAATCATAAACCTAACCCTAACCCTAAACCAATCCTAACCATGACCAGAACCACAATGTCTAACCGGAACCTCACCCAAACCCTAACCCTAAACTACACCTCTAACACCTAACACCTTACCGTAACCATAATCCTAACCCTACCCAACCCTAACCGTAAACCTAAACCTCACCCCAACCACAACGCCTAACACAAAACGTAACCCTAACCCTAACTGTAACACTAAACTTAACCCTAACCTTAAACATAACCCTAACCCTAAAACTAAACAGAACCCGTAAACTTAACCCTAACACGAAACACAACCTTAACACGAACCTGAAAACTAACCCAAACCTTAGCCATAACCCTAACCCTAACCCTCACCCTAACTTAAACTTCACCCTATCCCTAACCTAAAGCTCACCCTAATTCTAATTATGTTTAGTTTTAGGGCTAGGGTTAGGGTGAAGTTTATGTTAACCTAATTCTAAACCTATCCCTACCCCTAAACCTAACCCTAACCTTAACCTTGGCCCACCTGTAACCCTAAAACTAACCCTTACAATAACTCGGACCCTAACCCTCACCCTAAACCTAATCCTAACCCTGACCATAACCCTAACCTAACCTTAACCCTAACTTTAACCCTACGATAAACTCAAACCTAACCCTAACCCCGAACAATAACTCTAACCAAAATTTCACCCTACCCATAACCCTAAACCTACCCTAACTTCATTCAAATCCTAACCCTAACCAAAACTAAAGCTAACCCTAAACCTAACGCAAACCCTAGCCCTGATCCTAACCTGAACGCTTACCCCTAACCCTAACCCTCACGCTTGACATAAACTTCACCCTAACCCTAGCTCTAAAACTAAACATAATACTAAATCTCCCCAACCCTGACCCTAACCCTAATCCTAACCATATACCTAACCCTAACCTTAAACATAATCCTAACCCTGACCCTAAATCTATCTCTAACCCTAATCCTAACCCTAAAACTTACCCTACACACTCAGCTTAAATGGAAACCTAGCACTAACCCTCACACTAACATCTAAACCTAAACCCTACCCTTAACCTAATCTTATCTCTAACCTTTACCTAGCCCTAAACCTAACCATGAATTAACCGTAACACTTACCCTAACCCTAAAACTAATCTTAACCCTAATCCTAATCCTAACCTTAACCCTAACCCTAACCCTAACCCCTAACACTAACCCTAAGCTCAACCCTCACCCTTAACTTAAACTTCACCCTGACCCTAACCTTAAACTAAACCCTAACCCTAAAGCTAACCCTAACATTAACCCAAACACCAAAACCTAACCCTGACACTAACACTAACCCTAAACCTAACCCTAACCTGATCCTAACCTTAACCCAAACACCTAACTCTAATATTTACCCTAACGGTAATCTTAACTTAACTTTCACCCTATACATAAGCATAACCCTAAAATTAAACCTAACCCTAAACTATCCCCTCAGTCTAGCCCTAACCCTAACTCTAACTCTAACCCTGACCCTAACTGTAACACTGTAAAACATCAGCTTAACTGTAAATCTAACACTAACCCTCACACGAACCCTAACCCTTTCCCTAAACCTAACCCTATCCCTAACCCTAACCCTAACCCTAACCCTGACCTAAACATAACCCTTACCCTAACCGTAAACTTAACCCTAACCTTAACTCTACCCTAACCCTAACACTAACAATAACTCTAAACCTGACCCGAACCCTACCCCTAAACCCTAGCACTAACTCTAACTCTACACCTAATCCTAACCCTAACCTAGATGTACCCTTGACCGTAAACCTAGCCTTAACCCTAACCTTACCCCTATCCTAACCCTAACCCTAAACCTAACCCTAACACTAATCTTAATCCTAACTCTAACCTTAACCCTAACCCTTACCCTAACCCTCACTATTAACTGAAAATTCACCCTAACCCTAACCCTAACTCTAACTCTAACCCTAACCATAACACTTACCCTAAACCCTCACCTTAACTGTAAACCTAACACTAAACCTCACCCGAACCCCTAACCGAATCCCCAACCCTAAACCTGCCGCTACCCCTAAACTTATCCCTAACCCTAACCCAAACACGAACAGTAACACTAATCTAATACTAACCCTTACATTAACCCTAAACTTAACCCTACCCTAACCATAAACCTAACCCTAACACCCTAAACGTAAACTCTAACACTAAGCATAATCCTCACCGTAATCCTAACCCTTACCTTGACCCTCACTATGAACCTAAACATCACTCTAACCCTGAACCTAAACCTAACACTAACCCTAAACGTAACTCCTAACACTAACCCGAACCCTAAAACTAACCTTAACACTAACCTGAACACAAAATCAAACTTCAGCCCTAATCATAAGAATAACCCCCACCCCGTCCTAAGGTTCATCCAACACTAACCCTAACCTTCACCCTCAACCTAAACCAAACCCTAACCTTAAACCAAACTCTAACCATAACACTACTCCACCTGTAACCCTAAAACTAAGCCTTACATTAGCCCTGAACCTAACCCTAGACCTAACCCTAATCCTAACTCTAAGCTTGATCCTAAATAGAACACTAACTCTAATTCTAAACCTGAACCTAAACCGAAATCTTACCCTACACCTAACCCTAACCCTGAACCTAACCCTAACTCTAACCCTAAAAATAACACTTACCCTAAACCCTCACCTTAACTGTAAAACTAACTGCAACCCTCACCCTAACCCCTAACCGTATCCTCCAACCCTAACCCTAATGTTATTCCTAACCCTAACACTAACCTGAACCCCTAAGCCCTAACGATAACCCTAACCCCTACACCAAACCCTAAGCTCAACCCTCACCCTTAAATTAAACTTCACCCTATCCCGAACTCTAACTTTAAACCAAAACCTAATCCTAACTCTAAACCTAACCCTAAACCTGACTCTAACATTAACCCAAACACCTAACCCTAACAGTAAGCCTAACCCTAACCCTAACCCTAACCTGACCCTAACCTTAACCCAAACACCTAACCCTAACACTAAACCTAACCCTAACCCTCATCCTTAACCTAAACTGCACCCTAACCCTGACCCTGAAACTAAACATAACACTAAATCTCCCCCTAACCCTGACCGTAACCCAAATCCTAACCATAAACCTAACCCTAACTCGAACCTTAACCCTAACCCTGACCCTAACTCTAACCCTAATCCAACCCTAAAACTTACCCTACAAACTCAACTTAAATGGAAACCTAGCACTAACCCTCACCCTAACATCTAAACCTAACCCCAACCCTTAACCTGACCCTATCTCTAATCTTAACCATGCCCTAGCCTAACCATGATTTAACCCTAACACTTACCCTAAACCTAACCCTAAACCTAATCTTAAACCTAAACCTAAAACTAACCTTAACCCTAACCCTAACCCCTAACCCTAAGCTCAACCCTCACTCTTAACTTAAATTTCACCCAAACACTAACCCTAAAACGAACCCAACACTAACCCTAAACGCAAACATAAACCTGACCCTAACGTTAACCCAAACACCTAACCCGAACCCTAACGCTAACCCGAACTCTAAACCGAACCCTAAACTGACCCTAACCTTAACCCAAACACCTAACCCTAACACTAACCCTAAACATAACCCTCATCCTTAACCTAAACTTCACCCTAAACCTAAGCCTAAGCCTAACCCTAAAACTAAACCTAACCCTAAACTATCACCTAACTCTAGCCCGAACGCTAAACCTAACAATGACCCTAACACCCTAAAACATCAGCTTAACTGTAAACCTAACACTTACCCTCAGACGAACCCCTAACCCTTTCACAAACCCTAACCCGATCCCTAATCCTAAACCTAACGCTGACGTAAACCTAACCCTTCCCCTAAACCTAAATTAAACCAAACCTTAACTCTACCTATACCTAAACCAAACAATAACTCGAATCCTGACCCTAACCCTAACCCTAAACTCAGCACTAAGTATAATTCTAAACCTAACCCTAACCCTAACCCAGCCCAACCCTTTACCGTAAACCTAGTCTTAACCCTAACCTTACCTACCCTAAACCTAACACTAACGCTAACCTTAACCCTAACTCTAACATTAACCCTAACTTTTAGCGTAACCCTCACTATTAACTGAAACTTCACCCAAACACTAACCCTAACTCTAACCATAACCATAACACTTACCCTGAACACTCACCTTAACTGTAAAACTAACCATAACCCTCAACCTAACCCCAACTGTATCCCGAACCTTAACCCTAAAGCTATCCCTAAGCCTAACCCTAACACTCACCTGAAACTTTAAGCCCTAAGGATAACCCGAACCTGAAATCAAACCCTAACGCATAACACCAAAGCATAACCCAAACCTTAATCCTAACTCTCACCCTAACTCTAACACTAACCCAAAACCTAATCATAAATCTAACCCTAACCCTAAACCAAACCTAACCATGACCAGAACCACAATGCCTAACCAAAACCCTCACCCAAACCCTAACCCTAAACTACACCTCTAACTCCTAACACATTACCATAACCATAATCCTAACCCTAACCAAACCTAACCCTAAACCTAACCCTCATCCCAACCACAACACCTGACACAAACCATAACCCTAACAGTAACACTGTAAATAACCCTAACCTAAAATCTAAACCTGACCCTAAAACTAAACAGAACCCGTAAACTTAACCCTAACCCTAAACATAACCTTAACAATAACCTGAAAACTAACGCAAACCTTAGCCATAACCCTAAACCTTACCCGCACCCTATCTTAAACTTCACCCTATCTCTATCCTAAAGCTAACCCTAACTTTAACCCTAAACCTAACCCTAACCTTAACCTTGGCCAACCTGTAACCCTCATCCAAACCCTTACAATAACTCTGACCCTATCCTTCGCCCTAAACCTAATGCTAATCCTAACCCTAACCTAACCTTAACCCTACCATAATCTTAAACCAAACCCTAACTCCTAACCCTAACTCTAACCCTAACCCTAGTACTAAGCCTAACCCTAACACTAACACTTACCCAAAACCCTCATCTTAACTGTAAACGTAACTCTAACTCTTACCCTAACCCTAAACTTAACCCTAAATATAACTCTACCGTAAACCAAACTGAAACACTAACCCCTAACCCTAACTCTAACCCTAATCCTTAGCCTAAGCCTACCCTTAAACGTAAACCTAACCCTAACCCTAAACCGAACCCTCACTCTTAACCAAAATTCACCCTAACCATGACCCTAAGCCTCCCCTAACTTCATTCAAACCCTAACCTTAACCAAAAATAAAACTAAACTTAAACCTAACCCTAAATGTAAACCTAACCCTAACCCGGACCATAACCTGAACCCTAACCCCTAACCGTAACCCTCACGCTTAACATAAACTTCACCCTAACTCTAACCCTAAAACTAAATATAACACTAAATCTCCGCCTAACCCGGACCCTAACCCTAATCCTAACCATAAACCTAACCCAAACCTGAACCTAACTCTAACCCTAACCCTAATCCTAACCCTAAAACTTACCCTACACACTCAGCTTAAATGGAAACCTAGAACTAACCCTCACCCTAACATCTAAACCTAACCCCAACCCTTAACCTAACCCTATCTCTAACCTTAACCTAGCCCTAAACCTAACAATGACTTAACCCTAACATGTACTCTAAACCTAAGCATAAACCTAAACTTAACCCTAAACCTAATCCTAACCTTAACCCTAACCCTAACACCTAACGCTAACCTGAGCTCAACACTCGCCCTTAACTTTAAATGCACCCTAACACTAACCCTAAACTGAACCCTAACCCTAACCCTAAACCTAAGCCTAAACCTGACCCTAGCATTAACCCAAACACGTAAACCTGACCCTAATACTAACCCTAAATCTAACCCTAACCTTAACGCAAACACGTAACGCTAACACTAGTCCTAACCCTCATCCTTAACGTATGCTTCACCCTAAACGTAAGCCTAAGCCTAACCTGAAACTAAACCTAACCCTAAACTATCCCCTCAGTCTAGCCCTAACCCTAATCCTAACCCTAACCCTAACTCTAACCATACCCCTAACCATAACACTCTAAAACATCAGCTAAACTGTAAACCTAACACTAACCATCACATGAATCGCTAACCCTTTCCCTAATCCTACCCCTATCCCTAATCCTAACCTTAACCTTGACCTAATCCTAACCCTTACCCTAACCCTAACCTTAACACTAACCTTAACTCGAACTTAACCCTAACCCTAACAATAACTCTAAACCTGACCCTAACCCTAAGCCTAAACCCTAGCACTAACTCTAACTCTAAACCTAACCCTAAGCCTAACCTAGCCCTACCCTTTACCGTAAACCTAGCCTAAACCCTAACCTTACCCCTACCTTAAACCTAACCCTGACACTAACCTTAAGCATAACTCTAACCTTAACCCTAACCCTGACTATTAACTGAAACTTCACCCTAACCATAAGCCTAACTCTAACTCTAACCCTAACCATAACAATTACCCTAAACCTTCACCTTCAATGTAAACCTAAACCTAACCCTTAACCGTGTCCCCAACCCTAAACCTAATGCTATCTATCCCTCACATTATCCCTAACCCTAACCCGAAGACGAACAGTAACCCTAATCTAATGCTAACCCTAACATTAACCCTAAACTTAACCCTTCCCTAACCATAAACCTAACCCTAACACCCTAAACCTAAACTCTAACACTAACTAGAATCCAAACCCTAATGCAAACCCTTATCCTAACCCTCACCCTTAACCTAAACTTCACACTAACCCTAAACCTAAACCTAATCTGAACATAACCACTAACCCTAACCTGAACCCTAAACCTAACCTTAGCACTAACATGAACAAAAACCCAAAGTCTAGCCCTAACCCTAAAAATAACCCTCACCCTATCCTAAACTTCATCCAAACCCTAACGCTAACCTTAGTCCTAAACCTAAACCTAAACCTAACCCAACCCCTAACATTAAATCTAACTCTAACCATAATGCTAGTCCACCTGTAACCCTAAACCTAACCCTTAAAATACCCCTCAACCTAACCCTAAACCTAATCCTAACCCTAGACCTAATCCTAACCCTAACCCGAACTCTAACCTTGACCCTAAATAGAACACTAACTCTACCCCTAAACCTGAAACTAAAGCTAAATCTTACCCTACACCTAACCCTAAACGTAAACCTACCCCTAACTCTATGTCTAACGATAATCGGGACACTTATCCTAAACCCTCGCCTTAAATGTAAAACTAACCGTGACACTCACTCTAACCCCTAACGGTATCCCACAACCCTTACCCTAATACTATCCCTAACCCTAACACTAACCTGAACACCTAAGCCCTAATGATAACCCTAACCCTAACCCCAAACCTAACCCATAACACCAAAACCTAACCCTAACCTTAAAGGTAGCTCTCACCCTAACTCTAACTCTAACACTAACCCGAAACCTAATCATAAACCTAACCCTAACCCTAAACCAATCCTAACCATGACCAGAACCACAATGTCTAACCGGAACCTCACCCAAACCCTAACCCTAAACTACACCTCTAACACCTAACACCTTACCGTAACCATAATCCTAACCCTACCCAACCCTAACCGTAAACCTAAACCTCACCCCAACCACAACGCCTAACACAAAACGTAACCCTAACCCTAACTGTAACACTAAACTTAACCCTAACCTTAAACATAACCCTAACCCTAAAACTAAACAGAACCCGTAAACTTAACCCTAACACGAAACACAACCTTAACACGAACCTGAAAACTAACCCAAACCTTAGCCATAACCCTAACCCTAACCCTCACCCTAACTTAAACTTCACCCTATCCCTAACCTAAAGCTCACCCTAATTCTAATTATGTTTAGTTTTAGGGCTAGGGTTAGGGTGAAGTTTATGTTAACCTAATTCTAAACCTATCCCTACCCCTAAACCTAACCCTAACCTTAACCTTGGCCCACCTGTAACCCTAAAACTAACCCTTACAATAACTCGGACCCTAACCCTCACCCTAAACCTAATCCTAACCCTGACCATAACCCTAACCTAACCTTAACCCTAACTTTAACCCTACGATAAACTCAAACCTAACCCTAACCCCGAACAATAACTCTAACCAAAATTTCACCCTACCCATAACCCTAAACCTACCCTAACTTCATTCAAATCCTAACCCTAACCAAAACTAAAGCTAACCCTAAACCTAACGCAAACCCTAGCCCTGATCCTAACCTGAACGCTTACCCCTAACCCTAACCCTCACGCTTGACATAAACTTCACCCTAACCCTAGCTCTAAAACTAAACATAATACTAAATCTCCCCAACCCTGACCCTAACCCTAATCCTAACCATATACCTAACCCTAACCTTAAACATAATCCTAACCCTGACCCTAAATCTATCTCTAACCCTAATCCTAACCCTAAAACTTACCCTACACACTCAGCTTAAATGGAAACCTAGCACTAACCCTCACACTAACATCTAAACCTAAACCCTACCCTTAACCTAATCTTATCTCTAACCTTTACCTAGCCCTAAACCTAACCATGAATTAACCGTAACACTTACCCTAACCCTAAAACTAATCTTAACCCTAATCCTAATCCTAACCTTAACCCTAACCCTAACCCTAACCCCTAACACTAACCCTAAGCTCAACCCTCACCCTTAACTTAAACTTCACCCTGACCCTAACCTTAAACTAAACCCTAACCCTAAAGCTAACCCTAACATTAACCCAAACACCAAAACCTAACCCTGACACTAACACTAACCCTAAACCTAACCCTAACCTGATCCTAACCTTAACCCAAACACCTAACTCTAATATTTACCCTAACGCTAATCTTAACTTAACTTTCACCCTATACATAAGCATAACCCTAAAATTAAACCTAACCCTAAACTATCCCCTCAGTCTAGCCCTAACCCTAACTCTAACTCTAACCCTGACCCTAACTGTAACACTGTAAAACATCAGCTTAACTGTAAATCTAACACTAACCCTCACACGAACCCTAACCCTTTCCCTAAACCTAACCCTATCCCTAACCCTGACCTAAACATAACCCTTACCCTAACCCTAAACTTAACCCTAACCTTAACTTTACCCTAACCCTAACACTAACAATAACTCTAAACCTGACCCGAACCCTACCCCTAAACCCTAGCACTAACTCTAACTCTACACCTAATCCTAACCCTAACCTAGATGTACCCTTGACCGTAAACCTAGCCTTAACCCTAACCTTACCCCTATCCTAACCCTAACCCTAAACCTAACCCTAACACTAATCTTAATCCTAACTCTAACCTTAACCCTAACCCTTACCCTAACCCTCACTATTAACTGAAAATTCACCCTAACCCTAACCCTAACTCTAACTCTAACCCTAACCATAACACTTACCCTAAACCCTCACCTTAACTGTAAACCTAACACTAAACCTCACCCGAACCCCTAACCGAATCCCCAACCCTAAACCTGCCGCTACCCCTAAACTTATCCCTAACCCTAACCCAAACACGAACAGTAACACTAATCTAATACTAACCCTTACATTAACCCTAAACTTAACCCTACCCTAACCATAAACCTAACCCTAACACCCTAAACGTAAACTCTAACACTAAGCATAATCCTCACCGTAATCCTAACCCTTACCTTGACCCTCACTATGAACCTAAACATCACTCTAACCCTGAACCTAAACCTAACACTAACCCTAAACGTAACTCCTAACACTAACCCGAACCCTAAAACTAACCTTAACACTAACCTGAACACAAAATCAAACTTCAGCCCTAATCATAAGAATAACCCTCACCCCGTCCTAAGGTTCATCCAACACTAACCCTAACCTTCACCCTCAACCTAAACCAAACCCTAACCTTAAACCAAACTCTAACCATAACACTACTCCACCTGTAACCCTAAAACTAAGCCTTACATTAGCCCTGAACCTAACCCTAGACCTAACCCTAATCCTAACCCTAACCCTAACTCTAAGCTTGATCCTAAATAGAACACTAACTCTAATTCTAAACCTGAACCTAAACCGAAATCTTACCCTACACCTAACCCTAACCCTGAACCTAACCCTAACTCTAACCCTAAAAATAACACTTACCCTAAACCCTCACCTTAACTGTAAAACTAACCGCAACCCTCACCCTAACCCCTAACCGTATCCTCCAACCCTAACCCTAATGCTATTCCTAACCCTAACACTAACCTGAACCCCTAAGCCCTAACGATAACCCTAACCCCTAACCCAAACCCTAACCCCTAACACCAAAGCCTAACCCAAACCTTAACCCTAAGTCTCACCCTAACTCTAACTCTAACATTAACCCGAAACCTAATAATAAACCTAACCCTAACCCTAAACCAAACCTAACCATGACCAGAACCGCAATGACTAACCGGAACCCTCACCCAAACCCTAACCCTAAACTAAAACTCTAACCCTTAACACCTTACCATAACCATAATCCTAACCCTACCCAACCCGAACCCTAAACCTAACCCTCACCCAAACGACAAAGCCTAACACAAACCGTGACCCTAATCCTAACCATAACACTAAACTTAACCCTAACCTAAAATTTAACCCTAACCCTAAAACTAAAAAGAACCCGTAAACTTAACCCTAACCCTAAACATAACCTTAACACTAACCTGAAACCAAACTCAAACCTTAGCCATAACCCTAACACTAACCCTCAGCCTATCTTAAACTTCACCCTATCCCTAAGCTAAAGCTCACCCTAACTTTAACCCTAACCCTACCCCTAAATCAAACCCTAAACTTAACCTTGGCCCACCTGTAGTACCCTAAACCTAACCCTTACAATAACTCTGACCCTAACCCTCACCCTTACCCTAACCCTAACCGTAACCCTCACCCTTAACCTAAACTTCACACTAACCCTAAATCTAAACATAACCCTACCCCCAAACATAACCCCTAACCCTAATCCAAACGCTAAACCTAACCTTAACACTAACCTGAACACGAACCCAAACTCTAGCCCTAACCTTAAAAATAACACTCACCATATCGTAAACTTCATCCAAACCCTAACCCTAAATCTAAACCTAACCCAAACCCTAAACTTAAACTTAACTCTAATCATAACGCTAGTCCACCTGTAACCCTAAACCTAACCCTTACAATAGCCCTGAACCTAACAATAACCCTTACCCAAACCCTAAACCAAATCCTAACCCGAAGCCTAAACCGAAGCCTAACGTGAACCCAAACCCGAACCCTAAACCCAAACCATATCACGAGCCCTAGCCCTAGGCCCTAGCCCAACTCCTAGCCCTAGCCCTAGCCCTAACCCTAACACTAACTCGAACCCTAAAACCTAACCCTAAACATTAACCCTAACCCTGAACACTAACCCTAACACTAACCGCTAACCCTAAACCCAAACCCTAAAAACTAACCCTAAGCCTGAACACTAACCCTAACACTAACTGCTAACCCTAAACCCTAACCCTAAACCCTAACACTAACCCTAACACTAACCATAAACCCTAACCCTAAACTCTAACCATCAGCCTAACCCAAAACCCTAACCCTAACCCTAAACTCTAGCCCTAAAACCCTAGCCCTAGACCTAGCCCTAACACCAAGCCCTAGCCCTAGCCCTAACCCTAACCCTAACCTCTAACCTCTAAAGCTAACCCTAGCCCTAACCCTAAACCCTAAATCCTAACCCTAAACCCAAACCCTAAACCTAACCCTGACTCTAACCCCTAACCCTGACCCAGACCCTGACCCTAAACCGTGACAATGACCCTAAACCCTGACCATGACCCTAACCCTGACCATGACCCTAACCCTGACCCTAAACTCTGACCCTGACACTAAACACTGACTCTGACCCTGACCCTAAACTCTATCACTAAACACTAAACCCTAACCCCTAGCCCTAACCCCTAGCCCTAACCTTACCCCAACCCTAATCCTAAACCCTAAACCCTAACCATAAAAACAAACCCTAAACCTAACCCTGACCCTAACCCCTAACTCTGACCCTGACCATAAACCCTGACCCTGACACTAAAAACTGACCCTGACCCTAAACTCGAACACTAAACCCTAAAACCTAACCTTAACCCCTAAACCCGATCCCGAACCATAACCCTAACACTAAACTAAACCCTAAACCCTAACCTGTGTAGGGAGTGAGGAGGTGGGAGGGACTAGGCTGGGCGCTGTGAAGGGAGTCAGGAGGTGGGAGAGACCATGCAGGGCCCTGTATAGAGAGTGAGAGACCAGGCAGGGCACTGTATAGGGAGTAAGATGGTGGGACAAAAGAGACAGAAACCTGTGTAGGGAGTGAAGAGCTGAGAGACCAGACAGAGACCTTTGTAGGGAGTGAGGAGGTGGGTGAGACCAGGCAGGGCCCTGAGTAGGGAGAGAGGAGATGGAAGAGACCAGGCAGGGACAGGTGTAGGAAGTGAGGAGGTGGGAGGGACCAGGAAGGGCCCTGTGTAAGGAGTGAGGATGTGGAAGAGAACAGGCAGAGAACTCTGTAGGGAGTAAGGAGGTGGGACAGACCAGGCAGAGACCTTTACAGGGATGGAGGAGGTGGGAGAGAAAAGGCGGGGCCCTGAGTAGGGAGTGAGGAGCTGGGAGCAACCAGGCACGGCCATGTCTAGGGAGTGAGGAGGTGGGAGAGGTCAGGCAGGGACCTGAGTAGGGAGTTAGGCCTTAGGAGAGACCAGGCAGAGACCTGCATAGGGAGTGAGGAGGTGAGAGAGACCAGGTAGGATGCTGTGTAAAGAGTGAGGATGTAGGAGAGACCAGGCAGGGCCCTGTGTAAGGAGTGATGAGGTGGGAGAGACGAAGCAGGGACCTGTGTAGGGAGTGAGGAAGTGGGAGAGGCCAGGCAGAGACCTGTGTAGGGAGTGAGGAAGTGGGAGAGGCCAGGCAGAGACCTGTGTAGGGAGTGAGGAGGTGGGAGAGAATAGGCAGAAACCTGTGTAGGGATTGAGAAGATGGTAGACAGCAGGCAGGGCCCTGCGTAGGGAGTGAAGAGGTGGGAGAACCATTCAGAGACCTGCATAGGGAGTGAGGAGATGGGAGAGACCAGGAAGGGCCCTCTGTAGGGAGTGAGTTGGCCAGAGATCAGGCATGTCCCTGTATGGAGTAAGGATATGGGAAAGACCAGGCAGGGCCCTGTGCAGGGAGTTAGGAGGTGGGAGAGAACAGGCAGAGAAGAGTGTAGGGAGTGAGGAGGTGGGACAGACCAGGCAGGGCTCTGTGCATAGAGAAGATGGGAGACAGCAGACAGGGCCCTGTGTAGGGAGTGAAGAAGAGGGAGACCCAGGCAGAGTCCTGCTTAGGGAGTGAGGAGATGGGAGAGACCAGGCAGAGCCAAGTATAGGGAGTGAGGATATGGGAGAGACCAGGCAGGCCCTGTGTAAGGAGTGATGAGGTGGGAGAGACCAAGCAGGACCCTGTGCAGGGTGTGAGGGGGAGGGAGCATCCAGGCAGGGCCCTGTGGAGGGAGTGAGGTGTTGGGAGAGACCACACAGGTCCTGTGTAGGGAGTGAGAATGTGCCAGAGATCAGGCAGGGCCCTGTGTAGAGAGTGAGGAGGTGGGAGAGAACAGACAGAGACATACGTAGGGAGTAAGCAGAAGGGAGACACCAGGCAAGGCCCTCTGTAGGGAGTGAGGAGGAGGGACATACCAGGCAGGGCCCTGTGTAAGGAGTGAGGAGGTGGGAGAATCCAGGCAGACACCTGTGTAGGGAGTGAGGAGCTGGAAGAGACCAGGCAGGGACCTGTGTAGGTCCTGAGGAGGTGGGAGAGGCCAGGCAGCGTCCTGTGTAGGGAGTGAGAAGGTGGGAGAGACCAGGCAGGGCCCTATGTTGGGAGTGAGGATGCAGGAGAGAAGAGGCAGAGATGTGGGAGAGACCAGGCAAAGACCTGTGAAGGGACTGAGGAGGTGGGAGAGACCTGGCAGGGCCCAGTGTAGGGAGTGAGTATCTTGGAGAGAAGAGGCAGAGACCTGTGTAGGGATTGAGAAGAAGGAGAGACCAGGCCGGGCCCTGTGTAGGGAGTGAGGAGGTGGGAGAGGCCAGGCAGAGCCCTGTGTAGGGAGTGAGGTGTTAGGAGAGACCAGGCAGGGCCCTGTGTAGGGAGTGATGAGGTGAGAGAGACCAGGTAGGACCCTGTGTACAGAGTGAGGATGTGGAAGAGAACAGGCAAGGCTGTGTGTAGGAAGTAAGGTGGTGGAGATACCAGTCAGGGACCTGTGTAGGGATTGAGGAAGTGGGAGAGACTAGGCAGGACCCTGTGTAGGGAGTGAGGAGGTGGGAGAGACCATCAGGGCCCTGTGTAGGGAGTGAGGAGGTGATAGAGAACAGGTAAGGCCCTGCATACACAGTGAGGAGTTGGGAGAGACCACCCAGATACCTGAGTAGGGAGTCAGGAAGTGGGAGAGATCAGGCAGAGCCCTGTGTAGGAAGTGAGGTGTTAGGAGAGACCAGGCAGGGCCCTGTGTAGGGAGTGAGGAGGTGGGAGAGACCAGGTTGGACCCTGTGTACAGAGTGAGGATGTGGGAGAGACCAGGCAGGTCTGTGTGTAGGGAGTAAGGAGGTGGAGATGCCAGGCAGGGCCCTGTGTAGGGAGTGAGGATGTAGGAGAGATCATCAGGGCCCTGTATAGGGAGTGAGGAGATGGGAGAGAACAAGCACAGCCCTGTGTAGGGAGTGAGAAGAAGGGAGATAACAGCCAGAAACACAGTGCAGGGACTGAGGAGGTGGGAGAGGTAAGGCAGGACCCTGTGTAGGGAGTGAGGGGGTGATAGAGACCAGGCAGAGCCCTGTGTAGGGAGTGAGGAGGTGGGAGAGGCCAGGCATGGCCCTGTGTAGGGAGTGAGGAGGTGGGAGAGACCAGGCAGGGCCCTGTGGAGGGAGTAAGGAGGTGGAGAGACCAGGCAGTGGCTTGTTTAGGGAGTGAGCAGGTGCGAGAGAACATCAGGGCCCTGTGTAGGGAGTGAGGAGGAGGGAGAAAACAGGCTAACACCTGTGTATGTAGTAAGGAGGTGGGAAAGACCACCCAGAGACCTGTGTAGGGATTGAGGAATGGGAGGGAACAGGCAGAGAACTGTGTAGGGAGTGAGGAGGTAGGAGAGACCAGGCAAGGCCCTGTGTAGGGAGCGAAGAGGTGGAGAACCAGGCAGAGTCCTGCATAGGGAGTGAGAAGGTGAGAGAAGACAGGCAGAGCCCTGCGTAGGGAGTGAGGAGGTGGGATTGACTAGGCAGGACCCTGGGTAGGGTGTGAGGAGGTGGGAGATTCCAGGCAGGGCCCTTTGTAGGGAGTGAGGTGTTGGGAGAGACCAGGCAGAGTCCTGTGTAGGGAGTGAGGATTTGGGAGAGACCAGGCAGGGCCCTGTGTATGGCCTGAGGAGGTTAGAAATACCAGGCAGGGCCCTGAGTAGGGAGTGAGGAAGTGGGAGAGAAGAGGCAGGGCCCTGTCTAGGGATTGAAGAGGTGGGAGAGAACAGGCAGAGACCCTTGTAGGGAATGGGGAGGTGGGAGAACCATGCAGAGACCTGTGTAGGGATGGAGAAGGTGGGAGGGACCAGTTAGGGCCCTGTGTGTGCAGTCAGGATGTGAGAGAGAGGAGGCAGGGCCCTGTGTGAATTGAGGATGTGGGAGAGGCCAGGCAGGGCCCTGTATAGGGAGTGAGGAGGTGAGAGAGGCCAGTCAGGGACCTGTGTAGGGAGTTAGGCGTTAGGAGAGACCAGGCAGGGCCCTGTGTAGGGAGTGAGGAGGTGGGAGAGACCAGGCAGAGACCTGCATAGGGAGTGAGGAGGTGAGAGAGACCAGGTAGGATGCTGTATAAAGAGTGAGGATGTAGGAGAGACTAGCCAGAGCCCTGTGTAGGGAGTAAGGAGGTGGAGAGACCAGGCAGGGTCCTGTTTAGGGAGTGAGGAGGTGGGAGAGATCATCAGGGCCCTGTAAAGGGAGTGAGGAGGTGGGAGAGACCACCCAGATACCTGTGTAGGGACTGAGGAGGTGGGAGAGAAAAGACAGAGCCCTGTGTAGGGAGTGAGGAGGTGGGAGATACCAGGCAGGGCCCTGTGTAGGGAGTGAGGAGGTGGCAGAGACCAGGCAGGGCCCTGTCTAGGGAGTGAGGAGTTGGAAGAGACCAGGCAAAGACCTGTGTACTGAGTCAGGAGGTGGGAAAGAACAGGCAGGACTGTGTTTAGCAAGTGAGGGGGTGAGAGAGAATAGGCAGAAACTTGTGTAGGGAGTGAGAAGATGGAAGACAGCAGGCAGGGCCCTGTGTAGGGAGGGAAGAGGTGGGAGAAACATTCAGAGACCTGAATAGGGAGTGAGGAGTTGGGAGAGACCAGACAGGGCTCTGTGCAGGGAGTGAGGAGGCCAGAGATCAGGCAAGTCCCTTTGTATGGAGTAAGGATGTGGGAGAGACCAGGCAGGGCCCTGTGCAGGGAGTGAGGAGGTAGGAGAGATCAGGCAGGGACTGGTGTAGGGAGTGAGGAGGTGGGAGAGACCAGGCAGGGCCCCGTGTAGGAAGTGAGGAAGTGGGAAAGAAGAGGCAGAAAGCTGTGTATGGAGTGAGAAGATGGGAGACACTAGCCAGGGCCCTGTGTAGGGAGTGAAGAGGTGGGAGAACAAGGCAGAGTCCTGCATAGAGAGTGAGGAGGTGGGAGAGGACAGGCAGAGCCCTGCTTAGGGAGTGAGGATGTGGGAGAGACAAAGCAGGGCTCTTTGTAAGGAGTGATGAGGTGGGAGAGACTAGACAGGACCCTGCTAGGGGTTATTGATATTGTAAGGGTTAGGTTTAGGGTTAGGGTAGGGGTAAGGTTAGGGTTAAGGCTAGCTTTACTGTAAAGGGTGGGGCCAGGTTAGGGTTAGGGTTAGGTTTAGAGTTCGAGTTAGATCTAGGGTTTAGGGTTAGGGTTAGGGTCCGGTTTAGAGTTATTGTTAGGTTTAGGGTAGAGTTAAGGTTAGCGTTAAGTTTAGGGTTAGGGTAAGGATTAAGTTTAGGTCAGGGTTAGGGTTAGGATGAGTGATAGGGTTAGGGAAAGGGTTAGGGGTTCGTGTGAGGCTTAGTGTTACATTTACAGTTAAGCTGATGTTTTAGGGTGTTACTACCAGGGTTTACCAGGGTTAGGGTTAGAGTTAGGGTTAGGGTTAGGTTTAGGGTTAGGGCGAGAGTTAGAGGATAGTTTAGGGTTAGGTGTAATTTTAGGGTTAGGGTTAGGCTTAGGCTTAGGTTTAGGGTGAAGTTTAGGTTAAGGATGAGGGTTAGGATTAGGCTTTGGTGTTTAGGTTAAGGTTAGGGTTACGTTTAGGGTTAGGCTTAGTGTTAGGTTTAGCGTTAAGTGTTTGGGTTAATGTTAGGGTCAGGTTTAAGGTTAGGTTTAGGGTTAGTGTTTGGTTTAGGGTTAGGGTTAGGGTGAAGTTTAAGTTAAGGGTGAGTGTTGAGCTTAGGGTTAGTGTTGGGGTTAGGGTTAGGCTTAAGGTTAGGATTAAGTTTAGGCTTAAGGTCAGATTTAGAGTTAGGGTAAGTGTTAGGGTTAAGTCATAGTTAGGTTTAGGACTAGTTTTTAGTTAGAGATAGGGTTGGGTTCAGGGTTGGGGTTAGGTTTAGATGTTAGGGTGAGGGATAGTGCTAGGTTTCCATTCAAACTGAGTGTGTAGGGTAAGTTTTAGGGTTAAAGTTAGAGTTAGAGTCAGGGTTAGGTTTAAGTTTAGTGTTGGGATTATGTTTATGGTTAGGGTCAGGGTTGGGGAGATTTAGTGTTTAGGGTTACAGTGAATTTATGTTCTGCGAGAGGGTTAGGGTTAGGTGTTTGGGTTCAGGTTAGAGTCAGGGTTAGGGTTAGGTTTAGGGTTAGGGTTAGGTTTAGTGTTAGTGTTAGTTTTGCTTAGGGTTAGGGTTTGAATGAAGTTAGGGTAGGCTTAGTGTTATGCTTAGGGTGAAATTTTGGTTAAGGGTGAGGGTTCGGCTTAGGCTTAGGGTTAGAGTTAGGGTCAGTGGTTAGGGTTAGATTTAGGGTTAAGTTAGGTTTAGGCTAAGGATTAGGGTTAGCGTTACGGTTAAGGGTTAGCATTTCAGTTAGGTTTAGGTTAGGGTTATAATTAGGGTTAAGTTTAGGGTTAGGGTAAGAGTTAGAGTTACATTTACAGTTAAGATGAGGGTTTTGGGTAAGTGTTACAGTTAAGATTAGGGTTAGGGCTAGGGTTAGGGTTAGAGTTAGGGTTAAGGGTTAGGGTTAGGTTTAAGATTATGGTAGGCTTAAAGATAGGGTTAAGGTTAGGTTAGGGTTAGGGTCAGGGTTAGGATTAGAATTAGGTTTAGGGTGAGGATTAGGGTCAGAGTTATTGTAAGGGTTAGGTTTAGGGTTACAGGTGGGCCAAGGTTAAGGTGAGGGTTAGGTTTAGGGGTAGGGTTAGGGTTAAAGTTAGGGCGAGTTTTAGGTTAGGGATAGGGTGCAGTTTAAGACAGGGTGAGGGTTAGGGTTATGGCTAAGGTTTGGGCTTGTTTTCAGGTTAGTGTTAAGGTTATGTTCAGGGTTAGGGTTAAGTTCATGGGTTGTGTTTAGTTTTAGGGTTAGGGTTAGATTTAAGGTTAGGGTTAAGTTTAGTGTTACGGTTAGGGTAAGGGTTATGGTTGTGTTAGGCGTTGTGGTTGGGGTGAGGGTTAGGTTTAGGGTTAGGGTTGGGTAGGGTTTGGATTATGGTTATGGTAAAGTGTTAGAGTTAGAGGTGTAGTTTAGGATTAGGTTTTGGGTGAGGGTTCCGGTTAGACCTTTTGGTTCTGGTCATGGTTAGGTTTGGTTTAGGGTTAGGGTTAGGTTCATGATTAGGTTTCGGGTTAGTGTTAGAGTTAGGGTGAGAGTTAGGGTTAAGGTTTTTGCTAGGCTTTCGCTTTGGTGTTAGGGTTTGGGTTAGGGTTAGGGTTATCATTAGGGCTCAGGGGTTTCAGGTTAGTGTTAGGGTTAGGGTTAGGGACAGCATTAGGGTTAGGGTTGTGGGATACGGTTAGGATTTAGGGTGAGGGTTACGGTTAGTTTTACAGTTATGGTGAGGGTTTAGATTAATTGTTATGATTAGGGTTATAGTCAGAGTTAGGGTTTGGTTTAGGATTAGGGTTAGGTGTAGGGTAAGAATTAGGTTTAGGTCCATGTTGAGGGTTAGACTTAGTGTTCTATTTAGGGTAAAGGTTAGGGGTAGGGTTAGGATTAGGTCTAGGGTTAGGATTAAGATTATTTTAGGGTTAGGTTCAGGGCTATTGTAAGTGTTCAGTTTAGGGTTAAAGATGGACTAGCGTTATTCTTAGAGTTAGGTTTAAGGTTAGGGTTTGGGTTAGGTCTAGGTTTAGGGTTAAGGTTATGGTTAGTGTTTGGATGAAGTTCAGGATAGGGTGAGGGTTATTTTTATGGTGAGGGCTAGGGTTTGGGTTTGTGTTCAGGTTAGTGTTAAGGATAGGTTTAGGGTTCGGTTAGGGTTAGGCGTTATGTCTAGGGTCAGCGTTAGGTTAGGTTTAGGGTTAGTGTGAAGTTTAGGTTAAGGGTGAGGGTTATGATAAGGGTTAGGATTATAGACGGTGTTAGACGTTAGGTTTAGGGTGTTAGGGTTAGGTTTATGGTTAGGGTAGATTTAAGTTTAGGTTTAATATTAGGGTTAGGGTTAGATTTGGGTTACTGTTCGTATTAGGGTTAGGGTTAGGGATAAGTTTGGGGATAGCGTTAGGTTTAGGGTTGGGGATACGGTTAAGGATTAGGGTGAGGGTTAGGGTTAGGTTTACAGTTAAGGCGAGGGTTTAGGGTAATTGTTATGGTTAGGGTTAGAGTTAGAGTTAGGCTTAGGGTTAGGGTGAAGTTTCAGTTAATAGTCAGGGTTAGGCTTAAGGTTAGAGTAGGGATAAGGTTAGTGTTTGGCTTAGGTATAGCGTTAGGGTATGGGTAGGGGTAAGGTTAGGGTTAAGGCTAGGTTTACGGTAAAGGGTAGGGCTAGCTTAGGGTTAGATTTAGAGTTAGAGTTAGTCCTAGGGTTTAGGATTATGGTTATGGTCAGGTTTAGAGTTATTGTTAGGGTTAGGGTAGAGTTAAGGTTAGGGTTAATTTAGGGTTAGAGAAAGGGTTAGGTTTAGGTCTGGGTTAGGTGTAGGATGCGGGGTAGGGTTAGGGTTAGGGGTTCATGGGAGGGTTAGTGTTAAGTTTACATTAAGCTGATGTTTTAGGGTGTTACTGTTAGGGCTAGGGTTAGCATTAGGTTTAGGGTCAGGGCTAGAGTTAGGGCATAGTTAAGGGTTAGCTTTACTTTCAGGGTTAGGGTTAGCCTTAGGTTTAGGGTGAAGTTTAGGTTAAGGATGAGGGTTAGGGTTAGGGTTAGGCATTTGGGTTAAGGTTAGGGTTAGGTTTAGGATTAGGCTTAGGGTTAGGGTTAGGTGTTTGGGTTAATGTTAGGGTCAGGTTTAGGGTTCGGCTTAGGGTTAGGGCTACAGCTGGGGTAAAGTTTAATTGAAGGGTGAGGGTTGAGCTTAGGGTTAGCGTTAGGGGTTAGGGTTAGAGCTTAGGTTAGGATTAAGTTTAGGGTTAAGGTTAGGTTTAGATTTAGGGTTAGGGTTAGTGTTAGGGTTAAGTCATGTTTAGGTTTAGGGCTAGGTGAAGGTTATAGATAGGGTTAGCTTAAGGGTTGAGGTTAGGTTTAGATGGTAAGATGAGGGTTAGAGCTAGGTTTCCATTTAAGCTGAGTGTGTAGGGTAAGTTTTAGGGTTAGGATTAGGGTTAGAGTTAGAGTTAGGGTCAGGGTTAGTTTTGAGTTTAGAGTTAGGGTTACGTTTATGGTACGGTCAGGGTTAGGGGAGATTTAGTGTGACGTTTAGTTTTAGGGTTAGGGTTACAGAGAAGTTTATGTTAAGCGAGAGGGTTGGGGTTAGGGGTTTGGGTTCAGGTCAGAGTCAGGGTTAGGGTTAGGTTTAGGGTTAGGGTTACGTGTAGTGTTAGTGTTAGTTTTGCTTAGGGTTCGGGTTTGAATGAAGTTAGGGTACGCTTAGCGTTATGCTTAGGGTGAAATTCTGGTTAAGGGTGAGGGTTCGGCTCAGGGTTAGGGTTAGAGTTAGGGTCAGTGGTTAGGGTTAGGTTTAGGGTTAAGGTTAGTTTTAGGCTAAGGATTAGGATTAGAGTTAGGGTTAAGGGTTACTGTTTCAGTTAGGTTTAGGTTAAGGTTATAATTAGGGTTAAGTTTAGGGTTAGGGTAAGAGTTAGAGTTACATTTACAGTTAAGGTGAGGGTTCTGGGTAAGTGTTACCGTTAAGGTTAGGGTTAGGGCTAGGGTTAGGGTTAGAGTTAAGGATAAGGGTTAGGGTTAGGTTTAAGTTTATGGTAGGCTTAAAGATAGGGTTAAGGTTAGGTTAGGGTTAGGGTCAGGGTTAGAATTAGAATTAGGTTTAGGGCGAGGATTAGGGTCAGAGTTATTGTAAGGGTTAGGTTTCGGGTTACAGGTGGGCCAAGGTTAAGGTGAGGGTTAGGTTTATGGGGAGGGTTAGGGTTAAAGTCAGGGTGAGTTTTAGGTTAGGGATAGGGTGAAGTTTAAGATAGGGTGAGGGATAGGGTTATGGCTAAGGTTTGGGCTTGTTTTCAGGTTAGTGTTAAGGTTATGTTCAGGGTTAGGGTTACGTTCAGGGGTTGTGTTCAGTTTTAGGGTTAGGGTTAGATTTAACGTTAGGGTTAAGTTTAGTGTTACGTTTAGGGTTAGGGTCACGGTTGTGTTAGGCTTTGTGGTTGGGGTGAGGGTTAGTTTTAGGGTTAGGGTTGGTTAGGGTTAGGATTATCGTTATGATAAGGCGTTAGGGGTTAGAGGTGTAGTTTAGGGTTAGGGTTTGGGTGAGGGTTCCGGTTAGGCCTTGCGGTTCTGGTCATGGTTAGGTTTGGTTTAGGCTTAGGGTTAGGTTCATGATTCGGTTTCGGGTTAGTGTTAGAGTTAGGGTGAGAGTTAGTGTTAAGGTTTTTGCTAGGCTTTGGTGTTAGGGTTAGGGTTTGTGTTAGGGTTAGGTTTATCATTAGGGCTCAGGGGTTTCAGGTTAATGTTAGGGTTAGGGTTAGGGATAGCATTAGGGTTAGGGTTGTGGGATACGGTTAGGATTTAGGGTGCAGGTTACGGTTAGTTTTACAGTTAAGGTGAGGGTTTAGGGTAATTGTTATGATTAGGGTTATAGTCAGAGTTAGGGTTTGGTTTAGGATTAGGGTTAGGTGTAGGGTAAGAATTAGGTTTAGGTCCATGTTGTGGGTTAGACTTAGTGTTCTATTTAGGGTAAAGTTTAGGGGTAGGGTTAGGATTAGGTCTAGGGTTAGGATTAGGATTATTTTAGGGTTAGGTTCAGGGCTATTGTAAGTGTTCGGTTTAGGGTTACAGATGGACTAGTGTTATTCTTAGAGTTAGGTTTAAGGTTAGGGTTTGGGTTAGGTCTAGGTTTAGGGTTAAGGTTATGTTTAGTGTTTGGATGAAGTTCAGGATAGGGTGAGGGTTATTTTTATGGTGAGGGCTAGGGTTTGGGTTTGTGTTCAGGTTAGTGTTAAGGATAGGTTTAGGGTTCGGTTAGGGTTAGGCGTTATGTCTAGGGTCAGCGTTAGGTTAGGTTTAGGGTTAGTGTGAAGTTTAGGTTAAGGGTGAGGGTTATGGTAAGGGTTAGGATTATAGACGGTGTTAGACGTTAGGTTTAGGGTGTTAGGGTTAGGTTTATGGTTAGGGTAGATTTAAGTTTAGGTTTAATATTAGGGTTAGGGTTAGATTTGGGTTACTGTTCGTATTAGGGTTAGGGTTAGGGATAAGTTTGGGGATAGCGTTAGGTTTAGGGTTGGGGATACGGTTAAGGATTAGGGTGAGGGTTAGGGTTAGGTTTACAGTTAAGGCGAGGGTTTAGGGTAATTGTTATGGTTAGGGTTAGAGTTAGAGTTAGGCTTAGGGTTAGGGTGAAGTTTCAGTTAATAGTCAGGGTTAGGCTTAAGGTTAGAGTAGGGTTAAGGTTAGTGTTTGGCTTAGGTATAGCGTTAGGGTATGGGTAGGGGTAAGGTTAGGGTTAAGGCTAGGTTTACGGTAAAGGGTAGGGCTAGCTTAGGGTTAGATTTAGAGTTAGAGTTAGTGCTAGTGTTTAGGATTATGGTTATGGTCAGGTTTAGAGTTATTGTTAGGGTTAGGGTAGAGTTAAGGTTAGGGTTAATTTAGGGTTAGAGAAAGGGTTAGGTTTAGGTCTGGGTTAGGTGTAGGATGCGGGGTAGGGTTAGGGTTAGGGGTTCATGGGAGGGTTAGTGTTAAGTTTACATTAAGCTGATGTTTTAGGGTGTTACTGTTAGGGCTAGGGTTAGCATTAGGTTTAGGGTCAGGGCTAGAGTTAGGGGATAGTTAAGGGTTAGCTTTACTTTCAGGGTTAGGGTTAGCCTTAGGTTTAGGGTGAAGTTTAGGTTAAGGATGAGGGTTAGGGTTAGGGTTAGGCATTTGGGTTAAGGTTAGGGTTAGGTTTAGGATTAGGTTTAGGGTTAGGGTTAGGTGTTTGGGTTAATGTTAGGGTCAGGTTTAGGGTTCGGCTTAGGGTTAGGGCTACAGCTGGGGTAAAGTTTAATTGAAGGGTGAGGGTTGAGCTTAGGGTTAGCGTTAGGGGTTAGGGTTAGAGCTTAGGTTAGGATTAAGTTTAGGGTTAAGGTTAGGTTTAGATTTAGGGTTAGGGTTAGTGTTAGGGTTAAGTCATGTTTAGGTTTAGGGCTAGGTGAAGGTTATAGATAGGGTTAGCTTAAGGGTTGAGGTTAGGTTTAGATGGTAAGATGAGGGTTAGTGCTAGGTTTCCATTTAAGCTGAGTGTGTAGGGTAAGTTTTAGGGTTAGGATTAGGGTTAGAGTTAGAGTTAGGGTCAGGGTTAGTTTTGAGTTTAGAGTTAGAGTTACGTTTATGGTACGGTCAGGGTTAGGGGAGATTTAGTGTGACGTTTAGTTTTAGGGTTAGGGTTACAGAGAAGTTTATGTTAAGCGAGAGGGTTGGGGTTAGGGGTTTGGGTTCAGGTCAGAGTCAGGGTTAGGGTTAGGCTTAGGGTTAGGGTTACATGTAGTGTTAGTGTTAGTTTTGCTTAGGGTTCGGGTTTGAATGAAGTTAGGGTACGCTTAGCGTTATGCTTAGGGTGAAATTCTGGTTAAGGGTGAGGGTTCGGCTCAGGGTTAGGGTTAGAGTTAGGGTCAGTGGTTAGGGTTAGGTTTAGGGTTAAGGTTAGTTTTAGGCTAAGGATTAGAGTTAGGGTTAAGGGTTACTGTTTCAGTTAGGTTTAGGTTAAGGTTATAATTAGGGTTAAGTTTAGGGTTAGGGTAAGAGTTAGAGTTACATTTACAGTTAAGGTGAGGGTTTTGGGTAAGTGTCACCGTTAAGGTTAGGGTTAGGGCTAGGGTTAGGGTTAGAGTTAAGGTTAAGGGTTAGGGTTAGGCTTAAGTTTATGGTAGGCTTAAAGATAGGGTTAAGGTTAGGTTAGGGTTAGGGTCAGGGTTAGAATTAGAATTAGGTTTAGGGCGAGGATTAGGGTCAGAGTTATTGTAAGGGTTAGGTTTCGGGTTACAGTTGGGCCAAGGTTAAGGTGAGGGTTAGGTTTATGGGGAGGGTTAGGGTTAAAGTCAGGGTGAGTTTTAGGTTAGGGATAGGGTGAAGTTTAAGATAGGGTGAGGGTTAGGGTTATGGCTAAGGTTTGGGCTTGTTTTCAGGTTAGTGTTAAAGTTATGTTCAGGGTTAGGGTTACGTTCAGGGGTTGTGTTCAGTTTTAGGGTTAGGGTTAGATTTAAGGTTAGGGTTAATTTAGTGTTACGTTTAGGGTTAGGGTCACGGTTGTGTTAGGCTTTGTGGTTGGGGTGAGGGTTAGTTTTAGGGTTAGGGTTGGTTAGGGTTAGGATTATCGTTATGATAAGGCGTTAGGGGTTAGAGGTGTAGTTTAGGGTTAGGGTTTGGGTGAGGGTTCCGGTTAGGCCTTGCGGTTCTGGTCATGGTTAGGTTTGGTTTAGGCTTAGGGTTAGGTTCATGATTCGGTTTCGGGTTAGTGTTAGAGTTAGGGTGAGAGTTAGGGTTAAGGTTTTTGCTAGGCTTTGGTGTTAGGTTTAGGGTTTGTGTTAGGGTTAGGTTTATCATTAGGGCTCAGGGGTTTCAGGTTAATGTTAGGGTTAGGGTTAGGGATAGCATTAGGGTTAGGGTTGTGGGATACGGTTAGGATTTAGGGTGAGGGTTACGGTTAGTTTTACAGTTATGGTGAGGGTTTAGATTAATTGTTATGATTAGGGTTATAGTCAGAGTTAGGGTTTGGTTTAGGATTAGGGTTAGGTGTAGGGTAAGAATTAGGTTTAGGTCCATGTTGAGGGTTAGACTTAGTGTTCTATTTAGGGTAAAGGTTAGGGGTAGGGTTAGGATTAGGTCTAGGGTTAGGATTAGGATTATTTTAGGGTTAGGTTCAGGGCTATTGTAAGTGTTCAGTTTAGGGTTAAAGATGGACTAGCGTTATTCTTAGAGTTAGGTTTAAGGTTAGGGTTTGGGTTAGGTCTAGGTTTAGGGTTAAGGTTATGGTTAGTGTTTGGATGAAGTTCAGGATAGGGTGAGGGTTATTTTTATGGTGAGGGCTAGGGTTTGGGTTTGTGTTCAGGTTAGTGTTAAGGATAGGTTTAGGGTTCGGTTAGGGTTAGGCGTTATGTCTAGGGTCAGCGTTAGGTTAGGTTTAGGGTTAGTGTGAAGTTTAGGTTAAGGGTGAGGGTTATGATAAGGGTTAGGATTATAGACGGTGTTAGACGTTAGGTTTAGGGTGTTAGGGTTAGGTTTATGGTTAGGGTAGATTTAAGTTTAGGTTTAATATTAGGGTTAGGGTTAGATTTGTGTTACTGTTCGTATTAGGGTTAGGGTTAGGGATAAGTTTGGGGATAGCGTTAGGTTTAGGGTTGGGGATACGGTTAAGGTTTAGGGTGAGGGTTAGGGTTAGGTTTACAGTTAAGGCGAGGGTTTAGGGTAATTGTTATGGTTAGGGTTAGAGTTAGAGTTAGGCTTAGGGTTAGGGTGAAGTTTCAGTTAATAGTCAGGGTTAGGCTTAAGGTTAGAGTAGGGATAAGGTTAGTGTTTGGCTTAGGTATAGCGTTAGGGTATGGGTAGGGGTAAGGTTAGGGTTAAGGCTAGGTTTACGGTAAAGGGTAGGGCTAGCTTAGGGTTAGATTTAGAGTTAGAGTTAGTCCTAGGGTTTAGGATTATGGTTATGGTCAGGTTTAGAGTTATTGTTAGGGTTAGGGTAGAGTTAAGGTTAGGGTTAATTTAGGGTTAGAGAAAGGGTTAGGTTTAGGTCTGGGTTAGGTGTAGGATGCGGGGTAGGGTTAGGGTTAGGGGTTCATGGGAGGGTTAGTGTTAAGTTTACATTAAGCTGATGTTTTAGGGTGTTACTGTTAGGGCTAGGGTTAGCATTAGGTTTAGGGTCAGGGCTAGAGTTAGGGAATAGTTAAGGGTTAGCTTTACTTTCAGGGTTAGGGTTAGCCTTAGGTTTAGGGTGAAGTTTAGGTTAAGGATGAGGGTTAGGGTTAGGGTTAGGCATTTGGGTTAAGGTTAGGGTTAGGTTTAGGATTAGGCTTAGGGTTAGGGTTAGGTGTTTGGGTTAATGTTAGGGTCAGGTTTAGGGTTCGGCTTAGGGTTAGGGCTACAGCTGGGGTAAAGTTTAATTGAAGGGTGAGGGTTGAGCTTAGGGTTAGCGTTAGGGGTTAGGGTTAGAGCTTAGGTTAGGATTAAGTTTAGGGTTAAGGTTAGGTTTAGATTTAGGGTTAGGGTTAGTGTTAGGGTTAAGTCATGTTTAGGTTTAGGGCTAGGTGAAGGTTATAGATAGGGTTAGGTTAAGGGTTGAGGTTAGGTTTAGATGGTAAGATGAGGGTTAGTGCTAGGTTTCCATTTAAGCTGAGTGTGTAGGGTAAGTTTTAGGGTTAGGATTAGGGTTAGAGTTAGAGTTAGGGTCAGGGTTAGTTTTGAGTTTAGAGTTAGGGTTACGTTTATGGTACGGTCAGGGTTAGGGGAGATTTAGTGTGACGTTTAGTTTTAGGGTTAGGGTTACAGAGAAGTTTATGTTAAGCGAGAGGGTTGGGGTTAGGGGTTTGGGTTCAGGTCAGAGTCAGGGTTAGGGTTAGGTTTAGGGTTAGGGTTACGTGTAGTGTTAGTGTTAGTTTTGCTTAGGGTTCGGGTTTGAATGAAGTTAGGGTACGCTTAGCGTTATGCTTAGGGTGAAATTCTGGTTAAGGGTGAGGGTTCGGCTCAGGGTTAGGGTTAGAGTTAGGGTCAGTGGTTAGGGTTAGGTTTAGGGTTAAGGTTAGTTTTAGGCTAAGGATTAGGATTAGAGTTAGGGTTAAGGGTTACTGTTTCAGTTAGGTTTAGGTTAAGGTTATAATTAGGGTTAAGTTTAGGGTTAGGGTAAGAGTTAGAGTTACATTTACAGTTAAGGTGAGGGTTCTGGGTAAGTGTTACCGTTAAGGTTAGGGTTAGGGCTAGGGTTAGGGTTAGAGTTAAGGTTAAGGGTTAGGGTTAGGTTTAAGTTTATGGTAGGCTTAAAGATAGGGTTAAGGTTAGGTTAGGGTTAGGGTCAGGGTTAGAATTAGAATTAGGTTTAGGGCGAGGATTAGGGTCAGAGTTATTGTAAGGGTTAGGTTTCGGGTTACAGGTGGGCCAAGGTTAAGGTGAGGGTTAGGTTTATGGGGAGGGTTAGGGTTAAAGTCAGGGTGAGTTTTAGGTTAGGGATAGGGTGAAGTTTAAGATAGGGTGAGGGTTAGGGTTATGGCTAAGGTTTGGGCTTGTTTTCAGGTTAGTGTTAAAGTTATGTTCAGGGTTAGGGTTACGTTCAGGGGTTGTGTTCAGTTTTAGGGTTAGGGTTAGATTTAAGGTTAGGGTTAATTTAGTGTTACGTTTAGGGTTAGGGTCACGGTTGTGTTAGGCTTTGTGGTTGGGGTGAGGGTTAGTTTTAGGGTTAGGGTTGGTTAGGGTTAGGATTATCGTTATGATAAGGCGTTAGGGGTTAGAGGTGTAGTTTAGGGTTAGGGTTTGGGTGAGGGTTCCGGTTAGGCCTTGCGGTTCTGGTCATGGTTAGGTTTGGTTTAGGCTTAGGGTTAGGTTCATGATTCGGTTTCGGGTTAGTGTTAGAGTTAGGGTGAGAGTTAGGGTTAAGGTTTTTGCTAGGCTTTGGTGTTAGGTTTAGGGTTTGTGTTAGGGTTAGGTTTATCATTAGGGCTCAGGGGTTTCAGGTTAATGTTAGGGTTAGGGTTAGGGATAGCATTAGGGTTAGGGTTGTGGGATACGGTTAGGATTTAGGGTGAGGGTTACGGTTAGTTTTACAGTTATGGTGAGGGTTTAGATTAATTGTTATGATTAGGGTTATAGTCAGAGTTAGGGTTTGGTTTAGGATTAGGGTTAGGTGTAGGGTAAGAATTAGGTTTAGGTCCATGTTGAGGGTTAGACTTAGTGTTCTATTTAGGGTAAAGGTTAGGGGTAGGGTTAGGATTAGGTCTAGGGTTAGGATTAGGATTATTTTAGGGTTAGGTTCAGGGCTATTGTAAGTGTTCGGTTTAGGGTTAAAGATGGACTAGCGTTATTCTTAGAGTTAGGTTTAAGGTTAGGGTTTGGGTTAGGTCTAGGTTTAGGGTTAAGGTTATGGTTAGTGTTTGGATGAAGTTCAGGATAGGGTGAGGGTTATTTTTATGGTGAGGGCTAGGGTTTGGGTTTGTGTTCAGGTTAGTGTTAAGGATAGGTTTAGGGTTCGGTTAGGGTTAGGCGTTATGTCTAGGGTCAGCGTTAGGTTAGGTTTAGGGTTAGTGTGAAGTTTAGGTTAAGGGTGAGGGTTATGATAAGGGTTAGGATTATAGACGGTGTTAGACGTTAGGTTTAGGGTGTTAGGGTTAGGTTTATGGTTAGGGTAGATTTAAGTTTAGGTTTAATATTAGGGTTAGGGTTAGATTTGGGTTACTGTTCGTATTAGGGTTAGGGTTAGGGATAAGTTTGGGGATAGCGTTAGGTTTAGGGTTGGGGATACGGTTAAGGATTAGGGTGAGGGTTAGGGTTAGGTTTACAGTTAAGGCGAGGGTTTAGGGTAATTGTTATGGTTAGGGTTAGAGTTAGAGTTAGGCTTAGGGTTAGGGTGAAGTTTCAGTTAATAGTCAGGGTTAGGCTTAAGGTTAGAGTAGGGATAAGGTTAGTGTTTGGCTTAGGTATAGCGTTAGGGTATGGGTAGGGGTAAGGTTAGGGTTAAGGCTAGGTTTACGGTAAAGGGTAGGGCTAGCTTAGGGTTAGATTTAGAGTTAGAGTTAGTCCTAGGGTTTAGGATTATGGTTATGGTCAGGTTTAGAGTTATTGTTAGGGTTAGGGTAGAGTTAAGGTTAGGGTTAATTTAGGGTTAGAGAAAGGGTTAGGTTTAGGTCTGGGTTAGGTGTAGGATGCGGGGTAGGGTTAGGGTTAGGGGTTCATGGGAGGGTTAGTGTTAAGTTTACATTAAGCTGATGTTTTCGGGTGTTACTGTTAGGGCTAGGGTTAGCATTAGGTTTAGGGTCAGGGCTAGAGTTAGGGGATAGTTAAGGGTTAGCTTTACTTTCAGGGTTAGGGTTAGCCTTAGGTTTAGGGTGAAGTTTAGGTTAAGGATGAGGGTTAGGGTTAGGGTTAGGCATTTGGGTTAAGGTTAGGGTTAGGTTTAGGATTAGGCTTAGGGTTAGGGTTAGGTGTTTGGGTTAATGTTAGGGTCAGGTTTAGGGTTCGGCTTAGGGTTAGGGCTACAGCTGGGGTAAAGTTTAATTGAAGGGTGAGGGTTGAGCTTAGGGTTAGCGTTAGGGGTTAGGGTTAGAGCTTAGGTTAGGATTAAGTTTAGGGTTAAGGTTAGGTTTAGATTTAGGGTTAGGGTTAGTGTTAGGGTTAAGTCATGTTTAGGTTTAGGGCTAGGTGAAGGTTATAGATAGGGTTAGGTTAAGGGTTGAGGTTAGGTTTAGATGGTAAGATGAGGGTTAGTGCTAGGTTTCCATTTAAGCTGAGTGTGTAGGGTAAGTTTTAGGGTTAGGATTAGGGTTAGAGTTAGAGTTAGGGTCAGGGTTAGTTTTGAGTTTAGAGTTAGGGTTACGTTTATGGTACAGTCAGGGTTAGGGGAGATTTAGTGTGACGTTTAGTTTTAGGGTTAGGGTTACAGAGAAGTTTATGTTAAGCGAGAGGGTTGGGGTTAGGGGTTTGGGTTCAGGTCAGAGTCAAGGTTAGGGTTAGGTTTAGGGTTAGGGTTACGTGTAGTGTTAGTGTTAGTTTTGCTTAGGGTTCGGGTTTGAATGAAGTTAGGGTACGCTTAGCGTTATGCTTAGGGTGAAATTCTGGTTAAGGGTGAGGGTTCGGCTCAGGGTTAGGGTTAGAGTTAGGGTCAGTGGTTAGGGTTAGGTTTAGGGTTAAGGTTAGTTTTAGGCTAAGGATTAGGATTAGAGTTAGGGTTAAGGGTTACTGTTTCAGTTAGGTTTAGGTTAAGGTTATAATTAGGGTTAAGTTTAGGGTTAGGGTAAGAGTTAGAGTTACATTTACAGTTAAGGTGAGGGTTCTGGGTAAGTGTTACCGTTAAGGTTAGGGTTAGGGCTAGGGTTAGGGTTAGAGTTAAGGATAAGGGTTAGGGTTAGGTTTAAGTTTATGGTAGGCTTAAAGATAGGGTTAAGGTTAGGTTAGGGTTAGGGTCAGGGTTAGAATTAGAATTAGGTTTAGGGCGAGGATTAGGGTCAGAGTTATTGTAAGGGTTAGGTTTCGGGTTACAGGTGGGCCAAGGTTAAGGTGAGGGTTAGGTTTATGGGGAGGGTTAGGGTTAAAGTCAGGGTGAGTTTTAGGTTAGGGATAGGGTGAAGTTTAAGATAGGGTGAGGGATAGGGTTATGGCTAAGGTTTGGGCTTGTTTTCAGGTTAGTGTTAAGGTTATGTTCAGGGTTAGGGTTACGTTCAGGGGTTGTGTTCAGTTTTAGGGTTAGGGTTAGATTTAACGTTAGGGTTAAGTTTAGTGTTACGTTTAGGGTTAGGGTCACGGTTGTGTTAGGCTTTGTGGTTGGGGTGAGGGTTAGTTTTAGGGTTAGGGTTGGTTAGGGTTAGGATTATCGTTATGATAAGGCGTTAGGGGTTAGAGGTGTAGTTTAGGGTTAGGGTTTGGGTGAGGGTTCCGGTTAGGCCTTGCGGTTCTGGTCATGGTTAGGTTTGGTTTAGGCTTAGGGTTAGGTTCATGATTCGGTTTCGGGTTAGTGTTAGAGTTAGGGTGAGAGTTAGTGTTAAGGTTTTTGCTAGGCTTTGGTGTTAGGGTTAGGGTTTGTGTTAGGGTTAGGTTTATCATTAGGGCTCAGGGGTTTCAGGTTAATGTTAGGGTTAGGGTTAGGGATAGCATTAGGGTTAGGGTTGTGGGATACGGTTAGGATTTAGGGTGCAGGTTACGGTTAGTTTTACAGTTAAGGTGAGGGTTTAGGGTAATTGTTATGATTAGGGTTATAGTCAGAGTTAGGGTTTGGTTTAGGATTAGGGTTAGGTGTAGGGTAAGAATTAGGTTTAGGTCCATGTTGTGGGTTAGACTTAGTGTTCTATTTAGGGTAAAGTTTAGGGGTAGGGTTAGGATTAGGTCTAGGGTTAGGATTAGGATTATTTTAGGGTTAGGTTCAGGGCTATTGTAAGTGTTCGGTTTAGGGTTACAGATGGACTAGTGTTATTCTTAGAGTTAGGTTTAAGGTTAGGGTTTGGGTTAGGTCTAGGTTTAGGGTTAAGGTTATGTTTAGTGTTTGGATGAAGTTCAGGATAGGGTGAGGGTTATTTTTATGGTGAGGGCTAGGGTTTGGGTTTGTGTTCAGGTTAGTGTTAAGGATAGGTTTAGGGTTCGGTTAGGGTTAGGCGTTATGTCTAGGGTCAGCGTTAGGTTAGGTTTAGGGTTAGTGTGAAGTTTAGGTTAAGGGTGAGGGTTATGGTAAGGGTTAGGATTATAGACGGTGTTAGACGTTAGGTTTAGGGTGTTAGGGTTAGGTTTATGGTTAGGGTAGATTTAAGTTTAGGTTTAATATTAGGGTTAGGGTTAGATTTGGGTTACTGTTCGTATTAGGGTTAGGGTTAGGGATAAGTTTGGGGATAGCGTTAGGTTTAGGGTTGGGGATACGGTTAAGGATTAGGGTGAGGGTTAGGGTTAGGTTTACAGTTAAGGCGAGGGTTTAGGGTAATTGTTATGGTTAGGGTTAGAGTTAGAGTTAGGCTTAGGGTTAGGGTGAAGTTTCAGTTAATAGTCAGGGTTAGGCTTAAGGTTAGAGTAGGGTTAAGGTTAGTGTTTGGCTTAGGTATAGCGTTAGGGTATGGGTAGGGGTAAGGTTAGGGTTAAGGCTAGGTTTACGGTAAAGGGTAGGGCTAGCTTAGGGTTAGATTTAGAGTTAGAGTTAGTGCTAGTGTTTAGGATTATGGTTATGGTCAGGTTTAGAGTTATTGTTAGGGTTAGGGTAGAGTTAAGGTTAGGGTTAATTTAGGGTTAGAGAAAGGGTTAGGTTTAGGTCTGGGTTAGGTGTAGGATGCGGGGTAGGGTTAGGGTTAGGGGTTCATGGGAGGGTTAGTGTTAAGTTTACATTAAGCTGATGTTTTAGGGTGTTACTGTTAGGGCTAGGGTTAGCATTAGGTTTAGGGTCAGGGCTAGAGTTAGGGGATAGTTAAGGGTTAGCTTTACTTTCAGGGTTAGGGTTAGCCTTAGGTTTAGGGTGAAGTTTAGGTTAAGGATGAGGGTTAGGGTTAGGGTTAGGCATTTGGGTTAAGGTTAGGGTTAGGTTTAGGATTAGGTTTAGGGTTAGGGTTAGGTGTTTGGGTTAATGTTAGGGTCAGGTTTAGGGTTCGGCTTAGGGTTAGGGCTACAGCTGGGGTAAAGTTTAATTGAAGGGTGAGGGTTGAGCTTAGGGTTAGCGTTAGGGGTTAGGGTTAGAGCTTAGGTTAGGATTAAGTTTAGGGTTAAGGTTAGGTTTAGATTTAGGGTTAGGGTTAGTGTTAGGGTTAAGTCATGTTTAGGTTTAGGGCTAGGTGAAGGTTATAGATAGGGTTAGCTTAAGGGTTGAGGTTAGGTTTAGATGGTAAGATGAGGGTTAGTGCTAGGTTTCCATTTAAGCTGAGTGTGTAGGGTAAGTTTTAGGGTTAGGATTAGGGTTAGAGTTAGAGTTAGGGTCAGGGTTAGTTTTGAGTTTAGAGTTAGAGTTACGTTTATGGTACGGTCAGGGTTAGGGGAGATTTAGTGTGACGTTTAGTTTTAGGGTTAGGGTTACAGAGAAGTTTATGTTAAGCGAGAGGGTTGGGGTTAGGGGTTTGGGTTCAGGTCAGAGTCAGGGTTAGGGTTAGGCTTAGGGTTAGGGTTACATGTAGTGTTAGTGTTAGTTTTGCTTAGGGTTCGGGTTTGAATGAAGTTAGGGTACGCTTAGCGTTATGCTTAGGGTGAAATTCTGGTTAAGGGTGAGGGTTCGGCTCCGGGTTAGGGTTAGAGTTAGGGTCAGTGGTTAGGGTTAGGTTTAGGGTTAAGGTTAGTTTTAGGCTAAGGATTAGAGTTAGGGTTAAGGGTTACTGTTTCAGTTAGGTTTAGGTTAAGGTTATAATTAGGGTTAAGTTTAGGGTTAGGGTAAGAGTTAGAGTTACATTTACAGTTAAGGTGAGGGTTTTGGGTAAGTGTCACCGTTAAGGTTAGGGTTAGGGCTAGGGTTAGGGTTAGAGTTAAGGTTAAGGGTTAGGGTTAGGCTTAAGTTTATGGTAGGCTTAAAGATAGGGTTAAGGTTAGGTTAGGGTTAGGGTCAGGGTTAGAATTAGAATTAGGTTTAGGGCGAGGATTAGGGTCAGAGTTATTGTAAGGGTTAGGTTTCGGGTTACAGTTGGGCCAAGGTTAAGGTGAGGGTTAGGTTTATGGGGAGGGTTAGGGTTAAAGTCAGGGTGAGTTTTAGGTTAGGGATAGGGTGAAGTTTAAGATAGGGTGAGGGTTAGGGTTATGGCTAAGGTTTGGGCTTGTTTTCAGGTTAGTGTTAAAGTTATGTTCAGGGTTAGGGTTACGTTCAGGGGTTGTGTTCAGTTTTAGGGTTAGGGTTAGATTTAAGGTTAGGGTTAATTTAGTGTTACGTTTAGGGTTAGGGTCACGGTTGTGTTAGGCTTTGTGGTTGGGGTGAGGGTTAGTTTTAGGGTTAGGGTTGGTTAGGGTTAGGATTATCGTTATGATAAGGCGTTAGGGGTTAGAGGTGTAGTTTAGGGTTAGGGTTTGGGTGAGGGTTCCGGTTAGGCCTTGCGGTTCTGGTCATGGTTAGGTTTGGTTTAGGCTTAGGGTTAGGTTCATGATTCGGTTTCGGGTTAGTGTTAGAGTTAGGGTGAGAGTTAGGGTTAAGGTTTTTGCTAGGCTTTGGTGTTAGGTTTAGGGTTTGTGTTAGGGTTAGGTTTATCATTAGGGCTCAGGGGTTTCAGGTTAATGTTAGGGTTAGGGTTAGGGATAGCATTAGGGTTAGGGTTGTGGGATACGGTTAGGATTTAGGGTGAGGGTTACGGTTAGTTTTACAGTTATGGTGAGGGTTTAGATTAATTGTTATGATTAGGGTTATAGTCAGAGTTAGGGTTTGGTTTAGGATTAGGGTTAGGTGTAGGGTAAGAATTAGGTTTAGGTCCATGTTGAGGGTTAGACTTAGTGTTCTATTTAGGGTAAAGGTTAGGGGTAGGGTTAGGATTAGGTCTAGGGTTAGGATTAGGATTATTTTAGGGTTAGGTTCAGGGCTATTGTAAGTGTTCAGTTTAGGGTTAAAGATGGACTAGCGTTATTCTTAGAGTTAGGTTTAAGGTTAGGGTTTGGGTTAGGTCTAGGTTTAGGGTTAAGGTTATGGTTAGTGTTTGGATGAAGTTCAGGATAGGGTGAGGGTTATTTTTATGGTGAGGGCTAGGGTTTGGGTTTGTGTTCAGGTTAGTGTTAAGGATAGGTTTAGGGTTCGGTTAGGGTTAGGCGTTATGTCTAGGGTCAGCGTTAGGTTAGGTTTAGGGTTAGTGTGAAGTTTAGGTTAAGGGTGAGGGTTATGATAAGGGTTAGGATTATAGACGGTGTTAGACGTTAGGTTTAGGGTGTTAGGGTTAGGTTTATGGTTAGGGTAGATTTAAGTTTAGGTTTAATATTAGGGTTAGGGTTAGATTTGTGTTACTGTTCGTATTAGGGTTAGGGTTAGGGATAAGTTTGGGGATAGCGTTAGGTTTAGGGTTGGGGATACGGTTAAGGTTTAGGGTGAGGGTTAGGGTTAGGTTTACAGTTAAGGCGAGGGTTTAGGGTAATTGTTATGGTTAGGGTTAGAGTTAGAGTTAGGCTTAGGGTTAGGGTGAAGTTTCAGTTAATAGTCAGGGTTAGGCTTAAGGTTAGAGTAGGGATAAGGTTAGTGTTTGGCTTAGGTATAGCGTTAGGGTATGGGTAGGGGTAAGGTTAGGGTTAAGGCTAGGTTTACGGTAAAGGGTAGGGCTAGCTTAGGGTTAGATTTAGAGTTAGAGTTAGTCCTAGGGTTTAGGATTATGGTTATGGTCAGGTTTAGAGTTATTGTTAGGGTTAGGGTAGAGTTAAGGTTAGGGTTAATTTAGGGTTAGAGAAAGGGTTAGGTTTAGGTCTGGGTTAGGTGTAGGATGCGGGGTAGGGTTAGGGTTAGGGGTTCATGGGAGGGTTAGTGTTAAGTTTACATTAAGCTGATGTTTTAGGGTGTTACTGTTAGGGCTAGGGTTAGCATTAGGTTTAGGGTCAGGGCTAGAGTTAGGGAATAGTTAAGGGTTAGCTTTACTTTCAGGGTTAGGGTTAGCCTTAGGTTTAGGGTGAAGTTTAGGTTAAGGATGAGGGTTAGGGTTAGGGTTAGGCATTTGGGTTAAGGTTAGGGTTAGGTTTAGGATTAGGCTTAGGGTTAGGGTTAGGTGTTTGGGTTAATGTTAGGGTCAGGTTTAGGGTTCGGCTTAGGGTTAGGGCTACAGCTGGGGTAAAGTTTAATTGAAGGGTGAGGGTTGAGCTTAGGGTTAGCGTTAGGGGTTAGGGTTAGAGCTTAGGTTAGGATTAAGTTTAGGGTTAAGGTTAGGTTTAGATTTAGGGTTAGGGTTAGTGTTAGGGTTAAGTCATGTTTAGGTTTAGGGCTAGGTGAAGGTTATAGATAGGGTTAGGTTAAGGGTTGAGGTTAGGTTTAGATGGTAAGATGAGGGTTAGTGCTAGGTTTCCATTTAAGCTGAGTGTGTAGGGTAAGTTTTAGGGTTAGGATTAGGGTTACAGTTAGAGTTAGGGTCAGGGTTAGTTTTGAGTTTAGAGTTAGGGTTACGTTTATGGTACGGTCAGGGTTAGGGGAGATTTAGTGTGACGTTTAGTTTTAGGGTTAGGGTTACAGAGAAGTTTATGTTAAGCGAGAGGGTTGGGGTTAGGGGTTTGGGTTCAGGTCAGAGTCAGGGTTAGGGTTAGGTTTAGGGTTAGGGTTACGTGTAGTGTTAGTGTTAGTTTTGCTTAGGGTTCGGGTTTGAATGAAGTTAGGGTACGCTTAGCGTTATGCTTAGGGTGAAATTCTGGTTAAGGGTGAGGGTTCGGCTCAGGGTTAGGGTTAGAGTTAGGGTCAGTGGTTAGGGTTAGGTTTAGGGTTAAGGTTAGTTTTAGGCTAAGGATTAGGATTAGAGTTAGAGTTAAGGGTTACTGTTTCAGTTAGGTTTAGGTTAAGGTTATAATTAGGGTTAAGTTTAGGGTTAGGGTAAGAGTTAGAGTTACATTTACAGTTAAGGTGAGGGTTCTGGGTAAGTGTTACCGTTAAGGTTAGGGTTAGGGCTAGGGTTAGGGTTAGAGTTAAGGTTAAGGGTTAGGGTTAGGTTTAAGTTTATGGTAGGCTTAAAGATAGGGTTAAGGTTAGGTTAGGGTTAGGTTCAGGGTTAGAATTAGAATTAGGTTTAGGGCGAGGATTAGGGTCAGAGTTATTGTAAGGGTTAGGTTTCGGGTTACAGGTGGGCCAAGGTTAAGGTGAGGGTTAGGTTTATGGGGAGGGTTAGGGTTAAAGTCAGGGTGAGTTTTAGGTTAGGGATAGGGTGAAGTTTAAGATAGGGTGAGGGTTAGGGTTATGGCTAAGGTTTGGGCTTGTTTTCAGGTTAGTGTTAAGGTTATGTTCAGGGTTAGGGTTACGTTCAGGGGTTGTGTTCAGTTTTAGGGTTAGGGTTAGATTTAACGTTAGGGTTAAGTTTAGTGTTACGTTTAGGGTTAGGGTCACGGTTGTGTTAGGCTTTGTGGTTGGGGTGAGGGTTAGTTTTAGGGTTAGGGTTGGTTGGGGTTAGGATTATCGTTATGATAAGGCGTTAGGGGTTAGAGGTGTAGTTTAGGGTTAGGGTTTGGGTGAGGGTTCCGGTTAGGCCTTGCGGTTCTGGTCATGGTTAGGTTTGGTTTAGGCTTAGGGTTAGGTTCATGATTCGGTTTCGGGTTAGTGTTAGAGTTAGGGTGAGAGTTAGTGTTAAGGTTTTTGCTAGGCTTTGGTGTTAGGGTTAGGGTTTGTGTTAGGGTTAGGTTTATCATTAGGGCTCAGGGGTTTCAGGTTAATGTTAGGGTTAGGGTTAGGGATAGCATTAGGGTTAAGGTTGTGGGATACGGTTAGGATTTAGGGTGCGGGTTACGGTTAGTTTTACAGTTAAGGTGAGGGTTTAGGGTAATTGTTATGATTAGGGTTATAGTCAGAGTTAGGGTTTGGTTTAGGCTTAGGGTTAGGTTCATGATTCGGTTTCGGGTTAGTGTTAGAGTTAGGGTGAGAGTTAGTGTTAAGGTTTTTGCTAGGCTTTGGTGTTAGGGTTAGGGTTTGTGTTAGGGTTAGGTTTATCATTAGGGCTCAGGAGTTTCAGGTTAATGTTAGGGTTAGGGTTAGGGATAGCATTAGGGTTAGGGTTGTGGGATACGGTTAGGATTTAGGGTGCGGGTTACGGTTAGTTTTACAGTTAAGGTGAGGGTTTAGGGTAATTGTTATGATTAGGGTTATAGTCAGAGTTAGGGTTTGGTTTAGGATTAGGGTTAGGTGTAGGGTAAGAATTAGGTTTAGGTCCATGTTGTGGGTTAGACTTAGTGTTCTATTTAGGGTAAAGTTTAGGGGTAGGGTTAGGATTAGGTCTAGGGTTAGGATTAGGATTATTTTAGGGTTAGGTTCAGGGCTATTGTAAGTGTTCGGTTTAGGGTTACAGATGGACTAGTGTTATTCTTAGAGTTAGGTTTAAGGTTAGGGTTTGGGTTAGGTCTAGGTTTAGGGTTAAGGTTATGTTTAGTGTTTGGATGAAGTTCAGGATAGGGTGAGGGTTATTTTTATGGTGAGGGCTAGGGTTTGGGTTTGTGTTCAGGTTAGTGTTAAGGATAGGTTTAGGGTTCGGTTAGGGTTAGGCGTTATGTCTAGGGTCAGCGTTAGGTTAGGTTTAGGGTTAGTGTGAAGTTTAGGTTAAGGGTGAGGGTTATGGTAAGGGTTAGGATTATAGACGGTGTTAGACGTTAGGTTTAGGGTGTTAGGGTTAGGTTTATGGTTAGGGTAGATTTAAGTTTAGGTTTAATATTAGGGTTAGGGTTAGATTTGGGTTACTGTTCGTATTAGGGTTAGGGTTAGGGATAAGTTTGGGGATAGCGTTAGGTTTAGGGTTGGGGATACGGTTAAGGATTAGGGTGAGGGTTAGGGTTAGGTTTACAGTTAAGGCGAGGGTTTAGGGTAATTGTTATGGTTAGGGTTAGAGTTAGAGTTAGGCTTAGGGTTAGGGTGAAGTTTCAGTTAATAGTCAGGGTTAGGCTTAAGGTTAGAGTAGGGTTAAGGTTAGTGTTTGGCTTAGGTATAGCGTTAGCGTATGGGTAGGGGTAAGGTTAGGGTTAAGGCTAGGTTTACGGTAAAGGGTAGGGCTAGCTTAGGGTTAGATTTAGAGTTAGAGTTAGTGCTAGGGTTTAGGATTATGGTTATGGTCAGGTTTAGAGTTATTGTTAGGGTTAGGGTAGAGTTAAGGTTAGGGTTAATTTAGGGTTAGAGAAAGGGTTAGGTTTAGGTCTGGGTTAGGTGTAGGATGCGGGGTAGGGTTAGGGTTAGGGGTTCATGGGAGGGTTAGTGTTAAGTTTACATTAAGCTGATGTTTTCGGGTGTTACTGTTAGGGCTAGGGTTAGCATTAGGTTTAGGGTCAGGGCTAGAGTTAGGGGATAGTTAAGGGTTAGCTTTACTTTCAGGGTTAGGGTTAGCCTTAGGTTTAGGGTGAAGTTTAGGTTAAGGATGAGGGTTAGGGTTAGGGTTAGGCATTTGGGTTAAGGTTAGGGTTAGGTTTAGGATTAGGTTTAGGGTTAGGGTTAGGTGTTTGGGTTAATGTTAGGGTCAGGTTTAGGGTTCGGCTTAGGGTTAGGGCTACAGCTGGGGTAAAGTTTAATTGAAGAGTGAGGGTTGAGCTTAGGGTTAGCGTTAGGGGTTAGGGTTAGAGCTTAGGTTAGGATTAAGTTTAGGGTTAAGGTTAGGTTTAGATTTAGGGTTAGGGTTAGTGTTAGGGTTAAGTCATGTTTAGGTTTAGGGCTAGGTGAAGGTTATAGATAGGGTTAGCTTAAGGGTTGAGGTTAGGTTTAGATGGTAAGATGAGGGTTAGTGCTAGGTTTCCATTTAAGCTGAGTGTGTAGGGTAAGTTTTAGGGTTAGGATTAGGGTTAGAGTTAGAGTTAGGGTCAGGGTTAGTTTTGAGTTTAGAGTTAGAGTTACGTTTATGGTACGGTCAGGGTTAGGGGAGATTTAGTGTGACGTTTAGTTTTAGGGTTAGGGTTACAGAGAAGTTTATGTTAAGCGAGAGGGTTGGGGTTAGGGGTTTGGGTTCAGGTCAGAGTCAGGGTTAGGGTTAGGCTTAGGGTTAGGGTTACATGTAGTGTTAGTGTTAGTTTTGCTTAGGGTTCGGGTTTGAATGAAGTTAGGGTACGCTTAGCGTTATGCTTAGGGTGAAATTCTGGTTAAGGGTGAGGGTTCGGCTCAGGGTTAGGGTTAGAGTTAGGGTCAGTGGTTAGGGTTAGGTTTAGGGTTAAGGTTAGTTTTAGGCTAAGGATTAGAGTTAGGGTTAAGGGTTACTGTTTCAGTTAGGTTTAGGTTAAGGTTATAATTAGGGTTAAGTTTAGGGTTAGGGTAAGAGTTAGAGTTACATTTACAGTTAAGGTGAGGGTTTTGGGTAAGTGTCACCGTTAAGGTTAGGGTTAGGGCTAGGGTTAGGGTTAGAGTTAAGGTTAAGGGTTAGGGTTAGGTTTAAGTTTATGGTAGGCTTAAAGATAGGGTTAAGGTTAGGTTAGGGTTAGGGTCAGGGTTAGAATTAGAATTAGGTTTAGGGCGAGGATTAGGGTCAGAGTTATTGTAAGGGTTAGGTTTCGGGTTACAGGTGGGCCAAGGTTAAGGTGAGGGTTAGGTTTATGGGGAGGGTTAGGGTTAAAGTCAGGGTGAGTTTTAGGTTAGGGATAGGGTGAAGTTTAAGATAGGGTGAGGGTTAGGGTTATGGCTAAGGTTTGGGCTTGTTTTCAGGTTAGTGTTAAAGTTATGTTCAGGGTTAGGGTTACGTTCAGGGGTTGTGTTCAGTTTTAGGGTTAGGGTTAGATTTAAGGTTAGGGTTAATTTAGTGTTACGTTTAGGGTTAGGGTCACGGTTGTGTTAGGCTTTGTGGTTGGGGTGAGGGTTAGTTTTAGGGTTAGGGTTGGTTAGGGTTAGGATTATCGTTATGATAAGGCGTTAGGGGTTAGAGGTGTAGTTTAGGGTTAGGGTTTGGGTGAGGGTTCCGGTTAGGCCTTGCGGTTCTGGTCATGGTTAGGTTTGGTTTAGGCTTAGGGTTAGGTTCATGATTCGGTTTCGGGTTAGTGTTAGAGTTAGGGTGAGAGTTAGGGTTAAGGTTTTTGCTAGGCTTTGGTGTTAGGTTTAGGGTTTGTGTTAGGGTTAGGTTTATCATTAGGGCTCAGGGGTTTCAGGTTAATGTTAGGGTTAGGGTTAGGGATAGCATTAGGGTTAGGGTTGTGGGATACGGTTAGGATTTAGGGTGAGGGTTACGGTTAGTTTTACAGTTATGGTGAGGGTTTAGATTAATTGTTATGATTAGGGTTATAGTCAGAGTTAGGGTTTGGTTTAGGATTAGGGTTAGGTGTAGGGTAAGAATTAGGTTTAGGTCCATGTTGAGGGTTAGACTTAGTGTTCTATTTAGGGTAAAGGTTAGGGGTAGGGTTAGGATTAGGTCTAGGGTTAGGATTAGGATTATTTTAGGGTTAGGTTCAGGGCTATTGTAAGTGTTCGGTTTAGGGTTAAAGATGGACTAGCGTTATTCTTAGAGTTAGGTTTAAGGTTAGGGTTTGGGTTAGGTCTAGGTTTAGGGTTAAGGTTATGGTTAGTGTTTGGATGAAGTTCAGGATAGGGTGAGGGTTATTTTTATGGTGAGGGCTAGGGTTTGGGTTTGTGTTCAGGTTAGTGTTAAGGATAGGTTTAGGGTTCGGTTAGGGTTAGGCGTTATGTCTAGGGTCAGCGTTAGGTTAGGTTTAGGGTTAGTGTGAAGTTTAGGTTAAGGGTGAGGGTTATGATAAGGGTTAGGATTATAGACGGTGTTAGACGTTAGGTTTAGGGTGTTAGGGTTAGGTTTATGGTTAGGGTAGATTTAAGTTTAGGTTTAATATTAGGGTTAGGGTTAGATTTGGGTTACTGTTCGTATTAGGGTTAGGGTTAGGGATAAGTTTGGGGATAGCGTTAGGTTTAGGGTTGGGGATACGGTTAAGGATTAGGGTGAGGGTTAGGGTTAGGTTTACAGTTAAGGCGAGGGTTTAGGGTAATTGTTATGGTTAGGGTTAGAGTTAGAGTTAGGCTTAGGGTTAGGGTGAAGTTTCAGTTAATAGTCAGGGTTAGGCTTAAGGTTAGAGTAGGGATAAGGTTAGTGTTTGGCTTAGGTATAGCGTTAGGGTATGGGTAGGGGTAAGGTTAGGGTTAAGGCTAGGTTTACGGTAAAGGGTAGGGCTAGCTTAGGGTTAGATTTAGAGTTAGAGTTAGTCCTAGGGTTTAGGATTATGGTTATGGTCAGGTTTAGAGTTATTGTTAGGGTTAGGGTAGAGTTAAGGTTAGGGTTAATTTAGGGTTAGAGAAAGGGTTAGGTTTAGGTCTGGGTTAGGTGTAGGATGCGGGGTAGGGTTAGGGTTAGGGGTTCATGGGAGGGTTAGTGTTAAGTTTACATTAAGCTGATGTTTTCGGGTGTTACTGTTAGGGCTAGGGTTAGCATTAGGTTTAGGGTCAGGGCTAGAGTTAGGGGATAGTTAAGGGTTAGCTTTACTTTCAGGGTTAGGGTTAGCCTTAGGTTTAGGGTGAAGTTTAGGTTAAGGATGAGGGTTAGGGTTAGGGTTAGGCATTTGGGTTAAGGTTAGGGTTAGGTTTAGGATTAGGCTTAGGGTTAGGGTTAGGTGTTTGGGTTAATGTTAGGGTCAGGTTTAGGGTTCGGCTTAGGGTTAGGGCTACAGCTGGGGTAAAGTTTAATTGAAGGGTGAGGGTTGAGCTTAGGGTTAGCGTTAGGGGTTAGGGTTAGAGCTTAGGTTAGGATTAAGTTTAGGGTTAAGGTTAGGTTTAGATTTAGGGTTAGGGTTAGTGTTAGGGTTAAGTCATGTTTAGGTTTAGGGCTAGGTGAAGGTTATAGATAGGGTTAGGTTAAGGGTTGAGGTTAGGTTTAGATGGTAAGATGAGGGTTAGTGCTAGGTTTCCATTTAAGCTGAGTGTGTAGGGTAAGTTTTAGGGTTAGGATTAGGGTTAGAGTTAGAGTTAGGGTCAGGGTTAGTTTTGAGTTTAGAGTTAGGGTTACGTTTATGGTACGGTCAGGGTTAGGGGAGATTTAGTGTGACGTTTAGTTTTAGGGTTAGGGTTACAGAGAAGTTTATGTTAAGCGAGAGGGTTGGGGTTAGGGGTTTGGGTTCAGGTCAGAGTCAAGGTTAGGGTTAGGTTTAGGGTTAGGGTTACGTGTAGTGTTAGTGTTAGTTTTGCTTAGGGTTCGGGTTTGAATGAAGTTAGGGTACGCTTAGCGTTATGCTTAGGGTGAAATTCTGGTTAAGGGTGAGGGTTCGGCTCAGGGTTAGGGTTAGAGTTAGGGTCAGTGGTTAGGGTTAGGTTTAGGGTTAAGGTTAGTTTTAGGCTAAGGATTAGGATTAGAGTTAGGGTTAAGGGTTACTGTTTCAGTTAGGTTTAGGTTAAGGTTATAATTAGGGTTAAGTTTAGGGTTAGGGTAAGAGTTAGAGTTACATTTACAGTTAAGGTGAGGGTTTTGGGTAAGTGTCACCGTTAAGGTTAGGGTTAGGGCTAGGGTTAGGGTTAGAGTTAAGGTTAAGGGTTAGGGTTAGGTTTAAGTTTATGGTAGGCTTAAAGATAGGGTTAAGGTTAGGTTAGGGTTAGGGTCAGGGTTAGAATTAGAATTAGGTTTAGGGCGAGGATTAGGGTCAGAGTTATTGTAAGGGTTAGGTTTCGGGTTACAGGTGGGCCAAGGTTAAGGTGAGGGTTAGGTTTATGGGGAGGGTTAGGGTTAAAGTCAGGGTGGTTTTAGGTTAGGGATAGGGTGAAGTTTAAGATAGGGTGAGGGTTAGGGTTATGGCTAAGGTTTGGGCTTGTTTTCAGGTTAGTGTTAAGGTTATGTTCAGGGTTAGGGTTACGTTCAGGGGTTGTGTTCAGTTTTAGGGTTAGGGTTAGATTTAACGTTAGGGTTAAGTTTAGTGTTACGTTTAGGGTTAGGGTCACGGTTGTGTTAGGCTTTGTGGTTGGGGTGAGGGTTAGTTTTAGGGTTAGGGTTGGTTGGGGTTAGGATTATCGTTATGATAAGGCGTTAGGGGTTAGAGGTGTAGTTTAGGGTTAGGGTTTGGGTGAGGGTTCCGGTTAGGCCTTGCGGTTCTGGTCATGGTTAGGTTTGGTTTAGGCTTAGGGTTAGGTTCATGATTCGGTTTCGGGTTAGTGTTAGAGTTAGGGTGAGAGTTAGTGTTAAGGTTTTTGCTAGGCTTTGGTGTTAGGGTTAGGGTTTGTGTTAGGGTTAGGTTTATCATTAGGGCTCAGGGGTTTCAGGTTAATGTTAGGGTTAGGGTTAGGGATAGCATTAGGGTTAAGGTTGTGGGATACGGTTAGGATTTAGGGTGCGGGTTACGGTTAGTTTTACAGTTAAGGTGAGGGTTTAGGGTAATTGTTATGATTAGGGTTATAGTCAGAGTTAGGGTTTGGTTTAGGCTTAGGGTTAGGTTCATGATTCGGTTTCGGGTTAGTGTTAGAGTTAGGGTGAGAGTTAGTGTTAAGGTTTTTGCTAGGCTTTGGTGTTAGGGTTAGGGTTTGTGTTAGGGTTAGGTTTATCATTAGGGCTCAGGAGTTTCAGGTTAATGTTAGGGTTAGGGTTAGGGATAGCATTAGGGTTAGGGTTGTGGGATACGGTTAGGATTTAGGGTGCGGGTTACGGTTAGTTTTACAGTTAAGGTGAGGGTTTAGGGTAATTGTTATGATTAGGGTTATAGTCAGAGTTAGGGTTTGGTTTAGGATTAGGGTTAGGTGTAGGGTAAGAATTAGGTTTAGGTCCATGTTGTGGGTTAGACTTAGTGTTCTATTTAGGGTAAAGTTTAGGGGTAGGGTTAGGATTAGGTCTAGGGTTAGGATTAGGATTATTTTAGGGTTAGGTTCAGGGCTATTGTAAGTGTTCGGTTTAGGGTTACAGATGGACTAGTGTTATTCTTAGAGTTAGGTTTAAGGTTAGGGTTTGGGTTAGGTCTAGGTTTAGGGTTAAGGTTATGTTTAGTGTTTGGATGAAGTTCAGGATAGGGTGAGGGTTATTTTTATGGTGAGGGCTAGGGTTTGGGTTTGTGTTCAGGTTAGTGTTAAGGATAGGTTTAGGGTTCGGTTAGGGTTAGGCGTTATGTCTAGGGTCAGCGTTAGGTTAGGTTTAGGGTTAGTGTGAAGTTTAGGTTAAGGGTGAGGGTTATGGTAAGGGTTAGGATTATAGACGGTGTTAGACGTTAGGTTTAGGGTGTTAGGGTTAGGTTTATGGTTAGGGTAGATTTAAGTTTAGGTTTAATATTAGGGTTAGGGTTAGATTTGGGTTACTGTTCGTATTAGGGTTAGGGTTAGGGATAAGTTTGGGGATAGCGTTAGGTTTAGGGTTGGGGATACGGTTAAGGATTAGGGTGAGGGTTAGGGTTAGGTTTACAGTTAAGGCGAGGGTTTAGGGTAATTGTTATGGTTAGGGTTAGAGTTAGAGTTAGGCTTAGGGTTAGGGTGAAGTTTCAGTTAATAGTCAGGGTTAGGCTTAAGGTTAGAGTAGGGTTAAGGTTAGTGTTTGGCTTAGGTATAGCGTTAGCGTATGGGTAGGGGTAAGGTTAGGGTTAAGGCTAGGTTTACGGTAAAGGGTAGGGCTAGCTTAGGGTTAGATTTAGAGTTAGAGTTAGTGCTAGGGTTTAGGATTATGGTTATGGTCAGGTTTAGAGTTATTGTTAGGGTTAGGGTAGAGTTAAGGTTAGGGTTAATTTAGGGTTAGAGAAAGGGTTAGGTTTAGGTCTGGGTTAGGTGTAGGATGCGGGGTAGGGTTAGGGTTAGGGGTTCATGGGAGGGTTAGTGTTAAGTTTACATTAAGCTGATGTTTTCGGGTGTTACTGTTAGGGCTAGGGTTAGCATTAGGTTTAGGGTCAGGGCTAGAGTTAGGGGATAGTTAAGGGTTAGCTTTACTTTCAGGGTTAGGGTTAGCCTTAGGTTTAGGGTGAAGTTTAGGTTAAGGATGAGGGTTAGGGTTAGGGTTAGGCATTTGGGTTAAGGTTAGGGTTAGGTTTAGGATTAGGTTTAGGGTTAGGGTTAGGTGTTTGGGTTAATGTTAGGGTCAGGTTTAGGGTTCGGCTTAGGGTTAGGGCTACAGCTGGGGTAAAGTTTAATTGAAGAGTGAGGGTTGAGCTTAGGGTTAGCGTTAGGGGTTAGGGTTAGAGCTTAGGTTAGGATTAAGTTTAGGGTTAAGGTTAGGTTTAGATTTAGGGTTAGGGTTAGTGTTAGGGTTAAGTCATGTTTAGGTTTAGGGCTAGGTGAAGGTTATAGATAGGGTTAGCTTAAGGGTTGAGGTTAGGTTTAGATGGTAAGATGAGGGTTAGTGCTAGGTTTCCATTTAAGCTGAGTGTGTAGGGTAAGTTTTAGGGTTAGGATTAGGGTTAGAGTTAGAGTTAGGGTCAGGGTTAGTTTTGAGTTTAGAGTTAGAGTTACGTTTATGGTACGGTCAGGGTTAGGGGAGATTTAGTGTGACGTTTAGTTTTAGGGTTAGGGTTACAGAGAAGTTTATGTTAAGCGAGAGGGTTGGGGTTAGGGGTTTGGGTTCAGGTCAGAGTCAGGGTTAGGGTTAGGCTTAGGGTTAGGGTTACATGTAGTGTTAGTGTTAGTTTTGCTTAGGGTTCGGGTTTGAATGAAGTTAGGGTACGCTTAGCGTTATGCTTAGGGTGAAATTCTGGTTAAGGGTGAGGGTTCGGCTCAGGGTTAGGGTTAGAGTTAGGGTCAGTGGTTAGGGTTAGGTTTAGGGTTAAGGTTAGTTTTAGGCTAAGGATTAGAGTTAGGGTTAAGGGTTACTGTTTCAGTTAGGTTTAGGTTAAGGTTATAATTAGGGTTAAGTTTAGGGTTAGGGTAAGAGTTAGAGTTACATTTACAGTTAAGGTGAGGGTTTTGGGTAAGTGTCACCGTTAAGGTTAGGGTTAGGGCTAGGGTTAGGGTTAGAGTTAAGGTTAAGGGTTAGGGTTAGGTTTAAGTTTATGGTAGGCTTAAAGATAGGGTTAAGGTTAGGTTAGGGTTAGGGTCAGGGTTAGAATTAGAATTAGGTTTAGGGCGAGGATTAGGGTCAGAGTTATTGTAAGGGTTAGGTTTCGGGTTACAGGTGGGCCAAGGTTAAGGTGAGGGTTAGGTTTATGGGGAGGGTTAGGGTTAAAGTCAGGGTGAGTTTTAGGTTAGGGATAGGGTGAAGTTTAAGATAGGGTGAGGGTTAGGGTTATGGCTAAGGTTTGGGCTTGTTTTCAGGTTAGTGTTAAAGTTATGTTCAGGGTTAGGGTTACGTTCAGGGGTTGTGTTCAGTTTTAGGGTTAGGGTTAGATTTAAGGTTAGGGTTAATTTAGTGTTACGTTTAGGGTTAGGGTCACGGTTGTGTTAGGCTTTGTGGTTGGGGTGAGGGTTAGTTTTAGGGTTAGGGTTGGTTAGGGTTAGGATTATCGTTATGATAAGGCGTTAGGGGTTAGAGGTGTAGTTTAGGGTTAGGGTTTGGGTGAGGGTTCCGGTTAGGCCTTGCGGTTCTGGTCATGGTTAGGTTTGGTTTAGGCTTAGGGTTAGGTTCATGATTCGGTTTCGGGTTAGTGTTAGAGTTAGGGTGAGAGTTAGGGTTAAGGTTTTTGCTAGGCTTTGGTGTTAGGTTTAGGGTTTGTGTTAGGGTTAGGTTTATCATTAGGGCTCAGGGGTTTCAGGTTAATGTTAGGGTTAGGGTTAGGGATAGCATTAGGGTTAGGGTTGTGGGATACGGTTAGGATTTAGGGTGAGGGTTACGGTTAGTTTTACAGTTATGGTGAGGGTTTAGATTAATTGTTATGATTAGGGTTATAGTCAGAGTTAGGGTTTGGTTTAGGATTAGGGTTAGGTGTAGGGTAAGAATTAGGTTTAGGTCCATGTTGAGGGTTAGACTTAGTGTTCTATTTAGGGTAAAGGTTAGGGGTAGGGTTAGGATTAGGTCTAGGGTTAGGATTAGGATTATTTTAGGGTTAGGTTCAGGGCTATTGTAAGTGTTCGGTTTAGGGTTAAAGATGGACTAGCGTTATTCTTAGAGTTAGGTTTAAGGTTAGGGTTTGGGTTAGGTCTAGGTTTAGGGTTAAGGTTATGGTTAGTGTTTGGATGAAGTTCAGGATAGGGTGAGGGTTATTTTTATGGTGAGGGCTAGGGTTTGGGTTTGTGTTCAGGTTAGTGTTAAGGATAGGTTTAGGGTTCGGTTAGGGTTAGGCGTTATGTCTAGGGTCAGCGTTAGGTTAGGTTTAGGGTTAGTGTGAAGTTTAGGTTAAGGGTGAGGGTTATGATAAGGGTTAGGATTATAGACGGTGTTAGACGTTAGGTTTAGGGTGTTAGGGTTAGGTTTATGGTTAGGGTAGATTTAAGTTTAGGTTTAATATTAGGGTTAGGGTTAGATTTGGGTTACTGTTCGTATTAGGGTTAGGGTTAGGGATAAGTTTGGGGATAGCGTTAGGTTTAGGGTTGGGGATACGGTTAAGGATTAGGGTGAGGGTTAGGGTTAGGTTTACAGTTAAGGCGAGGGTTTAGGGTAATTGTTATGGTTAGGGTTAGAGTTAGAGTTAGGCTTAGGGTTAGGGTGAAGTTTCAGTTAATAGTCAGGGTTAGGCTTAAGGTTAGAGTAGGGATAAGGTTAGTGTTTGGCTTAGGTATAGCGTTAGGGTATGGGTAGGGGTAAGGTTAGGGTTAAGGCTAGGTTTACGGTAAAGGGTAGGGCTAGCTTAGGGTTAGATTTAGAGTTAGAGTTAGTCCTAGGGTTTAGGATTATGGTTATGGTCAGGTTTAGAGTTATTGTTAGGGTTAGGGTAGAGTTAAGGTTAGGGTTAATTTAGGGTTAGAGAAAGGGTTAGGTTTAGGTCTGGGTTAGGTGTAGGATGCGGGGTAGGGTTAGGGTTAGGGGTTCATGGGAGGGTTAGTGTTAAGTTTACATTAAGCTGATGTTTTTGGGTGTTACTGTTAGGGCTAGGGTTAGCATTAGGTTTAGGGTCAGGGCTAGAGTTAGGGGATAGTTAAGGGTTAGCTTTACTTTCAGGGTTAGGGTTAGCCTTAGGTTTAGGGTGAAGTTTAGGTTAAGGATGAGGGTTAGGGTTAGGGTTAGGCATTTGGGTTAAGGTTAGGGTTAGGTTTAGGATTAGGCTTAGGGTTAGGGTTAGGTGTTTGGGTTAATGTTAGGGTCAGGTTTAGGGTTCGGCTTAGGGTTAGGGCTACAGCTGGGGTAAAGTTTAATTGAAGGGTGAGGGTTGAGCTTAGGGTTAGCGTTAGGGGTTAGGGTTAGAGCTTAGGTTAGGATTAAGTTTAGGGTTAAGGTTAGGTTTAGATTTAGGGTTAGGGTTAGTGTTAGGGTTAAGTCATGTTTAGGTTTAGGGCTAGGTGAAGGTTATAGATAGGGTTAGGTTAAGGGTTGAGGTTAGGTTTAGATGGTAAGATGAGGGTTAGTGCTAGGTTTCCATTTAAGCTGAGTGTGTAGGGTAAGTTTTAGGGTTAGGATTAGGGTTAGAGTTAGAGTTAGGGTCAGGGTTAGTTTTGAGTTTAGAGTTAGGGTTACGTTTATGGTACGGTCAGGGTTAGGGGAGATTTAGTGTGACGTTTAGTTTTAGGGTTAGGGTTACAGAGAAGTTTATGTTAAGCGAGAGGGTTGGGGTTAGGGGTTTGGGTTCAGGTCAGAGTCAAGGTTAGGGTTAGGTTTAGGGTTAGGGTTACGTGTAGTGTTAGTGTTAGTTTTGCTTAGGGTTCGGGTTTGAATGAAGTTAGGGTACGCTTAGCGTTATGCTTAGGGTGAAATTCTGGTTAAGGGTGAGGGTTCGGCTCAGGGTTAGGGTTAGAGTTAGGGTCAGTGGTTAGGGTTAGGTTTAGGGTTAAGGTTAGTTTTAGGCTAAGGATTAGGATTAGAGTTAGGGTTAAGGGTTACTGTTTCAGTTAGGTTTAGGTTAAGGTTATAATTAGGGTTAAGTTTAGGGTTAGGGTAAGAGTTAGAGTTACATTTACAGTTAAGGTGAGGGTTTTGTGTCACCGTTAAGGTTAGGGTTAGGGCTAGGGTTAGGGTTAGAGTTAAGGTTAAGGGTTAGGGTTAGGTTTAAGTTTATGGTAGGCTTAAAGATAGGGTTAAGGTTAGGTTAGGGTTAGGGTCAGGGTTAGAATTAGAATTAGGTTTAGGGCGAGGATTAGGGTCAGAGTTATTGTAAGGGTTAGGTTTCGGGTTACAGGTGGGCCAAGGTTAAGGTGAGGGTTAGGTTTATGGGGAGGGTTAGGGTTAAAGTCAGGGTGGTTTTAGGTTAGGGATAGGGTGAAGTTTAAGATAGGGTGAGGGTTAGGGTTATGGCTAAGGTTTGGGCTTGTTTTCAGGTTAGTGTTAAGGTTATGTTCAGGGTTAGGGTTACGTTCAGGGGTTGTGTTCAGTTTTAGGGTTAGGGTTAGATTTAACGTTAGGGTTAAGTTTAGTGTTACGTTTAGGGTTAGGGTCACGGTTGTGTTAGGCTTTGTGGTTGGGGTGAGGGTTAGTTTTAGGGTTAGGGTTGGTTAGGGTTAGGATTATCGTTATGATAAGGCGTTAGGGGTTAGAGGTGTAGTTTAGGGTTAGGGTTTGGGTGAGGGTTCCGGTTAGGCCTTGCGGTTCTGGTCATGGTTAGGTTTGGTTTAGGCTTAGGGTTAGGTTCATGATTCGGTTTCGGGTTAGTGTTAGAGTTAGGGTGAGAGTTAGTGTTAAGGTTTTTGCTAGGCTTTGGTGTTAGGGTTAGGGTTTGTGTTAGGGTTAGGTTTATCATTAGGGCTCAGGGGTTTCAGGTTAATGTTAGGGTTAGGGTTAGGGATAGCATTAGGGTTAAGGTTGTGGGATACGGTTAGGATTTAGGGTGCGGGTTACGGTTAGTTTTACAGTTAAGGTGAGGGTTTAGGGTAATTGTTATGATTAGGGTTATAGTCAGAGTTAGGGTTTGGTTTAGGCTTAGGGTTAGGTTCATGATTCGGTTTCGGGTTAGTGTTAGAGTTAGGGTGAGAGTTAGTGTTAAGGTTTTTGCTAGGCTTTGGTGTTAGGGTTAGGGTTTGTGTTAGGGTTAGGTTTATCATTAGGGCTCAGGGGTTTCAGGTTAATGTTAGGGTTAGGGTTAGGGATAGCATTAGGGTTAGGGTTGTGGGATACGGTTAGGATTTAGGGTGCGGGTTACGGTTAGTTTTACAGTTAAGGTGAGGGTTTAGGGTAATTGTTATGATTAGGGTTATAGTCAGAGTTAGGGTTTGGTTTAGGATTAGGGTTAGGTGTAGGGTAAGAATTAGGTTTAGGTCCATGTTGTGGGTTAGACTTAGTGTTCTATTTAGGGTAAAGTTTAGGGGTAGGGTTAGGATTAGGTCTAGGGTTAGGATTAGGATTATTTTAGGGTTAGGTTCAGGGCTATTGTAAGTGTTCGGTTTAGGGTTACAGATGGACTAGTGTTATTCTTAGAGTTAGGTTTAAGGTTAGGGTTTGGGTTAGGTCTAGGTTTAGGGTTAAGGTTATGTTTAGTGTTTGGATGAAGTTCAGGATAGGGTGAGGGTTATTTTTATGGTGAGGGCTAGGGTTTGGGTTTGTGTTCAGGTTAGTGTTAAGGATAGGTTTAGGGTTCGGTTAGGGTTAGGCGTTATGTCTAGGGTCAGCGTTAGGTTAGGTTTAGGGTTAGTGTGAAGTTTAGGTTAAGGGTGAGGGTTATGGTAAGGGTTAGGATTATAGACGGTGTTAGACGTTAGGTTTAGGGTGTTAGGGTTAGGTTTATGGTTAGGGTAGATTTAAGTTTAGGTTTAATATTAGGGTTAGGGTTAGATTTGGGTTACTGTTCGTATTAGGGTTAGGGTTAGGGATAAGTTTGGGGATAGCGTTAGGTTTAGGGTTGGGGATACGGTTAAGGATTAGGGTGAGGGTTAGGGTTAGGTTTACAGTTAAGGCGAGGGTTTAGGGTAATTGTTATGGTTAGGGTTAGAGTTAGAGTTAGGCTTAGGGTTAGGGTGAAGTTTCAGTTAATAGTCAGGGTTAGGCTTAAGGTTAGAGTAGGGTTAAGGTTAGTGTTTGGCTTAGGTATAGCGTTAGCGTATGGGTAGGGGTAAGGTTAGGGTTAAGGCTAGGTTTACGGTAAAGGGTAGGGCTAGCTTAGGGTTAGATTTAGAGTTAGAGTTAGTGCTAGGGTTTAGGATTATGGTTATGGTCAGGTTTAGAGTTATTGTTAGGGTTAGGGTAGAGTTAAGGTTAGGGTTAATTTAGGGTTAGAGAAAGGGTTAGGTTTAGGTCTGGGTTAGGTGTAGGATGCGGGGTAGGGTTAGGGTTAGGGGTTCATGGGAGGGTTAGTGTTAAGTTTACATTAAGCTGATGTTTTAGGGTGTTACTGTTAGGGCTAGGGTTAGCATTAGGTTTAGGGTCAGGGCTAGAGTTAGGGGATAGTTAAGGGTTAGCTTTACTTTCAGGGTTAGGGTTAGCCTTAGGTTTAGGGTGAAGTTTAGGTTAAGGATGAGGGTTAGGGTTAGGGTTAGGCATTTGGGTTAAGGTTAGGGTTAGGTTTAGGATTAGGCTTAGGGTTAGGGTTAGGTGTTTGGGTTAATGTTAGGGTCAGGTTTAGGGTTCGGCTTAGGGTTAGGGCTACAGCTGGGGTAAAGTTTAATTGAAGGGTGAGGGTTGAGCTTAGGGTTAGCGTTAGGGGTTAGGGTTAGAGCTTAGGTTAGGATTAAGTTTAGGGTTAAGGTTAGGTTTAGATTTAGGGTTAGGGTTAGTGTTAGGGTTAAGTCATGTTTAGGTTTAGGGCTAGGTGAAGGTTATAGATAGGGTTAGGTTAAGGGTTGAGGTTAGGTTTAGATGGTAAGATGAGGGTTAGTGCTAGGTTTCCATTTAAGCTGAGTGTGTAGGGTAAGTTTTAGGGTTAGGATTAGGGTTAGAGTTAGAGTTAGGGTCAGGGTTAGTTTTGAGTTTAGAGTTAGAGTTACGTTTATGGTACGGTCAGGGTTAGGGGAGATTTAGTGTGACGTTTAGTTTTAGGGTTAGGGTTACAGAGAAGTTTATGTTAAGCGAGAGGGTTGGGGTTAGGGGTTTGGGTTCAGGTCAGAGTCAGGGTTAGGGTTAGGCTTAGGGTTAGGGTTACATGTAGTGTTAGTGTTAGTTTTGCTTAGGGTTCGGGTTTGAATGAAGTTAGGGTACGCTTAGCGTTATGCTTAGGGTGAAATTCTGGTTAAGGGTGAGGGTTCGGCTCAGGGTTAGGGTTAGAGTTAGGGTCAGTGGTTAGGGTTAGGTTTAGGGTTAAGGTTAGTTTTAGGCTAAGGATTAGAGTTAGGGTTAAGGGTTACTGTTTCAGTTAGGTTTAGGTTAAGGTTATAATTAGGGTTAAGTTTAGGGTTAGGGTAAGAGTTAGAGTTACATTTACAGTTAAGGTGAGGGTTTTGGGTAAGTGTCACCGTTAAGGTTAGGGTTAGGGCTAGGGTTAGGGTTAGAGTTAAGGTTAAGGGTTAGGGTTAGGTTTAAGTTTATGGTAGGCTTAAAGATAGGGTTAAGGTTAGGTTAGGGTTAGGGTCAGGGTTAGAATTAGAATTAGGTTTAGGGCGAGGATTAGGGTCAGAGTTATTGTAAGGGTTAGGTTTCGGGTTACAGTTGGGCCAAGGTTAAGGTGAGGGTTAGGTTTATGGGGAGGGTTAGGGTTAAAGTCAGGGTGAGTTTTAGGTTAGGGATAGGGTGAAGTTTAAGATAGGGTGAGGGTTAGGGTTATGGCTAAGGTTTGGGCTTGTTTTCAGGTTAGTGTTAAAGTTATGTTCAGGGTTAGGGTTACGTTCAGGGGTTGTGTTCAGTTTTAGGGTTAGGGTTAGATTTAAGGTTAGGGTTAATTTAGTGTTACGTTTAGGGTTAGGGTCACGGTTGTGTTAGGCTTTGTGGTTGGGGTGAGGGTTAGTTTTAGGGTTAGGGTTGGTTAGGGTTAGGATTATCGTTATGATAAGGCGTTAGGGGTTAGAGGTGTAGTTTAGGGTTAGGGTTTGGGTGAGGGTTCCGGTTAGGCCTTGCGGTTCTGGTCATGGTTAGGTTTGGTTTAGGCTTAGGGTTAGGTTCATGATTCGGTTTCGGGTTAGTGTTAGAGTTAGGGTGAGAGTTAGGGTTAAGGTTTTTGCTAGGCTTTGGTGTTAGGTTTAGGGTTTGTGTTAGGGTTAGGTTTATCATTAGGGCTCAGGGGTTTCAGGTTAATGTTAGGGTTAGGGTTAGGGATAGCATTAGGGTTAGGGTTGTGGGATACGGTTAGGATTTAGGGTGAGGGTTACGGTTAGTTTTACAGTTATGGTGAGGGTTTAGATTAATTGTTATGATTAGGGTTATAGTCAGAGTTAGGGTTTGGTTTAGGATTAGGGTTAGGTGTAGGGTAAGAATTAGGTTTAGGTCCATGTTGAGGGTTAGACTTAGTGTTCTATTTAGGGTAAAGGTTAGGGGTAGGGTTAGGATTAGGTCTAGGGTTAGGATTAGGATTATTTTAGGGTTAGGTTCAGGGCTATTGTAAGTGTTCGGTTTAGGGTTAAAGATGGACTAGCGTTATTCTTAGAGTTAGGTTTAAGGTTAGGGTTTGGGTTAGGTCTAGGTTTAGGGTTAAGGTTATGGTTAGTGTTTGGATGAAGTTCAGGATAGGGTGAGGGTTATTTTTATGGTGAGGGCTAGGGTTTGGGTTTGTGTTCAGGTTAGTGTTAAGGATAGGTTTAGGGTTCGGTTAGGGTTAGGCGTTATGTCTAGGGTCAGCGTTAGGTTAGGTTTAGGGTTAGTGTGAAGTTTAGGTTAAGGGTGAGGGTTATGGTAAGGGTTAGGATTATAGACGGTGTTAGACGTTAGGTTTAGGGTGTTAGGGTTAGGTTTATGGTTAGGGTAGATTTAAGTTTAGGTTTAATATTAGGGTTAGGGTTAGATTTGGGTTACTGTTCGTATTAGGGTTAGGGTTAGGGATAAGTTTGGGGATAGCGTTAGGTTTAGGGTTGGGGATACGGTTAAGGATTAGGGTGAGGGTTAGGGTTAGGTTTACAGTTAAGGCGAGGGTTTAGGGTAATTGTTATGGTTAGGGTTAGAGTTAGAGTTAGGCTTAGGGTTAGGGTGAAGTTTCAGTTAATAGTCAGGGTTAGGCTTAAGGTTAGAGTAGGGTTAAGGTTAGTGTTTGGCTTAGGTATAGCGTTAGCGTATGGGTAGGGGTAAGGTTAGGGTTAAGGCTAGGTTTACGGTAAAGGGTAGGGCTAGCTTAGGGTTAGATTTAGAGTTAGAGTTAGTGCTAGGGTTTAGGATTATGGTTATGGTCAGGTTTAGAGTTATTGTTAGGGTTAGGGTAGAGTTAAGGTTAGGGTTAATTTAGGGTTAGAGAAAGGGTTAGGTTTAGGTCTGGGTTAGGTGTAGGATGCGGGGTAGGGTTAGGGTTAGGGGTTCATGGGAGGGTTAGTGTTAAGTTTACATTAAGCTGATGTTTTAGGGTGTTACTGTTAGGGCTAGGGTTAGCATTAGGTTTAGGGTCAGGGCTAGAGTTAGGGCATAGTTAAGGGTTAGCTTTACTTTCAGGGTTAGGGTTAGCCTTAGGTTTAGGGTGAAGTTTAGGTTAAGGATGAGGGTTAGGGTTAGGGTTAGGCATTTGGGTTAAGGTTAGGGTTAGGTTTAGGATTAGGTTTAGGGTTAGGGATAGGTGTTTGGGTTAATGTTAGGGTCAGGTTTAGGGTTCGGCTTAGGGTTAGGGCTACAGCTGGGGTAAAGTTTAATTGAAGGGTGAGGGTTGAGCTTAGGGTTAGCGTTAGGGGTTAGGGTTAGAGCTTAGGTTAGGATTAAGTTTAGGGTTAAGGTTAGGTTTAGATTTAGGGTTAGGGTTAGTGTTAGGGTTAAGTCATGTTTAGGTTTAGGGCTAGGTGAAGGTTATAGATAGGGTTAGCTTAAGGGTTGAGGTTAGGTTTAGATGGTAAGATGAGGGTTAGTGCTAGGTTTCCATTTAAGCTGAGTGTGTAGGGTAAGTTTTAGGGTTAGGATTAGGGTTAGAGTTAGAGTTAGGGTCAGGGTTAGTTTTGAGTTTAGAGTTAGAGTTACGTTTATGGTACGGTCAGGGTTAGGGGAGATTTAGTGTGACGTTTAGTTTTAGGGTTAGGGTTACAGAGAAGTTTATGTTAAGCGAGAGGGTTGGGGTTAGGGGTTTGGGTTCAGGTCAGAGTCAGGGTTAGGGTTAGGCTTAGGGTTAGGGTTACATGTAGTGTTAGTGTTAGTTTTGCTTAGGGTTCGGGTTTGAATGAAGTTAGGGTACGCTTAGCGTTATGCTTAGGGTGAAATTCTGGTTAAGGGTGAGGGTTCGGCTCAGGGTTAGGGTTAGAGTTAGGGTCAGTGGTTAGGGTTAGGTTTAGGGTTAAGGTTAGTTTTAGGCTAAGGATTAGGATTAGAGTTAGGGTTAAGGGTTACTGTTTCAGTTAGGTTTAGGTTAAGGTTATAATTAGGGTTAAGTTTAGGGTTAGGGTAAGAGTTAGAGTTACATTTACAGTTAAGGTGAGGGTTTTGGGTAAGTGTCACCGTTAAGGTTAGGGTTAGGGCTAGGGTTAGGGTTAGAGTTAAGGTTAAGGGTTAGGGTTAGGTTTAAGTTTATGGTAGGCTTAAAGATAGGGTTAAGGTTAGGTTAGGGTTAGGGTCAGGGTTAGAATTAGAATTAGGTTTAGGGCGAGGATTAGGGTCAGAGTTATTGTAAGGGTTAGGTTTCGGGTTACAGGTGGGCCAAGGTTAAGGTGAGGGTTAGGTTTATGGGGAGGGTTAGGGTTAAAGTCAGGGTGGTTTTAGGTTAGGGATAGGGTGAAGTTTAAGATAGGGTGAGGGTTAGGGTTATGGCTAAGGTTTGGGCTTGTTTTCAGGTTAGTGTTAAGGTTATGTTCAGGGTTAGGGTTACGTTCAGGGGTTGTGTTCAGTTTTAGGGTTAGGGTTAGATTTAACGTTAGGGTTAAGTTTAGTGTTACGTTTAGGGTTAGGGTCACGGTTGTGTTAGGCTTTGTGGTTGGGGTGAGGGTTAGTTTTAGGGTTAGGGTTGGTTAGGGTTAGGATTATCGTTATGATAAGGCGTTAGGGGTTAGAGGTGTAGTTTAGGGTTAGGGTTTGGGTGAGGGTTCCGGTTAGGCCTTGCGGTTCTGGTCATGGTTAGGTTTGGTTTAGGCTTAGGGTTAGGTTCATGATTCGGTTTCGGGTTAGTGTTAGAGTTAGGGTGAGAGTTAGTGTTAAGGTTTTTGCTAGGCTTTGGTGTTAGGGTTAGGGTTTGTGTTAGGGTTAGGTTTATCATTAGGGCTCAGGGGTTTCAGGTTAATGTTAGGGTTAGGGTTAGGGATAGCATTAGGGTTAGGGTTGTGGGATACGGTTAGGATTTAGGGTGCGGGTTACGGTTAGTTTTACAGTTAAGGTGAGGGTTTAGGGTAATTGTTATGATTAGGGTTATAGTCAGAGTTAGGGTTTGGTTTAGGATTAGGGTTAGGTGTAGGGTAAGAATTAGGTTTAGGTCCATGTTGTGGGTTAGACTTAGTGTTCTATTTAGGGTAAAGTTTAGGGGTAGGGTTAGGATTAGGTCTAGGGTTAGGATTAGGATTATTTTAGGGTTAGGTTCAGGGCTATTGTAAGTGTTCGGTTTAGGGTTACAGATGGACTAGTGTTATTCTTAGAGTTAGGTTTAAGGTTAGGGTTTGGGTTAGGTCTAGGTTTAGGGTTAAGGTTATGTTTAGTGTTTGGATGAAGTTCAGGATAGGGTGAGGGTTATTTTTATGGTGAGGGCTAGGGTTTGGGTTTGTGTTCAGGTTAGTGTTAAGGATAGGTTTAGGGTTCGGTTAGGGTTAGGCGTTATGTCTAGGGTCAGCGTTAGGTTAGGTTTAGGGTTAGTGTGAAGTTTAGGTTAAGGGTGAGGGTTATGGTAAGGGTTAGGATTATAGACGGTGTTAGACGTTAGGTTTAGGGTGTTAGGGTTAGGTTTATGGTTAGGGTAGATTTAAGTTTAGGTTTAATATTAGGGTTAGGGTTAGATTTGGGTTACTGTTCGTATTAGGGTTAGGGTTAGGGATAAGTTTGGGGATAGCGTTAGGTTGAGGGTTGGGGATACGGTTAAGGATTAGGGTGAGGGTTAGGGTTAGGTTTACAGTTAAGGCGAGGGTTTAGGGTAATTGTTATGGTTAGGGTTAGAGTTAGAGTTAGGCTTAGGGTTAGGGTGAAGTTTCAGTTAATAGTCAGGGTTAGGCTTAAGGTTAGAGTAGGGTTAAGGTTAGTGTTTGGCTTAGGTATAGCGTTAGCGTATGGGTAGGGGTAAGGTTAGGGTTAAGGCTAGGTTTACGGTAAAGGGTAGGGCTAGCTTAGGGTTAGATTTAGAGTTAGAGTTAGTGCTAGGGTTTAGGATTATGGTTATGGTCAGGTTTAGAGTTATTGTTAGGGTTAGGGTAGAGTTAAGGTTAGGGTTAATTTAGGGTTAGAGAAAGGGTTAGGTTTAGGTCTGGGTTAGGTGTAGGATGCGGGGTAGGGTTAGGGTTAGGGGTTCATGGGAGGGTTAGTGTTAAGTTTACATTAAGCTGATGTTTTAGGGTGTTACTGTTAGGGCTAGGGTTAGCATTAGGTTTAGGGTCAGGGCTAGAGTTAGGGCATAGTTAAGGGTTAGCTTTACTTTCAGGGTTAGGGTTAGCCTTAGGTTTAGGGTGAAGTTTAGGTTAAGGATGAGGGTTAGGGTTAGGGTTAGGCATTTGGGTTAAGGTTAGGGTTAGGTTTAGGATTAGGTTTAGGGTTAGGGTTAGGTGTTTGGGTTAATGTTAGGGTCAGGTTTAGGGTTCGGCTTAGGGTTAGGGCTACAGCTGGGGTAAAGTTTAATTGAAGGGTGAGGGTTGAGCTTAGGGTTAGCGTTAGGGGTTAGGGTTAGAGCTTAGGTTAGGATTAAGTTTAGGGTTAAGGTTAGGTTTAGATTTAGGGTTAGGGTTAGTGTTAGGGTTAAGTCATGTTTAGGTTTAGGGCTAGGTGAAGGTTATAGATAGGGTTAGCTTAAGGGTTGAGGTTAGGTTTAGATGGTAAGATGAGGGTTAGTGCTAGGTTTCCATTTAAGCTGAGTGTGTAGGGTAAGTTTTAGGGTTAGGATTAGGGTTAGAGTTAGAGTTAGGGTCAGGGTTAGTTTTGAGTTTAGAGTTAGAGTTACGTTTATGGTACGGTCAGGGTTAGGGGAGATTTAGTGTGACGTTCAGTTTTAGGGTTAGGGTTACAGAGAAGTTTATGTTAAGCGAGAGGGTTGGGGTTAGGGGTTTGGGTTCAGGTCAGAGTCAGGGTTAGGGTTAGGCTTAGGGTTAGGGTTACATGTAGTGTTAGTGTTAGTTTTCCTTAGGGTTCGGGTTTGAATGAAGTTAGGGTACGCTTAGCGTTATGCTTAGGGTGAAATTCTGGTTAAGGGTGAGGGTTCGGCTCAGGGTTAGGGTTAGAGTTAGGGTCAGTGGTTAGGGTTAGGTTTAGGGTTAAGGTTAGTTTTAGGCTAAGGATTAGAGTTAGGGTTAAGGGTTACTGTTTCAGTTAGGTTTAGGTTAAGGTTATAATTAGGGTTAAGTTTAGGGTTAGGGTAAGAGTTAGAGTTACATTTACAGTTAAGGTGAGGGTTTTGGGTAAGTGTCACCGTTAAGGTTAGGGTTAGGGCTAGGGTTAGGGTTAGAGTTAAGGTTAAGGGTTAGGGTTAGGTTTAAGTTTATGGTAGGCTTAAAGATAGGGTTAAGGTTAGGTTAGGGTTAGGGTCAGGGTTAGAATTAGAATTAGGTTTAGGGCGAGGATTAGGGTCAGAGTTATTGTAAGGGTTAGGTTTCGGGTTACAGTTGGGCCAAGGTTAAGGTGAGGGTTAGGTTTATGGGGAGGGTTAGGGTTAAAGTCAGGGTGAGTTTTAGGTTAGGGATAGGGTGAAGTTTAAGATAGGGTGAGGGTTAGGGTTATGGCTAAGGTTTGGGCTTGTTTTCAGGTTAGTGTTAAAGTTATGTTCAGGGTTAGGGTTACGTTCAGGGGTTGTGTTCAGTTTTAGGGTTAGGGTTAGATTTAAGGTTAGGGTTAATTTAGTGTTACGTTTAGGGTTAGGGTCACGGTTGTGTTAGGCTTTGTGGTTGGGGTGAGGGTTAGTTTTAGGGTTAGGGTTGGTTAGGGTTAGGATTATCGTTATGATAAGGCGTTAGGGGTTAGAGGTGTAGTTTAGGGTTAGGGTTTGGGTGAGGGTTCCGGTTAGGCCTTGCGGTTCTGGTCATGGTTAGGTTTGGTTTAGGCTTAGGGTTAGGTTCATGATTCGGTTTCGGGTTAGTGTTAGAGTTAGGGTGAGAGTTAGGGTTAAGGTTTTTGCTAGGCTTTGGTGTTAGGTTTAGGGTTTGTGTTAGGGTTAGGTTTATCATTAGGGCTCAGGGGTTTCAGGTTAATGTTAGGGTTAGGGTTAGGGATAGCATTAGGGTTAGGGTTGTGGGATACGGTTAGGATTTAGGGTGAGGGTTACGGTTAGTTTTACAGTTATGGTGAGGGTTTAGATTAATTGTTATGATTAGGGTTATAGTCAGAGTTAGGGTTTGGTTTAGGATTAGGGTTAGGTGTAGGGTAAGAATTAGGTTTAGGTCCATGTTGAGGGTTAGACTTAGTGTTCTATTTAGGGTAAAGGTTAGGGGTAGGGTTAGGATTAGGTCTAGGGTTAGGATTAGGATTATTTTAGGGTTAGGTTCAGGGCTATTGTAAGTGTTCAGTTTAGGGTTAAAGATGGACTAGCGTTATTCTTAGAGTTAGGTTTAAGGTTAGGGTTTGGGTTAGGTCTAGGTTTAGGGTTAAGGTTATGGTTAGTGTTTGGATGAAGTTCAGGATAGGGTGAGGGTTATTTTTATGGTGAGGGCTAGGGTTTGGGTTTGTGTTCAGGTTAGTGTTAAGGATAGGTTTAGGGTTCGGTTAGGGTTAGGCGTTATGTCTAGGGTCAGCGTTAGGTTAGGTTTAGGGTTAGTGTGAAGTTTAGGTTAAGGGTGAGGGTTATGGTAAGGGTTAGGATTATAGACGGTGTTAGACGTTAGGTTTAGGGTGTTAGGGTTAGGTTTATGGTTAGGGTAGATTTAAGTTTAGGTTTAATATTAGGGTTAGGGTTAGATTTGGGTTACTGTTCGTATTAGGGTTAGGGTTAGGGATAAGTTTGGGGATAGCGTTAGGTTTAGGGTTGGGGATACGGTTAAGGATTAGGGTGAGGGTTAGGGTTAGGTTTACAGTTAAGGCGAGGGTTTAGGGTAATTGTTATGGTTAGGGTTAGAGTTAGAGTTAGGCTTAGGGTTAGGGTGAAGTTTCAGTTAATAGTCAGGGTTAGGCTTAAGGTTAGAGTAGGGTTAAGGTTAGTGTTTGGCTTAGGTATAGCGTTAGCGTATGGGTAGGGGTAAGGTTAGGGTTAAGGCTAGGTTTACGGTAAAGGGTAGGGCTAGCTTAGGGTTAGATTTAGAGTTAGAGTTAGTGCTAGGGTTTAGGATTATGGTTATGGTCAGGTTTAGAGTTATTGTTAGGGTTAGGGTAGAGTTAAGGTTAGGGTTAATTTAGGGTTAGAGAAAGGGTTAGGTTTAGGTCTGGGTTAGGTGTAGGATGCGGGGTAGGGTTAGGGTTAGGGGTTCATGGGAGGGTTAGTGTTAAGTTTACATTAAGCTGATGTTTTAGGGTGTTACTGTTAGGGCTAGGGTTAGCATTAGGTTTAGGGTCAGGGCTAGAGTTAGGGCATAGTTAAGGGTTAGCTTTACTTTCAGGGTTAGGGTTAGCCTTAGGTTTAGGGTGAAGTTTAGGTTAAGGATGAGGGTTAGGGTTAGGGTTAGGCATTTGGGTTAAGGTTAGGGTTAGGTTTAGGATTAGGTTTAGGGTTAGGGTTAGGTGTTTGGGTTAATGTTAGGGTCAGGTTTAGGGTTCGGCTTAGGGTTAGGGCTACAGCTGGGGTAAAGTTTAATTGAAGGGTGAGGGTTGAGCTTAGGGTTAGCGTTAGGGGTTAGGGTTAGAGCTTAGGTTAGGATTAAGTTTAGGGTTAAGGTTAGGTTTAGATTTAGGGTTAGGGTTAGTGTTAGGGTTAAGTCATGTTTAGGTTTAGGGCTAGGTGAAGGTTATAGATAGGGTTAGCTTAAGGGTTGAGGTTAGGTTTAGATGGTAAGATGAGGGTTAGTGCTAGGTTTCCATTTAAGCTGAGTGTGTAGGGTAAGTTTTAGGGTTAGGATTAGGGTTAGAGTTAGAGTTAGGGTCAGGGTTAGTTTTGAGTTTAGAGTTAGAGTTACGTTTATGGTACGGTCAGGGTTAGGGGAGATTTAGTGTGACGTTTAGTTTTAGGGTTAGGGTTACAGAGAAGTTTATGTTAAGCGAGAGGGTTGGGGTTAGGGGTTTGGGTTCAGGTCAGAGTCAGGGTTAGGGTTAGGCTTAGGGTTAGGGTTACATGTAGTGTTAGTGTTAGTTTTGCTTAGGGTTCGGGTTTGAATGAAGTTAGGGTACGCTTAGCGTTATGCTTAGGGTGAAATTCTGGTTAAGGGTGAGGGTTCGGCTCAGGGTTAGGGTTAGAGTTAGGGTCAGTGGTTAGGGTTAGGTTTAGGGTTAAGGTTAGTTTTAGGCTAAGGATTAGAGTTAGGGTTAAGGGTTACTGTTTCAGTTAGGTTTAGGTTAAGGTTATAATTAGGGTTAAGTTTAGGGTTAGGGTAAGAGTTAGAGTTACATTTACAGTTAAGGTGAGGGTTTTGGGTAAGTGTCACCGTTAAGGTTAGGGTTAGGGCTAGGGTTAGGGTTAGAGTTAAGGTTAAGGGTTAGGGTTAGGTTTAAGTTTATGGTAGGCTTAAAGATAGGGTTAAGGTTAGGTTAGGGTTAGGGTCAGGGTTAGAATTAGAATTAGGTTTAGGGCGAGGATTAGGGTCAGAGTTATTGTAAGGGTTAGGTTTCGGGTTACAGTTGGGCCAAGGTTAAGGTGAGGGTTAGGTTTATGGGGAGGGTTAGGGTTAAAGTCAGGGTGAGTTTTAGGTTAGGGATAGGGTGAAGTTTAAGATAGGGTGAGGGTTAGGGTTATGGCTAAGGTTTGGGCTTGTTTTCAGGTTAGTGTTAAAGTTATGTTCAGGGTTAGGGTTACGTTCAGGGGTTGTGTTCAGTTTTAGGGTTAGGGTTAGATTTAAGGTTAGGGTTAATTTAGTGTTACGTTTAGGGTTAGGGTCACGGTTGTGTTAGGCTTTGTGGTTGGGGTGAGGGTTAGTTTTAGGGTTAGGGTTGGTTAGGGTTAGGATTATCGTTATGATAAGGCGTTAGGGGTTAGAGGTGTAGTTTAGGGTTAGGGTTTGGGTGAGGGTTCCGGTTAGGCCTTGCGGTTCTGGTCATGGTTAGGTTTGGTTTAGGCTTAGGGTTAGGTTCATGATTCGGTTTCGGGTTAGTGTTAGAGTTAGGGTGAGAGTTAGGGTTAAGGTTTTTGCTAGGCTTTGGTGTTAGGTTTAGGGTTTGTGTTAGGGTTAGGTTTATCATTAGGGCTCAGGGGTTTCAGGTTAATGTTAGGGTTAGGGTTAGGGATAGCATTAGGGTTAGGGTTGTGGGATACGGTTAGGATTTAGGGTGAGGGTTACGGTTAGTTTTACAGTTATGGTGAGGGTTTAGATTAATTGTTATGATTAGGGTTATAGTCAGAGTTAGGGTTTGGTTTAGGATTAGGGTTAGGTGTAGGGTAAGAATTAGGTTTAGGTCCATGTTGAGGGTTAGACTTAGTGTTCTATTTAGGGTAAAGGTTAGGGGTAGGGTTAGGATTAGGTCTAGGGTTAGGATTAGGATTATTTTAGGGTTAGGTTCAGGGCTATTGTAAGTGTTCAGTTTAGGGTTAAAGATGGACTAGCGTTATTCTTAGAGTTAGGTTTAAGGTTAGGGTTTGGGTTAGGTCTAGGTTTAGGGTTAAGGTTATGGTTAGTGTTTGGATGAAGTTCAGGATAGGGTGAGGGTTATTTTTATGGTGAGGGCTAGGGTTTGGGTTTGTGTTCAGGTTAGTGTTAAGGATAGGTTTAGGGTTCGGTTAGGGTTAGGCGTTATGTCTAGGGTCAGCGTTAGGTTAGGTTTAGGGTTAGTGTGAAGTTTAGGTTAAGGGTGAGGGTTATGGTAAGGGTTAGGATTATAGACGGTGTTAGACGTTAGGTTTAGGGTGTTAGGGTTAGGTTTATGGTTAGGGTAGATTTAAGTTTAGGTTTAATATTAGGGTTAGGGTTAGATTTGGGTTACTGTTCGTATTAGGGTTAGGGTTAGGGATAAGTTTGGGGATAGCGTTAGGTTTAGGGTTGGGGATACGGTTAAGGATTAGGGTGAGGGTTAGGGTTAGGTTTACAGTTAAGGCGAGGGTTTAGGGTAATTGTTATGGTTAGGGTTAGAGTTAGAGTTAGGCTTAGGGTTAGGGTGAAGTTTCAGTTAATAGTCAGGGTTAGGCTTAAGGTTAGAGTAGGGTTAAGGTTAGTGTTTGGCTTAGGTATAGCGTTAGCGTATGGGTAGGGGTAAGGTTAGGGTTAAGGCTAGGTTTACGGTAAAGGGTAGGGCTAGCTTAGGGTTAGATTTAGAGTTAGAGTTAGTGCTAGGGTTTAGGATTATGGTTATGGTCAGGTTTAGAGTTATTGTTAGGGTTAGGGTAGAGTTAAGGTTAGGGTTAATTTAGGGTTAGAGAAAGGGTTAGGTTTAGGTCTGGGTTAGGTGTAGGATGCGGGGTAGGGTTAGGGTTAGGGGTTCATGGGAGGGTTAGTGTTAAGTTTACATTAAGCTGATGTTTTAGGGTGTTACTGTTAGGGCTAGGGTTAGCATTAGGTTTAGGGTCAGGGCTAGAGTTAGGGCATAGTTAAGGGTTAGCTTTACTTTCAGGGTTAGGGTTAGCCTTAGGTTTAGGGTGAAGTTTAGGTTAAGGATGAGGGTTAGGGTTAGGGTTAGGCATTTGGGTTAAGGTTAGGGTTAGGTTTAGGATTAGGTTTAGGGTTAGGGTTAGGTGTTTGGGTTAATGTTAGGGTCAGGTTTAGGGTTCGGCTTAGGGTTAGGGCTACAGCTGGGGTAAAGTTTAATTGAAGGGTGAGGGTTGAGCTTAGGGTTAGCGTTAGGGGTTAGGGTTAGAGCTTAGGTTAGGATTAAGTTTAGGGTTAAGGTTAGGTTTAGATTTAGGGTTAGGGTTAGTGTTAGGGTTAAGTCATGTTTAGGTTTAGGGCTAGGTGAAGGTTATAGATAGGGTTAGCTTAAGGGTTGAGGTTAGGTTTAGATGGTAAGATGAGGGTTAGTGCTAGGTTTCCATTTAAGCTGAGTGTGTAGGGTAAGTTTTAGGGTTAGGATTAGGGTTAGAGTTAGAGTTAGGGTCAGGGTTAGTTTTGAGTTTAGAGTTAGAGTTACGTTTATGGTACGGTCAGGGTTAGGGGAGATTTAGTGTGACGTTTAGTTTTAGGGTTAGGGTTACAGAGAAGTTTATGTTAAGCGAGAGGGTTGGGGTTAGGGGTTTGGGTTCAGGTCAGAGTCAGGGTTAGGGTTAGGCTTAGGGTTAGGGTTACATGTAGTGTTAGTGTTAGTTTTGCTTAGGGTTCGGGTTTGAATGAAGTTAGGGTACGCTTAGCGTTATGCTTAGGGTGAAATTCTGGTTAAGGGTGAGGGTTCGGCTCAGGGTTAGGGTTAGAGTTAGGGTCAGTGGTTAGGGTTAGGTTTAGGGTTAAGGTTAGTTTTAGGCTAAGGATTAGGATTAGAGTTAGGGTTAAGGGTTACTGTTTCAGTTAGGTTTAGGTTAAGGTTATAATTAGGGTTAAGTTTAGGGTTAGGGTAAGAGTTAGAGTTACATTTACAGTTAAGGTGAGGGTTTTGTGTCACCGTTAAGGTTAGGGTTAGGGCTAGGGTTAGGGTTAGAGTTAAGGTTAAGGGTTAGGGTTAGGTTTAAGTTTATGGTAGGCTTAAAGATAGGGTTAAGGTTAGGTTAGGGTTAGGGTCAGGGTTAGAATTAGAATTAGGTTTAGGGCGAGGATTAGGGTCAGAGTTATTGTAAGGGTTAGGTTTCGGGTTACAGGTGGGCCAAGGTTAAGGTGAGGGTTAGGTTTATGGGGAGGGTTAGGGTTAAAGTCAGGGTGGTTTTAGGTTAGGGATAGGGTGAAGTTTAAGATAGGGTGAGGGTTAGGGTTATGGCTAAGGTTTGGGCTTGTTTTCAGGTTAGTGTTAAGGTTATGTTCAGGGTTAGGGTTACGTTCAGGGGTTGTGTTCAGTTTTAGGGTTAGGGTTAGATTTAACGTTAGGGTTAAGTTTAGTGTTACGTTTAGGGTTAGGGTCACGGTTGTGTTAGGCTTTGTGGTTGGGGTGAGGGTTAGTTTTAGGGTTAGGGTTGGTTAGGGTTAGGATTATCGTTATGATAAGGCGTTAGGGGTTAGAGGTGTAGTTTAGGGTTAGGGTTTGGGTGAGGGTTCCGGTTAGGCCTTGCGGTTCTGGTCATGGTTAGGTTTGGTTTAGGCTTAGGGTTAGGTTCATGATTCGGTTTCGGGTTAGTGTTAGAGTTAGGGTGAGAGTTAGTGTTAAGGTTTTTGCTAGGCTTTGGTGTTAGGGTTAGGGTTTGTGTTAGGGTTAGGTTTATCATTAGGGCTCAGGGGTTTCAGGTTAATGTTAGGGTTAGGGTTAGGGATAGCATTAGGGTTAAGGTTGTGGGATACGGTTAGGATTTAGGGTGCGGGTTACGGTTAGTTTTACAGTTAAGGTGAGGGTTTAGGGTAATTGTTATGATTAGGGTTATAGTCAGAGTTAGGGTTTGGTTTAGGCTTAGGGTTAGGTTCATGATTCGGTTTCGGGTTAGTGTTAGAGTTAGGGTGAGAGTTAGTGTTAAGGTTTTTGCTAGGCTTTGGTGTTAGGGTTAGGGTTTGTGTTAGGGTTAGGTTTATCATTAGGGCTCAGGGGTTTCAGGTTAATGTTAGGGTTAGGGTTAGGGATAGCATTAGGGTTAGGGTTGTGGGATACGGTTAGGATTTAGGGTGCGGGTTACGGTTAGTTTTACAGTTAAGGTGAGGGTTTAGGGTAATTGTTATGATTAGGGTTATAGTCAGAGTTAGGGTTTGGTTTAGGATTAGGGTTAGGTGTAGGGTAAGAATTAGGTTTAGGTCCATGTTGTGGGTTAGACTTAGTGTTCTATTTAGGGTAAAGTTTAGGGGTAGGGTTAGGATTAGGTCTAGGGTTAGGATTAGGATTATTTTAGGGTTAGGTTCAGGGCTATTGTAAGTGTTCGGTTTAGGGTTACAGATGGACTAGTGTTATTCTTAGAGTTAGGTTTAAGGTTAGGGTTTGGGTTAGGTCTAGGTTTAGGGTTAAGGTTATGTTTAGTGTTTGGATGAAGTTCAGGATAGGGTGAGGGTTATTTTTATGGTGAGGGCTAGGGTTTGGGTTTGTGTTCAGGTTAGTGTTAAGGATAGGTTTAGGGTTCGGTTAGGGTTAGGCGTTATGTCTAGGGTCAGCGTTAGGTTAGGTTTAGGGTTAGTGTGAAGTTTAGGTTAAGGGTGAGGGTTATGGTAAGGGTTAGGATTATAGACGGTGTTAGACGTTAGGTTTAGGGTGTTAGGGTTAGGTTTATGGTTAGGGTAGATTTAAGTTTAGGTTTAATATTAGGGTTAGGGTTAGATTTGGGTTACTGTTCGTATTAGGGTTAGGGTTAGGGATAAGTTTGGGGATAGCGTTAGGTTTAGGGTTGGGGATACGGTTAAGGATTAGGGTGAGGGTTAGGGTTAGGTTTACAGTTAAGGCGAGGGTTTAGGGTAATTGTTATGGTTAGGGTTAGAGTTAGAGTTAGGCTTAGGGTTAGGGTGAAGTTTCAGTTAATAGTCAGGGTTAGGCTTAAGGTTAGAGTAGGGTTAAGGTTAGTGTTTGGCTTAGGTATAGCGTTAGCGTATGGGTAGGGGTAAGGTTAGGGTTAAGGCTAGGTTTACGGTAAAGGGTAGGGCTAGCTTAGGGTTAGATTTAGAGTTAGAGTTAGTGCTAGGGTTTAGGATTATGGTTATGGTCAGGTTTAGAGTTATTGTTAGGGTTAGGGTAGAGTTAAGGTTAGGGTTAATTTAGGGTTAGAGAAAGGGTTAGGTTTAGGTCTGGGTTAGGTGTAGGATGCGGGGTAGGGTTAGGGTTAGGGGTTCATGGGAGGGTTAGTGTTAAGTTTACATTAAGCTGATGTTTTAGGGTGTTACTGTTAGGGCTAGGGTTAGCATTAGGTTTAGGGTCAGGGCTAGAGTTAGGGCATAGTTAAGGGTTAGCTTTACTTTCAGGGTTAGGGTTAGCCTTAGGTTTAGGGTGAAGTTTAGGTTAAGGATGAGGGTTAGGGTTAGGGTTAGGCATTTGGGTTAAGGTTAGGGTTAGGTTTAGGATTAGGTTTAGGGTTAGGGTTAGGTGTTTGGGTTAATGTTAGGGTCAGGTTTAGGGTTCGGCTTAGGGTTAGGGCTACAGCTGGGGTAAAGTTTAATTGAAGGGTGAGGGTTGAGCTTAGGGTTAGCGTTAGGGGTTAGGGTTAGAGCTTAGGTTAGGATTAAGTTTAGGGTTAAGGTTAGGTTTAGATTTAGGGTTAGGGTTAGTGTTAGGGTTAAGTCATGTTTAGGTTTAGGGCTAGGTGAAGGTTATAGATAGGGTTAGCTTAAGGGTTGAGGTTAGGTTTAGATGGTAAGATGAGGGTTAGTGCTAGGTTTCCATTTAAGCTGAGTGTGTAGGGTAAGTTTTAGGGTTAGGATTAGGGTTAGAGTTAGAGTTAGGGTCAGGGTTAGTTTTGAGTTTAGAGTTAGAGTTACGTTTATGGTACGGTCAGGGTTAGGGGAGATTTAGTGTGACGTTTAGTTTTAGGGTTAGGGTTACAGAGAAGTTTATGTTAAGCGAGAGGGTTGGGGTTAGGGGTTTGGGTTCAGGTCAGAGTCAGGGTTAGGGTTAGGCTTAGGGTTAGGGTTACATGTAGTGTTAGTGTTAGTTTTGCTTAGGGTTCGGGTTTGAATGAAGTTAGGGTACGCTTAGCGTTATGCTTAGGGTGAAATTCTGGTTAAGGGTGAGGGTTCGGCTCAGGGTTAGGGTTAGAGTTAGGGTCAGTGGTTAGGGTTAGGTTTAGGGTTAAGGTTAGTTTTAGGCTAAGGATTAGAGTTAGGGTTAAGGGTTACTGTTTCAGTTAGGTTTAGGTTAAGGTTATAATTAGGGTTAAGTTTAGGGTTAGGGTAAGAGTTAGAGTTACATTTACAGTTAAGGTGAGGGTTTTGGGTAAGTGTCACCGTTAAGGTTAGGGTTAGGGCTAGGGTTAGGGTTAGAGTTAAGGTTAAGGGTTAGGGTTAGGTTTAAGTTTATGGTAGGCTTAAAGATAGGGTTAAGGTTAGGTTAGGGTTAGGGTCAGGGTTAGAATTAGAATTAGGTTTAGGGCGAGGATTAGGGTCAGAGTTATTGTAAGGGTTAGGTTTCGGGTTACAGTTGGGCCAAGGTTAAGGTGAGGGTTAGGTTTATGGGGAGGGTTAGGGTTAAAGTCAGGGTGAGTTTTAGGTTAGGGATAGGGTGAAGTTTAAGATAGGGTGAGGGTTAGGGTTATGGCTAAGGTTTGGGCTTGTTTTCAGGTTAGTGTTAAAGTTATGTTCAGGGTTAGGGTTACGTTCAGGGGTTGTGTTCAGTTTTAGGGTTAGGGTTAGATTTAAGGTTAGGGTTAATTTAGTGTTACGTTTAGGGTTAGGGTCACGGTTGTGTTAGGCTTTGTGGTTGGGGTGAGGGTTAGTTTTAGGGTTAGGGTTGGTTAGGGTTAGGATTATCGTTATGATAAGGCGTTAGGGGTTAGAGGTGTAGTTTAGGGTTAGGGTTTGGGTGAGGGTTCCGGTTAGGCCTTGCGGTTCTGGTCATGGTTAGGTTTGGTTTAGGCTTAGGGTTAGGTTCATGATTCGGTTTCGGGTTAGTGTTAGAGTTAGGGTGAGAGTTAGGGTTAAGGTTTTTGCTAGGCTTTGGTGTTAGGTTTAGGGTTTGTGTTAGGGTTAGGTTTATCATTAGGGCTCAGGGGTTTCAGGTTAATGTTAGGGTTAGGGTTAGGGATAGCATTAGGGTTAGGGTTGTGGGATACGGTTAGGATTTAGGGTGAGGGTTACGGTTAGTTTTACAGTTATGGTGAGGGTTTAGATTAATTGTTATGATTAGGGTTATAGTCAGAGTTAGGGTTTGGTTTAGGATTAGGGTTAGGTGTAGGGTAAGAATTAGGTTTAGGTCCATGTTGAGGGTTAGACTTAGTGTTCTATTTAGGGTAAAGGTTAGGGGTAGGGTTAGGATTAGGTCTAGGGTTAGGATTAGGATTATTTTAGGGTTAGGTTCAGGGCTATTGTAAGTGTTCAGTTTAGGGTTAAAGATGGACTAGCGTTATTCTTAGAGTTAGGTTTAAGGTTAGGGTTTGGGTTAGGTCTAGGTTTAGGGTTAAGGTTATGGTTAGTGTTTGGATGAAGTTCAGGATAGGGTGAGGGTTATTTTTATGGTGAGGGCTAGGGTTTGGGTTTGTGTTCAGGTTAGTGTTAAGGATAGGTTTAGGGTTCGGTTAGGGTTAGGCGTTATGTCTAGGGTCAGCGTTAGGTTAGGTTTAGGGTTAGTGTGAAGTTTAGGTTAAGGGTGAGGGTTATGGTAAGGGTTAGGATTATAGACGGTGTTAGACGTTAGGTTTAGGGTGTTAGGGTTAGGTTTATGGTTAGGGTAGATTTAAGTTTAGGTTTAATATTAGGGTTAGGGTTAGATTTGGGTTACTGTTCGTATTAGGGTTAGGGTTAGGGATAAGTTTGGGGATAGCGTTAGGTTTAGGGTTGGGGATACGGTTAAGGATTAGGGTGAGGGTTAGGGTTAGGTTTACAGTTAAGGCGAGGGTTTAGGGTAATTGTTATGGTTAGGGTTAGAGTTAGAGTTAGGCTTAGGGTTAGGGTGAAGTTTCAGTTAATAGTCAGGGTTAGGCTTAAGGTTAGAGTAGGGTTAAGGTTAGTGTTTGGCTTAGGTATAGCGTTAGCGTATGGGTAGGGGTAAGGTTAGGGTTAAGGCTAGGTTTACGGTAAAGGGTAGGGCTAGCTTAGGGTTAGATTTAGAGTTAGAGTTAGTGCTAGGGTTTAGGATTATGGTTATGGTCAGGTTTAGAGTTATTGTTAGGGTTAGGGTAGAGTTAAGGTTAGGGTTAATTTAGGGTTAGAGAAAGGGTTAGGTTTAGGTCTGGGTTAGGTGTAGGATGCGGGGTAGGGTTAGGGTTAGGGGTTCATGGGAGGGTTAGTGTTAAGTTTACATTAAGCTGATGTTTTAGGGTGTTACTGTTAGGGCTAGGGTTAGCATTAGGTTTAGGGTCAGGGCTAGAGTTAGGGCATAGTTAAGGGTTAGCTTTACTTTCAGGGTTAGGGTTAGCCTTAGGTTTAGGGTGAAGTTTAGGTTAAGGATGAGGGTTAGGGTTAGGGTTAGGCATTTGGGTTAAGGTTAGGGTTAGGTTTAGGATTAGGTTTAGGGTTAGGGTTAGGTGTTTGGGTTAATGTTAGGGTCAGGTTTAGGGTTCGGCTTAGGGTTAGGGCTACAGCTGGGGTAAAGTTTAATTGAAGGGTGAGGGTTGAGCTTAGGGTTAGCGTTAGGGGTTAGGGTTAGAGCTTAGGTTAGGATTAAGTTTAGGGTTAAGGTTAGGTTTAGATTTAGGGTTAGGGTTAGTGTTAGGGTTAAGTCATGTTTAGGTTTAGGGCTAGGTGAAGGTTATAGATAGGGTTAGCTTAAGGGTTGAGGTTAGGTTTAGATGGTAAGATGAGGGTTAGTGCTAGGTTTCCATTTAAGCTGAGTGTGTAGGGTAAGTTTTAGGGTTAGGATTAGGGTTAGAGTTAGAGTTAGGGTCAGGGTTAGTTTTGAGTTTAGAGTTAGAGTTACGTTTATGGTACGGTCAGGGTTAGGGGAGATTTAGTGTGACGTTTAGTTTTAGGGTTAGGGTTACAGAGAAGTTTATGTTAAGCGAGAGGGTTGGGGTTAGGGGTTTGGGTTCAGGTCAGAGTCAGGGTTAGGGTTAGGCTTAGGGTTAGGGTTACATGTAGTGTTAGTGTTAGTTTTGCTTAGGGTTCGGGTTTGAATGAAGTTAGGGTACGCTTAGCGTTATGCTTAGGGTGAAATTCTGGTTAAGGGTGAGGGTTCGGCTCAGGGTTAGGGTTAGAGTTAGGGTCAGTGGTTAGGGTTAGGTTTAGGGTTAAGGTTAGTTTTAGGCTAAGGATTAGAGTTAGGGTTAAGGGTTACTGTTTCAGTTAGGTTTAGGTTAAGGTTATAATTAGGGTTAAGTTTAGGGTTAGGGTAAGAGTTAGAGTTACATTTACAGTTAAGGTGAGGGTTTTGGGTAAGTGTCACCGTTAAGGTTAGGGTTAGGGCTAGGGTTAGGGTTAGAGTTAAGGTTAAGGGTTAGGGTTAGGTTTAAGTTTATGGTAGGCTTAAAGATAGGGTTAAGGTTAGGTTAGGGTTAGGGTCAGGGTTAGAATTAGAATTAGGTTTAGGGCGAGGATTAGGGTCAGAGTTATTGTAAGGGTTAGGTTTCGGGTTACAGGTGGGCCAAGGTTAAGGTGAGGGTTAGGTTTATGGGGAGGGTTAGGGTTAAAGTCAGGGTGAGTTTTAGGTTAGGGATAGGGTGAAGTTTAAGATAGGGTGAGGGTTAGGGTTATGGCTAAGGTTTGGGCTTGTTTTCAGGTTAGTGTTAAGGTTATGTTCAGGGTTAGGGTTACGTTCAGGGGTTGTGTTCAGTTTTAGGGTTAGGGTTAGATTTAACGTTAGGGTTAAGTTTAGTGTTACGTTTAGGGTTAGGGTCACGGTTGTGTTAGGCTTTGTGGTTGGGGTGAGGGTTAGTTTTAGGGTTAGGGTTGGTTAGGGTTAGGATTATCGTTATGATAAGGCGTTAGGGGTTAGAGGTGTAGTTTAGGGTTAGGGTTTGGGTGAGGGTTCCAGTTAGGCCTTGCGGTTCTGGTCATGGTTAGGTTTGGTTTAGGCTTAGGGTTAGGTTTATGATTCGGTTTCGGGTTAGTGTTAGAGTTAGGGTGAGAGTTAGGGTTAAGGTTTTTGCTAGGCTTTGGTGTTAGGTTTAGGGTTTGTGTTAGGGTTAGGTTTATCATTAGGGCTCAGGGGTTTCAGGTTAATGTTAGGGTTAGGGTTAGGGATAGCATTAGGGTTAGGGTTGTGGGATACGTTTAGGATTTAGGGTGAGGGTTACGGTTAGTTTTACAGTTATGGTGAGGGTTTAGATTAATTGTTATGATTAGGGTTATAGTCAGAGTTAGGGTTTGGTTTAGGATTAGGGTTAGGTGTAGGGTAAGAATTAGGTTTAGGTCCATGTTGAGGGTTAGACTTAGTGTTCTATTTAGGGTAAAGGTTAGGGGTAGGGTTAGGATTAGGTCTAGGGTTAGGATTAGGATTATTTTAGGGTTAGGTTCAGGGCTATTGTAAGTGTTCAGTTTAGGGTTAAAGATGGACTAGCGTTATTCTTAGAGTTAGGTTTAAGGTTAGGGTTTGGGTTAGGTCTAGGTTTAGGGTTAAGGTTATGGTTAGTGTTTGGATGAAGTTCAGGATAGGGTGAGGGTTATTTTTATGGTGAGGGCTAGGGTTTGGGTTTGTGTTCAGGTTAGTGTTAAGGATAGGTTTAGGGTTCGGTTAGGGTTAGGCGTTATGTCTAGGGTCAGCGTTAGGTTAGGTTTAGGGTTAGTGTGAAGTTTAGGTTAAGGGTGAGGGTTATGATAAGGGTTAGGATTATAGACGGTGTTAGACGTTAGGTTTAGGGTGTTAGGGTTAGGTTTATGGTTAGGGTAGATTTAAGTTTAGGTTTAATATTAGGGTTAGGGTTAGATTTGGGTTACTGTTCGTATTAGGGTTAGGGTTAGGGATAAGTTTGGGGATAGCGTTAGGTTTAGGGTTGGGGATACGGTTAAGGATTAGGGTGAGGGTTAGGGTTAGGTTTACAGTTAAGGCGAGGGTTTAGGGTAATTGTTATGGTTAGGGTTAGAGTTAGAGTTAGGCTTAGGGTTAGGGTGAAGTTTCAGTTAATAGTCAGGGTTAGGCTTAAGGTTAGAGTAGGGATAAGGTTAGTGTTTGGCTTAGGTATAGCGTTAGGGTATGGGTAGGGGTAAGGTTAGGGTTAAGGCTAGGTTTACGGTAAAGGGTAGGGCTAGCTTAGGGTTAGATTTAGAGTTAGAGTTAGTCCTAGGGTTTAGGATTATGGTTATGGTCAGGTTTAGAGTTATTGTTAGGGTTAGGGTAGAGTTAAGGTTAGGGTTAATTTAGGGTTAGAGAAAGGGTTAGGTTTAGGTCTGGGTTAGGTGTAGGATGCGGGGTAGGGTTAGGGTTAGGGGTTCATGGGAGGGTTAGTGTTAAGTTTACATTAAGCTGATGTTTTCGGGTGTTACTGTTAGGGCTAGGGTTAGCATTAGGTTTAGGGTCAGGGCTAGAGTTAGGGGATAGTTAAGGGTTAGCTTTACTTTCAGGGTTAGGGTTAGCCTTAGGTTTAGGGTGAAGTTTAGGTTAAGGATGAGGGTTAGGGTTAGGGTTAGGCATTTGGGTTAAGGTTAGGGTTAGGTTTAGGATTAGGTTTAGGGTTAGGGTTAGGTGTTTGGGTTAATGTTAGGGTCAGGTTTAGGGTTCGGCTTAGGGTTAGGGCTACAGCTGGGGTAAAGTTTAATTGAAGGGTGAGGGTTGAGCTTAGGGTTAGCGTTAGGGGTTAGGGTTAGAGCTTAGGTTAGGATTAAGTTTAGGGTTAAGGTTAGGTTTAGATTTAGGGTTAGGGTTAGTGTTAGGGTTAAGTCATGTTTAGGTTTAGGGCTAGGTGAAGGTTATAGATAGGGTTAGGTTAAGGGTTGAGGTTAGGTTTAGATGGTAAGATGAGGGTTAGTGCTAGGTTTCCATTTAAGCTGAGTGTGTAGGGTAAGTTTTAGGGTTAGGATTAGGGTTAGAGTTAGAGTTAGAGTTAGGGTCAGGGTTAGTTTTGAGTTTAGAGTTAGGGTTACGTTTATGGTACGGTCAGGGTTAGGGGAGATTTAGTGTGACGTTTAGTTTTAGGGTTAGGGTTACAGAGAAGTTTATGTTAAGCGAGAGGGTTGGGGTTAGGGGTTTGGGTTCAGGTCAGAGTCAGGGTTAGGGTTAGGTTTAGGGTTAGGGTTACGTGTAGTGTTAGTGTTAGTTTTGCTTAGGGTTCGGGTTTGAATGAAGTTAGGGTACGCTTAGCGTTATGCTTAGGGTGAAATTCTGGTTAAGGGTGAGGGTTCGGCTCAGGGTTAGGGTTAGAGTTAGGGTCAGTGGTTAGGGTTAGGTTTAGGGTTAAGGTTAGTTTTAGGCTAAGGATTAGGATTAGAGTTAGGGTTAAGGGTTACTGTTTCAGTTAGGTTTAGGTTAAGGTTATAATTAGGGTTAAGTTTAGGGTTAGGGTAAGAGTTAGAGTTACATTTACAGTTAAGGTGAGGGTTCTGGGTAAGTGTTACCGTTAAGGTTAGGGTTAGGGCTAGGGTTAGGGTTAGAGTTAAGGTTAAGGGTTAGGGTTAGGTTTAAGTTTATGGTAGGCTTAAAGATAGGGTTAAGGTTAGGTTAGGGTTAGGGTCAGGGTTAGAATTAGAATTAGGTTTAGGGCGAGGATTAGGGTCAGAGTTATTGTAAGGGTTAGGTTTCGGGTTACAGTTGGGCCAAGGTTAAGGTGAGGGTTAGGTTTATGGGGAGGGTTAGGGTTAAAGTCAGGGTGAGTTTTAGGTTAGGGATAGGGTGAAGTTTAAGATAGGGTGAGGGTTAGGGTTATGGCTAAGGTTTGGGCTTGTTTTCAGGTTAGTGTTAAGGTTATGTTCAGGGTTAGGGTTACGTTCAGGGGTTGTGTTCAGTTTTAGGGTTAGGGTTAGATTTAACGTTAGGGTTAAGTTTAGTGTTACGTTTAGGGTTAGGGTCACGGTTGTGTTAGGCTTTGTGGTTGGGGTGAGGGTTAGTTTTAGGGTTAGGGTTGGTTAGGGTTAGGATTATCGTTATGATAAGGCGTTAGGGGTTAGAGGTGTAGTTTAGGGTTAGGGTTTGGGTGAGGGTTCCGGTTAGGCCTTGCGGTTCTGGTCATGGTTAGGTTTGGTTTAGGCTTAGGGTTAGGTTCATGATTCGGTTTCGGGTTAGTGTTAGAGTTAGGGTGAGAGTTAGTGTTAAGGTTTTTGCTAGGCTTTGGTGTTAGGGTTAGGGTTTGTGTTAGGGTTAGGTTTATCATTAGGGCTCAGGGGTTTCAGGTTAATGTTAGGGTTAGGGTTAGGGATAGCATTAGGGTTAAGGTTGTGGGATACGGTTAGGATTTAGGGTGCGGGTTACGGTTAGTTTTACAGTTAAGGTGAGGGTTTAGGGTAATTGTTATGATTAGGGTTATAGTCAGAGTTAGGGTTTGGTTTAGGCTTAGGGTTAGGTTCATGATTCGGTTTCGGGTTAGTGTTAGAGTTAGGGTGAGAGTTAGTGTTAAGGTTTTTGCTAGGCTTTGGTGTTAGGGTTAGGGTTTGTGTTAGGGTTAGGTTTATCATTAGGGCTCAGGGGTTTCAGGTTAATGTTAGGGTTAGGGTTAGGGATAGCATTAGGGTTAGGGTTGTGGGATACGGTTAGGATTTAGGGTGCGGGTTACGGTTAGTTTTACAGTTAAGGTGAGGGTTTAGGGTAATTGTTATGATTAGAGTTATAGTCAGAGTTAGGGTTTGGTTTAGGATTAGGGTTAGGTGTAGGGTAAGAATTAGGTTTAGGTCCATGTTGTGGGTTAGACTTAGTGTTCTATTTAGGGTAAAGTTTAGGGGTAGGGTTAGGATTAGGTCTAGGGTTAGGATTAGGATTATTTTAGGGTTAGGTTCAGGGCTATTGTAAGTGTTCGGTTTAGGGTTACAGATGGACTAGTGTTATTCTTAGAGTTAGGTTTAAGGTTAGGGTTTGGGTTAGGTCTAGGTTTAGGGTTAAGGTTATGTTTAGTGTTTGGATGAAGTTCAGGATAGGGTGAGGGTTATTTTTATGGTGAGGGCTAGGGTTTGGGTTTGTGTTCAGGTTAGTGTTAAGGATAGGTTTAGGGTTCGGTTAGGGTTAGGCGTTATGTCTAGGGTCAGCGTTAGGTTAGGTTTAGGGTTAGTGTGAAGTTTAGGTTAAGGGTGAGGGTTATGGTAAGGGTTAGGATTATAGACGGTGTTAGACGTTAGGTTTAGGGTGTTAGGGTTAGGTTTATGGTTAGGGTAGATTTAAGTTTAGGTTTAATATTAGGGTTAGGGTTAGATTTGGGTTACTGTTCGTATTAGGGTTAGGGTTAGGGATAAGTTTGGGGATAGCGTTAGGTTTAGGGTTGGGGATACGGTTAAGGATTAGGGTGAGGGTTAGGGTTAGGTTTACAGTTAAGGCGAGGGTTTAGGGTAATTGTTATGGTTAGGGTTAGAGTTAGAGTTAGGCTTAGGGTTAGGGTGAAGTTTCAGTTAATAGTCAGGGTTAGGCTTAAGGTTAGAGTAGGGATAAGGTTAGTGTTTGGCTTAGGTATAGCGTTAGGGTATGGGTAGGGGTAAGGTTAGGGTTAAGGCTAGGTTTACGGTAAAGGGTAGGGCTAGCTTAGGGTTAGATTTAGAGTTAGAGTTAGTCCTAGGGTTTAGGATTATGGTTATGGTCAGGTTTAGAGTTATTGTTAGGGTTAGGGTAGAGTTAAGGTTAGGGTTAATTTAGGGTTAGAGAAAGGGTTAGGTTTAGGTCTGGGTTAGGTGTAGGATGCGGGGTAGGGTTAGGGTTAGGGGTTCATGGGAGGGTTAGTGTTAAGTTTACATTAAGCTGATGTTTTCGGGTGTTACTGTTAGGGCTAGGGTTAGCATTAGGTTTAGGGTCAGGGCTAGAGTTAGGGGATAGTTAAGGGTTAGCTTTACTTTCAGGGTTAGGGTTAGCCTTAGGTTTAGGGTGAAGTTTAGGTTAAGGATGAGGGTTAGGGTTAGGGTTAGGCATTTGGGTTAAGGTTAGGGTTAGGTTTAGGATTAGGTTTAGGGTTAGGGTTAGGTGTTTGGGTTAATGTTAGGGTCAGGTTTAGGGTTCGGCTTAGGGTTAGGGCTACAGCTGGGGTAAAGTTTAATTGAAGGGTGAGGGTTGAGCTTAGGGTTAGCGTTAGGGGTTAGGGTTAGAGCTTAGGTTAGGATTAAGTTTAGGGTTAAGGTTAGGTTTAGATTTAGGGTTAGGGTTAGTGTTAGGGTTAAGTCATGTTTAGGTTTAGGGCTAGGTGAAGGTTATAGATAGGGTTAGGTTAAGGGTTGAGGTTAGGTTTAGATGGTAAGATGAGGGTTAGTGCTAGGTTTCCATTTAAGCTGAGTGTGTAGGGTAAGTTTTAGGGTTAGGATTAGGGTTAGAGTTAGAGTTAGAGTTAGGGTCAGGGTTAGTTTTGAGTTTAGAGTTAGGGTTACGTTTATGGTACGGTCAGGGTTAGGGGAGATTTAGTGTGACGTTTAGTTTTAGGGTTAGGGTTACAGAGAAGTTTATGTTAAGCGAGAGGGTTGGGGTTAGGGGTTTGGGTTCAGGTCAGAGTCAGGGTTAGGGTTAGGTTTAGGGTTAGGGTTACGTGTAGTGTTAGTGTTAGTTTTGCTTAGGGTTCGGGTTTGAATGAAGTTAGGGTACGCTTAGCGTTATGCTTAGGGTGAAATTCTGGTTAAGGGTGAGGGTTCGGCTCAGGGTTAGGGTTAGAGTTAGGGTCAGTGGTTAGGGTTAGGTTTAGGGTTAAGGTTAGTTTTAGGCTAAGGATTAGGATTAGAGTTAGGGTTAAGGGTTACTGTTTCAGTTAGGTTTAGGTTAAGGTTATAATTAGGGTTAAGTTTAGGGTTAGGGTAAGAGTTAGAGTTACATTTACAGTTAAGGTGAGGGTTCTGGGTAAGTGTTACCGTTAAGGTTAGGGTTAGGGCTAGGGTTAGGGTTAGAGTTAAGGTTAAGGGTTAGGGTTAGGTTTAAGTTTATGGTAGGCTTAAAGATAGGGTTAAGGTTAGGTTAGGGTTAGGGTCAGGGTTAGAATTAGAATTAGGTTTAGGGCGAGGATTAGGGTCAGAGTTATTGTAAGGGTTAGGTTTCGGGTTACAGGTGGGCCAAGGTTAAGGTGAGGGTTAGGTTTATGGGGAGGGTTAGGGTTAAAGTCAGGGTGAGTTTTAGGTTAGGGATAGGGTGAAGTTTAAGATAGGGTGAGGGTTAGGGTTATGGCTAAGGTTTGGGCTTGTTTTCAGGTTAGTGTTAAGGTTATGTTCAGGGTTAGGGTTACGTTCAGGGGTTGTGTTCAGTTTTAGGGTTAGGGTTAGATTTAACGTTAGGGTTAAGTTTAGTGTTACGTTTAGGGTTAGGGTCACGGTTGTGTTAGGCTTTGTGGTTGGGGTGAGGGTTAGTTTTAGGGTTAGGGTTGGTTAGGGTTAGGATTATCGTTATGATAAGGCGTTAGGGGTTAGAGGTGTAGTTTAGGGTTAGGGTTTGGGTGAGGGTTCCGGTTAGGCCTTGCGGTTCTGGTCATGGTTAGGTTTGGTTTAGGCTTAGGGTTAGGTTCATGATTCGGTTTCGGGTTAGTGTTAGAGTTAGGGTGAGAGTTAGTGTTAAGGTTTTTGCTAGGCTTTGGTGTTAGGGTTAGGGTTTGTGTTAGGGTTAGGTTTATCATTAGGGCTCAGGGGTTTCAGGTTAATGTTAGGGTTAGGGTTAGGGATAGCATTAGGGTTAAGGTTGTGGGATACGGTTAGGATTTAGGGTGCGGGTAACGGTTAGTTTTACAGTTAAGGTGAGGGTTTAGGGTAATTGTTATGATTAGGGTTATAGTCAGAGTTAGGGTTTGGTTTAGGCTTAGGGTTAGGTTCATGATTCGGTTTCGGGTTAGTGTTAGAGTTAGGGTGAGAGTTAGTGTTAAGGTTTTTGCTAGGCTTTGGTGTTAGGGTTAGGGTTTGTGTTAGGGTTAGGTTTATCATTAGGGCTCAGGGGTTTCAGGTTAATGTTAGGGTTAGGGTTAGGGATAGCATTAGGGTTAGGGTTGTGGGATACGGTTAGGATTTAGGGTGCGGGTTACGGTTAGTTTTACAGTTAAGGTGAGGGTTTAGGGTAATTGTTATGATTAGAGTTATAGTCAGAGTTAGGGTTTGGTTTAGGATTAGGGTTAGGTGTAGGGTAAGAATTAGGTTTAGGTCCATGTTGTGGGTTAGACTTAGTGTTCTATTTAGGGTAAAGTTTAGGGGTAGGGTTAGGATTAGGTCTAGGGTTAGGATTAGGATTATTTTAGGGTTAGGTTCAGGGCTATTGTAAGTGTTCGGTTTAGGGTTACAGATGGACTAGTGTTATTCTTAGAGTTAGGTTTAAGGTTAGGGTTTGGGTTAGGTCTAGGTTTAGGGTTAAGGTTATGTTTAGTGTTTGGATGAAGTTCAGGATAGGGTGAGGGTTATTTTTATGGTGAGGGCTAGGGTTTGGGTTTGTGTTCAGGTTAGTGTTAAGGATAGGTTTAGGGTTCGGTTAGGGTTAGGCGTTATGTCTAGGGTCAGCGTTAGGTTAGGTTTAGGGTTAGTGTGAAGTTTAGGTTAAGGGTGAGGGTTATGGTAAGGGTTAGGATTATAGACGGTGTTAGACGTTAGGTTTAGGGTGTTAGGGTTAGGTTTATGGTTAGGGTAGATTTAAGTTTAGGTTTAATATTAGGGTTAGGGTTAGATTTGGGTTACTGTTCGTATTAGGGTTAGGGTTAGGGATAAGTTTGGGGATAGCGTTAGGTTTAGGGTTGGGGATACGGTTAAGGATTAGGGTGAGGGTTAGGGTTAGGTTTACAGTTAAGGCGAGGGTTTAGGGTAATTGTTATGGTTAGGGTTAGAGTTAGAGTTAGGCTTAGGGTTAGGGTGAAGTTTCAGTTAATAGTCAGGGTTAGGCTTAAGGTTAGAGTAGGGTTAAGGTTAGTGTTTGGCTTAGGTATAGCGTTAGCGTATGGGTAGGGGTAAGGTTAGGGTTAAGGCTAGGTTTACGGTAAAGGGTAGGGCTAGCTTAGGGTTAGATTTAGAGTTAGAGTTAGTGCTAGGGTTTAGGATTATGGTTATGGTCAGGTTTAGAGTTATTGTTAGGGTTAGGGTAGAGTTAAGGTTAGGGTTAATTTAGGGTTAGAGAAAGGGTTAGGTTTAGGTCTGGGTTAGGTGTAGGATGCGGGGTAGGGTTAGGGTTAGGGGTTCATGGGAGGGTTAGTGTTAAGTTTACATTAAGCTGATGTTTTAGGGTGTTACTGTTAGGGCTAGGGTTAGCATTAGGTTTAGGGTCAGGGCTAGAGTTAGGGGATAGTTAAGGGTTAGCTTTACTTTCAGGGTTAGGGTTAGCCTTAGGTTTAGGGTGAAGTTTAGGTTAAGGATGAGGGTTAGGGTTAGGGTTAGGCATTTGGGTTAAGGTTAGGGTTAGGTTTAGGATTAGGTTTAGGGTTAGGGTTAGGTGTTTGGGTTAATGTTAGGGTCAGGTTTAGGGTTCGGCTTAGGGTTAGGGCTACAGCTGGGGTAAAGTTTAATTGAAGGGTGAGGGTTGAGCTTAGGGTTAGCGTTAGGGGTTAGGGTTAGAGCTTAGGTTAGGATTAAGTTTAGGGTTAAGGTTAGGTTTAGATTTAGGGTTAGGGTTAGTGTTAGGGTTAAGTCATGTTTAGGTTTAGGGCTAGGTGAAGGTTATAGATAGGGTTAGCTTAAGGGTTGAGGTTAGGTTTAGATGGTAAGATGAGGGTTAGTGCTAGGTTTCCATTTAAGCTGAGTGTGTAGGGTAAGTTTTAGGGTTAGGATTAGGGTTAGAGTTAGAGTTAGGGTCAGGGTTAGTTTTGAGTTTAGAGTTAGAGTTACGTTTATGGTACGGTCAGGGTTAGGGGAGATTTAGTGTGACGTTTAGTTTTAGGGTTAGGGTTACAGAGAAGTTTATGTTAAGCGAGAGGGTTGGGGTTAGGGGTTTGGGTTCAGGTCAGAGTCAGGGTTAGGGTTAGGCTTAGGGTTAGGGTTACATGTAGTGTTAGTGTTAGTTTTGCTTAGGGTTCGGGTTTGAATGAAGTTAGGGTACGCTTAGCGTTATGCTTAGGGTGAAATTCTGGTTAAGGGTGAGGGTTCGGCTCAGGGTTAGGGTTAGAGTTAGGGTCAGTGGTTAGGGTTAGGTTTAGGGTTAAGGTTAGTTTTAGGCTAAGGATTAGAGTTAGGGTTAAGGGTTACTGTTTCAGTTAGGTTTAGGTTAAGGTTATAATTAGGGTTAAGTTTAGGGTTAGGGTAAGAGTTAGAGTTACATTTACAGTTAAGGTGAGGGTTTTGGGTAAGTGTCACCGTTAAGGTTAGGGTTAGGGCTAGGGTTAGGGTTAGAGTTAAGGTTAAGGGTTAGGGTTAGGTTTAAGTTTATGGTAGGCTTAAAGATAGGGTTAAGGTTAGGTTAGGGTTAGGGTCAGGGTTAGAATTAGAATTAGGTTTAGGGCGAGGATTAGGGTCAGAGTTATTGTAAGGGTTAGGTTTCGGGTTACAGTTGGGCCAAGGTTAAGGTGAGGGTTAGGTTTATGGGGAGGGTTAGGGTTAAAGTCAGGGTGAGTTTTAGGTTAGGGATAGGGTGAAGTTTAAGATAGGGTGAGGGTTAGGGTTATGGCTAAGGTTTGGGCTTGTTTTCAGGTTAGTGTTAAAGTTATGTTCAGGGTTAGGGTTACGTTCAGGGGTTGTGTTCAGTTTTAGGGTTAGGGTTAGATTTAAGGTTAGGGTTAATTTAGTGTTACGTTTAGGGTTAGGGTCACGGTTGTGTTAGGCTTTGTGGTTGGGGTGAGGGTTAGTTTTAGGGTTAGGGTTGGTTAGGGTTAGGATTATCGTTATGATAAGGCGTTAGGGGTTAGAGGTGTAGTTTAGGGTTAGGGTTTGGGTGAGGGTTCCGGTTAGGCCTTGCGGTTCTGGTCATGGTTAGGTTTGGTTTAGGCTTAGGGTTAGGTTCATGATTCGGTTTCGGGTTAGTGTTAGAGTTAGGGTGAGAGTTAGGGTTAAGGTTTTTGCTAGGCTTTGGTGTTAGGTTTAGGGTTTGTGTTAGGGTTAGGTTTATCATTAGGGCTCAGGGGTTTCAGGTTAATGTTAGGGTTAGGGTTAGGGATAGCATTAGGGTTAGGGTTGTGGGATACGGTTAGGATTTAGGGTGAGGGTTACGGTTAGTTTTACAGTTATGGTGAGGGTTTAGATTAATTGTTATGATTAGGGTTATAGTCAGAGTTAGGGTTTGGTTTAGGATTAGGGTTAGGTGTAGGGTAAGAATTAGGTTTAGGTCCATGTTGAGGGTTAGACTTAGTGTTCTATTTAGGGTAAAGGTTAGGGGTAGGGTTAGGATTAGGTCTAGGGTTAGGATTAGGATTATTTTAGGGTTAGGTTCAGGGCTATTGTAAGTGTTCAGTTTAGGGTTAAAGATGGACTAGCGTTATTCTTAGAGTTAGGTTTAAGGTTAGGGTTTGGGTTAGGTCTAGGTTTAGGGTTAAGGTTATGGTTAGTGTTTGGATGAAGTTCAGGATAGGGTGAGGGTTATTTTTATGGTGAGGGCTAGGGTTTGGGTTTGTGTTCAGGTTAGTGTTAAGGATAGGTTTAGGGTTCGGTTAGGGTTAGGCGTTATGTCTAGGGTCAGCGTTAGGTTAGGTTTAGGGTTAGTGTGAAGTTTAGGTTAAGGGTGAGGGTTATGATAAGGGTTAGGATTATAGACGGTGTTAGACGTTAGGTTTAGGGTGTTAGGGTTAGGTTTATGGTTAGGGTAGATTTAAGTTTAGGTTTAATATTAGGGTTAGGGTTAGATTTGGGTTACTGTTCGTATTAGGGTTAGGGTTAGGGATAAGTTTGGGGATAGCGTTAGGTTTAGGGTTGGGGATACGGTTAAGGATTAGGGTGAGGGTTAGGGTTAGGTTTACAGTTAAGGCGAGGGTTTAGGGTAATTGTTATGGTTAGGGTTAGAGTTAGAGTTAGGCTTAGGGTTAGGGTGAAGTTTCAGTTAATAGTCAGGGTTAGGCTTAAGGTTAGAGTAGGGATAAGGTTAGTGTTTGGCTTAGGTATAGCGTTAGGGTATGGGTAGGGGTAAGGTTAGGGTTAAGGCTAGGTTTACGGTAAAGGGTAGGGCTAGCTTAGGGTTAGATTTAGAGTTAGAGTTAGTCCTAGGGTTTAGGATTATGGTTATGGTCAGGTTTAGAGTTATTGTTAGGGTTAGGGTAGAGTTAAGGTTAGGGTTAATTTAGGGTTAGAGAAAGGGTTAGGTTTAGGTCTGGGTTAGGTGTAGGATGCGGGGTAGGGTTAGGGTTAGGGGTTCATGGGAGGGTTAGTGTTAAGTTTACATTAAGCTGATGTTTTAGGGTGTTACTGTTAGGGCTAGGGTTAGCATTAGGTTTAGGGTCAGGGCTAGAGTTAGGGCATAGTTAAGGGTTAGCTTTACTTTCAGGGTTAGGGTTAGCCTTAGGTTTAGGGTGAAGTTTAGGTTAAGGATGAGGGTTAGGGTTAGGGTTAGGCATTTGGGTTAAGGTTAGGGTTAGGTTTAGGATTAGGCTTAGGGTTAGGGTTAGGTGTTTGGGTTAATGTTAGGGTCAGGTTTAGGGTTCGGCTTAGGGTTAGGGCTACAGCTGGGGTAAAGTTTAATTGAAGGGTGAGGGTTGAGCTTAGGGTTAGCGTTAGGGGTTAGGGTTAGAGCTTAGGTTAGGATTAAGTTTAGGGTTAAGGTTAGGTTTAGATTTAGGGTTAGGGTTAGTGTTAGGGTTAAGTCATGTTTAGGTTTAGGGCTAGGTGAAGGTTATAGATAGGGTTAGCTTAAGGGTTGAGGTTAGGTTTAGATGGTAAGATGAGGGTTAGTGCTAGGTTTCCATTTAAGCTGAGTGTGTAGGGTAAGTTTTAGGGTTAGGATTAGGGTTAGAGTTAGAGTTAGGGTCAGGGTTAGTTTTGAGTTTAGAGTTAGGGTTACGTTTATGGTACGGTCAGGGTTAGGGGAGATTTAGTGTGACGTTTAGTTTTAGGGTTAGGGTTACAGAGAAGTTTATGTTAAGCGAGAGGGTTGGGGTTAGGGGTTTGGGTTCAGGTCAGAGTCAGGGTTAGGGTTAGGCTTAGGGTTAGGGTTACGTGTAGTGTTAGTGTTAGTTTTGCTTAGGGTTCGGGTTTGAATGAAGTTAGGGTACGCTTAGCGTTATGCTTAGGGTGAAATTCTGGTTAAGGGTGAGGGTTCGGCTCAGGGTTAGGGTTAGAGTTAGGGTCAGTGGTTAGGGTTAGGTTTAGGGTTAAGGTTAGTTTTAGGCTAAGGATTAGAGTTAGGGTTAAGGGTTACTGTTTCAGTTAGGTTTAGGTTAAGGTTATAATTAGGGTTAAGTTTAGGGTTAGGGTAAGAGTTAGAGTTACATTTACAGTTAAGGTGAGGGTTTTGGGTAAGTGTCACCGTTAAGGTTAGGGTTAGGGCTAGGGTTAGGGTTAGAGTTAAGGTTAAGGGTTAGGGTTAGGTTTAAGTTTATGGTAGGCTTAAAGATAGGGTTAAGGTTAGGTTAGGGTTAGGGTCAGGGTTAGAATTAGAATTAGGTTTAGGGCGAGGATTAGGGTCAGAGTTATTGTAAGGGTTAGGTTTCGGGTTACAGTTGGGCCAAGGTTAAGGTGAGGGTTAGGTTTATGGGGAGGGTTAGGGTTAAAGTCAGGGTGAGTTTTAGGTTAGGGATAGGGTGAAGTTTAAGATAGGGTGAGGGTTAGGGTTATGGCTAAGGTTTGGGCTTGTTTTCAGGTTAGTGTTAAAGTTATGTTCAGGGTTAGGGTTACGTTCAGGGGTTGTGTTCAGTTTTAGGGTTAGGGTTAGATTTAAGGTTAGGGTTAATTTAGTGTTACGTTTAGGGTTAGGGTCACGGTTGTGTTAGGCTTTGTGGTTGGGGTGAGGGTTAGTTTTAGGGTTAGGGTTGGTTAGGGTTAGGATTATCGTTATGATAAGGCGTTAGGGGTTAGAGGTGTAGTTTAGGGTTAGGGTTTGGGTGAGGGTTCCGGTTAGGCCTTGCGGTTCTGGTCATGGTTAGGTTTGGTTTAGGCTTAGGGTTAGGTTCATGATTCGGTTTCGGGTTAGTGTTAGAGTTAGGGTGAGAGTTAGGGTTAAGGTTTTTGCTAGGCTTTGGTGTTAGGGTTAGGGTTTGTGTTAGGGTTAGGTTTATCATTAGGGCTCAGGGGTTTCAGGTTAATGTTAGGGTTAGGGTTAGGGATAGCATTAGGGTTAGGGTTGTGGGATACGGTTAGGATTTAGGGTGAGGGTTACGGTTAGTTTTACAGTTATGGTGAGGGTTTAGATTAATTGTTATGATTAGGGTTATAGTCAGAGTTAGGGTTTGGTTTAGGATTAGGGTTAGGTGTAGGGTAAGAATTAGGTTTAGGTCCATGTTGAGGGTTAGACTTAGTGTTCTATTTAGGGTAAAGGTTAGGGGTAGGGTTAGGATTAGGTCTAGGGTTAGGATTAGGATTATTTTAGGGTTAGGTTCAGGGCTATTGTAAGTGTTCAGTTTAGGGTTAAAGATGGACTAGCGTTATTCTTAGAGTTAGGTTTAAGGTTAGGGTTTGGGTTAGGTCTAGGTTTAGGGTTAAGGTTATGGTTAGTGTTTGGATGAAGTTCAGGATAGGGTGAGGGTTATTTTTATGGTGAGGGCTAGGGTTTGGGTTTGTGTTCAGGTTAGTGTTAAGGATAGGTTTAGGGTTCGGTTAGGGTTAGGCGTTATGTCTAGGGTCAGCGTTAGGTTAGGTTTAGGGTTAGTGTGAAGTTTAGGTTAAGGGTGAGGGTTATGATAAGGGTTAGGATTATAGACGGTGTTAGACGTTAGGTTTAGGGTGTTAGGGTTAGGTTTATGGTTAGGGTAGATTTAAGTTTAGGTTTAATATTAGGGTTAGGGTTAGATTTGGGTTACTGTTCGTATTAGGGTTAGGGTTAGGGATAAGTTTGGGGATAGCGTTAGGTTTAGGGTTGGGGATACGGTTAAGGATTAGGGTGAGGGTTAGGGTTAGGTTTACAGTTAAGGCGAGGGTTTAGGGTAATTGTTATGGTTAGGGTTAGAGTTAGAGTTAGGCTTAGGGTTAGGGTGAAGTTTCAGTTAATAGTCAGGGTTAGGCTTAAGGTTAGAGTAGGGATAAGGTTAGTGTTTGGCTTAGGTATAGCGTTAGGGTATGGGTAGGGGTAAGGTTAGGGTTAAGGCTAGGTTTACGGTAAAGGGTAGGGCTAGCTTAGGGTTAGATTTAGAGTTAGAGTTAGTCCTAGGGTTTAGGATTATGGTTATGGTCAGGTTTAGAGTTATTGTTAGGGTTAGGGTAGAGTTAAGGTTAGGGTTAATTTAGGGTTAGAGAAAGGGTTAGGTTTAGGTCTGGGTTAGGTGTAGGATGCGGGGTAGGGTTAGGGTTAGGGGTTCATGGGAGGGTTAGTGTTAAGTTTACATTAAGCTGATGTTTTTGGGTGTTACTGTTAGGGCTAGGGTTAGCATTAGGTTTAGGGTCAGGGCTAGAGTTAGGGGATAGTTAAGGGTTAGCTTTACTTTCAGGGTTAGGGTTAGCCTTAGGTTTAGGGTGAAGTTTAGGTTAAGGATGAGGGTTAGGGTTAGGGTTAGGCATTTGGGTTAAGGTTAGGGTTAGGTTTAGGATTAGGCTTAGGGTTAGGGTTAGGTGTTTGGGTTAATGTTAGGGTCAGGTTTAGGGTTCGGCTTAGGGTTAGGGCTACAGCTGGGGTAAAGTTTAATTGAAGGGTGAGGGTTGAGCTTAGGGTTAGCGTTAGGGGTTAGGGTTAGAGCTTAGGTTAGGATTAAGTTTAGGGTTAAGGTTAGGTTTAGATTTAGGGTTAGGGTTAGTGTTAGGGTTAAGTCATGTTTAGGTTTAGGGCTAGGTGAAGGTTATAGATAGGGTTAGGTTAAGGGTTGAGGTTAGGTTTAGATGGTAAGATGAGGGTTAGTGCTAGGTTTCCATTTAAGCTGAGTGTGTAGGGTAAGTTTTAGGGTTAGGATTAGGGTTAGAGTTAGAGTTAGAGTTAGGGTCAGGGTTAGTTTTGAGTTTAGAGTTAGGGTTACGTTTATGGTACGGTCAGGGTTAGGGGAGATTTAGTGTGACGTTTAGTTTTAGGGTTAGGGTTACAGAGAAGTTTATGTTAAGCGAGAGGGTTGGGGTTAGGGGTTTGGGTTCAGGTCAGAGTCAGGGTTAGGGTTAGGTTTAGGGTTAGGGTTACGTGTAGTGTTAGTGTTAGTTTTGCTTAGGGTTCGGGTTTGAATGAAGTTAGGGTACGCTTAGCGTTATGCTTAGGGTGAAATTCTGGTTAAGGGTGAGGGTTCGGCTCAGGGTTAGGGTTAGAGTTAGGGTCAGTGGTTAGGGTTAGGTTTAGGGTTAAGGTTAGTTTTAGGCTAAGGATTAGGATTAGAGTTAGGGTTAAGGGTTACTGTTTCAGTTAGGTTTAGGTTAAGGTTATAATTAGGGTTAAGTTTAGGGTTAGGGTAAGAGTTAGAGTTACATTTACAGTTAAGGTGAGGGTTCTGGGTAAGTGTTACCGTTAAGGTTAGGGTTAGGGCTAGGGTTAGGGTTAGAGTTAAGGTTAAGGGTTAGGGTTAGGTTTAAGTTTATGGTAGGCTTAAAGATAGGGTTAAGGTTAGGTTAGGGTTAGGGTCAGGGTTAGAATTAGAATTAGGTTTAGGGCGAGGATTAGGGTCAGAGTTATTGTAAGGGTTAGGTTTCGGGTTACAGGTGGGCCAAGGTTAAGGTGAGGGTTAGGTTTATGGGGAGGGTTAGGGTTAAAGTCAGGGTGGTTTTAGGTTAGGGATAGGGTGAAGTTTAAGATAGGGTGAGGGTTAGGGTTATGGCTAAGGTTTGGGCTTGTTTTCAGGTTAGTGTTAAGGTTATGTTCAGGGTTAGGGTTACGTTCAGGGGTTGTGTTCAGTTTTAGGGTTAGGGTTAGATTTAACGTTAGGGTTAAGTTTAGTGTTACGTTTAGGGTTAGGGTCACGGTTGTGTTAGGCTTTGTGGTTGGGGTGAGGGTTAGTTTTAGGGTTAGGGTTGGTTAGGGTTAGGATTATCGTTATGATAAGGCGTTAGGGGTTAGAGGTGTAGTTTAGGGTTAGGGTTTGGGTGAGGGTTCCGGTTAGGCCTTGCGGTTCTGGTCATGGTTAGGTTTGGTTTAGGCTTAGGGTTAGGTTCATGATTCGGTTTCGGGTTAGTGTTAGAGTTAGGGTGAGAGTTAGTGTTAAGGTTTTTGCTAGGCTTTGGTGTTAGGGTTAGGGTTTGTGTTAGGGTTAGGTTTATCATTAGGGCTCAGGGGTTTCAGGTTAATGTTAGGGTTAGGGTTAGGGATAGCATTAGGGTTAAGGTTGTGGGATACGGTTAGGATTTAGGGTGCGGGTTACGGTTAGTTTTACAGTTAAGGTGAGGGTTTAGGGTAATTGTTATGATTAGGGTTATAGTCAGAGTTAGGGTTTGGTTTAGGCTTAGGGTTAGGTTCATGATTCGGTTTCGGGTTAGTGTTAGAGTTAGGGTGAGAGTTAGTGTTAAGGTTTTTGCTAGGCTTTGGTGTTAGGGTTAGGGTTTGTGTTAGGGTTAGGTTTATCATTAGGGCTCAGGGGTTTCAGGTTAATGTTAGGGTTAGGGTTAGGGATAGCATTAGGGTTAGGGTTGTGGGATACGGTTAGGATTTAGGGTGCGGGTTACGGTTAGTTTTACAGTTAAGGTGAGGGTTTAGGGTAATTGTTATGATTAGGGTTATAGTCAGAGTTAGGGTTTGGTTTAGGATTAGGGTTAGGTGTAGGGTAAGAATTAGGTTTAGGTCCATGTTGTGGGTTAGACTTAGTGTTCTATTTAGGGTAAAGTTTAGGGGTAGGGTTAGGATTAGGTCTAGGGTTAGGATTAGGATTATTTTAGGGTTAGGTTCAGGGCTATTGTAAGTGTTCGGTTTAGGGTTACAGATGGACTAGTGTTATTCTTAGAGTTAGGTTTAAGGTTAGGGTTTGGGTTAGGTCTAGGTTTAGGGTTAAGGTTATGTTTAGTGTTTGGATGAAGTTCAGGATAGGGTGAGGGTTATTTTTATGGTGAGGGCTAGGGTTTGGGTTTGTGTTCAGGTTAGTGTTAAGGATAGGTTTAGGGTTCGGTTAGGGTTAGGCGTTATGTCTAGGGTCAGCGTTAGGTTAGGTTTAGGGTTAGTGTGAAGTTTAGGTTAAGGGTGAGGGTTATGGTAAGGGTTAGGATTATAGACGGTGTTAGACGTTAGGTTTAGGGTGTTAGGGTTAGGTTTATGGTTAGGGTAGATTTAAGTTTAGGTTTAATATTAGGGTTAGGGTTAGATTTGGGTTACTGTTCGTATTAGGGTTAGGGTTAGGGATAAGTTTGGGGATAGCGTTAGGTTTAGGGTTGGGGATACGGTTAAGGATTAGGGTGAGGGTTAGGGTTAGGTTTACAGTTAAGGCGAGGGTTTAGGGTAATTGTTATGGTTAGGGTTAGAGTTAGAGTTAGGCTTAGGGTTAGGGTGAAGTTTCAGTTAATAGTCAGGGTTAGGCTTAAGGTTAGAGTAGGGTTAAGGTTAGTGTTTGGCTTAGGTATAGCGTTAGCGTATGGGTAGGGGTAAGGTTAGGGTTAAGGCTAGGTTTACGGTAAAGGGTAGGGCTAGCTTAGGGTTAGATTTAGAGTTAGAGTTAGTGCTAGGGTTTAGGATTATGGTTATGGTCAGGTTTAGAGTTATTGTTAGGGTTAGGGTAGAGTTAAGGTTAGGGTTAATTTAGGGTTAGAGAAAGGGTTAGGTTTAGGTCTGGGTTAGGTGTAGGATGCGGGGTAGGGTTAGGGTTAGGGGTTCATGGGAGGGTTAGTGTTAAGTTTACATTAAGCTGATGTTTTAGGGTGTTACTGTTAGGGCTAGGGTTAGCATTAGGTTTAGGGTCAGGGCTAGAGTTAGGGGATAGTTAAGGGTTAGCTTTACTTTCAGGGTTAGGGTTAGCCTTAGGTTTAGGGTGAAGTTTAGGTTAAGGATGAGGGTTAGGGTTAGGGTTAGGCATTTGGGTTAAGGTTAGGGTTAGGTTTAGGATTAGGTTTAGGGTTAGGGTTAGGTGTTTGGGTTAATGTTAGGGTCAGGTTTAGGGTTCGGCTTAGGGTTAGGGCTACAGCTGGGGTAAAGTTTAATTGAAGGGTGAGGGTTGAGCTTAAGGTTAGCGTTAGGGGTTAGGGTTAGAGCTTAGGTTAGGATTAAGTTTAGGGTTAAGGTTAGGTTTAGATTTAGGGTTAGGGTTAGTGTTAGGGTTAAGTCATGTTTAGGTTTAGGGCTAGGTGAAGGTTATAGATAGGGTTAGCTTAAGGGTTGAGGTTAGGTTTAGATGGTAAGATGAGGGTTAGTGCTAGGTTTCCATTTAAGCTGAGTGTGTAGGGTAAGTTTTAGGGTTAGGATTAGGGTTAGAGTTAGAGTTAGGGTCAGGGTTAGTTTTGAGTTTAGAGTTAGAGTTACGTTTATGGTACGGTCAGGGTTAGGGGAGATTTAGTGTGACGTTTAGTTTTAGGGTTAGGGTTACAGAGAAGTTTATGTTAAGCGAGAGGGTTGGGGTTAGGGGTTTGGGTTCAGGTCAGAGTCAGGGTTAGGGTTAGGCTTAGGGTTAGGGTTACATGTAGTGTTAGTGTTAGTTTTGCTTAGGGTTCGGGTTTGAATGAAGTTAGGGTACGCTTAGCGTTATGCTTAGGGTGAAATTCTGGTTAAGGGTGAGGGTTCGGCTCAGGGTTAGGGTTAGAGTTAGGGTCAGTGGTTAGGGTTAGGTTTAGGGTTAAGGTTAGTTTTAGGCTAAGGATTAGAGTTAGGGTTAAGGGTTACTGTTTCAGTTAGGTTTAGGTTAAGGTTATAATTAGGGTTAAGTTTAGGGTTAGGGTAAGAGTTAGAGTTACATTTACAGTTAAGGTGAGGGTTTTGGGTAAGTGTCACCGTTAAGGTTAGGGTTAGGGCTAGGGTTAGGGTTAGAGTTAAGGTTAAGGGTTAGGGTTAGGTTTAAGTTTATGGTAGGCTTAAAGATAGGGTTAAGGTTAGGTTAGGGTTAGGGTCAGGGTTAGAATTAGAATTAGGTTTAGGGCGAGGATTAGGGTCAGAGTTATTGTAAGGGTTAGGTTTCGGGTTACAGTTGGGCCAAGGTTAAGGTGAGGGTTAGGTTTATGGGGAGGGTTAGGGTTAAAGTCAGGGTGAGTTTTAGGTTAGGGATAGGGTGAAGTTTAAGATAGGGTGAGGGTTAGGGTTATGGCTAAGGTTTGGGCTTGTTTTCAGGTTAGTGTTAAAGTTATGTTCAGGGTTAGGGTTACGTTCAGGGGTTGTGTTCAGTTTTAGGGTTAGGGTTAGATTTAAGGTTAGGGTTAATTTAGTGTTACGTTTAGGGTTAGGGTCACGGTTGTGTTAGGCTTTGTGGTTGGGGTGAGGGTTAGTTTTAGGGTTAGGGTTGGTTAGGGTTAGGATTATCGTTATGATAAGGCGTTAGGGGTTAGAGGTGTAGTTTAGGGTTAGGGTTTGGGTGAGGGTTCCGGTTAGGCCTTGCGGTTCTGGTCATGGTTAGGTTTGGTTTAGGCTTAGGGTTAGGTTCATGATTCGGTTTCGGGTTAGTGTTAGAGTTAGGGTGAGAGTTAGGGTTAAGGTTTTTGCTAGGCTTTGGTGTTAGGTTTAGGGTTTGTGTTAGGGTTAGGTTTATCATTAGGGCTCAGGGGTTTCAGGTTAATGTTAGGGTTAGGGTTAGGGATAGCATTAGGGTTAGGGTTGTGGGATACGGTTAGGATTTAGGGTGAGGGTTACGGTTAGTTTTACAGTTATGGTGAGGGTTTAGATTAATTGTTATGATTAGGGTTATAGTCAGAGTTAGGGTTTGGTTTAGGATTAGGGTTAGGTGTAGGGTAAGAATTAGGTTTAGGTCCATGTTGAGGGTTAGACTTAGTGTTCTATTTAGGGTAAAGGTTAGGGGTAGGGTTAGGATTAGGTCTAGGGTTAGGATTAGGATTATTTTAGGGTTAGGTTCAGGGCTATTGTAAGTGTTCAGTTTAGGGTTAAAGATGGACTAGCGTTATTCTTAGAGTTAGGTTTAAGGTTAGGGTTTGGGTTAGGTCTAGGTTTAGGGTTAAGGTTATGGTTAGTGTTTGGATGAAGTTCAGGATAGGGTGAGGGTTATTTTTATGGTGAGGGCTAGGGTTTGGGTTTGTGTTCAGGTTAGTGTTAAGGATAGGTTTAGGGTTCGGTTAGGGTTAGGCGTTATGTCTAGGGTCAGCGTTAGGTTAGGTTTAGGGTTAGTGTGAAGTTTAGGTTAAGGGTGAGGGTTATGATAAGGGTTAGGATTATAGACGGTGTTAGACGTTAGGTTTAGGGTGTTAGGGTTAGGTTTATGGTTAGGGTAGATTTAAGTTTAGGTTTAATATTAGGGTTAGGGTTAGATTTGGGTTACTGTTCGTATTAGGGTTAGGGTTAGGGATAAGTTTGGGGATAGCGTTAGGTTTAGGGTTGGGGATACGGTTAAGGATTAGGGTGAGGGTTAGGGTTAGGTTTACAGTTAAGGCGAGGGTTTAGGGTAATTGTTATGGTTAGGGTTAGAGTTAGAGTTAGGCTTAGGGTTAGGGTGAAGTTTCAGTTAATAGTCAGGGTTAGGCTTAAGGTTAGAGTAGGGATAAGGTTAGTGTTTGGCTTAGGTATAGCGTTAGGGTATGGGTAGGGGTAAGGTTAGGGTTAAGGCTAGGTTTACGGTAAAGGGTAGGGCTAGCTTAGGGTTAGATTTAGAGTTAGAGTTAGTCCTAGGGTTTAGGATTATGGTTATGGTCAGGTTTAGAGTTATTGTTAGGGTTAGGGTAGAGTTAAGGTTAGGGTTAATTTAGGGTTAGAGAAAGGGTTAGGTTTAGGTCTGGGTTAGGTGTAGGATGCGGGGTAGGGTTAGGGTTAGGGGTTCATGGGAGGGTTAGTGTTAAGTTTACATTAAGCTGATGTTTTAGGGTGTTACTGTTAGGGCTAGGGTTAGCATTAGGTTTAGGGTCAGGGCTAGAGTTAGGGCATAGTTAAGGGTTAGCTTTACTTTCAGGGTTAGGGTTAGCCTTAGGTTTAGGGTGAAGTTTAGGTTAAGGATGAGGGTTAGGGTTAGGGTTAGGCATTTGGGTTAAGGTTAGGGTTAGGTTTAGGATTAGGCTTAGGGTTAGGGTTAGGTGTTTGGGTTAATGTTAGGGTCAGGTTTAGGGTTCGGCTTAGGGTTAGGGCTACAGCTGGGGTAAAGTTTAATTGAAGGGTGAGGGTTGAGCTTAGGGTTAGCGTTAGGGGTTAGGGTTAGAGCTTAGGTTAGGATTAAGTTTAGGGTTAAGGTTAGGTTTAGATTTAGGGTTAGGGTTAGTGTTAGGGTTAAGTCATGTTTAGGTTTAGGGCTAGGTGAAGGTTATAGATAGGGTTAGCTTAAGGGTTGAGGTTAGGTTTAGATGGTAAGATGAGGGTTAGTGCTAGGTTTCCATTTAAGCTGAGTGTGTAGGGTAAGTTTTAGGGTTAGGATTAGGGTTAGAGTTAGAGTTAGGGTCAGGGTTAGTTTTGAGTTTAGAGTTAGGGTTACGTTTATGGTACGGTCAGGGTTAGGGGAGATTTAGTGTGACGTTTAGTTTTAGGGTTAGGGTTACAGAGAAGTTTATGTTAAGCGAGAGGGTTGGGGTTAGGGGTTTGGGTTCAGGTCAGAGTCAGGGTTAGGGTTAGGCTTAGGGTTAGGGTTACGTGTAGTGTTAGTGTTAGTTTTGCTTAGGGTTCGGGTTTGAATGAAGTTAGGGTACGCTTAGCGTTATGCTTAGGGTGAAATTCTGGTTAAGGGTGAGGGTTCGGCTCAGGGTTAGGGTTAGAGTTAGGGTCAGTGGTTAGGGTTAGGTTTAGGGTTAAGGTTAGTTTTAGGCTAAGGATTAGAGTTAGGGTTAAGGGTTACTGTTTCAGTTAGGTTTAGGTTAAGGTTATAATTAGGGTTAAGTTTAGGGTTAGGGTAAGAGTTAGAGTTACATTTACAGTTAAGGTGAGGGTTTTGGGTAAGTGTCACCGTTAAGGTTAGGGTTAGGGCTAGGGTTAGGGTTAGAGTTAAGGTTAAGGGTTAGGGTTAGGTTTAAGTTTATGGTAGGCTTAAAGATAGGGTTAAGGTTAGGTTAGGGTTAGGGTCAGGGTTAGAATTAGAATTAGGTTTAGGGCGAGGATTAGGGTCAGAGTTATTGTAAGGGTTAGGTTTCGGGTTACAGTTGGGCCAAGGTTAAGGTGAGGGTTAGGTTTATGGGGAGGGTTAGGGTTAAAGTCAGGGTGAGTTTTAGGTTAGGGATAGGGTGAAGTTTAAGATAGGGTGAGGGTTAGGGTTATGGCTAAGGTTTGGGCTTGTTTTCAGGTTAGTGTTAAAGTTATGTTCAGGGTTAGGGTTACGTTCAGGGGTTGTGTTCAGTTTTAGGGTTAGGGTTAGATTTAAGGTTAGGGTTAATTTAGTGTTACGTTTAGGGTTAGGGTCACGGTTGTGTTAGGCTTTGTGGTTGGGGTGAGGGTTAGTTTTAGGGTTAGGGTTGGTTAGGGTTAGGATTATCGTTATGATAAGGCGTTAGGGGTTAGAGGTGTAGTTTAGGGTTAGGGTTTGGGTGAGGGTTCCGGTTAGGCCTTGCGGTTCTGGTCATGGTTAGGTTTGGTTTAGGCTTAGGGTTAGGTTCATGATTCGGTTTCGGGTTAGTGTTAGAGTTAGGGTGAGAGTTAGTGTTAAGGTTTTTGCTAGGCTTTGGTGTTAGGGTTAGGGTTTGTGTTAGGGTTAGGTTTATCATTAGGGCTCAGGGGTTTCAGGTTAATGTTAGGGTTAGGGTTAGGGATAGCATTAGGGTTAAGGTTGTGGGATACGGTTAGGATTTAGGGTGCGGGTTACGGTTAGTTTTACAGTTAAGGTGAGGGTTTAGGGTAATTGTTATGATTAGGGTTATAGTCAGAGTTAGGGTTTGGTTTAGGCTTAGGGTTAGGTTCATGATTCGGTTTCGGGTTAGTGTTAGAGTTAGGGTGAGAGTTAGGGTTAAGGTTTTTGCTAGGCTTTGGTGTTAGGGTTAGGGTTTGTGTTAGGGTTAGGTTTATCATTAGGGCTCAGGGGTTTCAGGTTAATGTTAGGGTTAGGGTTAGGGATAGCATTAGGGTTAGGGTTGTGGGATACGGTTAGGATTTAGGGTGCGGGTTACGGTTAGTTTTACAGTTAAGGTGAGGGTTTAGGGTAATTGTTATGATTAGGGTTATAGTCAGAGTTAGGGTTTGGTTTAGGATTAGGGTTAGGTGTAGGGTAAGAATTAGGTTTAGGTCCATGTTGTGGGTTAGACTTAGTGTTCTATTTAGGGTAAAGTTTAGGGGTAGGGTTAGGATTAGGTCTAGGGTTAGGATTAGGATTATTTTAGGGTTAGGTTCAGGGCTATTGTAAGTGTTCGGTTTAGGGTTACAGATGGACTAGTGTTATTCTTAGAGTTAGGTTTAAGGTTAGGGTTTGGGTTAGGTCTAGGTTTAGGGTTAAGGTTATGTTTAGTGTTTGGATGAAGTTCAGGATAGGGTGAGGGTTATTTTTATGGTGAGGGCTAGGGTTTGGGTTTGTGTTCAGGTTAGTGTTAAGGATAGGTTTAGGGTTCGGTTAGGGTTAGGCGTTATGTCTAGGGTCAGCGTTAGGTTAGGTTTAGGGTTAGTGTGAAGTTTAGGTTAAGGGTGAGGGTTATGGTAAGGGTTAGGATTATAGACGGTGTTAGACGTTAGGTTTAGGGTGTTAGGGTTAGGTTTATGGTTAGGGTAGATTTAAGTTTAGGTTTAATATTAGGGTTAGGGTTAGATTTGGGTTACTGTTCGTATTAGGGTTAGGGTTAGGGATAAGTTTGGGGATAGCGTTAGGTTTAGGGTTGGGGATACGGTTAAGGATTAGGGTGAGGGTTAGGGTTAGGTTTACAGTTAAGGCGAGGGTTTAGGGTAATTGTTATGGTTAGGGTTAGAGTTAGAGTTAGGCTTAGGGTTAGGGTGAAGTTTCAGTTAATAGTCAGGGTTAGGCTTAAGGTTAGAGTAGGGATAAGGTTAGTGTTTGGCTTAGGTATAGCGTTAGCGTATGGGTAGGGGTAAGGTTAGGGTTAAGGCTAGGTTTACGGTAAAGGGTAGGGCTAGCTTAGGGTTAGATTTAGAGTTAGAGTTAGTGCTAGGGTTTAGGATTATGGTTATGGTCAGGTTTAGAGTTATTGTTAGGGTTAGGGTAGAGTTAAGGTTAGGGTTAATTTAGGGTTAGAGAAAGGGTTAGGTTTAGGTCTGGGTTAGGTGTAGGATGCGGGGTAGGGTTAGGGTTAGGGGTTCATGGGAGGGTTAGTGTTAAGTTTACATTAAGCTGATGTTTTAGGGTGTTACTGTTAGGGCTAGGGTTAGCATTAGGTTTAGGGTCAGGGCTAGAGTTAGGGGATAGTTAAGGGTTAGCTTTACTTTCAGGGTTAGGGTTAGCCTTAGGTTTAGGGTGAAGTTTAGGTTAAGGATGAGGGTTAGGGTTAGGGTTAGGCATTTGGGTTAAGGTTAGGGTTAGGTTTAGGATTAGGTTTAGGGTTAGGGTTAGGTGTTTGGGTTAATGTTAGGGTCAGGTTTAGGGTTCGGCTTAGGGTTAGGGCTACAGCTGGGGTAAAGTTTAATTGAAGGGTGAGGGTTGAGCTTAGGGTTAGCGTTAGGGGTTAGGGTTAGAGCTTAGGTTAGGATTAAGTTTAGGGTTAAGGTTAGGTTTAGATTTAGGGTTAGGGTTAGTGTTAGGGTTAAGTCATGTTTAGGTTTAGGGCTAGGTGAAGGTTATAGATAGGGTTAGCTTAAGGGTTGAGGTTAGGTTTAGATGGTAAGATGAGGGTTAGTGCTAGGTTTCCATTTAAGCTGAGTGTGTAGGGTAAGTTTTAGGGTTAGGATTAGGGTTAGAGTTAGAGTTAGGGTCAGGGTTAGTTTTGAGTTTAGAGTTAGAGTTACGTTTATGGTACGGTCAGGGTTAGGGGAGATTTAGTGTGACGTTTAGTTTTAGGGTTAGGGTTACAGAGAAGTTTATGTTAAGCGAGAGGGTTGGGGTTAGGGGTTTGGGTTCAGGTCAGAGTCAGGGTTAGGGTTAGGCTTAGGGTTAGGGTTACATGTAGTGTTAGTGTTAGTTTTGCTTAGGGTTCGGGTTTGAATGAAGTTAGGGTACGCTTAGCGTTATGCTTAGGGTGAAATTCTGGTTAAGGGTGAGGGTTCGGCTCAGGGTTAGGGTTAGAGTTAGGGTCAGTGGTTAGGGTTAGGTTTAGGGTTAAGGTTAGTTTTAGGCTAAGGATTAGAGTTAGGGTTAAGGGTTACTGTTTCAGTTAGGTTTAGGTTAAGGTTATAATTAGGGTTAAGTTTAGGGTTAGGGTAAGAGTTAGAGTTACATTTAGAGTTAAGGTGAGGGTTTTGGGTAAGTGTCACCGTTAAGGTTAGGGTTAGGGCTAGGGTTAGGGTTAGAGTTAAGGTTAAGGGTTAGGGTTAGGTTTAAGTTTATGGTAGGCTTAAAGATAGGGTTAAGGTTAGGTTAGGGTTAGGGTCAGGGTTAGAATTAGAATTAGGTTTAGGGCGAGGATTAGGGTCAGAGTTATTGTAAGGGTTAGGTTTCGGGTTACAGTTGGGCCAAGGTTAAGGTGAGGGTTAGGTTTATGGGGAGGGTTAGGGTTAAAGTCAGGGTGAGTTTTAGGTTAGGGATAGGGTGAAGTTTAAGATAGGGTGAGGGTTAGGGTTATGGCTAAGGTTTGGGCTTGTTTTCAGGTTAGTGTTAAAGTTATGTTCAGGGTTAGGGTTACGTTCAGGGGTTGTGTTCAGTTTTAGGGTTAGGGTTAGATTTAAGGTTAGGGTTAATTTAGTGTTACGTTTAGGGTTAGGGTCACGGTTGTGTTAGGCTTTGTGGTTGGGGTGAGGGTTAGTTTTAGGGTTAGGGTTGGTTAGGGTTAGGATTATCGTTATGATAAGGCGTTAGGGGTTAGAGGTGTAGTTTAGGGTTAGGGTTTGGGTGAGGGTTCCGGTTAGGCCTTGCGGTTCTGGTCATGGTTAGGTTTGGTTTAGGCTTAGGGTTAGGTTCATGATTCGGTTTCGGGTTAGTGTTAGAGTTAGGGTGAGAGTTAGGGTTAAGGTTTTTGCTAGGCTTTGGTGTTAGGTTTAGGGTTTGTGTTAGGGTTAGGTTTATCATTAGGGCTCAGGGGTTTCAGGTTAATGTTAGGGTTAGGGTTAGGGATAGCATTAGGGTTAGGGTTGTGGGATACGGTTAGGATTTAGGGTGAGGGTTACGGTTAGTTTTACAGTTATGGTGAGGGTTTAGATTAATTGTTATGATTAGGGTTATAGTCAGAGTTAGGGTTTGGTTTAGGATTAGGGTTAGGTGTAGGGTAAGAATTAGGTTTAGGTCCATGTTGAGGGTTAGACTTAGTGTTCTATTTAGGGTAAAGTTTAGGGGTAGGGTTAGGATTAGGTCTAGGGTTAGGATTAGGATTATTTTAGGGTTAGGTTCAGGGCTATTGTAAGTGTTCAGTTTAGGGTTAAAGATGGACTAGCGTTATTCTTAGAGTTAGGTTTAAGGTTAGGGTTTGGGTTAGGTCTAGGTTTAGGGTTAAGGTTATGGTTAGTGTTTGGATGAAGTTCAGGATAGGGTGAGGGTTATTTTTATGGTGAGGGCTAGGGTTTGGGTTTGTGTTCAGGTTAGTGTTAAGGATAGGTTTAGGGTTCGGTTAGGGTTAGGCGTTATGTCTAGGGTCAGCGTTAGGTTAGGTTTAGGGTTAGTGTGAAGTTTAGGTTAAGGGTGAGGGTTATGATAAGGGTTAGGATTATAGACGGTGTTAGACGTTAGGTTTAGGGTGTTAGGGTTAGGTTTATGGTTAGGGTAGATTTAAGTTTAGGTTTAATATTAGGGTTAGGGTTAGATTTGGGTTACTGTTCGTATTAGGGTTAGGGTTAGGGATAAGTTTGGGGATAGCGTTAGGTTTAGGGTTGGGGATACGGTTAAGGATTAGGGTGAGGGTTAGGGTTAGGTTTACAGTTAAGGCGAGGGTTTAGGGTAATTGTTATGGTTAGGGTTAGAGTTAGAGTTAGGCTTAGGGTTAGGGTGAAGTTTCAGTTAATAGTCAGGGTTAGGCTTAAGGTTAGAGTAGGGATAAGGTTAGTGTTTGGCTTAGGTATAGCGTTAGGGTATGGGTAGGGGTAAGGTTAGGGTTAAGGCTAGGTTTACGGTAAAGGGTAGGGCTAGCTTAGGGTTAGATTTAGAGTTAGAGTTAGTCCTAGGGTTTAGGATTATGGTTATGGTCAGGTTTAGAGTTATTGTTAGGGTTAGGGTAGAGTTAAGGTTAGGGTTAATTTAGGGTTAGAGAAAGGGTTAGGTTTAGGTCTGGGTTAGGTGTAGGATGCGGGGTAGGGTTAGGGTTAGGGGTTCATGGGAGGGTTAGTGTTAAGTTTACATTAAGCTGATGTTTTAGGGTGTTACTGTTAGGGCTAGGGTTAGCATTAGGTTTAGGGTCAGGGCTAGAGTTAGGGCATAGTTAAGGGTTAGCTTTACTTTCAGGGTTAGGGTTAGCCTTAGGTTTAGGGTGAAGTTTAGGTTAAGGATGAGGGTTAGGGTTAGGGTTAGGCATTTGGGTTAAGGTTAGGGTTAGGTTTAGGATTAGGCTTAGGGTTAGGGTTAGGTGTTTGGGTTAATGTTAGGGTCAGGTTTAGGGTTCGGCTTAGGGTTAGGGCTACAGCTGGGGTAAAGTTTAATTGAAGGGTGAGGGTTGAGCTTAGGGTTAGCGTTAGGGGTTAGGGTTAGAGCTTAGGTTAGGATTAAGTTTAGGGTTAAGGTTAGGTTTAGATTTAGGGTTAGGGTTAGTGTTAGGGTTAAGTCATGTTTAGGTTTAGGGCTAGGTGAAGGTTATAGATAGGGTTAGGTTAAGGGTTGAGGTTAGGTTTAGATGGTAAGATGAGGGTTAGTGCTAGGTTTCCATTTAAGCTGAGTGTGTAGGGTAAGTTTTAGGGTTAGGATTAGGGTTAGAGTTAGAGTTAGGGTCAGGGTTAGTTTTGAGTTTAGAGTTAGGGTTACGTTTATGGTACGGTCAGGGTTAGGGGAGATTTAGTGTGACGTTTAGTTTTAGGGTTAGGGTTACAGAGAAGTTTATGTTAAGCGAGAGGGTTGGGGTTAGGGGTTTGGGTTCAGGTCAGAGTCAGGGTTAGGGTTAGGCTTAGGGTTAGGGTTACGTGTAGTGTTAGTGTTAGTTTTGCTTAGGGTTCGGGTTTGAATGAAGTTAGGGTACGCTTAGCGTTATGCTTAGGGTGAAATTCTGGTTAAGGGTGAGGGTTCGGCTCAGGGTTAGGGTTAGAGTTAGGGTCAGTGGTTAGGGTTAGGTTTAGGGTTAAGGTTAGTTTTAGGCTAAGGATTAGAGTTAGGGTTAAGGGTTACTGTTTCAGTTAGGTTTAGGTTAAGGTTATAATTAGGGTTAAGTTTAGGGTTAGGGTAAGAGTTAGAGTTACATTTAGAGTTAAGGTGAGGGTTTTGGGTAAGTGTCACCGTTAAGGTTAGGGTTAGGGCTAGGGTTAGGGTTAGAGTTAAGGTTAAGGGTTAGGGTTAGGTTTAAGTTTATGGTAGGCTTAAAGATAGGGTTAAGGTTAGGTTAGGGTTAGGGTCAGGGTTAGAATTAGAATTAGGTTTAGGGCGAGGATTAGGGTCAGAGTTATTGTAAGGGTTAGGTTTCGGGTTACAGTTGGGCCAAGGTTAAGGTGAGGGTTAGGTTTATGGGGAGGGTTAGGGTTAAAGTCAGGGTGAGTTTTAGGTTAGGGATAGGGTGAAGTTTAAGATAGGGTGAGGGTTAGGGTTATGGCTAAGGTTTGGGCTTGTTTTCAGGTTAGTGTTAAAGTTATGTTCAGGGTTAGGGTTACGTTCAGGGGTTGTGTTCAGTTTTAGGGTTAGGGTTAGATTTAAGGTTAGGGTTAATTTAGTGTTACGTTTAGGGTTAGGGTCACGGTTGTGTTAGGCTTTGTGGTTGGGGTGAGGGTTAGTTTTAGGGTTAGGGTTGGTTAGGGTTAGGATTATCGTTATGATAAGGCGTTAGGGGTTAGAGGTGTAGTTTAGGGTTAGGGTTTGGGTGAGGGTTCCGGTTAGGCCTTGCGGTTCTGGTCATGGTTAGGTTTGGTTTAGGCTTAGGGTTAGGTTCATGATTCGGTTTCGGGTTAGTGTTAGAGTTAGGGTGAGAGTTAGTGTTAAGGTTTTTGCTAGGCTTTGGTGTTAGGGTTAGGGTTTGTGTTAGGGTTAGGTTTATCATTAGGGCTCAGGGGTTTCAGGTTAATGTTAGGGTTAGGGTTAGGGATAGCATTAGGGTTAAGGTTGTGGGATACGGTTAGGATTTAGGGTGCGGGTTACGGTTAGTTTTACAGTTAAGGTGAGGGTTTAGGGTAATTGTTATGATTAGGGTTATAGTCAGAGTTAGGGTTTGGTTTAGGCTTAGGGTTAGGTTCATGATTCGGTTTCGGGTTAGTGTTAGAGTTAGGGTGAGAGTTAGGGTTAAGGTTTTTGCTAGGCTTTGGTGTTAGGGTTAGGGTTTGTGTTAGGGTTAGGTTTATCATTAGGGCTCAGGGGTTTCAGGTTAATGTTAGGGTTAGGGTTAGGGATAGCATTAGGGTTAGGGTTGTGGGATACGGTTAGGATTTAGGGTGCGGGTTACGGTTAGTTTTACAGTTAAGGTGAGGGTTTAGGGTAATTGTTATGATTAGGGTTATAGTCAGAGTTAGGGTTTGGTTTAGGATTAGGGTTAGGTGTAGGGTAAGAATTAGGTTTAGGTCCATGTTGTGGGTTAGACTTAGTGTTCTATTTAGGGTAAAGTTTAGGGGTAGGGTTAGGATTAGGTCTAGGGTTAGGATTAGGATTATTTTAGGGTTAGGTTCAGGGCTATTGTAAGTGTTCGGTTTAGGTTTACAGATGGACTAGTGTTATTCTTAGAGTTAGGTTTAAGGTTAGGGTTTGGGTTAGGTCTAGGTTTAGGGTTAAGGTTATGTTTAGTGTTTGGATGAAGTTCAGGATAGGGTGAGGGTTATTTTTATGGTGAGGGCTAGGGTTTGGGTTTGTGTTCAGGTTAGTGTTAAGGATAGGTTTAGGGTTCGGTTAGGGTTAGGCGTTATGTCTAGGGTCAGCGTTAGGTTAGGTTTAGGGTTAGTGTGAAGTTTAGGTTAAGGGTGAGGGTTATGGTAAGGGTTAGGATTATAGACGGTGTTAGACGTTAGGTTTAGGGTGTTAGGGTTAGGTTTATGGTTAGGGTAGATTTAAGTTTAGGTTTAATATTAGGGTTAGGGTTAGATTTGGGTTACTGTTCGTATTAGGGTTAGGGTTAGGGATAAGTTTGGGGATAGCGTTAGGTTTAGGGTTGGGGATACGGTTAAGGATTAGGGTGAGGGTTAGGGTTAGGTTTACAGTTAAGGCGAGGGTTTAGGGTAATTGTTATGGTTAGGGTTAGAGTTAGAGTTAGGCTTAGGGTTAGGGTGAAGTTTCAGTTAATAGTCAGGGTTAGGCTTAAGGTTAGAGTAGGGTTAAGGTTAGTGTTTGGCTTAGGTATAGCGTTAGCGTATGGGTAGGGGTAAGGTTAGGGTTAAGGCTAGGTTTACGGTAAAGGGTAGGGCTAGCTTAGGGTTAGATTTAGAGTTAGAGTTAGTGCTAGGGTTTAGGATTATGGTTATGGTCAGGTTTAGAGTTATTGTTAGGGTTAGGGTAGAGTTAAGGTTAGGGTTAATTTAGGGTTAGAGAAAGGGTTAGGTTTAGGTCTGGGTTAGGTGTAGGATGCGGGGTAGGGTTAGGGTTAGGGGTTCATGGGAGGGTTAGTGTTAAGTTTACATTAAGCTGATGTTTTAGGGTGTTACTGTTAGGGCTAGGGTTAGCATTAGGTTTAGGGTCAGGGCTAGAGTTAGGGGATAGTTAAGGGTTAGCTTTACTTTCAGGGTTAGGGTTAGCCTTAGGTTTAGGGTGAAGTTTAGGTTAAGGATGAGGGTTAGGGTTAGGGTTAGGCATTTGGGTTAAGGTTAGGGTTAGGTTTAGGATTAGGTTTAGGGTTAGGGTTAGGTGTTTGGGTTAATGTTAGGGTCAGGTTTAGGGTTCGGCTTAGGGTTAGGGCTACAGCTGGGGTAAAGTTTAATTGAAGGGTGAGGGTTGAGCTTAGGGTTAGCGTTAGGGGTTAGGGTTAGAGCTTAGGTTAGGATTAAGTTTAGGGTTAAGGTTAGGTTTAGATTTAGGGTTAGGGTTAGTGTTAGGGTTAAGTCATGTTTAGGTTTAGGGCTAGGTGAAGGTTATAGATAGGGTTAGCTTAAGGGTTGAGGTTAGGTTTAGATGGTAAGATGAGGGTTAGTGCTAGGTTTCCATTTAAGCTGAGTGTGTAGGGTAAGTTTTAGGGTTAGGATTAGGGTTAGAGTTAGAGTTAGGGTCAGGGTTAGTTTTGAGTTTAGAGTTAGAGTTACGTTTATGGTACGGTCAGGGTTAGGGGAGATTTAGTGTGACGTTTAGTTTTAGGGTTAGGGTTACAGAGAAGTTTATGTTAAGCGAGAGGGTTGGGGTTAGGGGTTTGGGTTCAGGTCAGAGTCAGGGTTAGGGTTAGGCTTAGGGTTAGGGTTACATGTAGTGTTAGTGTTAGTTTTGCTTAGGGTTCGGGTTTGAATGAAGTTAGGGTACGCTTAGCGTTATGCTTAGGGTGAAATTCTGGTTAAGGGTGAGGGTTCGGCTCAGGGTTAGGGTTAGAGTTAGGGTCAGTGGTTAGGGTTAGGTTTAGGGTTAAGGTTAGTTTTAGGCTAAGGATTAGAGTTAGGGTTAAGGGTTACTGTTTCAGTTAGGTTTAGGTTAAGGTTATAATTAGGGTTAAGTTTAGGGTTAGGGTAAGAGTTAGAGTTACATTTAGAGTTAAGGTGAGGGTTTTGGGTAAGTGTCACCGTTAAGGTTAGGGTTAGGGCTAGGGTTAGGGTTAGAGTTAAGGTTAAGGGTTAGGGTTAGGTTTAAGTTTATGGTAGGCTTAAAGATAGGGTTAAGGTTAGGTTAGGGTTAGGGTCAGGGTTAGAATTAGAATTAGGTTTAGGGCGAGGATTAGGGTCAGAGTTATTGTAAGGGTTAGGTTTCGGGTTACAGTTGGGCCAAGGTTAAGGTGAGGGTTAGGTTTATGGGGAGGGTTAGGGTTAAAGTCAGGGTGAGTTTTAGGTTAGGGATAGGGTGAAGTTTAAGATAGGGTGAGGGTTAGGGTTATGGCTAAGGTTTGGGCTTGTTTTCAGGTTAGTGTTAAAGTTATGTTCAGGGTTAGGGTTACGTTCAGGGGTTGTGTTCAGTTTTAGGGTTAGGGTTAGATTTAAGGTTAGGGTTAATTTAGTGTTACGTTTAGGGTTAGGGTCACGGTTGTGTTAGGCTTTGTGGTTGGGGTGAGGGTTAGTTTTAGGGTTAGGGTTGGTTAGGGTTAGGATTATCGTTATGATAAGGCGTTAGGGGTTAGAGGTGTAGTTTAGGGTTAGGGTTTGGGTGAGGGTTCCGGTTAGGCCTTGCGGTTCTGGTCATGGTTAGGTTTGGTTTAGGCTTAGGGTTAGGTTCATGATTCGGTTTCGGGTTAGTGTTAGAGTTAGGGTGAGAGTTAGGGTTAAGGTTTTTGCTAGGCTTTGGTGTTAGGTTTAGGGTTTGTGTTAGGGTTAGGTTTATCATTAGGGCTCAGGGGTTTCAGGTTAATGTTAGGGTTAGGGTTAGGGATAGCATTAGGGTTAGGGTTGTGGGATACGGTTAGGATTTAGGGTGAGGGTTACGGTTAGTTTTACAGTTATGGTGAGGGTTTAGATTAATTGTTATGATTAGGGTTATAGTCAGAGTTAGGGTTTGGTTTAGGATTAGGGTTAGGTGTAGGGTAAGAATTAGGTTTAGGTCCATGTTGAGGGTTAGACTTAGTGTTCTATTTAGGGTAAAGGTTAGGGGTAGGGTTAGGATTAGGTCTAGGGTTAGGATTAGGATTATTTTAGGGTTAGGTTCAGGGCTATTGTAAGTGTTCAGTTTAGGGTTAAAGATGGACTAGCGTTATTCTTAGAGTTAGGTTTAAGGTTAGGGTTTGGGTTAGGTCTAGGTTTAGGGTTAAGGTTATGGTTAGTGTTTGGATGAAGTTCAGGATAGGGTGAGGGTTATTTTTATGGTGAGGGCTAGGGTTTGGGTTTGTGTTCAGGTTAGTGTTAAGGATAGGTTTAGGGTTCGGTTAGGGTTAGGCGTTATGTCTAGGGTCAGCGTTAGGTTAGGTTTAGGGTTAGTGTGAAGTTTAGGTTAAGGGTGAGGGTTATGATAAGGGTTAGGATTATAGACGGTGTTAGACGTTAGGTTTAGGGTGTTAGGGTTAGGTTTATGGTTAGGGTAGATTTAAGTTTAGGTTTAATATTAGGGTTAGGGTTAGATTTGGGTTACTGTTCGTATTAGGGTTAGGGTTAGGGATAAGTTTGGGGATAGCGTTAGGTTTAGGGTTGGGGATACGGTTAAGGATTAGGGTGAGGGTTAGGGTTAGGTTTACAGTTAAGGCGAGGGTTTAGGGTAATTGTTATGGTTAGGGTTAGAGTTAGAGTTAGGCTTAGGGTTAGGGTGAAGTTTCAGTTAATAGTCAGGGTTAGGCTTAAGGTTAGAGTAGGGATAAGGTTAGTGTTTGGCTTAGGTATAGCGTTAGGGTATGGGTAGGGGTAAGGTTAGGGTTAAGGCTAGGTTTACGGTAAAGGGTAGGGCTAGCTTAGGGTTAGATTTAGAGTTAGAGTTAGTCCTAGGGTTTAGGATTATGGTTATGGTCAGGTTTAGAGTTATTGTTAGGGTTAGGGTAGAGTTAAGGTTAGGGTTAATTTAGGGTTAGAGAAAGGGTTAGGTTTAGGTCTGGGTTAGGTGTAGGATGCGGGGTAGGGTTAGGGTTAGGGGTTCATGGGAGGGTTAGTGTTAAGTTTACATTAAGCTGATGTTTTAGGGTGTTACTGTTAGGGCTAGGGTTAGCATTAGGTTTAGGGTCAGGGCTAGAGTTAGGGGATAGTTAAGGGTTAGCTTTACTTTCAGGGTTAGGGTTAGCCTTAGGTTTAGGGTGAAGTTTAGGTTAAGGATGAGGGTTAGGGTTAGGGTTAGGCATTTGGGTTAAGGTTAGGGTTAGGTTTAGGATTAGGCTTAGGGTTAGGGTTAGGTGTTTGGGTTAATGTTAGGGTCAGGTTTAGGGTTCGGCTTAGGGTTAGGGCTACAGCTGGGGTAAAGTTTAATTGAAGGGTGAGGGTTGAGCTTAGGGTTAGCGTTAGGGGTTAGGGTTAGAGCTTAGGTTAGGATTAAGTTTAGGGTTAAGGTTAGGTTTAGATTTAGGGTTAGGGTTAGTGTTAGGGTTAAGTCATGTTTAGGTTTAGGGCTAGGTGAAGGTTATAGATAGGGTTAGGTTAAGGGTTGAGGTTAGGTTTAGATGGTAAGATGAGGGTTAGTGCTAGGTTTCCATTTAAGCTGAGTGTGTAGGGTAAGTTTTAGGGTTAGGATTAGGGTTAGAGTTAGAGTTAGGGTCAGGGTTAGTTTTGAGTTTAGAGTTAGGGTTACGTTTATGGTACGGTCAGGGTTAGGGGAGATTTAGTGTGACGTTTAGTTTTAGGGTTAGGGTTACAGAGAAGTTTATGTTAAGCGAGAGGGTTGGGGTTAGGGGTTTGGGTTCAGGTCAGAGTCAGGGTTAGGGTTAGGCTTAGGGTTAGGGTTACGTGTAGTGTTAGTGTTAGTTTTGCTTAGGGTTCGGGTTTGAATGAAGTTAGGGTACGCTTAGCGTTATGCTTAGGGTGAAATTCTGGTTAAGGGTGAGGGTTCGGCTCAGGGTTAGGGTTAGAGTTAGGGTCAGTGGTTAGGGTTAGGTTTAGGGTTAAGGTTAGTTTTAGGCTAAGGATTAGAGTTAGGGTTAAGGGTTACTGTTTCAGTTAGGTTTAGGTTAAGGTTATAATTAGGGTTAAGTTTAGGGTTAGGGTAAGAGTTAGAGTTACATTTACAGTTAAGGTGAGGGTTTTGGGTAAGTGTCACCGTTAAGGTTAGGGTTAGGGCTAGGGTTAGGGTTAGAGTTAAGGTTAAGGGTTAGGGTTAGGTTTAAGTTTATGGTAGGCTTAAAGATAGGGTTAAGGTTAGGTTAGGGTTAGGGTCAGGGTTAGAATTAGAATTAGGTTTAGGGCGAGGATTAGGGTCAGAGTTATTGTAAGGGTTAGGTTTCGGGTTACAGTTGGGCCAAGGTTAAGGTGAGGGTTAGGTTTATGGGGAGGGTTAGGGTTAAAGTCAGGGTGAGTTTTAGGTTAGGGATAGGGTGAAGTTTAAGATAGGGTGAGGGTTAGGGTTATGGCTAAGGTTTGGGCTTGTTTTCAGGTTAGTGTTAAAGTTATGTTCAGGGTTAGGGTTACGTTCAGGGGTTGTGTTCAGTTTTAGGGTTAGGGTTAGATTTAAGGTTAGGGTTAATTTAGTGTTACGTTTAGGGTTAGGGTCACGGTTGTGTTAGGCTTTGTGGTTGGGGTGAGGGTTAGTTTTAGGGTTAGGGTTGGTTAGGGTTAGGATTATCGTTATGATAAGGCGTTAGGGGTTAGAGGTGTAGTTTAGGGTTAGGGTTTGGGTGAGGGTTCCGGTTAGGCCTTGCGGTTCTGGTCATGGTTAGGTTTGGTTTAGGCTTAGGGTTAGGTTCATGATTCGGTTTCGGGTTAGTGTTAGAGTTAGGGTGAGAGTTAGGGTTAAGGTTTTTGCTAGGCTTTGGTGTTAGGGTTAGGGTTTGTGTTAGGGTTAGGTTTATCATTAGGGCTCAGGGGTTTCAGGTTAATGTTAGGGTTAGGGTTAGGGATAGCATTAGGGTTAGGGTTGTGGGATACGGTTAGGATTTAGGGTGAGGGTTACGGTTAGTTTTACAGTTATGGTGAGGGTTTAGATTAATTGTTATGATTAGGGTTATAGTCAGAGTTAGGGTTTGGTTTAGGATTAGGGTTAGGTGTAGGGTAAGAATTAGGTTTAGGTCCATGTTGAGGGTTAGACTTAGTGTTCTATTTAGGGTAAAGGTTAGGGGTAGGGTTAGGATTAGGTCTAGGGTTAGGATTAGGATTATTTTAGGGTTAGGTTCAGGGCTATTGTAAGTGTTCAGTTTAGGGTTAAAGATGGACTAGCGTTATTCTTAGAGTTAGGTTTAAGGTTAGGGTTTGGGTTAGGTCTAGGTTTAGGGTTAAGGTTATGGTTAGTGTTTGGATGAAGTTCAGGATAGGGTGAGGGTTATTTTTATGGTGAGGGCTAGGGTTTGGGTTTGTGTTCAGGTTAGTGTTAAGGATAGGTTTAGGGTTCGGTTAGGGTTAGGCGTTATGTCTAGGGTCAGCGTTAGGTTAGGTTTAGGGTTAGTGTGAAGTTTAGGTTAAGGGTGAGGGTTATGATAAGGGTTAGGATTATAGACGGTGTTAGACGTTAGGTTTAGGGTGTTAGGGTTAGGTTTATGGTTAGGGTAGATTTAAGTTTAGGTTTAATATTAGGGTTAGGGTTAGATTTGGGTTACTGTTCGTATTAGGGTTAGGGTTAGGGATAAGTTTGGGGATAGCGTTAGGTTTAGGGTTGGGGATACGGTTAAGGATTAGGGTGAGGGTTAGGGTTAGGTTTACAGTTAAGGCGAGGGTTTAGGGTAATTGTTATGGTTAGGGTTAGAGTTAGAGTTAGGCTTAGGGTTAGGGTGAAGTTTCAGTTAATAGTCAGGGTTAGGCTTAAGGTTAGAGTAGGGATAAGGTTAGTGTTTGGCTTAGGTATAGCGTTAGGGTATGGGTAGGGGTAAGGTTAGGGTTAAGGCTAGGTTTACGGTAAAGGGTAGGGCTAGCTTAGGGTTAGATTTAGAGTTAGAGTTAGTCCTAGGGTTTAGGATTATGGTTATGGTCAGGTTTAGAGTTATTGTTAGGGTTAGGGTAGAGTTAAGGTTAGGGTTAATTTAGGGTTAGAGAAAGGGTTAGGTTTAGGTCTGGGTTAGGTGTAGGATGCGGGGTAGGGTTAGGGTTAGGGGTTCATGGGAGGGTTAGTGTTAAGTTTACATTAAGCTGATGTTTTTGGGTGTTACTGTTAGGGCTAGGGTTAGCATTAGGTTTAGGGTCAGGGCTAGAGTTAGGGGATAGTTAAGGGTTAGCTTTACTTTCAGGGTTAGGGTTAGCCTTAGGTTTAGGGTGAAGTTTAGGTTAAGGATGAGGGTTAGGGTTAGGGTTAGGCATTTGGGTTAAGGTTAGGGTTAGGTTTAGGATTAGGCTTAGGGTTAGGGTTAGGTGTTTGGGTTAATGTTAGGGTCAGGTTTAGGGTTCGGCTTAGGGTTAGGGCTACAGCTGGGGTAAAGTTTAATTGAAGGGTGAGGGTTGAGCTTAGGGTTAGCGTTAGGGGTTAGGGTTAGAGCTTAGGTTAGGATTAAGTTTAGGGTTAAGGTTAGGTTTAGATTTAGGGTTAGGGTTAGTGTTAGGGTTAAGTCATGTTTAGGTTTAGGGCTAGGTGAAGGTTATAGATAGGGTTAGGTTAAGGGTTGAGGTTAGGTTTAGATGGTAAGATGAGGGTTAGTGCTAGGTTTCCATTTAAGCTGAGTGTGTAGGGTAAGTTTTAGGGTTAGGATTAGGGTTAGAGTTAGAGTTAGAGTTAGGGTCAGGGTTAGTTTTGAGTTTAGAGTTAGGGTTACGTTTATGGTACGGTCAGGGTTAGGGGAGATTTAGTGTGACGTTTAGTTTTAGGGTTAGGGTTACAGAGAAGTTTATGTTAAGCGAGAGGGTTGGGGTTAGGGGTTTGGGTTCAGGTCAGAGTCAGGGTTAGGGTTAGGTTTAGGGTTAGGGTTACGTGTAGTGTTAGTGTTAGTTTTGCTTAGGGTTCGGGTTTGAATGAAGTTAGGGTACGCTTAGCGTTATGCTTAGGGTGAAATTCTGGTTAAGGGTGAGGGTTCGGCTCAGGGTTAGGGTTAGAGTTAGGGTCAGTGGTTAGGGTTAGGTTTAGGGTTAAGGTTAGTTTTAGGCTAAGGATTAGGATTAGAGTTAGGGTTAAGGGTTACTGTTTCAGTTAGGTTTAGGTTAAGGTTATAATTAGGGTTAAGTTTAGGGTTAGGGTAAGAGTTAGAGTTACATTTACAGTTAAGGTGAGGGTTCTGGGTAAGTGTTACCGTTAAGGTTAGGGTTAGGGCTAGGGTTAGGGTTAGAGTTAAGGTTAAGGGTTAGGGTTAGGTTTAAGTTTATGGTAGGCTTAAAGATAGGGTTAAGGTTAGGTTAGGGTTAGGGTCAGGGTTAGAATTAGAATTAGGTTTAGGGCGAGGATTAGGGTCAGAGTTATTGTAAGGGTTAGGTTTCGGGTTACAGGTGGGCCAAGGTTAAGGTGAGGGTTAGGTTTATGGGGAGGGTTAGGGTTAAAGTCAGGGTGGTTTTAGGTTAGGGATAGGGTGAAGTTTAAGATAGGGTGAGGGTTAGGGTTATGGCTAAGGTTTGGGCTTGTTTTCAGGTTAGTGTTAAGGTTATGTTCAGGGTTAGGGTTACGTTCAGGGGTTGTGTTCAGTTTTAGGGTTAGGGTTAGATTTAACGTTAGGGTTAAGTTTAGTGTTACGTTTAGGGTTAGGGTCACGGTTCTGTTAGGCTTTGTGGTTGGGGTGAGGGTTAGTTTTAGGGTTAGGGTTGGTTAGGGTTAGGATTATCGTTATGATAAGGCGTTAGGGGTTAGAGGTGTAGTTTAGGGTTAGGGTTTGGGTGAGGGTTCCGGTTAGGCCTTGCGGTTCTGGTCATGGTTAGGTTTGGTTTAGGCTTAGGGTTAGGTTCATGATTCGGTTTCGGGTTAGTGTTAGAGTTAGGGTGAGAGTTAGTGTTAAGGTTTTTGCTAGGCTTTGGTGTTAGGGTTAGGGTTTGTGTTAGGGTTAGGTTTATCATTAGGGCTCAGGGGTTTCAGGTTAATGTTAGGGTTAGGGTTAGGGATAGCATTAGGGTTAAGGTTGTGGGATACGGTTAGGATTTAGGGTGCGGGTTACGGTTAGTTTTACAGTTAAGGTGAGGGTTTAGGGTAATTGTTATGATTAGGGTTATAGTCAGAGTTAGGGTTTGGTTTAGGCTTAGGGTTAGGTTCATGATTCGGTTTCGGGTTAGTGTTAGAGTTAGGGTGAGAGTTAGTGTTAAGGTTTTTGCTAGGCTTTGGTGTTAGGGTTAGGGTTTGTGTTAGGGTTAGGTTTATCATTAGGGCTCAGGGGTTTCAGGTTAATGTTAGGGTTAGGGTTAGGGATAGCATTAGGGTTAGGGTTGTGGGATACGGTTAGGATTTAGGGTGCGGGTTACGGTTAGTTTTACAGTTAAGGTGAGGGTTTAGGGTAATTGTTATGATTAGGGTTATAGTCAGAGTTAGGGTTTGGTTTAGGATTAGGGTTAGGTGTAGGGTAAGAATTAGGTTTAGGTCCATGTTGTGGGTTAGACTTAGTGTTCTATTTAGGGTAAAGTTTAGGGGTAGGGTTAGGATTAGGTCTAGGGTTAGGATTAGGATTATTTTAGGGTTAGGTTCAGGGCTATTGTAAGTGTTCGGTTTAGGGTTACAGATGGACTAGTGTTATTCTTAGAGTTAGGTTTAAGGTTAGGGTTTGGGTTAGGTCTAGGTTTAGGGTTAAGGTTATGTTTAGTGTTTGGATGAAGTTCAGGATAGGGTGAGGGTTATTTTTATGGTGAGGGCTAGGGTTTGGGTTTGTGTTCAGGTTAGTGTTAAGGATAGGTTTAGGGTTCGGTTAGGGTTAGGCGTTATGTCTAGGGTCAGCGTTAGGTTAGGTTTAGGGTTAGTGTGAAGTTTAGGTTAAGGGTGAGGGTTATGGTAAGGGTTAGGATTATAGACGGTGTTAGACGTTAGGTTTAGGGTGTTAGGGTTAGGTTTATGGTTAGGGTAGATTTAAGTTTAGGTTTAATATTAGGGTTAGGGTTAGATTTGGGTTACTGTTCGTATTAGGGTTAGGGTTAGGGATAAGTTTGGGGATAGCGTTAGGTTTAGGGTTGGGGATACGGTTAAGGATTAGGGTGAGGGTTAGGGTTAGGTTTACAGTTAAGGCGAGGGTTTAGGGTAATTGTTATGGTTAGGGTTAGAGTTAGAGTTAGGCTTAGGGTTAGGGTGAAGTTTCAGTTAATAGTCAGGGTTAGGCTTAAGGTTAGAGTAGGGTTAAGGTTAGTGTTTGGCTTAGGTATAGCGTTAGCGTATGGGTAGGGGTAAGGTTAGGGTTAAGGCTAGGTTTACGGTAAAGGGTAGGGCTAGCTTAGGGTTAGATTTAGAGTTAGAGTTAGTGCTAGGGTTTAGGATTATGGTTATGGTCAGGTTTAGAGTTATTGTTAGGGTTAGGGTAGAGTTAAGGTTAGGGTTAATTTAGGGTTAGAGAAAGGGTTAGGTTTAGGTCTGGGTTAGGTGTAGGATGCGGGGTAGGGTTAGGGTTAGGGGTTCATGGGAGGGTTAGTGTTAAGTTTACATTAAGCTGATGTTTTAGGGTGTTACTGTTAGGGCTAGGGTTAGCATTAGGTTTAGGGTCAGGGCTAGAGTTAGGGGATAGTTAAGGGTTAGCTTTACTTTCAGGGTTAGGGTTAGCCTTAGGTTTAGGGTGAAGTTTAGGTTAAGGATGAGGGTTAGGGTTAGGGTTAGGCATTTGGGTTAAGGTTAGGGTTAGGTTTAGGATTAGGTTTAGGGTTAGGGTTAGGTGTTTGGGTTAATGTTAGGGTCAGGTTTAGGGTTCGGCTTAGGGTTAGGGCTACAGCTGGGGTAAAGTTTAATTGAAGGGTGAGGGTTGAGCTTAGGGTTAGCGTTAGGGGTTAGGGTTAGAGCTTAGGTTAGGATTAAGTTTAGGGTTAAGGTTAGGTTTAGATTTAGGGTTAGGGTTAGTGTTAGGGTTAAGTCATGTTTAGGTTTAGGGCTAGGTGAAGGTTATAGATAGGGTTAGCTTAAGGGTTGAGGTTAGGTTTAGATGGTAAGATGAGGGTTAGTGCTAGGTTTCCATTTAAGCTGAGTGTGTAGGGTAAGATTTAGGGTTAGGATTAGGGTTAGAGTTAGAGTTAGGGTCAGGGTTAGTTTTGAGTTTAGAGTTAGAGTTACGTTTATGGTACGGTCAGGGTTAGGGGAGATTTAGTGTGACGTTTAGTTTTAGGGTTAGGGTTACAGAGAAGTTTATGTTAAGCGAGAGGGTTGGGGTTAGGGGTTTGGGTTCAGGTCAGAGTCAGGGTTAGGGTTAGGCTTAGGGTTAGGGTTACATGTAGTGTTAGTGTTAGTTTTGCTTAGGGTTCGGGTTTGAATGAAGTTAGGGTACGCTTAGCGTTATGCTTAGGGTGAAATTCTGGTTAAGGGTGAGGGTTCGGCTCAGGGTTAGGGTTAGAGTTAGGGTCAGTGGTTAGGGTTAGGTTTAGGGTTAAGGTTAGTTTTAGGCTAAGGATTAGAGTTAGGGTTAAGGGTTACTGTTTCAGTTAGGTTTAGGTTAAGGTTATAATTAGGGTTAAGTTTAGGGTTAGGGTAAGAGTTAGAGTTACATTTACAGTTAAGGTGAGGGTTTTGGGTAAGTGTCACCGTTAAGGTTAGGGTTAGGGCTAGGGTTAGGGTTAGAGTTAAGGTTAAGGGTTAGGGTTAGGTTTAAGTTTATGGTAGGCTTAAAGATAGGGTTAAGGTTAGGTTAGGGTTAGGGTCAGGGTTAGAATTAGAATTAGGTTTAGGGCGAGGATTAGGGTCAGAGTTATTGTAAGGGTTAGGTTTCGGGTTACAGTTGGGCCAAGGTTAAGGTGAGGGTTAGGTTTATGGGGAGGGTTAGGGTTAAAGTCAGGGTGAGTTTTAGGTTAGGGATAGGGTGAAGTTTAAGATAGGGTGAGGGTTAGGGTTATGGCTAAGGTTTGGGCTTGTTTTCAGGTTAGTGTTAAAGTTATGTTCAGGGTTAGGGTTACGTTCAGGGGTTGTGTTCAGTTTTAGGGTTAGGGTTAGATTTAAGGTTAGGGTTAATTTAGTGTTACGTTTAGGGTTAGGGTCACGGTTGTGTTAGGCTTTGTGGTTGGGGTGAGGGTTAGTTTTAGGGTTAGGGTTGGTTAGGGTTAGGATTATCGTTATGATAAGGCGTTAGGGGTTAGAGGTGTAGTTTAGGGTTAGGGTTTGGGTGAGGGTTCCGGTTAGGCCTTGCGGTTCTGGTCATGGTTAGGTTTGGTTTAGGCTTAGGGTTAGGTTCATGATTCGGTTTCGGGTTAGTGTTAGAGTTAGGGTGAGAGTTAGGGTTAAGGTTTTTGCTAGGCTTTGGTGTTAGGTTTAGGGTTTGTGTTAGGGTTAGGTTTATCATTAGGGCTCAGGGGTTTCAGGTTAATGTTAGGGTTAGGGTTAGGGATAGCATTAGGGTTAGGGTTGTGGGATACGGTTAGGATTTAGGGTGAGGGTTACGGTTAGTTTTACAGTTATGGTGAGGGTTTAGATTAATTGTTATGATTAGGGTTATAGTCAGAGTTAGGGTTTGGTTTAGGATTAGGGTTAGGTGTAGGGTAAGAATTAGGTTTAGGTCCATGTTGAGGGTTAGACTTAGTGTTCTATTTAGGGTAAAGGTTAGGGGTAGGGTTAGGATTAGGTCTAGGGTTAGGATTAGGATTATTTTAGGGTTAGGTTCAGGGCTATTGTAAGTGTTCAGTTTAGGGTTAAAGATGGACTAGCGTTATTCTTAGAGTTAGGTTTAAGGTTAGGGTTTGGGTTAGGTCTAGGTTTAGGGTTAAGGTTATGGTTAGTGTTTGGATGAAGTTCAGGATAGGGTGAGGGTTATTTTTATGGTGAGGGCTAGGGTTTGGGTTTGTGTTCAGGTTAGTGTTAAGGATAGGTTTAGGGTTCGGTTAGGGTTAGGCGTTATGTCTAGGGTCAGCGTTAGGTTAGGTTTAGGGTTAGTGTGAAGTTTAGGTTAAGGGTGAGGGTTATGGTAAGGGTTAGGATTATAGACGGTGTTAGACGTTAGGTTTAGGGTGTTAGGGTTAGGTTTATGGTTAGGGTAGATTTAAGTTTAGGTTTAATATTAGGGTTAGGGTTAGATTTGGGTTACTGTTCGTATTAGGGTTAGGGTTAGGGATAAGTTTGGGGATAGCGTTAGGTTTAGGGTTGGGGATACGGTTAAGGATTAGGGTGAGGGTTAGGGTTAGGTTTACAGTTAAGGCGAGGGTTTAGGGTAATTGTTATGGTTAGGGTTAGAGTTAGAGTTAGGCTTAGGGTTAGGGTGAAGTTTCAGTTAATAGTCAGGGTTAGGCTTAAGGTTAGAGTAGGGTTAAGGTTAGTGTTTGGCTTAGGTATAGCGTTAGCGTATGGGTAGGGGTAAGGTTAGGGTTAAGGCTAGGTTTACGGTAAAGGGTAGGGCTAGCTTAGGGTTAGATTTAGAGTTAGAGTTAGTCCTAGGGTTTAGGATTATGGTTATGGTCAGGTTTAGAGTTATTGTTAGGGTTAGGGTAGAGTTAAGGTTAGGGTTAATTTAGGGTTAGAGAAAGGGTTAGGTTTAGGTCTGGGTTAGGTGTAGGATGCGGGGTAGGGTTAGGGTTAGGGGTTCATGGGAGGGTTAGTGTTAAGTTTACATTAAGCTGATGTTTTAGGGTGTTACTGTTAGGGCTAGGGTTAGCATTAGGTTTAGGGTCAGGGCTAGAGTTAGGGGATAGTTAAGGGTTAGCTTTACTTTCAGGGTTAGGGTTAGCCTTAGGTTTAGGGTGAAGTTTAGGTTAAGGATGAGGGTTAGGGTTAGGGTTAGGCATTTGGGTTAAGGTTAGGGTTAGGTTTAGGATTAGGTTTAGGGTTAGGGTTAGGTGTTTGGGTTAATGTTAGGGTCAGGTTTAGGGTTCGGCTTAGGGTTAGGGCTACAGCTGGGGTAAAGTTTAATTGAAGGGTGAGGGTTGAGCTTAGGGTTAGCGTTAGGGGTTAGGGTTAGAGCTTAGGTTAGGATTAAGTTTAGGGTTAAGGTTAGGTTTAGATTTAGGGTTAGGGTTAGTGTTAGGGTTAAGTCATGTTTAGGTTTAGGGCTAGGTGAAGGTTATAGATAGGGTTAGCTTAAGGGTTGAGGTTAGGTTTAGATGGTAAGATGAGGGTTAGTGCTAGGTTTCCATTTAAGCTGAGTGTGTAGGGTAAGTTTTAGGGTTAGGATTAGGGTTAGAGTTAGAGTTAGGGTCAGGGTTAGTTTTGAGTTTAGAGTTAGAGTTACGTTTATGGTACGGTCAGGGTTAGGGGAGATTTAGTGTGACGTTTAGTTTTAGGGTTAGGGTTACAGAGAAGTTTATGTTAAGCGAGAGGGTTGGGGTTAGGGGTTTGGGTTCAGGTCAGAGTCAGGGTTAGGGTTAGGCTTAGGGTTAGGGTTACATGTAGTGTTAGTGTTAGTTTTGCTTAGGGTTCGGGTTTGAATGAAGTTAGGGTACGCTTAGCGTTATGCTTAGGGTGAAATTCTGGTTAAGGGTGAGGGTTCGGCTCAGGGTTAGGGTTAGAGTTAGGGTCAGTGGTTAGGGTTAGGTTTAGGGTTAAGGTTAGTTTTAGGCTAAGGATTAGAGTTAGGGTTAAGGGTTACTGTTTCAGTTAGGTTTAGGTTAAGGTTATAATTAGGGTTAAGTTTAGGGTTAGGGTAAGAGTTAGAGTTACATTTACAGTTAAGGTGAGGGTTTTGGGTAAGTGTCACCGTTAAGGTTAGGGTTAGGGCTAGGGTTAGGGTTAGAGTTAAGGTTAAGGGTTAGGGTTAGGTTTAAGTTTATGGTAGGCTTAAAGATAGGGTTAAGGTTAGGTTAGGGTTAGGGTCAGGGTTAGAATTAGAATTAGGTTTAGGGCGAGGATTAGGGTCAGAGTTATTGTAAGGGTTAGGTTTCGGGTTACAGGTGGGCCAAGGTTAAGGTGAGGGTTAGGTTTATGGGGAGGGTTAGGGTTAAAGTCAGGGTGAGTTTTAGGTTAGGGATAGGGTGAAGTTTAAGATAGGGTGAGGGTTAGGGTTATGGCTAAGGTTTGGGCTTGTTTTCAGGTTAGTGTTAAGGTTATGTTCAGGGTTAGGGTTACGTTCAGGGGTTGTGTTCAGTTTTAGGGTTAGGGTTAGATTTAACGTTAGGGTTAAGTTTAGTGTTACGTTTAGGGTTAGGGTCACGGTTGTGTTAGGCTTTGTGGTTGGGGTGAGGGTTAGTTTTAGGGTTAGGGTTGGTTAGGGTTAGGATTATCGTTATGATAAGGCGTTAGGGGTTAGAGGTGTAGTTTAGGGTTAGGGTTTGGGTGAGGGTTCTGGTTAGGCCTTGCGGTTCTGGTCATGGTTAGGTTTGGTTTAGGCTTAGGGTTAGGTTCATGATTCGGTTTCGGGTTAGTGTTAGAGTTAGGGTGAGAGTTAGGGTTAAGGTTTTTGCTAGGCTTTGGTGTTAGGTTTAGGGTTTGTGTTAGGGTTAGGTTTATCATTAGGGCTCAGGGGTTTCAGGTTAATGTTAGGGTTAGGGTTAGGGATAGCATTAGGGTTAGGGTTGTGGGATACGGTTAGGATTTAGGGTGAGGGTTACGGTTAGTTTTACAGTTATGGCGAGGGTTTAGATTAATTGTTATGATTAGGGTTATAGTCAGAGTTAGGGTTTGGTTTAGGATTAGGGTTAGGTGTAGGGTAAGAATTAGGTTTAGGTCCATGTTGAGGGTTAGACTTAGTGTTCTATTTAGGGTAAAGGTTAGGGGTAGGGTTAGGATTAGGTCTAGGGTTAGGATTAAGATTATTTTAGGGTTAGGTTCAGGGCTATTGTAAGTGTTCAGTTTAGGGTTAAAGATGGACTAGCGTTATTCTTAGAGTTAGGTTTAAGGTTAGGGTTTGGGTTAGGTCTAGGTTTAGGGTTAAGGTTATGGTTAGTGTTTGGATGAAGTTCAGGATAGGGTGAGGGTTATTTTTATGGTGAGGGCTAGGGTTTGGGTTTGTGTTCAGGTTAGTGTTAAGGATAGGTTTAGGGTTCGGTTAGGGTTAGGCGTTATGTCTAGGGTCAGCGTTAGGTTAGGTTTAGGGTTAGTGTGAAGTTTAGGTTAAGGGTGAGGGTTATGATAAGGGTTAGGATTATAGACGGTGTTAGACGTTAGGTTTAGGGTGTTAGGGTTAGGTTTATGGTTAGGGTAGATTTAAGTTTAGGTTTAATATTAGGGTTAGGGTTAGATTTGGGTTACTGTTCGTATTAGGGTTAGGGTTAGGGATAAGTTTGGGGATAGCGTTAGGTTTAGGGTTGGGGATACGGTTAAGGATTAGGGTGAGGGTTAGGGTTAGGTTTACAGTTAAGGCGAGGGTTTAGGGTAATTGTTATGGTTAGGGTTAGAGTTAGAGTTAGGCTTAGGGTTAGGGTGAAGTTTCAGTTAATAGTCAGGGTTAGGCTTAAGGTTAGAGTAGGGATAAGGTTAGTGTTTGGCTTAGGTATAGCGTTAGGGTATGGGTAGGGGTAAGGTTAGGGTTAAGGCTAGGTTTACGGTAAAGGGTAGGGCTAGCTTAGGGTTAGATTTAGAGTTAGAGTTAGTCCTAGGGTTTAGGATTATGGTTATGGTCAGGTTTAGAGTTATTGTTAGGGTTAGGGTAGAGTTAAGGTTAGGGTTAATTTAGGGTTAGAGAAAGGGTTAGGTTTAGGTCTGGGTTAGGTGTAGGATGCGGGGTAGGGTTAGGGTTAGGGGTTCATGGGAGGGTTAGTGTTAAGTTTACATTAAGCTGATGTTTTAGGGTGTTACTGTTAGGGCTAGGGTTAGCATTAGGTTTAGGGTCAGGGCTAGAGTTAGGGGATAGTTAAGGGTTAGCTTTACTTTCAGGGTTAGGGTTAGCCTTAGGTTTAGGGTGAAGTTTAGGTTAAGGATGAGGGTTAGGGTTAGGGTTAGGCATTTGGGTTAAGGTTAGGGTTAGGTTTAGGATTAGGTTTAGGGTTAGGGTTAGGTGTTTGGGTTAATGTTAGGGTCAGGTTTAGGGTTCGGCTTAGGGTTAGGGCTACAGCTGGGGTAAAGTTTAATTGAAGGGTGAGGGTTGAGCTTAGGGTTAGCGTTAGGGGTTAGGGTTAGAGCTTAGGTTAGGATTAAGTTTAGGGTTAAGGTTAGGTTTAGATTTAGGGTTAGGGTTAGTGTTAGGGTTAAGTCATGTTTAGGTTTAGGGCTAGGTGAAGGTTATAGATAGGGTTAGGTTAAGGGTTGAGGTTAGGTTTAGATGGTAAGATGAGGGTTAGTGCTAGGTTTCCATTTAAGCTGAGTGTGTAGGGTAAGTTTTAGGGTTAGGATTAGTGTTAGAGTTAGAGTTAGAGTTAGGGTCAGGGTTAGTTTTGAGTTTAGAGTTAGGGTTAGGTTTATGGTACGGTCAGGGTTAGGGGAGATTAAGTGTGACGTTTAGTTTTAGGGTTAGGGTTACAGAGAAGTTTATGTTAAGCGAGAGGGTTGGGGTTAGGGGTTTGGGTTCAGGTCAGAGTCAGGGTTAGGGTTAGGCTTAGGGTTAGGGTTACGTGTAGTGTTAGTGTTAGTTTTGCTTAGGGTTCGGGTTTGAATGAAGTTAGGGTACGCTTAGCGTTATGCTTAGGGTGAAATTCTGGTTAAGGGTGAGGGTTCGGCTCAGGGTTAGGGTTAGAGTTAGGGTCAGTGGTTAGGGTTAGGTTTAGGGTTAAGGTTAGTTTTAGGCTAAGGATTAGAGTTAGGGTTAAGGGTTACTGTTTCAGTTAGGTTTAGGTTAAGGTTATAATTAGGGTTAAGTTTAGGGTTAGGGTAAGAGTTAGAGTTACATTTACAGTTAAGGTGAGGGTTTTGGGTAAGTGTCACCGTTAAGGTTAGGGTTAGGGCTAGGGTTAGGGTTAGAGTTAAGGTTAAGGGTTAGGGTTAGGTTTAAGTTTATGGTAGGCTTAAAGATAGGGTTAAGGTTAGGTTAGGGTTAGGGTCAGGGTTAGAATTAGAATTAGGTTTAGGGCGAGGATTAGGGTCAGAGTTATTGTAAGGGTTAGGTTTCGGGTTACAGGTGGGCCAAGGTTAAGGTGAGGGTTAGGTTTATGGGGAGGGTTAGGGTTAAAGTCAGGGTGAGTTTTAGGTTAGGGATAGGGTGAAGTTTAAGATAGGGTGAGGGTTAGGGTTATGGCTAAGGTTTGGGCTTGTTTTCAGGTTAGTGTTAAGGTTATGTTCAGGGTTAGGGTTACGTTCAGGGGTTGTGTTCAGTTTTAGGGTTAGGGTTAGATTTAACGTTAGGGTTAAGTTTAGTGTTACGTTTAGGGTTAGGGTCACGGTTGTGTTAGGCTTTGTGGTTGGGGTGAGGGTTAGTTTTAGGGTTAGGGTTGGTTAGGGTTAGGATTATCGTTATGATAAGGCGTTAGGGGTTAGAGGTGTAGTTTAGGGTTAGGGTTTGGGTGAGGGTTCTGGTTAGGCCTTGCGGTTCTGGTCATGGTTAGGTTTGGTTTAGGCTTAGGGTTAGGTTCATGATTCGGTTTCGGGTTAGTGTTAGAGTTAGGGTGAGAGTTAGGGTTAAGGTTTTTGCTAGGCTTTGGTGTTAGGTTTAGGGTTTGTGTTAGGGTTAGGTTTATCATTAGGGCTCAGGGGTTTCAGGTTAATGTTAGGGTTAGGGTTAGGGATAGCATTAGGGTTAGGGTTGTGGGATACGGTTAGGATTTAGGGTGAGGGTTACGGTTAGTTTTACAGTTATGGCGAGGGTTTAGATTAATTGTTATGATTAGGGTTATAGTCAGAGTTAGGGTTTGGTTTAGGATTAGGGTTAGGTGTAGGGTAAGAATTAGGTTTAGGTCCATGTTGAGGGTTAGACTTAGTGTTCTATTTAGGGTAAAGGTTAGGGGTAGGGTTAGGATTAGGTCTAGGGTTAGGATTAAGATTATTTTAGGGTTAGGTTCAGGGCTATTGTAAGTGTTCAGTTTAGGGTTAAAGATGGACTAGCGTTATTCTTAGAGTTAGGTTTAAGGTTAGGGTTTGGGTTAGGTCTAGGTTTAGGGTTAAGGTTATGGTTAGTGTTTGGATGAAGTTCAGGATAGGGTGAGGGTTATTTTTATGGTGAGGGCTAGGGTTTGGGTTTGTGTTCAGGTTAGTGTTAAGGATAGGTTTAGGGTTCGGTTAGGGTTAGGCGTTATGTCTAGGGTCAGCGTTAGGTTAGGTTTAGGGTTAGTGTGAAGTTTAGGTTAAGGGTGAGGGTTATGATAAGGGTTAGGATTATAGACGGTGTTAGACGTTAGGTTTAGGGTGTTAGGGTTAGGTTTATGGTTAGGGTAGATTTAAGTTTAGGTTTAATATTAGGGTTAGGGTTAGATTTGGGTTACTGTTCGTATTAGGGTTAGGGTTAGGGATAAGTTTGGGGATAGCGTTAGGTTTAGGGTTGGGGATACGGTTAAGGATTAGGGTGAGGGTTAGGGTTAGGTTTACAGTTAAGGCGAGGGTTTAGGGTAATTGTTATGGTTAGGGTTAGAGTTAGAGTTAGGCTTAGGGTTAGGGTGAAGTTTCAGTTAATAGTCAGGGTTAGGCTTAAGGTTAGAGTAGGGATAAGGTTAGTGTTTGGCTTAGGTATAGCGTTAGGGTATGGGTAGGGGTAAGGTTAGGGTTAAGGCTAGGTTTACGGTAAAGGGTAGGGCTAGCTTAGGGTTAGATTTAGAGTTAGAGTTAGTCCTAGGGTTTAGGATTATGGTTATGGTCAGGTTTAGAGTTATTGTTAGGGTTAGGGTAGAGTTAAGGTTAGGGTTAATTTAGGGTTAGAGAAAGGGTTAGGTTTAGGTCTGGGTTAGGTGTAGGATGCGGGGTAGGGTTAGGGTTAGGGGTTCATGGGAGGGTTAGTGTTAAGTTTACATTAAGCTGATGTTTTAGGGTGTTACTGTTAGGGCTAGGGTTAGCATTAGGTTTAGGGTCAGGGCTAGAGTTAGGGGATAGTTAAGGGTTAGCTTTACTTTCAGGGTTAGGGTTAGCCTTAGGTTTAGGGTGAAGTTTAGGTTAAGGATGAGGGTTAGGGTTAGGGTTAGGCATTTGGGTTAAGGTTAGGGTTAGGTTTAGGATTAGGTTTAGGGTTAGGGTTAGGTGTTTGGGTTAATGTTAGGGTCAGGTTTAGGGTTCGGCTTAGGGTTAGGGCTACAGCTGGGGTAAAGTTTAATTGAAGGGTGAGGGTTGAGCTTAGGGTTAGCGTTAGGGGTTAGGGTTAGAGCTTAGGTTAGGATTAAGTTTAGGGTTAAGGTTAGGTTTAGATTTAGGGTTAGGGTTAGTGTTAGGGTTAAGTCATGTTTAGGTTTAGGGCTAGGTGAAGGTTATAGATAGGGTTAGGTTAAGGGTTGAGGTTAGGTTTAGATGGTAAGATGAGGGTTAGTGCTAGGTTTCCATTTAAGCTGAGTGTGTAGGGTAAGTTTTAGGGTTAGGATTAGTGTTAGAGTTAGAGTTAGAGTTAGGGTCAGGGTTAGTTTTGAGTTTAGAGTTAGGGTTAGGTTTATGGTACGGTCAGGGTTAGGGGAGATTAAGTGTGACGTTTAGTTTTAGGGTTAGGGTTACAGAGAAGTTTATGTTAAGCGAGAGGGTTGGGGTTAGGGGTTTGGGTTCAGGTCAGAGTCAGGGTTAGGGTTAGGCTTAGGGTTAGGGTTACGTGTAGTGTTAGTGTTAGTTTTGCTTAGGGTTCGGGTTTGAATGAAGTTAGGGTACGCTTAGCGTTATGCTTAGGGTGAAATTCTGGTTAAGGGTGAGGGTTCGGCTCAGGGTTAGGGTTAGAGTTAGGGTCAGTGGTTAGGGTTAGGTTTAGGGTTAAGGTTAGTTTTAGGCTAAGGATTAGAGTTAGGGTTAAGGGTTAAGGGTTACTGTTTCAGTTAGGTTTAGGTTAAGGTTATAATTAGGGTTAAGTTTAGGGTTAGGGTAAGAGTTAGAGTTACATTTACAGTTAAGGTGAGGGTTCTGGGTAAGTGTTACCGTTAAGGTTAGGGTTAGGGCTAGGGTTAGGGTTAGAGTTAAGGTTAAGGGTTAGGGTTAGGTTTAAGTTTATGGTAGGCTTAAAGATAGGGTTAAGGTTAGGTTAGGGTTAGGGTCAGGGTTAGAATTAGAATTAGGTTTAGGGCGAGGATTAGGGTCAGAGTTATTGTAAGGGTTAGGTTTCGGGTTACAGGTGGGCCAAGGTTAAGGTGAGGGTTAGGTTTATGGGGAGGGTTAGGGTTAAAGTCAGGGTGAGTTTTAGGTTAGGGATAGGGTGAAGTTTAAGATAGGGTGAGGGTTAGGGTTATGGCTAAGGTTTGGGCTTGTTTTCAGGTTAGTGTTAAGGTTATGTTCAGGGTTAGGGTTACGTTCAGGGGTTGTGTTCAGTTTTAGGGTTAGGGTTAGATTTAACGTTAGGGTTAAGTTTAGTGTTACGTTTAGGGTTAGGGTCACGGTTGTGTTAGGCTTTGTGGTTGGGGTGAGGGTTAGTTTTAGGGTTAGGGTTGGTTAGGGTTAGGATTATCGTTATGATAAGGCGTTAGGGGTTAGAGGTGTAGTTTAGGGTTAGGGTTTGGGTGAGGGTTCCGGTTAGGCCTTGCGGTTCTGGTCATGGTTAGGTTTGGTTTAGGCTTAGGGTTAGGTTCATGATTCGGTTTCGGGTTAGTGTTAGAGTTAGGGTGAGAGTTAGTGTTAAGGTTTTTGCTAGGCTTTGGTGTTAGGGTTAGGGTTTGTGTTAGGGTTAGGTTTATCATTAGGGCTCAGGGGTTTCAGGTTAATGTTAGGGTTAGGGTTAGGGATAGCATTAGGGTTAAGGTTGTGGGATACGGTTAGGATTTAGGGTGCGGGTTACGGTTAGTTTTACAGTTAAGGTGAGGGTTTAGGGTAATTGTTATGATTAGGGTTATAGTCAGAGTTAGGGTTTGGTTTAGGCTTAGGGTTAGGTTCATGATTCGGTTTCGGGTTAGTGTTAGAGTTAGGGTGAGAGTTAGTGTTAAGGTTTTTGCTAGGCTTTGGTGTTAGGGTTAGGGTTTGTGTTAGGGTTAGGTTTATCATTAGGGCTCAGGGGTTTCAGGTTAATGTTAGGGTTAGGGTTAGGGATAGCATTAGGGTTAGGGTTGTGGGATACGGTTAGGATTTAGGGTGCGGGTTACGGTTAGTTTTACAGTTAAGGTGAGGGTTTAGGGTAATTGTTATGATTAGAGTTATAGTCAGAGTTAGGGTTTGGTTTAGGATTAGGGTTAGGTGTAGGGTAAGAATTAGGTTTAGGTCCATGTTGTGGGTTAGACTTAGTGTTCTATTTAGGGTAAAGTTTAGGGGTAGGGTTAGGATTAGGTCTAGGGTTAGGATTAGGATTATTTTAGGGTTAGGTTCAGGGCTATTGTAAGTGTTCGGTTTAGGGTTACAGATGGACTAGTGTTATTCTTAGAGTTAGGTTTAAGGTTAGGGTTTGGGTTAGGTCTAGGTTTAGGGTTAAGGTTATGTTTAGTGTTTGGATGAAGTTCAGGATAGGGTGAGGGTTATTTTTATGGTGAGGGCTAGGGTTTGGGTTTGTGTTCAGGTTAGTGTTAAGGATAGGTTTAGGGTTCGGTTAGGGTTAGGCGTTATGTCTAGGGTCAGCGTTAGGTTAGGTTTAGGGTTAGTGTGAAGTTTAGGTTAAGGGTGAGGGTTATGGTAAGGGTTAGGATTATAGACGGTGTTAGACGTTAGGTTTAGGGTGTTAGGGTTAGGTTTATGGTTAGGGTAGATTTAAGTTTAGGTTTAATATTAGGGTTAGGGTTAGATTTGGGTTACTGTTCGTATTAGGGTTAGGGTTAGGGATAAGTTTGGGGATAGCGTTAGGTTTAGGGTTGGGGATACGGTTAAGGATTAGGGTGAGGGTTAGGGTTAGGTTTACAGTTAAGGCGAGGGTTTAGGGTAATTGTTATGGTTAGGGTTAGAGTTAGAGTTAGGCTTAGGGTTAGGGTGAAGTTTCAGTTAATAGTCAGGGTTAGGCTTAAGGTTAGAGTAGGGTTAAGGTTAGTGTTTGGCTTAGGTATAGCGTTAGCGTATGGGTAGGGGTAAGGTTAGGGTTAAGGCTAGGTTTACGGTAAAGGGTAGGGCTAGCTTAGGGTTAGATTTAGAGTTAGAGTTAGTGCTAGGGTTTAGGATTATGGTTATGGTCAGGTTTAGAGTTATTGTTAGGGTTAGGGTAGAGTTAAGGTTAGGGTTAATTTAGGGTTAGAGAAAGGGTTAGGTTTAGGTCTGGGTTAGGTGTAGGATGCGGGGTAGGGTTAGGGTTAGGGGTTCATGGGAGGGTTAGTGTTAAGTTTACATTAAGCTGATGTTTTAGGGTGTTACTGTTAGGGCTAGGGTTAGCATTAGGTTTAGGGTCAGGGCTAGAGTTAGGGGATAGTTAAGGGTTAGCTTTACTTTCAGGGTTAGGGTTAGCCTTAGGTTTAGGGTGAAGTTTAGGTTAAGGATGAGGGTTAGGGTTAGGGTTAGGCATTTGGGTTAAGGTTAGGGTTAGGTTTAGGATTAGGTTTAGGGTTAGGGTTAGGTGTTTGGGTTAATGTTAGGGTCAGGTTTAGGGTTCGGCTTAGGGTTAGGGCTACAGCTGGGGTAAAGTTTAATTGAAGGGTGAGGGTTGAGCTTAGGGTTAGCGTTAGGGGTTAGGGTTAGAGCTTAGGTTAGGATTAAGTTTAGGGTTAAGGTTAGGTTTAGATTTAGGGTTAGGGTTAGTGTTAGGGTTAAGTCATGTTTAGGTTTAGGGCTAGGTGAAGGTTATAGATAGGGTTAGCTTAAGGGTTGAGGTTAGGTTTAGATGGTAAGATGAGGGTTAGTGCTAGGTTTCCATTTAAGCTGAGTGTGTAGGGTAAGATTTAGGGTTAGGATTAGGGTTAGAGTTAGAGTTAGGGTCAGGGTTAGTTTTGAGTTTAGAGTTAGAGTTACGTTTATGGTACGGTCAGGGTTAGGGGAGATTTAGTGTGACGTTTAGTTTTAGGGTTAGGGTTACAGAGAAGTTTATGTTAAGCGAGAGGGTTGGGGTTAGGGGTTTGGGTTCAGGTCAGAGTCAGGGTTAGGGTTAGGCTTAGGGTTAGGGTTACATGTAGTGTTAGTGTTAGTTTTGCTTAGGGTTCGGGTTTGAATGAAGTTAGGGTACGCTTAGCGTTATGCTTAGGGTGAAATTCTGGTTAAGGGTGAGGGTTCGGCTCAGGGTTAGGGTTAGAGTTAGGGTCAGTGGTTAGGGTTAGGTTTAGGGTTAAGGTTAGTTTTAGGCTAAGGATTAGAGTTAGGGTTAAGGGTTACTGTTTCAGTTAGGTTTAGGTTAAGGTTATAATTAGGGTTAAGTTTAGGGTTAGGGTAAGAGTTAGAGTTACATTTACAGTTAAGGTGAGGGTTTTGGGTAAGTGTCACCGTTAAGGTTAGGGTTAGGGCTAGGGTTAGGGTTAGAGTTAAGGTTAAGGGTTAGGGTTAGGTTTAAGTTTATGGTAGGCTTAAAGATAGGGTTAAGGTTAGGTTAGGGTTAGGGTCAGGGTTAGAATTAGAATTAGGTTTAGGGCGAGGATTAGGGTCAGAGTTATTGTAAGGGTTAGGTTTCGGGTTACAGTTGGGCCAAGGTTAAGGTGAGGGTTAGGTTTATGGGGAGGGTTAGGGTTAAAGTCAGGGTGAGTTTTAGGTTAGGGATAGGGTGAAGTTTAAGATAGGGTGAGGGTTAGGGTTATGGCTAAGGTTTGGGCTTGTTTTCAGGTTAGTGTTAAAGTTATGTTCAGGGTTAGGGTTACGTTCAGGGGTTGTGTTCAGTTTTAGGGTTAGGGTTAGATTTAAGGTTAGGGTTAATTTAGTGTTACGTTTAGGGTTAGGGTCACGGTTGTGTTAGGCTTTGTGGTTGGGGTGAGGGTTAGTTTTAGGGTTAGGGTTGGTTAGGGTTAGGATTATCGTTATGATAAGGCGTTAGGGGTTAGAGGTGTAGTTTAGGGTTAGGGTTTGGGTGAGGGTTCCGGTTAGGCCTTGCGGTTCTGGTCATGGTTAGGTTTGGTTTAGGCTTAGGGTTAGGTTCATGATTCGGTTTCGGGTTAGTGTTAGAGTTAGGGTGAGAGTTAGGGTTAAGGTTTTTGCTAGGCTTTGGTGTTAGGTTTAGGGTTTGTGTTAGGGTTAGGTTTATCATTAGGGCTCAGGGGTTTCAGGTTAATGTTAGGGTTAGGGTTAGGGATAGCATTAGGGTTAGGGTTGTGGGATACGGTTAGGATTTAGGGTGAGGGTTACGGTTAGTTTTACAGTTATGGTGAGGGTTTAGATTAATTGTTATGATTAGGGTTATAGTCAGAGTTAGGGTTTGGTTTAGGATTAGGGTTAGGTGTAGGGTAAGAATTAGGTTTAGGTCCATGTTGAGGGTTAGACTTAGTGTTCTATTTAGGGTAAAGTTTAGGGGTAGGGTTAGGATTAGGTCTAGGGTTAGGATTAGGATTATTTTAGGGTTAGGTTCAGGGCTATTGTAAGTGTTCAGTTTAGGGTTAAAGATGGACTAGCGTTATTCTTAGAGTTAGGTTTAAGGTTAGGGTTTGGGTTAGGTCTAGGTTTAGGGTTAAGGTTATGGTTAGTGTTTGGATGAAGTTCAGGATAGGGTGAGGGTTATTTTTATGGTGAGGGCTAGGGTTTGGGTTTGTGTTCAGGTTAGTGTTAAGGATAGGTTTAGGGTTCGGTTAGGGTTAGGCGTTATGTCTAGGGTCAGCGTTAGGTTAGGTTTAGGGTTAGTGTGAAGTTTAGGTTAAGGGTGAGGGTTATGATAAGGGTTAGGATTATAGACGGTGTTAGACGTTAGGTTTAGGGTGTTAGGGTTAGGTTTATGGTTAGGGTAGATTTAAGTTTAGGTTTAATATTAGGGTTAGGGTTAGATTTGGGTTACTGTTCGTATTAGGGTTAGGGTTAGGGATAAGTTTGGGGATAGCGTTAGGTTTAGGGTTGGGGATACGGTTAAGGATTAGGGTGAGGGTTAGGGTTAGGTTTACAGTTAAGGCGAGGGTTTAGGGTAATTGTTATGGTTAGGGTTAGAGTTAGAGTTAGGCTTAGGGTTAGGGTGAAGTTTCAGTTAATAGTCAGGGTTAGGCTTAAGGTTAGAGTAGGGATAAGGTTAGTGTTTGGCTTAGGTATAGCGTTAGGGTATGGGTAGGGTTAAGGTTAGGGTTAAGGCTAGGTTTACGGTAAAGGGTAGGGCTAGCTTAGGGTTAGATTTAGAGTTAGAGTTAGTCCTAGGGTTTAGGATTATGGTTATGGTCAGGTTTAGAGTTATTGTTAGGGTTAGGGTAGAGTTAAGGTTAGGGTTAATTTAGGGTTAGAGAAAGGGTTAGGTTTAGGTCTGGGTTAGGTGTAGGATGCGGGGTAGGGTTAGGGTTAGGGGTTCATGGGAGGGTTAGTGTTAAGTTTACATTAAGCTGATGTTTTAGGGTGTTACTGTTAGGGCTAGGGTTAGCATTAGGTTTAGGGTCAGGGCTAGAGTTAGGGCATAGTTAAGGGTTAGCTTTACTTTCAGGGTTAGGGTTAGCCTTAGGTTTAGGGTGAAGTTTAGGTTAAGGATGAGGGTTAGGGTTAGGGTTAGGCATTTGGGTTAAGGTTAGGGTTAGGTTTAGGATTAGGCTTAGGGTTAGGGTTAGGTGTTTGGGTTAATGTTAGGGTCAGGTTTAGGGTTCGGCTTAGGGTTAGGGCTACAGCTGGGGTAAAGTTTAATTGAAGGGTGAGGGTTGAGCTTAGGGTTAGCGTTAGGGGTTAGGGTTAGAGCTTAGGTTAGGATTAAGTTTAGGGTTAAGGTTAGGTTTAGATTTAGGGTTAGGGTTAGTGTTAGGGTTAAGTCATGTTTAGGTTTAGGGCTAGGTGAAGGTTATAGATAGGGTTAGGTTAAGGGTTGAGGTTAGGTTTAGATGGTAAGATGAGGGTTAGTGCTAGGTTTCCATTTAAGCTGAGTGTGTAGGGTAAGTTTTAGGGTTAGGATTAGGGTTAGAGTTAGAGTTAGGGTCAGGGTTAGTTTTGAGTTTAGAGTTAGGGTTACGTTTATGGTACGGTCAGGGTTAGGGGAGATTTAGTGTGACGTTTAGTTTTAGGGTTAGGGTTACAGAGAAGTTTATGTTAAGCGAGAGGGTTGGGGTTAGGGGTTTGGGTTCAGGTCAGAGTCAGGGTTAGGGTTAGGCTTAGGGTTAGGGTTACGTGTAGTGTTAGTGTTAGTTTTGCTTAGGGTTCGGGTTTGAATGAAGTTAGGGTACGCTTAGCGTTATGCTTAGGGTGAAATTCTGGTTAAGGGTGAGGGTTCGGCTCAGGGTTAGGGTTAGAGTTAGGGTCAGTGGTTAGGGTTAGGTTTAGGGTTAAGGTTAGTTTTAGGCTAAGGATTAGAGTTAGGGTTAAGGGTTACTGTTTCAGTTAGGTTTAGGTTAAGGTTATAATTAGGGTTAAGTTTAGGGTTAGGGTAAGAGTTAGAGTTACATTTACAGTTAAGGTGAGGGTTTTGGGTAAGTGTCACCGTTAAGGTTAGGGTTAGGGCTAGGGTTAGGGTTAGAGTTAAGGTTAAGGGTTAGGGTTAGGTTTAAGTTTATGGTAGGCTTAAAGATAGGGTTAAGGTTAGGTTAGGGTTAGGGTCAGGGTTAGAATTAGAATTAGGTTTAGGGCGAGGATTAGGGTCAGAGTTATTGTAAGGGTTAGGTTTCGGGTTACAGTTGGGCCAAGGTTAAGGTGAGGGTTAGGTTTATGGGGAGGGTTAGGGTTAAAGTCAGGGTGAGTTTTAGGTTAGGGATAGGGTGAAGTTTAAGATAGGGTGAGGGTTAGGGTTATGGCTAAGGTTTGGGCTTGTTTTCAGGTTAGTGTTAAAGTTATGTTCAGGGTTAGGGTTACGTTCAGGGGTTGTGTTCAGTTTTAGGGTTAGGGTTAGATTTAAGGTTAGGGTTAATTTAGTGTTACGTTTAGGGTTAGGGTCACGGTTGTGTTAGGCTTTGTGGTTGGGGTGAGGGTTAGTTTTAGGGTTAGGGTTGGTTAGGGTTAGGATTATCGTTATGATAAGGCGTTAGGGGTTAGAGGTGTAGTTTAGGGTTAGGGTTTGGGTGAGGGTTCCGGTTAGGCCTTGCGGTTCTGGTCATGGTTAGGTTTGGTTTAGGCTTAGGGTTAGGTTCATGATTCGGTTTCGGGTTAGTGTTAGAGTTAGGGTGAGAGTTAGGGTTAAGGTTTTTGCTAGGCTTTGGTGTTAGGTTTAGGGTTTGTGTTAGGGTTAGGTTTATCATTAGGGCTCAGGGGTTTCAGGTTAATGTTAGGGTTAGGGTTAGGGATAGCATTAGGGTTAGGGTTGTGGGATACGGTTAGGATTTAGGGTGAGGGTTACGGTTAGTTTTACAGTTATGGTGAGGGTTTAGATTAATTGTTATGATTAGGGTTATAGTCAGAGTTAGGGTTTGGTTTAGGATTAGGGTTAGGTGTAGGGTAAGAATTAGGTTTAGGTCCATGTTGAGGGTTAGACTTAGTGTTCTATTTAGGGTAAAGGTTAGGGGTAGGGTTAGGATTAGGTCTAGGGTTAGGATTAGGATTATTTTAGGGTTAGGTTCAGGGCTATTGTAAGTGTTCAGTTTAGGGTTAAAGATGGACTAGCGTTATTCTTAGAGTTAGGTTTAAGGTTAGGGTTTGGGTTAGGTCTAGGTTTAGGGTTAAGGTTATGGTTAGTGTTTGGATGAAGTTCAGGATAGGGTGAGGGTTATTTTTATGGTGAGGGCTAGGGTTTGGGTTTGTGTTCAGGTTAGTGTTAAGGATAGGTTTAGGGTTCGGTTAGGGTTAGGCGTTATGTCTAGGGTCAGCGTTAGGTTAGGTTTAGGGTTAGTGTGAAGTTTAGGTTAAGGGTGAGGGTTATGATAAGGGTTAGGATTATAGACGGTGTTAGACGTTAGGTTTAGGGTGTTAGGGTTAGGTTTATGGTTAGGGTAGATTTAAGTTTAGGTTTAATATTAGGGTTAGGGTTAGATTTGGGTTACTGTTCGTATTAGGGTTAGGGTTAGGGATAAGTTTGGGGATAGCGTTAGGTTTAGGGTTGGGGATACGGTTAAGGATTAGGGTGAGGGTTAGGGTTAGGTTTACAGTTAAGGCGAGGGTTTAGGGTAATTGTTATGGTTAGGGTTAGAGTTAGAGTTAGGCTTAGGGTTAGGGTGAAGTTTCAGTTAATAGTCAGGGTTAGGCTTAAGGTTAGAGTAGGGATAAGGTTAGTGTTTGGCTTAGGTATAGCGTTAGGGTATGGGTAGGGGTAAGGTTAGGGTTAAGGCTAGGTTTACGGTAAAGGGTAGGGCTAGCTTAGGGTTAGATTTAGAGTTAGAGTTAGTCCTAGGGTTTAGGATTATGGTTATGGTCAGGTTTAGAGTTATTGTTAGGGTTAGGGTAGAGTTAAGGTTAGGGTTAATTTAGGGTTAGAGAAAGGGTTAGGTTTAGGTCTGGGTTAGGTGTAGGATGCGGGTTAGGGTTAGGGTTAGGGGTTCATGGGAGGGTTAGTGTTAAGTTTACATTAAGCTGATGTTTTTGGGTGTTACTGTTAGGGCTAGGGTTAGCATTAGGTTTAGGGTCAGGGCTAGAGTTAGGGGATAGTTAAGGGTTAGCTTTACTTTCAGGGTTAGGGTTAGCCTTAGGTTTAGGGTGAAGTTTAGGTTAAGGATGAGGGTTAGGGTTAGGGTTAGGCATTTGGGTTAAGGTTAGGGTTAGGTTTAGGATTAGGCTTAGGGTTAGGGTTAGGTGTTTGGGTTAATGTTAGGGTCAGGTTTAGGGTTCGGCTTAGGGTTAGGGCTACAGCTGGGGTAAAGTTTAATTGAAGGGTGAGGGTTGAGCTTAGGGTTAGCGTTAGGGGTTAGGGTTAGAGCTTAGGTTAGGATTAAGTTTAGGGTTAAGGTTAGGTTTAGATTTAGGGTTAGGGTTAGTGTTAGGGTTAAGTCATGTTTAGGTTTAGGGCTAGGTGAAGGTTATAGATAGGGTTAGGTTAAGGGTTGAGGTTAGGTTTAGATGGTAAGATGAGGGTTAGTGCTAGGTTTCCATTTAAGCTGAGTGTGTAGGGTAAGTTTTAGGGTTAGGATTAGGGTTAGAGTTAGAGTTAGAGTTAGGGTCAGGGTTAGTTTTGAGTTTAGAGTTAGGGTTACGTTTATGGTACGGTCAGGGTTAGGGGAGATTAAGTGTGACGTTTAGTTTTAGGGTTAGGGTTACAGAGAAGTTTATGTTAAGCGAGAGGGTTGGGGTTAGGGGTTTGGGTTCAGGTCAGAGTCAGGGTTAGGGTTAGGCTTAGGGTTAGGGTTACGTGTAGTGTTAGTGTTAGTTTTGCTTAGGGTTCGGGTTTGAATGAAGTTAGGGTACGCTTAGCGTTATGCTTAGGGTGAAATTCTGGTTAAGGGTGAGGGTTCGGCTCAGGGTTAGGGTTAGAGTTAGGGTCAGTGGTTAGGGTTAGGTTTAGGGTTAAGGTTAGTTTTAGGCTAAGGATTAGGATTAGAGTTAGGGTTAAGGGTTACTGTTTCAGTTAGGTTTAGGTTAAGGTTATAATTAGGGTTAAGTTTAGGGTTAGGGTAAGAGTTAGAGTTACATTTACAGTTAAGGTGAGGGTTCTGGGTAAGTGTTACCGTTAAGGTTAGGGTTAGGGCTAGGGTTAGGGTTAGAGTTAAGGTTAAGGGTTAGGGTTAGGTTTAAGTTTATGGTAGGCTTAAAGATAGGGTTAAGGTTAGGTTAGGGTTAGGGTCAGGGTTAGAATTAGAATTAGGTTTAGGGCGAGGATTAGGGTCAGAGTTATTGTAAGGGTTAGGTTTCGGGTTACAGGTGGGCCAAGGTTAAGGTGAGGGTTAGGTTTATGGGGAGGGTTAGGGTTAAAGTCAGGGTGAGTTTTAGGTTAGGGATAGGGTGAAGTTTAAGATAGGGTGAGGGTTAGGGTTATGGCTAAGGTTTGGGCTTGTTTTCAGGTTAGTGTTAAGGTTATGTTCAGGGTTAGGGTTACGTTCAGGGGTTGTGTTCAGTTTTAGGGTTAGGGTTAGATTTAACGTTAGGGTTAAGTTTAGTGTTACGTTTAGGGTTAGGGTCACGGTTGTGTTAGGCTTTGTGGTTGGGGTGAGGGTTAGTTTTAGGGTTAGGGTTGGTTAGGGTTAGGATTATCGTTATGATAAGGCGTTAGGGGTTAGAGGTGTAGTTTAGGGTTAGGGTTTGGGTGAGGGTTCCGGTTAGGCCTTGCGGTTCTGGTCATGGTTAGGTTTGGTTTAGGCTTAGGGTTAGGTTCATGATTCGGTTTCGGGTTAGTGTTAGAGTTAGGGTGAGAGTTAGTGTTAAGGTTTTTGCTAGGCTTTGGTGTTAGGGTTAGGGTTTGTGTTAGGGTTAGGTTTATCATTAGGGCTCAGGGGTTTCAGGTTAATGTTAGGGTTAGGGTTAGGGATAGCATTAGGGTTAAGGTTGTGGGATACGGTTAGGATTTAGGGTGCGGGTTACGGTTAGTTTTACAGTTAAGGTGAGGGTTTAGGGTAATTGTTATGATTAGGGTTATAGTCAGAGTTAGGGTTTGGTTTAGGCTTAGGGTTAGGTTCATGATTCGGTTTCGGGTTAGTGTTAGAGTTAGGGTGAGAGTTAGTGTTAAGGTTTTTGCTAGGCTTTGGTGTTAGGGTTAGGGTTTGTGTTAGGGTTAGGTTTATCATTAGGGCTCAGGGGTTTCAGGTTAATGTTAGGGTTAGGGTTAGGGATAGCATTAGGGTTAGGGTTGTGGGATACGGTTAGGATTTAGGGTGCGGGTTACGGTTAGTTTTACAGTTAAGGTGAGGGTTTAGGGTAATTGTTATGATTAGAGTTATAGTCAGAGTTAGGGTTTGGTTTAGGATTAGGGTTAGGTGTAGGGTAAGAATTAGGTTTAGGTCCATGTTGTGGGTTAGACTTAGTGTTCTATTTAGGGTAAAGTTTAGGGGTAGGGTTAGGATTAGGTCTAGGGTTAGGATTAGGATTATTTTAGGGTTAGGTTCAGGGCTATTGTAAGTGTTCGGTTTAGGGTTACAGATGGACTAGTGTTATTCTTAGAGTTAGGTTTAAGGTTAGGGTTTGGGTTAGGTCTAGGTTTAGGGTTAAGGTTATGTTTAGTGTTTGGATGAAGTTCAGGATAGGGTGAGGGTTATTTTTATGGTGAGGGCTAGGGTTTGGGTTTGTGTTCAGGTTAGTGTTAAGGATAGGTTTAGGGTTCGGTTAGGGTTAGGCGTTATGTCTAGGGTCAGCGTTAGGTTAGGTTTAGGGTTAGTGTGAAGTTTAGGTTAAGGGTGAGGGTTATGGTAAGGGTTAGGATTATAGACGGTGTTAGACGTTAGGTTTAGGGTGTTAGGGTTAGGTTTATGGTTAGGGTAGATTTAAGTTTAGGTTTAATATTAGGGTTAGGGTTAGATTTGGGTTACTGTTCGTATTAGGGTTAGGGTTAGGGATAAGTTTGGGGATAGCGTTAGGTTTAGGGTTGGGGATACGGTTAAGGATTAGGGTGAGGGTTAGGGTTAGGTTTACAGTTAAGGCGAGGGTTTAGGGTAATTGTTATGGTTAGGGTTAGAGTTAGAGTTAGGCTTAGGGTTAGGGTGAAGTTTCAGTTAATAGTCAGGGTTAGGCTTAAGGTTAGAGTAGGGTTAAGGTTAGTGTTTGGCTTAGGTATAGCGTTAGCGTATGGGTAGGGGTAAGGTTAGGGTTAAGGCTAGGTTTACGGTAAAGGGTAGGGCTAGCTTAGGGTTAGATTTAGAGTTAGAGTTAGTGCTAGGGTTTAGGATTATGGTTATGGTCAGGTTTAGAGTTATTGTTAGGGTTAGGGTAGAGTTAAGGTTAGGGTTAATTTAGGGTTAGAGAAAGGGTTAGGTTTAGGTCTGGGTTAGGTGTAGGATGCGGGGTAGGGTTAGGGTTAGGGGTTCATGGGAGGGTTAGTGTTAAGTTTACATTAAGCTGATGTTTTAGGGTGTTACTGTTAGGGCTAGGGTTAGCATTAGGTTTAGGGTCAGGGCTAGAGTTAGGGGATAGTTAAGGGTTAGCTTTACTTTCAGGGTTAGGGTTAGCCTTAGGTTTAGGGTGAAGTTTAGGTTAAGGATGAGGGTTAGGGTTAGGGTTAGGCATTTGGGTTAAGGTTAGGGTTAGGTTTAGGATTAGGTTTAGGGTTAGGGTTAGGTGTTTGGGTTAATGTTAGGGTCAGGTTTAGGGTTCGGCTTAGGGTTAGGGCTACAGCTGGGGTAAAGTTTAATTGAAGGGTGAGGGTTGAGCTTAGGGTTAGCGTTAGGGGTTAGGGTTAGAGCTTAGGTTAGGATTAAGTTTAGGGTTAAGGTTAGGTTTAGATTTAGGGTTAGGGTTAGTGTTAGGGTTAAGTCATGTTTAGGTTTAGGGCTAGGTGAAGGTTATAGATAGGGTTAGCTTAAGGGTTGAGGTTAGGTTTAGATGGTAAGATGAGGGTTAGTGCTAGGTTTCCATTTAAGCTGAGTGTGTAGGGTAAGTTTTAGGGTTAGGATTAGGGTTAGAGTTAGAGTTAGGGTCAGGGTTAGTTTTGAGTTTAGAGTTAGAGTTACGTTTATGGTACGGTCAGGGTTAGGGGAGATTTAGTGTGACGTTTAGTTTTAGGGTTAGGGTTACAGAGAAGTTTATGTTAAGCGAGAGGGTTGGGGTTAGGGGTTTGGGTTCAGGTCAGAGTCAGGGTTAGGGTTAGGCTTAGGGTTAGGGTTACATGTAGTGTTAGTGTTAGTTTTGCTTAGGGTTCGGGTTTGAATGAAGTTAGGGTACGCTTAGCGTTATGCTTAGGGTGAAATTCTGGTTAAGGGTGAGGGTTCGGCTCAGGGTTAGGGTTAGAGTTAGGGTCAGTGGTTAGGGTTAGGTTTAGGGTTAAGGTTAGTTTTAGGCTAAGGATTAGAGTTAGGGTTAAGGGTTACTGTTTCAGTTAGGTTTAGGTTAAGGTTATAATTAGGGTTAAGTTTAGGGTTAGGGTAAGAGTTAGAGTTACATTTACAGTTAAGGTGAGGGTTTTGGGTAAGTGTCACCGTTAAGGTTAGGGTTAGGGCTAGGGTTAGGGTTAGAGTTAAGGTTAAGGGTTAGGGTTAGGTTTAAGTTTATGGTAGGCTTAAAGATAGGGTTAAGGTTAGGTTAGGGTTAGGGTCAGGGTTAGAATTAGAATTAGGTTTAGGGCGAGGATTAGGGTCAGAGTTATTGTAAGGGTTAGGTTTCGGGTTACAGTTGGGCCAAGGTTAAGGTGAGGGTTAGGTTTATGGGGAGGGTTAGGGTTAAAGTCAGGGTGAGTTTTAGGTTAGGGATAGGGTGAAGTTTAAGATAGGGTGAGGGTTAGGGTTATGGCTAAGGTTTGGGCTTGTTTTCAGGTTAGTGTTAAAGTTATGTTCAGGGTTAGGGTTACGTTCAGGGGTTGTGTTCAGTTTTAGGGTTAGGGTTAGATTTAAGGTTAGGGTTAATTTAGTGTTACGTTTAGGGTTAGGGTCACGGTTGTGTTAGGCTTTGTGGTTGGGGTGAGGGTTAGTTTTAGGGTTAGGGTTGGTTAGGGTTAGGATTATCGTTATGATAAGGCGTTAGGGGTTAGAGGTGTAGTTTAGGGTTAGGGTTTGGGTGAGGGTTCCGGTTAGGCCTTGCGGTTCTGGTCATGGTTAGGTTTGGTTTAGGCTTAGGGTTAGGTTCATGATTCGGTTTCGGGTTAGTGTTAGAGTTAGGGTGAGAGTTAGGGTTAAGGTTTTTGCTAGGCTTTGGTGTTAGGTTTAGGGTTTGTGTTAGGGTTAGGTTTATCATTAGGGCTCAGGGGTTTCAGGTTAATGTTAGGGTTAGGGTTAGGGATAGCATTAGGGTTAGGGTTGTGGGATACGGTTAGGATTTAGGGTGAGGGTTACGGTTAGTTTTACAGTTATGGTGAGGGTTTAGATTAATTGTTATGATTAGGGTTATAGTCAGAGTTAGGGTTTGGTTTAGGATTAGGGTTAGGTGTAGGGTAAGAATTAGGTTTAGGTCCATGTTGAGGGTTAGACTTAGTGTTCTATTTAGGGTAAAGGTTAGGGGTAGGGTTAGGATTAGGTCTAGGGTTAGGATTAGGATTATTTTAGGGTTAGGTTCAGGGCTATTGTAAGTGTTCAGTTTAGGGTTAAAGATGGACTAGCGTTATTCTTAGAGTTAGGTTTAAGGTTAGGGTTTGGGTTAGGTCTAGGTTTAGGGTTAAGGTTATGGTTAGTGTTTGGATGAAGTTCAGGATAGGGTGAGGGTTATTTTTATGGTGAGGGCTAGGGTTTGGGTTTGTGTTCAGGTTAGTGTTAAGGATAGGTTTAGGGTTCGGTTAGGGTTAGGCGTTATGTCTAGGGTCAGCGTTAGGTTAGGTTTAGGGTTAGTGTGAAGTTTAGGTTAAGGGTGAGGGTTATGATAAGGGTTAGGATTATAGACGGTGTTAGACGTTAGGTTTAGGGTGTTAGGGTTAGGTTTATGGTTAGGGTAGATTTAAGTTTAGGTTTAATATTAGGGTTAGGGTTAGATTTGGGTTACTGTTCGTATTAGGGTTAGGGTTAGGGATAAGTTTGGGGATAGCGTTAGGTTTAGGGTTGGGGATACGGTTAAGGATTAGGGTGAGGGTTAGGGTTAGGTTTACAGTTAAGGCGAGGGTTTAGGGTAATTGTTATGGTTAGGGTTAGAGTTAGAGTTAGGCTTAGGGTTAGGGTGAAGTTTCAGTTAATAGTCAGGGTTAGGCTTAAGGTTAGAGTAGGGATAAGGTTAGTGTTTGGCTTAGGTATAGCGTTAGGGTATGGGTAGGGGTAAGGTTAGGGTTAAGGCTAGGTTTACGGTAAAGGGTAGGGCTAGCTTAGGGTTAGATTTAGAGTTAGAGTTAGTCCTAGGGTTTAGGATTATGGTTATGGTCAGGTTTAGAGTTATTGTTAGGGTTAGGGTAGAGTTAAGGTTAGGGTTAATTTAGGGTTAGAGAAAGGGTTAGGTTTAGGTCTGGGTTAGGTGTAGGATGCGGGGTAGGGTTAGGGTTAGGGGTTCATGGGAGGGTTAGTGTTAAGTTTACATTAAGCTGATGTTTTAGGGTGTTACTGTTAGGGCTAGGGTTAGCATTAGGTTTAGGGTCAGGGCTAGAGTTAGGGCATAGTTAAGGGTTAGCTTTACTTTCAGGGTTAGGGTTAGCCTTAGGTTTAGGGTGAAGTTTAGGTTAAGGATGAGGGTTAGGGTTAGGGTTAGGCATTTGGGTTAAGGTTAGGGTTAGGTTTAGGATTAGGCTTAGGGTTAGGGTTAGGTGTTTGGGTTAATGTTAGGGTCAGGTTTAGGGTTCGGCTTAGGGTTAGGGCTACAGCTGGGGTAAAGTTTAATTGAAGGGTGAGGGTTGAGCTTAGGGTTAGCGTTAGGGGTTAGGGTTAGAGCTTAGGTTAGGATTAAGTTTAGGGTTAAGGTTAGGTTTAGATTTAGGGTTAGGGTTAGTGTTAGGGTTAAGTCATGTTTAGGTTTAGGGCTAGGTGAAGGTTATAGATAGGGTTAGGTTAAGGGTTGAGGTTAGGTTTAGATGGTAAGATGAGGGTTAGTGCTAGGTTTCCATTTAAGCTGAGTGTGTAGGGTAAGTTTTAGGGTTAGGATTAGGGTTAGAGTTAGAGTTAGGGTCAGGGTTAGTTTTGAGTTTAGAGTTAGGGTTACGTTTATGGTACGGTCAGGGTTAGGGGAGATTTAGTGTGACGTTTAGTTTTAGGGTTAGGGTTACAGAGAAGTTTATGTTAAGCGAGAGGGTTGGGGTTAGGGGTTTGGGTTCAGGTCAGAGTCAGGGTTAGGGTTAGGCTTAGGGTTAGGGTTACGTGTAGTGTTAGTGTTAGTTTTGCTTAGGGTTCGGGTTTGAATGAAGTTAGGGTACGCTTAGCGTTATGCTTAGGGTGAAATTCTGGTTAAGGGTGAGGGTTCGGCTCAGGGTTAGGGTTAGAGTTAGGGTCAGTGGTTAGGGTTAGGTTTAGGGTTAAGGTTAGTTTTAGGCTAAGTATTAGAGTTAGGGTTAAGGGTTACTGTTTCAGTTAGGTTTAGGTTAAGGTTATAATTAGGGTTAAGTTTAGGGTTAGGGTAAGAGTTAGAGTTACATTTACAGTTAAGGTGAGGGTTCTGGGTAAGTGTCACCGTTAAGGTTAGGGTTAGGGCTAGGGTTAGGGTTAGAGTTAAGGTTAAGGGTTAGGGTTAGGTTTAAGTTTATGGTAGGCTTAAAGATAGGGTTAAGGTTAGGTTAGGGTTAGGGTCAGGGTTAGAATTAGAATTAGGTTTAGGGCGAGGATTAGGGTCAGAGTTATTGTAAGGGTTAGGTTTCGGGTTACAGTTGGGCCAAGGTTAAGGTGAGGGTTAGGTTTATGGGGAGGGTTAGGGTTAAAGTCAGGGTGAGTTTTAGGTTAGGGATAGGGTGAAGTTTAAGATAGGGTGAGGGTTAGGGTTATGGCTAAGGTTTGGGCTTGTTTTCAGGTTAGTGTTAAAGTTATGTTCAGGGTTAGGGTTACGTTCAGGGGTTGTGTTCAGTTTTAGGGTTAGGGTTAGATTTAAGGTTAGGGTTAATTTAGTGTTACGTTTAGGGTTAGGGTCACGGTTGTGTTAGGCTTTGTGGTTGGGGTGAGGGTTAGTTTTAGGGTTAGGGTTGGTTAGGGTTAGGATTATCGTTATGATAAGGCGTTAGGGGTTAGAGGTGTAGTTTAGGGTTAGGGTTTGGGTGAGGGTTCCGGTTAGGCCTTGCGGTTCTGGTCATGGTTAGGTTTGGTTTAGGCTTAGGGTTAGGTTCATGATTCGGTTTCGGGTTAGTGTTAGAGTTAGGGTGAGAGTTAGGGTTAAGGTTTTTGCTAGGCTTTGGTGTTAGGTTTAGGGTTTGTGTTAGGGTTAGGTTTATCATTAGGGCTCAGGGGTTTCAGGTTAATGTTAGGGTTAGGGTTAGGGATAGCATTAGGGTTAGGGTTGTGGGATACGGTTAGGATTTAGGGTGAGGGTTACGGTTAGTTTTACAGTTATGGTGAGGGTTTAGATTAATTGTTATGATTAGGGTTATAGTCAGAGTTAGGGTTTGGTTTAGGATTAGGGTTAGGTGTAGGGTAAGAATTAGGTTTAGGTCCATGTTGAGGGTTAGACTTAGTGTTCTATTTAGGGTAAAGGTTAGGGGTAGGGTTAGGATTAGGTCTAGGGTTAGGATTAGGATTATTTTAGGGTTAGGTTCAGGGCTATTGTAAGTGTTCAGTTTAGGGTTAAAGATGGACTAGCGTTATTCTTAGAGTTAGGTTTAAGGTTAGGGTTTGGGTTAGGTCTAGGTTTAGGGTTAAGGTTATGGTTAGTGTTTGGATGAAGTTCAGGATAGGGTGAGGGTTATTTTTATGGTGAGGGCTAGGGTTTGGGTTTGTGTTCAGGTTAGTGTTAAGGATAGGTTTAGGGTTCGGTTAGGGTTAGGCGTTATGTCTAGGGTCAGCGTTAGGTTAGGTTTAGGGTTAGTGTGAAGTTTAGGTTAAGGGTGAGGGTTATGATAAGGGTTAGGATTATAGACGGTGTTAGACGTTAGGTTTAGGGTGTTAGGGTTAGGTTTATGGTTAGGGTAGATTTAAGTTTAGGTTTAATATTAGGGTTAGGGTTAGATTTGGGTTACTGTTCGTATTAGGGTTAGGGTTAGGGATAAGTTTGGGGATAGCGTTAGGTTTAGGGTTGGGGATACGGTTAAGGATTAGGGTGAGGGTTAGGGTTAGGTTTACAGTTAAGGCGAGGGTTTAGGGTAATTGTTATGGTTAGGGTTAGAGTTAGAGTTAGGCTTAGGGTTAGGGTGAAGTTTCAGTTAATAGTCAGGGTTAGGCTTAAGGTTAGAGTAGGGATAAGGTTAGTGTTTGGCTTAGGTATAGCGTTAGGGTATGGGTAGGGGTAAGGTTAGGGTTAAGGCTAGGTTTACGGTAAAGGGTAGGGCTAGCTTAGGGTTAGATTTAGAGTTAGAGTTAGTCCTAGGGTTTAGGATTATGGTTATGGTCAGGTTTAGAGTTATTGTTAGGGTTAGGGTAGAGTTAAGGTTAGGGTTAATTTAGGGTTAGAGAAAGGGTTAGGTTTAGGTCTGGGTTAGGTGTAGGATGCGGGGTAGGGTTAGGGTTAGGGGTTCATGGGAGGGTTAGTGTTAAGTTTACATTAAGCTGATGTTTTAGGGTGTTACTGTTAGGGCTAGGGTTAGCATTAGGTTTAGGGTCAGGGCTAGAGTTAGGGCATAGTTAAGGGTTAGCTTTACTTTCAGGGTTAGGGTTAGCCTTAGGTTTAGGGTGAAGTTTAGGTTAAGGATGAGGGTTAGGGTTAGGGTTAGGCATTTGGGTTAAGGTTAGGGTTAGGTTTAGGATTAGGCTTAGGGTTAGGGTTAGGTGTTTGGGTTAATGTTAGGGTCAGGTTTAGGGTTCGGCTTAGGGTTAGGGCTACAGCTGGGGTAAAGTTTAATTGAAGGGTGAGGGTTGAGCTTAGGGTTAGCGTTAGGGGTTAGGGTTAGAGCTTAGGTTAGGATTAAGTTTAGGGTAAAGGTTAGGTTTAGATTTAGGGTTAGGGTTAGTGTTAGGGTTAAGTCATGTTTAGGTTTAGGGCTAGGTGAAGGTTATAGATAGGGTTAGGTTAAGGGTTGAGGTTAGGTTTAGATGGTAAGATGAGGGTTAGTGCTAGGTTTCCATTTAAGCTGAGTGTGTAGGGTAAGTTTTAGGGTTAGGATTAGGGTTAGAGTTAGAGTTAGGGTCAGGGTTAGTTTTGAGTTTAGAGTTAGGGTTACGTTTATGGTACGGTCAGGGTTAGGGGAGATTTAGTGTGACGTTTAGTTTTAGGGTTAGGGTTACAGAGAAGTTTATGTTAAGCGAGAGGGTTGGGGTTAGGGGTTTGGGTTCAGGTCAGAGTCAGGGTTAGGGTTAGGCTTAGGGTTAGGGTTACGTGTAGTGTTAGTGTTAGTTTTGCTTAGGGTTCGGGTTTGAATGAAGTTAGGGTACGCTTAGCGTTATGCTTAGGGTGAAATTCTGGTTAAGGGTGAGGGTTCGGCTCAGGGTTAGGGTTAGAGTTAGGGTCAGTGGTTAGGGTTAGGTTTAGGGTTAAGGTTAGTTTTAGGCTAAGGATTAGAGTTAGGGTTAAGGGTTACTGTTTCAGTTAGGTTTAGGTTAAGGTTATAATTAGGGTTAAGTTTAGGGTTAGGGTAAGAGTTAGAGTTACATTTACAGTTAAGGTGAGGGTTCTGGGTAAGTGTCACCGTTAAGGTTAGGGTTAGGGCTAGGGTTAGGGTTAGAGTTAAGGTTAAGGGTTAGGGTTAGGTTTAAGTTTATGGTAGGCTTAAAGATAGGGTTAAGGTTAGGTTAGGGTTAGGGTCAGGGTTAGAATTAGAATTAGGTTTAGGGCGAGGATTAGGGTCAGAGTTATTGTAAGGGTTAGGTTTCGGGTTACAGTTGGGCCAAGGTTAAGGTGAGGGTTAGGTTTATGGGGAGGGTTAGGGTTAAAGTCAGGGTGAGTTTTAGGTTAGGGATAGGGTGAAGTTTAAGATAGGGTGAGGGTTAGGGTTATGGCTAAGGTTTGGGCTTGTTTTCAGGTTAGTGTTAAAGTTATGTTCAGGGTTAGGGTTACGTTCAGGGGTTGTGTTCAGTTTTAGGGTTAGGGTTAGATTTAAGGTTAGGGTTAATTTAGTGTTACGTTTAGGGTTAGGGTCACGGTTGTGTTAGGCTTTGTGGTTGGGGTGAGGGTTAGTTTTAGGGTTAGGGTTGGTTAGGGTTAGGATTATCGTTATGATAAGGCGTTAGGGGTTAGAGGTGTAGTTTAGGGTTAGGGTTTGGGTGAGGGTTCCGGTTAGGCCTTGCGGTTCTGGTCATGGTTAGGTTTGGTTTAGGCTTAGGGTTAGGTTCATGATTCGGTTTCGGGTTAGTGTTAGAGTTAGGGTGAGAGTTAGGGTTAAGGTTTTTGCTAGGCTTTGGTGTTAGGTTTAGGGTTTGTGTTAGGGTTAGGTTTATCATTAGGGCTCAGGGGTTTCAGGTTAATGTTAGGGTTAGGGTTAGGGATAGCATTAGGGTTAGGGTTGTGGGATACGGTTAGGATTTAGGGTGAGGGTTACGGTTAGTTTTACAGTTATGGTGAGGGTTTAGATTAATTGTTATGATTAGGGTTATAGTCAGAGTTAGGGTTTGGTTTAGGATTAGGGTTAGGTGTAGGGTAAGAATTAGGTTTAGGTCCATGTTGAGGGTTAGACTTAGTGTTCTATTTAGGGTAAAGGTTAGGGGTAGGGTTAGGATTAGGTCTAGGGTTAGGATTAGGATTATTTTAGGGTTAGGTTCAGGGCTATTGTAAGTGTTCAGTTTAGGGTTAAAGATGGACTAGCGTTATTCTTAGAGTTAGGTTTAAGGTTAGGGTTTGGGTTAGGTCTAGGTTTAGGGTTAAGGTTATGGTTAGTGTTTGGATGAAGTTCAGGATAGGGTGAGGGTTATTTTTATGGTGAGGGCTAGGGTTTGGGTTTGTGTTCAGGTTAGTGTTAAGGATAGGTTTAGGGTTCGGTTAGGGTTAGGCGTTATGTCTAGGGTCAGCGTTAGGTTAGGTTTAGGGTTAGTGTGAAGTTTAGGTTAAGGGTGAGGGTTATGATAAGGGTTAGGATTATAGACGGTGTTAGACGTTAGGTTTAGGGTGTTAGGGTTAGGTTTATGGTTAGGGTAGATTTAAGTTTAGGTTTAATATTAGGGTTAGGGTTAGATTTGGGTTACTGTTCGTATTAGGGTTAGGGTTAGGGATAAGTTTGGGGATAGCGTTAGGTTTAGGGTTGGGGATACGGTTAAGGATTAGGGTGAGGGTTAGGGTTAGGTTTACAGTTAAGGCGAGGGTTTAGGGTAATTGTTATGGTTAGGGTTAGAGTTAGAGTTAGGCTTAGGGTTAGGGTGAAGTTTCAGTTAATAGTCAGGGTTAGGCTTAAGGTTAGAGTAGGGATAAGGTTAGTGTTTGGCTTAGGTATAGCGTTAGGGTATGGGTAGGGGTAAGGTTAGGGTTAAGGCTAGGTTTACGGTAAAGGGTAGGGCTAGCTTAGGGTTAGATTTAGAGTTAGAGTTAGTCCTAGGGTTTAGGATTATGGTTATGGTCAGGTTTAGAGTTATTGTTAGGGTTAGGGTAGAGTTAAGGTTAGGGTTAATTTAGGGTTAGAGAAAGGGTTAGGTTTAGGTCTGGGTTAGGTGTAGGATGCGGGGTAGGGTTAGGGTTAGGGGTTCATGGGAGGGTTAGTGTTAAGTTTACATTAAGCTGATGTTTTTGGGTGTTACTGTTAGGGCTAGGGTTAGCATTAGGTTTAGGGTCAGGGCTAGAGTTAGGGGATAGTTAAGGGTTAGCTTTACTTTCAGGGTTAGGGTTAGCCTTAGGTTTAGGGTGAAGTTTAGGTTAAGGATGAGGGTTAGGGTTAGGGTTAGGCATTTGGGTTAAGGTTAGGGTTAGGTTTAGGATTAGGCTTAGGGTTAGGGTTAGGTGTTTGGGTTAATGTTAGGGTCAGGTTTAGGGTTCGGCTTAGGGTTAGGGCTACAGCTGGGGTAAAGTTTAATTGAAGGGTGAGGGTTGAGCTTAGGGTTAGCGTTAGGGGTTAGGGTTAGAGCTTAGGTTAGGATTAAGTTTAGGGTTAAGGTTAGGTTTAGATTTAGGGTTAGGGTTAGTGTTAGGGTTAAGTCATGTTTAGGTTTAGGGCTAGGTGAAGGTTATAGATAGGGTTAGGTTAAGGGTTGAGGTTAGGTTTAGATGGTAAGATGAGGGTTAGTGCTAGGTTTCCATTTAAGCTGAGTGTGTAGGGTAAGTTTTAGGGTTAGGATTAGGGTTAGAGTTAGAGTTAGAGTTAGGGTCAGGGTTAGTTTTGAGTTTAGAGTTAGGGTTACGTTTATGGTACGGTCAGGGTTAGGGGAGATTAAGTGTGACGTTTAGTTTTAGGGTTAGGGTTACAGAGAAGTTTATGTTAAGCGAGAGGGTTGGGGTTAGGGGTTTGGGTTCAGGTCAGAGTCAGGGTTAGGGTTAGGCTTAGGGTTAGGGTTACGTGTAGTGTTAGTGTTAGTTTTGCTTAGGGTTCGGGTTTGAATGAAGTTAGGGTACGCTTAGCGTTATGCTTAGGGTGAAATTCTGGTTAAGGGTGAGGGTTCGGCTCAGGGTTAGGGTTAGAGTTAGGGTCAGTGGTTAGGGTTAGGTTTAGGGTTAAGGTTAGTTTTAGGCTAAGGATTAGGATTAGAGTTAGGGTTAAGGGTTACTGTTTCAGTTAGGTTTAGGTTAAGGTTATAATTAGGGTTAAGTTTAGGGTTAGGGTAAGAGTTAGAGTTACATTTACAGTTAAGGTGAGGGTTCTGGGTAAGTGTTACCGTTAAGGTTAGGGTTAGGGCTAGGGTTAGGGTTAGAGTTAAGGTTAAGGGTTAGGGTTAGGTTTAAGTTTATGGTAGGCTTAAAGATAGGGTTAAGGTTAGGTTAGGGTTAGGGTCAGGGTTAGAATTAGAATTAGGTTTAGGGCGAGGATTAGGGTCAGAGTTATTGTAAGGGTTAGGTTTCGGGTTACAGGTGGGCCAAGGTTAAGGTGAGGGTTAGGTTTATGGGGAGGGTTAGGGTTAAAGTCAGGGTGAGTTTTAGGTTAGGGATAGGGTGAAGTTTAAGATAGGGTGAGGGTTAGGGTTATGGCTAAGGTTTGGGCTTGTTTTCAGGTTAGTGTTAAGGTTATGTTCAGGGTTAGGGTTACGTTCAGGGGTTGTGTTCAGTTTTAGGGTTAGGGTTAGATTTAACGTTAGGGTTAAGTTTAGTGTTACGTTTAGGGTTAGGGTCACGGTTGTGTTAGGCTTTGTGGTTGGGGTGAGGGTTAGTTTTAGGGTTAGGGTTGGTTAGGGTTAGGATTATCGTTATGATAAGGCGTTAGGGGTTAGAGGTGTAGTTTAGGGTTAGGGTTTGGGTGAGGGTTCCGGTTAGGCCTTGCGGTTCTGGTCATGGTTAGGTTTGGTTTAGGCTTAGGGTTAGGTTCATGATTCGGTTTCGGGTTAGTGTTAGAGTTAGGGTGAGAGTTAGTGTTAAGGTTTTTGCTAGGCTTTGGTGTTAGGGTTAGGGTTTGTGTTAGGGTTAGGTTTATCATTAGGGCTCAGGGGTTTCAGGTTAATGTTAGGGTTAGGGTTAGGGATAGCATTAGGGTTAAGGTTGTGGGATACGGTTAGGATTTAGGGTGCGGGTTACGGTTAGTTTTACAGTTAAGGTGAGGGTTTAGGGTAATTGTTATGATTAGGGTTATAGTCAGAGTTAGGGTTTGGTTTAGGCTTAGGGTTAGGTTCATGATTCGGTTTCGGGTTAGTGTTAGAGTTAGGGTGAGAGTTAGTGTTAAGGTTTTTGCTAGGCTTTGGTGTTAGGGTTAGGGTTTGTGTTAGGGTTAGGTTTATCATTAGGGCTCAGGGGTTTCAGGTTAATGTTAGGGTTAGGGTTAGGGATAGCATTAGGGTTAGGGTTGTGGGATACGGTTAGGATTTAGGGTGCGGGTTACGGTTAGTTTTACAGTTAAGGTGAGGGTTTAGGGTAATTGTTATGATTAGAGTTATAGTCAGAGTTAGGGTTTGGTTTAGGATTAGGGTTAGGTGTAGGGTAAGAATTAGGTTTAGGTCCATGTTGTGGGTTAGACTTAGTGTTCTATTTAGGGTAAAGTTTAGGGGTAGGGTTAGGATTAGGTCTAGGGTTAGGATTAGGATTATTTTAGGGTTAGGTTCAGGGCTATTGTAAGTGTTCGGTTTAGGGTTACAGATGGACTAGTGTTATTCTTAGAGTTAGGTTTAAGGTTAGGGTTTGGGTTAGGTCTAGGTTTAGGGTTAAGGTTATGTTTAGTGTTTGGATGAAGTTCAGGATAGGGTGAGGGTTATTTTTATGGTGAGGGCTAGGGTTTGGGTTTGTGTTCAGGTTAGTGTTAAGGATAGGTTTAGGGTTCGGTTAGGGTTAGGCGTTATGTCTAGGGTCAGCGTTAGGTTAGGTTTAGGGTTAGTGTGAAGTTTAGGTTAAGGGTGAGGGTTATGGTAAGGGTTAGGATTATAGACGGTGTTAGACGTTAGGTTTAGGGTGTTAGGGTTAGGTTTATGGTTAGGGTAGATTTAAGTTTAGGTTTAATATTAGGGTTAGGGTTAGATTTGGGTTACTGTTCGTATTAGGGTTAGGGTTAGGGATAAGTTTGGGGATAGCGTTAGGTTTAGGGTTGGGGATACGGTTAAGGATTAGGGTGAGGGTTAGGGTTAGGTTTACAGTTAAGGCGAGGGTTTAGGGTAATTGTTATGGTTAGGGTTAGAGTTAGAGTTAGGCTTAGGGTTAGGGTGAAGTTTCAGTTAATAGTCAGGGTTAGGCTTAAGGTTAGAGTAGGGTTAAGGTTAGTGTTTGGCTTAGGTATAGCGTTAGCGTATGGGTAGGGGTAAGGTTAGGGTTAAGGCTAGGTTTACGGTAAAGGGTAGGGCTAGCTTAGGGTTAGATTTAGAGTTAGAGTTAGTGCTAGGGTTTAGGATTATGGTTATGGTCAGGTTTAGAGTTATTGTTAGGGTTAGGGTAGAGTTAAGGTTAGGGTTAATTTAGGGTTAGAGAAAGGGTTAGGTTTAGGTCTGGGTTAGGTGTAGGATGCGGGGTAGGGTTAGGGTTAGGGGTTCATGGGAGGGTTAGTGTTAAGTTTACATTAAGCTGATGTTTTAGGGTGTTACTGTTAGGGCTAGGGTTAGCATTAGGTTTAGGGTCAGGGCTAGAGTTAGGGGATAGTTAAGGGTTAGCTTTACTTTCAGGGTTAGGGTTAGCCTTAGGTTTAGGGTGAAGTTTAGGTTAAGGATGAGGGTTAGGGTTAGGGTTAGGCATTTGGGTTAAGGTTAGGGTTAGGTTTAGGATTAGGTTTAGGGTTAGGGTTAGGTGTTTGGGTTAATGTTAGGGTCAGGTTTAGGGTTCGGCTTAGGGTTAGGGCTACAGCTGGGGTAAAGTTTAATTGAAGGGTGAGGGTTGAGCTTAGGGTTAGCGTTAGGGGTTAGGGTTAGAGCTTAGGTTAGGATTAAGTTTAGGGTTAAGGTTAGGTTTAGATTTAGGGTTAGGGTTAGTGTTAGGGTTAAGTCATGTTTAGGTTTAGGGCTAGGTGAAGGTTATAGATAGGGTTAGCTTAAGGGTTGAGGTTAGGTTTAGATGGTAAGATGAGGGTTAGTGCTAGGTTTCCATTTAAGCTGAGTGTGTAGGGTAAGTTTTAGGGTTAGGATTAGGGTTAGAGTTAGAGTTAGGGTCAGGGTTAGTTTTGAGTTTAGAGTTAGAGTTACGTTTATGGTACGGTCAGGGTTAGGGGAGATTTAGTGTGACGTTTAGTTTTAGGGTTAGGGTTACAGAGAAGTTTATGTTAAGCGAGAGGGTTGGGGTTAGGGGTTTGGGTTCAGGTCAGAGTCAGGGTTAGGGTTAGGCTTAGGGTTAGGGTTACATGTAGTGTTAGTGTTAGTTTTGCTTAGGGTTCGGGTTTGAATGAAGTTAGGGTACGCTTAGCGTTATGCTTAGGGTGAAATTCTGGTTAAGGGTGAGGGTTCGGCTCAGGGTTAGGGTTAGAGTTAGGGTCAGTGGTTAGGGTTAGGTTTAGGGTTAAGGTTAGTTTTAGGCTAAGGATTAGAGTTAGGGTTAAGGGTTACTGTTTCAGTTAGGTTTAGGTTAAGGTTATAATTAGGGTTAAGTTTAGGGTTAGGGTAAGAGTTAGAGTTACATTTACAGTTAAGGTGAGGGTTTTGGGTAAGTGTCACCGTTAAGGTTAGGGTTAGGGCTAGGGTTAGGGTTAGAGTTAAGGTTAAGGGTTAGGGTTAGGTTTAAGTTTATGGTAGGCTTAAAGATAGGGTTAAGGTTAGGTTAGGGTTAGGGTCAGGGTTAGAATTAGAATTAGGTTTAGGGCGAGGATTAGGGTCAGAGTTATTGTAAGGGTTAGGTTTCGGGTTACAGTTGGGCCAAGGTTAAGGTGAGGGTTAGGTTTATGGGGAGGGTTAGGGTTAAAGTCAGGGTGAGTTTTAGGTTAGGGATAGGGTGAAGTTTAAGATAGGGTGAGGGTTAGGGTTATGGCTAAGGTTTGGGCTTGTTTTCAGGTTAGTGTTAAAGTTATGTTCAGGGTTAGGGTTACGTTCAGGGGTTGTGTTCAGTTTTAGGGTTAGGGTTAGATTTAAGGTTAGGGTTAATTTAGTGTTACGTTTAGGGTTAGGGTCACGGTTGTGTTAGGCTTTGTGGTTGGGGTGAGGGTTAGTTTTAGGGTTAGGGTTGGTTAGGGTTAGGATTATCGTTATGATAAGGCGTTAGGGGTTAGAGGTGTAGTTTAGGGTTAGGGTTTGGGTGAGGGTTCCGGTTAGGCCTTGCGGTTCTGGTCATGGTTAGGTTTGGTTTAGGCTTAGGGTTAGGTTCATGATTCGGTTTCGGGTTAGTGTTAGAGTTAGGGTGAGAGTTAGGGTTAAGGTTTTTGCTAGGCTTTGGTGTTAGGTTTAGGGTTTGTGTTAGGGTTAGGTTTATCATTAGGGCTCAGGGGTTTCAGGTTAATGTTAGGGTTAGGGTTAGGGATAGCATTAGGGTTAGGGTTGTGGGATACGGTTAGGATTTAGGGTGAGGGTTACGGTTAGTTTTACAGTTATGGTGAGGGTTTAGATTAATTGTTATGATTAGGGTTATAGTCAGAGTTAGGGTTTGGTTTAGGATTAGGGTTAGGTGTAGGGTAAGAATTAGGTTTAGGTCCATGTTGAGGGTTAGACTTAGTGTTCTATTTAGGGTAAAGGTTAGGGGTAGGGTTAGGATTAGGTCTAGGGTTAGGATTAGGATTATTTTAGGGTTAGGTTCAGGGCTATTGTAAGTGTTCAGTTTAGGGTTAAAGATGGACTAGCGTTATTCTTAGAGTTAGGTTTAAGGTTAGGGTTTGGGTTAGGTCTAGGTTTAGGGTTAAGGTTATGGTTAGTGTTTGGATGAAGTTCAGGATAGGGTGAGGGTTATTTTTATGGTGAGGGCTAGGGTTTGGGTTTGTGTTCAGGTTAGTGTTAAGGATAGGTTTAGGGTTCGGTTAGGGTTAGGCGTTATGTCTAGGGTCAGCGTTAGGTTAGGTTTAGGGTTAGTGTGAAGTTTAGGTTAAGGGTGAGGGTTATGATAAGGGTTAGGATTATAGACGGTGTTAGACGTTAGGTTTAGGGTGTTAGGGTTAGGTTTATGGTTAGGGTAGATTTAAGTTTAGGTTTAATATTAGGGTTAGGGTTAGATTTGGGTTACTGTTCGTATTAGGGTTAGGGTTAGGGATAAGTTTGGGGATAGCGTTAGGTTTAGGGTTGGGGATACGGTTAAGGATTAGGGTGAGGGTTAGGGTTAGGTTTACAGTTAAGGCGAGGGTTTAGGGTAATTGTTATGGTTAGGGTTAGAGTTAGAGTTAGGCTTAGGGTTAGGGTGAAGTTTCAGTTAATAGTCAGGGTTAGGCTTAAGGTTAGAGTAGGGATAAGGTTAGTGTTTGGCTTAGGTATAGCGTTAGGGTATGGGTAGGGGTAAGGTTAGGGTTAAGGCTAGGTTTACGGTAAAGGGTAGGGCTAGCTTAGGGTTAGATTTAGAGTTAGAGTTAGTGCTAGGGTTTAGGATTATGGTTATGGTCAGGTTTAGAGTTATTGTTAGGGTTAGGGTAGAGTTAAGGTTAGGGTTAATTTAGGGTTAGAGAAAGGGTTAGGTTTAGGTCTGGGTTAGGTGTAGGATGCGGGGTAGGGTTAGGGTTAGGGGTTCATGGGAGGGTTAGTGTTAAGTTTACATTAAGCTGATGTTTTAGGGTGTTACTGTTAGGGCTAGGGTTAGCATTAGGTTTAGGGTCAGGGCTAGAGTTAGGGCATAGTTAAGGGTTAGCTTTACTTTCAGGGTTAGGGTTAGCCTTAGGTTTAGGGTGAAGTTTAGGTTAAGGATGAGGGTTAGGGTTAGGGTTAGGCATTTGGGTTAAGGTTAGGGTTAGGTTTAGGATTAGGCTTAGGGTTAGGGTTAGGTGTTTGGGTTAATGTTAGGGTCAGGTTTAGGGTTCGGCTTAGGGTTAGGGCTACAGCTGGGGTAAAGTTTAATTGAAGGGTGAGGGTTGAGCTTAGGGTTAGCGTTAGGGGTTAGGGTTAGAGCTTAGGTTAGGATTAAGTTTAGGGTTAAGGTTAGGTTTAGATTTAGGGTTAGGGTTAGTGTTAGGGTTAAGTCATGTTTAGGTTTAGGGCTAGGTGAAGGTTATAGATAGGGTTAGGTTAAGGGTTGAGGTTAGGTTTAGATGGTAAGATGAGGGTTAGTGCTAGGTTTCCATTTAAGCTGAGTGTGTAGGGTAAGTTTTAGGGTTAGGATTAGGGTTAGAGTTAGAGTTAGGGTCAGGGTTAGTTTTGAGTTTAGAGTTAGGGTTACGTTTATGGTACGGTCAGGGTTAGGGGAGATTTAGTGTGACGTTTAGTTTTAGGGTTAGGGTTACAGAGAAGTTTATGTTAAGCGAGAGGGTTGGGGTTAGGGGTTTGGGTTCAGGTCAGAGTCAGGGTTAGGGTTAGGCTTAGGGTTAGGGTTACGTGTAGTGTTAGTGTTAGTTTTGCTTAGGGTTCGGGTTTGAATGAAGTTAGGGTACGCTTAGCGTTATGCTTAGGGTGAAATTCTGGTTAAGGGTGAGGGTTCGGCTCAGGGTTAGGGTTAGAGTTAGGGTCAGTGGTTAGGGTTAGGTTTAGGGTTAAGGTTAGTTTTAGGCTAAGGATTAGAGTTAGGGTTAAGGGTTACTGTTTCAGTTAGGTTTAGGTTAAGGTTATAATTAGGGTTAAGTTTAGGGTTAGGGTAAGAGTTAGAGTTACATTTACAGTTAAGGTGAGGGTTCTGGGTAAGTGTCACCGTTAAGGTTAGGGTTAGGGCTAGGGTTAGGGTTAGAGTTAAGGTTAAGGGTTAGGGTTAGGTTTAAGTTTATGGTAGGCTTAAAGATAGGGTTAAGGTTAGGTTAGGGTTAGGGTCAGGGTTAGAATTAGAATTAGGTTTAGGGCGAGGATTAGGGTCAGAGTTATTGTAAGGGTTAGGTTTCGGGTTACAGTTGGGCCAAGGTTAAGGTGAGGGTTAGGTTTATGGGGAGGGTTAGGGTTAAAGTCAGGGTGAGTTTTAGGTTAGGGATAGGGTGAAGTTTAAGATAGGGTGAGGGTTAGGGTTATGGCTAAGGTTTGGGCTTGTTTTCAGGTTAGTGTTAAAGTTATGTTCAGGGTTAGGGTTACGTTCAGGGGTTGTGTTCAGTTTTAGGGTTAGGGTTAGATTTAAGGTTAGGGTTAATTTAGTGTTACGTTTAGGGTTAGGGTCACGGTTGTGTTAGGCTTTGTGGTTGGGGTGAGGGTTAGTTTTAGGGTTAGGGTTGGTTAGGGTTAGGATTATCGTTATGATAAGGCGTTAGGGGTTAGAGGTGTAGTTTAGGGTTAGGGTTTGGGTGAGGGTTCCGGTTAGGCCTTGCGGTTCTGGTCATGGTTAGGTTTGGTTTAGGCTTAGGGTTAGGTTCATGATTCGGTTTCGGGTTAGTGTTAGAGTTAGGGTGAGAGTTAGGGTTAAGGTTTTTGCTAGGCTTTGGTGTTAGGTTTAGGGTTTGTGTTAGGGTTAGGTTTATCATTAGGGCTCAGGGGTTTCAGGTTAATGTTAGGGTTAGGGTTAGGGATAGCATTAGGGTTAGGGTTGTGGGATACGGTTAGGATTTAGGGTGAGGGTTACGGTTAGTTTTACAGTTATGGTGAGGGTTTAGATTAATTGTTATGATTAGGGTTATAGTCAGAGTTAGGGTTTGGTTTAGGATTAGGGTTAGGTGTAGGGTAAGAATTAGGTTTAGGTCCATGTTGAGGGTTAGACTTAGTGTTCTATTTAGGGTAAAGGTTAGGGGTAGGGTTAGGATTAGGTCTAGGGTTAGGATTAGGATTATTTTAGGGTTAGGTTCAGGGCTATTGTAAGTGTTCAGTTTAGGGTTAAAGATGGACTAGCGTTATTCTTAGAGTTAGGTTTAAGGTTAGGGTTTGGGTTAGGTCTAGGTTTAGGGTTAAGGTTATGGTTAGTGTTTGGATGAAGTTCAGGATAGGGTGAGGGTTATTTTTATGGTGAGGGCTAGGGTTTGGGTTTGTGTTCAGGTTAGTGTTAAGGATAGGTTTAGGGTTCGGTTAGGGTTAGGCGTTATGTCTAGGGTCAGCGTTAGGTTAGGTTTAGGGTTAGTGTGAAGTTTAGGTTAAGGGTGAGGGTTATGATAAGGGTTAGGATTATAGACGGTGTTAGACGTTAGGTTTAGGGTGTTAGGGTTAGGTTTATGGTTAGGGTAGATTTAAGTTTAGGTTTAATATTAGGGTTAGGGTTAGATTTGGGTTACTGTTCGTATTAGGGTTAGGGTTAGGGATAAGTTTGGGGATAGCGTTAGGTTTAGGGTTGGGGATACGGTTAAGGATTAGGGTGAGGGTTAGGGTTAGGTTTACAGTTAAGGCGAGGGTTTAGGGTAATTGTTATGGTTAGGGTTAGAGTTAGAGTTAGGCTTAGGGTTAGGGTGAAGTTTCAGTTAATAGTCAGGGTTAGGCTTAAGGTTAGAGTAGGGATAAGGTTAGTGTTTGGCTTAGGTATAGCGTTAGGGTATGGGTAGGGGTAAGGTTAGGGTTAAGGCTAGGTTTACGGTAAAGGGTAGGGCTAGCTTAGGGTTAGATTTAGAGTTAGAGTTAGTCCTAGGGTTTAGGATTATGGTTATGGTCAGGTTTAGAGTTATTGTTAGGGTTAGGGTAGAGTTAAGGTTAGGGTTAATTTAGGGTTAGAGAAAGGGTTAGGTTTAGGTCTGGGTTAGGTGTAGGATGCGGGGTAGGGTTAGGGTTAGGGGTTCATGGGAGGGTTAGTGTTAAGTTTACATTAAGCTGATGTTTTAGGGTGTTACTGTTAGGGCTAGGGTTAGCATTAGGTTTAGGGTCAGGGCTAGAGTTAGGGCATAGTTAAGGGTTAGCTTTACTTTCAGGGTTAGGGTTAGCCTTAGGTTTAGGGTGAAGTTTAGGTTAAGGATGAGGGTTAGGGTTAGGGTTAGGCATTTGGGTTAAGGTTAGGGTTAGGTTTAGGATTAGGCTTAGGGTTAGGGTTAGGTGTTTGGGTTAATGTTAGGGTCAGGTTTAGGGTTCGGCTTAGGGTTAGGGCTACAGCTGGGGTAAAGTTTAATTGAAGGGTGAGGGTTGAGCTTAGGGTTAGCGTTAGGGGTTAGGGTTAGAGCTTAGGTTAGGATTAAGTTTAGGGTTAAGGTTAGGTTTAGATTTAGGGTTAGGGTTAGTGTTAGGGTTAAGTCATGTTTAGGTTTAGGGCTAGGTGAAGGTTATAGATAGGGTTAGGTTAAGGGTTGAGGTTAGGTTTAGATGGTAAGATGAGGGTTAGTGCTAGGTTTCCATTTAAGCTGAGTGTGTAGGGTAAGTTTTAGGGTTAGGATTAGGGTTAGAGTTAGAGTTAGGGTCAGGGTTAGTTTTGAGTTTAGAGTTAGGGTTACGTTTATGGTACGGTCAGGGTTAGGGGAGATTTAGTGTGACGTTTAGTTTTAGGGTTAGGGTTACAGAGAAGTTTATGTTAAGCGAGAGGGTTGGGGTTAGGGGTTTGGGTTCAGGTCAGAGTCAGGGTTAGGGTTAGGCTTAGGGTTAGGGTTACGTGTAGTGTTAGTGTTAGTTTTGCTTAGGGTTCGGGTTTGAATGAAGTTAGGGTACGCTTAGCGTTATGCTTAGGGTGAAATTCTGGTTAAGGGTGAGGGTTCGGCTCAGGGTTAGGGTTAGAGTTAGGGTCAGTGGTTAGGGTTAGGTTTAGGGTTAAGGTTAGTTTTAGGCTAAGGATTAGAGTTAGGGTTAAGGGTTACTGTTTCAGTTAGGTTTAGGTTAAGGTTATAATTAGGGTTAAGTTTAGGGTTAGGGTAAGAGTTAGAGTTACATTTACAGTTAAGGTGAGGGTTCTGGGTAAGTGTCACCGTTAAGGTTAGGGTTAGGGCTAGGGTTAGGGTTAGAGTTAAGGTTAAGGGTTAGGGTTAGGTTTAAGTTTATGGTAGGCTTAAAGATAGGGTTAAGGTTAGGTTAGGGTTAGGGTCAGGGTTAGAATTAGAATTAGGTTTAGGGCGAGGATTAGGGTCAGAGTTATTGTAAGGGTTAGGTTTCGGGTTACAGTTGGGCCAAGGTTAAGGTGAGGGTTAGGTTTATGGGGAGGGTTAGGGTTAAAGTCAGGGTGAGTTTTAGGTTAGGGATAGGGTGAAGTTTAAGATAGGGTGAGGGTTAGGGTTATGGCTAAGGTTTGGGCTTGTTTTCAGGTTAGTGTTAAAGTTATGTTCAGGGTTAGGGTTACGTTCAGGGGTTGTGTTCAGTTTTAGGGTTAGGGTTAGATTTAAGGTTAGGGTTAATTTAGTGTTACGTTTAGGGTTAGGGTCACGGTTGTGTTAGGCTTTGTGGTTGGGGTGAGGGTTAGTTTTAGGGTTAGGGTTGGTTAGGGTTAGGATTATCGTTATGATAAGGCGTTAGGGGTTAGAGGTGTAGTTTAGGGTTAGGGTTTGGGTGAGGGTTCCGGTTAGGCCTTGCGGTTCTGGTCATGGTTAGGTTTGGTTTAGGCTTAGGGTTAGGTTCATGATTCGGTTTCGGGTTAGTGTTAGAGTTAGGGTGAGAGTTAGGGTTAAGGTTTTTGCTAGGCTTTGGTGTTAGGTTTAGGGTTTGTGTTAGGGTTAGGTTTATCATTAGGGCTCAGGGGTTTCAGGTTAATGTTAGGGTTAGGGTTAGGGATAGCATTAGGGTTAGGGTTGTGGGATACGGTTAGGATTTAGGGTGAGGGTTACGGTTAGTTTTACAGTTATGGTGAGGGTTTAGATTAATTGTTATGATTAGGGTTATAGTCAGAGTTAGGGTTTGGTTTAGGATTAGGGTTAGGTGTAGGGTAAGAATTAGGTTTAGGTCCATGTTGAGGGTTAGACTTAGTGTTCTATTTAGGGTAAAGGTTAGGGGTAGGGTTAGGATTAGGTCTAGGGTTAGGATTAGGATTATTTTAGGGTTAGGTTCAGGGCTATTGTAAGTGTTCAGTTTAGGGTTAAAGATGGACTAGCGTTATTCTTAGAGTTAGGTTTAAGGTTAGGGTTTGGGTTAGGTCTAGGTTTAGGGTTAAGGTTATGGTTAGTGTTTGGATGAAGTTCAGGATAGGGTGAGGGTTATTTTTATGGTGAGGGCTAGGGTTTGGGTTTGTGTTCAGGTTAGTGTTAAGGATAGGTTTAGGGTTCGGTTAGGGTTAGGCGTTATGTCTAGGGTCAGCGTTAGGTTAGGTTTAGGGTTAGTGTGAAGTTTAGGTTAAGGGTGAGGGTTATGATAAGGGTTAGGATTATAGACGGTGTTAGACGTTAGGTTTAGGGTGTTAGGGTTAGGTTTATGGTTAGGGTAGATTTAAGTTTAGGTTTAATATTAGGGTTAGGGTTAGATTTGGGTTACTGTTCGTATTAGGGTTAGGGTTAGGGATAAGTTTGGGGATAGCGTTAGGTTTAGGGTTGGGGATACGGTTAAGGATTAGGGTGAGGGTTAGGGTTAGGTTTACAGTTAAGGCGAGGGTTTAGGGTAATTGTTATGGTTAGGGTTAGAGTTAGAGTTAGGCTTAGGGTTAGGGTGAAGTTTCAGTTAATAGTCAGGGTTAGGCTTAAGGTTAGAGTAGGGATAAGGTTAGTGTTTGGCTTAGGTATAGCGTTAGGGTATGGGTAGGGGTAAGGTTAGGGTTAAGGCTAGGTTTACGGTAAAGGGTAGGGCTAGCTTAGGGTTAGATTTAGAGTTAGAGTTAGTCCTAGGGTTTAGGATTATGGTTATGGTCAGGTTTAGAGTTATTGTTAGGGTTAGGGTAGAGTTAAGGTTAGGGTTAATTTAGGGTTAGAGAAAGGGTTAGGTTTAGGTCTGGGTTAGGTGTAGGATGCGGGGTAGGGTTAGGGTTAGGGGTTCATGGGAGGGTTAGTGTTAAGTTTACATTAAGCTGATGTTTTAGGGTGTTACTGTTAGGGCTAGGGTTAGCATTAGGTTTAGGGTCAGGGCTAGAGTTAGGGCATAGTTAAGGGTTAGCTTTACTTTCAGGGTTAGGGTTAGCCTTAGGTTTAGGGTGAAGTTTAGGTTAAGGATGAGGGTTAGGGTTAGGGTTAGGCATTTGGGTTAAGGTTAGGGTTAGGTTTAGGATTAGGCTTAGGGTTAGGGTTAGGTGTTTGGGTTAATGTTAGGGTCAGGTTTAGGGTTCGGCTTAGGGTTAGGGCTACAGCTGGGGTAAAGTTTAATTGAAGGGTGAGGGTTGAGCTTAGGGTTAGCGTTAGGGGTTAGGGTTAGAGCTTAGGTTAGGATTAAGTTTAGGGTTAAGGTTAGGTTTAGATTTAGGGTTAGGGTTAGTGTTAGGGTTAAGTCATGTTTAGGTTTAGGGCTAGGTGAAGGTTATAGATAGGGTTAGGTTAAGGGTTGAGGTTAGGTTTAGATGGTAAGATGAGGGTTAGTGCTAGGTTTCCATTTAAGCTGAGTGTGTAGGGTAAGTTTTAGGGTTAGGATTAGGGTTAGAGTTAGAGTTAGGGTCAGGGTTAGTTTTGAGTTTAGAGTTAGGGTTACGTTTATGGTACGGTCAGGGTTAGGGGAGATTTAGTGTGACGTTTAGTTTTAGGGTTAGGGTTACAGAGAAGTTTATGTTAAGCGAGAGGGTTGGGGTTAGGGGTTTGGGTTCAGGTCAGAGTCAGGGTTAGGGTTAGGCTTAGGGTTAGGGTTACGTGTAGTGTTAGTGTTAGTTTTGCTTAGGGTTCGGGTTTGAATGAAGTTAGGGTACGCTTAGCGTTATGCTTAGGGTGAAATTCTGGTTAAGGGTGAGGGTTCGGCTCAGGGTTAGGGTTAGAGTTAGGGTCAGTGGTTAGGGTTAGGTTTAGGGTTAAGGTTAGTTTTAGGCTAAGGATTAGAGTTAGGGTTAAGGGTTACTGTTTCAGTTAGGTTTAGGTTAAGGTTATAATTAGGGTTAAGTTTAGGGTTAGGGTAAGAGTTAGAGTTACATTTACAGTTAAGGTGAGGGTTCTGGGTAAGTGTCACCGTTAAGGTTAGGGTTAGGGCTAGGGTTAGGGTTAGAGTTAAGGTTAAGGGTTAGGGTTAGGTTTAAGTTTATGGTAGGCTTAAAGATAGGGTTAAGGTTAGGTTAGGGTTAGGGTCAGGGTTAGAATTAGAATTAGGTTTAGGGCGAGGATTAGGGTCAGAGTTATTGTAAGGGTTAGGTTTCGGGTTACAGTTGGGCCAAGGTTAAGGTGAGGGTTAGGTTTATGGGGAGGGTTAGGGTTAAAGTCAGGGTGAGTTTTAGGTTAGGGATAGGGTGAAGTTTAAGATAGGGTGAGGGTTAGGGTTATGGCTAAGGTTTGGGCTTGTTTTCAGGTTAGTGTTAAAGTTATGTTCAGGGTTAGGGTTACGTTCAGGGGTTGTGTTCAGTTTTAGGGTTAGGGTTAGATTTAAGGTTAGGGTTAATTTAGTGTTACGTTTAGGGTTAGGGTCACGGTTGTGTTAGGCTTTGTGGTTGGGGTGAGGGTTAGTTTTAGGGTTAGGGTTGGTTAGGGTTAGGATTATCGTTATGATAAGGCGTTAGGGGTTAGAGGTGTAGTTTAGGGTTAGGGTTTGGGTGAGGGTTCCGGTTAGGCCTTGCGGTTCTGGTCATGGTTAGGTTTGGTTTAGGCTTAGGGTTAGGTTCATGATTCGGTTTCGGGTTAGTGTTAGAGTTAGGGTGAGAGTTAGGGTTAAGGTTTTTGCTAGGCTTTGGTGTTAGGTTTAGGGTTTGTGTTAGGGTTAGGTTTATCATTAGGGCTCAGGGGTTTCAGGTTAATGTTAGGGTTAGGGTTAGGGATAGCATTAGGGTTAGGGTTGTGGGATACGGTTAGGATTTAGGGTGAGGGTTACGGTTAGTTTTACAGTTATGGTGAGGGTTTAGATTAATTGTTATGATTAGGGTTATAGTCAGAGTTAGGGTTTGGTTTAGGATTAGGGTTAGGTGTAGGGTAAGAATTAGGTTTAGGTCCATGTTGAGGGTTAGACTTAGTGTTCTATTTAGGGTAAAGGTTAGGGGTAGGGTTAGGATTAGGTCTAGGGTTAGGATTAGGATTATTTTAGGGTTAGGTTCAGGGCTATTGTAAGTGTTCAGTTTAGGGTTAAAGATGGACTAGCGTTATTCTTAGAGTTAGGTTTAAGGTTAGGGTTTGGGTTAGGTCTAGGTTTAGGGTTAAGGTTATGGTTAGTGTTTGGATGAAGTTCAGGATAGGGTGAGGGTTATTTTTATGGTGAGGGCTAGGGTTTGGGTTTGTGTTCAGGTTAGTGTTAAGGATAGGTTTAGGGTTCGGTTAGGGTTAGGCGTTATGTCTAGGGTCAGCGTTAGGTTAGGTTTAGGGTTAGTGTGAAGTTTAGGTTAAGGGTGAGGGTTATGATAAGGGTTAGGATTATAGACGGTGTTAGACGTTAGGTTTAGGGTGTTAGGGTTAGGTTTATGGTTAGGGTAGATTTAAGTTTAGGTTTAATATTAGGGTTAGGGTTAGATTTGGGTTACTGTTCGTATTAGGGTTAGGGTTAGGGATAAGTTTGGGGATAGCGTTAGGTTTAGGGTTGGGGATACGGTTAAGGATTAGGGTGAGGGTTAGGGTTAGGTTTACAGTTAAGGCGAGGGTTTAGGGTAATTGTTATGGTTAGGGTTAGAGTTAGAGTTAGGCTTAGGGTTAGGGTGAAGTTTCAGTTAATAGTCAGGGTTAGGCTTAAGGTTAGAGTAGGGATAAGGTTAGTGTTTGGCTTAGGTATAGCGTTAGGGTATGGGTAGGGGTAAGGTTAGGGTTAAGGCTAGGTTTACGGTAAAGGGTAGGGCTAGCTTAGGGTTAGATTTAGAGTTAGAGTTAGTCCTAGGGTTTAGGATTATGGTTATGGTCAGGTTTAGAGTTATTGTTAGGGTTAGGGTAGAGTTAAGGTTAGGGTTAATTTAGGGTTAGAGAAAGGGTTAGGTTTAGGTCTGGGTTAGGTGTAGGATGCGGGGTAGGGTTAGGGTTAGGGGTTCATGGGAGGGTTAGTGTTAAGTTTACATTAAGCTGATGTTTTAGGGTGTTACTGTTAGGGCTAGGGTTAGCATTAGGTTTAGGGTCAGGGCTAGAGTTAGGGCATAGTTAAGGGTTAGCTTTACTTTCAGGGTTAGGGTTAGCCTTAGGTTTAGGGTGAAGTTTAGGTTAAGGATGAGGGTTAGGGTTAGGGTTAGGCATTTGGGTTAAGGTTAGGGTTAGGTTTAGGATTAGGCTTAGGGTTAGGGTTAGGTGTTTGGGTTAATGTTAGGGTCAGGTTTAGGGTTCGGCTTAGGGTTAGGGCTACAGCTGGGGTAAAGTTTAATTGAAGGGTGAGGGTTGAGCTTAGGGTTAGCGTTAGGGGTTAGGGTTAGAGCTTAGGTTAGGATTAAGTTTAGGGTTAAGGTTAGGTTTAGATTTAGGGTTAGGGTTAGTGTTAGGGTTAAGTCATGTTTAGGTTTAGGGCTAGGTGAAGGTTATAGATAGGGTTAGGTTAAGGGTTGAGGTTAGGTTTAGATGGTAAGATGAGGGTTAGTGCTAGGTTTCCATTTAAGCTGAGTGTGTAGGGTAAGTTTTAGGGTTAGGATTAGGGTTAGAGTTAGAGTTAGGGTCAGGGTTAGTTTTGAGTTTAGAGTTAGGGTTACGTTTATGGTACGGTCAGGGTTAGGGGAGATTTAGTGTGACGTTTAGTTTTAGGGTTAGGGTTACAGAGAAGTTTATGTTAAGCGAGAGGGTTGGGGTTAGGGGTTTGGGTTCAGGTCAGAGTCAGGGTTAGGGTTAGGCTTAGGGTTAGGGTTACGTGTAGTGTTAGTGTTAGTTTTGCTTAGGGTTCGGGTTTGAATGAAGTTAGGGTACGCTTAGCGTTATGCTTAGGGTGAAATTCTGGTTAAGGGTGAGGGTTCGGCTCAGGGTTAGGGTTAGAGTTAGGGTCAGTGGTTAGGGTTAGGTTTAGGGTTAAGGTTAGTTTTAGGCTAAGGATTAGAGTTAGGGTTAAGGGTTACTGTTTCAGTTAGGTTTAGGTTAAGGTTATAATTAGGGTTAAGTTTAGGGTTAGGGTAAGAGTTAGAGTTACATTTACAGTTAAGGTGAGGGTTCTGGGTAAGTGTCACCGTTAAGGTTAGGGTTAGGGCTAGGGTTAGGGTTAGAGTTAAGGTTAAGGGTTAGGGTTAGGTTTAAGTTTATGGTAGGCTTAAAGATAGGGTTAAGGTTAGGTTAGGGTTAGGGTCAGGGTTAGAATTAGAATTAGGTTTAGGGCGAGGATTAGGGTCAGAGTTATTGTAAGGGTTAGGTTTCGGGTTACAGTTGGGCCAAGGTTAAGGTGAGGGTTAGGTTTATGGGGAGGGTTAGGGTTAAAGTCAGGGTGAGTTTTAGGTTAGGGATAGGGTGAAGTTTAAGATAGGGTGAGGGTTAGGGTTATGGCTAAGGTTTGGGCTTGTTTTCAGGTTAGTGTTAAAGTTATGTTCAGGGTTAGGGTTACGTTCAGGGGTTGTGTTCAGTTTTAGGGTTAGGGTTAGATTTAAGGTTAGGGTTAATTTAGTGTTACGTTTAGGGTTAGGGTCACGGTTGTGTTAGGCTTTGTGGTTGGGGTGAGGGTTAGTTTTAGGGTTAGGGTTGGTTAGGGTTAGGATTATCGTTATGATAAGGCGTTAGGGGTTAGAGGTGTAGTTTAGGGTTAGGGTTTGGGTGAGGGTTCCGGTTAGGCCTTGCGGTTCTGGTCATGGTTAGGTTTGGTTTAGGCTTAGGGTTAGGTTCATGATTCGGTTTCGGGTTAGTGTTAGAGTTAGGGTGAGAGTTAGGGTTAAGGTTTTTGCTAGGCTTTGGTGTTAGGTTTAGGGTTTGTGTTAGGGTTAGGTTTATCATTAGGGCTCAGGGGTTTCAGGTTAATGTTAGGGTTAGGGTTAGGGATAGCATTAGGGTTAGGGTTGTGGGATACGGTTAGGATTTAGGGTGAGGGTTACGGTTAGTTTTACAGTTATGGTGAGGGTTTAGATTAATTGTTATGATTAGGGTTATAGTCAGAGTTAGGGTTTGGTTTAGGATTAGGGTTAGGTGTAGGGTAAGAATTAGGTTTAGGTCCATGTTGAGGGTTAGACTTAGTGTTCTATTTAGGGTAAAGGTTAGGGGTAGGGTTAGGATTAGGTCTAGGGTTAGGATTAGGATTATTTTAGGGTTAGGTTCAGGGCTATTGTAAGTGTTCAGTTTAGGGTTAAAGATGGACTAGCGTTATTCTTAGAGTTAGGTTTAAGGTTAGGGTTTGGGTTAGGTCTAGGTTTAGGGTTAAGGTTATGGTTAGTGTTTGGATGAAGTTCAGGATAGGGTGAGGGTTATTTTTATGGTGAGGGCTAGGGTTTGGGTTTGTGTTCAGGTTAGTGTTAAGGATAGGTTTAGGGTTCGGTTAGGGTTAGGCGTTATGTCTAGGGTCAGCGTTAGGTTAGGTTTAGGGTTAGTGTGAAGTTTAGGTTAAGGGTGAGGGTTATGATAAGGGTTAGGATTATAGACGGTGTTAGACGTTAGGTTTAGGGTGTTAGGGTTAGGTTTATGGTTAGGGTAGATTTAAGTTTAGGTTTAATATTAGGGTTAGGGTTAGATTTGGGTTACTGTTCGTATTAGGGTTAGGGTTAGGGATAAGTTTGGGGATAGCGTTAGGTTTAGGGTTGGGGATACGGTTAAGGATTAGGGTGAGGGTTAGGGTTAGGTTTACAGTTAAGGCGAGGGTTTAGGGTAATTGTTATGGTTAGGGTTAGAGTTAGAGTTAGGCTTAGGGTTAGGGTGAAGTTTCAGTTAATAGTCAGGGTTAGGCTTAAGGTTAGAGTAGGGATAAGGTTAGTGTTTGGCTTAGGTATAGCGTTAGGGTATGGGTAGGGGTAAGGTTAGGGTTAAGGCTAGGTTTACGGTAAAGGGTAGGGCTAGCTTAGGGTTAGATTTAGAGTTAGAGTTAGTCCTAGGGTTTAGGATTATGGTTATGGTCAGGTTTAGAGTTATTGTTAGGGTTAGGGTAGAGTTAAGGTTAGGGTTAATTTAGGGTTAGAGAAAGGGTTAGGTTTAGGTCTGGGTTAGGTGTAGGATGCGGGGTAGGGTTAGGGTTAGGGGTTCATGGGAGGGTTAGTGTTAAGTTTACATTAAGCTGATGTTTTAGGGTGTTACTGTTAGGGCTAGGGTTAGCATTAGGTTTAGGGTCAGGGCTAGAGTTAGGGCATAGTTAAGGGTTAGCTTTACTTTCAGGGTTAGGGTTAGCCTTAGGTTTAGGGTGAAGTTTAGGTTAAGGATGAGGGTTAGGGTTAGGGTTAGGCATTTGGGTTAAGGTTAGGGTTAGGTTTAGGATTAGGCTTAGGGTTAGGGTTAGGTGTTTGGGTTAATGTTAGGGTCAGGTTTAGGGTTCGGCTTAGGGTTAGGGCTACAGCTGGGGTAAAGTTTAATTGAAGGGTGAGGGTTGAGCTTAGGGTTAGCGTTAGGGGTTAGGGTTAGAGCTTAGGTTAGGATTAAGTTTAGGGTTAAGGTTAGGTTTAGATTTAGGGTTAGGGTTAGTGTTAGGGTTAAGTCATGTTTAGGTTTAGGGCTAGGTGAAGGTTATAGATAGGGTTAGGTTAAGGGTTGAGGTTAGGTTTAGATGGTAAGATGAGGGTTAGTGCTAGGTTTCCATTTAAGCTGAGTGTGTAGGGTAAGTTTTAGGGTTAGGATTAGGGTTAGAGTTAGAGTTAGGGTCAGGGTTAGTTTTGAGTTTAGAGTTAGGGTTACGTTTATGGTACGGTCAGGGTTAGGGGAGATTTAGTGTGACGTTTAGTTTTAGGGTTAGGGTTACAGAGAAGTTTATGTTAAGCGAGAGGGTTGGGGTTAGGGGTTTGGGTTCAGGTCAGAGTCAGGGTTAGGGTTAGGCTTAGGGTTAGGGTTACGTGTAGTGTTAGTGTTAGTTTTGCTTAGGGTTCGGGTTTGAATGAAGTTAGGGTACGCTTAGCGTTATGCTTAGGGTGAAATTCTGGTTAAGGGTGAGGGTTCGGCTCAGGGTTAGGGTTAGAGTTAGGGTCAGTGGTTAGGGTTAGGTTTAGGGTTAAGGTTAGTTTTAGGCTAAGGATTAGAGTTAGGGTTAAGGGTTACTGTTTCAGTTAGGTTTAGGTTAAGGTTATAATTAGGGTTAAGTTTAGGGTTAGGGTAAGAGTTAGAGTTACATTTACAGTTAAGGTGAGGGTTCTGGGTAAGTGTCACCGTTAAGGTTAGGGTTAGGGCTAGGGTTAGGGTTAGAGTTAAGGTTAAGGGTTAGGGTTAGGTTTAAGTTTATGGTAGGCTTAAAGATAGGGTTAAGGTTAGGTTAGGGTTAGGGTCAGGGTTAGAATTAGAATTAGGTTTAGGGCGAGGATTAGGGTCAGAGTTATTGTAAGGGTTAGGTTTCGGGTTACAGTTGGGCCAAGGTTAAGGTGAGGGTTAGGTTTATGGGGAGGGTTAGGGTTAAAGTCAGGGTGAGTTTTAGGTTAGGGATAGGGTGAAGTTTAAGATAGGGTGAGGGTTAGGGTTATGGCTAAGGTTTGGGCTTGTTTTCAGGTTAGTGTTAAAGTTATGTTCAGGGTTAGGGTTACGTTCAGGGGTTGTGTTCAGTTTTAGGGTTAGGGTTAGATTTAAGGTTAGGGTTAATTTAGTGTTACGTTTAGGGTTAGGGTCACGGTTGTGTTAGGCTTTGTGGTTGGGGTGAGGGTTAGTTTTAGGGTTAGGGTTGGTTAGGGTTAGGATTATCGTTATGATAAGGCGTTAGGGGTTAGAGGTGTAGTTTAGGGTTAGGGTTTGGGTGAGGGTTCCGGTTAGGCCTTGCGGTTCTGGTCATGGTTAGGTTTGGTTTAGGCTTAGGGTTAGGTTCATGATTCGGTTTCGGGTTAGTGTTAGAGTTAGGGTGAGAGTTAGGGTTAAGGTTTTTGCTAGGCTTTGGTGTTAGGTTTAGGGTTTGTGTTAGGGTTAGGTTTATCATTAGGGCTCAGGGGTTTCAGGTTAATGTTAGGGTTAGGGTTAGGGATAGCATTAGGGTTAGGGTTGTGGGATACGGTTAGGATTTAGGGTGAGGGTTACGGTTAGTTTTACAGTTATGGTGAGGGTTTAGATTAATTGTTATGATTAGGGTTATAGTCAGAGTTAGGGTTTGGTTTAGGATTAGGGTTAGGTGTAGGGTAAGAATTAGGTTTAGGTCCATGTTGAGGGTTAGACTTAGTGTTCTATTTAGGGTAAAGGTTAGGGGTAGGGTTAGGATTAGGTCTAGGGTTAGGATTAGGATTATTTTAGGGTTAGGTTCAGGGCTATTGTAAGTGTTCAGTTTAGGGTTAAAGATGGACTAGCGTTATTCTTAGAGTTAGGTTTAAGGTTAGGGTTTGGGTTAGGTCTAGGTTTAGGGTTAAGGTTATGGTTAGTGTTTGGATGAAGTTCAGGATAGGGTGAGGGTTATTTTTATGGTGAGGGCTAGGGTTTGGGTTTGTGTTCAGGTTAGTGTTAAGGATAGGTTTAGGGTTCGGTTAGGGTTAGGCGTTATGTCTAGGGTCAGCGTTAGGTTAGGTTTAGGGTTAGTGTGAAGTTTAGGTTAAGGGTGAGGGTTATGATAAGGGTTAGGATTATAGACGGTGTTAGACGTTAGGTTTAGGGTGTTAGGGTTAGGTTTATGGTTAGGGTAGATTTAAGTTTAGGTTTAATATTAGGGTTAGGGTTAGATTTGGGTTACTGTTCGTATTAGGGTTAGGGTTAGGGATAAGTTTGGGGATAGCGTTAGGTTTAGGGTTGGGGATACGGTTAAGGATTAGGGTGAGGGTTAGGGTTAGGTTTACAGTTAAGGCGAGGGTTTAGGGTAATTGTTATGGTTAGGGTTAGAGTTAGAGTTAGGCTTAGGGTTAGGGTGAAGTTTCAGTTAATAGTCAGGGTTAGGCTTAAGGTTAGAGTAGGGATAAGGTTAGTGTTTGGCTTAGGTATAGCGTTAGGGTATGGGTAGGGGTAAGGTTAGGGTTAAGGCTAGGTTTACGGTAAAGGGTAGGGCTAGCTTAGGGTTAGATTTAGAGTTAGAGTTAGTCCTAGGGTTTAGGATTATGGTTATGGTCAGGTTTAGAGTTATTGTTAGGGTTAGGGTAGAGTTAAGGTTAGGGTTAATTTAGGGTTAGAGAAAGGGTTAGGTTTAGGTCTGGGTTAGGTGTAGGATGCGGGGTAGGGTTAGGGTTAGGGGTTCATGGGAGGGTTAGTGTTAAGTTTACATTAAGCTGATGTTTTAGGGTGTTACTGTTAGGGCTAGGGTTAGCATTAGGTTTAGGGTCAGGGCTAGAGTTAGGGCATAGTTAAGGGTTAGCTTTACTTTCAGGGTTAGGGTTAGCCTTAGGTTTAGGGTGAAGTTTAGGTTAAGGATGAGGGTTAGGGTTAGGGTTAGGCATTTGGGTTAAGGTTAGGGTTAGGTTTAGGATTAGGCTTAGGGTTAGGGTTAGGTGTTTGGGTTAATGTTAGGGTCAGGTTTAGGGTTCGGCTTAGGGTTAGGGCTACAGCTGGGGTAAAGTTTAATTGAAGGGTGAGGGTTGAGCTTAGGGTTAGCGTTAGGGGTTAGGGTTAGAGCTTAGGTTAGGATTAAGTTTAGGGTTAAGGTTAGGTTTAGATTTAGGGTTAGGGTTAGTGTTAGGGTTAAGTCATGTTTAGGTTTAGGGCTAGGTGAAGGTTATAGATAGGGTTAGGTTAAGGGTTGAGGTTAGGTTTAGATGGTAAGATGAGGGTTAGTGCTAGGTTTCCATTTAAGCTGAGTGTGTAGGGTAAGTTTTAGGGTTAGGATTAGGGTTAGAGTTAGAGTTAGGGTCAGGGTTAGTTTTGAGTTTAGAGTTAGGGTTACGTTTATGGTACGGTCAGGGTTAGGGGAGATTTAGTGTGACGTTTAGTTTTAGGGTTAGGGTTACAGAGAAGTTTATGTTAAGCGAGAGGGTTGGGGTTAGGGGTTTGGGTTCAGGTCAGAGTCAGGGTTAGGGTTAGGCTTAGGGTTAGGGTTACGTGTAGTGTTAGTGTTAGTTTTGCTTAGGGTTCGGGTTTGAATGAAGTTAGGGTACGCTTAGCGTTATGCTTAGGGTGAAATTCTGGTTAAGGGTGAGGGTTCGGCTCAGGGTTAGGGTTAGAGTTAGGGTCAGTGGTTAGGGTTAGGTTTAGGGTTAAGGTTAGTTTTAGGCTAAGGATTAGAGTTAGGGTTAAGGGTTACTGTTTCAGTTAGGTTTAGGTTAAGGTTATAATTAGGGTTAAGTTTAGGGTTAGGGTAAGAGTTAGAGTTACATTTAGAGTTAAGGTGAGGGTTTTGGGTAAGTGTCACCGTTAAGGTTAGGGTTAGGGCTAGGGTTAGGGTTAGAGTTAAGGTTAAGGGTTAGGGTTAGGTTTAAGTTTATGGTAGGCTTAAAGATAGGGTTAAGGTTAGGTTAGGGTTAGGGTCAGGGTTAGAATTAGAATTAGGTTTAGGGCGAGGATTAGGGTCAGAGTTATTGTAAGGGTTAGGTTTCGGGTTACAGTTGGGCCAAGGTTAAGGTGAGGGTTAGGTTTATGGGGAGGGTTAGGGTTAAAGTCAGGGTGAGTTTTAGGTTAGGGATAGGGTGAAGTTTAAGATAGGGTGAGGGTTAGGGTTATGGGTAAGGTTTGGGCTTGTTTTCAGGTTAGTGTTAAAGTTATGTTCAGGGTTAGGGTTACGTTCAGGGGTTGTGTTCAGTTTTAGGGTTAGGGTTAGATTTAAGGTTAGGGTTAATTTAGTGTTACGTTTAGGGTTAGGGTCACGGTTGTGTTAGGCTTTGTGGTTGGGGTGAGGGTTAGTTTTAGGGTTAGGGTTGGTTAGGGTTAGGATTATCGTTATGATAAGGCGTTAGGGGTTAGAGGTGTAGTTTAGGGTTAGGGTTTGGGTGAGGGTTCCGGTTAGGCCTTGCGGTTCTGGTCATGGTTAGGTTTGGTTTAGGCTTAGGGTTAGGTTCATGATTCGGTTTCGGGTTAGTGTTAGAGTTAGGGTGAGAGTTAGGGTTAAGGTTTTTGCTAGGCTTTGGTGTTAGGTTTAGGGTTTGTGTTAGGGTTAGGTTTATCATTAGGGCTCAGGGGTTTCAGGTTAATGTTAGGGTTAGGGTTAGGGATAGCATTAGGGTTAGGGTTGTGGGATACGGTTAGGATTTAGGGTGAGGGTTACGGTTAGTTTTACAGTTATGGTGAGGGTTTAGATTAATTGTTATGATTAGGGTTATAGTCAGAGTTAGGGTTTGGTTTAGGATTAGGGTTAGGTGTAGGGTAAGAATTAGGTTTAGGTCCATGTTGAGGGTTAGACTTAGTGTTCTATTTAGGGTAAAGGTTAGGGGTAGGGTTAGGATTAGGTCTAGGGTTAGGATTAGGATTATTTTAGGGTTAGGTTCAGGGCTATTGTAAGTGTTCAGTTTAGGGTTAAAGATGGACTAGCGTTATTCTTAGAGTTAGGTTTAAGGTTAGGGTTTGGGTTAGGTCTAGGTTTAGGGTTAAGGTTATGGTTAGTGTTTGGATGAAGTTCAGGATAGGGTGAGGGTTATTTTTATGGTGAGGGCTAGGGTTTGGGTTTGTGTTCAGGTTAGTGTTAAGGATAGGTTTAGGGTTCGGTTAGGGTTAGGCGTTATGTCTAGGGTCAGCGTTAGGTTAGGTTTAGGGTTAGTGTGAAGTTTAGGTTAAGGGTGAGGGTTATGATAAGGGTTAGGATTATAGACGGTGTTAGACGTTAGGTTTAGGGTGTTAGGGTTAGGTTTATGGTTAGGGTAGATTTAAGTTTAGGTTTAATATTAGGGTTAGGGTTAGATTTGGGTTACTGTTCGTATTAGGGTTAGGGTTAGGGATAAGTTTGGGGATAGCGTTAGGTTTAGGGTTGGGGATACGGTTAAGGATTAGGGTGAGGGTTAGGGTTAGGTTTACAGTTAAGGCGAGGGTTTAGGGTAATTGTTATGGTTAGGGTTAGAGTTAGAGTTAGGCTTAGGGTTAGGGTGAAGTTTCAGTTAATAGTCAGGGTTAGGCTTAAGGTTAGAGTAGGGATAAGGTTAGTGTTTGGCTTAGGTATAGCGTTAGGGTATGGGTAGGGGTAAGGTTAGGGTTAAGGCTAGGTTTACGGTAAAGGGTAGGGCTAGCTTAGGGTTAGATTTAGAGTTAGAGTTAGTCCTAGGGTTTAGGATTATGGTTATGGTCAGGTTTAGAGTTATTGTTAGGGTTAGGGTAGAGTTAAGGTTAGGGTTAATTTAGGGTTAGAGAAAGGGTTAGGTTTAGGTCTGGGTTAGGTGTAGGATGCGGGGTAGGGTTAGGGTTAGGGGTTCATGGGAGGGTTAGTGTTAAGTTTACATTAAGCTGATGTTTTAGGGTGTTACTGTTAGGGCTAGGGTTAGCATTAGGTTTAGGGTCAGGGCTAGAGTTAGGGCATAGTTAAGGGTTAGCTTTACTTTCAGGGTTAGGGTTAGCCTTAGGTTTAGGGTGAAGTTTAGGTTAAGGATGAGGGTTAGGGTTAGGGTTAGGCATTTGGGTTAAGGTTAGGGTTAGGTTTAGGATTAGGCTTAGGGTTAGGGTTAGGTGTTTGGGTTAATGTTAGGGTCAGGTTTAGGGTTCGGCTTAGGGTTAGGGCTACAGCTGGGGTAAAGTTTAATTGAAGGGTGAGGGTTGAGCTTAGGGTTAGCGTTAGGGGTTAGGGTTAGAGCTTAGGTTAGGATTAAGTTTAGGGTTAAGGTTAGGTTTAGATTTAGGGTTAGGGTTAGTGTTAGGGTTAAGTCATGTTTAGGTTTAGGGCTAGGTGAAGGTTATAGATAGGGTTAGGTTAAGGGTTGAGGTTAGGTTTAGATGGTAAGATGAGGGTTAGTGCTAGGTTTCCATTTAAGCTGAGTGTGTAGGGTAAGTTTTAGGGTTAGGATTAGGGTTAGAGTTAGAGTTAGGGTCAGGGTTAGTTTTGAGTTTAGAGTTAGGGTTACGTTTATGGTACGGTCAGGGTTAGGGGAGATTTAGTGTGACGTTTAGTTTTAGGGTTAGGGTTACAGAGAAGTTTATGTTAAGCGAGAGGGTTGGGGTTAGGGGTTTGGGTTCAGGTCAGAGTCAGGGTTAGGGTTAGGCTTAGGGTTAGGGTTACGTGTAGTGTTAGTGTTAGTTTTGCTTAGGGTTCGGGTTTGAATGAAGTTAGGGTACGCTTAGCGTTATGCTTAGGGTGAAATTCTGGTTAAGGGTGAGGGTTCGGCTCAGGGTTAGGGTTAGAGTTAGGGTCAGTGGTTAGGGTTAGGTTTAGGGTTAAGGTTAGTTTTAGGCTAAGGATTAGAGTTAGGGTTAAGGGTTACTGTTTCAGTTAGGTTTAGGTTAAGGTTATAATTAGGGTTAAGTTTAGGGTTAGGGTAAGAGTTAGAGTTACATTTACAGTTAAGGTGAGGGTTTTGGGTAAGTGTCACCGTTAAGGTTAGGGTTAGGGCTAGGGTTAGGGTTAGAGTTAAGGTTAAGGGTTAGGGTTAGGTTTAAGTTTATGGTAGGCTTAAAGATAGGGTTAAGGTTAGGTTAGGGTTAGGGTCAGGGTTAGAATTAGAATTAGGTTTAGGGCGAGGATTAGGGTCAGAGTTATTGTAAGGGTTAGGTTTCGGGTTACAGTTGGGCCAAGGTTAAGGTGAGGGTTAGGTTTATGGGGAGGGTTAGGGTTAAAGTCAGGGTGAGTTTTAGGTTAGGGATAGGGTGAAGTTTAAGATAGGGTGAGGGTTAGGGTTATGGCTAAGGTTTGGGCTTGTTTTCAGGTTAGTGTTAAAGTTATGTTCAGGGTTAGGGTTACGTTCAGGGGTTGTGTTCAGTTTTAGGGTTAGGGTTAGATTTAAGGTTAGGGTTAATTTAGTGTTACGTTTAGGGTTAGGGTCACGGTTGTGTTAGGCTTTGTGGTTGGGGTGAGGGTTAGTTTTAGGGTTAGGGTTGGTTAGGGTTAGGATTATCGTTATGATAAGGCGTTAGGGGTTAGAGGTGTAGTTTAGGGTTAGGGTTTGGGTGAGGGTTCCGGTTAGGCCTTGCGGTTCTGGTCATGGTTAGGTTTGGTTTAGGCTTAGGGTTAGGTTCATGATTCGGTTTCGGGTTAGTGTTAGAGTTAGGGTGAGAGTTAGGGTTAAGGTTTTTGCTAGGCTTTGGTGTTAGGTTTAGGGTTTGTGTTAGGGTTAGGTTTATCATTAGGGCTCAGGGGTTTCAGGTTAATGTTAGGGTTAGGGTTAGGGATAGCATTAGGGTTAGGGTTGTGGGATACGGTTAGGATTTAGGGTGAGGGTTACGGTTAGTTTTACAGTTATGGTGAGGGTTTAGATTAATTGTTATGATTAGGGTTATAGTCAGAGTTAGGGTTTGGTTTAGGATTAGGGTTAGGTGTAGGGTAAGAATTAGGTTTAGGTCCATGTTGAGGGTTAGACTTAGTGTTCTATTTAGGGTAAAGGTTAGGGGTAGGGTTAGGATTAGGTCTAGGGTTAGGATTAGGATTATTTTAGGGTTAGGTTCAGGGCTATTGTAAGTGTTCAGTTTAGGGTTAAAGATGGACTAGCGTTATTCTTAGAGTTAGGTTTAAGGTTAGGGTTTGGGTTAGGTCTAGGTTTAGGGTTAAGGTTATGGTTAGTGTTTGGATGAAGTTCAGGATAGGGTGAGGGTTATTTTTATGGTGAGGGCTAGGGTTTGGGTTTGTGTTCAGGTTAGTGTTAAGGATAGGTTTAGGGTTCGGTTAGGGTTAGGCGTTATGTCTAGGGTCAGCGTTAGGTTAGGTTTAGGGTTAGTGTGAAGTTTAGGTTAAGGGTGAGGGTTATGATAAGGGTTAGGATTATAGACGGTGTTAGACGTTAGGTTTAGGGTGTTAGGGTTAGGTTTATGGTTAGGGTAGATTTAAGTTTAGGTTTAATATTAGGGTTAGGGTTAGATTTGGGTTACTGTTCGTATTAGGGTTAGGGTTAGGGATAAGTTTGGGGATAGCGTTAGGTTTAGGGTTGGGGATACGGTTAAGGATTAGGGTGAGGGTTAGGGTTAGGTTTACAGTTAAGGCGAGGGTTTAGGGTAATTGTTATGGTTAGGGTTAGAGTTAGAGTTAGGCTTAGGGTTAGGGTGAAGTTTCAGTTAATAGTCAGGGTTAGGCTTAAGGTTAGAGTAGGGATAAGGTTAGTGTTTGGCTTAGGTATAGCGTTAGGGTATGGGTAGGGGTAAGGTTAGGGTTAAGGCTAGGTTTACGGTAAAGGGTAGGGCTAGCTTAGGGTTAGATTTAGAGTTAGAGTTAGTCCTAGGGTTTAGGATTATGGTTATGGTCAGGTTTAGAGTTATTGTTAGGGTTAGGGTAGAGTTAAGGTTAGGGTTAATTTAGGGTTAGAGAAAGGGTTAGGTTTAGGTCTGGGTTAGGTGTAGGATGCGGGGTAGGGTTAGGGTTAGGGGTTCATGGGAGGGTTAGTGTTAAGTTTACATTAAGCTGATGTTTTAGGGTGTTACTGTTAGGGCTAGGGTTAGCATTAGGTTTAGGGTCAGGGCTAGAGTTAGGGCATAGTTAAGGGTTAGCTTTACTTTCAGGGTTAGGGTTAGCCTTAGGTTTAGGGTGAAGTTTAGGTTAAGGATGAGGGTTAGGGTTAGGGTTAGGCATTTGGGTTAAGGTTAGGGTTAGGTTTAGGATTAGGCTTAGGGTTAGGGTTAGGTGTTTGGGTTAATGTTAGGGTCAGGTTTAGGGTTCGGCTTAGGGTTAGGGCTACAGCTGGGGTAAAGTTTAATTGAAGGGTGAGGGTTGAGCTTAGGGTTAGCGTTAGGGGTTAGGGTTAGAGCTTAGGTTAGGATTAAGTTTAGGGTTAAGGTTAGGTTTAGATTTAGGGTTAGGGTTAGTGTTAGGGTTAAGTCATGTTTAGGTTTAGGGCTAGGTGAAGGTTATAGATAGGGTTAGGTTAAGGGTTGAGGTTAGGTTTAGATGGTAAGATGAGGGTTAGTGCTAGGTTTCCATTTAAGCTGAGTGTGTAGGGTAAGTTTTAGGGTTAGGATTAGGGTTAGAGTTAGAGTTAGGGTCAGGGTTAGTTTTGAGTTTAGAGTTAGGGTTACGTTTATGGTACGGTCAGGGTTAGGGGAGATTTAGTGTGACGTTTAGTTTTAGGGTTAGGGTTACAGAGAAGTTTATGTTAAGCGAGAGGGTTGGGGTTAGGGGTTTGGGTTCAGGTCAGAGTCAGGGTTAGGGTTAGGCTTAGGGTTAGGGTTACGTGTAGTGTTAGTGTTAGTTTTGCTTAGGGTTCGGGTTTGAATGAAGTTAGGGTACGCTTAGCGTTATGCTTAGGGTGAAATTCTGGTTAAGGGTGAGGGTTCGGCTCAGGGTTAGGGTTAGAGTTAGGGTCAGTGGTTAGGGTTAGGTTTAGGGTTAAGGTTAGTTTTAGGCTAAGGATTAGAGTTAGGGTTAAGGGTTACTGTTTCAGTTAGGTTTAGGTTAAGGTTATAATTAGGGTTAAGTTTAGGGTTAGGGTAAGAGTTAGAGTTACATTTACAGTTAAGGTGAGGGTTTTGGGTAAGTGTCACCGTTAAGGTTAGGGTTAGGGCTAGGGTTAGGGTTAGAGTTAAGGTTAAGGGTTAGGGTTAGGTTTAAGTTTATGGTAGGCTTAAAGATAGGGTTAAGGTTAGGTTAGGGTTAGGGTCAGGGTTAGAATTAGAATTAGGTTTAGGGCGAGGATTAGGGTCAGAGTTATTGTAAGGGTTAGGTTTCGGGTTACAGTTGGGCCAAGGTTAAGGTGAGGGTTAGGTTTATGGGGAGGGTTAGGGTTAAAGTCAGGGTGAGTTTTAGGTTAGGGATAGGGTGAAGTTTAAGATAGGGTGAGGGTTAGGGTTATGGCTAAGGTTTGGGCTTGTTTTCAGGTTAGTGTTAAAGTTATGTTCAGGGTTAGGGTTACGTTCAGGGGTTGTGTTCAGTTTTAGGGTTAGGGTTAGATTTAAGGTTAGGGTTAATTTAGTGTTACGTTTAGGGTTAGGGTCACGGTTGTGTTAGGCTTTGTGGTTGGGGTGAGGGTTAGTTTTAGGGTTAGGGTTGGTTAGGGTTAGGATTATCGTTATGATAAGGCGTTAGGGGTTAGAGGTGTAGTTTAGGGTTAGGGTTTGGGTGAGGGTTCCGGTTAGGCCTTGCGGTTCTGGTCATGGTTAGGTTTGGTTTAGGCTTAGGGTTAGGTTCATGATTCGGTTTCGGGTTAGTGTTAGAGTTAGGGTGAGAGTTAGGGTTAAGGTTTTTGCTAGGCTTTGGTGTTAGGTTTAGGGTTTGTGTTAGGGTTAGGTTTATCATTAGGGCTCAGGGGTTTCAGGTTAATGTTAGGGTTAGGGTTAGGGATAGCATTAGGGTTAGGGTTGTGGGATACGGTTAGGATTTAGGGTGAGGGTTACGGTTAGTTTTACAGTTATGGTGAGGGTTTAGATTAATTGTTATGATTAGGGTTATAGTCAGAGTTAGGGTTTGGTTTAGGATTAGGGTTAGGTGTAGGGTAAGAATTAGGTTTAGGTCCATGTTGAGGGTTAGACTTAGTGTTCTATTTAGGGTAAAGGTTAGGGGTAGGGTTAGGATTAGGTCTAGGGTTAGGATTAGGATTATTTTAGGGTTAGGTTCAGGGCTATTGTAAGTGTTCAGTTTAGGGTTAAAGATGGACTAGCGTTATTCTTAGAGTTAGGTTTAAGGTTAGGGTTTGGGTTAGGTCTAGGTTTAGGGTTAAGGTTATGGTTAGTGTTTGGATGAAGTTCAGGATAGGGTGAGGGTTATTTTTATGGTGAGGGCTAGGGTTTGGGTTTGTGTTCAGGTTAGTGTTAAGGATAGGTTTAGGGTTCGGTTAGGGTTAGGCGTTATGTCTAGGGTCAGCGTTAGGTTAGGTTTAGGGTTAGTGTGAAGTTTAGGTTAAGGGTGAGGGTTATGGTAAGGGTTAGGATTATAGACGGTGTTAGACGTTAGGTTTAGGGTGTTAGGGTTAGGTTTATGGTTAGGGTAGATTTAAGTTTAGGTTTAATATTAGGGTTAGGGTTAGATTTGGGTTACTGTTCGTATTAGGGTTAGGGTTAGGGATAAGTTTGGGGATAGCGTTAGGTTTAGGGTTGGGGATACGGTTAAGGATTAGGGTGAGGGTTAGGGTTAGGTTTATAGTTAAGGCGAGGGTTTAGGGTAATTGTTATGGTTAGGGTTAGAGTTAGAGTTAGGCTTAGGGTTAGGGTGAAGTTTCAGTTAATAGTCAGGGTTAGGCTTAAGGTTAGAGTAGGGTTAAGGTTAGTGTTTGGCTTAGGTATAGCGTTAGCGTATGGGTAGGGGTAAGGTTAGGGTTAAGGCTAGGTTTACGGTAAAGGGTAGGGCTAGCTTAGGGTTAGATTTAGAGTTAGAGTTAGTGCTAGGGTTTAGGATTATGGTTATGGTCAGGTTTAGAGTTATTGTTAGGGTTAGGGTAGAGTTAAGGTTAGGGTTAATTTAGGGTTAGAGAAAGGGTTAGGTTTAGGTCTGGGTTAGGTGTAGGATGCGGGGTAGGGTTAGGGTTAGGGGTTCATGGGAGGGTTAGTGTTAAGTTTACATTAAGCTGATGTTTTAGGGTGTTACTGTTAGGGCTAGGGTTAGCATTAGGTTTAGGGTCAGGGCTAGAGTTAGGGGATAGTTAAGGGTTAGCTTTACTTTCAGGGTTAGGGTTAGCCTTAGGTTTAGGGTGAAGTTTAGGTTAAGGATGAGGGTTAGGGTTAGGGTTAGGCATTTGGGTTAAGGTTAGGGTTAGGTTTAGGATTAGGCTTAGGGTTAGGGTTAGGTGTTTGGGTTAATGTTAGGGTCAGGTTTAGGGTTCGGCTTAGGGTTAGGGCTACAGCTGGGGTAAAGTTTAATTGAAGGGTGAGGGTTGAGCTTAGGGTTAGCGTTAGGGGTTAGGGTTAGAGCTTAGGTTAGGATTAAGTTTAGGGTTAAGGTTAGGTTTAGATTTAGGGTTAGGGTTAGTGTTAGGGTTAAGTCATGTCTAGGTTTAGGGCTAGGTGAAGGTTATAGATAGGGTTAGCTTAAGGGTTGAGGTTAGGTTTAGATGGTAAGATGAGGGTTAGTGCTAGGTTTCCATTTAAGCTGAGTGTGTAGGGTAAGTTTTAGGGTTAGGATTAGGGTTAGAGTTAGAGTTAGGGTCAGGGTTAGTTTTGAGTTTAGAGTTAGGGTTACGTTTATGGTACGGTCAGGGTTAGGGGAGATTTAGTGTGACGTTTAGTTTTAGGGTTAGGGTTACAGAGAAGTTTATGTTAAGCGAGAGGGTTGGGGTTAGGGGTTTGGGTTCAGGTCAGAGTCAGGGTTAGGGTTAGGCTTAGGGTTAGGGTTACATGTAGTGTTAGTGTTAGTTTTGCTTAGGGTTCGGGTTTGAATGAAGTTAGGGTACGCTTAGCGTTATGCTTAGGGTGAAATTCTGGTTAAGGGTGAGGGTTCGGCTCAGGGTTAGGGTTAGAGTTAGGGTCAGTGGTTAGGGTTAGGTTTAGGGTTAAGGTTAGTTTTAGGCTAAGGATTAGAGTTAGGGTTAAGGGTTACTGTTTCAGTTAGGTTTAGGTTAAGGTTATAATTAGGGTTAAGTTTAGGGTTAGGGTAAGAGTTAGAGTTACATTTACAGTTAAGGTGAGGGTTTTGGGTAAGTGTCACCGTTAAGGTTAGGGTTAGGGCTAGGGTTAGGGTTAGAGTTAAGGTTAAGGGTTAGGGTTAGGTTTAAGTTTATGGTAGGCTTAAAGATAGGGTTAAGGTTAGGTTAGGGTTAGGGTCAGGGTTAGAATTAGAATTAGGTTTAGGGCGAGGATTAGGGTCAGAGTTATTGTAAGGGTTAGGTTTCGGGTTACAGTTGGGCCAAGGTTAAGGTGAGGGTTAGGTTTATGGGGAGGGTTAGGGTTAAAGTCAGGGTGAGTTTTAGGTTAGGGATAGGGTGAAGTTTAAGATAGGGTGAGGGTTAGGGTTATGGCTAAGGTTTGGGCTTGTTTTCAGGTTAGTGTTAAAGTTATGTTCAGGGTTAGGGTTACGTTCAGGGGTTGTGTTCAGTTTTAGGGTTAGGGTTAGATTTAAGGTTAGGGTTAATTTAGTGTTACGTTTAGGGTTAGGGTCACGGTTGTGTTAGGCTTTGTGGTTGGGGTGAGGGTTAGTTTTAGGGTTAGGGTTGGTTAGGGTTAGGATTATCGTTATGATAAGGCGTTAGGGGTTAGAGGTGTAGTTTAGGGTTAGGGTTTGGGTGAGGGTTCCGGTTAGGCCTTGCGGTTCTGGTCATGGTTAGGTTTGGTTTAGGCTTAGGGTTAGGTTCATGATTCGGTTTCGGGTTAGTGTTAGAGTTAGGGTGAGAGTTAGGGTTAAGGTTTTTGCTAGGCTTTGGTGTTAGGTTTAGGGTTTGTGTTAGGGTTAGGTTTATCATTAGGGCTCAGGGGTTTCAGGTTAATGTTAGGGTTAGGGTTAGGGATAGCATTAGGGTTAGGGTTGTGGGATACGGTTAGGATTTAGGGTGAGGGTTACGGTTAGTTTTACAGTTATGGTGAGGGTTTAGATTAATTGTTATGATTAGGGTTATAGTCAGAGTTAGGGTTTGGTTTAGGATTAGGGTTAGGTGTAGGGTAAGAATTAGGTTTAGGTCCATGTTGAGGGTTAGACTTAGTGTTCTATTTAGGGTAAAGGTTAGGGGTAGGGTTAGGATTAGGTCTAGGGTTAGGATTAGGATTATTTTAGGGTTAGGTTCAGGGCTATTGTAAGTGTTCAGTTTAGGGTTAAAGATGGACTAGCGTTATTCTTAGAGTTAGGTTTAAGGTTAGGGTTTGGGTTAGGTCTAGGTTTAGGGTTAAGGTTATGGTTAGTGTTTGGATGAAGTTCAGGATAGGGTGAGGGTTATTTTTATGGTGAGGGCTAGGGTTTGGGTTTGTGTTCAGGTTAGTGTTAAGGATAGGTTTAGGGTTCGGTTAGGGTTAGGCGTTATGTCTAGGGTCAGCGTTAGGTTAGGTTTAGGGTTAGTGTGAAGTTTAGGTTAAGGGTGAGGGTTATGGTAAGGGTTAGGATTATAGACGGTGTTAGACGTTAGGTTTAGGGTGTTAGGGTTAGGTTTATGGTTAGGGTAGATTTAAGTTTAGGTTTAATATTAGGGTTAGGGTTAGATTTGGGTTACTGTTCGTATTAGGGTTAGGGTTAGGGATAAGTTTGGGGATAGCGTTAGGTTTAGGGTTGGGGATACGGTTAAGGATTAGGGTGAGGGTTAGGGTTAGGTTTACAGTTAAGGCGAGGGTTTAGGGTAATTGTTATGGTTAGGGTTAGAGTTAGAGTTAGGCTTAGGGTTAGGGTGAAGTTTCAGTTAATAGTCAGGGTTAGGCTTAAGGTTAGAGTAGGGTTAAGGTTAGTGTTTGGCTTAGGTATAGCGTTAGCGTATGGGTAGGGGTAAGGTTAGGGTTAAGGCTAGGTTTACGGTAAAGGGTAGGGCTAGCTTAGGGTTAGATTTAGAGTTAGAGTTAGTGCTAGGGTTTAGGATTATGGTTATGGTCAGGTTTAGAGTTATTGTTAGGGTTAGGGTAGAGTTAAGGTTAGGGTTAATTTAGGGTTAGAGAAAGGGTTAGGTTTAGGTCTGGGTTAGGTGTAGGATGCGGGGTAGGGTTAGGGTTAGGGGTTCATGGGAGGGTTAGTGTTAAGTTTACATTAAGCTGATGTTTTAGGGTGTTACTGTTAGGGCTAGGGTTAGCATTAGGTTTAGGGTCAGGGCTAGAGTTAGGGGATAGTTAAGGGTTAGCTTTACTTTCAGGGTTAGGGTTAGCCTTAGGTTTAGGGTGAAGTTTAGGTTAAGGATGAGGGTTAGGGTTAGGGTTAGGCATTTGGGTTAAGGTTAGGGTTAGGTTTAGGATTAGGCTTAGGGTTAGGGTTAGGTGTTTGGGTTAATGTTAGGGTCAGGTTTAGGGTTCGGCTTAGGGTTAGGGCTACAGCTGGGGTAAAGTTTAATTGAAGGGTGAGGGTTGAGCTTAGGGTTAGCGTTAGGGGTTAGGGTTAGAGCTTAGGTTAGGATTAAGTTTAGGGTTAAGGTTAGGTTTAGATTTAGGGTTAGGGTTAGTGTTAGGGTTAAGTCATGTTTAGGTTTAGGGCTAGGTGAAGGTTATAGATAGGGTTAGCTTAAGGGTTGAGGTTAGGTTTAGATGGTAAGATGAGGGTTAGTGCTAGGTTTCCATTTAAGCTGAGTGTGTAGGGTAAGTTTTAGGGTTAGGATTAGGGTTAGAGTTAGAGTTAGGGTCAGGGTTAGTTTTGAGTTTAGAGTTAGAGTTACGTTTATGGTACGGTCAGGGTTAGGGGAGATTTAGTGTGACGTTTAGTTTTAGGGTTAGGGTTACAGAGAAGTTTATGTTAAGCGAGAGGGTTGGGGTTAGGGGTTTGGGTTCAGGTCAGAGTCAGGGTTAGGGTTAGGCTTAGGGTTAGGGTTACATGTAGTGTTAGTGTTAGTTTTGCTTAGGGTTCGGGTTTGAATGAAGTTAGGGTACGCTTAGCGTTATGCTTAGGGTGAAATTCTGGTTAAGGGTGAGGGTTCGGCTCAGGGTTAGGGTTAGAGTTAGGGTCAGTGGTTAGGGTTAGGTTTAGGGTTAAGGTTAGTTTTAGGCTAAGGATTAGAGTTAGGGTTAAGGGTTACTGTTTCAGTTAGGTTTAGGTTAAGGTTATAATTAGGGTTAAGTTTAGGGTTAGGGTAAGAGTTAGAGTTACATTTACAGTTAAGGTGAGGGTTTTGGGTAAGTGTCACCGTTAAGGTTAGGGTTAGGGCTAGGGTTAGGGTTAGAGTTAAGGTTAAGGGTTAGGGTTAGGTTTAAGTTTATGGTAGGCTTAAAGATAGGGTTAAGGTTAGGTTAGGGTTAGGGTCAGGGTTAGAATTAGAATTAGGTTTAGGGCGAGGATTAGGGTCAGAGTTATTGTAAGGGTTAGGTTTCGGGTTACAGTTGGGCCAAGGTTAAGGTGAGGGTTAGGTTTATGGGGAGGGTTAGGGTTAAAGTCAGGGTGAGTTTTAGGTTAGGGATAGGGTGAATTTTAAGATAGGGTGAGGGTTAGGGTTATGGCTAAGGTTTGGGCTTGTTTTCAGGTTAGTGTTAAAGTTATGTTCAGGGTTAGGGTTACGTTCAGGGGTTGTGTTCAGTTTTAGGGTTAGGGTTAGATTTAAGGTTAGGGTTAATTTAGTGTTACGTTTAGGGTTAGGGTCACGGTTGTGTTAGGCTTTGTGGTTGGGGTGAGGGTTAGTTTTAGGGTTAGGGTTGGTTAGGGTTAGGATTATCGTTATGATAAGGCGTTAGGGGTTAGAGGTGTAGTTTAGGGTTAGGGTTTGGGTGAGGGTTCCGGTTAGGCCTTGCGGTTCTGGTCATGGTTAGGTTTGGTTTAGGCTTAGGGTTAGGTTCATGATTCGGTTTCGGGTTAGTGTTAGAGTTAGGGTGAGAGTTAGGGTTAAGGTTTTTGCTAGGCTTTGGTGTTAGGTTTAGGGTTTGTGTTAGGGTTAGGTTTATCATTAGGGCTCAGGGGTTTCAGGTTAATGTTAGGGTTAGGGTTAGGGATAGCATTAGGGTTAGGGTTGTGGGATACGGTTAGGATTTAGGGTGAGGGTTACGGTTAGTTTTACAGTTATGGTGAGGGTTTAGATTAATTGTTATGATTAGGGTTATAGTCAGAGTTAGGGTTTGGTTTAGGATTAGGGTTAGGTGTAGGGTAAGAATTAGGTTTAGGTCCATGTTGAGGGTTAGACTTAGTGTTCTATTTAGGGTAAAGGTTAGGGGTAGGGTTAGGATTAGGTCTAGGGTTAGGATTAGGATTATTTTAGGGTTAGGTTCAGGGCTATTGTAAGTGTTCAGTTTAGGGTTAAAGATGGACTAGCGTTATTCTTAGAGTTAGGTTTAAGGTTAGGGTTTGGGTTAGGTCTAGGTTTAGGGTTAAGGTTATGGTTAGTGTTTGGATGAAGTTCAGGATAGGGTGAGGGTTATTTTTATGGTGAGGGCTAGGGTTTGGGTTTGTGTTCAGGTTAGTGTTAAGGATAGGTTTAGGGTTCGGTTAGGGTTAGGCGTTATGTCTAGGGTCAGCGTTAGGTTAGGTTTAGGGTTAGTGTGAAGTTTAGGTTAAGGGTGAGGGTTATGATAAGGGTTAGGATTATAGACGGTGTTAGACGTTAGGTTTAGGGTGTTAGGGTTAGGTTTATGGTTAGGGTAGATTTAAGTTTAGGTTTAATATTAGGGTTAGGGTTAGATTTGGGTTACTGTTCGTATTAGGGTTAGGGTTAGGGATAAGTTTGGGGATAGCGTTAGGTTTAGGGTTGGGGATACGGTTAAGGATTAGGGTGAGGGTTAGGGTTAGGTTTACAGTTAAGGCGAGGGTTTAGGGTAATTGTTATGGTTAGGGTTAGAGTTAGAGTTAGGCTTAGGGTTAGGGTGAAGTTTCAGTTAATAGTCAGGGTTAGGCTTAAGGTTAGAGTAGGGATAAGGTTAGTGTTTGGCTTAGGTATAGCGTTAGGGTATGGGTAGGGGTAAGGTTAGGGTTAAGGCTAGGTTTACGGTAAAGGGTAGGGCTAGCTTAGGGTTAGATTTAGAGTTAGAGTTAGTCCTAGGGTTTAGGATTATGGTTATGGTCAGGTTTAGAGTTATTGTTAGGGTTAGGGTAGAGTTAAGGTTAGGGTTAATTTAGGGTTAGAGAAAGGGTTAGGTTTAGGTCTGGGTTAGGTGTAGGATGCGGGGTAGGGTTAGGGTTAGGGGTTCATGGGAGGGTTAGTGTTAAGTTTACATTAAGCTGATGTTTTAGGGTGTTACTGTTAGGGCTAGGGTTAGCATTAGGTTTAGGGTCAGGGCTAGAGTTAGGGCATAGTTAAGGGTTAGCTTTACTTTCAGGGTTAGGGTTAGCCTTAGGTTTAGGGTGAAGTTTAGGTTAAGGATGAGGGTTAGGGTTAGGGTTAGGCATTTGGGTTAAGGTTAGGGTTAGGTTTAGGATTAGGCTTAGGGTTAGGGTTAGGTGTTTGGGTTAATGTTAGGGTCAGGTTTAGGGTTCGGCTTAGGGTTAGGGCTACAGCTGGGGTAAAGTTTAATTGAAGGGTGAGGGTTGAGCTTAGGGTTAGCGTTAGGGGTTAGGGTTAGAGCTTAGGTTAGGATTAAGTTTAGGGTTAAGGTTAGGTTTAGATTTAGGGTTAGGGTTAGTGTTAGGGTTAAGTCATGTTTAGGTTTAGGGCTAGGTGAAGGTTATAGATAGGGTTAGGTTAAGGGTTGAGGTTAGGTTTAGATGGTAAGATGAGGGTTAGTGCTAGGTTTCCATTTAAGCTGAGTGTGTAGGGTAAGTTTTAGGGTTAGGATTAGGGTTAGAGTTAGAGTTAGGGTCAGGGTTAGTTTTGAGTTTAGAGTTAGGGTTACGTTTATGGTACGGTCAGGGTTAGGGGAGATTTAGTGTGACGTTTAGTTTTAGGGTTTTTTTAGTTTTAGGGTTAGGGTTACAGAGAAGTTTATGTTAAGCGAGAGGGTTGGGGTTAGGGGTTTGGGTTCAGGTCAGAGTCAGGGTTAGGGTTAGGCTTAGGGTTAGGGTTACATGTAGTGTTAGTGTTAGTTTTGCTTAGGGTTCGGGTTTGAATGAAGTTAGGGTACGCTTAGCGTTATGCTTAGGGTGAAATTCTGGTTAAGGGTGAGGGTTCGGCTCAGGGTTAGGGTTAGAGTTAGGGTCAGTGGTTAGGGTTAGGTTTAGGGTTAAGGTTAGTTTTAGGCTAAGGATTAGAGTTAGGGTTAAGGGTTACTGTTTCAGTTAGGTTTAGGTTAAGGTTATAATTAGGGTTAAGTTTAGGGTTAGGGTAAGAGTTAGAGTTACATTTACAGTTAAGGTGAGGGTTTTGGGTAAGTGTCACCGTTAAGGTTAGGGTTAGGGCTAGGGTTAGGGTTAGAGTTAAGGTTAAGGGTTAGGGTTAGGTTTAAGTTTATGGTAGGCTTAAAGATAGGGTTAAGGTTAGGTTAGGGTTAGGGTCAGGGTTAGAATTAGAATTAGGTTTAGGGCGAGGATTAGGGTCAGAGTTATTGTAAGGGTTAGGTTTCGGGTTACAGTTGGGCCAAGGTTAAGGTGAGGGTTAGGTTTATGGGGAGGGTTAGGGTTAAAGTCAGGGTGAGTTTTAGGTTAGGGATAGGGTGAATTTTAAGATAGGGTGAGGGTTAGGGTTATGGCTAAGGTTTGGGCTTGTTTTCAGGTTAGTGTTAAAGTTATGTTCAGGGTTAGGGTTACGTTCAGGGGTTGTGTTCAGTTTTAGGGTTAGGGTTAGATTTAAGGTTAGGGTTAATTTAGTGTTACGTTTAGGGTTAGGGTCACGGTTGTGTTAGGCTTTGTGGTTGGGGTGAGGGTTAGTTTTAGGGTTAGGGTTGGTTAGGGTTAGGATTATCGTTATGATAAGGCGTTAGGGGTTAGAGGTGTAGTTTAGGGTTAGGGTTTGGGTGAGGGTTCCGGTTAGGCCTTGCGGTTCTGGTCATGGTTAGGTTTGGTTTAGGCTTAGGGTTAGGTTCATGATTCGGTTTCGGGTTAGTGTTAGAGTTAGGGTGAGAGTTAGGGTTAAGGTTTTTGCTAGGCTTTGGTGTTAGGTTTAGGGTTTGTGTTAGGGTTAGGTTTATCATTAGGGCTCAGGGGTTTCAGGTTAATGTTAGGGTTAGGGTTAGGGATAGCATTAGGGTTAGGGTTGTGGGATACGGTTAGGATTTAGGGTGAGGGTTACGGTTAGTTTTACAGTTATGGTGAGGGTTTAGATTAATTGTTATGATTAGGGTTATAGTCAGAGTTAGGGTTTGGTTTAGGATTAGGGTTAGGTGTAGGGTAAGAATTAGGTTTAGGTCCATGTTGAGGGTTAGACTTAGTGTTCTATTTAGGGTAAAGGTTAGGGGTAGGGTTAGGATTAGGTCTAGGGTTAGGATTAGGATTATTTTAGGGTTAGGTTCAGGGCTATTGTAAGTGTTCAGTTTAGGGTTAAAGATGGACTAGCGTTATTCTTAGAGTTAGGTTTAAGGTTAGGGTTTGGGTTAGGTCTAGGTTTAGGGTTAAGGTTATGGTTAGTGTTTGGATGAAGTTCAGGATAGGGTGAGGGTTATTTTTATGGTGAGGGCTAGGGTTTGGGTTTGTGTTCAGGTTAGTGTTAAGGATAGGTTTAGGGTTCGGTTAGGGTTAGGCGTTATGTCTAGGGTCAGCGTTAGGTTAGGTTTAGGGTTAGTGTGAAGTTTAGGTTAAGGGTGAGGGTTATGATAAGGGTTAGGATTATAGACGGTGTTAGACGTTAGGTTTAGGGTGTTAGGGTTAGGTTTATGGTTAGGGTAGATTTAAGTTTAGGTTTAATATTAGGGTTAGGGTTAGATTTGGGTTACTGTTCGTATTAGGGTTAGGGTTAGGGATAAGTTTGGGGATAGCGTTAGGTTTAGGGTTGGGGATACGGTTAAGGATTAGGGTGAGGGTTAGGGTTAGGTTTACAGTTAAGGCGAGGGTTTAGGGTAATTGTTATGGTTAGGGTTAGAGTTAGAGTTAGGCTTAGGGTTAGGGTGAAGTTTCAGTTAATAGTCAGGGTTAGGCTTAAGGTTAGAGTAGGGATAAGGTTAGTGTTTGGCTTAGGTATAGCGTTAGGGTATGGGTAGGGGTAAGGTTAGGGTTAAGGCTAGGTTTACGGTAAAGGGTAGGGCTAGCTTAGGGTTAGATTTAGAGTTAGAGTTAGTCCTAGGGTTTAGGATTATGGTTATGGTCAGGTTTAGAGTTATTGTTAGGGTTAGGGTAGAGTTAAGGTTAGGGTTAATTTAGGGTTAGAGAAAGGGTTAGGTTTAGGTCTGGGTTAGGTGTAGGATGCGGGGTAGGGTTAGGGTTAGGGGTTCATGGGAGGGTTAGTGTTAAGTTTACATTAAGCTGATGTTTTAGGGTGTTACTGTTAGGGCTAGGGTTAGCATTAGGTTTAGGGTCAGGGCTAGAGTTAGGGCATAGTTAAGGGTTAGCTTTACTTTCAGGGTTAGGGTTAGCCTTAGGTTTAGGGTGAAGTTTAGGTTAAGGATGAGGGTTAGGGTTAGGGTTAGGCATTTGGGTTAAGGTTAGGGTTAGGTTTAGGATTAGGCTTAGGGTTAGGGTTAGGTGTTTGGGTTAATGTTAGGGTCAGGTTTAGGGTTCGGCTTAGGGTTAGGGCTACAGCTGGGGTAAAGTTTAATTGAAGGGTGAGGGTTGAGCTTAGGGTTAGCGTTAGGGGTTAGGGTTAGAGCTTAGGTTAGGATTAAGTTTAGGGTTAAGGTTAGGTTTAGATTTAGGGTTAGGGTTAGTGTTAGGGTTAAGTCATGTTTAGGTTTAGGGCTAGGTGAAGGTTATAGATAGGGTTAGGTTAAGGGTTGAGGTTAGGTTTAGATGGTAAGATGAGGGTTAGTGCTAGGTTTCCATTTAAGCTGAGTGTGTAGGGTAAGTTTTAGGGTTAGGATTAGGGTTAGAGTTAGAGTTAGGGTCAGGGTTAGTTTTGAGTTTAGAGTTAGGGTTACGTTTATGGTACGGTCAGGGTTAGGGGAGATTTAGTGTGACGTTTAGTTTTAGGGTTTTTTTAGTTTTAGGGTTAGGGTTACAGAGAAGTTTATGTTAAGCGAGAGGGTTGGGGTTAGGGGTTTGGGTTCAGGTCAGAGTCAGGGTTAGGGTTAGGCTTAGGGTTAGGGTTACATGTAGTGTTAGTGTTAGTTTTGCTTAGGGTTCGGGTTTGAATGAAGTTAGGGTACGCTTAGCGTTATGCTTAGGGTGAAATTCTGGTTAAGGGTGAGGGTTCGGCTCAGGGTTAGGGTTAGAGTTAGGGTCAGTGGTTAGGGTTAGGTTTAGGGTTAAGGTTAGTTTTAGGCTAAGGATTAGAGTTAGGGTTAAGGGTTACTGTTTCAGTTAGGTTTAGGTTAAGGTTATAATTAGGGTTAAGTTTAGGGTTAGGGTAAGAGTTAGAGTTACATTTACAGTTAAGGTGAGGGTTTTGGGTAAGTGTCACCGTTAAGGTTAGGGTTAGGGCTAGGGTTAGGGTTAGAGTTAAGGTTAAGGGTTAGGGTTAGGTTTAAGTTTATGGTAGGCTTAAAGATAGGGTTAAGGTTAGGTTAGGGTTAAGGTCAGGGTTAGAATTAGAATTAGGTTTAGGGCGAGGATTAGGGTCAGAGTTATTGTAAGGGTTAGGTTTCGGGTTACAGTTGGGCCAAGGTTAAGGTGAGGGTTAGGTTTATGGGGAGGGTTAGGGTTAAAGTCAGGGTGAGTTTTAGGTTAGGGATAGGGTGAAGTTTAAGATAGGGTGAGGGTTAGGGTTATGGCTAAGGTTTGGGCTTGTTTTCAGGTTAGTGTTAAAGTTATGTTCAGGGTTAGGGTTACGTTCAGGGGTTGTGTTCAGTTTTAGGGTTAGGGTTAGATTTAAGGTTAGGGTTAATTTAGTGTTACGTTTAGGGTTAGGGTCATGGTTGTGTTAGGCTTTGTGGTTGGGGTGAGGGTTAGTTTTAGGGTTAGGGTTGGTTAGGGTTAGGATTATCGTTATGATAAGGCGTTAGGGGTTAGAGGTGTAGTTTAGGGTTAGGGTTTGGGTGAGGGTTCCGGTTAGGCCTTGCGGTTCTGGTCATGGTTAGGTTTGGTTTAGGCTTAGGGTTAGGTTCATGATTCGGTTTCGGGTTAGTGTTAGAGTTAGGGTGAGAGTTAGGGTTAAGGTTTTTGCTAGGCTTTGGTGTTAGGTTTAGGGTTTGTGTTAGGGTTAGGTTTATCATTAGGGCTCAGGGGTTTCAGGTTAATGTTAGGGTTAGGGTTAGGGATAGCATTAGGGTTAGGGTTGTGGGATACGGTTAGGATTTAGGGTGAGGGTTACGGTTAGTTTTACAGTTATGGTGAGGGTTTAGATTAATTGTTATGATTAGGGTTATAGTCAGAGTTAGGGTTTGGTTTAGGATTAGGGTTAGGTGTAGGGTAAGAATTAGGTTTAGGTCCATGTTGAGGGTTAGACTTAGTGTTCTATTTAGGGTAAAGGTTAGGGGTAGGGTTAGGATTAGGTCTAGGGTTAGGATTAGGATTATTTTAGGGTTAGGTTCAGGGCTATTGTAAGTGTTCAGTTTAGGGTTAAAGATGGACTAGCGTTATTCTTAGAGTTAGGTTTAAGGTTAGGGTTTGGGTTAGGTCTAGGTTTAGGGTTAAGGTTATGGTTAGTGTTTGGATGAAGTTCAGGATAGGGTGAGGGTTATTTTTATGGTGAGGGCTAGGGTTTGGGTTTGTGTTCAGGTTAGTGTTAAGGATAGGTTTAGGGTTCGGTTAGGGTTAGGCGTTATGTCTAGGGTCAGCGTTAGGTTAGGTTTAGGGTTAGTGTGAAGTTTAGGTTAAGGGTGAGGGTTATGATAAGGGTTAGGATTATAGACGGTGTTAGACGTTAGGTTTAGGGTGTTAGGGTTAGGTTTATGGTTAGGGTAGATTTAAGTTTAGGTTTAATATTAGGGTTAGGGTTAGATTTGGGTTACTGTTCGTATTAGGGTTAGGGTTAGGGATAAGTTTGGGGATAGCGTTAGGTTTAGGGTTGGGGATACGGTTAAGGATTAGGGTGAGGGTTAGGGTTAGGTTTACAGTTAAGGCGAGGGTTTAGGGTAATTGTTATGGTTAGGGTTAGAGTTAGAGTTAGGCTTAGGGTTAGGGTGAAGTTTCAGTTAATAGTCAGGGTTAGGCTTAAGGTTAGAGTAGGGATAAGGTTAGTGTTTGGCTTAGGTATAGCGTTAGGGTATGGGTAGGGGTAAGGTTAGGGTTAAGGCTAGGTTTACGGTAAAGGGTAGGGCTAGCTTAGGGTTAGATTTAGAGTTAGAGTTAGTCCTAGGGTTTAGGATTATGGTTATGGTCAGGTTTAGAGTTATTGTTAGGGTTAGGGTAGAGTTAAGGTTAGGGTTAATTTAGGGTTAGAGAAAGGGTTAGGTTTAGGTCTGGGTTAGGTGTAGGATGCGGGGTAGGGTTAGGGTTAGGGGTTCATGGGAGGGTTAGTGTTAAGTTTACATTAAGCTGATGTTTTAGGGTGTTACTGTTAGGGCTAGGGTTAGCATTAGGTTTAGGGTCAGGGCTAGAGTTAGGGCATAGTTAAGGGTTAGCTTTACTTTCAGGGTTAGGGTTAGCCTTAGGTTTAGGGTGAAGTTTAGGTTAAGGATGAGGGTTAGGGTTAGGGTTAGGCATTTGGGTTAAGGTTAGGGTTAGGTTTAGGATTAGGCTTAGGGTTAGGGTTAGGTGTTTGGGTTAATGTTAGGGTCAGGTTTAGGGTTCGGCTTAGGGTTAGGGCTACAGCTGGGGTAAAGTTTAATTGAAGGGTGAGGGTTGAGCTTAGGGTTAGCGTTAGGGGTTAGGGTTAGAGCTTAGGTTAGGATTAAGTTTAGGGTTAAGGTTAGGTTTAGATTTAGGGTTAGGGTTAGTGTTAGGGTTAAGTCATGTTTAGGTTTAGGGCTAGGTGAAGGTTATAGATAGGGTTAGGTTAAGGGTTGAGGTTAGGTTTAGATGGTAAGATGAGGGTTAGTGCTAGGTTTCCATTTAAGCTGAGTGTGTAGGGTAAGTTTTAGGGTTAGGATTAGGGTTAGAGTTAGAGTTAGGGTCAGGGTTAGTTTTGAGTTTAGAGTTAGGGTTACGTTTATGGTACGGTCAGGGTTAGGGGAGATTTAGTGTGACGTTTAGTTTTAGGGTTTTTTTAGTTTTAGGGTTAGGGTTACAGAGAAGTTTATGTTAAGCGAGAGGGTTGGGGTTAGGGGTTTGGGTTCAGGTCAGAGTCAGGGTTAGGGTTAGGCTTAGGGTTAGGGTTACATGTAGTGTTAGTGTTAGTTTTGCTTAGGGTTCGGGTTTGAATGAAGTTAGGGTACGCTTAGCGTTATGCTTAGGGTGAAATTCTGGTTAAGGGTGAGGGTTCGGCTCAGGGTTAGGGTTAGAGTTAGGGTCAGTGGTTAGGGTTAGGTTTAGGGTTAAGGTTAGTTTTAGGCTAAGGATTAGAGTTAGGGTTAAGGGTTACTGTTTCAGTTAGGTTTAGGTTAAGGTTATAATTAGGGTTAAGTTTAGGGTTAGGGTAAGAGTTAGAGTTACATTTACAGTTAAGGTGAGGGTTTTGGGTAAGTGTCACCGTTAAGGTTAGGGTTAGGGCTAGGGTTAGGGTTAGAGTTAAGGTTAAGGGTTAGGGTTAGGTTTAAGTTTATGGTAGGCTTAAAGATAGGGTTAAGGTTAGGTTAGGGTTAAGGTCAGGGTTAGAATTAGAATTAGGTTTAGGGCGAGGATTAGGGTCAGAGTTATTGTAAGGGTTAGGTTTCGGGTTACAGTTGGGCCAAGGTTAAGGTGAGGGTTAGGTTTATGGGGAGGGTTAGGGTTAAAGTCAGGGTGAGTTTTAGGTTAGGGATAGGGTGAAGTTTAAGATAGGGTGAGGGTTAGGGTTATGGCTAAGGTTTGGGCTTGTTTTCAGGTTAGTGTTAAAGTTATGTTCAGGGTTAGGGTTACGTTCAGGGGTTGTGTTCAGTTTTAGGGTTAGGGTTAGATTTAAGGTTAGGGTTAATTTAGTGTTACGTTTAGGGTTAGGGTCATGGTTGTGTTAGGCTTTGTGGTTGGGGTGAGGGTTAGTTTTAGGGTTAGGGTTGGTTAGGGTTAGGATTATCGTTATGATAAGGCGTTAGGGGTTAGAGGTGTAGTTTAGGGTTAGGGTTTGGGTGAGGGTTCCGGTTAGGCCTTGCGGTTCTGGTCATGGTTAGGTTTGGTTTAGGCTTAGGGTTAGGTTCATGATTCGGTTTCGGGTTAGTGTTAGAGTTAGGGTGAGAGTTAGGGTTAAGGTTTTTGCTAGGCTTTGGTGTTAGGTTTAGGGTTTGTGTTAGGGTTAGGTTTATCATTAGGGCTCAGGGGTTTCAGGTTAATGTTAGGGTTAGGGTTAGGGATAGCATTAGGGTTAGGGTTGTGGGATACGGTTAGGATTTAGGGTGAGGGTTACGGTTAGTTTTACAGTTATGGTGAGGGTTTAGATTAATTGTTATGATTAGGGTTATAGTCAGAGTTAGGGTTTGGTTTAGGATTAGGGTTAGGTGTAGGGTAAGAATTAGGTTTAGGTCCATGTTGAGGGTTAGACTTAGTGTTCTATTTAGGGTAAAGGTTAGGGGTAGGGTTAGGATTAGGTCTAGGGTTAGGATTAGGATTATTTTAGGGTTAGGTTCAGGGCTATTGTAAGTGTTCAGTTTAGGGTTAAAGATGGACTAGCGTTATTCTTAGAGTTAGGTTTAAGGTTAGGGTTTGGGTTAGGTCTAGGTTTAGGGTTAAGGTTATGGTTAGTGTTTGGATGAAGTTCAGGATAGGGTGAGGGTTATTTTTATGGTGAGGGCTAGGGTTTGGGTTTGTGTTCAGGTTAGTGTTAAGGATAGGTTTAGGGTTCGGTTAGGGTTAGGCGTTATGTCTAGGGTCAGCGTTAGGTTAGGTTTAGGGTTAGTGTGAAGTTTAGGTTAAGGGTGAGGGTTATGATAAGGGTTAGGATTATAGACGGTGTTAGACGTTAGGTTTAGGGTGTTAGGGTTAGGTTTATGGTTAGGGTAGATTTAAGTTTAGGTTTAATATTAGGGTTAGGGTTAGATTTGGGTTACTGTTCGTATTAGGGTTAGGGTTAGGGATAAGTTTGGGGATAGCGTTAGGTTTAGGGTTGGGGATACGGTTAAGGATTAGGGTGAGGGTTAGGGTTAGGTTTACAGTTAAGGCGAGGGTTTAGGGTAATTGTTATGGTTAGGGTTAGAGTTAGAGTTAGGCTTAGGGTTAGGGTGAAGTTTCAGTTAATAGTCAGGGTTAGGCTTAAGGTTAGAGTAGGGATAAGGTTAGTGTTTGGCTTAGGTATAGCGTTAGGGTATGGGTAGGGGTAAGGTTAGGGTTAAGGCTAGGTTTACGGTAAAGGGTAGGGCTAGCTTAGGGTTAGATTTAGAGTTAGAGTTAGTCCTAGGGTTTAGGATTATGGTTATGGTCAGGTTTAGAGTTATTGTTAGGGTTAGGGTAGAGTTAAGGTTAGGGTTAATTTAGGGTTAGAGAAAGGGTTAGGTTTAGGTCTGGGTTAGGTGTAGGATGCGGGGTAGGGTTAGGGTTAGGGCTTCATGGGAGGGTTAGTGTTAAGTTTACATTAAGCTGATGTTTTAGGGTGTTACTGTTAGGGCTAGGGTTAGCATTAGGTTTAGGGTCAGGGCTAGAGTTAGGGCATAGTTAAGGGTTAGCTTTACTTTCAGGGTTAGGGTTAGCCTTAGGTTTAGGGTGAAGTTTAGGTTAAGGATGAGGGTTAGGGTTAGGGTTAGGCATTTGGGTTAAGGTTAGGGTTAGGTTTAGGATTAGGCTTAGGGTTAGGGTTAGGTGTTTGGGTTAATGTTAGGGTCAGGTTTAGGGTTCGGCTTAGGGTTAGGGCTACAGCTGGGGTAAAGTTTAATTGAAGGGTGAGGGTTGAGCTTAGGGTTAGCGTTAGGGGTTAGGGTTAGAGCTTAGGTTAGGATTAAGTTTAGGGTTAAGGTTAGGTTTAGATTTAGGGTTAGGGTTAGTGTTAGGGTTAAGTCATGTTTAGGTTTAGGGCTAGGTGAAGGTTATAGATAGGGTTAGGTTAAGGGTTGAGGTTAGGTTTAGATGGTAAGATGAGGGTTAGTGCTAGGTTTCCATTTAAGCTGAGTGTGTAGGGTAAGTTTTAGGGTTAGGATTAGGGTTAGAGTTAGAGTTAGGGTCAGGGTTAGTTTTGAGTTTAGAGTTAGGGTTACGTTTATGGTACGGTCAGGGTTAGGGGAGATTTAGTGTGACGTTTAGTTTTAGGGTTTTTTTAGTTTTAGGGTTAGGGTTACAGAGAAGTTTATGTTAAGCGAGAGGGTTGGGGTTAGGGGTTTGGGTTCAGGTCAGAGTCAGGGTTAGGGTTAGGCTTAGGGTTAGGGTTACGTGTAGTGTTAGTGTTAGTTTTGCTTAGGGTTCGGGTTTGAATGAAGTTAGGGTACGCTTAGCGTTATGCTTAGGGTGAAATTCTGGTTAAGGGTGAGGGTTCGGCTCAGGGTTAGGGTTAGAGTTAGGGTCAGTGGTTAGGGTTAGGTTTAGGGTTAAGGTTAGTTTTAGGCTAAGGATTAGAGTTAGGGTTAAGGGTTACTGTTTCAGTTAGGTTTAGGTTAAGGTTATAATTAGGGTTAAGTTTAGGGTTAGGGTAAGAGTTAGAGTTACATTTAGAGTTAAGGTGAGGGTTTTGGGTAAGTGTCACCGTTAAGGTTAGGGTTAGGGCTAGGGTTAGGGTTAGAGTTAAGGTTAAGGGTTAGGGTTAGGTTTAAGTTTATGGTAGGCTTAAAGATAGGGTTAAGGTTAGGTTAGGGTTAGGGTCAGGGTTAGAATTAGAATTAGGTTTAGGGCGAGGATTAGGGTCAGAGTTATTGTAAGGGTTAGGTTTCGGGTTACAGTTGGGCCAAGGTTAAGGTGAGGGTTAGGTTTATGGGGAGGGTTAGGGTTAAAGTCAGGGTGAGTTTTAGGTTAGGGATAGGGTGAAGTTTAAGATAGGGTGAGGGTTAGGGTTATGGCTAAGGTTTGGGCTTGTTTTCAGGTTAGTGTTAAAGTTATGTTCAGGGTTAGGGTTACGTTCAGGGGTTGTGTTCAGTTTTAGGGTTAGGGTTAGATTTAAGGTTAGGGTTAATTTAGTGTTACGTTTAGGGTTAGGGTCACGGTTGTGTTAGGCTTTGTGGTTGGGGTGAGGGTTAGTTTTAGGGTTAGGGTTGGTTAGGGTTAGGATTATCGTTATGATAAGGCGTTAGGGGTTAGAGGTGTAGTTTAGGGTTAGGGTTTGGGTGAGGGTTCCGGTTAGGCCTTGCGGTTCTGGTCATGGTTAGGTTTGGTTTAGGCTTAGGGTTAGGTTCATGATTCGGTTTCGGGTTAGTGTTAGAGTTAGGGTGAGAGTTAGGGTTAAGGTTTTTGCTAGGCTTTGGTGTTAGGTTTAGGGTTTGTGTTAGGGTTAGGTTTATCATTAGGGCTCAGGGGTTTCAGGTTAATGTTAGGGTTAGGGTTAGGGATAGCATTAGGGTTAGGGTTGTGGGATACGGTTAGGATTTAGGGTGAGGGTTACGGTTAGTTTTACAGTTATGGTGAGGGTTTAGATTAATTGTTATGATTAGGGTTATAGTCAGAGTTAGGGTTTGGTTTAGGATTAGGGTTAGGTGTAGGGTAAGAATTAGGTTTAGGTCCATGTTGAGGGTTAGACTTAGTGTTCTATTTAGGGTAAAGGTTAGGGGTAGGGTTAGGATTAGGTCTAGGGTTAGGATTAGGATTATTTTAGGGTTAGGTTCAGGGCTATTGTAAGTGTTCGGTTTAGGGTTAAAGATGGACTAGCGTTATTCTTAGAGTTAGGTTTAAGGTTAGGGTTTGGGTTAGGTCTAGGTTTAGGGTTAAGGTTATGGTTAGTGTTTGGATGAAGTTCAGGATAGGGTGAGGGTTATTTTTATGGTGAGGGCTAGGGTTTGGGTTTGTGTTCAGGTTAGTGTTAAGGATAGGTTTAGGGTTCGGTTAGGGTTAGGCGTTATGTCTAGGGTCAGCGTTAGGTTAGGTTTAGGGTTAGTGTGAAGTTTAGGTTAAGGGTGAGGGTTATGATAAGGGTTAGGATTATAGACGGTGTTAGACGTTAGGTTTAGGGTGTTAGGGTTAGGTTTATGGTTAGGGTAGATTTAAGTTTAGGTTTAATATTAGGGTTAGGGTTAGATTTGGGTTACTGTTCGTATTAGGGTTAGGGTTAGGGATAAGTTTGGGGATAGCGTTAGGTTTAGGGTTGGGGATACGGTTAAGGATTAGGGTGAGGGTTAGGGTTAGGTTTACAGTTAAGGCGAGGGTTTAGGGTAATTGTTATGGTTAGGGTTAGAGTTAGAGTTAGGCTTAGGGTTAGGGTGAAGTTTCAGTTAATAGTCAGGGTTAGGCTTAAGGTTAGAGTAGGGATAAGGTTAGTGTTTGGCTTAGGTATAGCGTTAGGGTATGGGTAGGGGTAAGGTTAGGGTTAAGGCTAGGTTTACGGTAAAGGGTAGGGCTAGCTTAGGGTTAGATTTAGAGTTAGAGTTAGTCCTAGGGTTTAGGATTATGGTTATGGTCAGGTTTAGAGTTATTGTTAGGGTTAGGGTAGAGTTAAGGTTAGGGTTAATTTAGGGTTAGAGAAAGGGTTAGGTTTAGGTCTGGGTTAGGTGTAGGATGCGGGGTAGGGTTAGGGTTAGGGGTTCATGGGAGGGTTAGTGTTAAGTTTACATTAAGCTGATGTTTTAGGGTGTTACTGTTAGGGCTAGGGTTAGCATTAGGTTTAGGGTCAGGGCTAGAGTTAGGGCATAGTTAAGGGTTAGCTTTACTTTCAGGGTTAGGGTTAGCCTTAGGTTTAGGGTGAAGTTTAGGTTAAGGATGAGGGTTAGGGTTAGGGTTAGGCATTTGGGTTAAGGTTAGGGTTAGGTTTAGTTTTAGGCTTAGGGTTAGGGTTAGGTGTTTGGGTTAATGTTAGGGTCAGGTTTAGGGTTCGGCTTAGGGTTAGGGCTACAGCTGGGGTAAAGTTTAATTGAAGGGTGAGGGTTGAGCTTAGGGTTAGCGTTAGGGGTTAGGGTTAGAGCTTAGGTTAGGATTAAGTTTAGGGTTAAGGTTAGGTTTAGATTTAGGGTTAGGGTTAGTGTTAGGGTTAAGTCATGTTTAGGTTTAGGGCTAGGTGAAGGTTATAGATAGGGTTAGGTTAAGGGTTGAGGTTAGGTTTAGATGGTAAGATGAGGGTTAGTGCTAGGTTTCCATTTAAGCTGAGTGTGTAGGGTAAGTTTTAGGGTTAGGATTAGGGTTAGAGTTAGAGTTAGGGTCAGGGTTAGTTTTGAGTTTAGAGTTAGGGTTACGTTTATGGTACGGTCAGGGTTAGGGGAGATTTAGTGTGACGTTTAGTTTTAGGGTTAGGGTTACAGAGAAGTTTATGTTAAGCGAGAGGGTTGGGGTTAGGGGTTTGGGTTCAGGTCAGAGTCAGGGTTAGGGTTAGGCTTAGGGTTAGGGTTACATGTAGTGTTAGTGTTAGTTTTGCTTAGGGTTCGGGTTTGAATGAAGTTAGGGTACGCTTAGCGTTATGCTTAGGGTGAAATTCTGGTTAAGGGTGAGGGTTCGGCTCAGGGTTAGGGTTAGAGTTAGGGTCAGTGGTTAGGGTTAGGTTTAGGGTTAAGGTTAGTTTTAGGCTAAGGATTAGAGTTAGGGTTAAGGGTTACTGTTTCAGTTAGGTTTAGGTTAAGGTTATAATTAGGGTTAAGTTTAGGGTTAGGGTAAGAGTTAGAGTTACATTTACAGTTAAGGTGAGGGTTTTGGGTAAGTGTCACCGTTAAGGTTAGGGTTAGGGCTAGGGTTAGGGTTAGAGTTAAGGTTAAGGGTTAGGGTTAGGTTTAAGTTTATGGTAGGCTTAAAGATAGGGTTAAGGTTAGGTTAGGGTTAAGGTCAGGGTTAGAATTAGAATTAGGTTTAGGGCGAGGATTAGGGTCAGAGTTATTGTAAGGGTTAGGTTTCGGGTTACAGTTGGGCCAAGGTTAAGGTGAGGGTTAGGTTTATGGGGAGGGTTAGGGTTAAAGTCAGGGTGAGTTTTAGGTTAGGGATAGGGTGAAGTTTAAGATAGGGTGAGGGTTAGGGTTATGGCTAAGGTTTGGGCTTGTTTTCAGGTTAGTGTTAAAGTTATGTTCAGGGTTAGGGTTACGTTCAGGGGTTGTGTTCAGTTTTAGGGTTAGGGTTAGATTTAAGGTTAGGGTTAATTTAGTGTTACGTTTAGGGTTAGGGTCATGGTTGTGTTAGGCTTTGTGGTTGGGGTGAGGGTTAGTTTTAGGGTTAGGGTTGGTTAGGGTTAGGATTATCGTTATGATAAGGCGTTAGGGGTTAGAGGTGTAGTTTAGGGTTAGGGTTTGGGTGAGGGTTCCGGTTAGGCCTTGCGGTTCTGGTCATGGTTAGGTTTGGTTTAGGCTTAGGGTTAGGTTCATGATTCGGTTTCGGGTTAGTGTTAGAGTTAGGGTGAGAGTTAGGGTTAAGGTTTTTGCTAGGCTTTGGTGTTAGGTTTAGGGTTTGTGTTAGGGTTAGGTTTATCATTAGGGCTCAGGGGTTTCAGGTTAATGTTAGGGTTAGGGTTAGGGATAGCATTAGGGTTAGGGTTGTGGGATACGGTTAGGATTTAGGGTGAGGGTTACGGTTAGTTTTACAGTTATGGTGAGGGTTTAGATTAATTGTTATGATTAGGGTTATAGTCAGAGTTAGGGTTTGGTTTAGGATTAGGGTTAGGTGTAGGGTAAGAATTAGGTTTAGGTCCATGTTGAGGGTTAGACTTAGTGTTCTATTTAGGGTAAAGGTTAGGGGTAGGGTTAGGATTAGGTCTAGGGTTAGGATTAGGATTATTTTAGGGTTAGGTTCAGGGCTATTGTAAGTGTTCAGTTTAGGGTTAAAGATGGACTAGCGTTATTCTTAGAGTTAGGTTTAAGGTTAGGGTTTGGGTTAGGTCTAGGTTTAGGGTTAAGGTTATGGTTAGTGTTTGGATGAAGTTCAGGATAGGGTGAGGGTTATTTTTATGGTGAGGGCTAGGGTTTGGGTTTGTGTTCAGGTTAGTGTTAAGGATAGGTTTAGGGTTCGGTTAGGGTTAGGCGTTATGTCTAGGGTCAGCGTTAGGTTAGGTTTAGGGTTAGTGTGAAGTTTAGGTTAAGGGTGAGGGTTATGATAAGGGTTAGGATTATAGACGGTGTTAGACGTTAGGTTTAGGGTGTTAGGGTTAGGTTTATGGTTAGGGTAGATTTAAGTTTAGGTTTAATATTAGGGTTAGGGTTAGATTTGGGTTACTGTTCGTATTAGGGTTAGGGTTAGGGATAAGTTTGGGGATAGCGTTAGGTTTAGGGTTGGGGATACGGTTAAGGATTAGGGTGAGGGTTAGGGTTAGGTTTACAGTTAAGGCGAGGGTTTAGGGTAATTGTTATGGTTAGGGTTAGAGTTAGAGTTAGGCTTAGGGTTAGGGTGAAGTTTCAGTTAATAGTCAGGGTTAGGCTTAAGGTTAGAGTAGGGATAAGGTTAGTGTTTGGCTTAGGTATAGCGTTAGGGTATGGGTAGGGGTAAGGTTAGGGTTAAGGCTAGGTTTACGGTAAAGGGTAGGGCTAGCTTAGGGTTAGATTTAGAGTTAGAGTTAGTCCTAGGGTTTAGGATTATGGTTATGGTCAGGTTTAGAGTTATTGTTAGGGTTAGGGTAGAGTTAAGGTTAGGGTTAATTTAGGGTTAGAGAAAGGGTTAGGTTTAGGTCTGGGTTAGGTGTAGGATGCGGGGTAGGGTTAGGGTTAGGGGTTCATGGGAGGGTTAGTGTTAAGTTTACATTAAGCTGATGTTTTAGGGTGTTACTGTTAGGGCTAGGGTTAGCATTAGGTTTAGGGTCAGGGCTAGAGTTAGGGCATAGTTAAGGGTTAGCTTTACTTTCAGGGTTAGGGTTAGCCTTAGGTTTAGGGTGAAGTTTAGGTTAAGGATGAGGGTTAGGGTTAGGGTTAGGCATTTGGGTTAAGGTTAGGGTTAGGTTTAGGATTAGGCTTAGGGTTAGGGTTAGGTGTTTGGGTTAATGTTAGGGTCAGGTTTAGGGTTCGGCTTAGGGTTAGGGCTACAGCTGGGGTAAAGTTTAATTGAAGGGTGAGGGTTGAGCTTAGGGTTAGCGTTAGGGGTTAGGGTTAGAGCTTAGGTTAGGATTAAGTTTAGGGTTAAGGTTAGGTTTAGATTTAGGGTTAGGGTTAGTGTTAGGGTTAAGTCATGTTTAGGTTTAGGGCTAGGTGAAGGTTATAGATAGGGTTAGGTTAAGGGTTGAGGTTAGGTTTAGATGGTAAGATGAGGGATAGTGCTAGGTTTCCATTTAAGCTGAGTGTGTAGGGTAAGTTTTAGGGTTAGGATTAGGGTTAGAGTTAGAGTTAGGGTCAGGGTTAGTTTTGAGTTTAGAGTTAGGGTTACGTTTATGGTACGGTCAGGGTTAGGGGAGATTTAGTGTGACGTTTAGTTTTAGGGTTTTTTTAGTTTTAGGGTTAGGGTTACAGAGAAGTTTATGTTAAGCGAGAGGGTTGGGGTTAGGGGTTTGGGTTCAGGTCAGAGTCAGGGTTAGGGTTAGGCTTAGGGTTAGGGTTACATGTAGTGTTAGTGTTAGTTTTGCTTAGGGTTCGGGTTTGAATGAAGTTAGGGTACGCTTAGCGTTATGCTTAGGGTGAAATTCTGGTTAAGGGTGAGGGTTCGGCTCAGGGTTAGGGTTAGAGTTAGGGTCAGTGGTTAGGGTTAGGTTTAGGGTTAAGGTTAGTTTTAGGCTAAGGATTAGAGTTAGGGTTAAGGGTTACTGTTTCAGTTAGGTTTAGGTTAAGGTTATAATTAGGGTTAAGTTTAGGGTTAGGGTAAGAGTTAGAGTTACATTTACAGTTAAGGTGAGGGTTTTGGGTAAGTGTCACCGTTAAGGTTAGGGTTAGGGCTAGGGTTAGGGTTAGAGTTAAGGTTAAGGGTTAGGGTTAGGTTTAAGTTTATGGTAGGCTTAAAGATAGGGTTAAGGTTAGGTTAGGGTTAAGGTCAGGGTTAGAATTAGAATTAGGTTTAGGGCGAGGATTAGGGTCAGAGTTATTGTAAGGGTTAGGTTTCGGGTTACAGTTGGGCCAAGGTTAAGGTGAGGGTTAGGTTTATGGGGAGGGTTAGGGTTAAAGTCAGGGTGAGTTTTAGGTTAGGGATAGGGTGAAGTTTAAGATAGGGTGAGGGTTAGGGTTATGGCTAAGGTTTGGGCTTGTTTTCAGGTTAGTGTTAAAGTTATGTTCAGGGTTAGGGTTACGTTCAGGGGTTGTGTTCAGTTTTAGGGTTAGGGTTAGATTTAAGGTTAGGGTTAATTTAGTGTTACGTTTAGGGTTAGGGTCATGGTTGTGTTAGGCTTTGTGGTTGGGGTGAGGGTTAGTTTTAGGGTTAGGGTTGGTTAGGGTTAGGATTATCGTTATGATAAGGCGTTAGGGGTTAGAGGTGTAGTTTAGGGTTAGGGTTTGGGTGAGGGTTCCGGTTAGGCCTTGCGGTTCTGGTCATGGTTAGGTTTGGTTTAGGCTTAGGGTTAGGTTCATGATTCGGTTTCGGGTTAGTGTTAGAGTTAGGGTGAGAGTTAGGGTTAAGGTTTTTGCTAGGCTTTGGTGTTAGGTTTAGGGTTTGTGTTAGGGTTAGGTTTATCATTAGGGCTCAGGGGTTTCAGGTTAATGTTAGGGTTAGGGTTAGGGATAGCATTAGGGTTAGGGTTGTGGGATACGGTTAGGATTTAGGGTGAGGGTTACGGTTAGTTTTACAGTTATGGTGAGGGTTTAGATTAATTGTTATGATTAGGGTTATAGTCAGAGTTAGGGTTTGGTTTAGGATTAGGGTTAGGTGTAGGGTAAGAATTAGGTTTAGGTCCATGTTGAGGGTTAGACTTAGTGTTCTATTTAGGGTAAAGGTTAGGGGTAGGGTTAGGATTAGGTCTAGGGTTAGGATTAGGATTATTTTAGGGTTAGGTTCAGGGCTATTGTAAGTGTTCAGTTTAGGGTTAAAGATGGACTAGCGTTATTCTTAGAGTTAGGTTTAAGGTTAGGGTTTGGGTTAGGTCTAGGTTTAGGGTTAAGGTTATGGTTAGTGTTTGGATGAAGTTCAGGATAGGGTGAGGGTTATTTTTATGGTGAGGGCTAGGGTTTGGGTTTGTGTTCAGGTTAGTGTTAAGGATAGGTTTAGGGTTCGGTTAGGGTTAGGCGTTATGTCTAGGGTCAGCGTTAGGTTAGGTTTAGGGTTAGTGTGAAGTTTAGGTTAAGGGTGAGGGTTATGATAAGGGTTAGGATTATAGACGGTGTTAGACGTTAGGTTTAGGGTGTTAGGGTTAGGTTTATGGTTAGGGTAGATTTAAGTTTAGGTTTAATATTAGGGTTAGGGTTAGATTTGGGTTACTGTTCGTATTAGGGTTAGGGTTAGGGATAAGTTTGGGGATAGCGTTAGGTTTAGGGTTGGGGATACGGTTAAGGATTAGGGTGAGGGTTAGGGTTAGGTTTACAGTTAAGGCGAGGGTTTAGGGTAATTGTTATGGTTAGGGTTAGAGTTAGAGTTAGGCTTAGGGTTAGGGTGAAGTTTCAGTTAATAGTCAGGGTTAGGCTTAAGGTTAGAGTAGGGATAAGGTTAGTGTTTGGCTTAGGTATAGCGTTAGGGTATGGGTAGGGGTAAGGTTAGGGTTAAGGCTAGGTTTACGGTAAAGGGTAGGGCTAGCTTAGGGTTAGATTTAGAGTTAGAGTTAGTCCTAGGGTTTAGGATTATGGTTATGGTCAGGTTTAGAGTTATTGTTAGGGTTAGGGTAGAGTTAAGGTTAGGGTTAATTTAGGGTTAGAGAAAGGGTTAGGTTTAGGTCTGGGTTAGGTGTAGGATGCGGGGTAGGGTTAGGGTTAGGGGTTCATGGGAGGGTTAGTGTTAAGTTTACATTAAGCTGATGTTTTAGGGTGTTACTGTTAGGGCTAGGGTTAGCATTAGGTTTAGGGTCAGGGCTAGAGTTAGGGCATAGTTAAGGGTTAGCTTTACTTTCAGGGTTAGGGTTAGCCTTAGGTTTAGGGTGAAGTTTAGGTTAAGGATGAGGGTTAGGGTTAGGGTTAGGCATTTGGGTTAAGGTTAGGGTTAGGTTTAGGATTAGGCTTAGGGTTAGGGTTAGGTGTTTGGGTTAATGTTAGGGTCAGGTTTAGGGTTCGGCTTAGGGTTAGGGCTACAGCTGGGGTAAAGTTTAATTGAAGGGTGAGGGTTGAGCTTAGGGTTAGCGTTAGGGGTTAGGGTTAGAGCTTAGGTTAGGATTAAGTTTAGGGTTAAGGTTAGGTTTAGATTTAGGGTTAGGGTTAGTGTTAGGGTTAAGTCATGTTTAGGTTTAGGGCTAGGTGAAGGTTATAGATAGGGTTAGGTTAAGGGTTGAGGTTAGGTTTAGATGGTAAGATGAGGGATAGTGCTAGGTTTCCATTTAAGCTGAGTGTGTAGGGTAAGTTTTAGGGTTAGGATTAGGGTTAGAGTTAGAGTTAGGGTCAGGGTTAGTTTTGAGTTTAGAGTTAGGGTTACGTTTATGGTACGGTCAGGGTTAGGGGAGATTTAGTGTGACGTTTAGTTTTAGGGTTTTTTTAGTTTTAGGGTTAGGGTTACAGAGAAGTTTATGTTAAGCGAGAGGGTTGGGGTTAGGGGTTTGGGTTCAGGTCAGAGTCAGGGTTAGGGTTAGGCTTAGGGTTAGGGTTACATGTAGTGTTAGTGTTAGTTTTGCTTAGGGTTCGGGTTTGAATGAAGTTAGGGTACGCTTAGCGTTATGCTTAGGGTGAAATTCTGGTTAAGGGTGAGGGTTCGGCTCAGGGTTAGGGTTAGAGTTAGGGTCAGTGGTTAGGGTTAGGTTTAGGGTTAAGGTTAGTTTTAGGCTAAGGATTAGAGTTAGGGTTAAGGGTTACTGTTTCAGTTAGGTTTAGGTTAAGGTTATAATTAGGGTTAAGTTTAGGGTTAGGGTAAGAGTTAGAGTTACATTTACAGTTAAGGTGAGGGTTTTGGGTAAGTGTCACCGTTAAGGTTAGGGTTAGGGCTAGGGTTAGGGTTAGAGTTAAGGTTAAGGGTTAGGGTTAGGTTTAAGTTTATGGTAGGCTTAAAGATAGGGTTAAGGTTAGGTTAGGGTTAAGGTCAGGGTTAGAATTAGAATTAGGTTTAGGGCGAGGATTAGGGTCAGAGTTATTGTAAGGGTTAGGTTTCGGGTTACAGTTGGGCCAAGGTTAAGGTGAGGGTTAGGTTTATGGGGAGGGTTAGGGTTAAAGTCAGGGTGAGTTTTAGGTTAGGGATAGGGTGAAGTTTAAGATAGGGTGAGGGTTAGGGTTATGGCTAAGGTTTGGGCTTGTTTTCAGGTTAGTGTTAAAGTTATGTTCAGGGTTAGGGTTACGTTCAGGGGTTGTGTTCAGTTTTAGGGTTAGGGTTAGATTTAAGGTTAGGGTTAATTTAGTGTTACGTTTAGGGTTAGGGTCATGGTTGTGTTAGGCTTTGTGGTTGGGGTGAGGGTTAGTTTTAGGGTTAGGGTTGGTTAGGGTTAGGATTATCGTTATGATAAGGCGTTAGGGGTTAGAGGTGTAGTTTAGGGTTAGGGTTTGGGTGAGGGTTCCGGTTAGGCCTTGCGGTTCTGGTCATGGTTAGGTTTGGTTTAGGCTTAGGGTTAGGTTCATGATTCGGTTTCGGGTTAGTGTTAGAGTTAGGGTGAGAGTTAGGGTTAAGGTTTTTGCTAGGCTTTGGTGTTAGGTTTAGGGTTTGTGTTAGGGTTAGGTTTATCATTAGGGCTCAGGGGTTTCAGGTTAATGTTAGGGTTAGGGTTAGGGATAGCATTAGGGTTAGGGTTGTGGGATACGGTTAGGATTTAGGGTGAGGGTTACGGTTAGTTTTACAGTTATGGTGAGGGTTTAGATTAATTGTTATGATTAGGGTTATAGTCAGAGTTAGGGTTTGGTTTAGGATTAGGGTTAGGTGTAGGGTAAGAATTAGGTTTAGGTCCATGTTGAGGGTTAGACTTAGTGTTCTATTTAGGGTAAAGGTTAGGGGTAGGGTTAGGATTAGGTCTAGGGTTAGGATTAGGATTATTTTAGGGTTAGGTTCAGGGCTATTGTAAGTGTTCAGTTTAGGGTTAAAGATGGACTAGCGTTATTCTTAGAGTTAGGTTTAAGGTTAGGGTTTGGGTTAGGTCTAGGTTTAGGGTTAAGGTTATGGTTAGTGTTTGGATGAAGTTCAGGATAGGGTGAGGGTTATTTTTATGGTGAGGGCTAGGGTTTGGGTTTGTGTTCAGGTTAGTGTTAAGGATAGGTTTAGGGTTCGGTTAGGGTTAGGCGTTATGTCTAGGGTCAGCGTTAGGTTAGGTTTAGGGTTAGTGTGAAGTTTAGGTTAAGGGTGAGGGTTATGATAAGGGTTAGGATTATAGACGGTGTTAGACGTTAGGTTTAGGGTGTTAGGGTTAGGTTTATGGTTAGGGTAGATTTAAGTTTAGGTTTAATATTAGGGTTAGGGTTAGATTTGGGTTACTGTTCGTATTAGGGTTAGGGTTAGGGATAAGTTTGGGGATAGCGTTAGGTTTAGGGTTGGGGATACGGTTAAGGATTAGGGTGAGGGTTAGGGTTAGGTTTACAGTTAAGGCGAGGGTTTAGGGTAATTGTTATGGTTAGGGTTAGAGTTAGAGTTAGGCTTAGGGTTAGGGTGAAGTTTCAGTTAATAGTCAGGGTTAGGCTTAAGGTTAGAGTAGGGATAAGGTTAGTGTTTGGCTTAGGTATAGCGTTAGGGTATGGGTAGGGGTAAGGTTAGGGTTAAGGCTAGGTTTACGGTAAAGGGTAGGGCTAGCTTAGGGTTAGATTTAGAGTTAGAGTTAGTCCTAGGGTTTAGGATTATGGTTATGGTCAGGTTTAGAGTTATTGTTAGGGTTAGGGTAGAGTTAAGGTTAGGGTTAATTTAGGGTTAGAGAAAGGGTTAGGTTTAGGTCTGGGTTAGGTGTAGGATGCGGGGTAGGGTTAGGGTTAGGGGTTCATGGGAGGGTTAGTGTTAAGTTTACATTAAGCTGATGTTTTAGGGTGTTACTGTTAGGGCTAGGGTTAGCATTAGGTTTAGGGTCAGGGCTAGAGTTAGGGCATAGTTAAGGGTTAGCTTTACTTTCAGGGTTAGGGTTAGCCTTAGGTTTAGGGTGAAGTTTAGGTTAAGGATGAGGGTTAGGGTTAGGGTTAGGCATTTGGGTTAAGGTTAGGGTTAGGTTTAGGATTAGGCTTAGGGTTAGGGTTAGGTGTTTGGGTTAATGTTAGGGTCAGGTTTAGGGTTCGGCTTAGGGTTAGGGCTACAGCTGGGGTAAAGTTTAATTGAAGGGTGAGGGTTGAGCTTAGGGTTAGCGTTAGGGGTTAGGGTTAGAGCTTAGGTTAGGATTAAGTTTAGGGTTAAGGTTAGGTTTAGATTTAGGGTTAGGGTTAGTGTTAGGGTTAAGTCATGTTTAGGTTTAGGGCTAGGTGAAGGTTATAGATAGGGTTAGGTTAAGGGTTGAGGTTAGGTTTAGATGGTAAGATGAGGGTTAGTGCTAGGTTTCCATTTAAGCTGAGTGTGTAGGGTAAGTTTTAGGGTTAGGATTAGGGTTAGAGTTAGAGTTAGGGTCAGGGTTAGTTTTGAGTTTAGAGTTAGGGTTACGTTTATGGTACGGTCAGGGTTAGGGGAGATTTAGTGTGACGTTTAGTTTTAGGGTTTTTTTAGTTTTAGGGTTAGGGTTACAGAGAAGTTTATGTTAAGCGAGAGGGTTGGGGTTAGGGGTTTGGGTTCAGGTCAGAGTCAGGGTTAGGGTTAGGCTTAGGGTTAGGGTTACGTGTAGTGTTAGTGTTAGTTTTGCTTAGGGTTCGGGTTTGAATGAAGTTAGGGTACGCTTAGCGTTATGCTTAGGGTGAAATTCTGGTTAAGGGTGAGGGTTCGGCTCAGGGTTAGGGTTAGAGTTAGGGTCAGTGGTTAGGGTTAGGTTTAGGGTTAAGGTTAGTTTTAGGCTAAGGATTAGAGTTAGGGTTAAGGGTTACTGTTTCAGTTAGGTTTAGGTTAAGGTTATAATTAGGGTTAAGTTTAGGGTTAGGGTAAGAGTTAGAGTTACATTTACAGTTAAGGTGAGGGTTTTGGGTAAGTGTCACCGTTAAGGTTAGGGTTAGGGCTAGGGTTAGGGTTAGAGTTAAGGTTAAGGGTTAGGGTTAGGTTTAAGTTTATGGTAGGCTTAAAGATAGGGTTAAGGTTAGGTTAGGGTTAGGGTCAGGGTTAGAATTAGAATTAGGTTTAGGGCGAGGATTAGGGTCAGAGTTATTGTAAGGGTTAGGTTTCGGGTTACAGTTGGGCCAAGGTTAAGGTGAGGGTTAGGTTTATGGGGAGGGTTAGGGTTAAAGTCAGGGTGAGTTTTAGGTTAGGGATAGGGTGAAGTTTAAGATAGGGTGAGGGTTAGGGTTATGGCTAAGGTTTGGGCTTGTTTTCAGGTTAGTGTTAAAGTTATGTTCAGGGTTAGGGTTACGTTCAGGGGTTGTGTTCAGTTTTAGGGTTAGGGTTAGATTTAAGGTTAGGGTTAATTTAGTGTTACGTTTAGGGTTAGGGTCACGGTTGTGTTAGGCTTTGTGGTTGGGGTGAGGGTTAGTTTTAGGGTTAGGGTTGGTTAGGGTTAGGATTATCGTTATGATAAGGCGTTAGGGGTTAGAGGTGTAGTTTAGGGTTAGGGTTTGGGTGAGGGTTCCGGTTAGGCCTTGCGGTTCTGGTCATGGTTAGGTTTGGTTTAGGCTTAGGGTTAGGTTCATGATTCGGTTTCGGGTTAGTGTTAGAGTTAGGGTGAGAGTTAGGGTTAAGGTTTTTGCTAGGCTTTGGTGTTAGGTTTAGGGTTTGTGTTAGGGTTAGGTTTATCATTAGGGCTCAGGGGTTTCAGGTTAATGTTAGGGTTAGGGTTAGGGATAGCATTAGGGTTAGGGTTGTGGGATACGGTTAGGATTTAGGGTGAGGGTTACGGTTAGTTTTACAGTTATGGTGAGGGTTTAGATTAATTGTTATGATTAGGGTTATAGTCAGAGTTAGGGTTTGGTTTAGGATTAGGGTTAGGTGTAGGGTAAGAATTAGGTTTAGGTCCATGTTGAGGGTTAGACTTAGTGTTCTATTTAGGGTAAAGGTTAGGGGTAGGGTTAGGATTAGGTCTAGGGTTAGGATTAGGATTATTTTAGGGTTAGGTTCAGGGCTATTGTAAGTGTTCAGTTTAGGGTTAAAGATGGACTAGCGTTATTCTTAGAGTTAGGTTTAAGGTTAGGGTTTGGGTTAGGTCTAGGTTTAGGGTTAAGGTTATGGTTAGTGTTTGGATGAAGTTCAGGATAGGGTGAGGGTTATTTTTATGGTGAGGGCTAGGGTTTGGGTTTGTGTTCAGGTTAGTGTTAAGGATAGGTTTAGGGTTCGGTTAGGGTTAGGCGTTATGTCTAGGGTCAGCGTTAGGTTAGGTTTAGGGTTAGTGTGAAGTTTAGGTTAAGGGTGAGGGTTATGATAAGGGTTAGGATTATAGACGGTGTTAGACGTTAGGTTTAGGGTGTTAGGGTTAGGTTTATGGTTAGGGTAGATTTAAGTTTAGGTTTAATATTAGGGTTAGGGTTAGATTTGGGTTACTGTTCGTATTAGGGTTAGGGTTAGGGATAAGTTTGGGGATAGCGTTAGGTTTAGGGTTGGGGATACGGTTAAGGATTAGGGTGAGGGTTAGGGTTAGGTTTACAGTTAAGGCGAGGGTTTAGGGTAATTGTTATGGTTAGGGTTAGAGTTAGAGTTAGGCTTAGGGTTAGGGTGAAGTTTCAGTTAATAGTCAGGGTTAGGCTTAAGGTTAGAGTAGGGATAAGGTTAGTGTTTGGCTTAGGTATAGCGTTAGGGTATGGGTAGGGGTAAGGTTAGGGTTAAGGCTAGGTTTACGGTAAAGGGTAGGGCTAGCTTAGGGTTAGATTTAGAGTTAGAGTTAGTCCTAGGGTTTAGGATTATGGTTATGGTCAGGTTTAGAGTTATTGTTAGGGTTAGGGTAGAGTTAAGGTTAGGGTTAATTTAGGGTTAGAGAAAGGGTTAGGTTTAGGTCTGGGTTAGGTGTAGGATGCGGGGTAGGGTTAGGGTTAGGGGTTCATGGGAGGGTTAGTGTTAAGTTTACATTAAGCTGATGTTTTAGGGTGTTACTGTTAGGGCTAGGGTTAGCATTAGGTTTAGGGTCAGGGCTAGAGTTAGGGCATAGTTAAGGGTTAGCTTTACTTTCAGGGTTAGGGTTAGCCTTAGGTTTAGGGTGAAGTTTAGGTTAAGGATGAGGGTTAGGGTTAGGGTTAGGCATTTGGGTTAAGGTTAGGGTTAGGTTTAGGATTAGGCTTAGGGTTAGGGTTAGGTGTTTGGGTTAATGTTAGGGTCAGGTTTAGGGTTCGGCTTAGGGTTAGGGCTACAGCTGGGGTAAAGTTTAATTGAAGGGTGAGGGTTGAGCTTAGGGTTAGCGTTAGGGGTTAGGGTTAGAGCTTAGGTTAGGATTAAGTTTAGGGTAAAGGTTAGGTTTAGATTTAGGGTTAGGGTTAGTGTTAGGGTTAAGTCATGTTTAGGTTTAGGGCTAGGTGAAGGTTATAGATAGGGTTAGGTTAAGGGTTGAGGTTAGGTTTAGATGGTAAGATGAGGGTTAGTGCTAGGTTTCCATTTAAGCTGAGTGTGTAGGGTAAGTTTTAGGGTTAGGATTAGGGTTAGAGTTAGAGTTAGGGTCAGGGTTAGTTTTGAGTTTAGAGTTAGGGTTACGTTTATGGTACGGTCAGGGTTAGGGGAGATTTAGTGTGACGTTTAGTTTTAGGGTTTTTTTAGTTTTAGGGTTAGGGTTACAGAGAAGTTTATGTTAAGCGAGAGGGTTGGGGTTAGGGGTTTGGGTTCAGGTCAGAGTCAGGGTTAGGGTTAGGCTTAGGGTTAGGGTTACATGTAGTGTTAGTGTTAGTTTTGCTTAGGGTTCGGGTTTGAATGAAGTTAGGGTACGCTTAGCGTTATGCTTAGGGTGAAATTCTGGTTAAGGGTGAGGGTTCGGCTCAGGGTTAGGGTTAGAGTTAGGGTCAGTGGTTAGGGTTAGGTTTAGGGTTAAGGTTAGTTTTAGGCTAAGGATTAGAGTTAGGGTTAAGGGTTACTGTTTCAGTTAGGTTTAGGTTAAGGTTATAATTAGGGTTAAGTTTAGGGTTAGGGTAAGAGTTAGAGTTACATTTACAGTTAAGGTGAGGGTTTTGGGTAAGTGTCACCGTTAAGGTTAGGGTTAGGGCTAGGGTTAGGGTTAGAGTTAAGGTTAAGGGTTAGGGTTAGGTTTAAGTTTATGGTAGGCTTAAAGATAGGGTTAAGGTTAGGTTAGGGTTAAGGTCAGGGTTAGAATTAGAATTAGGTTTAGGGCGAGGATTAGGGTCAGAGTTATTGTAAGGGTTAGGTTTCGGGTTACAGTTGGGCCAAGGTTAAGGTGAGGGTTAGGTTTATGGGGAGGGTTAGGGTTAAAGTCAGGGTGAGTTTTAGGTTAGGGATAGGGTGAAGTTTAAGATAGGGTGAGGGTTAGGGTTATGGCTAAGGTTTGGGCTTGTTTTCAGGTTAGTGTTAAAGTTATGTTCAGGGTTAGGGTTACGTTCAGGGGTTGTGTTCAGTTTTAGGGTTAGGGTTAGATTTAAGGTTAGGGTTAATTTAGTGTTACGTTTAGGGTTAGGGTCATGGTTGTGTTAGGCTTTGTGGTTGGGGTGAGGGTTAGTTTTAGGGTTAGCGTTGGTTAGGGTTAGGATTATCGTTATGATAAGGCGTTAGGGGTTAGAGGTGTAGTTTAGGGTTAGGGTTTGGGTGAGGGTTCCGGTTAGGCCTTGCGGTTCTGGTCATGGTTAGGTTTGGTTTAGGCTTAGGGTTAGGTTCATGATTCGGTTTCGGGTTAGTGTTAGAGTTAGGGTGAGAGTTAGGGTTAAGGTTTTTGCTAGGCTTTGGTGTTAGGTTTAGGGTTTGTGTTAGGGTTAGGTTTATCATTAGGGCTCAGGGGTTTCAGGTTAATGTTAGGGTTAGGGTTAGGGATAGCATTAGGGTTAGGGTTGTGGGATACGGTTAGGATTTAGGGTGAGGGTTACGGTTAGTTTTACAGTTATGGTGAGGGTTTAGATTAATTGTTATGATTAGGGTTATAGTCAGAGTTAGGGTTTGGTTTAGGATTAGGGTTAGGTGTAGGGTAAGAATTAGGTTTAGGTCCATGTTGAGGGTTAGACTTAGTGTTCTATTTAGGGTAAAGGTTAGGGGTAGGGTTAGGATTAGGTCTAGGGTTAGGATTAGGATTATTTTAGGGTTAGGTTCAGGGCTATTGTAAGTGTTCAGTTTAGGGTTAAAGATGGACTAGCGTTATTCTTAGAGTTAGGTTTAAGGTTAGGGTTTGGGTTAGGTCTAGGTTTAGGGTTAAGGTTATGGTTAGTGTTTGGATGAAGTTCAGGATAGGGTGAGGGTTATTTTTATGGTGAGGGCTAGGGTTTGGGTTTGTGTTCAGGTTAGTGTTAAGGATAGGTTTAGGGTTCGGTTAGGGTTAGGCGTTATGTCTAGGGTCAGCGTTAGGTTAGGTTTAGGGTTAGTGTGAAGTTTAGGTTAAGGGTGAGGGTTATGATAAGGGTTAGGATTATAGACGGTGTTAGACGTTAGGTTTAGGGTGTTAGGGTTAGGTTTATGGTTAGGGTAGATTTAAGTTTAGGTTTAATATTAGGGTTAGGGTTAGATTTGGGTTACTGTTCGTATTAGGGTTAGGGTTAGGGATAAGTTTGGGGATAGCGTTAGGTTTAGGGTTGGGGATACGGTTAAGGATTAGGGTGAGGGTTAGGGTTAGGTTTACAGTTAAGGCGAGGGTTTAGGGTAATTGTTATGGTTAGGGTTAGAGTTAGAGTTAGGCTTAGGGTTAGGGTGAAGTTTCAGTTAATAGTCAGGGTTAGGCTTAAGGTTAGAGTAGGGATAAGGTTAGTGTTTGGCTTAGGTATAGCGTTAGGGTATGGGTAGGGGTAAGGTTAGGGTTAAGGCTAGGTTTACGGTAAAGGGTAGGGCTAGCTTAGGGTTAGATTTAGAGTTAGAGTTAGTCCTAGGGTTTAGGATTATGGTTATGGTCAGGTTTAGAGTTATTGTTAGGGTTAGGGTAGAGTTAAGGTTAGGGTTAATTTAGGGTTAGAGAAAGGGTTAGGTTTAGGTCTGGGTTAGGTGTAGGATGCGGGGTAGGGTTAGGGTTAGGGGTTCATGGGAGGGTTAGTGTTAAGTTTACATTAAGCTGATGTTTTAGGGTGTTACTGTTAGGGCTAGGGTTAGCATTAGGTTTAGGGTCAGGGCTAGAGTTAGGGCATAGTTAAGGGTTAGCTTTACTTTCAGGGTTAGGGTTAGCCTTAGGTTTAGGGTGAAGTTTAGGTTAAGGATGAGGGTTAGGGTTAGGGTTAGGCATTTGGGTTAAGGTTAGGGTTAGGTTTAGGATTAGGCTTAGGGTTAGGGTTAGGTGTTTGGGTTAATGTTAGGGTCAGGTTTAGGGTTCGGCTTAGGGTTAGGGCTACAGCTGGGGTAAAGTTTAATTGAAGGGTGAGGGTTGAGCTTAGGGTTAGCGTTAGGGGTTAGGGTTAGAGCTTAGGTTAGGATTAAGTTTAGGGTTAAGGTTAGGTTTAGATTTAGGGTTAGGGTTAGTGTTAGGGTTAAGTCATGTTTAGGTTTAGGGCTAGGTGAAGGTTATAGATAGGGTTAGGTTAAGGGTTGAGGTTAGGTTTAGATGGTAAGATGAGGGATAGTGCTAGGTTTCCATTTAAGCTGAGTGTGTAGGGTAAGTTTTAGGGTTAGGATTAGGGTTAGAGTTAGAGTTAGGGTCAGGGTTAGTTTTGAGTTTAGAGTTAGGGTTACGTTTATGGTACGGTCAGGGTTAGGGGAGATTTAGTGTGACGTTTAGTTTTAGGGTTAGGGTTACAGAGAAGTTTATGTTAAGCGAGAGGGTTGGGGTTAGGGGTTTGGGTTCAGGTCAGAGTCAGGGTTAGGGTTAGGCTTAGGGTTAGGGTTATGTGTAGTGTTAGTGTTAGTTTTGCTTAGGGTTCGGGTTTGAATGAAGTTAGGGTACGCTTAGCGTTATGCTTAGGGTGAAATTCTGGTTAAGGGTGAGGGTTCGGCTCAGGGTTAGGGTTAGAGTTAGGGTCAGTGGTTAGGGTTAGGTTTAGGGTTAAGGTTAGTTTTAGGCTAAGGATTAGAGTTAGGGTTAAGGGTTACTGTTTCAGTTAGGTTTAGGTTAAGGTTATAATTAGGGTTAAGTTTAGGGTTAGGGTAAGAGTTAGAGTTACATTTACAGTTAAGGTGAGGGTTTTGGGTAAGTGTCACCGTTAAGGTTAGGGTTAGGGCTAGGGTTAGGGTTAGAGTTAAGGTTAAGGGTTAGGGTTAGGTTTAAGTTTATGGTAGGCTTAAAGATAGGGTTAAGGTTAGGTTAGGGTTAGGGTCAGGGTTAGAATTAGAATTAGGTTTAGGGCGAGGATTAGGGTCAGAGTTATTGTAAGGGTTAGGTTTCGGGTTACAGTTGGGCCAAGGTTAAGGTGAGGGTTAGGTTTATGGGGAGGGTTAGGGTTAAAGTCAGGGTGAGTTTTAGGTTAGGGATAGGGTGAAGTTTAAGATAGGGTGAGGGTTAGGGTTATGGCTAAGGTTTGGGCTTGTTTTCAGGTTAGTGTTAAAGTTATGTTCAGGGTTAGGGTTACGTTCAGGGGTTGTGTTCAGTTTTAGGGTTAGGGTTAGATTTAAGGTTAGGGTTAATTTAGTGTTACGTTTAGGGTTAGGGTCACGGTTGTGTTAGGCTTTGTGGTTGGGGTGAGGGTTAGTTTTAGGGTTAGGGTTGGTTAGGGTTAGGATTATCGTTATGATAAGGCGTTAGGGGTTAGAGGTGTAGTTTAGGGTTAGGGTTTGGGTGAGGGTTCCGGTTAGGCCTTGCGGTTCTGGTCATGGTTAGGTTTGGTTTAGGCTTAGGGTTAGGTTCATGATTCGGTTTCGGGTTAGTGTTAGAGTTAGGGTGAGAGTTAGGGTTAAGGTTTTTGCTAGGCTTTGGTGTTAGGTTTAGGGTTTGTGTTAGGGTTAGGTTTATCATTAGGGCTCAGGGGTTTCAGGTTAATGTTAGGGTTAGGGTTAGGGATAGCATTAGGGTTAGGGTTGTGGGATACGGTTAGGATTTAGGGTGAGGGTTACGGTTAGTTTTACAGTTATGGTGAGGGTTTAGATTAATTGTTATGATTAGGGTTATAGTCAGAGTTAGGGTTTGGTTTAGGATTAGGGTTAGGTGTAGGGTAAGAATTAGGTTTAGGTCCATGTTGAGGGTTAGACTTAGTGTTCTATTTAGGGTAAAGGTTAGGGGTAGGGTTAGGATTAGGTCTAGGGTTAGGATTAGGATTATTTTAGGGTTAGGTTCAGGGCTATTGTAAGTGTTCAGTTTAGGGTTAAAGATGGACTAGCGTTATTCTTAGAGTTAGGTTTAAGGTTAGGGTTTGGGTTAGGTCTAGGTTTAGGGTTAAGGTTATGGTTAGTGTTTGGATGAAGTTCAGGATAGGGTGAGGGTTATTTTTATGGTGAGGGCTAGGGTTTGGGTTTGTGTTCAGGTTAGTGTTAAGGATAGGTTTAGGGTTCGGTTAGGGTTAGGCGTTATGTCTAGGGTCAGCGTTAGGTTAGGTTTAGGGTTAGTGTGAAGTTTAGGTTAAGGGTGAGGGTTATGATAAGGGTTAGGATTATAGACGGTGTTAGACGTTAGGTTTAGGGTGTTAGGGTTAGGTTTATGGTTAGGGTAGATTTAAGTTTAGGTTTAATATTAGGGTTAGGGTTAGATTTGGGTTACTGTTCGTATTAGGGTTAGGGTTAGGGATAAGTTTGGGGATAGCGTTAGGTTTAGGGTTGGGGATACGGTTAAGGATTAGGGTGAGGGTTAGGGTTAGGTTTACAGTTAAGGCGAGGGTTTAGGGTAATTGTTATGGTTAGGGTTAGAGTTAGAGTTAGGCTTAGGGTTAGGGTGAAGTTTCAGTTAATAGTCAGGGTTAGGCTTAAGGTTAGAGTAGGGATAAGGTTAGTGTTTGGCTTAGGTATAGCGTTAGGGTATGGGTAGGGGTAAGGTTAGGGTTAAGGCTAGGTTTACGGTAAAGGGTAGGGCTAGCTTAGGGTTAGATTTAGAGTTAGAGTTAGTCCTAGGGTTTAGGATTATGGTTATGGTCAGGTTTAGAGTTATTGTTAGGGTTAGGGTAGAGTTAAGGTTAGGGTTAATTTAGGGTTAGAGAAAGGGTTAGGTTTAGGTCTGGGTTAGGTGTAGGATGCGGGGTAGGGTTAGGGTTAGGGGTTCATGGGAGGGTTAGTGTTAAGTTTACATTAAGCTGATGTTTTAGGGTGTTACTGTTAGGGCTAGGGTTAGCATTAGGTTTAGGGTCAGGGCTAGAGTTAGGGCATAGTTAAGGGTTAGCTTTACTTTCAGGGTTAGGGTTAGCCTTAGGTTTAGGGTGAAGTTTAGGTTAAGGATGAGGGTTAGGGTTAGGGTTAGGCATTTGGGTTAAGGTTAGGGTTAGGTTTAGTTTTAGGCTTAGGGTTAGGGTTAGGTGTTTGGGTTAATGTTAGGGTCAGGTTTAGGGTTCGGCTTAGGGTTAGGGCTACAGCTGGGGTAAAGTTTAATTGAAGGGTGAGGGTTGAGCTTAGGGTTAGCGTTAGGGGTTAGGGTTAGAGCTTAGGTTAGGATTAAGTTTAGGGTTAAGGTTAGGTTTAGATTTAGGGTTAGGGTTAGTGTTAGGGTTAAGTCATGTTTAGGTTTAGGGCTAGGTGAAGGTTATAGATAGGGTTAGGTTAAGGGTTGAGGTTAGGTTTAGATGGTAAGATGAGGGTTAGTGCTAGGTTTCCATTTAAGCTGAGTGTGTAGGGTAAGTTTTAGGGTTAGGATTAGGGTTAGAGTTAGAGTTAAGGTCAGGGTTAGTTTTGAGTTTAGAGTTAGGGTTACGTTTATGGTACGGTCAGGGTTAGGGGAGATTTAGTGTGACGTTTAGTTTTAGGGTTAGGGTTACAGAGAAGTTTATGTTAAGCGAGAGGGTTGGGGTTAGGGGTTTGGGTTCAGGTCAGAGTCAGGGTTAGGGTTAGGTTTAGGGTTAGGGTTACGTGTAGTGTTAGTGTTAGTTTTGCTTAGGGTTCGGGTTTGAATGAAGTTAGGGTACGCTTAGCGTTATGCTTAGGGTGAAATTCTGGTTAAGGGTGAGGGTTCGGCTCAGGGTTAGGGTTAGAGTTAGGGTCAGTGGTTAGGGTTAGGTTTAGGGTTAAGGTTAGTTTTAGGCTAAGGATTAGGATTAGAGTTAGGGTTAAGGGTTACTGTTTCAGTTAGGTTTAGGTTAAGGTTATAATTAGGGTTAAGTTTAGGGTTAGGGTAAGAGTTAGAGTTACATTTACAGTTAAGGTGAGGGTTCTGGGTAAGTGTTACCGTTAAGGTTAGGGTTAGGGCTAGGGTTAGGGTTAGAGTTAAGGTTAAGGGTTAGGGTTAGGTTTAAGTTTATGGTAGGCTTAAAGATAGGGTTAAGGTTAGGTTAGGGTTAGGGTCAGGGTTAGAATTAGAATTAGGTTTAGGGCGAGGATTAGGGTCAGAGTTATTGTAAGGGTTAGGTTTCGGGTTACAGGTGGGCCAAGGTTAAGGTGAGGGTTAGGTTTATGGGGAGGGTTAGGGTTAAAGTCAGGGTGAGTTTTAGGTTAGGGATAGGGTGAAGTTTAAGATAGGGTGAGGGTTAGGGTTATGGCTAAGGTTTGGGCTTGTTTTCAGGTTAGTGTTAAGGTTATGTTCAGGGTTAGGGTTACGTTCAGGGGTTGTGTTCAGTTTTAGGGTTAGGGTTAGATTTAACGTTAGGGTTAAGTTTAGTGTTACGTTTAGGGTTAGGGTCACGGTTGTGTTAGGCTTTGTGGTTGGGGTGAGGGTTAGTTTTAGGGTTAGGGTTGGTTAGGGTTAGGATTATCGTTATGATAAGGCGTTAGGGGTTAGAGGTGTAGTTTAGGGTTAGGGTTTGGGTGAGGGTTCCGGTTAGGCCTTGCGGTTCTGGTCATGGTTAGGTTTGGTTTAGGCTTAGGGTTAGGTTCATGATTCGGTTTCGGGTTAGTGTTAGAGTTAGGGTGAGAGTTAGTGTTAAGGTTTTTGCTAGGCTTTGGTGTTAGGGTTAGGGTTTGTGTTAGGGTTAGGTTTATCATTAGGGCTCAGGGGTTTCAGGTTAATGTTAGGGTTAGGGTTAGGGATAGCATTAGGGTTAAGGTTGTGGGATACGGTTAGGATTTAGGGTGCGGGTTACGGTTAGTTTTACAGTTAAGGTGAGGGTTTAGGGTAATTGTTATGATTAGGGTTATAGTCAGAGTTAGGGTTTGGTTTAGGCTTAGGGTTAGGTTCATGATTCGGTTTCGGGTTAGTGTTAGAGTTAGGGTGAGAGTTAGTGTTAAGGTTTTTGCTAGGCTTTGGTGTTAGGGTTAGGGTTTGTGTTAGGGTTAGGTTTATCATTAGGGCTCAGGGGTTTCAGGTTAATGTTAGGGTTAGGGTTAGGGATAGCATTAGGGTTAGGGTTGTGGGATACGGTTAGGATTTAGGGTGCGGGTTACGGTTAGTTTTACAGTTAAGGTGAGGGTTTAGGGTAATTGTTATGATTAGGGTTATAGTCAGAGTTAGGGTTTGGTTTAGGATTAGGGTTAGGTGTAGGGTAAGAATTAGGTTTAGGTCCATGTTGTGGGTTAGACTTAGTGTTCTATTTAGGGTAAAGTTTAGGGGTAGGGTTAGGATTAGGTCTAGGGTTAGGATTAGGATTATTTTAGGGTTAGGTTCAGGGCTATTGTAAGTGTTCGGTTTAGGGTTACAGATGGACTAGTGTTATTCTTAGAGTTAGGTTTAAGGTTAGGGTTTGGGTTAGGTCTAGGTTTAGGGTTAAGGTTATGTTTAGTGTTTGGATGAAGTTCAGGATAGGGTGAGGGTTATTTTTATGGTGAGGGCTAGGGTTTGGGTTTGTGTTCAGGTTAGTGTTAAGGATAGGTTTAGGGTTCGGTTAGGGTTAGGCGTTATGTCTAGGGTCAGCGTTAGGTTAGGTTTAGGGTTAGTGTGAAGTTTAGGTTAAGGGTGAGGGTTATGATAAGGGTTAGGATTATAGACGGTGTTAGACGTTAGGTTTAGGGTGTTAGGGTTAGGTTTATGGTTAGGGTAGATTTAAGTTTAGGTTTAATATTAGGGTTAGGGTTAGATTTGGGTTAATGTTCGTATTAGGGTTAGGGTTAGGGATAAGTTTGGGGATAGCGTTAGGTTTAGGGTTGGGGATACGGTTAAGGATTAGGGTGAGGGTTAGGGTTAGGTTTACAGTTAAGGCGAGGGTTTAGGGTAATTGTTATGGTTAGGGTTAGAGTTAGAGTTAGGCTTAGGGTTAGGGTGAAGTTTCAGTTAATAGTCAGGGTTAGGCTTAAGGTTAGAGTAGGGATAAGGTTAGTGTTTGGCTTAGGTATAGCGTTAGGGTATGGGTAGGGGTAAGGTTAGGGTTAAGGCTAGGTTTACGGTAAAGGGTAGGGCTAGCTTAGGGTTAGATTTAGAGTTAGAGTTAGTCCTAGGGTTTAGGATTATGGTTATGGTCAGGTTTAGAGTTATTGTTAGGGTTAGGGTAGAGTTAAGGTTAGGGTTAATTTAGGGTTAGAGAAAGGGTTAGGTTTAGGTCTGGGTTAGGTGTAGGATGCGGGGTAGGGTTAGGGTTAGGGGTTCATGGGAGGGTTAGTGTTAAGTTTACATTAAGCTGATGTTTTAGGGTGTTACTGTTAGGGCTAGGGTTAGCATTAGGTTTAGGGTCAGGGCTAGAGTTAGGGCATAGTTAAGGGTTAGCTTTACTTTCAGGGTTAGGGTTAGCCTTAGGTTTAGGGTGAAGTTTAGGTTAAGGATGAGGGTTAGGGTTAGGGTTAGGCATTTGGGTTAAGGTTAGGGTTAGGTTTAGTTTTAGGCTTAGGGTTAGGGTTAGGTGTTTGGGTTAATGTTAGGGTCAGGTTTAGGGTTCGGCTTAGGGTTAGGGCTACAGCTGGGGTAAAGTTTAATTGAAGGGTGAGGGTTGAGCTTAGGGTTAGCGTTAGGGGTTAGGGTTAGAGCTTAGGTTAGGATTAAGTTTAGGGTTAAGGTTAGGTTTAGATTTAGGGTTAGGGTTAGTGTTAGGGTTAAGTCATGTTTAGGTTTAGGGCTAGGTGAAGGTTATAGATAGGGTTAGGTTAAGGGTTGAGGTTAGGTTTAGATGGTAAGATGAGGGTTAGTGCTAGGTTTCCATTTAAGCTGAGTGTGTAGGGTAAGTTTTAGGGTTAGGATTAGGGTTAGAGTTAGAGTTAGGGTCAGGGTTAGTTTTGAGTTTAGAGTTAGGGTTACGTTTATGGTACGGTCAGGGTTAGGGGAGATTTAGTGTGACGTTTAGTTTTAGGGTTAGGGTTACAGAGAAGTTTATGTTAAGCGAGAGGGTTGGGGTTAGGGGTTTGGGTTCAGGTCAGAGTCAGGGTTAGGGTTAGGCTTAGGGTTAGGGTTACATGTAGTGTTAGTGTTAGTTTTGCTTAGGGTTCGGGTTTGAATGAAGTTAGGGTACGCTTAGCGTTATGCTTAGGGTGAAATTCTGGTTAAGGGTGAGGGTTCGGCTCAGGGTTAGGGTTAGAGTTAGGGTCAGTGGTTAGGGTTAGGTTTAGGGTTAAGGTTAGTTTTAGGCTAAGGATTAGAGTTAGGGTTAAGGGTTACTGTTTCAGTTAGGTTTAGGTTAAGGTTATAATTAGGGTTAAGTTTAGGGTTAGGGTAAGAGTTAGAGTTACATTTACAGTTAAGGTGAGGGTTTTGGGTAAGTGTCACCGTTAAGGTTAGGGTTAGGGCTAGGGTTAGGGTTAGAGTTAAGGTTAAGGGTTAGGGTTAGGTTTAAGTTTATGGTAGGCTTAAAGATAGGGTTAAGGTTAGGTTAGGGTTAAGGTCAGGGTTAGAATTAGAATTAGGTTTAGGGCGAGGATTAGGGTCAGAGTTATTGTAAGGGTTAGGTTTCGGGTTACAGTTGGGCCAAGGTTAAGGTGAGGGTTAGGTTTATGGGGAGGGTTAGGGTTAAAGTCAGGGTGAGTTTTAGGTTAGGGATAGGGTGAAGTTTAAGATAGGGTGAGGGTTAGGGTTATGGCTAAGGTTTGGGCTTGTTTTCAGGTTAGTGTTAAAGTTATGTTCAGGGTTAGGGTTACGTTCAGGGGTTGTGTTCAGTTTTAGGGTTAGGGTTAGATTTAAGGTTAGGGTTAATTTAGTGTTACGTTTAGGGTTAGGGTCATGGTTGTGTTAGGCTTTGTGGTTGGGGTGAGGGTTAGTTTTAGGGTTAGGGTTGGTTAGGGTTAGGATTATCGTTATGATAAGGCGTTAGGGGTTAGAGGTGTAGTTTAGGGTTAGGGTTTGGGTGAGGGTTCCGGTTAGGCCTTGCGGTTCTGGTCATGGTTAGGTTTGGTTTAGGCTTAGGGTTAGGTTCATGATTCGGTTTCGGGTTAGTGTTAGAGTTAGGGTGAGAGTTAGGGTTAAGGTTTTTGCTAGGCTTTGGTGTTAGGTTTAGGGTTTGTGTTAGGGTTAGGTTTATCATTAGGGCTCAGGGGTTTCAGGTTAATGTTAGGGTTAGGGTTAGGGATAGCATTAGGGTTAGGGTTGTGGGATACGGTTAGGATTTAGGGTGAGGGTTACGGTTAGTTTTACAGTTATGGTGAGGGTTTAGATTAATTGTTATGATTAGGGTTATAGTCAGAGTTAGGGTTTGGTTTAGGATTAGGGTTAGGTGTAGGGTAAGAATTAGGTTTAGGTCCATGTTGAGGGTTAGACTTAGTGTTCTATTTAGGGTAAAGGTTAGGGGTAGGGTTAGGATTAGGTCTAGGGTTAGGATTAGGATTATTTTAGGGTTAGGTTCAGGGCTATTGTAAGTGTTCAGTTTAGGGTTAAAGATGGACTAGCGTTATTCTTAGAGTTAGGTTTAAGGTTAGGGTTTGGGTTAGGTCTAGGTTTAGGGTTAAGGTTATGGTTAGTGTTTGGATGAAGTTCAGGATAGGGTGAGGGTTATTTTTATGGTGAGGGCTAGGGTTTGGGTTTGTGTTCAGGTTAGTGTTAAGGATAGGTTTAGGGTTCGGTTAGGGTTAGGCGTTATGTCTAGGGTCAGCGTTAGGTTAGGTTTAGGGTTAGTGTGAAGTTTAGGTTAAGGGTGAGGGTTATGATAAGGGTTAGGATTATAGACGGTGTTAGACGTTAGGTTTAGGGTGTTAGGGTTAGGTTTATGGTTAGGGTAGATTTAAGTTTAGGTTTAATATTAGGGTTAGGGTTAGATTTGGGTTACTGTTCGTATTAGGGTTAGGGTTAGGGATAAGTTTGGGGATAGCGTTAGGTTTAGGGTTGGGGATACGGTTAAGGATTAGGGTGAGGGTTAGGGTTAGGTTTACAGTTAAGGCGAGGGTTTAGGGTAATTGTTATGGTTAGGGTTAGAGTTAGAGTTAGGCTTAGGGTTAGGGTGAAGTTTCAGTTAATAGTCAGGGTTAGGCTTAAGGTTAGAGTAGGGATAAGGTTAGTGTTTGGCTTAGGTATAGCGTTAGGGTATGGGTAGGGGTAAGGTTAGGGTTAAGGCTAGGTTTACGGTAAAGGGTAGGGCTAGCTTAGGGTTAGATTTAGAGTTAGAGTTAGTCCTAGGGTTTAGGATTATGGTTATGGTCAGGTTTAGAGTTATTGTTAGGGTTAGGGTAGAGTTAAGGTTAGGGTTAATTTAGGGTTAGAGAAAGGGTTAGGTTTAGGTCTGGGTTAGGTGTAGGATGCGGGGTAGGGTTAGGGTTAGGGGTTCATGGGAGGGTTAGTGTTAAGTTTACATTAAGCTGATGTTTTAGGGTGTTACTGTTAGGGCTAGGGTTAGCATTAGGTTTAGGGTCAGGGCTAGAGTTAGGGCATAGTTAAGGGTTAGCTTTACTTTCAGGGTTAGGGTTAGCCTTAGGTTTAGGGTGAAGTTTAGGTTAAGGATGAGGGTTAGGGTTAGGGTTAGGCATTTGGGTTAAGGTTAGGGTTAGGTTTAGGATTAGGCTTAGGGTTAGGGTTAGGTGTTTGGGTTAATGTTAGGGTCAGGTTTAGGGTTCGGCTTAGGGTTAGGGCTACAGCTGGGGTAAAGTTTAATTGAAGGGTGAGGGTTGAGCTTAGGGTTAGCGTTAGGGGTTAGGGTTAGAGCTTAGGTTAGGATTAAGTTTAGGGTTAAGGTTAGGTTTAGATTTAGGGTTAGGGTTAGTGTTAGGGTTAAGTCATGTTTAGGTTTAGGGCTAGGTGAAGGTTATAGATAGGGTTAGGTTAAGGGTTGAGGTTAGGTTTAGATGGTAAGATGAGGGTTAGTGCTAGGTTTCCATTTAAGCTGAGTGTGTAGGGTAAGTTTTAGGGTTAGGATTAGGGTTAGAGTTAGAGTTAGGGTCAGGGTTAGTTTTGAGTTTAGAGTTAGGGTTACGTTTATGGTACGGTCAGGGTTAGGGGAGATTTAGTGTGACGTTTAGTTTTAGGGTTAGGGTTACAGAGAAGTTTATGTTAAGCGAGAGGGTTGGGGTTAGGGGTTTGGGTTCAGGTCAGAGTCAGGGTTAGGGTTAGGCTTAGGGTTAGGGTTATGTGTAGTGTTAGTGTTAGTTTTGCTTAGGGTTCGGGTTTGAATGAAGTTAGGGTACGCTTAGCGTTATGCTTAGGGTGAAATTCTGGTTAAGGGTGAGGGTTCGGCTCAGGGTTAGGGTTAGAGTTAGGGTCAGTGGTTAGGGTTAGGTTTAGGGTTAAGGTTAGTTTTAGGCTAAGGATTAGAGTTAGGGTTAAGGGTTACTGTTTCAGTTAGGTTTAGGTTAAGGTTATAATTAGGGTTAAGTTTAGGGTTAGGGTAAGAGTTAGAGTTACATTTACAGTTAAGGTGAGGGTTTTGGGTAAGTGTCACCGTTAAGGTTAGGGTTAGGGCTAGGGTTAGGGTTAGAGTTAAGGTTAAGGGTTAGGGTTAGGTTTAAGTTTATGGTAGGCTTAAAGATAGGGTTAAGGTTAGGTTAGGGTTAGGGTCAGGGTTAGAATTAGAATTAGGTTTAGGGCGAGGATTAGGGTCAGAGTTATTGTAAGGGTTAGGTTTCGGGTTACAGTTGGGCCAAGGTTAAGGTGAGGGTTAGGTTTATGGGGAGGGTTAGGGTTAAAGTCAGGGTGAGTTTTAGGTTAGGGATAGGGTGAAGTTTAAGATAGGGTGAGGGTTAGGGTTATGGCTAAGGTTTGGGCTTGTTTTCAGGTTAGTGTTAAAGTTATGTTCAGGGTTAGGGTTACGTTCAGGGGTTGTGTTCAGTTTTAGGGTTAGGGTTAGATTTAAGGTTAGGGTTAATTTAGTGTTACGTTTAGGGTTAGGGTCACGGTTGTGTTAGGCTTTGTGGTTGGGGTGAGGGTTAGTTTTAGGGTTAGGGTTGGTTAGGGTTAGGATTATCGTTATGATAAGGCGTTAGGGGTTAGAGGTGTAGTTTAGGGTTAGGGTTTGGGTGAGGGTTCCGGTTAGGCCTTGCGGTTCTGGTCATGGTTAGGTTTGGTTTAGGCTTAGGGTTAGGTTCATGATTCGGTTTCGGGTTAGTGTTAGAGTTAGGGTGAGAGTTAGGGTTAAGGTTTTTGCTAGGCTTTGGTGTTAGGTTTAGGGTTTGTGTTAGGGTTAGGTTTATCATTAGGGCTCAGGGGTTTCAGGTTAATGTTAGGGTTAGGGTTAGGGATAGCATTAGGGTTAGGGTTGTGGGATACGGTTAGGATTTAGGGTGAGGGTTACGGTTAGTTTTACAGTTATGGTGAGGGTTTAGATTAATTGTTATGATTAGGGTTATAGTCAGAGTTAGGGTTTGGTTTAGGATTAGGGTTAGGTGTAGGGTAAGAATTAGGTTTAGGTCCATGTTGAGGGTTAGACTTAGTGTTCTATTTAGGGTAAAGGTTAGGGGTAGGGTTAGGATTAGGTCTAGGGTTAGGATTAGGATTATTTTAGGGTTAGGTTCAGGGCTATTGTAAGTGTTCAGTTTAGGGTTAAAGATGGACTAGCGTTATTCTTAGAGTTAGGTTTAAGGTTAGGGTTTGGGTTAGGTCTAGGTTTAGGGTTAAGGTTATGGTTAGTGTTTGGATGAAGTTCAGGATAGGGTGAGGGTTATTTTTATGGTGAGGGCTAGGGTTTGGGTTTGTGTTCAGGTTAGTGTTAAGGATAGGTTTAGGGTTCGGTTAGGGTTAGGCGTTATGTCTAGGGTCAGCGTTAGGTTAGGTTTAGGGTTAGTGTGAAGTTTAGGTTAAGGGTGAGGGTTATGATAAGGGTTAGGATTATAGACGGTGTTAGACGTTAGGTTTAGGGTGTTAGGGTTAGGTTTATGGTTAGGGTAGATTTAAGTTTAGGTTTAATATTAGGGTTAGGGTTAGATTTGGGTTACTGTTCGTATTAGGGTTAGGGTTAGGGATAAGTTTGGGGATAGCGTTAGGTTTAGGGTTGGGGATACGGTTAAGGATTAGGGTGAGGGTTAGGGTTAGGTTTACAGTTAAGGCGAGGGTTTAGGGTAATTGTTATGGTTAGGGTTAGAGTTAGAGTTAGGCTTAGGGTTAGGGTGAAGTTTCAGTTAATAGTCAGGGTTAGGCTTAAGGTTAGAGTAGGGATAAGGTTAGTGTTTGGCTTAGGTATAGCGTTAGGGTATGGGTAGGGGTAAGGTTAGGGTTAAGGCTAGGTTTACGGTAAAGGGTAGGGCTAGCTTAGGGTTAGATTTAGAGTTAGAGTTAGTCCTAGGGTTTAGGATTATGGTTATGGTCAGGTTTAGAGTTATTGTTAGGGTTAGGGTAGAGTTAAGGTTAGGGTTAATTTAGGGTTAGAGAAAGGGTTAGGTTTAGGTCTGGGTTAGGTGTAGGATGCGGGGTAGGGTTAGGGTTAGGGGTTCATGGGAGGGTTAGTGTTAAGTTTACATTAAGCTGATGTTTTAGGGTGTTACTGTTAGGGCTAGGGTTAGCATTAGGTTTAGGGTCAGGGCTAGAGTTAGGGCATAGTTAAGGGTTAGCTTTACTTTCAGGGTTAGGGTTAGCCTTAGGTTTAGGGTGAAGTTTAGGTTAAGGATGAGGGTTAGGGTTAGGGTTAGGCATTTCGGTTAAGGTTAGGGTTAGGTTTAGTTTTAGGCTTAGGGTTAGGGTTAGGTGTTTGGGTTAATGTTAGGGTCAGGTTTAGGGTTCGGCTTAGGGTTAGGGCTACAGCTGGGGTAAAGTTTAATTGAAGGGTGAGGGTTGAGCTTAGGGTTAGCGTTAGGGGTTAGGGTTAGAGCTTAGGTTAGGATTAAGTTTAGGGTTAAGGTTAGGTTTAGATTTAGGGTTAGGGTTAGTGTTAGGGTTAAGTCATGTTTAGGTTTAGGGCTAGGTGAAGGTTATAGATAGGGTTAGGTTAAGGGTTGAGGTTAGGTTTAGATGGTAAGATGAGGGTTAGTGCTAGGTTTCCATTTAAGCTGAGTGTGTAGGGTAAGTTTTAGGGTTAGGATTAGGGTTAGAGTTAGAGTTAGGGTCAGGGTTAGTTTTGAGTTTAGAGTTAGGGTTACGTTTATGGTACGGTCAGGGTTAGGGGAGATTTAGTGTGACGTTTAGTTTTAGGGTTAGGGTTACAGAGAAGTTTATGTTAAGCGAGAGGGTTGGGGTTAGGGGTTTGGGTTCAGGTCAGAGTCAGGGTTAGGGTTAGGTTTAGGGTTAGGGTTACGTGTAGTGTTAGTGTTAGTTTTGCTTAGGGTTCGGGTTTGAATGAAGTTAGGGTACGCTTAGCGTTATGCTTAGGGTGAAATTCTGGTTAAGGGTGAGGGTTCGGCTCAGGGTTAGGGTTAGAGTTAGGGTCAGTGGTTAGGGTTAGGTTTAGGGTTAAGGTTAGTTTTAGGCTAAGGATTAGGATTAGAGTTAGGGTTAAGGGTTACTGTTTCAGTTAGGTTTAGGTTAAGGTTATAATTAGGGTTAAGTTTAGGGTTAGGGTAAGAGTTAGAGTTACATTTACAGTTAAGGTGAGGGTTCTGGGTAAGTGTTACCGTTAAGGTTAGGGTTAGGGCTAGGGTTAGGGTTAGAGTTAAGGTTAAGGGTTAGGGTTAGGTTTAAGTTTATGGTAGGCTTAAAGATAGGGTTAAGGTTAGGTTAGGGTTAGGGTCAGGGTTAGAATTAGAATTAGGTTTAGGGCGAGGATTAGGGTCAGAGTTATTGTAAGGGTTAGGTTTCGGGTTACAGGTGGGCCAAGGTTAAGGTGAGGGTTAGGTTTATGGGGAGGGTTAGGGTTAAAGTCAGGGTGAGTTTTAGGTTAGGGATAGGGTGAAGTTTAAGATAGGGTGAGGGTTAGGGTTATGGCTAAGGTTTGGGCTTGTTTTCAGGTTAGTGTTAAGGTTATGTTCAGGGTTAGGGTTACGTTCAGGGGTTGTGTTCAGTTTTAGGGTTAGGGTTAGATTTAACGTTAGGGTTAAGTTTAGTGTTACGTTTAGGGTTAGGGTCACGGTTGTGTTAGGCTTTGTGGTTGGGGTGAGGGTTAGTTTTAGGGTTAGGGTTGGTTAGGGTTAGGATTATCGTTATGATAAGGCGTTAGGGGTTAGAGGTGTAGTTTAGGGTTAGGGTTTGGGTGAGGGTTCCGGTTAGGCCTTGCGGTTCTGGTCATGGTTAGGTTTGGTTTAGGCTTAGGGTTAGGTTCATGATTCGGTTTCGGGTTAGTGTTAGAGTTAGGGTGAGAGTTAGTGTTAAGGTTTTTGCTAGGCTTTGGTGTTAGGGTTAGGGTTTGTGTTAGGGTTAGGTTTATCATTAGGGCTCAGGGGTTTCAGGTTAATGTTAGGGTTAGGGTTAGGGATAGCATTAGGGTTAGGGTTGTGGGATACGGTTAGGATTTAGGGTGCGGGTTACGGTTAGTTTTACAGTTAAGGTGAGGGTTTAGGGTAATTGTTATGATTAGGGTTATAGTCAGAGTTAGGGTTTGGTTTAGGATTAGGGTTAGGTGTAGGGTAAGAATTAGGTTTAGGTCCATGTTGTGGGTTAGACTTAGTGTTCTATTTAGGGTAAAGTTTAGGGGTAGGGTTAGGATTAGGTCTAGGGTTAGGATTAGGATTATTTTAGGGTTAGGTTCAGGGCTATTGTAAGTGTTCGGTTTAGGGTTACAGATGGACTAGTGTTATTCTTAGAGTTAGGTTTAAGGTTAGGGTTTGGGTTAGGTCTAGGTTTAGGGTTAAGGTTATGTTTAGTGTTTGGATGAAGTTCAGGATAGGGTGAGGGTTATTTTTATGGTGAGGGCTAGGGTTTGGGTTTGTGTTCAGGTTAGTGTTAAGGATAGGTTTAGGGTTCGGTTAGGGTTAGGCGTTATGTCTAGGGTCAGCGTTAGGTTAGGTTTAGGGTTAGTGTGAAGTTTAGGTTAAGGGTGAGGGTTATGGTAAGGGTTAGGATTATAGACGGTGTTAGACGTTAGGTTTAGGGTGTTAGGGTTAGGTTTATGGTTAGGGTAGATTTAAGTTTAGGTTTAATATTAGGGTTAGGGTTAGATTTGGGTTACTGTTCGTATTAGGGTTAGGGTTAGGGATAAGTTTGGGGATAGCGTTAGGTTTAGGGTTGGGGATACGGTTAAGGATTAGGGTGAGGGTTAGGGTTAGGTTTACAGTTAAGGCGAGGGTTTAGGGTAATTGTTATGGTTAGGGTTAGAGTTAGAGTTAGGCTTAGGGTTAGGGTGAAGTTTCAGTTAATAGTCAGGGTTAGGCTTAAGGTTAGAGTAGGGTTAAGGTTAGTGTTTGGCTTAGGTATAGCGTTAGCGTATGGGTAGGGGTAAGGTTAGGGTTAAGGCTAGGTTTACGGTAAAGGGTAGGGCTAGCTTAGGGTTAGATTTAGAGTTAGAGTTAGTGCTAGGGTTTAGGATTATGGTTATGGTCAGGTTTAGAGTTATTGTTAGGGTTAGGGTAGAGTTAAGGTTAGGGTTAATTTAGGGTTAGAGAAAGGGTTAGGTTTAGGTCTGGGTTAGGTGTAGGATGCGGGGTAGGGTTAGGGTTAGGGGTTCATGGGAGGGTTAGTGTTAAGTTTACATTAAGCTGATGTTTTAGGGTGTTACTGTTAGGGCTAGGGTTAGCATTAGGTTTAGGGTCAGGGCTAGAGTTAGGGGATAGTTAAGGGTTAGCTTTACTTTCAGGGTTAGGGTTAGCCTTAGGTTTAGGGTGAAGTTTAGGTTAAGGATGAGGGTTAGGGTTAGGGTTAGGCATTTGGGTTAAGGTTAGGGTTAGGTTTAGGATTAGGTTTAGGGTTAGGGTTAGGTGTTTGGGTTAATGTTAGGGTCAGGTTTAGGGTTCGGCTTAGGGTTAGGGCTACAGCTGGGGTAAAGTTTAATTGAAGGGTGAGGGTTGAGCTTAGGGTTAGCGTTAGGGGTTAGGGTTAGAGCTTAGGTTAGGATTAAGTTTAGGGTTAAGGTTAGGTTTAGATTTAGGGTTAGGGTTAGTGTTAGGGTTAAGTCATGTTTAGGTTTAGGGCTAGGTGAAGGTTATAGATAGGGTTAGCTTAAGGGTTGAGGTTAGGTTTAGATGGTAAGATGAGGGTTAGTGCTAGGTTTCCATTTAAGCTGAGTGTGTAGGGTAAGTTTTAGGGTTAGGATTAGGGTTAGAGTTAGAGTTAGGGTCAGGGTTAGTTTTGAGTTTAGAGTTAGGGTTACGTTTATGGTACGGTCAGGGTTAGGGGAGATTTAGTGTGACGTTTAGTTTTAGGGTTAGGGTTACAGAGAAGTTTATGTTAAGCGAGAGGGTTGGGGTTAGGGGTTTGGGTTCAGGTCAGAGTCAGGGTTAGGGTTAGGTTTAGGGTTAGGGTTACGTGTAGTGTTAGTGTTAGTTTTGCTTAGGGTTCGGGTTTGAATGAAGTTAGGGTACGCTTAGCGTTATGCTTAGGGTGAAATTCTGGTTAAGGGTGAGGGTTCGGCTCAGGGTTAGGGTTAGAGTTAGGGTCAGTGGTTAGGGTTAGGTTTAGGGTTAAGGTTAGTTTTAGGCTAAGGATTAGGATTAGAGTTAGGGTTAAGGGTTACTGTTTCAGTTAGGTTTAGGTTAAGGTTATAATTAGGGTTAAGTTTAGGGTTAGGGTAAGAGTTAGAGTTACATTTACAGTTAAGGTGAGGGTTCTGGGTAAGTGTTACCGTTAAGGTTAGGGTTAGGGCTAGGGTTAGGGTTAGAGTTAAGGTTAAGGGTTAGGGTTAGGTTTAAGTTTATGGTAGGCTTAAAGATAGGGTTAAGGTTAGGTTAGGGTTAGGGTCAGGGTTAGAATTAGAATTAGGTTTAGGGCGAGGATTAGGGTCAGAGTTATTGTAAGGGTTAGGTTTCGGGTTACAGGTGGGCCAAGGTTAAGGTGAGGGTTAGGTTTATGGGGAGGGTTAGGGTTAAAGTCAGGGTGAGTTTTAGGTTAGGGATAGGGTGAAGTTTAAGATAGGGTGAGGGTTAGGGTTATGGCTAAGGTTTGGGCTTGTTTTCAGGTTAGTGTTAAGGTTATGTTCAGGGTTAGGGTTACGTTCAGGGGTTGTGTTCAGTTTTAGGGTTAGGGTTAGATTTAACGTTAGGGTTAAGTTTAGTGTTACGTTTAGGGTTAGGGTCACGGTTGTGTTAGGCTTTGTGGTTGGGGTGAGGGTTAGTTTTAGGGTTAGGGTTGGTTAGGGTTAGGATTATCGTTATGATAAGGCGTTAGGGGTTAGAGGTGTAGTTTAGGGTTAGGGTTTGGGTGAGGGTTCCGGTTAGGCCTTGCGGTTCTGGTCATGGTTAGGTTTGGTTTAGGCTTAGGGTTAGGTTCATGATTCGGTTTCGGGTTAGTGTTAGAGTTAGGGTGAGAGTTAGGGTTAAGGTTTTTGCTAGGCTTTGGTGTTAGGGTTAGGGTTTGTGTTAGGGTTAGGTTTATCATTAGGGCTCAGGGGTTTCAGGTTAATGTTAGGGTTAGGGTTAGGGATAGCATTAGGGTTAGGGTTGTGGGATACGGTTAGGATTTAGGGTGCGGGTTACGGTTAGTTTTACAGTTAAGGTGAGGGTTTAGGGTAATTGTTATGATTAGGGTTATAGTCAGAGTTAGGGTTTGGTTTAGGCTTAGGGTTAGGTTCATGATTCGGTTTCGGGTTAGTGTTAGAGTTAGGGTGAGAGTTAGTGTTAAGGTTTTTGCTAGGCTTTGGTGTTAGGGTTAGGGTTTGTGTTAGGGTTAGGTTTATCATTAGGGCTCAGGGGTTTCAGGTTAATGTTAGGGTTAGGGTTAGGGATAGCATTAGGGTTAGGGTTGTGGGATACGGTTAGGATTTAGGGTGCGGGTTACGGTTAGTTTTACAGTTAAGGTGAGGGTTTAGGGTAATTGTTATGATTAGGGTTATAGTCAGAGTTAGGGTTTGGTTTAGGATTAGGGTTAGGTGTAGGGTAAGAATTAGGTTTAGGTCCATGTTGTGGGTTAGACTTAGTGTTCTATTTAGGGTAAAGTTTAGGGGTAGGGTTAGGATTAGGTCTAGGGTTAGGATTAGGATTATTTTAGGGTTAGGTTCAGGGCTATTGTAAGTGTTCGGTTTAGGGTTACAGATGGACTAGTGTTATTCTTAGAGTTAGGTTTAAGGTTAGGGTTTGGGTTAGGTCTAGGTTTAGGGTTAAGGTTATGTTTAGTGTTTGGATGAAGTTCAGGATAGGGTGAGGGTTATTTTTATGGTGAGGGCTAGGGTTTGGGTTTGTGTTCAGGTTAGTGTTAAGGATAGGTTTAGGGTTCGGTTAGGGTTAGGCGTTATGTCTAGGGTCAGCGTTAGGTTAGGTTTAGGGTTAGTGTGAAGTTTAGGTTAAGGGTGAGGGTTATGGTAAGGGTTAGGATTATAGACGGTGTTAGACGTTAGGTTTAGGGTGTTAGGGTTAGGTTTATGGTTAGGGTAGATTTAAGTTTAGGTTTAATATTAGGGTTAGGGTTAGATTTGGGTTACTGTTCGTATTAGGGTTAGGGTTAGGGATAAGTTTGGGGATAGCGTTAGGTTTAGGGTTGGGGATACGGTTAAGGATTAGGGTGAGGGTTAGGGTTAGGTTTACAGTTAAGGCGAGGGTTTAGGGTAATTGTTATGGTTAGGGTTAGAGTTAGAGTTAGGCTTAGGGTTAGGGTGAAGTTTCAGTTAATAGTCAGGGTTAGGCTTAAGGTTAGAGTAGGGTTAAGGTTAGTGTTTGGCTTAGGTATAGCGTTAGCGTATGGGTAGGGGTAAGGTTAGGGTTAAGGCTAGGTTTACGGTAAAGGGTAGGGCTAGCTTAGGGTTAGATTTAGAGTTAGAGTTAGTGCTAGGGTTTAGGATTATGGTTATGGTCAGGTTTAGAGTTATTGTTAGGGTTAGGGTAGAGTTAAGGTTAGGGTTAATTTAGGGTTAGAGAAAGGGTTAGGTTTAGGTCTGGGTTAGGTGTAGGATGCGGGGTAGGGTTAGGGTTAGGGGTTCATGGGAGGGTTAGTGTTAAGTTTACATTAAGCTGATGTTTTAGGGTGTTACTGTTAGGGCTAGGGTTAGCATTAGGTTTAGGGTCAGGGCTAGAGTTAGGGGATAGTTAAGGGTTAGCTTTACTTTCAGGGTTAGGGTTAGCCTTAGGTTTAGGGTGAAGTTTAGGTTAAGGATGAGGGTTAGGGTTAGGGTTAGGCATTTGGGTTAAGGTTAGGGTTAGGTTTAGGATTAGGTTTAGGGTTAGGGTTAGGTGTTTGGGTTAATGTTAGGGTCAGGTTTAGGGTTCGGCTTAGGGTTAGGGCTACAGCTGGGGTAAAGTTTAATTGAAGGGTGAGGGTTGAGCTTAGGGTTAGCGTTAGGGGTTAGGGTTAGAGCTTAGGTTAGGATTAAGTTTAGGGTTAAGGTTAGGTTTAGATTTAGGGTTAGGGTTAGTGTTAGGGTTAAGTCATGTTTAGGTTTAGGGCTAGGTGAAGGTTATAGATAGGGTTAGCTTAAGGGTTGAGGTTAGGTTTAGATGGTAAGATGAGGGTTAGTGCTAGGTTTCCATTTAAGCTGAGTGTGTAGGGTAAGTTTTAGGGTTAGGATTAGGGTTAGAGTTAGAGTTAGGGTCAGGGTTAGTTTTGAGTTTAGAGTTAGGGTTACGTTTATGGTACGGTCAGGGTTAGGGGAGATTTAGTGTGACGTTTAGTTTTAGGGTTAGGGTTACAGAGAAGTTTATGTTAAGCGAGAGGGTTGGGGTTAGGGGTTTGGGTTCAGGTCAGAGTCAGGGTTAGGGTTAGGTTTAGGGTTAGGGTTACGTGTAGTGTTAGTGTTAGTTTTGCTTAGGGTTCGGGTTTGAATGAAGTTAGGGTACGCTTAGCGTTATGCTTAGGGTGAAATTCTGGTTAAGGGTGAGGGTTCGGCTCAGGGTTAGGGTTAGAGTTAGGGTCAGTGGTTAGGGTTAGGTTTAGGGTTAAGGTTAGTTTTAGGCTAAGGATTAGGATTAGAGTTAGGGTTAAGGGTTACTGTTTCAGTTAGGTTTAGGTTAAGGTTATAATTAGGGTTAAGTTTAGGGTTAGGGTAAGAGTTAGAGTTACATTTACAGTTAAGGTGAGGGTTCTGGGTAAGTGTTACCGTTAAGGTTAGGGTTAGGGCTAGGGTTAGGGTTAGAGTTAAGGTTAAGGGTTAGGGTTAGGTTTAAGTTTATGGTAGGCTTAAAGATAGGGTTAAGGTTAGGTTAGGGTTAGGGTCAGGGTTAGAATTAGAATTAGGTTTAGGGCGAGGATTAGGGTCAGAGTTATTGTAAGGGTTAGGTTTCGGGTTACAGGTGGGCCAAGGTTAAGGTGAGGGTTAGGTTTATGGGGAGGGTTAGGGTTAAAGTCAGGGTGAGTTTTAGGTTAGGGATAGGGTGAAGTTTAAGATAGGGTGAGGGTTAGGGTTATGGCTAAGGTTTGGGCTTGTTTTCAGGTTAGTGTTAAGGTTATGTTCAGGGTTAGGGTTACGTTCAGGGGTTGTGTTCAGTTTTAGGGTTAGGGTTAGATTTAACGTTAGGGTTAAGTTTAGTGTTACGTTTAGGGTTAGGGTCACGGTTGTGTTAGGCTTTGTGGTTGGGGTGAGGGTTAGTTTTAGGGTTAGGGTTGGTTAGGGTTAGGATTATCGTTATGATAAGGCGTTAGGGGTTAGAGGTGTAGTTTAGGGTTAGGGTTTGGGTGAGGGTTCCGGTTAGGCCTTGCGGTTCTGGTCATGGTTAGGTTTGGTTTAGGCTTAGGGTTAGGTTCATGATTCGGTTTCGGGTTAGTGTTAGAGTTAGGGTGAGAGTTAGGGTTAAGGTTTTTGCTAGGCTTTGGTGTTAGGGTTAGGGTTTGTGTTAGGGTTAGGTTTATCATTAGGGCTCAGGGGTTTCAGGTTAATGTTAGGGTTAGGGTTAGGGATAGCATTAGGGTTAGGGTTGTGGGATACGGTTAGGATTTAGGGTGCGGGTTACGGTTAGTTTTACAGTTAAGGTGAGGGTTTAGGGTAATTGTTATGATTAGGGTTATAGTCAGAGTTAGGGTTTGGTTTAGGCTTAGGGTTAGGTTCATGATTCGGTTTCGGGTTAGTGTTAGAGTTAGGGTGAGAGTTAGTGTTAAGGTTTTTGCTAGGCTTTGGTGTTAGGGTTAGGGTTTGTGTTAGGGTTAGGTTTATCATTAGGGCTCAGGGGTTTCAGGTTAATGTTAGGGTTAGGGTTAGGGATAGCATTAGGGTTAGGGTTGTGGGATACGGTTAGGATTTAGGGTGCGGGTTACGGTTAGTTTTACAGTTAAGGTGAGGGTTTAGGGTAATTGTTATGATTAGGGTTATAGTCAGAGTTAGGGTTTGGTTTAGGATTAGGGTTAGGTGTAGGGTAAGAATTAGGTTTAGGTCCATGTTGTGGGTTAGACTTAGTGTTCTATTTAGGGTAAAGTTTAGGGGTAGGGTTAGGATTAGGTCTAGGGTTAGGATTAGGATTATTTTAGGGTTAGGTTCAGGGCTATTGTAAGTGTTCGGTTTAGGGTTACAGATGGACTAGTGTTATTCTTAGAGTTAGGTTTAAGGTTAGGGTTTGGGTTAGGTCTAGGTTTAGGGTTAAGGTTATGTTTAGTGTTTGGATGAAGTTCAGGATAGGGTGAGGGTTATTTTTATGGTGAGGGCTAGGGTTTGGGTTTGTGTTCAGGTTAGTGTTAAGGATAGGTTTAGGGTTCGGTTAGGGTTAGGCGTTATGTCTAGGGTCAGCGTTAGGTTAGGTTTAGGGTTAGTGTGAAGTTTAGGTTAAGGGTGAGGGTTATGGTAAGGGTTAGGATTATAGACGGTGTTAGACGTTAGGTTTAGGGTGTTAGGGTTAGGTTTATGGTTAGGGTAGATTTAAGTTTAGGTTTAATATTAGGGTTAGGGTTAGATTTGGGTTACTGTTCGTATTAGGGTTAGGGTTAGGGATAAGTTTGGGGATAGCGTTAGGTTTAGGGTTGGGGATACGGTTAAGGATTAGGGTGAGGGTTAGGGTTAGGTTTACAGTTAAGGCGAGGGTTTAGGGTAATTGTTATGGTTAGGGTTAGAGTTAGAGTTAGGCTTAGGGTTAGGGTGAAGTTTCAGTTAATAGTCAGGGTTAGGCTTAAGGTTAGAGTAGGGTTAAGGTTAGTGTTTGGCTTAGGTATAGCGTTAGCGTATGGGTAGGGGTAAGGTTAGGGTTAAGGCTAGGTTTACGGTAAAGGGTAGGGCTAGCTTAGGGTTAGATTTAGAGTTAGAGTTAGTGCTAGGGTTTAGGATTATGGTTATGGTCAGGTTTAGAGTTATTGTTAGGGTTAGGGTAGAGTTAAGGTTAGGGTTAATTTAGGGTTAGAGAAAGGGTTAGGTTTAGGTCTGGGTTAGGTGTAGGATGCGGGGTAGGGTTAGGGTTAGGGGTTCATGGGAGGGTTAGTGTTAAGTTTACATTAAGCTGATGTTTTAGGGTGTTACTGTTAGGGCTAGGGTTAGCATTAGGTTTAGGGTCAGGGCTAGAGTTAGGGGATAGTTAAGGGTTAGCTTTACTTTCAGGGTTAGGGTTAGCCTTAGGTTTAGGGTGAAGTTTAGGTTAAGGATGAGGGTTAGGGTTAGGGTTAGGCATTTGGGTTAAGGTTAGGGTTAGGTTTAGGATTAGGTTTAGGGTTAGGGTTAGGTGTTTGGGTTAATGTTAGGGTCAGGTTTAGGGTTCGGCTTAGGGTTAGGGCTACAGCTGGGGTAAAGTTTAATTGAAGGGTGAGGGTTGAGCTTAGGGTTAGCGTTAGGGGTTAGGGTTAGAGCTTAGGTTAGGATTAAGTTTAGGGTTAAGGTTAGGTTTAGATTTAGGGTTAGGGTTAGTGTTAGGGTTAAGTCATGTTTAGGTTTAGGGCTAGGTGAAGGTTATAGATAGGGTTAGCTTAAGGGTTGAGGTTAGGTTTAGATGGTAAGATGAGGGTTAGTGCTAGGTTTCCATTTAAGCTGAGTGTGTAGGGTAAGTTTTAGGGTTAGGATTAGGGTTAGAGTTAGAGTTAGGGTCAGGGTTAGTTTTGAGTTTAGAGTTAGAGTTACGTTTATGGTACGGTCAGGGTTAGGGGAGATTTAGTGTGACGTTTAGTTTTAGGGTTAGGGTTACAGAGAAGTTTATGTTAAGCGAGAGGGTTGGGGTTAGGGGTTTGGGTTCAGGTCAGAGTCAGGGTTAGGGTTAGGCTTAGGGTTAGGGTTACATGTAGTGTTAGTGTTAGTTTTGCTTAGGGTTCGGGTTTGAATGAAGTTAGGGTACGCTTAGCGTTATGCTTAGGGTGAAATTCTGGTTAAGGGTGAGGGTTCGGCTCAGGGTTAGGGTTAGAGTTAGGGTCAGTGGTTAGGGTTAGGTTTAGGGTTAAGGTTAGTTTTAGGCTAAGGATTAGAGTTAGGGTTAAGGGTTACTGTTTCAGTTAGGTTTAGGTTAAGGTTATAATTAGGGTTAAGTTTAGGGTTAGGGTAAGAGTTAGAGTTACATTTAGAGTTAAGGTGAGGGTTTTGGGTAAGTGTCACCGTTAAGGTTAGGGTTAGGGCTAGGGTTAGGGTTAGAGTTAAGGTTAAGGGTTAGGGTTAGGTTTAAGTTTATGGTAGGCTTAAAGATAGGGTTAAGGTTAGGTTAGGGTTAGGGTCAGGGTTAGAATTAGAATTAGGTTTAGGGCGAGGATTAGGGTCAGAGTTATTGTAAGGGTTAGGTTTCGGGTTACAGTTGGGCCAAGGTTAAGGTGAGGGTTAGGTTTATGGGGAGGGTTAGGGTTAAAGTCAGGGTGAGTTTTAGGTTAGGGATAGGGTGAAGTTTAAGATAGGGTGAGGGTTAGGGTTATGGCTAAGGTTTGGGCTTGTTTTCAGGTTAGTGTTAAAGTTATGTTCAGGGTTAGGGTTACGTTCAGGGGTTGTGTTCAGTTTTAGGGTTAGGGTTAGATTTAAGGTTAGGGTTAATTTAGTGTTACGTTTAGGGTTAGGGTCACGGTTGTGTTAGGCTTTGTGGTTGGGGTGAGGGTTAGTTTTAGGGTTAGGGTTGGTTAGGGTTAGGATTATCGTTATGATAAGGCGTTAGGGGTTAGAGGTGTAGTTTAGGGTTAGGGTTTGGGTGAGGGTTCCGGTTAGGCCTTGCGGTTCTGGTCATGGTTAGGTTTGGTTTAGGCTTAGGGTTAGGTTCATGATTCGGTTTCGGGTTAGTGTTAGAGTTAGGGTGAGAGTTAGGGTTAAGGTTTTTGCTAGGCTTTGGTGTTAGGTTTAGGGTTTGTGTTAGGGTTAGGTTTATCATTAGGGCTCAGGGGTTTCAGGTTAATGTTAGGGTTAGGGTTAGGGATAGCATTAGGGTTAGGGTTGTGGGATACGGTTAGGATTTAGGGTGAGGGTTACGGTTAGTTTTACAGTTATGGTGAGGGTTTAGATTAATTGTTATGATTAGGGTTATAGTCAGAGTTAGGGTTTGGTTTAGGATTAGGGTTAGGTGTAGGGTAAGAATTAGGTTTAGGTCCATGTTGAGGGTTAGACTTAGTGTTCTATTTAGGGTAAAGGTTAGGGGTAGGGTTAGGATTAGGTCTAGGGTTAGGATTAGGATTATTTTAGGGTTAGGTTCAGGGCTATTGTAAGTGTTCGGTTTAGGGTTAAAGATGGACTAGCGTTATTCTTAGAGTTAGGTTTAAGGTTAGGGTTTGGGTTAGGTCTAGGTTTAGGGTTAAGGTTATGGTTAGTGTTTGGATGAAGTTCAGGATAGGGTGAGGGTTATTTTTATGGTGAGGGCTAGGGTTTGGGTTTGTGTTCAGGTTAGTGTTAAGGATAGGTTTAGGGTTCGGTTAGGGTTAGGCGTTATGTCTAGGGTCAGCGTTAGGTTAGGTTTAGGGTTAGTGTGAAGTTTAGGTTAAGGGTGAGGGTTATGATAAGGGTTAGGATTATAGACGGTGTTAGACGTTAGGTTTAGGGTGTTAGGGTTAGGTTTATGGTTAGGGTAGATTTAAGTTTAGGTTTAATATTAGGGTTAGGGTTAGATTTGGGTTACTGTTCGTATTAGGGTTAGGGTTAGGGATAAGTTTGGGGATAGCGTTAGGTTTAGGGTTGGGGATACGGTTAAGGATTAGGGTGAGGGTTAGGGTTAGGTTTACAGTTAAGGCGAGGGTTTAGGGTAATTGTTATGGTTAGGGTTAGAGTTAGAGTTAGGCTTAGGGTTAGGGTGAAGTTTCAGTTAATAGTCAGGGTTAGGCTTAAGGTTAGAGTAGGGATAAGGTTAGTGTTTGGCTTAGGTATAGCGTTAGGGTATGGGTAGGGGTAAGGTTAGGGTTAAGGCTAGGTTTACGGTAAAGGGTAGGGCTAGCTTAGGGTTAGATTTAGAGTTAGAGTTAGTCCTAGGGTTTAGGATTATGGTTATGGTCAGGTTTAGAGTTATTGTTAGGGTTAGGGTAGAGTTAAGGTTAGGGTTAATTTAGGGTTAGAGAAAGGGTTAGGTTTAGGTCTGGGTTAGGTGTAGGATGCGGGGTAGGGTTAGGGTTAGGGGTTCATGGGAGGGTTAGTGTTAAGTTTACATTAAGCTGATGTTTTAGGGTGTTACTGTTAGGGCTAGGGTTAGCATTAGGTTTAGGGTCAGGGCTAGAGTTAGGGGATAGTTAAGGGTTAGCTTTACTTTCAGGGTTAGGGTTAGCCTTAGGTTTAGGGTGAAGTTTAGGTTAAGGATGAGGGTTAGGGTTAGGGTTAGGCATTTGGGTTAAGGTTAGGGTTAGGTTTAGGATTAGGTTTAGGGTTAGGGTTAGGTGTTTGGGTTAATGTTAGGGTCAGGTTTAGGGTTCGGCTTAGGGTTAGGGCTACAGCTGGGGTAAAGTTTAATTGAAGGGTGAGGGTTGAGCTTAGGGTTAGCGTTAGGGGTTAGGGTTAGAGCTTAGGTTAGGATTAAGTTTAGGGTTAAGGTTAGGTTTAGATTTAGGGTTAGGGTTAGTGTTAGGGTTAAGTCATGTTTAGGTTTAGGGCTAGGTGAAGGTTATAGATAGGGTTAGCTTAAGGGTTGAGGTTAGGTTTAGATGGTAAGATGAGGGTTAGTGCTAGGTTTCCATTTAAGCTGAGTGTGTAGGGTAAGTTTTAGGGTTAGGATTAGGGTTAGAGTTAGAGTTAGGGTCAGGGTTAGTTTTGAGTTTAGAGTTAGAGTTACGTTTATGGTACGGTCAGGGTTAGGGGAGATTTAGTGTGACGTTTAGTTTTAGGGTTAGGGTTACAGAGAAGTTTATGTTAAGCGAGAGGGTTGGGGTTAGGGGTTTGGGTTCAGGTCAGAGTCAGGGTTAGGGTTAGGCTTAGGGTTAGGGTTACATGTAGTGTTAGTGTTAGTTTTGCTTAGGGTTCGGGTTTGAATGAAGTTAGGGTACGCTTAGCGTTATGCTTAGGGTGAAATTCTGGTTAAGGGTGAGGGTTCGGCTCAGGGTTAGGGTTAGAGTTAGGGTCAGTGGTTAGGGTTAGGTTTAGGGTTAAGGTTAGTTTTAGGCTAAGGATTAGAGTTAGGGTTAAGGGTTACTGTTTCAGTTAGGTTTAGGTTAAGGTTATAATTAGGGTTAAGTTTAGGGTTAGGGTAAGAGTTAGAGTTACATTTAGAGTTAAGGTGAGGGTTTTGGGTAAGTGTCACCGTTAAGGTTAGGGTTAGGGCTAGGGTTAGGGTTAGAGTTAAGGTTAAGGGATAGGGTTAGGTTTAAGTTTATGGTAGGCTTAAAGATAGGGTTAAGGTTAGGTTAGGGTTAGGGTCAGGGTTAGAATTAGAATTAGGTTTAGGGCGAGGATTAGGGTCAGAGTTATTGTAAGGGTTAGGTTTCGGGTTACAGTTGGGCCAAGGTTAAGGTGAGGGTTAGGTTTATGGGGAGGGTTAGGGTTAAAGTCAGGGTGAGTTTTAGGTTAGGGATAGGGTGAAGTTTAAGATAGGGTGAGGGTTAGGGTTATGGCTAAGGTTTGGGCTTGTTTTCAGGTTAGTGTTAAAGTTATGTTCAGGGTTAGGGTTACGTTCAGGGGTTGTGTTCAGTTTTAGGGTTAGGGTTAGATTTAAGGTTAGGGTTAATTTAGTGTTACGTTTAGGGTTAGGGTCACGGTTGTGTTAGGCTTTGTGGTTGGGGTGAGGGTTAGTTTTAGGGTTAGGGTTGGTTAGGGTTAGGATTATCGTTATGATAAGGCGTTAGGGGTTAGAGGTGTAGTTTAGGGTTAGGGTTTGGGTGAGGGTTCCGGTTAGGCCTTGCGGTTCTGGTCATGGTTAGGTTTGGTTTAGGCTTAGGGTTAGGTTCATGATTCGGTTTCGGGTTAGTGTTAGAGTTAGGGTGAGAGTTAGGGTTAAGGTTTTTGCTAGGCTTTGGTGTTAGGTTTAGGGTTTGTGTTAGGGTTAGGTTTATCATTAGGGCTCAGGGGTTTCAGGTTAATGTTAGGGTTAGGGTTAGGGATAGCATTAGGGTTAGGGTTGTGGGATACGGTTAGGATTTAGGGTGAGGGTTACGGTTAGTTTTACAGTTATGGTGAGGGTTTAGATTAATTGTTATGATTAGGGTTATAGTCAGAGTTAGGGTTTGGTTTAGGATTAGGGTTAGGTGTAGGGTAAGAATTAGGTTTAGGTCCATGTTGAGGGTTAGACTTAGTGTTCTATTTAGGGTAAAGGTTAGGGGTAGGGTTAGGATTAGGTCTAGGGTTAGGATTAGGATTATTTTAGGGTTAGGTTCAGGGCTATTGTAAGTGTTCAGTTTAGGGTTAAAGATGGACTAGCGTTATTCTTAGAGTTAGGTTTAAGGTTAGGGTTTGGGTTAGGTCTAGGTTTAGGGTTAAGGTTATGGTTAGTGTTTGGATGAAGTTCAGGATAGGGTGAGGGTTATTTTTATGGTGAGGGCTAGGGTTTGGGTTTGTGTTCAGGTTAGTGTTAAGGATAGGTTTAGGGTTCGGTTAGGGTTAGGCGTTATGTCTAGGGTCAGCGTTAGGTTAGGTTTAGGGTTAGTGTGAAGTTTAGGTTAAGGGTGAGGGTTATGATAAGGGTTAGGATTATAGACGGTGTTAGACGTTAGGTTTAGGGTGTTAGGGTTAGGTTTATGGTTAGGGTAGATTTAAGTTTAGGTTTAATATTAGGGTTAGGGTTAGATTTGGGTTACTGTTCGTATTAGGGTTAGGGTTAGGGATAAGTTTGGGGATAGCGTTAGGTTTAGGGTTGGGGATACGGTTAAGGATTAGGGTGAGGGTTAGGGTTAGGTTTACAGTTAAGGCGAGGGTTTAGGGTAATTGTTATGGTTAGGGTTAGAGTTAGAGTTAGGCTTAGGGTTAGGGTGAAGTTTCAGTTAATAGTCAGGGTTAGGCTTAAGGTTAGAGTAGGGATAAGGTTAGTGTTTGGCTTAGGTATAGCGTTAGGGTATGGGTAGGGGTAAGGTTAGGGTTAAGGCTAGGTTTACGGTAAAGGGTAGGGCTAGCTTAGGGTTAGATTTAGAGTTAGAGTTAGTCCTAGGGTTTAGGATTATGGTTATGGTCAGGTTTAGAGTTATTGTTAGGGTTAGGGTAGAGTTAAGGTTAGGGTTAATTTAGGGTTAGAGAAAGGGTTAGGTTTAGGTCTGGGTTAGGTGTAGGATGCGGGGTAGGGTTAGGGTTAGGGGTTCATGGGAGGGTTAGTGTTAAGTTTACATTAAGCTGATGTTTTAGGGTGTTACTGTTAGGGCTAGGGTTAGCATTAGGTTTAGGGTCAGGGCTAGAGTTAGGGAATAGTTAAGGGTTAGCTTTACTTTCAGGGTTAGGGTTAGCCTTAGGTTTAGGGTGAAGTTTAGGTTAAGGATGAGGGTTAGGGTTAGGGTTAGGCATTTGGGTTAAGGTTAGGGTTAGGTTTAGGATTAGGCTTAGGGTTAGGGTTAGGTGTTTGGGTTAATGTTAGGGTCAGGTTTAGGGTTCGGCTTAGGGTTAGGGCTACAGCTGGGGTAAAGTTTAATTGAAGGGTGAGGGTTGAGCTTAGGGTTAGCGTTAGGGGTTAGGGTTAGAGCTTAGGTTAGGATTAAGTTTAGGGTTAAGGTTAGGTTTAGATTTAGGGTTAGGGTTAGTGTTAGGGTTAAGTCATGTTTAGGTTTAGGGCTAGGTGAAGGTTATAGATAGGGTTAGGTTAAGGGTTGAGGTTAGGTTTAGATGGTAAGATGAGGGTTAGTGCTAGGTTTCCATTTAAGCTGAGTGTGTAGGGTAAGTTTTAGGGTTAGGATTAGGGTTAGAGTTAGAGTTAGGGTCAGGGTTAGTTTTGAGTTTAGAGTTAGGGTTACGTTTATGGTACGGTCAGGGTTAGGGGAGATTTAGTGTGACGTTTAGTTTTAGGGTTAGGGTTACAGAGAAGTTTATGTTAAGCGAGAGGGTTGGGGTTAGGGGTTTGGGTTCAGGTCAGAGTCAGGGTTAGGGTTAGGTTTAGGGTTAGGGTTACGTGTAGTGTTAGTGTTAGTTTTGCTTAGGGTTCGGGTTTGAATGAAGTTAGGGTACGCTTAGCGTTATGCTTAGGGTGAAATTCTGGTTAAGGGTGAGGGTTCGGCTCAGGGTTAGGGTTAGAGTTAGGGTCAGTGGTTAGGGTTAGGTTTAGGGTTAAGGTTAGTTTTAGGCTAAGGATTAGGATTAGAGTTAGGGTTAAGGGTTACTGTTTCAGTTAGGTTTAGGTTAAGGTTATAATTAGGGTTAAGTTTAGGGTTAGGGTAAGAGTTAGAGTTACATTTACAGTTAAGGTGAGGGTTCTGGGTAAGTGTTACCGTTAAGGTTAGGGTTAGGGCTAGGGTTAGGGTTAGAGTTAAGGTTAAGGGTTAGGGTTAGGTTTAAGTTTATGGTAGGCTTAAAGATAGGGTTAAGGTTAGGTTAGGGTTAGGGTCAGGGTTAGAATTAGAATTAGGTTTAGGGCGAGGATTAGGGTCAGAGTTATTGTAAGGGTTAGGTTTCGGGTTACAGTTGGGCCAAGGTTAAGGTGAGGGTTAGGTTTATGGGGAGGGTTAGGGTTAAAGTCAGGGTGAGTTTTAGGTTAGGGATAGGGTGAAGTTTAAGATAGGGTGAGGGTTAGGGTTATGGCTAAGGTTTGGGCTTGTTTTCAGGTTAGTGTTAAGGTTATGTTCAGGGTTAGGGTTACGTTCAGGGGTTGTGTTCAGTTTTAGGGTTAGGGTTAGATTTAACGTTAGGGTTAAGTTTAGTGTTACGTTTAGGGTTAGGGTCACGGTTGTGTTAGGCTTTGTGGTTGGGGTGAGGGTTAGTTTTAGGGTTAGGGTTGGTTAGGGTTAGGATTATCGTTATGATAAGGCGTTAGGGGTTAGAGGTGTAGTTTAGGGTTAGGGTTCGGGTGAGGGTTCCGGTTAGGCCTTGCGGTTCTGGTCATGGTTAGGTTTGGTTTAGGCTTAGGGTTAGGTTCATGATTCGGTTTCGGGTTAGTGTTAGAGTTAGGGTGAGAGTTAGTGTTAAGGTTTTTGCTAGGCTTTGGTGTTAGGGTTAGGGTTTGTGTTAGGGTTAGGTTTATCATTAGGGCTCAGGGGTTTCAGGTTAATGTTAGGGTTAGGGTTAGGGATAGCATTAGGGTTAAGGTTGTGGGATACGGTTAGGATTTAGGGTGCGGGTTACGGTTAGTTTTACAGTTAAGGTGAGGGTTTAGGGTAATTGTTATGATTAGGGTTATAGTCAGAGTTAGGGTTTGGTTTAGGCTTAGGGTTAGGTTCATGATTCGGTTTCGGGTTAGTGTTAGAGTTAGGGTGAGAGTTAGTGTTAAGGTTTTTGCTAGGCTTTGGTGTTAGGGTTAGGGTTTGTGTTAGGGTTAGGTTTATCATTAGGGCTCAGGGGTTTCAGGTTAATGTTAGGGTTAGGGTTAGGGATAGCATTAGGGTTAGGGTTGTGGGATACGGTTAGGATTTAGGGTGCGGGTTACGGTTAGTTTTACAGTTAAGGTGAGGGTTTAGGGTAATTGTTATGATTAGGGTTATAGTCAGAGTTAGGGTTTGGTTTAGGATTAGGGTTAGGTGTAGGGTAAGAATTAGGTTTAGGTCCATGTTGTGGGTTAGACTTAGTGTTCTATTTAGGGTAAAGTTTAGGGGTAGGGTTAGGATTAGGTCTAGGGTTAGGATTAGGATTATTTTAGGGTTAGGTTCAGGGCTATTGTAAGTGTTCGGTTTAGGGTTACAGATGGACTAGTGTTATTCTTAGAGTTAGGTTTAAGGTTAGGGTTTGGGTTAGGTCTAGGTTTAGGGTTAAGGTTATGTTTAGTGTTTGGATGAAGTTCAGGATAGGGTGAGGGTTATTTTTATGGTGAGGGCTAGGGTTTGGGTTTGTGTTCAGGTTAGTGTTAAGGATAGGTTTAGGGTTCGGTTAGGGTTAGGCGTTATGTCTAGGGTCAGCGTTAGGTTAGGTTTAGGGTTAGTGTGAAGTTTAGGTTAAGGGTGAGGGTTATGGTAAGGGTTAGGATTATAGACTGTGTTAGACGTTAGGTTTAGGGTGTTAGGGTTAGGTTTATGGTTAGGGTAGATTTAAGTTTAGGTTTAATATTAGGGTTAGGGTTAGATTTGGGTTACTGTTCGTATTAGGGTTAGGGTTAGGGATAAGTTTGGGGATAGCGTTAGGTTTAGGGTTGGGGATATGGTTAAGGATTAGGGTGAGGGTTAGGGTTAGGTTTACAGTTAAGGCGAGGGTTTAGGGTAATTGTTATGGTTAGGGTTAGAGTTAGAGTTAGGCTTAGGGTTAGGGTGAAGTTTCAGTTAATAGTCAGGGTTAGGCTTAAGGTTAGAGTAGGGTTAAGGTTAGTGTTTGGCTTAGGTATAGCGTTAGCGTATGGGTAGGGGTAAGGTTAGGGTTAAGGCTAGGTTTACGGTAAAGGGTAGGGCTAGCTTAGGGTTAGATTTAGAGTTAGAGTTAGTGCTAGGGTTTAGGATTATGGTTATGGTCAGGTTTAGAGTTATTGTTAGGGTTAGGGTAGAGTTAAGGTTAGGGTTAATTTAGGGTTAGAGAAAGGGTTAGGTTTAGGTCTGGGTTAGGTGTAGGATGCGGGGTAGGGTTAGGGTTAGGGGTTCATGGGAGGGTTAGTGTTAAGTTTACATTAAGCTGATGTTTTAGGGTGTTACTGTTAGGGCTAGGGTTAGCATTAGGTTTAGGGTCAGGGCTAGAGTTAGGGGATAGTTAAGGGTTAGCTTTACTTTCAGGGTTAGGGTTAGCCTTAGGTTTAGGGTGAAGTTTAGGTTAAGGATGAGGGTTAGGGTTAGGGTTAGGCATTTGGGTTAAGGTTAGGGTTAGGTTTAGGATTAGGTTTAGGGTTAGGGTTAGGTGTTTGGGTTAATGTTAGGGTCAGGTTTAGGGTTCGGCTTAGGGTTAGGGCTACAGCTGGGGTAAAGTTTAATTGAAGGGTGAGGGTTGAGCTTAGGGTTAGCGTTAGGGGTTAGGGTTAGAGCTTAGGTTAGGATTAAGTTTAGGGTTAAGGTTAGGTTTAGATTTAGGGTTAGGGTTAGTGTTAGGGTTAAGTCATGTTTAGGTTTAGGGCTAGGTGAAGGTTATAGATAGGGTTAGCTTAAGGGTTGAGGTTAGGTTTAGATGGTAAGATGAGGGTTAGTGCTAGGTTTCCATTTAAGCTGAGTGTGTAGGGTAAGTTTTAGGGTTAGGATTAGGGTTAGAGTTAGAGTTAGGGTCAGGGTTAGTTTTGAGTTTAGAGTTAGGGTTACGTTTATGGTACGGTCAGGGTTAGGGGAGATTTAGTGTGACGTTTAGTTTTAGGGTTAGGGTTACAGAGAAGTTTATGTTAAGCGAGAGGGTTGGGGTTAGGGGTTTGGGTTCAGGTCAGAGTCAGGGTTAGGGTTAGGTTTAGGGTTAGGGTTACGTGTAGTGTTAGTGTTAGTTTTGCTTAGGGTTCGGGTTTGAATGAAGTTAGGGTACGCTTAGCGTTATGCTTAGGGTGAAATTCTGGTTAAGGGTGAGGGTTCGGCTCAGGGTTAGGGTTAGAGTTAGGGTCAGTGGTTAGGGTTAGGTTTAGGGTTAAGGTTAGTTTTAGGCTAAGGATTAGGATTAGAGTTAGGGTTAAGGGTTACTGTTTCAGTTAGGTTTAGGTTAAGGTTATAATTAGGGTTAAGTTTAGGGTTAGGGTAAGAGTTAGAGTTACATTTACAGTTAAGGTGAGGGTTCTGGGTAAGTGTTACCGTTAAGGTTAGGGTTAGGGCTAGGGTTAGGGTTAGAGTTAAGGTTAAGGGTTAGGGTTAAGTTTAAGTTTATGGTAGGCTTAAAGATAGGGTTAAGGTTAGGTTAGGGTTAGGGTCAGGGTTAGAATTAGAATTAGGTTTAGGGCGAGGATTAGGGTCAGAGTTATTGTAAGGGTTAGGTTTCGGGTTACAGGTGGGCCAAGGTTAAGGTGAGGGTTAGGTTTATGGGGAGGGTTAGGGTTAAAGTCAGGGTGAGTTTTAGGTTAGGGATAGGGTGAAGTTTAAGATAGGGTGAGGGTTAGGGTTATGGCTAAGGTTTGGGCTTGTTTTCAGGTTAGTGTTAAGGTTATGTTCAGGGTTAGGGTTACGTTCAGGGGTTGTGTTCAGTTTTAGGGTTAGGGTTAGATTTAACGTTAGGGTTAAGTTTAGTGTTACGTTTAGGGTTAGGGTCACGGTTGTGTTAGGCTTTGTGGTTGGGGTGAGGGTTAGTTTTAGGGTTAGGGTTGGTTAGGGTTAGGATTATCGTTATGATAAGGCGTTAGGGGTTAGAGGTGTAGTTTAGGGTTAGGGTTTGGGTGAGGGTTCCGGTTAGGCCTTGCGGTTCTGGTCATGGTTAGATTTGGTTTAGGCTTAGGGTTAGGTTCATGATTCGGTTTCGGGTTAGTGTTAGAGTTAGGGTGAGAGTTAGTGTTAAGGTTTTTGCTAGGCTTTGGTGTTAGGGTTAGGGTTTGTGTTAGGGTTAGGTTTATCATTAGGGCTCAGGGGTTTCAGGTTAATGTTAGGGTTAGGGTTAGGGATAGCATTAGGGTTAGGGTTGTGGGATACGGTTAGGATTTAGGGTGCGGGTTACGGTTAGTTTTACAGTTAAGGTGAGGGTTTAGGGTAATTGTTATGATTAGGGTTATAGTCAGAGTTAGGGTTTGGTTTAGGCTTAGGGTTAGGTTCATGATTCGGTTTCGGGTTAGTGTTAGAGTTAGGGTGAGAGTTAGTGTTAAGGTTTTTGCTAGGCTTTGGTGTTAGGGTTAGGGTTTGTGTTAGGGTTAGGTTTATCATTAGGGCTCAGGGGTTTCAGGTTAATGTTAGGGTTAGGGTTAGGGATAGCATTAGGGTTAGGGTTGTGGGATACGGTTAGGATTTAGGGTGCGGGTTACGGTTAGTTTTACAGTTAAGGTGAGGGTTTAGGGTAATTGTTATGATTAGGGTTATAGTCAGAGTTAGGGTTTGGTTTAGGATTAGGGTTAGGTGTAGGGTAAGAATTAGGTTTAGGTCCATGTTGTGGGTTAGACTTAGTGTTCTATTTAGGGTAAAGTTTAGGGGTAGGGTTAGGATTAGGTCTAGGGTTAGGATTAGGATTATTTTAGGGTTAGGTTCAGGGCTATTGTAAGTGTTCGGTTTAGGGTTACAGATGGACTAGTGTTATTCTTAGAGTTAGGTTTAAGGTTAGGGTTTGGGTTAGGTCTAGGTTTAGGGTTAAGGTTATGTTTAGTGTTTGAATGAAGTTCAGGATAGGGTGAGGGTTATTTTTATGGTGAGGGCTAGGGTTTGGGTTTGTGTTCAGGTTAGTGTTAAGGATAGGTTTAGGGTTCGGTTAGGGTTAGGCGTTATGTCTAGGGTCAGCGTTAGGTTAGGTTTAGGGTTAGTGTGAAGTTTAGGTTAAGGGTGAGGGTTATGGTAAGGGTTAGGATTATAGACGGTGTTAGACGTTAGGTTTAGGGTGTTAGGGTTAGGTTTATGGTTAGGGTAGATTTAAGTTTGGGTTTAATATTAGGGTTAGGGTTAGATTTGGGTTACTGTTCGTATTAGGGTTAGGGTTAGGGATAAGTTTGGGGATAGCGTTAGGTTTAGGGTTGGGGATACGGTTAAGGATTAGGGTGAGGGTTAGGGTTAGGTTTACAGTTAAGGCGAGGGTTTAGGGTAATTGTTATGGTTAGGGTTAGAGTTAGAGTTAGGCTTAGGGTTAGGGTGAAGTTTCAGTTAATAGTCAGGGTTAGGCTTAAGGTTAGAGTAGGGTTAAGGTTAGTGTTTGGCTTAGGTATAGCGTTAGCGTATGGGTAGGGGTAAGGTTAGGGTTAAGGCTAGGTTTACGGTAAAGGGTAGGGCTAGCTTAGGGTTAGATTTAGAGTTAGAGTTAGTGCTAAGGTTTAGGATTATGGTTATGGTCAGGTTTAGAGTTATTGTTAGGGTTAGGGTAGAGTTAAGGTTAGGGTTAATTTAGGGTTAGAGAAAGGGTTAGGTTTAGGTCTGGGTTAGGTGTAGGATGCGGGGTAGGGTTAGGGTTAGGGGTTCATGGGAGGGTTAGTGTTAAGTTTACATTAAGCTGATGTTTTAGGGTGTTACTGTTAGGGCTAGGGTTAGCATTAGGTTTAGGGTCAGGGCTAGAGTTAGGGGATAGTTAAGGGTTAGCTTTACTTTCAGGGTTAGGGTTAGCCTTAGGTTTAGGGTGAAGTTTAGGTTAAGGATGAGGGTTAGGGTTAGGGTTAGGCATTTGGGTTAAGGTTAGGGTTAGGTTTAGGATTAGGTTTAGGGTTAGGGTTAGGTGTTTGGGTTAATGTTAGGGTCAGGTTTAGGGTTCGGCTTAGGGTTAGGGCTACAGCTGGGGTAAAGTTTAATTGAAGGGTGAGGGTTGAGCTTAGGGTTAGCGTTAGGGGTTAGGGTTAGAGCTTAGGTTAGGATTAAGTTTAGGGTTAAGGTTAGGTTTAGATTTAGGGTTAGGGTTAGTGTTAGGGTTAAGTCATGTTTAGGTTTAGGGCTAGGTGAAGGTTATAGATAGGGTTAGCTTAAGGGTTGAGGTTAGGTTTAGATGGTAAGATGAGGGTTAGTGCTAGGTTTCCATTTAAGCTGAGTGTGTAGGGTAAGTTTTAGGGTTAGGATTAGGGTTAGAGTTAGAGTTAGGGTCAGGGTTAGTTTTGAGTTTAGAGTTAGAGTTACGTTTATGGTACGGTCAGGGTTAGGGGAGATTTAGTGTGACGTTTAGTTTTAGGGTTAGGGTTACAGAGAAGTTTATGTTAAGCGAGAGGGTTGGGGTTAGGGGTTTGGGTTCAGGTCAGAGTCAGGGTTAGGGTTAGGCTTAGGGTTAGGGTTACATGTAGTGTTAGTGTTAGTTTTGCTTAGGGTTCGGGTTTGAATGAAGTTAGGGTACGCTTAGCGTTATGCTTAGGGTGAAATTCTGGTTAAGGGTGAGGGTTCGGCTCAGGGTTAGGGTTAGAGTTAGGGTCAGTGGTTAGGGTTAGGTTTAGGGTTAAGGTTAGTTTTAGGCTAAGGATTAGAGTTAGGGTTAAGGGTTACTGTTTCAGTTAGGTTTAGGTTAAGGTTATAATTAGGGTTAAGTTTAGGGTTAGGGTAAGAGTTAGAGTTACATTTAGAGTTAAGGTGAGGGTTTTGGGTAAGTGTCACCGTTAAGGTTAGGGTTAGGGCTAGGGTTAGGGTTAGAGTTAAGGTTAAGGGTTAGGGTTAGGTTTAAGTTTATGGTAGGCTTAAAGATAGGGTTAAGGTTAGGTTAGGGTTAGGGTCAGGGTTAGAATTAGAATTAGGTTTAGGGCGAGGATTAGGGTCAGAGTTATTGTAAGGGTTAGGTTTCGGGTTACAGTTGGGCCAAGGTTAAGGTGAGGGTTAGGTTTATGGGGAGGGTTAGGGTTAAAGTCAGGGTGAGTTTTAGGTTAGGGATAGGGTGAAGTTTAAGATAGGGTGAGGGTTAGGGTTATGGCTAAGGTTTGGGCTTGTTTTCAGGTTAGTGTTAAAGTTATGTTCAGGGTTAGGGTTACGTTCAGGGGTTGTGTTCAGTTTTAGGGTTAGGGTTAGATTTAAGGTTAGGGTTAATTTAGTGTTACGTTTAGGGTTAGGGTCACGGTTGTGTTAGGCTTTGTGGTTGGGGTGAGGGTTAGTTTTAGGGTTAGGGTTGGTTAGGGTTAGGATTATCGTTATGATAAGGCGTTAGGGGTTAGAGGTGTAGTTTAGGGTTAGGGTTTGGGTGAGGGTTCCGGTTAGGCCTTGCGGTTCTGGTCATGGTTAGGTTTGGTTTAGGCTTAGGGTTAGGTTCATGATTCGGTTTCGGGTTAGTGTTAGAGTTAGGGTGAGAGTTAGGGTTAAGGTTTTTGCTAGGCTTTGGTGTTAGGTTTAGGGTTTGTGTTAGGGTTAGGTTTATCATTAGGGCTCAGGGGTTTCAGGTTAATGTTAGGGTTAGGGTTAGGGATAGCATTAGGGTTAGGGTTGTGGGATACGGTTAGGATTTAGGGTGAGGGTTACGGTTAGTTTTACAGTTATGGTGAGGGTTTAGATTAATTGTTATGATTAGGGTTATAGTCAGAGTTAGGGTTTGGTTTAGGATTAGGGTTAGGTGTAGGGTAAGAATTAGGTTTAGGTCCATGTTGAGGGTTAGACTTAGTGTTCTATTTAGGGTAAAGGTTAGGGGTAGGGTTAGGATTAGGTCTAGGGTTAGGATTAGGATTATTTTAGGGTTAGGTTCAGGGCTATTGTAAGTGTTCAGTTTAGGGTTAAAGATGGACTAGCGTTATTCTTAGAGTTAGGTTTAAGGTTAGGGTTTGGGTTAGGTCTAGGTTTAGGGTTAAGGTTATGGTTAGTGTTTGGATGAAGTTCAGGATAGGGTGAGGGTTATTTTTATGGTGAGGGCTAGGGTTTGGGTTTGTGTTCAGGTTAGTGTTAAGGATAGGTTTAGGGTTCGGTTAGGGTTAGGCGTTATGTCTAGGGTCAGCGTTAGGTTAGGTTTAGGGTTAGTGTGAAGTTTAGGTTAAGGGTGAGGGTTATGATAAGGGTTAGGATTATAGACGGTGTTAGACGTTAGGTTTAGGGTGTTAGGGTTAGGTTTATGGTTAGGGTAGATTTAAGTTTAGGTTTAATATTAGGGTTAGGGTTAGATTTGGGTTACTGTTCGTATTAGGGTTAGGGTTAGGGATAAGTTTGGGGATAGCGTTAGGTTTAGGGTTGGGGATACGGTTAAGGATTAGGGTGAGGGTTAGGGTTAGGTTTACAGTTAAGGCGAGGGTTTAGGGTAATTGTTATGGTTAGGGTTAGAGTTAGAGTTAGGCTTAGGGTTAGGGTGAAGTTTCAGTTAATAGTCAGGGTTAGGCTTAAGGTTAGAGTAGGGATAAGGTTAGTGTTTGGCTTAGGTATAGCGTTAGGGTATGGGTAGGGGTAAGGTTAGGGTTAAGGCTAGGTTTACGGTAAAGGGTAGGGCTAGCTTAGGGTTAGATTTAGAGTTAGAGTTAGTCCTAGGGTTTAGGATTATGGTTATGGTCAGGTTTAGAGTTATTGTTAGGGTTAGGGTAGAGTTAAGGTTAGGGTTAATTTAGGGTTAGAGAAAGGGTTAGGTTTAGGTCTGGGTTAGGTGTAGGATGCGGGGTAGGGTTAGGGTTAGGGGTTCATGGGAGGGTTAGTGTTAAGTTTACATTAAGCTGATGTTTTAGGGTGTTACTGTTAGGGCTAGGGTTAGCATTAGGTTTAGGGTCAGGGCTAGAGTTAGGGAATAGTTAAGGGTTAGCTTTACTTTCAGGGTTAGGGTTAGCCTTAGGTTTAGGGTGAAGTTTAGGTTAAGGATGAGGGTTAGGGTTAGGGTTAGGCATTTGGGTTAAGGTTAGGGTTAGGTTTAGGATTAGGCTTAGGGTTAGGGTTAGGTGTTTGGGTTAATGTTAGGGTCAGGTTTAGGGTTCGGCTTAGGGTTAGGGCTACAGCTGGGGTAAAGTTTAATTGAAGGGTGAGGGTTGAGCTTAGGGTTAGCGTTAGGGGTTAGGGTTAGAGCTTAGGTTAGGATTAAGTTTAGGGTTAAGGTTAGGTTTAGATTTAGGGTTAGGGTTAGTGTTAGGGTTAAGTCATGTTTAGGTTTAGGGCTAGGTGAAGGTTATAGATAGGGTTAGGTTAAGGGTTGAGGTTAGGTTTAGATGGTAAGATGAGGGTTAGTGCTAGGTTTCCATTTAAGCTGAGTGTGTAGGGTAAGTTTTAGGGTTAGGATTAGGGTTAGAGTTAGAGTTAGGGTCAGGGTTAGTTTTGAGTTTAGAGTTAGGGTTACATTTATGGTACGGTCAGGGTTAGGGGAGATTTAGTGTGACGTTTAGTTTTAGGGTTAGGGTTACAGAGAAGTTTATGTTAAGCGAGAGGGTTGGGGTTAGGGGTTTGGGTTCAGGTCAGAGTCAGGGTTAGGGTTAGGTTTAGGGTTAGGGTTACGTGCAGTGTTAGTGTTAGTTTTGCTTAGGGTTCGGGTTTGAATGAAGTTAGGGTACGCTTAGCGTTATGCTTAGGGTGAAATTCTGGTTAAGGGTGAGGGTTCGGCTCAGGGTTAGGGTTAGAGTTAGGGTCAGTGGTTAGGGTTAGGTTTAGGGTTAAGGTTAGTTTTAGGCTAAGGATTAGGATTAGAGTTAGGGTTAAGGGTTACTGTTTCAGTTAGGTTTAGGTTAAGGTTATAATTAGGGTTAAGTTTAGGGTTAGGGTAAGAGTTAGAGTTACATTTACAGTTAAGGTGAGGGTTCTGGGTAAGTGTTACCGTTAAGGTTAGGGTTAGGGCTAGGGTTAGGGTTAGAGTTAAGGTTAAGGGTTAGGGTTAGGTTTAAGTTTATGGTAGGCTTAAAGATAGGGTTAAGGTTAGGTTAGGGTTAGGGTCAGGGTTAGAATTAGAATTAGGTTTAGGGCGAGGATTAGGGTCAGAGTTATTGTAAGGGTTAGGTTTCGGGTTACAGGTGGGCCAAGGTTAAGGTGAGGGTTAGGTTTATGGGGAGGGTTAGGGTTAAAGTCAGGGTGAGTTTTAGGTTAGGGATAGGGTGAAGTTTAAGATAGGGTGAGGGTTAGGGTTATGGCTAAGGTTTGGGCTTGTTTTCAGGTTAGTGTTAAGGTTATGTTCAGGGTTAGGGTTACGTTCAGGGGTTGTGTTCAGTTTTAGGGTTAGGGTTAGATTTAACGTTAGGGTTAAGTTTAGTGTTACGTTTAGGGTTAGGGTCACGGTTGTGTTAGGCTTTGTGGTTGGGGTGAGGGTTAGTTTTAGGGTTAGGGTTGGTTAGGGTTAGGATTATCGTTATGATAAGGCGTTAGGGGTTAGAGGTGTAGTTTAGGGTTAGGGTTTGGGTGAGGGTTCCGGTTAGGCCTTGCGGTTCTGGTCATGGTTAGGTTTGGTTTAGGCTTAGGGTTAGGTTCATGATTCGGTTTCGGGTTAGTGTTAGAGTTAGGGTGAGAGTTAGTGTTAAGGTTTTTGCTAGGCTTTGGTGTTAGGTTTAGGGTTTGTGTTAGGGTTAGGTTTATCATTAGGGCTCAGGGGTTTCAGGTTAATGTTAGGGTTAGGGTGAGGGATAGCATTAGGGTTAGGGTTGTGGGATACGGTTAGGATTTAGGGTGCGGGTTACGGTTAGTTTTACAGTTAAGGTGAGGGTTTAGGGTAATTGTTATGATTAGGGTTATAGTCAGAGTTAGGGTTTGGTTTAGGCTTAGGGTTAGGTTCATGATTCGGTTTCGGGTTAGTGTTAGAGTTAGGGTGAGAGTTAGTGTTAAGGTTTTTGCTAGGCTTTGGTGTTAGGGTTAGGGTTTGTGTTAGGGTTAGTTTTATCATTAGGGCTCAGGGGTTTCAGGTTAATGTTAGGGTTAGGGTTAGGGATAGCATTAGGGTTAGGGTTGTGGGATACGGTTAGGATTTAGGGTGCGGGTTACGGTTAGTTTTACAGTTAAGGTGAGGGTTTAGGGTAATTGTTATGATTAGGGTTATAGTCAGAGTTAGGGTTTGGTTTAGGATTAGGGTTAGGTGTAGGGTAAGAATTAGGTTTAGGTCCATGTTGTGGGTTAGACTTAGTGTTCTATTTAGGGTAAAGTTTAGGGGTAGGGTTAGGATTAGGTCTAGGGTTAGGATTAGGATTATTTTAGGGTTAGGTTCAGGGCTATTGTAAGTGTTCGGTTTAGGGTTACAGATGGACTAGTGTTATTCTTAGAGTTAGGTTTAAGGTTAGGGTTTGGGTTAGGTCTAGGTTTAGGGTTAAGGTTATGTTTAGTGTTTGGATGAAGTTCAGGATAGGGTGAGGGTTATTTTTATGGTGAGGGCTAGGGTTTGGGTTTGTGTTCAGGTTAGTGTTAAGGATAGGTTTAGGGTTCGGTTAGGGTTAGGCGTTATGTCTAGGGTCAGCGTTAGGTTAGGTTTAGGGTTAGTGTGAAGTTTAGGTTAAGGGTGAGGGTTATGGTAAGGGTTAGGATTATAGACGGTGTTAGACGTTAGGTTTAGGGTGTTAGGGTTAGGTTTATGGTTAGGGTAGATTTAAGTTTGGGTTTAATATTAGGGTTAGGGTTAGATTTGGGTTACTGTTCGTATTAGGGTTAGGGTTAGGGATAAGTTTGGGGATAGCGTTAGGTTTAGGGTTGGGGATACGGTTAAGGATTAGGGTGAGGGTTAGGGTTAGGTTTACAGTTAAGGCGAGGGTTTAGGGTAATTGTTATGGTTAGGGTTAGAGTTAGAGTTAGGCTTAGGGTTAGGGTGAAGTTTCAGTTAATAGTCAGGGTTAGGCTTAAGGTTAGAGTAGGGTTAAGGTTAGTGTTTGGCTTAGGTATAGCGTTAGCGTATGGGTAGGGGTAAGGTTAGGGTTAAGGCTAGGTTTACGGTAAAGGGTAGGGCTAGCTTAGGGTTAGATTTAGAGTTAGAGTTAGTGCTAGGGTTTAGGATTATGGTTATGGTCAGGTTTAGAGTTATTGTTAGGGTTAGGGTAGAGTTAAGGTTAGGGTTAATTTAGGGTTAGAGAAAGGGTTAGGTTTAGGTCTGGGTTAGGTGTAGGATGCGGGGTAGGGTTAGGGTTAGGGGTTCATGGGAGGGTTAGTGTTAAGTTTACATTAAGCTGATGTTTTAGGGTGTTACTGTTAGGGCTAGGGTTAGCATTAGGTTTAGGGTCAGGGCTAGAGTTAGGGGATAGTTAAGGGTTAGCTTTACTTTCAGGGTTAGGGTTAGCCTTAGGTTTAGGGTGAAGTTTAGGTTAAGGATGAGGGTTAGGGTTAGGGTTAGGCATTTGGGTTAAGGTTAGGGTTAGGTTTAGGATTAGGTTTAGGGTTAGGGTTAGGTGTTTGGGTTAATGTTAGGGTCAGGTTTAGGGTTCGGCTTAGGGTTAGGGCTACAGCTGGGGTAAAGTTTAATTGAAGGGTGAGGGTTGAGCTTAGGGTTAGCGTTAGGGGTTAGGGTTAGAGCTTAGGTTAGGATTAAGTTTAGGGTTAAGGTTAGGTTTAGATTTAGGGTTAGGGTTAGTGTTAGGGTTAAGTCATGTTTAGGTTTAGGGCTAGGTGAAGGTTATAGATAGGGTTAGCTTAAGGGTTGAGGTTAGGTTTAGATGGTAAGATGAGGGTTAGTGCTAGGTTTCCATTTAAGCTGAGTGTGTAGGGTAAGTTTTAGGGTTAGGATTAGGGTTAGAGTTAGAGTTAGGGTCAGGGTTAGTTTTGAGTTTAGAGTTAGAGTTACGTTTATGGTACGGTCAGGGTTAGGGGAGATTTAGTGTGACGTTTAGTTTTAGGGTTAGGGTTACAGAGAAGTTTATGTTAAGCGAGAGGGTTGGGGTTAGGGGTTTGGGTTCAGGTCAGAGTCAGGGTTAGGGTTAGGCTTAGGGTTAGGGTTACATGTAGTGTTAGTGTAAGTTTTGCTTAGGGTTCGGGTTTGAATGAAGTTAGGGTACGCTTAGCGTTATGCTTAGGGTGAAATTCTGGTTAAGGGTGAGGGTTCGGCTCAGGGTTAGGGTTAGAGTTAGGGTCAGTGGTTAGGGTTAGGTTTAGGGTTAAGGTTAGTTTTAGGCTAAGGATTAGGATTAGAGTTAGGGTTAAGGGTTACTGTTTCAGTTAGGTTTAGGTTAAGGTTATAATTAGGGTTAAGTTTAGGGTTAGGGTAAGAGTTAGAGTTACATTTACAGTTAAGGTGAGGGTTCTGGGTAAGTGTTACCGTTAAGGTTAGGGTTAGGGCTAGGGTTAGGGTTAGAGTTAAGGTTAAGGGTTAGGGTTAGGTTTAAGTTTATGGTAGGCTTAAAGATAGGGTTAAGGTTAGGTTAGGGTTAGGGTCAGGGTTAGAATTAGAATTAGGTTTAGGGCGAGGATTAGGGTCAGAGTTATTGTAAGGGTTAGGTTTCGGGTTACAGGTGGGCCAAGGTTAAGGTGAGGGTTAGGTTTATGGGGAGGGTTAGGGTTAAAGTCAGGGTGAGTTTTAGGTTAGGGATAGGGTGAAGTTTAAGATAGGGTGAGGGTTAGGGTTATGGCTAAGGTTTGGGCTTGTTTTCAGGTTAGTGTTAAGGTTATGTTCAGGGTTAGGGTTACGTTCAGGGGTTGTGTTCAGTTTTAGGGTTAGGGTTAGATTTAACGTTAGGGTTAAGTTTAGTGTTACGTTTAGGGTTAGGGTCACGGTTGTGTTAGGCTTTGTGGTTGGGGTGAGGGTTAGTTTTAGGGTTAGGGTTGGTTAGGGTTAGGATTATCGTTATGATAAGGCGTTAGGGGTTAGAGGTGTAGTTTAGGGTTAGGGTTTGGGTGAGGGTTCCGGTTAGGCCTTGCGGTTCTGGTCATGGTTAGGTTTGGTTTAGGCTTAGGGTTAGGTTCATGATTCGGTTTCGGGTTAGTGTTAGAGTTAGGGTGAGAGTTAGTGTTAAGGTTTTTGCTAGGCTTTGGTGTTAGGTTTAGGGTTTGTGTTAGGGTTAGGTTTATCATTAGGGCTCAGGGGTTTCAGGTTAATGTTAGGGTTAGGGTGAGGGATAGCATTAGGGTTAGGGTTGTGGGATACGGTTAGGATTTAGGGTGCGGGTTACGGTTAGTTTTACAGTTAAGGTGAGGGTTTAGGGTAATTGTTATGATTAGGGTTATAGTCAGAGTTAGGGTTTGGTTTAGGCTTAGGGTTAGGTTCATGATTCGGTTTCGGGTTAGTGTTAGAGTTAGGGTGAGAGTTAGTGTTAAGGTTTTTGCTAGGCTTTGGTGTTAGGGTTAGGGTTTGTGTTAGGGTTAGTTTTATCATTAGGGCTCAGGGGTTTCAGGTTAATGTTAGGGTTAGGGTTAGGGATAGCATTAGGGTTAGGGTTGTGGGATACGGTTAGGATTTAGGGTGCGGGTTACGGTTAGTTTTACAGTTAAGGTGAGGGTTTAGGGTAATTGTTATGATTAGGGTTATAGTCAGAGTTAGGGTTTGGTTTAGGATTAGGGTTAGGTGTAGGGTAAGAATTAGGTTTAGGTCCATGTTGTGGGTTAGACTTAGTGTTCTATTTAGGGTAAAGTTTAGGGGTAGGGTTAGGATTAGGTCTAGGGTTAGGATTAGGATTATTTTAGGGTTAGGTTCAGGGCTATTGTAAGTGTTCGGTTTAGGGTTACAGATGGACTAGTGTTATTCTTAGAGTTAGGTTTAAGGTTAGGGTTTGGGTTAGGTCTAGGTTTAGGGTTAAGGTTATGTTTAGTGTTTGGATGAAGTTCAGGATAGGGTGAGGGTTATTTTTATGGTGAGGGCTAGGGTTTGGGTTTGTGTTCAGGTTAGTGTTAAGGATAGGTTTAGGGTTCGGTTAGGGTTAGGCGTTATGTCTAGGGTCAGCGTTAGGTTAGGTTTAGGGTTAGTGTGAAGTTTAGGTTAAGGGTGAGGGTTATGGTAAGGGTTAGGATTATAGACGGTGTTAGACGTTAGGTTTAGGGTGTTAGGGTTAGGTTTATGGTTAGGGTAGATTTAAGTTTGGGTTTAATATTAGGGTTAGGGTTAGATTTGGGTTACTGTTCGTATTAGGGTTAGGGTTAGGGATAAGTTTGGGGATAGCGTTAGGTTTAGGGTTGGGGATACGGTTAAGGATTAGGGTGAGGGTTAGGGTTAGGTTTACAGTTAAGGCGAGGGTTTAGGGTAATTGTTATGGTTAGGGTTAGAGTTAGAGTTAGGCTTAGGGTTAGGGTGAAGTTTCAGTTAATAGTCAGGGTTAGGCTTAAGGTTAGAGTAGGGTTAAGGTTAGTGTTTGGCTTAGGTATAGCGTTAGCGTATGGGTAGGGGTAAGGTTAGGGTTAAGGCTAGGTTTACGGTAAAGGGTAGGGCTAGCTTAGGGTTAGATTTAGAGTTAGAGTTAGTGCTAGGGTTTAGGATTATGGTTATGGTCAGGTTTAGAGTTATTGTTAGGGTTAGGGTAGAGTTAAGGTTAGGGTTAATTTAGGGTTAGAGAAAGGGTTAGGTTTAGGTCTGGGTTAGGTGTAGGATGCGGGGTAGGGTTAGGGTTAGGGGTTCATGGGAGGGTTAGTGTTAAGTTTACATTAAGCTGATGTTTTAGGGTGTTACTGTTAGGGCTAGGGTTAGCATTAGGTTTAGGGTCAGGGCTAGAGTTAGGGGATAGTTAAGGGTTAGCTTTACTTTCAGGGTTAGGGTTAGCCTTAGGTTTAGGGTGAAGTTTAGGTTAAGGATGAGGGTTAGGGTTAGGGTTAGGCATTTGGGTTAAGGTTAGGGTTAGGTTTAGGATTAGGTTTAGGGTTAGGGTTAGGTGTTTGGGTTAATGTTAGGGTCAGGTTTAGGGTTCGGCTTAGGGTTAGGGCTACAGCTGGGGTAAAGTTTAATTGAAGGGTGAGGGTTGAGCTTAGGGTTAGCGTTAGGGGTTAGGGTTAGAGCTTAGGTTAGGATTAAGTTTAGGGTTAAGGTTAGGTTTAGATTTAGGGTTAGGGTTAGTGTTAGGGTTAAGTCATGTTTAGGTTTAGGGCTAGGTGAAGGTTATAGATAGGGTTAGCTTAAGGGTTGAGGTTAGGTTTAGATGGTAAGATGAGGGTTAGTGCTAGGTTTCCATTTAAGCTGAGTGTGTAGGGTAAGTTTTAGGGTTAGGATTAGGGTTAGAGTTAGAGTTAGGGTCAGGGTTAGTTTTGAGTTTAGAGTTAGAGTTACGTTTATGGTACGGTCAGGGTTAGGGGAGATTTAGTGTGACGTTTAGTTTTAGGGTTAGGGTTACAGAGAAGTTTATGTTAAGCGAGAGGGTTGGGGTTAGGGGTTTGGGTTCAGGTCAGAGTCAGGGTTAGGGTTAGGCTTAGGGTTAGGGTTACATGTAGTGTTAGTGTTAGTTTTGCTTAGGGTTCGGGTTTGAATGAAGTTAGGGTACGCTTAGCGTTATGCTTAGGGTGAAATTCTGGTTAAGGGTGAGGGTTCGGCTCAGGGTTAGGGTTAGAGTTAGGGTCAGTGGTTAGGGTTAGGTTTAGGGTTAAGGTTAGTTTTAGGCTAAGGATTAGAGTTAGGGTTAAGGGTTACTGTTTCAGTTAGGTTTAGGTTAAGGTTATAATTAGGGTTAAGTTTAGGGTTAGGGTAAGAGTTAGAGTTACATTTAGAGTTAAGGTGAGGGTTTTGGGTAAGTGTCACCGTTAAGGTTAGGGTTAGGGCTAGGGTTAGGGTTAGAGTTAAGGTTAAGGGTTAGGGTTAGGTTTAAGTTTATGGTAGGCTTAAAGATAGGGTTAAGGTTAGGTTAGGGTTAGGGTCAGGGTTAGAATTAGAATTAGGTTTAGGGCGAGGATTAGGGTCAGAGTTATTGTAAGGGTTAGGTTTCGGGTTACAGTTGGGCCAAGGTTAAGGTGAGGGTTAGGTTTATGGGGAGGGTTAGGGTTAAAGTCAGGGTGAGTTTTAGGTTAGGGATAGGGTGAAGTTTAAGATAGGGTGAGGGTTAGGGTTATGGCTAAGGTTTGGGCTTGTTTTCAGGTTAGTGTTAAAGTTATGTTCAGGGTTAGGTTTACGTTCAGGGGTTGTGTTCAGTTTTAGGGTTAGGGTTAGATTTAAGGTTAGGGTTAATTTAGTGTTACGTTTAGGGTTAGGGTCACGGTTGTGTTAGGCTTTGTGGTTGGGGTGAGGGTTAGTTTTAGGGTTAGGGTTGGTTAGGGTTAGGATTATCGTTATGATAAGGCGTTAGGGGTTAGAGGTGTAGTTTAGGGTTAGGGTTTGGGTGAGGGTTCCGGTTAGGCCTTGCGGTTCTGGTCATGGTTAGGTTTGGTTTAGGCTTAGGGTTAGGTTCATGATTCGGTTTCGGGTTAGTGTTAGAGTTAGGGTGAGAGTTAGGGTTAAGGTTTTTGCTAGGCTTTGGTGTTAGGTTTAGGGTTTGTGTTAGGGTTAGGTTTATCATTAGGGCTCAGGGGTTTCAGGTTAATGTTAGGGTTAGGGTTAGGGATAGCATTAGGGTTAGGGTTGTGGGATACGGTTAGGATTTAGGGTGAGGGTTACGGTTAGTTTTACAGTTATGGTGAGGGTTTAGATTAATTGTTATGATTAGGGTTATAGTCAGAGTTAGGGTTTGGTTTAGGATTAGGGTTAGGTGTAGGGTAAGAATTAGGTTTAGGTCCATGTTGAGGGTTAGACTTAGTGTTCTATTTAGGGTAAAGGTTAGGGGTAGGGTTAGGATTAGGTCTAGGGTTAGGATTAGGATTATTTTAGGGTTAGGTTCAGGGCTATTGTAAGTGTTCGGTTTAGGGTTAAAGATGGACTAGCGTTATTCTTAGAGTTAGGTTTAAGGTTAGGGTTTGGGTTAGGTCTAGGTTTAGGGTTAAGGTTATGGTTAGTGTTTGGATGAAGTTCAGGATAGGGTGAGGGTTATTTTTATGGTGAGGGCTAGGGTTTGGGTTTGTGTTCAGGTTAGTGTTAAGGATAGGTTTAGGGTTCGGTTAGGGTTAGGCGTTATGTCTAGGGTCAGCGTTAGGTTAGGTTTAGGGTTAGTGTGAAGTTTAGGTTAAGGGTGAGGGTTATGATAAGGGTTAGGATTATAGACGGTGTTAGACGTTAGGTTTAGGGTGTTAGGGTTAGGTTTATGGTTAGGGTAGATTTAAGTTTAGGTTTAATATTAGGGTTAGGGTTAGATTTGGGTTACTGTTCGTATTAGGGTTAGGGTTAGGGATAAGTTTGGGGATAGCGTTAGGTTTAGGGTTGGGGATACGGTTAAGGATTAGGGTGAGGGTTAGGGTTAGGTTTACAGTTAAGGCGAGGGTTTAGGGTAATTGTTATGGTTAGGGTTAGAGTTAGAGTTAGGCTTAGGGTTAGGGTGAAGTTTCAGTTAATAGTCAGGGTTAGGCTTAAGGTTAGAGTAGGGATAAGGTTAGTGTTTGGCTTAGGTATAGCGTTAGGGTATGGGTAGGGGTAAGGTTAGGGTTAAGGCTAGGTTTACGGTAAAGGGTAGGGCTAGCTTAGGGTTAGATTTAGAGTTAGAGTTAGTCCTAGGGTTTAGGATTATGGTTATGGTCAGGTTTAGAGTTATTGTTAGGGTTAGGGTAGAGTTAAGGTTAGGGTTAATTTAGGGTTAGAGAAAGGGTTAGGTTTAGGTCTGGGTTAGGTGTAGGATGCGGGGTAGGGTTAGGGTTAGGGGTTCATGGGAAGGTTAGTGTTAAGTTTACATTAAGCTGATGTTTTAGGGTGTTACTGTTAGGGCTAGGGTTAGCATTAGGTTTAGGGTCAGGGCTAGAGTTAGGGAATAGTTAAGGGTTAGCTTTACTTTCAGGGTTAGGGTTAGCCTTAGGTTTAGGGTGAAGTTTAGGTTAAGGATGAGGGTTAGGGTTAGGGTTAGGCATTTGGGTTAAGGTTAGGGTTAGGTTTAGGATTAGGCTTAGGGTTAGGGTTAGGTGTTTGGGTTAATGTTAGGGTCAGGTTTAGGGTTCGGCTTAGGGTTAGGGCTACAGCTGGGGTAAAGTTTAATTGAAGGGTGAGGGTTGAGCTTAGGGTTAGCGTTAGGGGTTAGGGTTAGAGCTTAGGTTAGGATTAAGTTTAGGGTTAAGGTTAGGTTTAGATTTAGGGTTAGGGTTAGTGTTAGGGTTAAGTCATGTTTAGGTTTAGGGCTAGGTGAAGGTTATAGATAGGGTTAGGTTAAGGGTTGAGGTTAGGTTTAGATGGTAAGATGAGGGTTAGTGCTAGGTTTCCATTTAAGCTGAGTGTGTAGGGTAAGTTTTAGGGTTAGGATTAGGGTTAGAGTTAGAGTTAGGGTCAGGGTTAGTTTTGAGTTTAGAGTTAGGGTTACGTTTATGGTACGGTCAGGGTTAGGGGAGATTTAGTGTGACGTTTAGTTTTAGGGTTAGGGTTACAGAGAAGTTTATGTTAAGCGAGAGGGTTGGGGTTAGGGGTTTGGGTTCAGGTCAGAGTCAGGGTTAGGGTTAGGTTTAGGGTTAGGGTTACGTGTAGTGTTAGTGTTAGTTTTGCTTAGGGTTCGGGTTTGAATGAAGTTAGGGTACGCTTAGCGTTATGCTTAGGGTGAAATTCTGGTTAAGGGTGAGGGTTCGGCTCAGGGTTAGGGTTAGAGTTAGGGTCAGTGGTTAGGGTTAGGTTTAGGGTTAAGGTTAGTTTTAGGCTAAGGATTAGGATTAGAGTTAGGGTTAAGGGTTACTGTTTCAGTTAGGTTTAGGTTAAGGTTATAATTAGGGTTAAGTTTAGGGTTAGGGTAAGAGTTAGAGTTACATTTACAGTTAAGGTGAGGGTTCTGGGTAAGTGTTACCGTTAAGGTTAGGGTTAGGGCTAGGGTTAGGGTTAGAGTTAAGGTTAAGGGTTAGGGTTAGGTTTAAGTTTATGGTAGGCTTAAAGATAGGGTTAAGGTTAGGTTAGGGTTAGGGTCAGGGTTAGAATTAGAATTAGGTTTAGGGCGAGGATTAGGGTCAGAGTTATTGTAAGGGTTAGGTTTCGGGTTACAGGTGGGCCAAGGTTAAGGTGAGGGTTAGGTTTATGGGGAGGGTTAGGGTTAAAGTCAGGGTGAGTTTTAGGTTAGGGATAGGGTGAAGTTTAAGATAGGGTGAGGGTTAGGGTTATGGCTAAGGTTTGGGCTTGTTTTCAGGTTAGTGTTAAGGTTATGTTCAGGGTTAGGGTTACGTTCAGGGGTTGTGTTCAGTTTTAGGGTTAGGGTTAGATTTAACGTTAGGGTTAAGTTTAGTGTTACGTTTAGGGTTAGGGTCACGGTTGTGTTAGGCTTTGTGGTTGGGGTGAGGGTTAGTTTTAGGGTTAGGGTTGGTTAGGGTTAGGATTATCGTTATGATAAGGCGTTAGGGGTTAGAGGTGTAGTTTAGGGTTAGGGTTTGGGTGAGGGTTCCGGTTAGGCCTTGCGGTTCTGGTCATGGTTAGGTTTGGTTTAGGCTTAGGGTTAGGTTCATGATTCGGTTTCGGGTTAGTGTTAGAGTTAGGGTGAGAGTTAGTGTTAAGGTTTTTGCTAGGCTTTGGTGTTAGGGTTAGGGTTTGTGTTAGGGTTAGGTTTATCATTAGGGCTCAGGGGTTTCAGGTTAATGTTAGGGTTAGGGTTAGGGATAGCATTAGGGTTAGGGTTGTGGGATACGGTTAGGATTTAGGGTGCGGGTTACGGTTAGTTTTACAGTTAAGGTGAGGGTTTAGGGTAATTGTTATGATTAGGGTTATAGTCAGAGTTAGGGTTTGGTTTAGGCTTAGGGTTAGGTTCATGATTCGGTTTCGGGTTAGTGTTAGAGTTAGGGTGAGAGTTAGTGTTAAGGTTTTTGCTAGGCTTTGGTGTTAGGGTTAGGGTTTGTGTTAGGGTTAGGTTTATCATTAGGGCTCAGGGGTTTCAGGTTAATGTTAGGGTTAGGGTTAGGGATAGCATTAGGGTTAGGGTTGTGGGATACGGTTAGGATTTAGGGTGCGGGTTACGGTTAGTTTTACAGTTAAGGTGAGGGTTTAGGGTAATTGTTATGATTAGGGTTATAGTCAGAGTTAGGGTTTGGTTTAGGATTAGGGTTAGGTGTAGGGTAAGAATTAGGTTTAGGTCCATGTTGTGGGTTAGACTTAGTGTTCTATTTAGGGTAAAGGTTAGGGGTAGGGTTAGGATTAGGTCTAGGGTTAGGATTAGGATTATTTTAGGGTTAGGTTCAGGGCTATTGTAAGTGTTCGGTTTAGGGTTACAGATGGACTAGTGTTATTCTTAGAGTTAGGTTTAAGGTTAGGGTTTGGGTTAGGTCTAGGTTTAGGGTTAAGGTTATGGTTAGTGTTTGGATGAAGTTCAGGATAGGGTGAGGGTTATTTTTATGGTGAGGGCTAGGGTTTGGGTTTGTGTTCAGGTTAGTGTTAAGGATAGGTTTAGGGTTCGGTTAGGGTTAGGCGTTATGTCTAGGGTCAGCGTTAGGTTAGGTTTAGGGTTAGTGTGAAGTTTAGGTTAAGGGTGAGGGTTATGGTAAGGGTTAGGATTATAGACGGTGTTAGACGTTAGGTTTAGGGTGTTAGGGTTAGGTTTATGGTTAGGGTAGATTTAAGTTTAGGTTTAATATTAGGGTTAGGGTTAGATTTGGGTTACTGTTCGTATTAGGGTTAGGGTTAGGGATAAGTTTGGGGATAGCGTTAGGTTTAGGGTTGGGGATACGGTTAAGGATTAGGGTGAGGGTTAGGGTTAGGTTTACAGTTAAGGCGAGGGTTTAGGGTAATTGTTATGGTTAGGGTTAGAGTTAGAGTTAGGCTTAGGGTTAGGGTGAAGTTTCAGTTAATAGTCAGGGTTAGGCTTAAGGTTAGAGTAGGGTTAAGGTTAGTGTTTGGCTTAGGTATAGCGTTAGCGTATGGGTAGGGGTAAGGTTAGGGTTAAGGCTAGGTTTACGGTAAAGGGTAGGGCTAGCTTAGGGTTAGATTTAGAGTTAGAGTTAGTGCTAGGGTTTAGGATTATGGTTATGGTCAGGTTTAGAGTTATTGTTAGGGTTAGGGTAGAGTTAAGGTTAGGGTTAATTTAGGGTTAGAGAAAGGGTTAGGTTTAGGTCTGGGTTAGGTGTAGGATGCGGGGTAGGGTTAGGGTTAGGGGTTCATGGGAGGGTTAGTGTTAAGTTTACATTAAGCTGATGTTTTAGGGTGTTACTGTTAGGGCTAGGGTTAGCATTAGGTTTAGGGTCAGGGCTAGAGTTAGGGGATAGTTAAGGGTTAGCTTTACTTTCAGGGTTAGGGTTAGCCTTAGGTTTAGGGTGAAGTTTAGGTTAAGGATGAGGGTTAGGGTTAGGGTTAGGCATTTGGGTTAAGGTTAGGGTTAGGTTTAGGATTAGGCTTAGGGTTAAGGTTAGGTGTTTGGGTTAATGTTAGGGTCAGGTTTAGGGTTCGGCTTAGGGTTAGGGCTACAGCTGGGGTAAAGTTTAATTGAAGGGTGAGGGTTGAGCTTAGGGTTAGCGTTAGGGGTTAGGGTTAGAGCTTAGGTTAGGATTAAGTTTAGGGTTAAGGTTAGGTTTAGATTTAGGGTTAGGGTTAGTGTTAGGGTTAAGTCATGTTTAGGTTTAGGGCTAGGTGAAGGTTATAGATAGGGTTAGCTTAAGGGTTGAGGTTAGGTTTAGATGGTAAGATGAGGGTTAGTGCTAGGTTTCCATTTAAGCTGAGTGTGTAGGGTAAGTTTTAGGGTTAGGATTAGGGTTAGAGTTAGAGTTAGGGTCAGGGTTAGTTTTGAGTTTAGAGTTAGAGTTACGTTTATGGTACGGTCAGGGTTAGGGGAGATTTAGTGTGACGTTTAGTTTTAGGGTTAGGGTTACAGAGAAGTTTATGTTAAGCGAGAGGGTTGGGGTTAGGGGTTTGGGTTCAGGTCAGAGTCAGGGTTAGGGTTAGGCTTAGGGTTAGGGTTACGTGTAGTGTTAGTGTTAGTTTTGCTTAGGGTTCGGGTTTGAATGAAGTTAGGGTACGCTTAGCGTTATGCTTAGGGTGAAATTCTGGTTAAGGGTGAGGGTTCGGCTCAGGGTTAGGGTTAGAGTTAGGGTCAGTGGTTAGGGTTAGGTTTAGGGTTAAGGTTAGTTTTAGGCTAAGGATTAGAGTTAGGGTTAAGGGTTACTGTTTCAGTTAGGTTTAGGTTAAGGTTATAATTAGGGTTAAGTTTAGGGTTAGGGTAAGAGTTAGAGTTACATTTAGAGTTAAGGTGAGGGTTTTGGGTAAGTGTCACCGTTAAGGTTAGGGTTAGGGCTAGGGTTAGGGTTAGAGTTAAGGTTAAGGGTTAGGGTTAGGTTTAAGTTTATGGTAGGCTTAAAGATAGGGTTAAGGTTAGGTTAGGGTTAGGGTCAGGGTTAGAATTAGAATTAGGTTTAGGGCGAGGATTAGGGTCAGAGTTATTGTAAGGGTTAGGTTTCGGGTTACAGTTGGGCCAAGGTTAAGGTGAGGGTTAGGTTTATGGGGAGGGTTAGGGTTAAAGTCAGGGTGAGTTTTAGGTTAGGGATAGGGTGAAGTTTAAGATAGGGTGAGGGTTAGGGTTATGGCTAAGGTTTGGGCTTGTTTTCAGGTTAGTGTTAAAGTTATGTTCAGGGTTAGGGTTACGTTCAGGGGTTGTGTTCAGTTTTAGGGTTAGGGTTAGATTTAAGGTTAGGGTTAATTTAGTGTTACGTTTAGGGTTAGGGTCATGGTTGTGTTAGGCTTTGTGGTTGGGGTGAGGGTTAGTTTTAGGGTTAGGGTTGGTTAGGGTTAGGATTATCGTTATGATAAGGCGTTAGGGGTTAGAGGTGTAGTTTAGGGTTAGGGTTTGGGTGAGGGTTCCGGTTAGGCCTTGCGGTTCTGGTCATGGTTAGGTTTGGTTTAGGCTTAGGGTTAGGTTCATGATTCGGTTTCGGGTTAGTGTTAGAGTTAGGGTGAGAGTTAGTGTTAAGGTTTTTGCTAGGCTTTGGTGTTAGGGTTAGGGTTTGTGTTAGGGTTAGGTTTATCATTAGGGCTCAGGGGTTTCAGGTTAATGTTAGGGTTAGGGTTAGGGATAGCATTAGGGTTAGGGTTGTGGGATACGGTTAGGATTTAGGGTGCGGGTTACGGTTAGTTTTACAGTTAAGGTGAGGGTTTAGGGTAATTGTTATGATTAGGGTTATAGTCAGAGTTAGGGTTTGGTTTAGGCTTAGGGTTAGGTTCATGATTCGGTTTCGGGTTAGTGTTAGAGTTAGGGTGAGAGTTAGTGTTAAGGTTTTTGCTAGGCTTTGGTGTTAGGGTTAGGGTTTGTGTTAGGGTTAGGTTTATCATTAGGGCTCAGGGGTTTCAGGTTAATGTTAGGGTTAGGGTTAGGGATAGCATTAGGGTTAGGGTTGTGGGATACGGTTAGGATTTAGGGTGCGGGTAACGGTTAGTTTTACAGTTAAGGTGAGGGTTTAGGGTAATTGTTATGATTAGGGTTATAGTCAGAGTTAGGGTTTGGTTTAGGATTAGGGTTAGGTGTAGGGTAAGAATTAGGTTTAGGTCCATGTTGAGGGTTAGACTTAGTGTTCTATTTAGGGTAAAGGTTAGGGGTAGGGTTAGGATTAGGTCTAGGGTTAGGATTAGGATTATTTTAGGGTTAGGTTCAGGGCTATTGTAAGTGTTCAGTTTAGGGTTAAAGATGGACTAGCGTTATTCTTAGAGTTAGGTTTAAGGTTAGGGTTTGGGTTAGGTCTAGGTTTAGGGTTAAGGTTATGGTTAGTGTTTGGATGAAGTTCAGGATAGGGTGAGGGTTATTTTTATGGTGAGGGCTAGGGTTTGGGTTTGTGTTCAGGTTAGTGTTAAGGATAGGTTTAGGGTTCGGTTAGGGTTAGGCGTTATGTCTAGGGTCAGCGTTAGGTTAGGTTTAGGGTTAGTGTGAAGTTTAGGTTAAGGGTGAGGGTTATGATAAGGGTTAGGATTATAGACGGTGTTAGACGTTAGGTTTAGGGTGTTAGGGTTAGGTTTATGGTTAGGGTAGATTTAAGTTTAGGTTTAATATTAGGGTTAGGGTTAGATTTGGGTTACTGTTCGTATTAGGGTTAGGGTTAGGGATAAGTTTGGGGATAGCGTTAGGTTTAGGGTTGGGGATACGGTTAAGGATTAGGGTGAGGGTTAGGGTTAGGTTTACAGTTAAGGCGAGGGTTTAGGGTAATTGTTATGGTTAGGGTTAGAGTTAGAGTTAGGCTTAGGGTTAGGGTGAAGTTTCAGTTAATAGTCAGGGTTAGGCTTAAGGTTAGAGTAGGGATAAGGTTAGTGTTTGGCTTAGGTATAGCGTTAGGGTATGGGTAGGGGTAAGGTTAGGGTTAAGGCTAGGTTTACGGTAAAGGGTAGGGCTAGCTTAGGGTTAGATTTAGAGTTAGAGTTAGTCCTAGGGTTTAGGATTATGGTTATGGTCAGGTTTAGAGTTATTGTTAGGGTTAGGGTAGAGTTAAGGTTAGGGTTAATTTAGGGTTAGAGAAAGGGTTAGGTTTAGGTCTGGGTTAGGTGTAGGATGCGGGGTAGGGTTAGGGTTAGGGGTTCATGGGAGGGTTAGTGTTAAGTTCACATTAAGCTGATGTTTTAGGGTGTTACTGTTAGGGCTAGGGTTAGCATTAGGTTTAGGGTCAGGGCTAGAGTTAGGGGATAGTTAAGGGTTAGCTTTACTTTCAGGGTTAGGGTTAGCCTTAGGTTTAGGGTGAAGTTTAGGTTAAGGATGAGGGTTAGGGTTAGGGTTAGGCATTTGGGTTAAGGTTAGGGTTAGGTTTAGGATTAGGCTTAGGGTTAGGGTTAGGTGTTTGGGTTAATGTTAGGGTCAGGTTTAGGGTTCGGCTTAGGGTTAGGGCTACAGCTGGGGTAAAGTTTAATTGAAGGGTGAGGGTTGAGCTTAGGGTTAGCGTTAGGGGTTAGGGTTAGAGCTTAGGTTAGGATTAAGTTTAGGGTTAAGGTTAGGTTTAGATTTAGGGTTAGGGTTAGTGTTAGGGTTAAGTCATGTTTAGGTTTAGGGCTAGGTGAAGGTTATAGATAGGGTTAGGTTAAGGGTTGAGGTTAGGTTTAGATGGTAAGATGAGGGTTAGTGCTAGGTTTCCATTTAAGCTGAGTGTGTAGGGTAAGTTTTAGGGTTAGGATTAGGGTTAGAGTTAGAGTTAGGGTCAGGGTTAGTTTTGAGTTTAGAGTTAGAGTTACGTTTATGGTACGGTCAGGGTTAGGGGAGATTTAGTGTGACGTTTAGTTTTAGGGTTAGGGTTACAGAGAAGTTTATGTTAAGCGAGAGGGTTGGGGTTAGGGGTTTGGGTTCAGGTCAGAGTCAGGGTTAGGGTTAGGCTTAGGGTTAGGGTTACGTGTAGTGTTAGTGTTAGTTTTGCTTAGGGTTCGGGTTTGAATGAAGTTAGGGTACGCTTAGCGTTATGCTTAGGGTGAAATTCTGGTTAAGGGTGAGGGTTCGGCTCAGGGTTAGGGTTAGAGTTAGGGTCAGTGGTTAGGGTTAGGTTTAGGGTTAAGGTTAGTTTTAGGCTAAGGATTAGAGTTAGGGTTAAGGGTTACTGTTTCAGTTAGGTTTAGGTTAAGGTTATAATTAGGGTTAAGTTTAGGGTTAGGGTAAGAGTTAGAGTTACATTTAGAGTTAAGGTGAGGGTTTTGGGTAAGTGTCACCGTTAAGGTTAGGGTTAGGGCTAGGGTTAGGGTTAGAGTTAAGGTTAAGGGTTAGGGTTAGGTTTAAGTTTATGGTAGGCTTAAAGATAGGGTTAAGGTTAGGTTAGGGTTAGGGTCAGGGTTAGAATTAGAATTAGGTTTAGGGCGAGGATTAGGGTCAGAGTTATTGTAAGGGTTAGGTTTCGGGTTACAGTTGGGCCAAGGTTAAGGTGAGGGTTAGGTTTATGGGGAGGGTTAGGGTTAAAGTCAGGGTGAGTTTTAGGTTAGGGATAGGGTGAAGTTTAAGATAGGGTGAGGGTTAGGGTTATGGCTAAGGTTTGGGCTTGTTTTCAGGTTAGTGTTAAAGTTATGTTCAGGGTTAGGGTTACGTTCAGGGGTTGTGTTCAGTTTTAGGGTTAGGGTTAGATTTAAGGTTAGGGTTAATTTAGTGTTACGTTTAGGGTTAGGGTCATGGTTGTGTTAGGCTTTGTGGTTGGGGTGAGGGTTAGTTTTAGGGTTAGGGTTGGTTAGGGTTAGGATTATCGTTATGATAAGGCGTTAGGGGTTAGAGGTGTAGTTTAGGGTTAGGGTTTGGGTGAGGGTTCCGGTTAGGCCTTGCGGTTCTGGTCATGGTTAGGTTTGGTTTAGGCTTAGGGTTAGGTTCATGATTCGGTTTCGGGTTAGTGTTAGAGTTAGGGTGAGAGTTAGTGTTAAGGTTTTTGCTAGGCTTTGGTGTTAGGGTTAGGGTTTGTGTTAGGGTTAGGTTTATCATTAGGGCTCAGGGGTTTCAGGTTAATGTTAGGGTTAGGGTTAGGGATAGCATTAGGGTTAGGGTTGTGGGATACGGTTAGGATTTAGGGTGCGGGTTACGGTTAGTTTTACAGTTAAGGTGAGGGTTTAGGGTAATTGTTATGATTAGGGTTATAGTCAGAGTTAGGGTTTGGTTTAGGCTTAGGGTTAGGTTCATGATTCGGTTTCGGGTTAGTGTTAGAGTTAGGGTGAGAGTTAGTGTTAAGGTTTTTGCTAGGCTTTGGTGTTAGGGTTAGGGTTTGTGTTAGGGTTAGGTTTATCATTAGGGCTCAGGGGTTTCAGGTTAATGTTAGGGTTAGGGTTAGGGATAGCATTAGGGTTAGGGTTGTGGGATACGGTTAGGATTTAGGGTGCGGGTAACGGTTAGTTTTACAGTTAAGGTGAGGGTTTAGGGTAATTGTTATGATTAGGGTTATAGTCAGAGTTAGGGTTTGGTTTAGGATTAGGGTTAGGTGTAGGGTAAGAATTAGGTTTAGGTCCATGTTGAGGGTTAGACTTAGTGTTCTATTTAGGGTAAAGGTTAGGGGTAGGGTTAGGATTAGGTCTAGGGTTAGGATTAGGATTATTTTAGGGTTAGGTTCAGGGCTATTGTAAGTGTTCAGTTTAGGGTTAAAGATGGACTAGCGTTATTCTTAGAGTTAGGTTTAAGGTTAGGGTTTGGGTTAGGTCTAGGTTTAGGGTTAAGGTTATGGTTAGTGTTTGGATGAAGTTCAGGATAGGGTGAGGGTTATTTTTATGGTGAGGGCTAGGGTTTGGGTTTGTGTTCAGGTTAGTGTTAAGGATAGGTTTAGGGTTCGGTTAGGGTTAGGCGTTATGTCTAGGGTCAGCGTTAGGTTAGGTTTAGGGTTAGTGTGAAGTTTAGGTTAAGGGTGAGGGTTATGATAAGGGTTAGGATTATAGACGGTGTTAGACGTTAGGTTTAGGGTGTTAGGGTTAGGTTTATGGTTAGGGTAGATTTAAGTTTAGGTTTAATATTAGGGTTAGGGTTAGATTTGGGTTACTGTTCGTATTAGGGTTAGGGTTAGGGATAAGTTTGGGGATAGCGTTAGGTTTAGGGTTGGGGATACGGTTAAGGATTAGGGTGAGGGTTAGGGTTAGGTTTACAGTTAAGGCGAGGGTTTAGGGTAATTGTTATGGTTAGGGTTAGAGTTAGAGTTAGGCTTAGGGTTAGGGTGAAGTTTCAGTTAATAGTCAGGGTTAGGCTTAAGGTTAGAGTAGGGATAAGGTTAGTGTTTGGCTTAGGTATAGCGTTAGGGTATGGGTAGGGGTAAGGTTAGGGTTAAGGCTAGGTTTACGGTAAAGGGTAGGGCTAGCTTAGGGTTAGATTTAGAGTTAGAGTTAGTCCTAGGGTTTAGGATTATGGTTATGGTCAGGTTTAGAGTTATTGTTAGGGTTAGGGTAGAGTTAAGGTTAGGGTTAATTTAGGGTTAGAGAAAGGGTTAGGTTTAGGTCTGGGTTAGGTGTAGGATGCGGGGTAGGGTTAGGGTTAGGGGTTCATGGGAGGGTTAGTGTTAAGTTCACATTAAGCTGATGTTTTAGGGTGTTACTGTTAGGGCTAGGGTTAGCATTAGGTTTAGGGTCAGGGCTAGAGTTAGGGGATAGTTAAGGGTTAGCTTTACTTTCAGGGTTAGGGTTAGCCTTAGGTTTAGGGTGAAGTTTAGGTTAAGGATGAGGGTTAGGGTTAGGGTTAGGCATTTGGGTTAAGGTTAGGGTTAGGTTTAGGATTAGGCTTAGGGTTAGGGTTAGGTGTTTGGGTTAATGTTAGGGTCAGGTTTAGGGTTCGGCTTAGGGTTAGGGCTACAGCTGGGGTAAAGTTTAATTGAAGGGTGAGGGTTGAGCTTAGGGTTAGCGTTAGGGGTTAGGGTTAGAGCTTAGGTTAGGATTAAGTTTAGGGTTAAGGTTAGGTTTAGATTTAGGGTTAGGGTTAGTGTTAGGGTTAAGTCATGTTTAGGTTTAGGGCTAGGTGAAGGTTATAGATAGGGTTAGGTTAATGGTTGAGGTTAGGTTTAGATGGTAAGATGAGGGTTAGTGCTAGGTTTCCATTTAAGCTGAGTGTGTAGGGTAAGTTTTAGGGTTAGGATTAGGGTTAGAGTTAGAGTTAGGGTCAGGGTTAGTTTTGAGTTTAGAGTTAGAGTTACGTTTATGGTACGGTCAGGGTTAGGGGAGATTTAGTGTGACGTTTAGTTTTAGGGTTAGGGTTACAGAGAAGTTTATGTTAAGCGAGAGGGTTGGGGTTAGGGGTTTGGGTTCAGGTCAGAGTCAGGGTTAGGGTTAGGCTTAGGGTTAGGGTTACGTGTAGTGTTAGTGTTAGTTTTGCTTAGGGTTCGGGTTTGAATGAAGTTAGGGTACGCTTAGCGTTATGCTTAGGGTGAAATTCTGGTTAAGGGTGAGGGTTCGGCTCAGGGTTAGGGTTAGAGTTAGGGTCAGTGGTTAGGGTTAGGTTTAGGGTTAAGGTTAGTTTTAGGCTAAGGATTAGAGTTAGGGTTAAGGGTTACTGTTTCAGTTAGGTTTAGGTTAAGGTTATAATTAGGGTTAAGTTTAGGGTTAGGGTAAGAGTTAGAGTTACATTTAGAGTTAAGGTGAGGGTTTTGGGTAAGTGTCACCGTTAAGGTTAGGGTTAGGGCTAGGGTTAGGGTTAGAGTTAAGGTTAAGGGTTAGGGTTAGGTTTAAGTTTATGGTAGGCTTAAAGATAGGGTTAAGGTTAGGTTAGGGTTAGGGTCAGGGTTAGAATTAGAATTAGGTTTAGGGCGAGGATTAGGGTCAGAGTTATTGTAAGGGTTAGGTTTCGGGTTACAGTTGGGCCAAGGTTAAGGTGAGGGTTAGGTTTATGGGGAGGGTTAGGGTTAAAGTCAGGGTGAGTTTTAGGTTAGGGATAGGGTGAAGTTTAAGATAGGGTGAGGGTTAGGGTTATGGCTAAGGTTTGGGCTTGTTTTCAGGTTAGTGTTAAAGTTATGTTCAGGGTTAGGGTTACGTTCAGGGGTTGTGTTCAGTTTTAGGGTTAGGGTTAGATTTAAGGTTAGGGTTAATTTAGTGTTACGTTTAGGGTTAGGGTCATGGTTGTGTTAGGCTTTGTGGTTGGGGTGAGGGTTAGTTTTAGGGTTAGGGTTGGTTAGGGTTAGGATTATCGTTATGATAAGGCGTTAGGGGTTAGAGGTGTAGTTTAGGGTTAGGGTTTGGGTGAGGGTTCCGGTTAGGCCTTGCGGTTCTGGTCATGGTTAGGTTTGGTTTAGGCTTAGGGTTAGGTTCATGATTCGGTTTCGGGTTAGTGTTAGAGTTAGGGTGAGAGTTAGTGTTAAGGTTTTTGCTAGGCTTTGGTGTTAGGGTTAGGGTTTGTGTTAGGGTTAGGTTTATCATTAGGGCTCAGGGGTTTCAGGTTAATGTTAGGGTTAGGGTTAGGGATAGCATTAGGGTTAGGGTTGTGGGATACGGTTAGGATTTAGGGTGCGGGTTACGGTTAGTTTTACAGTTAAGGTGAGGGTTTAGGGTAATTGTTATGATTAGGGTTATAGTCAGAGTTAGGGTTTGGTTTAGGCTTAGGGTTAGGTTCATGATTCGGTTTCGGGTTAGTGTTAGAGTTAGGGTGAGAGTTAGTGTTAAGGTTTTTGCTAGGCTTTGGTGTTAGGGTTAGGGTTTGTGTTAGGGTTAGGTTTATCATTAGGGCTCAGGGGTTTCAGGTTAATGTTAGGGTTAGGGTTAGGGATAGCATTAGGGTTAGGGTTGTGGGATACGGTTAGGATTTAGGGTGCGGGTAACGGTTAGTTTTACAGTTAAGGTGAGGGTTTAGGGTAATTGTTATGATTAGGGTTATAGTCAGAGTTAGGGTTTGGTTTAGGATTAGGGTTAGGTGTAGGGTAAGAATTAGGTTTAGGTCCATGTTGAGGGTTAGACTTAGTGTTCTATTTAGGGTAAAGGTTAGGGGTAGGGTTAGGATTAGGTCTAGGGTTAGGATTAGGATTATTTTAGGGTTAGGTTCAGGGCTATTGTAAGTGTTCAGTTTAGGGTTAAAGATGGACTAGCGTTATTCTTAGAGTTAGGTTTAAGGTTAGGGTTTGGGTTAGGTCTAGGTTTAGGGTTAAGGTTATGGTTAGTGTTTGGATGAAGTTCAGGATAGGGTGAGGGTTATTTTTATGGTGAGGGCTAGGGTTTGGGTTTGTGTTCAGGTTAGTGTTAAGGATAGGTTTAGGGTTCGGTTAGGGTTAGGCGTTATGTCTAGGGTCAGCGTTAGGTTAGGTTTAGGGTTAGTGTGAAGTTTAGGTTAAGGGTGAGGGTTATGATAAGGGTTAGGATTATAGACGGTGTTAGACGTTAGGTTTAGGGTGTTAGGGTTAGGTTTATGGTTAGGGTAGATTTAAGTTTAGGTTTAATATTAGGGTTAGGGTTAGATTTGGGTTACTGTTCGTATTAGGGTTAGGGTTAGGGATAAGTTTGGGGATAGCGTTAGGTTTAGGGTTGGGGATACGGTTAAGGATTAGGGTGAGGGTTAGGGTTAGGTTTACAGTTAAGGCGAGGGTTTAGGGTAATTGTTATGGTTAGGGTTAGAGTTAGAGTTAGGCTTAGGGTTAGGGTGAAGTTTCAGTTAATAGTCAGGGTTAGGCTTAAGGTTAGAGTAGGGATAAGGTTAGTGTTTGGCTTAGGTATAGCGTTAGGGTATGGGTAGGGGTAAGGTTAGGGTTAAGGCTAGGTTTACGGTAAAGGGTAGGGCTAGCTTAGGGTTAGATTTAGAGTTAGAGTTAGTCCTAGGGTTTAGGATTATGGTTATGGTCAGGTTTAGAGTTATTGTTAGGGTTAGGGTAGAGTTAAGGTTAGGGTTAATTTAGGGTTAGAGAAAGGGTTAGGTTTAGGTCTGGGTTAGGTGTAGGATGCGGGGTAGGGTTAGGGTTAGGGGTTCATGGGAGGGTTAGTGTTAAGTTCACATTAAGCTGATGTTTTAGGGTGTTACTGTTAGGGCTAGGGTTAGCATTAGGTTTAGGGTCAGGGCTAGAGTTAGGGGATAGTTAAGGGTTAGCTTTACTTTCAGGGTTAGGGTTAGCCTTAGGTTTAGGGTGAAGTTTAGGTTAAGGATGAGGGTTAGGGTTAGGGTTAGGCATTTGGGTTAAGGTTAGGGTTAGGTTTAGGATTAGGCTTAGGGTTAGGGTTAGGTGTTTGGGTTAATGTTAGGGTCAGGTTTAGGGTTCGGCTTAGGGTTAGGGCTACAGCTGGGGTAAAGTTTAATTGAAGGGTGAGGGTTGAGCTTAGGGTTAGCGTTAGGGGTTAGGGTTAGAGCTTAGGTTAGGATTAAGTTTAGGGTTAAGGTTAGGTTTAGATTTAGGGTTAGGGTTAGTGTTAGGGTTAAGTCATGTTTAGGTTTAGGGCTAGGTGAAGGTTATAGATAGGGTTAGGTTAAGGGTTGAGGTTAGGTTTAGATGGTAAGATGAGGGTTAGTGCTAGGTTTCCATTTAAGCTGAGTGTGTAGGGTAAGTTTTAGGGTTAGGATTAGGGTTAGAGTTAGAGTTAGGGTCAGGGTTAGTTTTGAGTTTAGAGTTAGAGTTACGTTTATGGTACGGTCAGGGTTAGGGGAGATTTAGTGTGACGTTTAGTTTTAGGGTTAGGGTTACAGAGAAGTTTATGTTAAGCGAGAGGGTTGGGGTTAGGGGTTTGGGTTCAGGTCAGAGTCAGGGTTAGGGTTAGGCTTAGGGTTAGGGTTACGTGTAGTGTTAGTGTTAGTTTTGCTTAGGGTTCGGGTTTGAATGAAGTTAGGGTACGCTTAGCGTTATGCTTAGGGTGAAATTCTGGTTAAGGGTGAGGGTTCGGCTCAGGGTTAGGGTTAGAGTTAGGGTCAGTGGTTAGGGTTAGGTTTAGGGTTAAGGTTAGTTTTAGGCTAAGGATTAGAGTTAGGGTTAAGGGTTACTGTTTCAGTTAGGTTTAGGTTAAGGTTATAATTAGGGTTAAGTTTAGGGTTAGGGTAAGAGTTAGAGTTACATTTAGAGTTAAGGTGAGGGTTTTGGGTAAGTGTCACCGTTAAGGTTAGGGTTAGGGCTAGGGTTAGGGTTAGAGTTAAGGTTAAGGGTTAGGGTTAGGTTTAAGTTTATGGTAGGCTTAAAGATAGGGTTAAGGTTAGGTTAGGGTTAGGGTCAGGGTTAGAATTAGAATTAGGTTTAGGGCGAGGATTAGGGTCAGAGTTATTGTAAGGGTTAGGTTTCGGGTTACAGTTGGGCCAAGGTTAAGGTGAGGGTTAGGTTTATGGGGAGGGTTAGGGTTAAAGTCAGGGTGAGTTTTAGGTTAGGGATAGGGTGAAGTTTAAGATAGGGTGAGGGTTAGGGTTATGGCTAAGGTTTGGGCTTGTTTTCAGGTTAGTGTTAAAGTTATGTTCAGGGTTAGGGTTACGTTCAGGGGTTGTGTTCAGTTTTAGGGTTAGGGTTAGATTTAAGGTTAGGGTTAATTTAGTGTTACGTTTAGGGTTAGGGTCATGGTTGTGTTAGGCTTTGTGGTTGGGGTGAGGGTTAGTTTTAGGGTTAGGGTTGGTTAGGGTTAGGATTATCGTTATGATAAGGCGTTAGGGGTTAGAGGTGTAGTTTAGGGTTAGGGTTTGGGTGAGGGTTCCGGTTAGGCCTTGCGGTTCTGGTCATGGTTAGGTTTGGTTTAGGCTTAGGGTTAGGTTCATGATTCGGTTTCGGGTTAGTGTTAGAGTTAGGGTGAGAGTTAGTGTTAAGGTTTTTGCTAGGCTTTGGTGTTAGGGTTAGGGTTTGTGTTAGGGTTAGGTTTATCATTAGGGCTCAGGGGTTTCAGGTTAATGTTAGGGTTAGGGTTAGGGATAGCATTAGGGTTAGGGTTGTGGGATACGGTTAGGATTTAGGGTGCGGGTAACGGTTAGTTTTACAGTTAAGGTGAGGGTTTAGGGTAATTGTTATGATTAGGGTTATAGTCAGAGTTAGGGTTTGGTTTAGGATTAGGGTTAGGTGTAGGGTAAGAATTAGGTTTAGGTCCATGTTGAGGGTTAGACTTAGTGTTCTATTTAGGGTAAAGGTTAGGGGTAGGGTTAGGATTAGGTCTAGGGTTAGGATTAGGATTATTTTAGGGTTAGGTTCAGGGCTATTGTAAGTGTTCAGTTTAGGGTTAAAGATGGACTAGCGTTATTCTTAGAGTTAGGTTTAAGGTTAGGGTTTGGGTTAGGTCTAGGTTTAGGGTTAAGGTTATGGTTAGTGTTTGGATGAAGTTCAGGATAGGGTGAGGGTTATTTTTATGGTGAGGGCTAGGGTTTGGGTTTGTGTTCAGGTTAGTGTTAAGGATAGGTTTAGGTTTCGGTTAGGGTTAGGCGTTATGTCTAGGGTCAGCGTTAGGTTAGGTTTAGGGTTAGTGTGAAGTTTAGGTTAAGGGTGAGGGTTATGATAAGGGTTAGGATTATAGACGGTGTTAGACGTTAGGTTTAGGGTGTTAGGGTTAGGTTTATGGTTAGGGTAGATTTAAGTTTAGGTTTAATATTAGGGTTAGGGTTAGATTTGGGTTACTGTTCGTATTAGGGTTAGGGTTAGGGATAAGTTTGGGGATAGCGTTAGGTTTAGGGTTGGGGATACGGTTAAGGATTAGGGTGAGGGTTAGGGTTAGGTTTACAGTTAAGGCGAGGGTTTAGGGTAATTGTTATGGTTAGGGTTAGAGTTAGAGTTAGGCTTAGGGTTAGGGTGAAGTTTCAGTTAATAGTCAGGGTTAGGCTTAAGGTTAGAGTAGGGATAAGGTTAGTGTTTGGCTTAGGTATAGCGTTAGGGTATGGGTAGGGGTAAGGTTAGGGTTAAGGCTAGGTTTACGGTAAAGGGTAGGGCTAGCTTAGGGTTAGATTTAGAGTTAGAGTTAGTCCTAGGGTTTAGGATTATGGTTATGGTCAGGTTTAGAGTTATTGTTAGGGTTAGGGTAGAGTTAAGGTTAGGGTTAATTTAGGGTTAGAGAAAGGGTTAGGTTTAGGTCTGGGTTAGGTGTAGGATGCGGGGTAGGGTTAGGGTTAGGGGTTCATGGGAGGGTTAGTGTTAAGTTCACATTAAGCTGATGTTTTAGGGTGTTACTGTTAGGGCTAGGGTTAGCATTAGGTTTAGGGTCAGGGCTAGAGTTAGGGGATAGTTAAGGGTTAGCTTTACTTTCAGGGTTAGGGTTAGCCTTAGGTTTAGGGTGAAGTTTAGGTTAAGGATGAGGGTTAGGGTTAGGGTTAGGCATTTGGGTTAAGGTTAGGGTTAGGTTTAGGATTAGGCTTAGGGTTAGGGTTAGGTGTTTGGGTTAATGTTAGGGTCAGGTTTAGGGTTCGGCTTAGGGTTAGGGCTACAGCTGGGGTAAAGTTTAATTGAAGGGTGAGGGTTGAGCTTAGGGTTAGCGTTAGGGGTTAGGGTTAGAGCTTAGGTTAGGATTAAGTTTAGGGTTAAGGTTAGGTTTAGATTTAGGGTTAGGGTTAGTGTTAGGGTTAAGTCATGTTTAGGTTTAGGGCTAGGTGAAGGTTATAGATAGGGTTAGGTTAAGGGTTGAGGTTAGGTTTAGATGGTAAGATGAGGGTTAGTGCTAGGTTTCCATTTAAGCTGAGTGTGTAGGGTAAGTTTTAGGGTTAGGATTAGGGTTAGAGTTAGAGTTAGGGTCAGGGTTAGTTTTGAGTTTAGAGTTAGAGTTACGTTTATGGTACGGTCAGGGTTAGGGGAGATTTAGTGTGACGTTTAGTTTTAGGGTTAGGGTTACAGAGAAGTTTATGTTAAGCGAGAGGGTTGGGGTTAGGGGTTTGGGTTCAGGTCAGAGTCAGGGTTAGGGTTAGGCTTAGGGTTAGGGTTACGTGTAGTGTTAGTGTTAGTTTTGCTTAGGGTTCGGGTTTGAATGAAGTTAGGGTACGCTTAGCGTTATGCTTAGGGTGAAATTCTGGTTAAGGGTGAGGGTTCGGCTCAGGGTTAGGGTTAGAGTTAGGGTCAGTGGTTAGGGTTAGGTTTAGGGTTAAGGTTAGTTTTAGGCTAAGGATTAGAGTTAGGGTTAAGGGTTACTGTTTCAGTTAGGTTTAGGTTAAGGTTATAATTAGGGTTAAGTTTAGGGTTAGGGTAAGAGTTAGAGTTACATTTAGAGTTAAGGTGAGGGTTTTGGGTAAGTGTCACCGTTAAGGTTAGGGTTAGGGCTAGGGTTAGGGTTAGAGTTAAGGTTAAGGGTTAGGGTTAGGTTTAAGTTTATGGTAGGCTTAAAGATAGGGTTAAGGTTAGGTTAGGGTTAGGGTCAGGGTTAGAATTAGAATTAGGTTTAGGGCGAGGATTAGGGTCAGAGTTATTGTAAGGGTTAGGTTTCGGGTTACAGTTGGGCCAAGGTTAAGGTGAGGGTTAGGTTTATGGGGAGGGTTAGGGTTAAAGTCAGGGTGAGTTTTAGGTTAGGGATAGGGTGAAGTTTAAGATAGGGTGAGGGTTAGGGTTATGGCTAAGGTTTGGGCTTGTTTTCAGGTTAGTGTTAAAGTTATGTTCAGGGTTAGGGTTACGTTCAGGGGTTGTGTTCAGTTTTAGGGTTAGGGTTAGATTTAAGGTTAGGGTTAATTTAGTGTTACGTTTAGGGTTAGGGTCATGGTTGTGTTAGGCTTTGTGGTTGGGGTGAGGGTTAGTTTTAGGGTTAGGGTTGGTTAGGGTTAGGATTATCGTTATGATAAGGCGTTAGGGGTTAGAGGTGTAGTTTAGGGTTAGGGTTTGGGTGAGGGTTCCGGTTAGGCCTTGCGGTTCTGGTCATGGTTAGGTTTGGTTTAGGCTTAGGGTTAGGTTCATGATTCGGTTTCGGGTTAGTGTTAGAGTTAGGGTGAGAGTTAGTGTTAAGGTTTTTGCTAGGCTTTGGTGTTAGGGTTAGGGTTTGTGTTAGGGTTAGGTTTATCATTAGGGCTCAGGGGTTTCAGGTTAATGTTAGGGTTAGGGTTAGGGATAGCATTAGGGTTAGGGTTGTGGGATACGGTTAGGATTTAGGGTGCGGGTTACGGTTAGTTTTACAGTTAAGGTGAGGGTTTAGGGTAATTGTTATGATTAGGGTTATAGTCAGAGTTAGGGTTTGGTTTAGGCTTAGGGTTAGGTTCATGATTCGGTTTCGGGTTAGTGTTAGAGTTAGGGTGAGAGTTAGTGTTAAGGTTTTTGCTAGGCTTTGGTGTTAGGGTTAGGGTTTGTGTTAGGGTTAGGTTTATCATTAGGGCTCAGGGGTTTCAGGTTAATGTTAGGGTTAGGGTTAGGGATAGCATTAGGGTTAGGGTTGTGGGATACGGTTAGGATTTAGGGTGCGGGTAACGGTTAGTTTTACAGTTAAGGTGAGGGTTTAGGGTAATTGTTATGATTAGGGTTATAGTCAGAGTTAGGGTTTGGTTTAGGATTAGGGTTAGGTGTAGGGTAAGAATTAGGTTTAGGTCCATGTTGAGGGTTAGACTTAGTGTTCTATTTAGGGTAAAGGTTAGGGGTAGGGTTAGGATTAGGTCTAGGGTTAGGATTAGGATTATTTTAGGGTTAGGTTCAGGGCTATTGTAAGTGTTCAGTTTAGGGTTAAAGATGGACTAGCGTTATTCTTAGAGTTAGGTTTAAGGTTAGGGTTTGGGTTAGGTCTAGGTTTAGGGTTAAGGTTATGGTTAGTGTTTGGATGAAGTTCAGGATAGGGTGAGGGTTATTTTTATGGTGAGGGCTAGGGTTTGGGTTTGTGTTCAGGTTAGTGTTAAGGATAGGTTTAGGGTTCGGTTAGGGTTAGGCGTTATGTCTAGGGTCAGCGTTAGGTTAGGTTTAGGGTTAGTGTGAAGTTTAGGTTAAGGGTGAGGGTTATGATAAGGGTTAGGATTATAGACGGTGTTAGACGTTAGGTTTAGGGTGTTAGGGTTAGGTTTATGGTTAGGGTAGATTTAAGTTTAGGTTTAATATTAGGGTTAGGGTTAGATTTGGGTTACTGTTCGTATTAGGGTTAGGGTTAGGGATAAGTTTGGGGATAGCGTTAGGTTTAGGGTTGGGGATACGGTTAAGGATTAGGGTGAGGGTTAGGGTTAGGTTTACAGTTAAGGCGAGGGTTTAGGGTAATTGTTATGGTTAGGGTTAGAGTTAGAGTTAGGCTTAGGGTTAGGGTGAAGTTTCAGTTAATAGTCAGGGTTAGGCTTAAGGTTAGAGTAGGGATAAGGTTAGTGTTTGGCTTAGGTATAGCGTTAGGGTATGGGTAGGGGTAAGGTTAGGGTTAAGGCTAGGTTTACGGTAAAGGGTAGGGCTAGCTTAGGGTTAGATTTAGAGTTAGAGTTAGTCCTAGGGTTTAGGATTATGGTTATGGTCAGGTTTAGAGTTATTGTTAGGGTTAGGGTAGAGTTAAGGTTAGGGTTAATTTAGGGTTAGAGAAAGGGTTAGGTTTAGGTCTGGGTTAGGTGTAGGATGCGGGGTAGGGTTAGGGTTAGGGGTTCATGGGAGGGTTAGTGTTAAGTTTACATTAAGCTGATGTTTTAGGGTGTTACTGTTAGGGCTAGGGTTAGCATTAGGTTTAGGGTCAGGGCTAGAGTTAGGGCATAGTTAAGGGTTAGCTTTACTTTCAGGGTTAGGGTTAGCCTTAGGTTTAGGGTGAAGTTTAGGTTAAGGATGAGGGTTAGGGTTAGGGTTAGGCATTTGGGTTAAGGTTAGGGTTAGGTTTAGGATTAGGCTTAGGGTTAGGGTTAGGTGTTTGGGTTAATGTTAGGGTCAGGTTTAGGGTTCGGCTTAGGGTTAGGGCTACAGCTGGGGTAAAGTTTAATTGAAGGGTGAGGGTTGAGCTTAGGGTTAGCGTTAGGGGTTAGGGTTAGAGCTTAGGTTAGGATTAAGTTTAGGGTTAAGGTTAGGTTTAGATTTAGGGTTAGGGTTAGTGTTAGGGTTAAGTCATGTTTAGGTTTAGGGCTAGGTGAAGGTTATAGATAGGGTTAGGTTAAGGGTTGAGGTTAGGTTTAGATGGTAAGATGAGGGTTAGTGCTAGGTTTCCATTTAAGCTGAGTGTGTAGGGTAAGTTTTAGGGTTAGGATTAGGGTTAGAGTTAGAGTTAGGGTCAGGGTTAGTTTTGAGTTTAGAGTTAGAGTTACGTTTATGGTACGGTCAGGGTTAGGGGAGATTTAGTGTGACGTTTAGTTTTAGGGTTAGGGTTACAGAGAAGTTTATGTTAAGCGAGAGGGTTGGGGTTAGGGGTTTGGGTTCAGGTCAGAGTCAGGGTTAGGGTTAGGCTTAGGGTTAGGGTTACGTGTAGTGTTAGTGTTAGTTTTGCTTAGGGTTCGGGTTTGAATGAAGTTAGGGTACGCTTAGCGTTATGCTTAGGGTGAAATTCTGGTTAAGGGTGAGGGTTCGGCTCAGGGTTAGGGTTAGAGTTAGGGTCAGTGGTTAGGGTTAGGTTTAGGGTTAAGGTTAGTTTTAGGCTAAGGATTAGAGTTAGGGTTAAGGGTTACTGTTTCAGTTAGGTTTAGGTTAAGGTTATAATTAGGGTTAAGTTTAGGGTTAGGGTAAGAGTTAGAGTTACATTTAGAGTTAAGGTGAGGGTTTTGGGTAAGTGTCACCGTTAAGGTTAGGGTTAGGGCTAGGGTTAGGGTTAGAGTTAAGGTTAAGGGTTAGGGTTAGGTTTAAGTTTATGGTAGGCTTAAAGATAGGGTTAAGGTTAGGTTAGGGTTAGGGTCAGGGTTAGAATTAGAATTAGGTTTAGGGCGAGGATTAGGGTCAGAGTTATTGTAAGGGTTAGGTTTCGGGTTACAGTTGGGCCAAGGTTAAGGTGAGGGTTAGGTTTATGGGGAGGGTTAGGGTTAAAGTCAGGGTGAGTTTTAGGTTAGGGATAGGGTGAAGTTTAAGATAGGGTGAGGGTTAGGGTTATGGCTAAGGTTTGGGCTTGTTTTCAGGTTAGTGTTAAAGTTATGTTCAGGGTTAGGGTTACGTTCAGGGGTTGTGTTCAGTTTTAGGGTTAGGGTTAGATTTAAGGTTAGGGTTAATTTAGTGTTACGTTTAGGGTTAGGGTCATGGTTGTGTTAGGCTTTGTGGTTGGGGTGAGGGTTAGTTTTAGGGTTAGGGTTGGTTAGGGTTAGGATTATCGTTATGATAAGGCGTTAGGGGTTAGAGGTGTAGTTTAGGGTTAGGGTTTGGGTGAGGGTTCCGGTTAGGCCTTGCGGTTCTGGTCATGGTTAGGTTTGGTTTAGGCTTAGGGTTAGGTTCATGATTCGGTTTCGGGTTAGTGTTAGAGTTAGGGTGAGAGTTAGTGTTAAGGTTTTTGCTAGGCTTTGGTGTTAGGGTTAGGGTTTGTGTTAGGGTTAGGTTTATCATTAGGGCTCAGGGGTTTCAGGTTAATGTTAGGGTTAGGGTTAGGGATAGCATTAGGGTTAGGGTTGTGGGATACGGTTAGGATTTAGGGTGCGGGTTACGGTTAGTTTTACAGTTAAGGTGAGGGTTTAGGGTAATTGTTATGATTAGGGTTATAGTCAGAGTTAGGGTTTGGTTTAGGCTTAGGGTTAGGTTCATGATTCGGTTTCGGGTTAGTGTTAGAGTTAGGGTGAGAGTTAGTGTTAAGGTTTTTGCTAGGCTTTGGTGTTAGGGTTAGGGTTTGTGTTAGGGTTAGGTTTATCATTAGGGCTCAGGGGTTTCAGGTTAATGTTAGGGTTAGGGTTAGGGATAGCATTAGGGTTAGGGTTGTGGGATACGGTTAGGATTTAGGGTGCGGGTAACGGTTAGTTTTACAGTTAAGGTGAGGGTTTAGGGTAATTGTTATGATTAGGGTTATAGTCAGAGTTAGGGTTTGGTTTAGGATTAGGGTTAGGTGTAGGGTAAGAATTAGGTTTAGGTCCATGTTGAGGGTTAGACTTAGTGTTCTATTTAGGGTAAAGGTTAGGGGTAGGGTTAGGATTAGGTCTAGGGTTAGGATTAGGATTATTTTAGGGTTAGGTTCAGGGCTATTGTAAGTGTTCAGTTTAGGGTTAAAGATGGACTAGCGTTATTCTTAGAGTTAGGTTTAAGGTTAGGGTTTGGGTTAGGTCTAGGTTTAGGGTTAAGGTTATGGTTAGTGTTTGGATGAAGTTCAGGATAGGGTGAGGGTTATTTTTATGGTGAGGGCTAGGGTTTGGGTTTGTTTTCAGGTTAGTGTTAAGGATAGGTTTAGGTTTCGGTTAGGGTTAGGCGTTATGTCTAGGGTCAGCGTTAGGTTAGGTTTAGGGTTAGTGTGAAGTTTAGGTTAAGGGTGAGGGTTATGATAAGGGTTAGGATTATAGACGGTGTTAGACGTTAGGTTTAGGGTGTTAGGGTTAGGTTTATGGTTAGGGTAGATTTAAGTTTAGGTTTAATATTAGGGTTAGGGTTAGATTTGGGTTACTGTTCGTATTAGGGTTAGGGTTAGGGATAAGTTTGGGGATAGCGTTAGGTTTAGGGTTGGGGATACGGTTAAGGATTAGGGTGAGGGTTAGGGTTAGGTTTACAGTTAAGGCGAGGGTTTAGGGTAATTGTTATGGTTAGGGTTAGAGTTAGAGTTAGGCTTAGGGTTAGGGTGAAGTTTCAGTTAATAGTCAGGGTTAGGCTTAAGGTTAGAGTAGGGATAAGGTTAGTGTTTGGCTTAGGTATAGCGTTAGGGTATGGGTAGGGGTAAGGTTAGGGTTAAGGCTAGGTTTACGGTAAAGGGTAGGGCTAGCTTAGGGTTAGATTTAGAGTTAGAGTTAGTCCTAGGGTTTAGGATTATGGTTATGGTCAGGTTTAGAGTTATTGTTAGGGTTAGGGTAGAGTTAAGGTTAGGGTTAATTTAGGGTTAGAGAAAGGGTTAGGTTTAGGTCTGGGTTAGGTGTAGGATGCGGGGTAGGGTTAGGGTTAGGGGTTCATGGGAGGGTTAGTGTTAAGTTCACATTAAGCTGATGTTTTAGGGTGTTACTGTTAGGGCTAGGGTTAGCATTAGGTTTAGGGTCAGGGCTAGAGTTAGGGGATAGTTAAGGGTTAGCTTTACTTTCAGGGTTAGGGTTAGCCTTAGGTTTAGGGTGAAGTTTAGGTTAAGGATGAGGGTTAGGGTTAGGGTTAGGCATTTGGGTTAAGGTTAGGGTTAGGTTTAGGATTAGGCTTAGGGTTAGGGTTAGGTGTTTGGGTTAATGTTAGGGTCAGGTTTAGGGTTCGGCTTAGGGTTAGGGCTACAGCTGGGGTAAAGTTTAATTGAAGGGTGAGGGTTGAGCTTAGGGTTAGCGTTAGGGGTTAGGGTTAGAGCTTAGGTTAGGATTAAGTTTAGGGTTAAGGTTAGGTTTAGATTTAGGGTTAGGGTTAGTGTTAGGGTTAAGTCATGTTTAGGTTTAGGGCTAGGTGAAGGTTATAGATAGGGTTAGGTTAAGGGTTGAGGTTAGGTTTAGATGGTAAGATGAGGGTTAGTGCTAGGTTTCCATTTAAGCTGAGTGTGTAGGGTAAGTTTTAGGGTTAGGATTAGGGTTAGAGTTAGAGTTAGGGTCAGGGTTAGTTTTGAGTTTAGAGTTAGAGTTACGTTTATGGTACGGTCAGGGTTAGGGGAGATTTAGTGTGACGTTTAGTTTTAGGGTTAGGGTTACAGAGAAGTTTATGTTAAGCGAGAGGGTTGGGGTTAGGGGTTTGGGTTCAGGTCAGAGTCAGGGTTAGGGTTAGGCTTAGGGTTAGGGTTACGTGTAGTGTTAGTGTTAGTTTTGCTTAGGGTTCGGGTTTGAATGAAGTTAGGGTACGCTTAGCGTTATGCTTAGGGTGAAATTCTGGTTAAGGGTGAGGGTTCGGCTCAGGGTTAGGGTTAGAGTTAGGGTCAGTGGTTAGGGTTAGGTTTAGGGTTAAGGTTAGTTTTAGGCTAAGGATTAGAGTTAGGGTTAAGGGTTACTGTTTCAGTTAGGTTTAGGTTAAGGTTATAATTAGGGTTAAGTTTAGGGTTAGGGTAAGAGTTAGAGTTACATTTAGAGTTAAGGTGAGGGTTTTGGGTAAGTGTCACCGTTAAGGTTAGGGTTAGGGCTAGGGTTAGGGTTAGAGTTAAGGTTAAGGGTTAGGGTTAGGTTTAAGTTTATGGTAGGCTTAAAGATAGGGTTAAGGTTAGGTTAGGGTTAGGGTCAGGGTTAGAATTAGAATTAGGTTTAGGGCGAGGATTAGGGTCAGAGTTATTGTAAGGGTTAGGTTTCGGGTTACAGTTGGGCCAAGGTTAAGGTGAGGGTTAGGTTTATGGGGAGGGTTAGGGTTAAAGTCAGGGTGAGTTTTAGGTTAGGGATAGGGTGAAGTTTAAGATAGGGTGAGGGTTAGGGTTATGGCTAAGGTTTGGGCTTGTTTTCAGGTTAGTGTTAAAGTTATGTTCAGGGTTAGGGTTACGTTCAGGGGTTGTGTTCAGTTTTAGGGTTAGGGTTAGATTTAAGGTTAGGGTTAATTTAGTGTTACGTTTAGGGTTAGGGTCATGGTTGTGTTAGGCTTTGTGGTTGGGGTGAGGGTTAGTTTTAGGGTTAGGGTTGGTTAAGGTTAGGATTATCGTTATGATAAGGCGTTAGGGGTTAGAGGTGTAGTTTAGGGTTAGGGTTTGGGTGAGGGTTCCGGTTAGGCCTTGCGGTTCTGGTCATGGTTAGGTTTGGTTTAGGCTTAGGGTTAGGTTCATGATTCGGTTTCGGGTTAGTGTTAGAGTTAGGGTGAGAGTTAGTGTTAAGGTTTTTGCTAGGCTTTGGTGTTAGGGTTAGGGTTTGTGTTAGGGTTAGGTTTATCATTAGGGCTCAGGGGTTTCAGGTTAATGTTAGGGTTAGGGTTAGGGATAGCATTAGGGTTAGGGTTGTGGGATACGGTTAGGATTTAGGGTGCGGGTTACGGTTAGTTTTACAGTTAAGGTGAGGGTTTAGGGTAATTGTTATGATTAGGGTTATAGTCAGAGTTAGGGTTTGGTTTAGGCTTAGGGTTAGGTTCATGATTCGGTTTCGGGTTAGTGTTAGAGTTAGGGTGAGAGTTAGTGTTAAGGTTTTTGCTAGGCTTTGGTGTTAGGGTTAGGGTTTGTGTTAGGGTTAGGTTTATCATTAGGGCTCAGGGGTTTCAGGTTAATGTTAGGGTTAGGGTTAGGGATAGCATTAGGGTTAGGGTTGTGGGATACGGTTAGGATTTAGGGTGCGGGTAACGGTTAGTTTTACAGTTAAGGTGAGGGTTTAGGGTAATTGTTATGATTAGGGTTATAGTCAGAGTTAGGGTTTGGTTTAGGATTAGGGTTAGGTGTAGGGTAAGAATTAAGTTTAGGTCCATGTTGAGGGTTAGACTTAGTGTTCTATTTAGGGTAAAGGTTAGGGGTAGGGTTAGGATTAGGTCTAGGGTTAGGATTAGGATTATTTTAGGGTTAGGTTCAGGGCTATTGTAAGTGTTCAGTTTAGGGTTAAAGATGGACTAGCGTTATTCTTAGAGTTAGGTTTAAGGTTAGGGTTTGGGTTAGGTCTAGGTTTAGGGTTAAGGTTATGGTTAGTGTTTGGATGAAGTTCAGGATAGGGTGAGGGTTATTTTTATGGTGAGGGCTAGGGTTTGGGTTTGTGTTCAGGTTAGTGTTAAGGATAGGTTTAGGGTTCGGTTAGGGTTAGGCGTTATGTCTAGGGTCAGCGTTAGGTTAGGTTTAGGGTTAGTGTGAAGTTTAGGTTAAGGGTGAGGGTTATGATAAGGGTTAGGATTATAGACGGTGTTAGACGTTAGGTTTAGGGTGTTAGGGTTAGGTTTATGGTTAGGGTAGATTTAAGTTTAGGTTTAATATTAGGGTTAGGGTTAGATTTGGGTTACTGTTCGTATTAGGGTTAGGGTTAGGGATAAGTTTGGGGATAGCGTTAGGTTTAGGGTTGGGGATACGGTTAAGGATTAGGGTGAGGGTTAGGGTTAGGTTTACAGTTAAGGCGAGGGTTTAGGGTAATTGTTATGGTTAGGGTTAGAGTTAGAGTTAGGCTTAGGGTTAGGGTGAAGTTTCAGTTAATAGTCAGGGTTAGGCTTAAGGTTAGAGTAGGGATAAGGTTAGTGTTTGGCTTAGGTATAGCGTTAGGGTATGGGTAGGGGTAAGGTTAGGGTTAAGGCTAGGTTTACGGTAAAGGGTAGGGCTAGCTTAGGGTTAGATTTAGAGTTAGAGTTAGTCCTAGGGTTTAGGATTATGGTTATGGTCAGGTTTAGAGTTATTGTTAGGGTTAGGGTAGAGTTAAGGTTAGGGTTAATTTAGGGTTAGAGAAAGGGTTAGGTTTAGGTCTGGGTTAGGTGTAGGATGCGGGGTAGGGTTAGGGTTAGGGGTTCATGGGAGGGTTAGTGTTAAGTTCACATTAAGCTGATGTTTTAGGGTGTTACTGTTAGGGCTAGGGTTAGCATTAGGTTTAGGGTCAGGGCTAGAGTTAGGGGATAGTTAAGGGTTAGCTTTACTTTCAGGGTTAGGGTTAGCCTTAGGTTTAGGGTGAAGTTTAGGTTAAGGATGAGGGTTAGGGTTAGGGTTAGGCATTTGGGTTAAGGTTAGGGTTAGGTTTAGGATTAGGCTTAGGGTTAGGGTTAGGTGTTTGGGTTAATGTTAGGGTCAGGTTTAGGGTTCGGCTTAGGGTTAGGGCTACAGCTGGGGTAAAGTTTAATTGAAGGGTGAGGGTTGAGCTTAGGGTTAGCGTTAGGGGTTAGGGTTAGAGCTTAGGTTAGGATTAAGTTTAGGGTTAAGGTTAGGTTTAGATTTAGGGTTAGGGTTAGTGTTAGGGTTAAGTCATGTTTAGGTTTAGGGCTAGGTGAAGGTTATAGATAGGGTTAGGTTAAGGGTTGAGGTTAGGTTTAGATGGTAAGATGAGGGTTAGTGCTAGGTTTCCATTTAAGCTGAGTGTGTAGGGTAAGTTTTAGGGTTAGGATTAGGGTTAGAGTTAGAGTTAGGGTCAGGGTTAGTTTTGAGTTTAGAGTTAGAGTTACGTTTATGGTACGGTCAGGGTTAGGGGAGATTTAGTGTGACGTTTAGTTTTAGGGTTAGGGTTACAGAGAAGTTTATGTTAAGCGAGAGGGTTGGGGTTAGGGGTTTGGGTTCAGGTCAGAGTCAGGGTTAGGGTTAGGCTTAGGGTTAGGGTTACGTGTAGTGTTAGTGTTAGTTTTGCTTAGGGTTCGGGTTTGAATGAAGTTAGGGTACGCTTAGCGTTATGCTTAGGGTGAAATTCTGGTTAAGGGTGAGGGTTCGGCTCAGGGTTAGGGTTAGAGTTAGGGTCAGTGGTTAGGGTTAGGTTTAGGGTTAAGGTTAGTTTTAGGCTAAGGATTAGAGTTAGGGTTAAGGGTTACTGTTTCAGTTAGGTTTAGGTTAAGGTTATAATTAGGGTTAAGTTTAGGGTTAGGGTAAGAGTTAGAGTTACATTTAGAGTTAAGGTGAGGGTTTTGGGTAAGTGTCACCGTTAAGGTTAGGGTTAGGGCTAGGGTTAGGGTTAGAGTTAAGGTTAAGGGTTAGGGTTAGGTTTAAGTTTATGGTAGGCTTAAAGATAGGGTTAAGGTTAGGTTAGGGTTAGGGTCAGGGTTAGAATTAGAATTAGGTTTAGGGCGAGGATTAGGGTCAGAGTTATTGTAAGGGTTAGGTTTCGGGTTACAGTTGGGCCAAGGTTAAGGTGAGGGTTAGGTTTATGGGGAGGGTTAGGGTTAAAGTCAGGGTGAGTTTTAGGTTAGGGATAGGGTGAAGTTTAAGATAGGGTGAGGGTTAGGGTTATGGCTAAGGTTTGGGCTTGTTTTCAGGTTAGTGTTAAAGTTATGTTCAGGGTTAGGGTTACGTTCAGGGGTTGTGTTCAGTTTTAGGGTTAGGGTTAGATTTAAGGTTAGGGTTAATTTAGTGTTACGTTTAGGGTTAGGGTCATGGTTGTGTTAGGCTTTGTGGTTGGGGTGAGGGTTAGTTTTAGGGTTAGGGTTGGTTAGGGTTAGGATTATCGTTATGATAAGGCGTTAGGGGTTAGAGGTGTAGTTTAGGGTTAGGGTTTGGGTGAGGGTTCCGGTTAGGCCTTGCGGTTCTGGTCATGGTTAGGTTTGGTTTAGGCTTAGGGTTAGGTTCATGATTCGGTTTCGGGTTAGTGTTAGAGTTAGGGTGAGAGTTAGTGTTAAGGTTTTTGCTAGGCTTTGGTGTTAGGGTTAGGGTTTGTGTTAGGGTTAGGTTTATCATTAGGGCTCAGGGGTTTCAGGTTAATGTTAGGGTTAGGGTTAGGGATAGCATTAGGGTTAGGGTTGTGGGATACGGTTAGGATTTAGGGTGCGGGTTACGGTTAGTTTTACAGTTAAGGTGAGGGTTTAGGGTAATTGTTATGATTAGGGTTATAGTCAGAGTTAGGGTTTGGTTTAGGCTTAGGGTTAGGTTCATGATTCGGTTTCGGGTTAGTGTTAGAGTTAGGGTGAGAGTTAGTGTTAAGGTTTTTGCTAGGCTTTGGTGTTAGGGTTAGGGTTTGTGTTAGGGTTAGGTTTATCATTAGGGCTCAGGGGTTTCAGGTTAATGTTAGGGTTAGGGTTAGGGATAGCATTAGGGTTAGGGTTGTGGGATACGGTTAGGATTTAGGGTGCGGGTTACGGTTAGTTTTACAGTTAAGGTGAGGGTTTAGGGTAATTGTTATGATTAGGGTTATAGTTTAGGATTAGGGTTAGGTGTAGGGTAAGAATTAGGTTTAGGTCCATGTTGAGGGTTAGACTTAGTGTTCTATTTAGGGTAAAGGTTAGGGGTAGGGTTAGGATTAGGTCTAGGGTTAGGATTAGGATTATTTTAGGGTTAGGTTCAGGGCTATTGTAAGTGTTCAGTTTAGGGTTAAAGATGGACTAGCGTTATTCTTAGAGTTAGGTTTAAGGTTAGGGTTTGGGTTAGGTCTAGGTTTAGGGTTAAGGTTATGGTTAGTGTTTGGATGAAGTTCAGGATAGGGTGAGGGTTATTTTTATGGTGAGGGCTAGGGTTTGGGTTTGTGTTCAGGTTAGTGTTAAGGATAGGTTTAGGGTTCGGTTAGGGTTAGGCGTTATGTCTAGGGTCAGCGTTAGGTTAGGTTTAGGGTTAGTGTGAAGTTTAGGTTAAGGGTGAGGGTTATGATAAGGGTTAGGATTATAGACGGTGTTAGACGTTAGGTTTAGGGTGTTAGGGTTAGGTTTATGGTTAGGGTAGATTTAAGTTTAGGTTTAATATTAGGGTTAGGGTTAGATTTGGGTTACTGTTCGTATTAGGGTTAGGGTTAGGGATAAGTTTGGGGATAGCGTTAGGTTTAGGGTTGGGGATACGGTTAAGGATTAGGGTGAGGGTTAGGGTTAGGTTTACAGTTAAGGCGAGGGTTTAGGGTAATTGTTATGGTTAGGGTTAGAGTTAGAGTTAGGCTTAGGGTTAGGGTGAAGTTTCAGTTAATAGTCAGGGTTAGGCTTAAGGTTAGAGTAGGGATAAGGTTAGTGTTTGGCTTAGGTATAGCGTTAGGGTATGGGTAGGGGTAAGGTTAGGGTTAAGGCTAGGTTTACGGTAAAGGGTAGGGCTAGCTTAGGGTTAGATTTAGAGTTAGAGTTAGTCCTAGGGTTTAGGATTATGGTTATGGTCAGGTTTAGAGTTATTGTTAGGGTTAGGGTAGAGTTAAGGTTAGGGTTAATTTAGGGTTAGAGAAAGGGTTAGGTTTAGGTCTGGGTTAGGTGTAGGATGCGGGGTAGGGTTAGGGTTAGGGGTTCATGGGAGGGTTAGTGTTAAGTTCACATTAAGCTGATGTTTTAGGGTGTTACTGTTAGGGCTAGGGTTAGCATTAGGTTTAGGGTCAGGGCTAGAGTTAGGGGATAGTTAAGGGTTAGCTTTACTTTCAGGGTTAGGGTTAGCCTTAGGTTTAGGGTGAAGTTTAGGTTAAGGATGAGGGTTAGGGTTAGGGTTAGGCATTTGGGTTAAGGTTAGGGTTAGGTTTAGGATTAGGCTTAGGGTTAGGGTTAGGTGTTTGGGTTAATGTTAGGGTCAGGTTTAGGGTTCGGCTTAGGGTTAGGGCTACAGCTGGGGTAAAGTTTAATTGAAGGGTGAGGGTTGAGCTTAGGGTTAGCGTTAGGGGTTAGGGTTAGAGCTTAGGTTAGGATTAAGTTTAGGGTTAAGGTTAGGTTTAGATTTAGGGTTAGGGTTAGTGTTAGGGTTAAGTCATGTTTAGGTTTAGGGCTAGGTGAAGGTTATAGATAGGGTTAGGTTAAGGGTTGAGGTTAGGTTTAGATGGTAAGATGAGGGTTAGTGCTAGGTTTCCATTTAAGCTGAGTGTGTAGGGTAAGTTTTAGGGTTAGGATTAGGGTTAGAGTTAGAGTTAGGGTCAGGGTTAGTTTTGAGTTTAGAGTTAGAGTTACGTTTATGGTACGGTCAGGGTTAGGGGAGATTTAGTGTGACGTTTAGTTTTAGGGTTAGGGTTACAGAGAAGTTTATGTTAAGCGAGAGGGTTGGGGTTAGGGGTTTGGGTTCAGGTCAGAGTCAGGGTTAGGGTTAGGCTTAGGGTTAGGGTTACGTGTAGTGTTAGTGTTAGTTTTGCTTAGGGTTCGGGTTTGAATGAAGTTAGGGTACGCTTAGCGTTATGCTTAGGGTGAAATTCTGGTTAAGGGTGAGGGTTCGGCTCAGGGTTAGGGTTAGAGTTAGGGTCAGTGGTTAGGGTTAGGTTTAGGGTTAAGGTTAGTTTTAGGCTAAGGATTAGAGTTAGGGTTAAGGGTTACTGTTTCAGTTAGGTTTAGGTTAAGGTTATAATTAGGGTTAAGTTTAGGGTTAGGGTAAGAGTTAGAGTTACATTTAGAGTTAAGGTGAGGGTTTTGGGTAAGTGTCACCGTTAAGGTTAGGGTTAGGGCTAGGGTTAGGGTTAGAGTTAAGGTTAAGGGTTAGGGTTAGGTTTAAGTTTATGGTAGGCTTAAAGATAGGGTTAAGGTTAGGTTAGGGTTAGGGTCAGGGTTAGAATTAGAATTAGGTTTAGGGCGAGGATTAGGGTCAGAGTTATTGTAAGGGTTAGGTTTCGGGTTACAGTTGGGCCAAGGTTAAGGTGAGGGTTAGGTTTATGGGGAGGGTTAGGGTTAAAGTCAGGGTGAGTTTTAGGTTAGGGATAGGGTGAAGTTTAAGATAGGGTGAGGGTTAGGGTTATGGCTAAGGTTTGGGCTTGTTTTCAGGTTAGTGTTAAAGTTATGTTCAGGGTTAGGGTTACGTTCAGGGGTTGTGTTCAGTTTTAGGGTTAGGGTTAGATTTAAGGTTAGGGTTAATTTAGTGTTACGTTTAGGGTTAGGGTCATGGTTGTGTTAGGCTTTGTGGTTGGGGTGAGGGTTAGTTTTAGGGTTAGGGTTGGTTAGGGTTAGGATTATCGTTATGATAAGGCGTTAGGGGTTAGAGGTGTAGTTTAGGGTTAGGGTTTGGGTGAGGGTTCCGGTTAGGCCTTGCGGTTCTGGTCATGGTTAGGTTTGGTTTAGGCTTAGGGTTAGGTTCATGATTCGGTTTCGGGTTAGTGTTAGAGTTAGGGTGAGAGTTAGTGTTAAGGTTTTTGCTAGGCTTTGGTGTTAGGGTTAGGGTTTGTGTTAGGGTTAGGTTTATCATTAGGGCTCAGGGGTTTCAGGTTAATGTTAGGGTTAGGGTTAGGGATAGCATTAGGGTTAGGGTTGTGGGATACGGTTAGGATTTAGGGTGCGGGTTACGGTTAGTTTTACAGTTAAGGTGAGGGTTTAGGGTAATTGTTATGATTAGGGTTATAGTCAGAGTTAGGGTTTGGTTTAGGATTAGGGTTAGGTGTAGGGTAAGAATTAGGTTTAGGTCCATGTTGTGGGTTAGACTTAGTGTTCTATTTAGGGTAAAGTTTAGGGGTAGGGTTAGGATTAGGTCTAGGGTTAGGATTAGGATTATTTTAGGGTTAGGTTCAGGGCTATTGTAAGTGTTCGGTTTAGGGTTACAGATGGACTAGTGTTATTCTTAGAGTTAGGTTTAAGGTTAGGGTTTGGGTTAGGTCTAGGTTTAAGGTTATGTTTAGTGTTTGGATGAAGTTCAGGATAGGGTGAGGGTTATTTTTATGGTGAGGGCTAGGGTTTGGGTTTGTGTTCAGGTTAGTGTTAAGGATAGGTTTAGGGTTCGGTTAGGGTTAGGCGTTATGTCTAGGGTCAGCGTTAGGTTAGGTTTAGGGTTAGTGTGAAGTTTAGGTTAAGGGTGAGGGTTATGGTAAGGGTTAGGATTATAGACGGTGTTAGACGTTAGGTTTAGGGTGTTAGGGTTAGGTTTATGGTTAGGGTAGATTTAAGTTTAGGTTTAATATTAGGGTTAGGGTTAGATTTGGGTTACTGTTCGTATTAGGGTTAGGGTTAGGGATAAGTTTGGGGATAGCGTTAGGTTTAGGGTTGGGGATACGGTTAAGGATTAGGGTGAGGGTTAGGGTTAGGTTTACAGTTAAGGCGAGGGTTTAGGGTAATTGTTATGGTTAGGGTTAGAGTTAGAGTTAGGCTTAGGGTTAGGGTGAAGTTTCAGTTAATAGTCAGGGTTAGGCTTAAGGTTAGAGTAGGGTTAAGGTTAGTGTTTGGCTTAGGTATAGCGTTAGCGTATGGGTAGGGGTAAGGTTAGGGTTAAGGCTAGGTTTACGGTAAAGGGTAGGGCTAGCTTAGGGTTAGATTTAGAGTTAGAGTTAGTCCTAGGGTTTAGGATTATGGTTATGGTCAGGTTTAGAGTTATTGTTAGGGTTAGGGTAGAGTTAAGGTTAGGGTTAATTTAGGGTTAGAGAAAGGGTTAGGTTTAGGTCTGGGTTAGGTGTAGGATGCGGGGTAGGGTTAGGGTTAGGGGTTCATGGGAGGGTTAGTGTTAAGTTCACATTAAGCTGATGTTTTAGGGTGTTACTGTTAGGGCTAGGGTTAGCATTAGGTTTAGGGTCAGGGCTAGAGTTAGGGGATAGTTAAGGGTTAGCTTTACTTTCAGGGTTAGGGTTAGCCTTAGGTTTAGGGTGAAGTTTAGGTTAAGGATGAGGGTTAGGGTTAGGGTTAGGCATTTGGGTTAAGGTTAGGGTTAGGTTTAGGATTAGGTTTAGGGTTAGGGTTAGGTGTTTGGGTTAATGTTAGGGTCAGGTTTAGGGTTCGGCTTAGGGTTAGGGCTACAGCTGGGGTAAAGTTTAATTGAAGGGTGAGGGTTGAGCTTAGGGTTAGCGTTAGGGGTTAGGGTTAGAGCTTAGGTTAGGATTAAGTTTAGGGTTAAGGTTAGGTTTAGATTTAGGGTTAGGGTTAGTGTTAGGGTTAAGTCATGTTTAGGTTTAGGGCTAGGTGAAGGTTATAGATAGGGTTAGGTTAAGGGTTGAGGTTAGGTTTAGATGGTAAGATGAGGGTTAGTGCTAGGTTTCCATTTAAGCTGAGTGTGTAGGGTAAGTTTTAGGGTTAGGATTAGGGTTAGAGTTAGAGTTAGGGTCAGGGTTAGTTTTGAGTTTAGAGTTAGAGTTACGTTTATGGTACGGTCAGGGTTAGGGGAGATTTAGTGTGACGTTTAGTTTTAGGGTTAGGGTTACAGAGAAGTTTATGTTAAGCGAGAGGGTTGGGGTTAGGGGTTTGGGTTCAGGTCAGAGTCAGGGTTAGGGTTAGGCTTAGGGTTAGGGTTACGTGTAGTGTTAGTGTTAGTTTTGCTTAGGGTTCGGGTTTGAATGAAGTTAGGGTACGCTTAGCGTTATGCTTAGGGTGAAATTCTGGTTAAGGGTGAGGGTTCGGCTCAGGGTTAGGGTTAGAGTTAGGGTCAGTGGTTAGGGTTAGGTTTAGGGTTAAGGTTAGTTTTAGGCTAAGGATTAGAGTTAGGGTTAAGGGTTACTGTTTCAGTTAGGTTTAGGTTAAGGTTATAATTAGGGTTAAGTTTAGGGTTAGGGTAAGAGTTAGAGTTACATTTAGAGTTAAGGTGAGGGTTTTGGGTAAGTGTCACCGTTAAGGTTAGGGTTAGGGCTAGGGTTAGGGTTAGAGTTAAGGTTAAGGGTTAGGGTTAGGTTTAAGTTTATGGTAGGCTTAAAGATAGGGTTAAGGTTAGGTTAGGGTTAGGGTCAGGGTTAGAATTAGAATTAGGTTTAGGGCGAGGATTAGGGTCAGAGTTATTGTAAGGGTTAGGTTTCGGGTTACAGTTGGGCCAAGGTTAAGGTGAGGGTTAGGTTTATGGGGAGGGTTAGGGTTAAAGTCAGGGTGAGTTTTAGGTTAGGGATAGGGTGAAGTTTAAGATAGGGTGAGGGTTAGGGTTATGGCTAAGGTTTGGGCTTGTTTTCAGGTTAGTGTTAAAGTTATGTTCAGGGTTAGGGTTACGTTCAGGGGCTGTGTTCAGTTTTAGGGTTAGGGTTAGATTTAAGGTTAGGGTTAATTTAGTGTTACGTTTAGGGTTAGGGTCATGGTTGTGTTAGGCTTTGTGGTTGGGGTGAGGGTTAGTTTTAGGGTTAGGGTTGGTTAGGGTTAGGATTATCGTTATGATAAGGCGTTAGGGGTTAGAGGTGTAGTTTAGGGTTAGGGTTTGGGTGAGGGTTCCGGTTAGGCCTTGCGGTTCTGGTCATGGTTAGGTTTGGTTTAGGCTTAGGGTTAGGTTCATGATTCGGTTTCGGGTTAGTGTTAGAGTTAGGGTGAGAGTTAGTGTTAAGGTTTTTGCTAGGCTTTGGTGTTAGGGTTAGGGTTTGTGTTAGGGTTAGGTTTATCATTAGGGCTCAGGGGTTTCAGGTTAATGTTAGGGTTAGGGTTAGGGATAGCATTAGGGTTAGGGTTGTGGGATACGGTTAGGATTTAGGGTGCGGGTTACGGTTAGTTTTACAGTTAAGGTGAGGGTTTAGGGTAATTGTTATGATTAGGGTTATAGTCAGAGTTAGGGTTTGGTTTAGGCTTAGGGTTAGGTTCATGATTCGGTTTCGGGTTAGTGTTAGAGTTAGGGTGAGAGTTAGTGTTAAGGTTTTTGCTAGGCTTTGGTGTTAGGGTTAGGGTTTGTGTTAGGGTTAGGTTTATCATTAGGGCTCAGGGGTTTCAGGTTAATGTTAGGGTTAGGGTTAGGGATAGCATTAGGGTTAGGGTTGTGGGATACGGTTAGGATTTAGGGTGCGGGTTACGGTTAGTTTTACAGTTAAGGTGAGGGTTTAGGGTAATTGTTATGATTAGGGTTATAGTCAGAGTTAGGGTTTGGTTTAGGATTAGGGTTAGGTGTAGGGTAAGAATTAGGTTTAGGTCCATGTTGTGGGTTAGACTTAGTGTTCTATTTAGGGTAAAGGTTAGGGGTAGGGTTAGGATTAGGTCTAGGGTTAGGATTAGGATTATTTTAGGGTTAGGTTCAGGGCTATTGTAAGTGTTCGGTTTAGGGTTACAGATGGACTAGTGTTATTCTTAGAGTTAGGTTTAAGGTTAGGGTTTGGGTTAGGTCTAGGTTTAAGGTTATGTTTAGTGTTTGGATGAAGTTCAGGATAGGGTGAGGGTTATTTTTATGGTGAGGGCTAGGGTTTGGGTTTGTGTTCAGGTTAGTGTTAAGGATAGGTTTAGGGTTCGGTTAGGGTTAGGCGTTATGTCTAGGGTCAGCGTTAGGTTAGGTTTAGGGTTAGTGTGAAGTTTAGGTTAAGGGTGAGGGTTATGGTAAGGGTTAGGATTATAGACGGTGTTAGACGTTAGGTTTAGGGTGTTAGGGTTAGGTTTATGGTTAGGGTAGATTTAAGTTTAGGTTTAATATTAGGGTTAGGGTTAGATTTGGGTTACTGTTCGTATTAGGGTTAGGGTTAGGGATAAGTTTGGGGATAGCGTTAGGTTTAGGGTTGGGGATACGGTTAAGGATTAGGGTGAGGGTTAGGGTTAGGTTTACAGTTAAGGCGAGGGTTTAGGGTAATTGTTATGGTTAGGGTTAGAGTTAGAGTTAGGCTTAGGGTTAGGGTGAAGTTTCAGTTAATAGTCAGGGTTAGGCTTAAGGTTAGAGTAGGGTTAAGGTTAGTGTTTGGCTTAGGTATAGCGTTAGCGTATGGGTAGGGGTAAGGTTAGGGTTAAGGCTAGGTTTACGGTAAAGGGTAGGGCTAGCTTAGGGTTAGATTTAGAGTTAGAGTTAGTGCTAGGGTTTAGGATTATGGTTATGGTCAGGTTTAGAGTTATTGTTAGGGTTAGGGTAGAGTTAAGGTTAGGGTTAATTTAGGGTTAGAGAAAGGGTTAGGTTTAGGTCTGGGTTAGGTGTAGGATGCGGGGTAGGGTTAGGGTTAGGGGTTCATGGGAGGGTTAGTGTTAAGTTTACATTAAGCTGATGTTTTAGGGTGTTACTGTTAGGGCTAGGGTTAGCATTAGGTTTAGGGTCAGGGCTAGAATTAGGGGATAGTTAAGGGTTAGCTTTACTTTCAGGGTTAGGGTTAGCCTTAGGTTTAGGGTGAAGTTTAGGTTAAGGATGAGGGTTAGGGTTAGGGTTAGGCATTTGGGTTAAGGTTAGGGTTAGGTTTAGGATTAGGTTTAGGGTTAGGGTTAGGTGTTTGGGTTAATGTTAGGGTCAGGTTTAGGGTTCGGCTTAGGGTTAGGGCTACAGCTGGGGTAAAGTTTAATTGAAGGGTGAGGGTTGAGCTTAGGGTTAGCGTTAGGGGTTAGGGTTAGAGCTTAGGTTAGGATTAAGTTTAGGGTTAAGGTTAGGTTTAGATTTAGGGTTAGGGTTAGTGTTAGGGTTAAGTCATGTTTAGGTTTAGGGCTAGGTGAAGGTTATAGATAGGGTTAGGTTAAGGGTTGAGGTTAGGTTTAGATGGTAAGATGAGGGTTAGTGCTAGGTTTCCATTTAAGCTGAGTGTGTAGGGTAAGTTTTAGGGTTAGGATTAGGGTTAGAGTTAGAGGTAGGGTCAGGGTTAGTTTTGAGTTTAGAGTTAGAGTTACGTTTATGGTACGGTCAGGGTTAGGGGAGATTTAGTGTGACGTTTAGTTTTAGGGTTAGCGTTACAGAGAAGTTTATGTTAAGCGAGAGGGTTGGGGTTAGGGGTTTGGGTTCAGGTCAGAGTCAGGGTTAGGGTTAGGCTTAGGGTTAGGGTTACGTGTAGTGTTAGTGTTAGTTTTGCTTAGGGTTCGGGTTTGAATGAAGTTAGGGTACGCTTAGCGTTATGCTTAGGGTGAAATTCTGGTTAAGGGTGAGGGTTCGGCTCAGGGTTAGGGTTAGAGTTAGGGTCAGTGGTTAGGGTTAGGTTTAGGGTTAAGGTTAGTTTTAGGCTAAGGATTAGAGTTAGGGTTAAGGGTTACTGTTTCAGTTAGGTTTAGTTTAAGGTTATAATTAGGGTTAAGTTTAGGGTTAGGGTAAGAGTTAGAGTTACATTTAGAGTTAAGGTGAGGGTTTTGGGTAAGTGTCACCGTTAAGGTTAGGGTTAGGGCTAGGGTTAGGGTTAGAGTTAAGGTTAAGGGTTAGGGTTAGGTTTAAGTTTATGGTAGGCTTAAAGATAGGGTTAAGGTTAGGTTAGGGTTAGGGTCAGGGTTAGAATTAGAATTAGGTTTAGGGCGAGGATTAGGGTCAGAGTTATTGTAAGGGTTAGGTTTCGGGTTACAGTTGGGCCAAGGTTAAGGTGAGGGTTAGGTTTATGGGGAGGGTTAGGGTTAAAGTCAGGGTGAGTTTTAGGTTAGGGATAGGGTGAAGTTTAAGATAGGGTGAGGGTTAGGGTTATGGCTAAGGTTTGGGCTTGTTTTCAGGTTAGTGTTAAAGTTATGTTCAGGGTTAGGGTTACGTTCAGGGGTTGTGTTCAGTTTTAGGGTTAGGGTTAGATTTAAGGTTAGGGTTAATTTAGTGTTACGTTTAGGGTTAGGGTCACGGTTGTGTTAGGCTTTGTGGTTGGGGTGAGGGTTAGTTTTAGGGTTAGGGTTGGTTAGGGTTAGGATTATCGTTATGATAAGGCGTTAGGGGTTAGAGGTGTAGTTTAGGGTTAGGGTTTGGGTGAGGGTTCCGGTTAGGCCTTGCGGTTCTGGTCATGGTTAGGTTTGGTTTAGGCTTAGGGTTAGGTTCATGATTCGGTTTCGGGTTAGTGTTAGAGTTAGGGTGAGAGTTAGTGTTAAGGTTTTTGCTAGGCTTTGGTGTTAGGGTTAGGGTTTGTGTTAGGGTTAGGTTTATCATTAGGGCTCAGGGGTTTCAGGTTAATGTTAGGGTTAGGGTTAGGGATAGCATTAGGGTTAAGGTTGTGGGATACGGTTAGGATTTAGGGTGCGGGTTACGGTTAGTTTTACAGTTAAGGTGAGGGTTTAGGGTAATTGTTATGATTAGGGTTATAGTCAGAGTTAGGGTTTGGTTTAGGCTTAGGGTTAGGTTCATGATTCGGTTTCGGGTTAGTGTTAGAGTTAGGGTGAGAGTTAGGGTTAAGGTTTTTGCTAGGCTTTGGTGTTAGGGTTAGGGTTTGTGTTAGGGTTAGGTTTATCATTAGGGCTCAGGGGTTTCAGGTTAATGTTAGGGTTAGGGTTAGGGATAGCATTAGGGTTAGGGTTGTGGGATACGGTTAGGATTTAGGGTGCGGGTTACGGTTAGTTTTACAGTTAAGGTGAGGGTTTAGGGTAATTGTTATGATTAGGGTTATAGTCAGAGTTAGGGTTTGGTTTAGGATTAGGGTTAGGTGTAGGGTAAGAATTAGGTTTAGGTCCATGTTGTGGGTTAGACTTAGTGTTCTATTTAGGGTAAAGGTTAGGGGTAGGGTTAGGATTAGGTCTAGGGTTAGGATTAGGATTATTTTAGGGTTAGGTTCAGGGCTATTGTAAGTGTTCGGTTTAGGGTTACAGATGGACTAGTGTTATTCTTAGAGTTAGGTTTAAGGTTAGGGTTTGGGTTAGGTCTAGGTTTAAGGTTATGTTTAGTGTTTGGATGAAGTTCAGGATAGGGTGAGGGTTATTTTTATGGTGAGGGCTAGGGTTTGGGTTTGTGTTCAGGTTAGTGTTAAGGATAGGTTTAGGGTTCGGTTAGGGTTAGGCGTTATGTCTAGGGTCAGCGTTAGGTTAGGTTTAGGGTTAGTGTGAAGTTTAGGTTAAGGGTGAGGGTTATGGTAAGGGTTAGGATTATAGACGGTGTTAGACGTTAGGTTTAGGGTGTTAGGGTTAGGTTTATGGTTAGGGTAGATTTAAGTTTAGGTTTAATATTAGGGTTAGGGTTAGATTTGGGTTACTGTTCGTATTAGGGTTAGGGTTAGGGATAAGTTTGGGGATAGCGTTAGGTTTAGGGTTGGGGATACGGTTAAGGATTAGGGTGAGGGTTAGGGTTAGGTTTACAGTTAAGGCGAGGGTTTAGGGTAATTGTTATGGTTAGGGTTAGAGTTAGAGTTAGGCTTAGGGTTAGGGTGAAGTTTCAGTTAATAGTCAGGGTTAGGCTTAAGGTTAGAGTAGGGTTAAGGTTAGTGTTTGGCTTAGGTATAGCGTTAGCGTATGGGTAGGGGTAAGGTTAGGGTTAAGGCTAGGTTTACGGTAAAGGGTAGGGCTAGCTTAGGGTTAGATTTAGAGTTAGAGTTAGTGCTAGGGTTTAGGATTATGGTTATGGTCAGGTTTAGAGTTATTGTTAGGGTTAGGGTAGAGTTAAGGTTAGGGTTAATTTAGGGTTAGAGAAAGGGTTAGGTTTAGGTCTGGGTTAGGTGTAGGATGCGGGGTAGGGTTAGGGTTAGGGGTTCATGGGAGGGTTAGTGTTAAGTTTACATTAAGCTGATGTTTTAGGGTGTTACTGTTAGGGCTAGGGTTAGCATTAGGTTTAGGGTCAGGGCTAGAATTAGGGGATAGTTAAGGGTTAGCTTTACTTTCAGGGTTAGGGTTAGCCTTAGGTTTAGGGTGAAGTTTAGGTTAAGGATGAGGGTTAGGGTTAGGGTTAGGCATTTGGGTTAAGGTTAGGGTTAGGTTTAGGATTAGGTTTAGGGTTAGGGTTAGGTGTTTGGGTTAATGTTAGGGTCAGGTTTAGGGTTCGGCTTAGGGTTAGGGCTACAGCTGGGGTAAAGTTTAATTGAAGGGTGAGGGTTGAGCTTAGGGTTAGCGTTAGGGGTTAGGGTTAGAGCTTAGGTTAGGATTAAGTTTAGGGTTAAGGTTAGGTTTAGATTTAGGGTTAGGGTTAGTGTTAGGGTTAAGTCATGTTTAGGTTTAGGGCTAGGTGAAGGTTATAGATAGGGTTAGGTTAAGGGTTGAGGTTAGGTTTAGATGGTAAGATGAGGGTTAGTGCTAGGTTTCCATTTAAGCTGAGTGTGTAGGGTAAGTTTTAGGGTTAGGATTAGGGTTAGAGTTAGAGTTAGGGTCAGGGTTAGTTTTGAGTTTAGAGTTAGAGTTACGTTTATGGTACGGTCAGGGTTAGGGGAGATTTAGTGTGACGTTTAGTTTTAGGGTTAGCGTTACAGAGAAGTTTATGTTAAGCGAGAGGGTTGGGGTTAGGGGTTTGGGTTCAGGTCAGAGTCAGGGTTAGGGTTAGGCTTAGGGTTAGGGTTACGTGTAGTGTTAGTGTTAGTTTTGCTTAGGGTTCGGGTTTGAATGAAGTTAGGGTACGCTTAGCGTTATGCTTAGGGTGAAATTCTGGTTAAGGGTGAGGGTTCGGCTCAGGGTTAGGGTTAGAGTTAGGGTCAGTGGTTAGGGTTAGGTTTAGGGTTAAGGTTAGTTTTAGGCTAAGGATTAGAGTTAGGGTTAAGGGTTACTGTTTCAGTTAGGTTTAGGTTAAGGTTATAATTAGGGTTAAGTTTAGGGTTAGGGTAAGAGTTAGAGTTACATTTAGAGTTAAGGTGAGGGTTTTGGGTAAGTGTCACCGTTAAGGTTAGGGTTAGGGCTAGGGTTAGGGTTAGAGTTAAGGTTAAGGGTTAGGGTTAGGTTTAAGTTTATGGTAGGCTTAAAGATAGGGTTAAGGTTAGGTTAGGGTTAGGGTCAGGGTTAGAATTAGAATTAGGTTTAGGGCGAGGATTAGGGTCAGAGTTATTGTAAGGGTTAGGTTTCGGGTTACAGTTGGGCCAAGGTTAAGGTGAGGGTTAGGTTTATGGGGAGGGTTAGGGTTAAAGTCAGGGTGAGTTTTAGGTTAGGGATAGGGTGAAGTTTAAGATAGGGTGAGGGTTAGGGTTATGGCTAAGGTTTGGGCTTGTTTTCAGGTTAGTGTTAAAGTTATGTTCAGGGTTAGGGTTACGTTCAGGGGCTGTGTTCAGTTTTAGGGTTAGGGTTAGATTTAAGGTTAGGGTTAATTTAGTGTTACGTTTAGGGTTAGGGTCATGGTTGTGTTAGGCTTTGTGGTTGGGGTGAGGGTTAGTTTTAGGGTTAGGGTTGGTTAGGGTTAGGATTATCGTTATGATAAGGCGTTAGGGGTTAGAGGTGTAGTTTAGGGTTAGGGTTTGGGTGAGGGTTCCGGTTAGGCCTTGCGGTTCTGGTCATGGTTAGGTTTGGTTTAGGCTTAGGGTTAGGTTCATGATTCGGTTTCGGGTTAGTGTTAGAGTTAGGGTGAGAGTTAGTGTTAAGGTTTTTGCTAGGCTTTGGTGTTAGGGTTAGGGTTTGTGTTAGGGTTAGGTTTATCATTAGGGCTCAGGGGTTTCAGGTTAATGTTAGGGTTAGGGTTAGGGATAGCATTAGGGTTAGGGTTGTGGGATACGGTTAGGATTTAGGGTGCGGGTTACGGTTAGTTTTACAGTTAAGGTGAGGGTTTAGGGTAATTGTTATGATTAGGGTTATAGTCAGAGTTAGGGTTTGGTTTAGGATTAGGGTTAGGTGTAGGGTAAGAATTAGGTTTAGGTCCATGTTGTGGGTTAGACTTAGTGTTCTATTTAGGGTAAAGTTTAGGGGTAGGGTTAGGATTAGGTCTAGGGTTAGGATTAGGATTATTTTAGGGTTAGGTTCAGGGCTATTGTAAGTGTTCGGTTTAGGGTTACAGATGGACTAGTGCTATTCTTAGAGTTAGGTTTAAGGTTAGGGTTTGGGTTAGGTCTAGGTTTAAGGTTATGTTTAGTGTTTGGATGAAGTTCAGGATAGGGTGAGGGTTATTTTTATGGTGAGGGCTAGGGTTTGGGTTTGTGTTCAGGTTAGTGTTAAGGATAGGTTTAGGGTTCGGTTAGGGTTAGGCGTTATGTCTAGGGTCAGCGTTAGGTTAGGTTTAGGGTTAGTGTGAAGTTTAGGTTAAGGGTGAGGGTTATGGTAAGGGTTAGGATTATAGACGGTGTTAGACGTTAGGTTTAGGGTGTTAGGGTTAGGTTTATGGTTAGGGTAGATTTAAGTTTAGGTTTAATATTAGGGTTAGGGTTAGATTTGGGTTACTGTTCGTATTAGGGTTAGGGTTAGGGATAAGTTTGGGGATAGCGTTAGGTTTAGGGTTGGGGATACGGTTAAGGATTAGGGTGAGGGTTAGGGTTAGGTTTACAGTTAAGGCGAGGGTTTAGGGTAATTGTTATGGTTAGGGTTAGAGTTAGAGTTAGGCTTAGGGTTAGGGTGAAGTTTCAGTTAATAGTCAGGGTTAGGCTTAAGGTTAGAGTAGGGATAAGGTTAGTGTTTGGCTTAGGTATAGCATTAGGTTATGGGTAGGGGTAAGGTTAGGGTTAAGGCTAGGTTTACGGTAAAGGGTAGGGCTAGCTTAGGGTTAGATTTAGAGTTAGAGTTAGTCCTAGGGTTTAGGATTATGGTTATGGTCAGGTTTAGAGTTATTGTTAGGGTTAGGGTAGAGTTAAGGTTAGGGTTAATTTAGGGTTAGAGAAAGGGTTAGGTTTAGGTCTGGGTTAGGTGTAGGATGCGGGGTAGGGTTAGGGTTAGGGGTTCATGGGAGGGTTAGTGTTAAGTTTACATTAAGCTGATGTTTTCGGGTGTTACTGTTAGGGCTAGGGTTAGCATTAGGTTTAGGGTCAGGGCTAGAGTTAGGGGATAGTTAAGGGTTAGCTTTACTTTCAGGGTTAGGGTTAGCCTTAGGTTTAGGGTGAAGTTTAGGTTAAGGATGAGGGTTAGGGTTAGGGTTAGGCATTTGGGTTAAGGTTAGGGTTAGGTTTAGGATTAGGCTTAGGGTTAGGGTTAGGTGTTTGGGTTAATGTTAGGGTCAGGTTTAGGGTTCGGCTTAGGGTTAGGGCTACAGCTGGGGTAAAGTTTAATTGAAGGGTGAGGGTTGAGCTTAGGGTTAGCGTTAGGGGTTAGGGTTAGAGCTTAGGTTAGGATTAAGTTTAGGGTTAAGGTTAGGTTTAGATTTAGGGTTAGGGTTAGTGTTAGGGTTAAGTCATGTTTAGGTTTAGGGCTAGGTGAAGGTTATAGATAGGGTTAGGTTAAGGGTTGAGGTTAGGTTTAGATGGTAAGATGAGGGTTAGTGCTAGGTTTCCATTTAAGCTGAGTGTGTAGGGTAAGTTTTAGGGTTAGGATTAGGGTTAGAGTTAGAGTTAGGGTCAGGGTTAGTTTTGAGTTTAGAGTTAGAGTTACGTTTATGGTACGGTCAGGGTTAGGGGAGATTTAGTGTGACGTTTAGTTTTAGGGTTAGGGTTACAGAGAAGTTTATGTTAAGCGAGAGGGTTGGGGTTAGGGGTTTGGGTTCAGGTCAGAGTCAGGGTTAGGGTTAGGCTTAGGGTTAGGGTTACGTGTAGTGTTAGTGTTAGTTTTGCTTAGGGTTCGGGTTTGAATGAAGTTAGGGTACGCTTAGCGTTATGCTTAGGGTGAAATTCTGGTTAAGGGTGAGGGTTCGGCTCAGGGTTAGGGTTAGAGTTAGGGTCAGTGGTTAGGGTTAGGTTTAGGGTTAAGGTTAGTTTTAGGCTAAGGATTAGAGTTAGGGTTAAGGGTTACTGTTTCAGTTAGGTTTAGGTTAAGGTTATAATTAGGGTTAAGTTTAGGGTTAGGGTAAGAGTTAGAGTTACATTTAGAGTTAAGGTGAGGGTTTTGGGTAAGTGTCACCGTTAAGGTTAGGGTTAGGGCTAGGGTTAGGGTTAGAGTTAAGGTTAAGGGTTAGGGTTAGGTTTAAGTTTATGGTAGGCTTAAAGATAGGGTTAAGGTTAGGTTAGGGTTAGGGTCAGGGTTAGAATTAGAATTAGGTTTAGGGCGAGGATTAGGGTCAGAGTTATTGTAAGGGTTAGGTTTCGGGTTACAGTTGGGCCAAGGTTAAGGTGAGGGTTAGGTTTATGGGGAGGGTTAGGGTTAAAGTCAGGGTGAGTTTTAGGTTAGGGATAGGGTGAAGTTTAAGATAGGGTGAGGGTTAGGGTTATGGCTAAGGTTTGGGCTTGTTTTCAGGTTAGTGTTAAAGTTATGTTCAGGGTTAGGGTTACGTTCAGGGGTTGTGTTCAGTTTTAGGGTTAGGGTTAGATTTAAGGTTAGGGTTAATTTAGTGTTACGTTTAGGGTTAGGGTCATGGTTGTGTTAGGCTTTGTGGTTGGGGTGAGGGTTAGTTTTAGGGTTAGGGTTGGTTAGGGTTAGGATTATCGTTATGATAAGGCGTTAGGGGTTAGAGGTGTAGTTTAGGGTTAGGGTTTGGGTGAGGGTTCCGGTTAGGCCTTGCGGTTCTGGTCATGGTTAGGTTTGGTTTAGGCTTAGGGTTAGGTTCATGATTCGGTTTCGGGTTAGTGTTAGAGTTAGGGTGAGAGTTAGTGTTAAGGTTTTTGCTAGGCTTTGGTGTTAGGGTTAGGGTTTGTGTTAGGGTTAGGTTTATCATTAGGGCTCAGGGGTTTCAGGTTAATGTTAGGGTTAGGGTTAGGGATAGCATTAGGGTTAGGGTTGTGGGATACGGTTAGGATTTAGGGGGCGGGTTACGGTTAGTTTTACAGTTAAGGTGAGGGTTTAGGGTAATTGTTATGATTAGGGTTATAGTCAGAGTTAGGGTTTGGTTTAGGCTTAGGGTTAGGTTCATGATTCGGTTTCGGGTTAGTGTTAGAGTTAGGGTGAGAGTTAGTGTTAAGGTTTTTGCTAGGCTTTGGTCTTAGGGTTAGGGTTTGTGTTAGGGTTAGGTTTATCATTAGGGCTCAGGGGTTTCAGGTTAATGTTAGGGTTAGGGTTAGGGATAGCATTAGGGTTAGGGTTGTGGGATACGGTTAGGATTTAGGGTGCGGGTTACGGTTAGTTTTACAGTTAAGGTGAGGGTTTAGGGTAATTGTTATGATTAGGGTTATAGTCAGAGTTAGGGTTTGGTTTAGGATTAGGGTTAGGTGTAGGGTAAGAATTAGGTTTAGGTCCATGTTGTGGGTTAGACTTAGTGTTCTATTTAGGGTAAAGTTTAGGGGTAGGGTTAGGATTAGGTCTAGGGTTAGGATTAGGATTATTTTAGGGTTAGGTTCAGGGCTATTGTAAGTGTTCGGTTTAGGGTTACAGATGGACTAGTGTTATTCTTAGAGTTAGGTTTAAGGTTAGGGTTTGGGTTAGGTCTAGGTTTAGGGTTAAGGTTATGTTTAGTGTTTGGATGAAGTTCAGGATAGGGTGAGGGTTATTTTTATGGTGAGGGCTAGGGTTTGGGTTTGTGTTCAGGTTAGTGTTAAGGATAGGTTTAGGGTTCGGTTAGGGTTAGGCGTTATGTCTAGGGTCAGCGTTAGGTTAGGTTTAGGGTTAGTGTGAAGTTTAGGTTAAGGGTGAGGGTTATGGTAAGGGTTAGGATTATAGACGGTGTTAGACGTTAGGTTTAGGGTGTTAGGGTTAGGTTTATGGTTAGGGTAGATTTAAGTTTAGGTTTAATATTAGGGTTAGGGTTAGATTTGGGTTACTGTTCGTATTAGGGTTAGGGTTAGGGATAAGTTTGGGGATAGCGTTAGGTTTAGGGTTGGGGATACGGTTAAGGATTAGGGTGAGGGTTAGGGTTAGGTTTACAGTTAAGGCGAGGGTTTAGGGTAATTGTTATGGTTAGGGTTAGAGTTAGAGTTAGGCTTAGGGTTAGGGTGAAGTTTCAGTTAATAGTCAGGGTTAGGCTTAAGGTTAGAGTAGGGTTAAGGTTAGTGTTTGGCTTAGGTATAGCGTTAGCGTATGGGTAGGGGTAAGGTTAGGGTTAAGGCTAGGTTTACGGTAAAGGGTAGGGCTAGCTTAGGGTTAGATTTAGAGTTAGAGTTAGTGCTAGGGTTTAGGATTATGGTTATGGTCAGGTTTAGAGTTATTGTTAGGGTTAGGGTAGAGTTAAGGTTAGGGTTAATTTAGGGTTAGAGAAAGGGTTAGGTTTAGGTCTGGGTTAGGTGTAGGATGCGGGGTAGGGTTAGGGTTAGGGGTTCATGGGAGGGTTAGTGTTAAGTTTACATTAAGCTGATGTTTTAGGGTGTTACTGTTAGGGCTAGGGTTAGCATTAGGTTTAGGGTCAGGGCTAGAGTTAGGGGATAGTTAAGGGTTAGCTTTACTTTCAGGGTTAGGGTTAGCCTTAGGTTTAGGGTGAAGTTTAGGTTAAGGATGAGGGTTAGGGTTAGGGTTAGGCATTTGGGTTAAGGTTAGGGTTAGGTTTAGGATTAGGTTTAGGGTTAGGGTTAGGTGTTTGGGTTAATGTTAGGGTCAGGTTTAGGGTTCGGCTTAGGGTTAGGGCTACAGCTGGGGTAAAGTTTAATTGAAGGGTGAGGGTTGAGCTTAGGGTTAGCGTTAGGGGTTAGGGTTAGAGCTTAGGTTAGGATTAAGTTTAGGGTTAAGGTTAGGTTTAGATTTAGGGTTAGGGTTAGTGTTAGGGTTAAGTCATGTTTAGGTTTCGGGCTAGGTGAAGGTTATAGATAGGGTTAGGTTAAGGGTTGAGGTTAGGTTTAGATGGTAAGATGAGGGTTAGTGCTAGGTTTCCATTTAAGCTGAGTGTGTAGGGTAAGTTTTAGGGTTAGGATTAGGGTTAGAGTTAGAGTTAGGGTCAGGGTTAGTTTTGAGTTTAGAGTTAGAGTTACGTTTATGGTACGGTCAGGGTTAGGGGAGATTTAGTGTGACGTTTAGTTTTAGGGTTAGGGTTACAGAGAAGTTTATGTTAAGCGAGAGGGTTGGGGTTAGGGGTTTGGGTTCAGGTCAGAGTCAGGGTTAGGGTTAGGCTTAGGGTTAGGGTTACGTGTAGTGTTAGTGTTAGTTTTGCTTAGGGTTCGGGTTTGAATGAAGTTAGGGTACGCTTAGCGTTATGCTTAGGGTGAAATTCTGGTTAAGGGTGAGGGTTCGGCTCAGGGTTAGGGTTAGAGTTAGGGTCAGTGGTTAGGGTTAGGTTTAGGGTTAAGGTTAGTTTTAGGCTAAGGATTAGAGTTAGGGTTAAGGGTTACTGTTTCAGTTAGGTTTAGGTTAAGGTTATAATTAGGGTTAAGTTTAGGGTTAGGGTAAGAGTTAGAGTTACATTTAGAGTTAAGGTGAGGGTTTTGGGTAAGTGTCACCGTTAAGGTTAGGGTTAGGGCTAGGGTTAGGGTTAGAGTTAAGGTTAAGGGTTAGGGTTAGGTTTAAGTTTATGGTAGGCTTAAAGATAGGGTTAAGGTTAGGTTAGGGTTAGGGTCAGGGTTAGAATTAGAATTAGGTTTAGGGCGAGGATTAGGGTCAGAGTTATTGTAAGGGTTAGGTTTCGGGTTACAGTTGGGCCAAGGTTAAGGTGAGGGTTAGGTTTATGGGGAGGGTTAGGGTTAAAGTCAGGGTGAGTTTTAGGTTAGGGATAGGGTGAAGTTTAAGATAGGGTGAGGGTTAGGGTTATGGCTAAGGTTTGGGCTTGTTTTCAGGTTAGTGTTAAAGTTATGTTCAGGGTTAGGGTTACGTTCAGGGGTTGTGTTCAGTTTTAGGGTTAGGGTTAGATTTAAGGTTAGGGTTAATTTAGTGTTACGTTTAGGGTTAGGGTCATGGTTGTGTTAGGCTTTGTGGTTGGGGTGAGGGTTAGTTTTAGGGTTAGGGTTGGTTAGGGTTAGGATTATCGTTATGATAAGGCGTTAGGGGTTAGAGGTGTAGTTTAGGGTTAGGGTTTGGGTGAGGGTTCCGGTTAGGCCTTGCGGTTCTGGTCATGGTTAGGTTTGGTTTAGGCTTAGGGTTAGGTTCATGATTCGGTTTCGGGTTAGTGTTAGAGTTAGGGTGAGAGTTAGTGTTAAGGTTTTTGCTAGGCTTTGGTGTTAGGGTTAGGGTTTGTGTTAGGGTTAGGTTTATCATTAGGGCTCAGGGGTTTCAGGTTAATGTTAGGGTTAGGGTTAGGGATAGCATTAGGGTTAGGGTTGTGGGATACGGTTAGGATTTAGGGGGCGGGTTACGGTTAGTTTTACAGTTAAGGTGAGGGTTTAGGGTAATTGTTATGATTAGGGTTATAGTCAGAGTTAGGGTTTGGTTTAGGCTTAGGGTTAGGTTCATGATTCGGTTTCGGGTTAGTGTTAGAGTTAGGGTGAGAGTTAGTGTTAAGGTTTTTGCTAGGCTTTGGTCTTAGGGTTAGGGTTTGTGTTAGGGTTAGGTTTATCATTAGGGCTCAGGGGTTTCAGGTTAATGTTAGGGTTAGGGTTAGGGATAGCATTAGGGTTAGGGTTGTGGGATACGGTTAGGATTTAGGGTGCGGGTTACGGTTAGTTTTACAGTTAAGGTGAGGGTTTAGGGTAATTGTTATGATTAGGGTTATAGTCAGAGTTAGGGTTTGGTTTAGGATTAGGGTTAGGTGTAGGGTAAGAATTAGGTTTAGGTCCATGTTGTGGGTTAGACTTAGTGTTCTATTTAGGGTAAAGTTTAGGGGTAGGGTTAGGATTAGGTCTAGGGTTAGGATTAGGATTATTTTAGGGTTAGGTTCAGGGCTATTGTAAGTGTTCGGTTTAGGGTTACAGATGGACTAGTGTTATTCTTAGAGTTAGGTTTAAGGTTAGGGTTTGGGTTAGGTCTAGGTTTAGGGTTAAGGTTATGTTTAGTGTTTGGATGAAGTTCAGGATAGGGTGAGGGTTATTTTTATGGTGAGGGCTAGGGTTTGGGTTTGTGTTCAGGTTAGTGTTAAGGATAGGTTTAGGGTTCGGTTAGGGTTAGGCGTTATGTCTAGGGTCAGCGTTAGGTTAGGTTTAGGGTTAGTGTGAAGTTTAGGTTAAGGGTGAGGGTTATGGTAAGGGTTAGGATTATAGACGGTGTTAGACGTTAGGTTTAGGGTGTTAGGGTTAGGTTTATGGTTAGGGTAGATTTAAGTTTAGGTTTAATATTAGGGTTAGGGTTAGATTTGGGTTACTGTTCGTATTAGGGTTAGGGTTAGGGATAAGTTTGGGGATAGCGTTAGGTTTAGGGTTGGGGATACGGTTAAGGATTAGGGTGAGGGTTAGGGTTAGGTTTACAGTTAAGGCGAGGGTTTAGGGTAATTGTTATGGTTAGGGTTAGAGTTAGAGTTAGGCTTAGGGTTAGGGTGAAGTTTCAGTTAATAGTCAGGGTTAGGCTTAAGGTTAGAGTAGGGTTAAGGTTAGTGTTTGGCTTAGGTATAGCGTTAGCGTATGGGTAGGGGTAAGGTTAGGGTTAAGGCTAGGTTTACGGTAAAGGGTAGGGCTAGCTTAGGGTTAGATTTAGAGTTAGAGTTAGTGCTAGGGTTTAGGATTATGGTTATGGTCAGGTTTAGAGTTATTGTTAGGGTTAGGGTAGAGTTAAGGTTAGGGTTAATTTAGGGTTAGAGAAAGGGTTAGGTTTAGGTCTGGGTTAGGTGTAGGATGCGGGGTAGGGTTAGGGTTAGGGGTTCATGGGAGGGTTAGTGTTAAGTTTACATTAAGCTGATGTTTTAGGGTGTTACTGTTAGGGCTAGGGTTAGCATTAGGTTTAGGGTCAGGGCTAGAGTTAGGGGATAGTTAAGGGTTAGCTTTACTTTCAGGGTTAGGGTTAGCCTTAGGTTTAGGGTGAAGTTTAGGTTAAGGATGAGGGTTAGGGTTAGGGTTAGGCATTTGGGTTAAGGTTAGGGTTAGGTTTAGGATTAGGTTTAGGGTTAGGGTTAGGTGTTTGGGTTAATGTTAGGGTCAGGTTTAGGGTTCGGCTTAGGGTTAGGGCTACAGCTGGGGTAAAGTTTAATTGAAGGGTGAGGGTTGAGCTTAGGGTTAGCGTTAGGGGTTAGGGTTAGAGCTTAGGTTAGGATTAAGTTTAGGGTTAAGGTTAGGTTTAGATTTAGGGTTAGGGTTAGTGTTAGGGTTAAGTCATGTTTAGGTTTCGGGCTAGGTGAAGGTTATAGATAGGGTTAGGTTAAGGGTTGAGGTTAGGTTTAGATGGTAAGATGAGGGTTAGTGCTAGGTTTCCATTTAAGCTGAGTGTGTAGGGTAAGTTTTAGGGTTAGGATTAGGGTTAGAGTTAGAGTTAGGGTCAGGGTTAGTTTTGAGTTTAGAGTTAGAGTTACGTTTATGGTACGGTCAGGGTTAGGGGAGATTTAGTGTGACGTTTAGTTTTAGGGTTAGGGTTACAGAGAAGTTTATGTTAAGCGAGAGGGTTGGGGTTAGGGGTTTGGGTTCAGGTCAGAGTCAGGGTTAGGGTTAGGCTTAGGGTTAGGGTTACGTGTAGTGTTAGTGTTAGTTTTGCTTAGGGTTCGGGTTTGAATGAAGTTAGGGTACGCTTAGCGTTATGCTTAGGGTGAAATTCTGGTTAAGGGTGAGGGTTCGGCTCAGGGTTAGGGTTAGAGTTAGGGTCAGTGGTTAGGGTTAGGTTTAGGGTTAAGGTTAGTTTTAGGCTAAGGATTAGAGTTAGGGTTAAGGGTTACTGTTTCAGTTAGGTTTAGGTTAAGGTTATAATTAGGGTTAAGTTTAGGGTTAGGGTAAGAGTTAGAGTTACATTTAGAGTTAAGGTGAGGGTTTTGGGTAAGTGTCACCATTAAGGTTAGGGTTAGGGCTAGGGTTAGGGTTAGAGTTAAGGTTAAGGGTTAGGGTTAGGTTTAAGTTTATGGTAGGCTTAAAGATAGGGTTAAGGTTAGGTTAGGGTTAGGGTCAGGGTTAGAATTAGAATTAGGTTTAGGGCGAGGATTAGGGTCAGAGTTATTGTAAGGGTTAGGTTTCGGGTTACAGTTGGGCCAAGGTTAAGGTGAGGGTTAGGTTTATGGGGAGGGTTAGGGTTAAAGTCAGGGTGAGTTTTAGGTTAGGGATAGGGTGAAGTTTAAGATAGGGTGAGGGTTAGGGTTATGGCTAAGGTTTGGGCTTGTTTTCAGGTTAGTGTTAAAGTTATGTTCAGGGTTAGGGTTACGTTCAGGGGTTGTGTTCAGTTTTAGGGTTAGGGTTAGATTTAAGGTTAGGGTTAATTTAGTGTTACGTTTAGGGTTAGGGTCATGGTTGTGTTAGGCTTTGTGGTTGGGGTGAGGGTTAGTTTTAGGGTTAGGGTTGGTTAGGGTTAGGATTATCGTTATGATAAGGCGTTAGGGGTTAGAGGTGTAGTTTAGGGTTAGGGTTTGGGTGAGGGTTCCGGTTAGGCCTTGCGGTTCTGGTCATGGTTAGGTTTGGTTTAGGCTTAGGGTTAGGTTCATGATTCGGTTTCGGGTTAGTGTTAGAGTTAGGGTGAGAGTTAGTGTTAAGGTTTTTGCTAGGCTTTGGTGTTAGGGTTAGGGTTTGTGTTAGGGTTAGGTTTATCATTAGGGCTCAGGGGTTTCAGGTTAATGTTAGGGTTAGGGTTAGGGATAGCATTAGGGTTAGGGTTGTGGGATACGGTTAGGATTTAGGGTGCGGGTTACGGTTAGTTTTACAGTTAAGGTGAGGGTTTAGGGTAATTGTTATGATTAGGGTTATAGTCAGAGTTAGGGTTTGGTTTAGGCTTAGGGTTAGGTTCATGATTCGGTTTCGGGTTAGTGTTAGAGTTAGGGTGAGAGTTAGTGTTAAGGTTTTTGCTAGGCTTTGGTCTTAGGGTTAGGGTTTGTGTTAGGGTTAGGTTTATCATTAGGGCTCAGGGGTTTCAGGTTAATGTTAGGGTTAGGGTTAGGGATAGCATTAGGGTTAGGGTTGTGGGATACGGTTAGGATTTAGGTTGCGGGTTACAGTTAGTTTTACAGTTAAGGTGAGGGTTTAGGGTAATTGTTATGATTAGGGTTATAGTCAGAGTTAGGGTTTGGTTTAGGATTAGGGTTAGGTGTAGGGTAAGAATTAGGTTTAGGTCCATGTTGTGGGTTAGACTTAGTGTTCTATTTAGGGTAAAGTTTAGGGGTAGGGTTAGGATTAGGTCTAGGGTTAGGATTAGGATTATTTTAGGGTTAGGTTCAGGGCTATTGTAAGTGTTCGGTTTAGGGTTACAGATGGACTAGTGTTATTCTTAGAGTTAGGTTTAAGGTTAGGGTTTGGGTTAGGTCTAGGTTTAGGGTTAAGGTTATGTTTAGTGTTTGGATGAAGTTCAGGATAGGGTGAGGGTTATTTTTATGGTGAGGGCTAGGGTTTGGGTTTGTGTTCAGGTTAGTGTTAAGGATAGGTTTAGGGTTCGGTTAGGGTTAGGCGTTATGTCTAGGGTCAGCGTTAGGTTAGGTTTAGGGTTAGTGTGAAGTTTAGGTTAAGGGTGAGGGTTATGGTAAGGGTTAGGATTATAGACGGTGTTAGACGTTAGGTTTAGGGTGTTAGGGTTAGGTTTATGGTTAGGGTAGATTTAAGTTTAGGTTTAATATTAGGGTTAGGGTTAGATTTGGGTTACTGTTCGTATTAGGGTTAGGGTTAGGGATAAGTTTGGGGATAGCGTTAGGTTTAGGGTTGGGGATACGGTTAAGGATTAGGGTGAGGGTTAGGGTTAGGTTTACAGTTAAGGCGAGGGTTTAGGGTAATTGTTATGGTTAGGGTTAGAGTTAGAGTTAGGCTTAGGGTTAGGGTGAAGTTTCAGTTAATAGTCAGGGTTAGGCTTAAGGTTAGAGTAGGGATAAGGTTAGTGTTTGGCTTAGGTATAGCGTTAGGGTATGGGTAGGGGTAAGGTTAGGGTTAAGGCTAGGTTTACGGTAAAGGGTAGGGCTAGCTTAGGGTTAGATTTAGAGTTAGAGTTAGTCCTAGGGTTTAGGATTATGGTTATGGTCAGGTTTAGAGTTATTGTTAGGGTTAGGGTAGAGTTAAGGTTAGGGTTAATTTAGGGTTAGAGAAAGGGTTAGGTTTAGGTCTGGGTTAGGTGTAGGATGCGGGGTAGGGTTAGGGTTAGGGGTTCATGGGAGGGTTAGTGTTAAGTTTACATTAAGCTGATGTTTTCGGGTGTTACTGTTAGGGCTAGGGTTAGCATTAGGTTTAGGGTCAGGGCTAGAGTTAGGGGATAGTTAAGGGTTAGCTTTACTTTCAGGGTTAGGGTTAGCCTTAGGTTTAGGGTGAAGTTTAGGTTAAGGATGAGGGTTAGGGTTAGGGTTAGGCATTTGGGTTAAGGTTAGGGTTAGGTTTAGGATTAGGCTTAGGGTTAGGGTTAGGTGTTTGGGTTAATGTTAGGGTCAGGTTTAGGGTTCGGCTTAGGGTTAGGGCTACAGCTGGGGTAAAGTTTAATTGAAGGGTGAGGGTTGAGCTTAGGGTTAGCGTTAGGGGTTAGGGTTAGAGCTTAGGTTAGGATTAAGTTTAGGGTTAAGGTTAGGTTTAGATTTAGGGATAGGGTTAGTGTTAGGGTTAAGTCATGTTTAGGTTTAGGGCTAGGTGAAGGTTATAGATAGGGTTAGGTTAAGGGTTGAGGTTAGGTTTAGATGGTAAGATGAGGGTTAGTGCTAGGTTTCCATTTAAGCTGAGTGTGTAGGGTAAGTTTTAGGGTTAGGATTAGGGTTAGAGTTAGAGTTAGGGTCAGGGTTAGTTTTGAGTTTAGAGTTAGAGTTACGTTTATGGTACGGTCAGGGTTAGGGGAGATTTAGTGTGACGTTTAGTTTTAGGGTTAGGGTTAGAGAGAAGTTTATGTTAAGCGAGAGGGTTGGGGTTAGGGGTTTGGGTTCAGGTCAGAGTCAGGGTTAGGGTTAGGCTTAGGGTTAGGGTTACGTGTAGTGTTAGTGTTAGTTTTGCTTAGGGTTCGGGTTTGAATGAAGTTAGGGTACGCTTAGCGTTATGCTTAGGGTGAAATTCTGGTTAAGGGTGAGGGTTCGGCTCAGGGTTAGGGTTAGAGTTAGGGTCAGTGGTTAGGGTTAGGTTTAGGGTTAAGGTTAGTTTTAGGCTAAGGATTAGAGTTAGGGTTAAGGGTTACTGTTTCAGTTAGGTTTAGGTTAAGGTTATAATTAGGGTTAAGTTTAGGGTTAGGGTAAGAGTTAGAGTTACATTTAGAGTTAAGGTGAGGGTTTTGGGTAAGTGTCACCGTTAAGGTTAGGGTTAGGGCTAGGGTTAGGGTTAGAGTTAAGGTTAAGGGTTAGGGTTAGGTTTAAGTTTATGGTAGGCTTAAAGATAGGGTTAAGGTTAGGTTAGGGTTAGGGTCAGGGTTAGAATTAGAATTAGGTTTAGGGCGAGGATTAGGGTCAGAGTTATTGTAAGGGTTAGGTTTCGGGTTACAGTTGGGCCAAGGTTAAGGTGAGGGTTAGGTTTATGGGGAGGGTTAGGGTTAAAGTCAGGGTGAGTTTTAGGTTAGGGATAGGGTGAAGTTTAAGATAGGGTGAGGGTTAGGGTTATGGCTAAGGTTTGGGCTTGTTTTCAGGTTAGTGTTAAAGTTATGTTCAGGGTTAGGGTTACGTTCAGGGGTTGTGTTCAGTTTTAGGGTTAGGGTTAGATTTAAGGTTAGGGTTAATTTAGTGTTACGTTTAGGGTTAGGGTCATGGTTGTGTTAGGCTTTGTGGTTGGGGTGAGGGTTAGTTTTAGGGTTAGGGTTGGTTAGGGTTAGGATTATCGTTATGATAAGGCGTTAGGGGTTAGAGGTGTAGTTTAGGGTTAGGGTTTGGGTGAGGGTTCCGGTTAGGCCTTGCGGTTCTGGTCATGGTTAGGTTTGGTTTAGGCTTAGGGTTAGGTTCATGATTCGGTTTCGGGTTAGTGTTAGAGTTAGGGTGAGAGTTAGTGTTAAGGTTTTTGCTAGGCTTTGGTGTTAGGGTTAGGGTTTGTGTTAGGGTTAGGTTTATCATTAGGGCTCAGGGGTTTCAGGTTAATGTTAGGGTTAGGGTTAGGGATAGCATTAGGGTTAGGGTTGTGGGATACGGTTAGGATTTAGGGGGCGGGTTACGGTTAGTTTTACAGTTAAGGTGAGGGTTTAGGGTAATTGTTATGATTAGGGTTATAGTCAGAGTTAGGGTTTGGTTTAGGCTTAGGGTTAGGTTCATGATTCGGTTTCGGGTTAGTGTTAGAGTTAGGGTGAGAGTTAGTGTTAAGGTTTTTGCTAGGCTTTGGTCTTAGGGTTAGGGTTTGTGTTAGGGTTAGGTTTATCATTAGGGCTCAGGGGTTTCAGGTTAATGTTAGGGTTAGGGTTAGGGATAGCATTAGGGTTAGGGTTGTGGGATACGGTTAGGATTTAGGGTGCGGGTTACGGTTAGTTTTACAGTTAAGGTGAGGGTTTAGGGTAATTGTTATGATTAGGGTTATAGTCAGAGTTAGGGTTTGGTTTAGGATTAGGGTTAGGTGTAGGGTAAGAATTAGGTTTAGGTCCATGTTGTGGGTTAGACTTAGTGTTCTATTTAGGGTAAAGTTTAGGGGTAGGGTTAGGATTAGGTCTAGGGTTAGGATTAGGATTATTTTAGGGTTAGGTTCAGGGCTATTGTAAGTGTTCGGTTTAGGGTTACAGATGGACTAGTGTTATTCTTAGAGTTAGGTTTAAGGTTAGGGTTTGGGTTAGGTCTAGGTTTAGGGTTAAGGTTATGTTTAGTGTTTGGATGAAGTTCAGGATAGGGTGAGGGTTATTTTTATGGTGAGGGCTAGGGTTTGGGTTTGTGTTCAGGTTAGTGTTAAGGATAGGTTTAGGGTTCGGTTAGGGTTAGGCGTTATGTCTAGGGTCAGCGTTAGGTTAGGTTTAGGGTTAGTGTGAAGTTTAGGTTAAGGGTGAGGGTTATGGTAAGGGTTAGGATTATAGACGGTGTTAGACGTTAGGTTTAGGGTGTTAGGGTTAGGTTTATGGTTAGGGTAGATTTAAGTTTAGGTTTAATATTAGGGTTAGGGTTAGATTTGGGTTACTGTTCGTATTAGGGTTAGGGTTAGGGATAAGTTTGGGGATAGCGTTAGGTTTAGGGTTGGGGATACGGTTAAGGATTAGGGTGAGGGTTAGGGTTAGGTTTACAGTTAAGGCGAGGGTTTAGGGTAATTGTTATGGTTAGGGTTAGAGTTAGAGTTAGGCTTAGGGTTAGGGTGAAGTTTCAGTTAATAGTCAGGGTTAGGCTTAAGGTTAGAGTAGGGTTAAGGTTAGTGTTTGGCTTAGGTATAGCGTTAGCGTATGGGTAGGGGTAAGGTTAGGGTTAAGGCTAGGTTTACGGTAAAGGGTAGGGCTAGCTTAGGGTTAGATTTAGAGTTAGAGTTAGTGCTAGGGTTTAGGATTATGGTTATGGTCAGGTTTAGAGTTATTGTTAGGGTTAGGGTAGAGTTAAGGTTAGGGTTAATTTAGGGTTAGAGAAAGGGTTAGGTTTAGGTCTGGGTTAGGTGTAGGATGCGGGGTAGGGTTAGGGTTAGGGGTTCATGGGAGGGTTAGTGTTAAGTTTACATTAAGCTGATGTTTTAGGGTGTTACTGTTAGGGCTAGGGTTAGCATTAGGTTTAGGGTCAGGGCTAGAGTTAGGGGATAGTTAAGGGTTAGCTTTACTTTCAGGGTTAGGGTTAGCCTTAGGTTTAGGGTGAAGTTTAGGTTAAGGATGAGGGTTAGGGTTAGGGTTAGGCATTTGGGTTAAGGTTAGGGTTAGGTTTAGGATTAGGTTTAGGGTTAGGGTTAGGTGTTTGGGTTAATGTTAGGGTCAGGTTTAGGGTTCGGCTTAGGGTTAGGGCTACAGCTGGGGTAAAGTTTAATTGAAGGGTGAGGGTTGAGCTTAGGGTTAGCGTTAGGGGTTAGGGTTAGAGCTTAGGTTAGGATTAAGTTTAGGGTTAAGGTTAGGTTTAGATTTAGGGTTAGGGTTAGTGTTAGGGTTAAGTCATGTTTAGGTTTAGGGCTAGGTGAAGGTTATAGATAGGGTTAGGTTAAGGGTTGAGGTTAGGTTTAGATGGTAAGATGAGGGTTAGTGCTAGGTTTCCATTTAAGCTGAGTGTGTAGGGTAAGTTTTAGGGTTAGGATTAGGGTTAGAGTTAGAGTTAGGGTCAGGGTTAGTTTTGAGTTTAGAGTTAGAGTTACGTTTATGGTACGGTCAGGGTTAGGGGAGATTTAGTGTGACGTTTAGTTTTAGGGTTAGGGTTACAGAGAAGTTTATGTTAAGCGAGAGGGTTGGGGTTAGGGGTTTGGGTTCAGGTCAGAGTCAGGGTTAGGGTTAGGCTTAGGGTTAGGGTTACGTGTAGTGTTAGTGTTAGTTTTGCTTAGGGTTCGGGTTTGAATGAAGTTAGGGTACGCTTAGCGTTATGCTTAGGGTGAAATTCTGGTTAAGGGTGAGGGTTCGGCTCAGGGTTAGGGTTAGAGTTAGGGTCAGTGGTTAGGGTTAGGTTTAGGGTTAAGGTTAGTTTTAGGCTAAGGATTAGAGTTAGGGTTAAGGGTTACTGTTTCAGTTAGGTTTAGGTTAAGGTTATAATTAGGGTTAAGTTTAGGGTTAGGGTAAGAGTTAGAGTTACATTTAGAGTTAAGGTGAGGGTTTTGGGTAAGTGTCACCGTTAAGGTTAGGGTTAGGGCTAGGGTTAGGGTTAGAGTTAAGGTTAAGGGTTAGGGTTAGGTTTAAGTTTATGGTAGGCTTAAAGATAGGGTTAAGGTTAGGTTAGGGTTAGGGTCAGGGTTAGAATTAGAATTAGGTTTAGGGCGAGGATTAGGGTCAGAGTTATTGTAAGGGTTAGGTTTCGGGTTACAGTTGGGCCAAGGTTAAGGTGAGGGTTAGGTTTATGGGGAGGGTTAGGGTTAAAGTCAGGGTGAGTTTTAGGTTAGGGATAGGGTGAAGTTTAAGATAGGGTGAGGGTTAGGGTTATGGCTAAGGTTTGGGCTTGTTTTCAGGTTAGTGTTAAAGTTATGTTCAGGGTTAGGGTTACGTTCAGGGGTTGTGTTCAGTTTTAGGGTTAGGGTTAGATTTAAGGTTAGGGTTAATTTAGTGTTACGTTTAGGGTTAGGGTCATGGTTGTGTTAGGCTTTGTGGTTGGGGTGAGGGTTAGTTTTAGGGTTAGGGTTGGTTAGGGTTAGGATTATCGTTATGATAAGGCGTTAGGGGTTAGAGGTGTAGTTTAGGGTTAGGGTTTGGGTGAGGGTTCCGGTTAGGCCTTGCGGTTCTGGTCATGGTTAGGTTTGGTTTAGGCTTAGGGTTAGGTTCATGATTCGGTTTCGGGTTAGTGTTAGAGTTAGGGTGAGAGTTAGTGTTAAGGTTTTTGCTAGGCTTTGGTGTTAGGATTAGGGTTTGTGTTAGGGTTAGGTTTATCATTAGGGCTCAGGGGTTTCAGGTTAATGTTAGGGTTAGGGTTAGGGATAGCATTAGGGTTAGGGTTGTGGGATACGGTTAGGATTTAGGGTGCGGGTTACGGTTAGTTTTACAGTTAAGGTGAGGGTTTAGGGTAATTGTTATGATTAGGGTTATAGTCAGAGTTAGGGTTTGGTTTAGGATTAGGGTTAGGTGTAGGGTAAGAATTAGGTTTAGGTCCATGTTGTGGGTTAGACTTAGTGTTCTATTTAGGGTAAAGTTTAGGGGTAGGGTTAGGATTAGGTCTAGGGTTAGGATTAGGATTATTTTAGGGTTAGGTTCAGGGCTATTGTAAGTGTTCGGTTTAGGGTTACAGATGGACTAGTGTTATTCTTAGAGTTAGGTTTAAGGTTAGGGTTTGGGTTAGGTCTAGGTTTAAGGTTATGTTTAGTGTTTGGATGAAGTTCAGGATAGGGTGAGGGTTATTTTTATGGTGAGGGCTAGGGTTTGGGTTTGTGTTCAGGTTAGTGTTAAGGATAGGTTTAGGGTTCGGTTAGGGTTAGGCGTTATGTCTAGGGTCAGCGTTAGGTTAGGTTTAGGGTTAGTGTGAAGTTTAGGTTAAGGGTGAGGGTTATGGTAAGGGTTAGGATTATAGACGGTGTTAGACGTTAGGTTTAGGGTGTTAGGGTTAGGTTTATGGTTAGGGTAGATTTAAGTTTAGGTTTAATATTAGGGTTAGGGTTAGATTTGGGTTACTGTTCGTATTAGGGTTAGGGTTAGGGATAAGTTTGGGGATAGCGTTAGGTTTAGGGTTGGGGATACGGTTAAGGATTAGGGTGAGGGTTAGGGTTAGGTTTACAGTTAAGGCGAGGGTTTAGGGTAATTGTTATGGTTAGGGTTAGAGTTAGAGTTAGGCTTAGGGTTAGGGTGAAGTTTCAGTTAATAGTCAGGGTTAGGCTTAAGGTTAAAGTAGGGATAAGGTTAGTGTTTGGCTTAGGTATAGCGTTAGGGTATGGGTAGGGGTAAGGTTAGGGTTAAGGCTAGGTTTACGGTAAAGGGTAGGGCTAGCTTAGGGTTAGATTTAGAGTTAGAGTTAGTCCTAGGGTTTAGGATTATGGTTATGGTCAGGTTTAGAGTTATTGTTAGGGTTAGGGTAGAGTTAAGGTTAGGGTTAATTTAGGGTTAGAGAAAGGGTTAGGTTTAGGTCTGGGTTAGGTGTAGGATGCGGGGTAGGGTTAGGGTTAGGGGTTCATGGGAGGGTTAGTGTTAAGTTTACATTAAGCTGATGTTTTAGGGTGTTACTGTTAGGGCTAGGGTTAGCATTAGGTTTAGGGTCAGGGCTAGAGTTAGGGGATAGTTAAGGGTTAGCTTTACTTTCAGGGTTAGGGTTAGCCTTAGGTTTAGGGTGAAGTTTAGGTTAAGGATGAGGGTTAGGGTTAGGGTTAGGCATTTGGGTTAAGGTTAGGGTTAGGTTTAGGATTAGGCTTAGGGTTAGGGTTAGGTGTTTGGGTTTATGTTAGGGTCAGGTTTAGGGTTCGGCTTAGGGTTAGGGCTACAGCTGGGGTAAAGTTTAATTGAAGGGTGAGGGTTGAGCTTAGGGTTAGCGTTAGGGGTTAGGGTTAGAGCTTAGGTTAGGATTAAGTTTAGGGTTAAGGTTAGGTTTAGATTTAGGGTTAGGGTTAGTGTTAGGGTTAAGTCATGTTTAGGTTTAGGGCTAGGTGAAGGTTATAGATAGGGTTAGGTTAAGGGTTGAGGTTAGGTTTAGATGGTAAGATGAGGGTTAGTGCTAGGTTTCCATTTAAGCTGAGTGTGTAGGGTAAGTTTTAGGGTTAGGATTAGGGTTAGAGTTAGAGTTAGGGTCAGGGTTAGTTTTGAGTTTAGAGTTAGAGTTACGTTTATGGTACGGTCAGGGTTAGGGGAGATTTAGTGTGACGTTTAGTTTTAGGGTTAGGGTTACAGAGAAGTTTATGTTAAGCGAGAGGGTTGGGGTTAGGGGTTTGGGTTCAGGTCAGAGTCAGGGTTAGGGTTAGGCTTAGGGTTAGGGTTACGTGTAGTGTTAGTGTTAGTTTTGCTTAGGGTTCGGGTTTGAATGAAGTTAGGGTACGCTTAGCGTTATGCTTAGGGTGAAATTCTGGTTAAGGGTGAGGGTTCGGCTCAGGGTTAGGGTTAGAGTTAGGGTCAGTGGTTAGGGTTAGGTTTAGGGTTAAGGTTAGTTTTAGGCTAAGGATTAGAGTTAGGGTTAAGGGTTACTGTTTCAGTTAGGTTTAGGTTAAGGTTATAATTAGGGTTAAGTTTAGGGTTAGGGTAAGAGTTAGAGTTACATTTAGAGTTAAGGTGAGGGTTTTGGGTAAGTGTCACCGTTAAGGTTAGGGTTAGGCCTAGGGTTAGGGTTAGAGTTAAGGTTAAGGGTTAGGGTTAGGTTTAAGTTTATGGTAGGCTTAAAGATAGGGTTAAGGTTAGGTTAGGGTTAGGGTCAGGGTTAGAATTAGAATTAGGTTTAGGGCGAGGATTAGGGTCAGAGTTATTGTAAGGGTTAGGTTTCGGGTTACAGTTGGGCCAAGGTTAAGGTGAGGGTTAGGTTTATGGGGAGGGTTAGGGTTAAAGTCAGGGTGAGTTTTAGGTTAGGGATAGGGTGAAGTTTAAGATAGGGTGAGGGTTAGGGTTATGGCTAAGGTTTGGGCTTGTTTTCAGGTTAGTGTTAAAGTTATGTTCAGGGTTAGGGTTACGTTCAGGGGTTGTGTTCAGTTTTAGGGTTAGGGTTAGATTTAAGGTTAGGGTTAATTTAGTGTTACGTTTAGGGTTAGGGTCATGGTTGTGTTAGGCTTTGTGGTTGGGGTGAGGGTTAGTTTTAGGGTTAGGGTTGGTTAGGGTTAGGATTATCGTTATGATAAGGCGTTAGGGGTTAGAGGTGTAGTTTAGGGTTAGGGTTTGGGTGAGGGTTCCGGTTAGGCCTTGCGGTTCTGGTCATGGTTAGGTTTGGTTTAGGCTTAGGGTTAGGTTCATGATTCGGTTTCGGGTTAGTGTTAGAGTTAGGGTGAGAGTTAGTGTTAAGGTTTTTGCTAGGCTTTGGTGTTAGGGTTAGGGTTTGTGTTAGGGTTAGGTTTATCATTAGGGCTCAGGGGTTTCAGGTTAATGTTAGGGTTAGGGTTAGGGATAGCATTAGGGTTAGGGTTGTGGGATACGGTTAGGATTTAGGGTGCGGGTTACGGTTAGTTTTACAGTTAAGGTGAGGGTTTAGGGTAATTGTTATGATTAGGGTTATAGTCAGAGTTAGGGTTTGGTTTAGGCTTAGGGTTAGGTTCATGATTCGGTTTCGGGTTAGTGTTAGAGTTAGGGTGAGAGTTAGTGTTAAGGTTTTTGCTAGGCTTTGGTGTTAGGGTTAGGGTTTGTGTTAGGGTTAGGTTTATCATTAGGGCTCAGGGGTTTCAGGTTAATGTTAGGGTTAGGGTTAGGGATAGCATTAGGGTTAGGGTTGTGGGATACGGTTAGGATTTAGGGTGCGGGTAACGGTTAGTTTTACAGTTAAGGTGAGGGTTTAGGGTAATTGTTATGATTAGGGTTATAGTCAGAGTTAGGGTTTGGTTTAGGATTAGGGTTAGGTGTAGGGTAAGAATTAGGTTTAGGTCCATGTTGAGGGTTAGACTTAGTGTTCTATTTAGGGTAAAGGTTAGGGGTAGGGTTAGGATTAGGTCTAGGGTTAGGATTAGGATTATTTTAGGGTTAGGTTCAGGGCTATTGTAAGTGTTCAGTTTAGGGTTAAAGATGGACTAGCGTTATTCTTAGAGTTAGGTTTAAGGTTAGGGTTTGGGTTAGGTCTAGGTTTAGGGTTAAGGTTATGGTTAGTGTTTGGATGAAGTTCAGGATAGGGTGAGGGTTATTTTTATGGTGAGGGCTAGGGTTTGGGTTTGTTTTCAGGTTAGTGTTAAGGATAGGTTTAGGTTTCGGTTAGGGTTAGGCGTTATGTCTAGGGTCAGCGTTAGGTTAGGTTTAGGGTTAGTGTGAAGTTTAGGTTAAGGGTGAGGGTTATGATAAGGGTTAGGATTATAGACGGTGTTAGACGTTAGGTTTAGGGTGTTAGGGTTAGGTTTATGGTTAGGGTAGATTTAAGTTTAGGTTTAATATTAGGGTTAGGGTTAGATTTGGGTTACTGTTCGTATTAGGGTTAGGGTTAGGGATAAGTTTGGGGATAGCGTTAGGTTTAGGGTTGGGGATACGGTTAAGGATTAGGGTGAGGGTTAGGGTTAGGTTTACAGTTAAGGCGAGGGTTTAGGGTAATTGTTATGGTTAGGGTTAGAGTTAGAGTTAGGCTTAGGGTTAGGGTGAAGTTTCAGTTAATAGTCAGGGTTAGGCTTAAGGTTAGAGTAGGGATAAGGTTAGTGTTTGGCTTAGGTATAGCGTTAGGGTATGGGTAGGGGTAAGGTTAGGGTTAAGGCTAGGTTTACGGTAAAGGGTAGGGCTAGCTTAGGGTTAGATTTAGAGTTAGAGTTAGTCCTAGGGTTTAGGATTATGGTTATGGTCAGGTTTAGAGTTATTGTTAGGGTTAGGGTAGAGTTAAGGTTAGGGTTAATTTAGGGTTAGAGAAAGGGTTAGGTTTAGGTCTGGGTTAGGTGTAGGATGCGGGGTAGGGTTAGGGTTAGGGGTTCATGGGAGGGTTAGTGTTAAGTTCACATTAAGCTGATGTTTTAGGGTGTTACTGTTAGGGCTAGGGTTAGCATTAGGTTTAGGGTCAGGGCTAGAGTTAGGGGATAGTTAAGGGTTAGCTTTACTTTCAGGGTTAGGGTTAGCCTTAGGTTTAGGGTGAAGTTTAGGTTAAGGATGAGGGTTAGGGTTAGGGTTAGGCATTTGGGTTAAGGTTAGGGTTAGGTTTAGGATTAGGCTTAGGGTTAGGGTTAGGTGTTTGGGTTAATGTTAGGGTCAGGTTTAGGGTTCGGCTTAGGGTTAGGGCTACAGCTGGGGTAAAGTTTAATTGAAGGGTGAGGGTTGAGCTTAGGGTTAGCGTTAGGGGTTAGGGTTAGAGCTTAGGTTAGGATTAAGTTTAGGGTTAAGGTTAGGTTTAGATTTAGGGTTAGGGTTAGTGTTAGGGTTAAGTCATGTTTAGGTTTAGGGCTAGGTGAAGGTTATAGATAGGGTTAGGTTAAGGGTTGAGGTTAGGTTTAGATGGTAAGATGAGGGTTAGTGCTAGGTTTCCATTTAAGCTGAGTGTGTAGGGTAAGTTTTAGGGTTAGGATTAGGGTTAGAGTTAGAGTTAGGGTCAGGGTTAGTTTTGAGTTTAGAGTTAGAGTTACGTTTATGGTACGGTCAGGGTTAGGGGAGATTTAGTGTGACGTTTAGTTTTAGGGTTAGGGTTACAGAGAAGTTTATGTTAAGCGAGAGGGTTGGGGTTAGGGGTTTGGGTTCAGGTCAGAGTCAGGGTTAGGGTTAGGCTTAGGGTTAGGGTTACGTGTAGTGTTAGTGTTAGTTTTGCTTAGGGTTCGGGTTTGAATGAAGTTAGGGTACGCTTAGCGTTATGCTTAGGGTGAAATTCTGGTTAAGGGTGAGGGTTCGGCTCAGGGTTAGGGTTAGAGTTAGGGTCAGTGGTTAGGGTTAGGTTTAGGGTTAAGGTTAGTTTTAGGCTAAGGATTAGAGTTAGGGTTAAGGGTTACTGTTTCAGTTAGGTTTAGGTTAAGGTTATAATTAGGGTTAAGTTTAGGGTTAGGGTAAGAGTTAGAGTTACATTTAGAGTTAAGGTGAGGGTTTTGGGTAAGTGTCACCGTTAAGGTTAGGGTTAGGGCTAGGGTTAGGGTTAGAGTTAAGGTTAAGGGTTAGGGTTAGGTTTAAGTTTATGGTAGGCTTAAAGATAGGGTTAAGGTTAGGTTAGGGTTAGGGTCAGGGTTAGAATTAGAATTAGGTTTAGGGCGAGGATTAGGGTCAGAGTTATTGTAAGGGTTAGGTTTCGGGTTACAGTTGGGCCAAGGTTAAGGTGAGGGTTAGGTTTATGGGGAGGGTTAGGGTTAAAGTCAGGGTGAGTTTTAGGTTAGGGATAGGGTGAAGTTTAAGATAGGGTGAGGGTTAGGGTTATGGCTAAGGTTTGGGCTTGTTTTCAGGTTAGTGTTAAAGTTATGTTCAGGGTTAGGGTTACGTTCAGGGGTTGTGTTCAGTTTTAGGGTTAGGGTTAGATTTAAGGTTAGGGTTAATTTAGTGTTACGTTTAGGGTTAGGGTCATGGTTGTGTTAGGCTTTGTGGTTGGGGTGAGGGTTAGTTTTAGGGTTAGGGTTGGTTAGGGTTAGGATTATCGTTATGATAAGGCGTTAGGGGTTAGAGGTGTAGTTTAGGGTTAGGGTTTGGGTGAGGGTTCCGGTTAGGCCTTGCGGTTCTGGTCATGGTTAGGTTTGGTTTAGGCTTAGGGTTAGGTTCATGATTCGGTTTCGGGTTAGTGTTAGAGTTAGGGTGAGAGTTAGTGTTAAGGTTTTTGCTAGGCTTTGGTGTTAGGGTTAGGGTTTGTGTTAGGGTTAGGTTTATCATTAGGGCTCAGGGGTTTCAGGTTAATGTTAGGGTTAGGGTTAGGGATAGCATTAGGGTTAGGGTTGTGGGATACGGTTAGGATTTAGGGTGCGGGTTACGGTTAGTTTTACAGTTAAGGTGAGGGTTTAGGGTAATTGTTATGATTAGGGTTATAGTCAGAGTTAGGGTTTGGTTTAGGCTTAGGGTTAGGTTCATGATTCGGTTTCGGGTTAGTGTTAGAGTTAGGGTGAGAGTTAGTGTTAAGGTTTTTGCTAGGCTTTGGTGTTAGGGTTAGGGTTTGTGTTAGGGTTAGGTTTATCATTAGGGCTCAGGGGTTTCAGGTTAATGTTAGGGTTAGGGTTAGGGATAGCATTAGGGTTAGGGTTGTGGGATACGGTTAGGATTTAGGGTGCGGGTAACGGTTAGTTTTACAGTTAAGGTGAGGGTTTAGGGTAATTGTTATGATTAGGGTTATAGTCAGAGTTAGGGTTTGGTTTAGGATTAGGGTTAGGTGTAGGGTAAGAATTAGGTTTAGGTCCATGTTGAGGGTTAGACTTAGTGTTCTATTTAGGGTAAAGGTTAGGGGTAGGGTTAGGATTAGGTCTAGGGTTAGGATTAGGATTATTTTAGGGTTAGGTTCAGGGCTATTGTAAGTGTTCAGTTTAGGGTTAAAGATGGACTAGCGTTATTCTTAGAGTTAGGTTTAAGGTTAGGGTTTGGGTTAGGTCTAGGTTTAGGGTTAAGGTTATGGTTAGTGTTTGGATGAAGTTCAGGATAGGGTGAGGGTTATTTTTATGGTGAGGGCTAGGGTTTGGGTTTGTGTTCAGGTTAGTGTTAAGGATAGGTTTAGGGTTCGGTTAGGGTTAGGCGTTATGTCTAGGGTCAGCGTTAGGTTAGGTTTAGGGTTAGTGTGAAGTTTAGGTTAAGGGTGAGGGTTATGATAAGGGTTAGGATTATAGACGGTGTTAGACGTTAGGTTTAGGGTGTTAGGGTTAGGTTTATGGTTAGGGTAGATTTAAGTTTAGGTTTAATATTAGGGTTAGGGTTAGATTTGGGTTACTGTTCGTATTAGGGTTAGGGTTAGGGATAAGTTTGGGGATAGCGTTAGGTTTAGGGTTGGGGATACGGTTAAGGATTAGGGTGAGGGTTAGGGTTAGGTTTACAGTTAAGGCGAGGGTTTAGGGTAATTGTTATGGTTAGGGTTAGAGTTAGAGTTAGGCTTAGGGTTAGGGTGAAGTTTCAGTTAATAGTCAGGGTTAGGCTTAAGGTTAGAGTAGGGATAAGGTTAGTGTTTGGCTTAGGTATAGCGTTAGGGTATGGGTAGGGGTAAGGTTAGGGTTAAGGCTAGGTTTACGGTAAAGGGTAGGGCTAGCTTAGGGTTAGATTTAGAGTTAGAGTTAGTCCTAGGGTTTAGGATTATGGTTATGGTCAGGTTTAGAGTTATTGTTAGGGTTAGGGTAGAGTTAAGGTTAGGGTTAATTTAGGGTTAGAGAAAGGGTTAGGTTTAGGTCTGGGTTAGGTGTAGGATGCGGGGTAGGGTTAGGGTTAGGGGTTCATGGGAGGGTTAGTGTTAAGTTCACATTAAGCTGATGTTTTAGGGTGTTACTGTTAGGGCTAGGGTTAGCATTAGGTTTAGGGTCAGGGCTAGAGTTAGGGGATAGTTAAGGGTTAGCTTTACTTTCAGGGTTAGGGTTAGCCTTAGGTTTAGGGTGAAGTTTAGGTTAAGGATGAGGGTTAGGGTTAGGGTTAGGCATTTGGGTTAAGGTTAGGGTTAGGTTTAGGATTAGGCTTAGGGTTAGGGTTAGGTGTTTGGGTTAATGTTAGGGTCAGGTTTAGGGTTCGGCTTAGGGTTAGGGCTACAGCTGGGGTAAAGTTTAATTGAAGGGTGAGGGTTGAGCTTAGGGTTAGCGTTAGGGGTTAGGGTTAGAGCTTAGGTTAGGATTAAGTTTAGGGTTAAGGTTAGGTTTAGATTTAGGGTTAGGGTTAGTGTTAGGGTTAAGTCATGTTTAGGTTTAGGGCTAGGTGAAGGTTATAGATAGGGTTAGGTTAAGGGTTGAGGTTAGGTTTAGATGGTAAGATGAGGGTTAGTGCTAGGTTTCCATTTACGCTGAGTGTGTAGGGTAAGTTTTAGGGTTAGGATTAGGGTTAGAGTTAGAGTTAGGGTCAGGGTTAGTTTTGAGTTTAGAGTTAGAGTTACGTTTATGGTACGGTCAGGGTTAGGGGAGATTTAGTGTGACGTTTAGTTTTAGGGTTAGGGTTACAGAGAAGTTTATGTTAAGCGAGAGGGTTGGGGTTAGGGGTTTGGGTTCAGGTCAGAGTCAGGGTTAGGGTTAGGCTTAGGGTTAGGGTTACGTGTAGTGTTAGTGTTAGTTTTGCTTAGGGTTCGGGTTTGAATGAAGTTAGGGTACGCTTAGCGTTATGCTTAGGGTGAAATTCTGGTTAAGGGTGAGGGTTCGGCTCAGGGTTAGGGTTAGAGTTAGGGTCAGTGGTTAGGGTTAGGTTTAGGGTTAAGGTTAGTTTTAGGCTAAGGATTAGAGTTAGGGTTAAGGGTTACTGTTTCAGTTAGGTTTAGGTTAAGGTTATAATTAGGGTTAAGTTTAGGGTTAGGGTAAGAGTTAGAGTTACATTTAGAGTTAAGGTGAGGGTTTTGGGTAAGTGTCACCGTTAAGGTTAGGGTTAGGGCTAGGGTTAGGGTTAGAGTTAAGGTTAAGGGTTAGGGTTAGGTTTAAGTTTATGGTAGGCTTAAAGATAGGGTTAAGGTTAGGTTAGGGTTAGGGTCAGGGTTAGAATTAGAATTAGGTTTAGGGCGAGGATTAGGGTCAGAGTTATTGTAAGGGTTAGGTTTCGGGTTACAGTTGGGCCAAGGTTAAGGTGAGGGTTAGGTTTATGGGGAGGGTTAGGGTTAAAGTCAGGGTGAGTTTTAGGTTAGGGATAGGGTGAAGTTTAAGATAGGGTGAGGGTTAGGGTTATGGCTAAGGTTTGGGCTTGTTTTCAGGTTAGTGTTAAAGTTATGTTCAGGGTTAGGGTTACGTTCAGGGGTTGTGTTCAGTTTTAGGGTTAGGGTTAGATTTAAGGTTAGGGTTAATTTAGTGTTACGTTTAGGGTTAGGGTCATGGTTGTGTTAGGCTTTGTGGTTGGGGTGAGGGTTAGTTTTAGGGTTAGGGTTGGTTAGGGTTAGGATTATCGTTATGATAAGGCGTTAGGGGTTAGAGGTGTAGTTTAGGGTTAGGGTTTGGGTGAGGGTTCCGGTTAGGCCTTGCGGTTCTGGTCATGGTTAGGTTTGGTTTAGGCTTAGGGTTAGGTTCATGATTCGGTTTCGGGTTAGTGTTAGAGTTAGGGTGAGAGTTAGTGTTAAGGTTTTTGCTAGGCTTTGGTGTTAGGGTTAGGGTTTGTGTTAGGGTTAGGTTTATCATTAGGGCTCAGGGGTTTCAGGTTAATGTTAGGGTTAGGGTTAGGGATAGCATTAGGGTTAGGGTTGTGGGATACGGTTAGGATTTAGGGTGCGGGTTACGGTTAGTTTTACAGTTAAGGTGAGGGTTTAGGGTAATTGTTATGATTAGGGTTATAGTCAGAGTTAGGGTTTGGTTTAGGCTTAGGGTTAGGTTCATGATTCGGTTTCGGGTTAGTGTTAGAGTTAGGGTGAGAGTTAGTGTTAAGGTTTTTGCTAGGCTTTGGTGTTAGGGTTAGGGTTTGTGTTAGGGTTAGGTTTATCATTAGGGCTCAGGGGTTTCAGGTTAATGTTAGGGTTAGGGTTAGGGATAGCATTAGGGTTAGGGTTGTGGGATACGGTTAGGATTTAGGGTGCGGGTTACGGTTAGTTTTACAGTTAAGGTGAGGGTTTAGGGTAATTGTTATGATTAGGGTTATAGTTTAGGATTAGGGTTAGGTGTAGGGTAAGAATTAGGTTTAGGTCCATGTTGAGGGTTAGACTTAGTGTTCTATTTAGGGTAAAGGTTAGGGGTAGGGTTAGGATTAGGTCTAGGGTTAGGATTAGGATTATTTTAGGGTTAGGTTCAGGGCTATTGTAAGTGTTCAGTTTAGGGTTAAAGATGGACTAGCGTTATTCTTAGAGTTAGGTTTAAGGTTAGGGTTTGGGTTAGGTCTAGGTTTAGGGTTAAGGTTATGGTTAGTGTTTGGATGAAGTTCAGGATAGGGTGAGGGTTATTTTTATGGTGAGGGCTAGGGTTTGGGTTTGTGTTCAGGTTAGTGTTAAGGATAGGTTTAGGGTTCGGTTAGGGTTAGGCGTTATGTCTAGGGTCAGCGTTAGGTTAGGTTTAGGGTTAGTGTGAAGTTTAGGTTAAGGGTGAGGGTTATGATAAGGGTTAGGATTATAGACGGTGTTAGACGTTAGGTTTAGGGTGTTAGGGTTAGGTTTATGGTTAGGGTAGATTTAAGTTTAGGTTTAATATTAGGGTTAGGGTTAGATTTGGGTTACTGTTCGTATTAGGGTTAGGGTTAGGGATAAGTTTGGGGATAGCGTTAGGTTTAGGGTTGGGGATACGGTTAAGGATTAGGGTGAGGGTTAGGGTTAGGTTTACAGTTAAGGCGAGGGTTTAGGGTAATTGTTATGGTTAGGGTTAGAGTTAGAGTTAGGCTTAGGGTTAGGGTGAAGTTTCAGTTAATAGTCAGGGTTAGGCTTAAGGTTAGAGTAGGGATAAGGTTAGTGTTTGGCTTAGGTATAGCGTTAGGGTATGGGTAGGGGTAAGGTTAGGGTTAAGGCTAGGTTTACGGTAAAGGGTAGGGCTAGCTTAGGGTTAGATTTAGAGTTAGAGTTAGTCCTAGGGTTTAGGATTATGGTTATGGTCAGGTTTAGAGTTATTGTTAGGGTTAGGGTAGAGTTAAGGTTAGGGTTAATTTAGGGTTAGAGAAAGGGTTAGGTTTAGGTCTGGGTTAGGTGTAGGATGCGGGGTAGGGTTAGGGTTAGGGGTTCATGGGAGGGTTAGTGTTAAGTTCACATTAAGCTGATGTTTTAGGGTGTTACTGTTAGGGCTAGGGTTAGCATTAGGTTTAGGGTCAGGGCTAGAGTTAGGGGATAGTTAAGGGTTAGCTTTACTTTCAGGGTTAGGGTTAGCCTTAGGTTTAGGGTGAAGTTTAGGTTAAGGATGAGGGTTAGGGTTAGGGTTAGGCATTTGGGTTAAGGTTAGGGTTAGGTTTAGGATTAGGCTTAGGGTTAGGGTTAGGTGTTTGGGTTAATGTTAGGGTCAGGTTTAGGGTTCGGCTTAGGGTTAGGGCTACAGCTGGGGTAAAGTTTAATTGAAGGGTGAGGGTTGAGCTTAGGGTTAGCGTTAGGGGTTAGGGTTAGAGCTTAGGTTAGGATTAAGTTTAGGGTTAAGGTTAGGTTTAGATTTAGGGTTAGGGTTAGTGTTAGGGTTAAGTCATGTTTAGGTTTAGGGCTAGGTGAAGGTTATAGATAGGGTTAGGTTAAGGGTTGAGGTTAGGTTTAGATGGTAAGATGAGGGTTAGTGCTAGGTTTCCATTTAAGCTGAGTGTGTAGGGTAAGTTTTAGGGTTAGGATTAGGGTTAGAGTTAGAGTTAGGGTCAGGGTTAGTTTTGAGTTTAGAGTTAGAGTTACGTTTATGGTACGGTCAGGGTTAGGGGAGATTTAGTGTGACGTTTAGTTTTAGGGTTAGGGTTACAGAGAAGTTTATGTTAAGCGAGAGGGTTGGGGTTAGGGGTTTGGGTTCAGGTCAGAGTCAGGGTTAGGGTTAGGCTTAGGGTTAGGGTTACGTGTAGTGTTAGTGTTAGTTTTGCTTAGGGTTCGGGTTTGAATGAAGTTAGGGTACGCTTAGCGTTATGCTTAGGGTGAAATTCTGGTTAAGGGTGAGGGTTCGGCTCAGGGTTAGGGTTAGAGTTAGGGTCAGTGGTTAGGGTTAGGTTTAGGGTTAAGGTTAGTTTTAGGCTAAGGATTAGAGTTAGGGTTAAGGGTTACTGTTTCAGTTAGGTTTAGGTTAAGGTTATAATTAGGGTTAAGTTTAGGGTTAGGGTAAGAGTTAGAGTTACATTTAGAGTTAAGGTGAGGGTTTTGGGTAAGTGTCACCGTTAAGGTTAGGGTTAGGGCTAGGGTTAGGGTTAGAGTTAAGGTTAAGGGTTAGGGTTAGGTTTAAGTTTATGGTAGGCTTAAAGATAGGGTTAAGGTTAGGTTAGGGTTAGGGTCAGGGTTAGAATTAGAATTAGGTTTAGGGCGAGGATTAGGGTCAGAGTTATTGTAAGGGTTAGGTTTCGGGTTACAGTTGGGCCAAGGTTAAGGTGAGGGTTAGGTTTATGGGGAGGGTTAGGGTTAAAGTCAGGGTGAGTTTTAGGTTAGGGATAGGGTGAAGTTTAAGATAGGGTGAGGGTTAGGGTTATGGCTAAGGTTTGGGCTTGTTTTCAGGTTAGTGTTAAAGTTATGTTCAGGGTTAGGGTTACGTTCAGGGGTTGTGTTCAGTTTTAGGGTTAGGGTTAGATTTAAGGTTAGGGTTAATTTAGTGTTACGTTTAGGGTTAGGGTCATGGTTGTGTTAGGCTTTGTGGTTGGGGTGAGGGTTAGTTTTAGGGTTAGGGTTGGTTAGGGTTAGGATTATCGTTATGATAAGGCGTTAGGGGTTAGAGGTGTAGTTTAGGGTTAGGGTTTGGGTGAGGGTTCCGGTTAGGCCTTGCGGTTCTGGTCATGGTTAGGTTTGGTTTAGGCTTAGGGTTAGGTTCATGATTCGGTTTCGGGTTAGTGTTAGAGTTAGGGTGAGAGTTAGTGTTAAGGTTTTTGCTAGGCTTTGGTGTTAGGGTTAGGGTTTGTGTTAGGGTTAGGTTTATCATTAGGGCTCAGGGGTTTCAGGTTAATGTTAGGGTTAGGGTTAGGGATAGCATTAGGGTTAGGGTTGTGGGATACGGTTAGGATTTAGGGTGCGGGTTACGGTTAGTTTTACAGTTAAGGTGAGGGTTTAGGGTAATTGTTATGATTAGGGTTATAGTCAGAGTTAGGGTTTGGTTTAGGATTAGGGTTAGGTGTAGGGTAAGAATTAGGTTTAGGTCCATGTTGTGGGTTAGACTTAGTGTTCTATTTAGGGTAAAGTTTAGGGGTAGGGTTAGGATTAGGTCTAGGGTTAGGATTAGGATTATTTTAGGGTTAGGTTCAGGGCTATTGTAAGTGTTCGGTTTAGGGTTACAGATGGACTAGTGTTATTCTTAGAGTTAGGTTTAAGGTTAGGGTTTGGGTTAGGTCTAGGTTTAAGGTTATGTTTAGTGTTTGGATGAAGTTCAGGATAGGGTGAGGGTTATTTTTATGGTGAGGGCTAGGGTTTGGGTTTGTGTTCAGGTTAGTGTTAAGGATAGGTTTAGGGTTCGGTTAGGGTTAGGCGTTATGTCTAGGGTCAGCGTTAGGTTAGGTTTAGGGTTAGTGTGAAGTTTAGGTTAAGGGTGAGGGTTATGGTAAGGGTTAGGATTATAGACGGTGTTAGACGTTAGGTTTAGGGTGTTAGGGTTAGGTTTATGGTTAGGGTAGATTTAAGTTTAGGTTTAATATTAGGGTTAGGGTTAGATTTGGGTTACTGTTCGTATTAGGGTTAGGGTTAGGGATAAGTTTGGGGATAGCGTTAGGTTTAGGGTTGGGGATACGGTTAAGGATTAGGGTGAGGGTTAGGGTTAGGTTTACAGTTAAGGCGAGGGTTTAGGGTAATTGTTATGGTTAGGGTTAGAGTTAGAGTTAGGCTTAGGGTTAGGGTGAAGTTTCAGTTAATAGTCAGGGTTAGGCTTAAGGTTAGAGTAGGGTTAAGGTTAGTGTTTGGCTTAGGTATAGCGTTAGCGTATGGGTAGGGGTAAGGTTAGGGTTAAGGCTAGGTTTACGGTAAAGGGTAGGGCTAGCTTAGGGTTAGATTTAGAGTTAGAGTTAGTCCTAGGGTTTAGGATTATGGTTATGGTCAGGTTTAGAGTTATTGTTAGGGTTAGGGTAGAGTTAAGGTTAGGGTTAATTTAGGGTTAGAGAAAGGGTTAGGTTTAGGTCTGGGTTAGGTGTAGGATGCGGGGTAGGGTTAGGGTTAGGGGTTCATGGGAGGGTTAGTGTTAAGTTCACATTAAGCTGATGTTTTAGGGTGTTACTGTTAGGGCTAGGGTTAGCATTAGGTTTAGGGTCAGGGCTAGAGTTAGGGGATAGTTAAGGGTTAGCTTTACTTTCAGGGTTAGGGTTAGCCTTAGGTTTAGGGTGAAGTTTAGGTTAAGGATGAGGGTTAGGGTTAGGGTTAGGCATTTGGGTTAAGGTTAGGGTTAGGTTTAGGATTAGGTTTAGGGTTAGGGTTAGGTGTTTGGGTTAATGTTAGGGTCAGGTTTAGGGTTCGGCTTAGGGTTAGGGCTACAGCTGGGGTAAAGTTTAATTGAAGGGTGAGGGTTGAGCTTAGGGTTAGCGTTAGGGGTTAGGGTTAGAGCTTAGGTTAGGATTAAGTTTAGGGTTAAGGTTAGGTTTAGATTTAGGGTTAGGGTTAGTGTTAGGGTTAAGTCATGTTTAGGTTTAGGGCTAGGTGAAGGTTATAGATAGGGTTAGGTTAAGGGTTGAGGTTAGGTTTAGATGGTAAGATGAGGGTTAGTGCTAGGTTTCCATTTAAGCTGAGTGTGTAGGGTAAGTTTTAGGGTTAGGATTAGGGTTAGAGTTAGAGTTAGGGTCAGGGTTAGTTTTGAGTTTAGAGTTAGAGTTACGTTTATGGTACGGTCAGGGTTAGGGGAGATTTAGTGTGACGTTTAGTTTTAGGGTTAGGGTTACAGAGAAGTTTATGTTAAGCGAGAGGGTTGGGGTTAGGGGTTTGGGTTCAGGTCAGAGTCAGGGTTAGGGTTAGGCTTAGGGTTAGGGTTACGTGTAGTGTTAGTGTTAGTTTTGCTTAGGGTTCGGGTTTGAATGAAGTTAGGGTACGCTTAGCGTTATGCTTAGGGTGAAATTCTGGTTAAGGGTGAGGGTTCGGCTCAGGGTTAGGGTTAGAGTTAGGGTCAGTGGTTAGGGTTAGGTTTAGGGTTAAGGTTAGTTTTAGGCTAAGGATTAGAGTTAGGGTTAAGGGTTACTGTTTCAGTTAGGTTTAGGTTAAGGTTATAATTAGGGTTAAGTTTAGGGTTAGGGTAAGAGTTAGAGTTACATTTAGAGTTAAGGTGAGGGTTTTGGGTAAGTGTCACCGTTAAGGTTAGGGTTAGGGCTAGGGTTAGGGTTAGAGTTAAGGTTAAGGGTTAGGGTTAGGTTTAAGTTTATGGTAGGCTTAAAGATAGGGTTAAGGTTAGGTTAGGGTTAGGGTCAGGGTTAGAATTAGAATTAGGTTTAGGGCGAGGATTAGGGTCAGAGTTATTGTAAGGGTTAGGTTTCGGGTTACAGTTGGGCCAAGGTTAAGGTGAGGGTTAGGTTTATGGGGAGGGTTAGGGTTAAAGTCAGGGTGAGTTTTAGGTTAGGGATAGGGTGAAGTTTAAGATAGGGTGAGGGTTAGGGTTATGGCTAAGGTTTGGGCTTGTTTTCAGGTTAGTGTTAAAGTTATGTTCAGGGTTAGGGTTACGTTCAGGGGCTGTGTTCAGTTTTAGGGTTAGGGTTAGATTTAAGGTTAGGGTTAATTTAGTGTTACGTTTAGGGTTAGGGTCATGGTTGTGTTAGGCTTTGTGGTTGGGGTGAGGGTTAGTTTTAGGGTTAGGGTTGGTTAGGGTTAGGATTATCGTTATGATAAGGCGTTAGGGGTTAGAGGTGTAGTTTAGGGTTAGGGTTTGGGTGAGGGTTCCGGTTAGGCCTTGCGGTTCTGGTCATGGTTAGGTTTGGTTTAGGCTTAGGGTTAGGTTCATGATTCGGTTTCGGGTTAGTGTTAGAGTTAGGGTGAGAGTTAGTGTTAAGGTTTTTGCTAGGCTTTGGTGTTAGGGTTAGGGTTTGTGTTAGGGTTAGGTTTATCATTAGGGCTCAGGGGTTTCAGGTTAATGTTAGGGTTAGGGTTAGGGATAGCATTAGGGTTAGGGTTGTGGGATACGGTTAGGATTTAGGGTGCGGGTTACGGTTAGTTTTACAGTTAAGGTGAGGGTTTAGGGTAATTGTTATGATTAGGGTTATAGTCAGAGTTAGGGTTTGGTTTAGGCTTAGGGTTAGGTTCATGATTCGGTTTCGGGTTAGTGTTAGAGTTAGGGTGAGAGTTAGTGTTAAGGTTTTTGCTAGGCTTTGGTGTTAGGGTTAGGGTTTGTGTTAGGGTTAGGTTTATCATTAGGGCTCAGGGGTTTCAGGTTAATGTTAGGGTTAGGGTTAGGGATAGCATTAGGGTTAGGGTTGTGGGATACGGTTAGGATTTAGGGTGCGGGTTACGGTTAGTTTTACAGTTAAGGTGAGGGTTTAGGGTAATTGTTATGATTAGGGTTATAGTCAGAGTTAGGGTTTGGTTTAGGATTAGGGTTAGGTGTAGGGTAAGAATTAGGTTTAGGTCCATGTTGTGGGTTAGACTTAGTGTTCTATTTAGGGTAAAGGTTAGGGGTAGGGTTAGGATTAGGTCTAGGGTTAGGATTAGGATTATTTTAGGGTTAGGTTCAGGGCTATTGTAAGTGTTCGGTTTAGGGTTACAGATGGACTAGTGTTATTCTTAGAGTTAGGTTTAAGGTTAGGGTTTGGGTTAGGTCTAGGTTTAAGGTTATGTTTAGTGTTTGGATGAAGTTCAGGATAGGGTGAGGGTTATTTTTATGGTGAGGGCTAGGGTTTGGGTTTGTGTTCAGGTTAGTGTTAAGGATAGGTTTAGGGTTCGGTTAGGGTTAGGCGTTATGTCTAGGGTCAGCGTTAGGTTAGGTTTAGGGTTAGTGTGAAGTTTAGGTTAAGGGTGAGGGTTATGGTAAGGGTTAGGATTATAGACGGTGTTAGACGTTAGGTTTAGGGTGTTAGGGTTAGGTTTATGGTTAGGGTAGATTTAAGTTTAGGTTTAATATTAGGGTTAGGGTTAGATTTGGGTTACTGTTCGTATTAGGGTTAGGGTTAGGGATAAGTTTGGGGATAGCGTTAGGTTTAGGGTTGGGGATACGGTTAAGGATTAGGGTGAGGGTTAGGGTTAGGTTTACAGTTAAGGCGAGGGTTTAGGGTAATTGTTATGGTTAGGGTTAGAGTTAGAGTTAGGCTTAGGGTTAGGGTGAAGTTTCAGTTAATAGTCAGGGTTAGGCTTAAGGTTAGAGTAGGGTTAAGGTTAGTGTTTGGCTTAGGTATAGCGTTAGCGTATGGGTAGGGGTAAGGTTAGGGTTAAGGCTAGGTTTACGGTAAAGGGTAGGGCTAGCTTAGGGTTAGATTTAGAGTTAGAGTTAGTGCTAGGGTTTAGGATTATGGTTATGGTCAGGTTTAGAGTTATTGTTAGGGTTAGGGTAGAGTTAAGGTTAGGGTTAATTTAGGGTTAGAGAAAGGGTTAGGTTTAGGTCTGGGTTAGGTGTAGGATGCGGGGTAGGGTTAGGGTTAGGGGTTCATGGGAGGGTTAGTGTTAAGTTTACATTAAGCTGATGTTTTAGGGTGTTACTGTTAGGGCTAGGGTTAGCATTAGGTTTAGGGTCAGGGCTAGAATTAGGGGATAGTTAAGGGTTAGCTTTACTTTCAGGGTTAGGGTTAGCCTTAGGTTTAGGGTGAAGTTTAGGTTAAGGATGAGGGTTAGGGTTAGGGTTAGGCATTTGGGTTAAGGTTAGGGTTAGGTTTAGGATTAGGTTTAGGGTTAGGGTTAGGTGTTTGGGTTAATGTTAGGGTCAGGTTTAGGGTTCGGCTTAGGGTTAGGGCTACAGCTGGGGTAAAGTTTAATTGAAGGGTGAGGGTTGAGCTTAGGGTTAGCGTTAGGGGTTAGGGTTAGAGCTTAGGTTAGGATTAAGTTTAGGGTTAAGGTTAGGTTTAGATTTAGGGTTAGGGTTAGTGTTAGGGTTAAGTCATGTTTAGGTTTAGGGCTAGGTGAAGGTTATAGATAGGGTTAGGTTAAGGGTTGAGGTTAGGTTTAGATGGTAAGATGAGGGTTAGTGCTAGGTTTCCATTTAAGCTGAGTGTGTAGGGTAAGTTTTAGGGTTAGGATTAGGGTTAGAGTTAGAGGTAGGGTCAGGGTTAGTTTTGAGTTTAGAGTTAGAGTTACGTTTATGGTACGGTCAGGGTTAGGGGAGATTTAGTGTGACGTTTAGTTTTAGGGTTAGCGTTACAGAGAAGTTTATGTTAAGCGAGAGGGTTGGGGTTAGGGGTTTGGGTTCAGGTCAGAGTCAGGGTTAGGGTTAGGCTTAGGGTTAGGGTTACGTGTAGTGTTAGTGTTAGTTTTGCTTAGGGTTCGGGTTTGAATGAAGTTAGGGTACGCTTAGCGTTATGCTTAGGGTGAAATTCTGGTTAAGGGTGAGGGTTCGGCTCAGGGTTAGGGTTAGAGTTAGGGTCAGTGGTTAGGGTTAGGTTTAGGGTTAAGGTTAGTTTTAGGCTAAGGATTAGAGTTAGGGTTAAGGGTTACTGTTTCAGTTAGGTTTAGTTTAAGGTTATAATTAGGGTTAAGTTTAGGGTTAGGGTAAGAGTTAGAGTTACATTTAGAGTTAAGGTGAGGGTTTTGGGTAAGTGTCACCGTTAAGGTTAGGGTTAGGGCTAGGGTTAGGGTTAGAGTTAAGGTTAAGGGTTAGGGTTAGGTTTAAGTTTATGGTAGGCTTAAAGATAGGGTTAAGGTTAGGTTAGGGTTAGGGTCAGGGTTAGAATTAGAATTAGGTTTAGGGCGAGGATTAGGGTCAGAGTTATTGTAAGGGTTAGGTTTCGGGTTACAGTTGGGCCAAGGTTAAGGTGAGGGTTAGGTTTATGGGGAGGGTTAGGGTTAAAGTCAGGGTGAGTTTTAGGTTAGGGATAGGGTGAAGTTTAAGATAGGGTGAGGGTTAGGGTTATGGCTAAGGTTTGGGCTTGTTTTCAGGTTAGTGTTAAAGTTATGTTCAGGGTTAGGGTTACGTTCAGGGGTTGTGTTCAGTTTTAGGGTTAGGGTTAGATTTAAGGTTAGGGTTAATTTAGTGTTACGTTTAGGGTTAGGGTCACGGTTGTGTTAGGCTTTGTGGTTGGGGTGAGGGTTAGTTTTAGGGTTAGGGTTGGTTAGGGTTAGGATTATCGTTATGATAAGGCGTTAGGGGTTAGAGGTGTAGTTTAGGGTTAGGGTTTGGGTGAGGGTTCCGGTTAGGCCTTGCGGTTCTGGTCATGGTTAGGTTTGGTTTAGGCTTAGGGTTAGGTTCATGATTCGGTTTCGGGTTAGTGTTAGAGTTAGGGTGAGAGTTAGTGTTAAGGTTTTTGCTAGGCTTTGGTGTTAGGGTTAGGGTTTGTGTTAGGGTTAGGTTTATCATTAGGGCTCAGGGGTTTCAGGTTAATGTTAGGGTTAGGGTTAGGGATAGCATTAGGGTTAAGGTTGTGGGATACGGTTAGGATTTAGGGTGCGGGTTACGGTTAGTTTTACAGTTAAGGTGAGGGTTTAGGGTAATTGTTATGATTAGGGTTATAGTCAGAGTTAGGGTTTGGTTTAGGCTTAGGGTTAGGTTCATGATTCGGTTTCGGGTTAGTGTTAGAGTTAGGGTGAGAGTTAGGGTTAAGGTTTTTGCTAGGCTTTGGTGTTAGGGTTAGGGTTTGTGTTAGGGTTAGGTTTATCATTAGGGCTCAGGGGTTTCAGGTTAATGTTAGGGTTAGGGTTAGGGATAGCATTAGGGTTAGGGTTGTGGGATACGGTTAGGATTTAGGGTGCGGGTTACGGTTAGTTTTACAGTTAAGGTGAGGGTTTAGGGTAATTGTTATGATTAGGGTTATAGTCAGAGTTAGGGTTTGGTTTAGGATTAGGGTTAGGTGTAGGGTAAGAATTAGGTTTAGGTCCATGTTGTGGGTTAGACTTAGTGTTCTATTTAGGGTAAAGGTTAGGGGTAGGGTTAGGATTAGGTCTAGGGTTAGGATTAGGATTATTTTAGGGTTAGGTTCAGGGCTATTGTAAGTGTTCGGTTTAGGGTTACAGATGGACTAGTGTTATTCTTAGAGTTAGGTTTAAGGTTAGGGTTTGGGTTAGGTCTAGGTTTAAGGTTATGTTTAGTGTTTGGATGAAGTTCAGGATAGGGTGAGGGTTATTTTTATGGTGAGGGCTAGGGTTTGGGTTTGTGTTCAGGTTAGTGTTAAGGATAGGTTTAGGGTTCGGTTAGGGTTAGGCGTTATGTCTAGGGTCAGCGTTAGGTTAGGTTTAGGGTTAGTGTGAAGTTTAGGTTAAGGGTGAGGGTTATGGTAAGGGTTAGGATTATAGACGGTGTTAGACGTTAGGTTTAGGGTGTTAGGGTTAGGTTTATGGTTAGGGTAGATTTAAGTTTAGGTTTAATATTAGGGTTAGGGTTAGATTTGGGTTACTGTTCGTATTAGGGTTAGGGTTAGGGATAAGTTTGGGGATAGCGTTAGGTTTAGGGTTGGGGATACGGTTAAGGATTAGGGTGAGGGTTAGGGTTAGGTTTACAGTTAAGGCGAGGGTTTAGGGTAATTGTTATGGTTAGGGTTAGAGTTAGAGTTAGGCTTAGGGTTAGGGTGAAGTTTCAGTTAATAGTCAGGGTTAGGCTTAAGGTTAGAGTAGGGTTAAGGTTAGTGTTTGGCTTAGGTATAGCGTTAGCGTATGGGTAGGGGTAAGGTTAGGGTTAAGGCTAGGTTTACGGTAAAGGGTAGGGCTAGCTTAGGGTTAGATTTAGAGTTAGAGTTAGTGCTAGGGTTTAGGATTATGGTTATGGTCAGGTTTAGAGTTATTGTTAGGGTTAGGGTAGAGTTAAGGTTAGGGTTAATTTAGGGTTAGAGAAAGGGTTAGGTTTAGGTCTGGGTTAGGTGTAGGATGCGGGGTAGGGTTAGGGTTAGGGGTTCATGGGAGGGTTAGTGTTAAGTTTACATTAAGCTGATGTTTTAGGGTGTTACTGTTAGGGCTAGGGTTAGCATTAGGTTTAGGGTCAGGGCTAGAATTAGGGGATAGTTAAGGGTTAGCTTTACTTTCAGGGTTAGGGTTAGCCTTAGGTTTAGGGTGAAGTTTAGGTTAAGGATGAGGGTTAGGGTTAGGGTTAGGCATTTGGGTTAAGGTTAGGGTTAGGTTTAGGATTAGGTTTAGGGTTAGGGTTAGGTGTTTGGGTTAATGTTAGGGTCAGGTTTAGGGTTCGGCTTAGGGTTAGGGCTACAGCTGGGGTAAAGTTTAATTGAAGGGTGAGGGTTGAGCTTAGGGTTAGCGTTAGGGGTTAGGGTTAGAGCTTAGGTTAGGATTAAGTTTAGGGTTAAGGTTAGGTTTAGATTTAGGGTTAGGGTTAGTGTTAGGGTTAAGTCATGTTTAGGTTTAGGGCTAGGTGAAGGTTATAGATAGGGTTAGGTTAAGGGTTGAGGTTAGGTTTAGATGGTAAGATGAGGGTTAGTGCTAGGTTTCCATTTAAGCTGAGTGTGTAGGGTAAGTTTTAGGGTTAGGATTAGGGTTAGAGTTAGAGTTAGGGTCAGGGTTAGTTTTGAGTTTAGAGTTAGAGTTACGTTTATGGTACGGTCAGGGTTAGGGGAGATTTAGTGTGACGTTTAGTTTTAGGGTTAGCGTTACAGAGAAGTTTATGTTAAGCGAGAGGGTTGGGGTTAGGGGTTTGGGTTCAGGTCAGAGTCAGGGTTAGGGTTAGGCTTAGGGTTAGGGTTACGTGTAGTGTTAGTGTTAGTTTTGCTTAGGGTTCGGGTTTGAATGAAGTTAGGGTACGCTTAGCGTTATGCTTAGGGTGAAATTCTGGTTAAGGGTGAGGGTTCGGCTCAGGGTTAGGGTTAGAGTTAGGGTCAGTGGTTAGGGTTAGGTTTAGGGTTAAGGTTAGTTTTAGGCTAAGGATTAGAGTTAGGGTTAAGGGTTACTGTTTCAGTTAGGTTTAGGTTAAGGTTATAATTAGGGTTAAGTTTAGGGTTAGGGTAAGAGTTAGAGTTACATTTAGAGTTAAGGTGAGGGTTTTGGGTAAGTGTCACCGTTAAGGTTAGGGTTAGGGCTAGGGTTAGGGTTAGAGTTAAGGTTAAGGGTTAGGGTTAGGTTTAAGTTTATGGTAGGCTTAAAGATAGGGTTAAGGTTAGGTTAGGGTTAGGGTCAGGGTTAGAATTAGAATTAGGTTTAGGGCGAGGATTAGGGTCAGAGTTATTGTAAGGGTTAGGTTTCGGGTTACAGTTGGGCCAAGGTTAAGGTGAGGGTTAGGTTTATGGGGAGGGTTAGGGTTAAAGTCAGGGTGAGTTTTAGGTTAGGGATAGGGTGAAATTTAAGATAGGGTGAGGGTTAGGGTTATGGCTAAGGTTTGGGCTTGTTTTCAGGTTAGTGTTAAAGTTATGTTCAGGGTTAGGGTTACGTTCAGGGGTTGTGTTCAGTTTTAGGGTTAGGGTTAGATTTAAGGTTAGGGTTAATTTAGTGTTACGTTTAGGGTTAGGGTCACGGTTGTGTTAGGCTTTGTGGTTGGGGTGAGGGTTAGTTTTAGGGTTAGGGTTGGTTAGGGTTAGGATTATCGTTATGATAAGGCGTTAGGGGTTAGAGGTGTAGTTTAGGGTTAGGGTTTGGGTGAGGGTTCCGGTTAGGCCTTGCGGTTCTGGTCATGGTTAGGTTTGGTTTAGGCTTAGGGTTAGGTTCATGATTCGGTTTCGGGTTAGTGTTAGAGTTAGGGTGAGAGTTAGTGTTAAGGTTTTTGCTAGGCTTTGGTGTTAGGGTTAGGGTTTGTGTTAGGGTTAGGTTTATCATTAGGGCTCAGGGGTTTCAGGTTAATGTTAGGGTTAGGGTTAGGGATAGCATTAGGGTTAGGGTTGTGGGATACGGTTAGGATTTAGGGTGCGGGTTACGGTTAGTTTTACAGTTAAGGTGAGGGTTTAGGGTAATTGTTATGATTAGGGTTATAGTCAGAGTTAGGGTTTGGTTTAGGATTAGGGTTAGGTGTAGGGTAAGAATTAGGTTTAGGTCCATGTTGTGGGTTAGACTTAGTGTTCTATTTAGGGTAAAGTTTAGGGGTAGGGTTAGGATTAGGTCTAGGGTTAGGATTAGGATTATTTTAGGGTTAGGTTCAGGGCTATTGTAAGTGTTCGGTTTAGGGTTACAGATGGACTAGTGCTATTCTTAGAGTTAGGTTTAAGGTTAGGGTTTGGGTTAGGTCTAGGTTTAAGGTTATGTTTAGTGTTTGGATGAAGTTCAGGATAGGGTGAGGGTTATTTTTATGGTGAGGGCTAGGGTTTGGGTTTGTGTTCAGGTTAGTGTTAAGGATAGGTTTAGGGTTCGGTTAGGGTTAGGCGTTATGTCTAGGGTCAGCGTTAGGTTAGGTTTAGGGTTAGTGTGAAGTTTAGGTTAAGGGTGAGGGTTATGGTAAGGGTTAGGATTATAGACGGTGTTAGACGTTAGGTTTAGGGTGTTAGGGTTAGGTTTATGGTTAGGGTAGATTTAAGTTTAGGTTTAATATTAGGGTTAGGGTTAGATTTGGGTTACTGTTCGTATTAGGGTTAGGGTTAGGGATAAGTTTGGGGATAGCGTTAGGTTTAGGGTTGGGGATACGGTTAAGGATTAGGGTGAGGGTTAGGGTTAGGTTTACAGTTAAGGCGAGGGTTTAGGGTAATTGTTATGGTTAGGGTTAGAGTTAGAGTTAGGCTTAGGGTTAGGGTGAAGTTTCAGTTAATAGTCAGGGTTAGGCTTAAGGTTAGAGTAGGGATAAGGTTAGTGTTTGGCTTAGGTATAGCATTAGGTTATGGGTAGGGGTAAGGTTAGGGTTAAGGCTAGGTTTACGGTAAAGGGTAGGGCTAGCTTAGGGTTAGATTTAGAGTTAGAGTTAGTCCTAGGGTTTAGGATTATGGTTATGGTCAGGTTTAGAGTTATTGTTAGGGTTAGGGTAGAGTTAAGGTTAGGGTTAATTTAGGGTTAGAGAAAGGGTTAGGTTTAGGTCTGGGTTAGGTGTAGGATGCGGGGTAGGGTTAGGGTTAGGGGTTCATGGGAGGGTTAGTGTTAAGTTTACATTAAGCTGATGTTTTCGGGTGTTACTGTTAGGGCTAGGGTTAGCATTAGGTTTAGGGTCAGGGCTAGAGTTAGGGGATAGTTAAGGGTTAGCTTTACTTTCAGGGTTAGGGTTAGCCTTAGGTTTAGGGTGAAGTTTAGGTTAAGGATGAGGGTTAGGGTTAGGGTTAGGCATTTGGGTTAAGGTTAGGGTTAGGTTTAGGATTAGGCTTAGGGTTAGGGTTAGGTGTTTGGGTTAATGTTAGGGTCAGGTTTAGGGTTCGGCTTAGGGTTAGGGCTACAGCTGGGGTAAAGTTTAATTGAAGGGTGAGGGTTGAGCTTAGGGTTAGCGTTAGGGGTTAGGGTTAGAGCTTAGGTTAGGATTAAGTTTAGGGTTAAGGTTAGGTTTAGATTTAGGGTTAGGGTTAGTGTTAGGGTTAAGTCATGTTTAGGTTTAGGGCTAGGTGAAGGTTATAGATAGGGTTAGGTTAAGGGTTGAGGTTAGGTTTAGATGGTAAGATGAGGGTTAGTGCTAGGTTTCCATTTAAGCTGAGTGTGTAGGGTAAGTTTTAGGGTTAGGATTAGGGTTAGAGTTAGAGTTAGGGTCAGGGTTAGTTTTGAGTTTAGAGTTAGAGTTACGTTTATGGTACGGTCAGGGTTAGGGGAGATTTAGTGTGACGTTTAGTTTTAGGGTTAGGGTTACAGAGAAGTTTATGTTAAGCGAGAGGGTTGGGGTTAGGGGTTTGGGTTCAGGTCAGAGTCAGGGTTAGGGTTAGGCTTAGGGTTAGGGTTACGTGTAGTGTTAGTGTTAGTTTTGCTTAGGGTTCGGGTTTGAATGAAGTTAGGGTACGCTTAGCGTTATGCTTAGGGTGAAATTCTGGTTAAGGGTGAGGGTTCGGCTCAGGGTTAGGGTTAGAGTTAGGGTCAGTGGTTAGGGTTAGGTTTAGGGTTAAGGTTAGTTTTAGGCTAAGGATTAGAGTTAGGGTTAAGGGTTACTGTTTCAGTTAGGTTTAGGTTAAGGTTATAATTAGGGTTAAGTTTAGGGTTAGGGTAAGAGTTAGAGTTACATTTAGAGTTAAGGTGAGGGTTTTGGGTAAGTGTCACCGTTAAGGTTAGGGTTAGGGCTAGGGTTAGGGTTAGAGTTAAGGTTAAGGGTTAGGGTTAGGTTTAAGTTTATGGTAGGCTTAAAGATAGGGTTAAGGTTAGGTTAGGGTTAGGGTCAGGGTTAGAATTAGAATTAGGTTTAGGGCGAGGATTAGGGTCAGAGTTATTGTAAGGGTTAGGTTTCGGGTTACAGTTGGGCCAAGGTTAAGGTGAGGGTTAGGTTTATGGGGAGGGTTAGGGTTAAAGTCAGGGTGAGTTTTAGGTTAGGGATAGGGTGAAGTTTAAGATAGGGTGAGGGTTAGGGTTATGGCTAAGGTTTGGGCTTGTTTTCAGGTTAGTGTTAAAGTTATGTTCAGGGTTAGGGTTACGTTCAGGGGTTGTGTTCAGTTTTAGGGTTAGGGTTAGATTTAAGGTTAGGGTTAATTTAGTGTTACGTTTAGGGTTAGGGTCATGGTTGTGTTAGGCTTTGTGGTTGGGGTGAGGGTTAGTTTTAGGGTTAGGGTTGGTTAGGGTTAGGATTATCGTTATGATAAGGCGTTAGGGGTTAGAGGTGTAGTTTAGGGTTAGGGTTTGGGTGAGGGTTCCGGTTAGGCCTTGCGGTTCTGGTCATGGTTAGGTTTGGTTTAGGCTTAGGGTTAGGTTCATGATTCGGTTTCGGGTTAGTGTTAGAGTTAGGGTGAGAGTTAGTGTTAAGGTTTTTGCTAGGCTTTGGTGTTAGGGTTAGGGTTTGTGTTAGGGTTAGGTTTATCATTAGGGCTCAGGGGTTTCAGGTTAATGTTAGGGTTAGGGTTAGGGATAGCATTAGGGTTAGGGTTGTGGGATACGGTTAGGATTTAGGGGGCGGGTTACGGTTAGTTTTACAGTTAAGGTGAGGGTTTAGGGTAATTGTTATGATTAGGGTTATAGTCAGAGTTAGGGTTTGGTTTAGGCTTAGGGTTAGGTTCATGATTCGGTTTCGGGTTAGTGTTAGAGTTAGGGTGAGAGTTAGTGTTAAGGTTTTTGCTAGGCTTTGGTCTTAGGGTTAGGGTTTGTGTTAGGGTTAGGTTTATCATTAGGGCTCAGGGGTTTCAGGTTAATGTTAGGGTTAGGGTTAGGGATAGCATTAGGGTTAGGGTTGTGGGATACGGTTAGGATTTAGGGTGCGGGTTACGGTTAGTTTTACAGTTAAGGTGAGGGTTTAGGGTAATTGTTATGATTAGGGTTATAGTCAGAGTTAGGGTTTGGTTTAGGATTAGGGTTAGGTGTAGGGTAAGAATTAGGTTTAGGTCCATGTTGTGGGTTAGACTTAGTGTTCTATTTAGGGTAAAGTTTAGGGGTAGGGTTAGGATTAGGTCTAGGGTTAGGATTAGGATTATTTTAGGGTTAGGTTCAGGGCTATTGTAAGTGTTCGGTTTAGGGTTACAGATGGACTAGTGTTATTCTTAGAGTTAGGTTTAAGGTTAGGGTTTGGGTTAGGTCTAGGTTTAGGGTTAAGGTTATGTTTAGTGTTTGGATGAAGTTCAGGATAGGGTGAGGGTTATTTTTATGGTGAGGGCTAGGGTTTGGGTTTGTGTTCAGGTTAGTGTTAAGGATAGGTTTAGGGTTCGGTTAGGGTTAGGCGTTATGTCTAGGGTCAGCGTTAGGTTAGGTTTAGGGTTAGTGTGAAGTTTAGGTTAAGGGTGAGGGTTATGGTAAGGGTTAGGATTATAGACGGTGTTAGACGTTAGGTTTAGGGTGTTAGGGTTAGGTTTATGGTTAGGGTAGATTTAAGTTTAGGTTTAATATTAGGGTTAGGGTTAGATTTGGGTTACTGTTCGTATTAGGGTTAGGGTTAGGGATAAGTTTGGGGATAGCGTTAGGTTTAGGGTTGGGGATACGGTTAAGGATTAGGGTGAGGGTTAGGGTTAGGTTTACAGTTAAGGCGAGGGTTTAGGGTAATTGTTATGGTTAGGGTTAGAGTTAGAGTTAGGCTTAGGGTTAGGGTGAAGTTTCAGTTAATAGTCAGGGTTAGGCTTAAGGTTAGAGTAGGGTTAAGGTTAGTGTTTGGCTTAGGTATAGCGTTAGCGTATGGGTAGGGGTAAGGTTAGGGTTAAGGCTAGGTTTACGGTAAAGGGTAGGGCTAGCTTAGGGTTAGATTTAGAGTTAGAGTTAGTGCTAGGGTTTAGGATTATGGTTATGGTCAGGTTTAGAGTTATTGTTAGGGTTAGGGTAGAGTTAAGGTTAGGGTTAATTTAGGGTTAGAGAAAGGGTTAGGTTTAGGTCTGGGTTAGGTGTAGGATGCGGGGTAGGGTTAGGGTTAGGGGTTCATGGGAGGGTTAGTGTTAAGTTTACATTAAGCTGATGTTTTAGGGTGTTACTGTTAGGGCTAGGGTTAGCATTAGGTTTAGGGTCAGGGCTAGAGTTAGGGGATAGTTAAGGGTTAGCTTTACTTTCAGGGTTAGGGTTAGCCTTAGGTTTAGGGTGAAGTTTAGGTTAAGGATGAGGGTTAGGGTTAGGGTTAGGCATTTGGGTTAAGGTTAGGGTTAGGTTTAGGATTAGGTTTAGGGTTAGGGTTAGGTGTTTGGGTTAATGTTAGGGTCAGGTTTAGGGTTCGGCTTAGGGTTAGGGCTACAGCTGGGGTAAAGTTTAATTGAAGGGTGAGGGTTGAGCTTAGGGTTAGCGTTAGGGGTTAGGGTTAGAGCTTAGGTTAGGATTAAGTTTAGGGTTAAGGTTAGGTTTAGATTTAGGGTTAGGGTTAGTGTTAGGGTTAAGTCATGTTTAGGTTTAGGGCTAGGTGAAGGTTATAGATAGGGTTAGGTTAAGGGTTGAGGTTAGGTTTAGATGGTAAGATGAGGGTTAGTGCTAGGTTTCCATTTAAGCTGAGTGTGTAGGGTAAGTTTTAGGGTTAGGATTAGGGTTAGAGTTAGAGTTAGGGTCAGGGTTAGTTTTGAGTTTAGAGTTAGAGTTACGTTTATGGTACGGTCAGGGTTAGGGGAGATTTAGTGTGACGTTTAGTTTTAGGGTTAGGGTTACAGAGAAGTTTATGTTAAGCGAGAGGGTTGGGGTTAGGGGTTTGGGTTCAGGTCAGAGTCAGGGTTAGGGTTAGGCTTAGGGTTAGGGTTACGTGTAGTGTTAGTGTTAGTTTTGCTTAGGGTTCGGGTTTGAATGAAGTTAGGGTACGCTTAGCGTTATGCTTAGGGTGAAATTCTGGTTAAGGGTGAGGGTTCGGCTCAGGGTTAGGGTTAGAGTTAGGGTCAGTGGTTAGGGTTAGGTTTAGGGTTAAGGTTAGTTTTAGGCTAAGGATTAGAGTTAGGGTTAAGGGTTACTGTTTCAGTTAGGTTTAGGTTAAGGTTATAATTAGGGTTAAGTTTAGGGTTAGGGTAAGAGTTAGAGTTACATTTAGAGTTAAGGTGAGGGTTTTGGGTAAGTGTCACCGTTAAGGTTAGGGTTAGGGCTAGGGTTAGGGTTAGAGTTAAGGTTAAGGGTTAGGGTTAGGTTTAAGTTTATGGTAGGCTTAAAGATAGGGTTAAGGTTAGGTTAGGGTTAGGGTCAGGGTTAGAATTAGAATTAGGTTTAGGGCGAGGATTAGGGTCAGAGTTATTGTAAGGGTTAGGTTTCGGGTTACAGTTGGGCCAAGGTTAAGGTGAGGGTTAGGTTTATGGGGAGGGTTAGGGTTAAAGTCAGGGTGAGTTTTAGGTTAGGGATAGGGTGAAGTTTAAGATAGGGTGAGGGTTAGGGTTATGGCTAAGGTTTGGGCTTGTTTTCAGGTTAGTGTTAAAGTTATGTTCAGGGTTAGGGTTACGTTCAGGGGTTGTGTTCAGTTTTAGGGTTAGGGTTAGATTTAAGGTTAGGGTTAATTTAGTGTTACGTTTAGGGTTAGGGTCATGGTTGTGTTAGGCTTTGTGGTTGGGGTGAGGGTTAGTTTTAGGGTTAGGGTTGGTTAGGGTTAGGATTATCGTTATGATAAGGCGTTAGGGGTTAGAGGTGTAGTTTAGGGTTAGGGTTTGGGTGAGGGTTCCGGTTAGGCCTTGCGGTTCTGGTCATGGTTAGGTTTGGTTTAGGCTTAGGGTTAGGTTCATGATTCGGTTTCGGGTTAGTGTTAGAGTTAGGGTGAGAGTTAGTGTTAAGGTTTTTGCTAGGCTTTGGTGTTAGGGTTAGGGTTTGTGTTAGGGTTAGGTTTATCATTAGGGCTCAGGGGTTTCAGGTTAATGTTAGGGTTAGGGTTAGGGATAGCATTAGGGTTAGGGTTGTGGGATACGGTTAGGATTTAGGGTGCGGGTTACGGTTAGTTTTACAGTTAAGGTGAGGGTTTAGGGTAATTGTTATGATTAGGGTTATAGTCAGAGTTAGGGTTTGGTTTAGGCTTAGGGTTAGGTTCATGATTCGGTTTCGGGTTAGTGTTAGAGTTAGGGTGAGAGTTAGTGTTAAGGTTTTTGCTAGGCTTTGGTCTTAGGGTTAGGGTTTGTGTTAGGGTTAGGTTTATCATTAGGGCTCAGGGGTTTCAGGTTAATGTTAGGGTTAGGGTTAGGGATAGCATTAGGGTTAGGGTTGTGGGATACGGTTAGGATTTAGGTTGCGGGTTACAGTTAGTTTTACAGTTAAGGTGAGGGTTTAGGGTAATTGTTATGATTAGGGTTATAGTCAGAGTTAGGGTTTGGTTTAGGATTAGGGTTAGGTGTAGGGTAAGAATTAGGTTTAGGTCCATGTTGTGGGTTAGACTTAGTGTTCTATTTAGGGTAAAGTTTAGGGGTAGGGTTAGGATTAGGTCTAGGGTTAGGATTAGGATTATTTTAGGGTTAGGTTCAGGGCTATTGTAAGTGTTCGGTTTAGGGTTACAGATGGACTAGTGTTATTCTTAGAGTTAGGTTTAAGGTTAGGGTTTGGGTTAGGTCTAGGTTTAGGGTTAAGGTTATGTTTAGTGTTTGGATGAAGTTCAGGATAGGGTGAGGGTTATTTTTATGGTGAGGGCTAGGGTTTGGGTTTGTGTTCAGGTTAGTGTTAAGGATAGGTTTAGGGTTCGGTTAGGGTTAGGCGTTATGTCTAGGGTCAGCGTTAGGTTAGGTTTAGGGTTAGTGTGAAGTTTAGGTTAAGGGTGAGGGTTATGGTAAGGGTTAGGATTATAGACGGTGTTAGACGTTAGGTTTAGGGTGTTAGGGTTAGGTTTATGGTTAGGGTAGATTTAAGTTTAGGTTTAATATTAGGGTTAGGGTTAGATTTGGGTTACTGTTCGTATTAGGGTTAGGGTTAGGGATAAGTTTGGGGATAGCGTTAGGTTTAGGGTTGGGGATACGGTTAAGGATTAGGGTGAGGGTTAGGGTTAGGTTTACAGTTAAGGCGAGGGTTTAGGGTAATTGTTATGGTTAGGGTTAGAGTTAGAGTTAGGCTTAGGGTTAGGGTGAAGTTTCAGTTAATAGTCAGGGTTAGGCTTAAGGTTAGAGTAGGGATAAGGTTAGTGTTTGGCTTAGGTATAGCGTTAGGGTATGGGTAGGGGTAAGGTTAGGGTTAAGGCTAGGTTTACGGTAAAGGGTAGGGCTAGCTTAGGGTTAGATTTAGAGTTAGAGTTAGTCCTAGGGTTTAGGATTATGGTTATGGTCAGGTTTAGAGTTATTGTTAGGGTTAGGGTAGAGTTAAGGTTAGGGTTAATTTAGGGTTAGAGAAAGGGTTAGGTTTAGGTCTGGGTTAGGTGTAGGATGCGGGGTAGGGTTAGGGTTAGGGGTTCATGGGAGGGTTAGTGTTAAGTTTACATTAAGCTGATGTTTTCGGGTGTTACTGTTAGGGCTAGGGTTAGCATTAGGTTTAGGGTCAGGGCTAGAGTTAGGGGATAGTTAAGGGTTAGCTTTACTTTCAGGGTTAGGGTTAGCCTTAGGTTTAGGGTGAAGTTTAGGTTAAGGATGAGGGTTAGGGTTAGGGTTAGGCATTTGGGTTAAGGTTAGGGTTAGGTTTAGGATTAGGCTTAGGGTTAGGGTTAGGTGTTTGGGTTAATGTTAGGGTCAGGTTTAGGGTTCGGCTTAGGGTTAGGGCTACAGCTGGGGTAAAGTTTAATTGAAGGGTGAGGGTTGAGCTTAGGGTTAGCGTTAGGGGTTAGGGTTAGAGCTTAGGTTAGGATTAAGTTTAGGGTTAAGGTTAGGTTTAGATTTAGGGATAGGGTTAGTGTTAGGGTTAAGTCATGTTTAGGTTTAGGGCTAGGTGAAGGTTATAGATAGGGTTAGGTTAAGGGTTGAGGTTAGGTTTAGATGGTAAGATGAGGGTTAGTGCTAGGTTTCCATTTAAGCTGAGTGTGTAGGGTAAGTTTTAGGGTTAGGATTAGGGTTAGAGTTAGAGTTAGGGTCAGGGTTAGTTTTGAGTTTAGAGTTAGAGTTACGTTTATGGTACGGTCAGGGTTAGGGGAGATTTAGTGTGACGTTTAGTTTTAGGGTTAGGGTTAGAGAGAAGTTTATGTTAAGCGAGAGGGTTGGGGTTAGGGGTTTGGGTTCAGGTCAGAGTCAGGGTTAGGGTTAGGCTTAGGGTTAGGGTTACGTGTAGTGTTAGTGTTAGTTTTGCTTAGGGTTCGGGTTTGAATGAAGTTAGGGTACGCTTAGCGTTATGCTTAGGGTGAAATTCTGGTTAAGGGTGAGGGTTCGGCTCAGGGTTAGGGTTAGAGTTAGGGTCAGTGGTTAGGGTTAGGTTTAGGGTTAAGGTTAGTTTTAGGCTAAGGATTAGAGTTAGGGTTAAGGGTTACTGTTTCAGTTAGGTTTAGGTTAAGGTTATAATTAGGGTTAAGTTTAGGGTTAGGGTAAGAGTTAGAGTTACATTTAGAGTTAAGGTGAGGGTTTTGGGTAAGTGTCACCGTTAAGGTTAGGGTTAGGGCTAGGGTTAGGGTTAGAGTTAAGGTTAAGGGTTAGGGTTAGGTTTAAGTTTATGGTAGGCTTAAAGATAGGGTTAAGGTTAGGTTAGGGTTAGGGTCAGGGTTAGAATTAGAATTAGGTTTAGGGCGAGGATTAGGGTCAGAGTTATTGTAAGGGTTAGGTTTCGGGTTACAGTTGGGCCAAGGTTAAGGTGAGGGTTAGGTTTATGGGGAGGGTTAGGGTTAAAGTCAGGGTGAGTTTTAGGTTAGGGATAGGGTGAAGTTTAAGATAGGGTGAGGGTTAGGGTTATGGCTAAGGTTTGGGCTTGTTTTCAGGTTAGTGTTAAAGTTATGTTCAGGGTTAGGGTTACGTTCAGGGGTTGTGTTCAGTTTTAGGGTTAGGGTTAGATTTAAGGTTAGGGTTAATTTAGTGTTACGTTTAGGGTTAGGGTCATGGTTGTGTTAGGCTTTGTGGTTGGGGTGAGGGTTAGTTTTAGGGTTAGGGTTGGTTAGGGTTAGGATTATCGTTATGATAAGGCGTTAGGGGTTAGAGGTGTAGTTTAGGGTTAGGGTTTGGGTGAGGGTTCCGGTTAGGCCTTGCGGTTCTGGTCATGGTTAGGTTTGGTTTAGGCTTAGGGTTAGGTTCATGATTCGGTTTCGGGTTAGTGTTAGAGTTAGGGTGAGAGTTAGTGTTAAGGTTTTTGCTAGGCTTTGGTGTTAGGGTTAGGGTTTGTGTTAGGGTTAGGTTTATCATTAGGGCTCAGGGGTTTCAGGTTAATGTTAGGGTTAGGGTTAGGGATAGCATTAGGGTTAGGGTTGTGGGATACGGTTAGGATTTAGGGGGCGGGTTACGGTTAGTTTTACAGTTAAGGTGAGGGTTTAGGGTAATTGTTATGATTAGGGTTATAGTCAGAGTTAGGGTTTGGTTTAGGCTTAGGGTTAGGTTCATGATTCGGTTTCGGGTTAGTGTTAGAGTTAGGGTGAGAGTTAGTGTTAAGGTTTTTGCTAGGCTTTGGTCTTAGGGTTAGGGTTTGTGTTAGGGTTAGGTTTATCATTAGGGCTCAGGGGTTTCAGGTTAATGTTAGGGTTAGGGTTAGGGATAGCATTAGGGTTAGGGTTGTGGGATACGGTTAGGATTTAGGGTGCGGGTTACGGTTAGTTTTACAGTTAAGGTGAGGGTTTAGGGTAATTGTTATGATTAGGGTTATAGTCAGAGTTAGGGTTTGGTTTAGGATTAGGGTTAGGTGTAGGGTAAGAATTAGGTTTAGGTCCATGTTGTGGGTTAGACTTAGTGTTCTATTTAGGGTAAAGTTTAGGGGTAGGGTTAGGATTAGGTCTAGGGTTAGGATTAGGATTATTTTAGGGTTAGGTTCAGGGCTATTGTAAGTGTTCGGTTTAGGGTTACAGATGGACTAGTGTTATTCTTAGAGTTAGGTTTAAGGTTAGGGTTTGGGTTAGGTCTAGGTTTAGGGTTAAGGTTATGTTTAGTGTTTGGATGAAGTTCAGGATAGGGTGAGGGTTATTTTTATGGTGAGGGCTAGGGTTTGGGTTTGTGTTCAGGTTAGTGTTAAGGATAGGTTTAGGGTTCGGTTAGGGTTAGGCGTTATGTCTAGGGTCAGCGTTAGGTTAGGTTTAGGGTTAGTGTGAAGTTTAGGTTAAGGGTGAGGGTTATGGTAAGGGTTAGGATTATAGACGGTGTTAGACGTTAGGTTTAGGGTGTTAGGGTTAGGTTTATGGTTAGGGTAGATTTAAGTTTAGGTTTAATATTAGGGTTAGGGTTAGATTTGGGTTACTGTTCGTATTAGGGTTAGGGTTAGGGATAAGTTTGGGGATAGCGTTAGGTTTAGGGTTGGGGATACGGTTAAGGATTAGGGTGAGGGTTAGGGTTAGGTTTACAGTTAAGGCGAGGGTTTAGGGTAATTGTTATGGTTAGGGTTAGAGTTAGAGTTAGGCTTAGGGTTAGGGTGAAGTTTCAGTTAATAGTCAGGGTTAGGCTTAAGGTTAGAGTAGGGTTAAGGTTAGTGTTTGGCTTAGGTATAGCGTTAGCGTATGGGTAGGGGTAAGGTTAGGGTTAAGGCTAGGTTTACGGTAAAGGGTAGGGCTAGCTTAGGGTTAGATTTAGAGTTAGAGTTAGTGCTAGGGTTTAGGATTATGGTTATGGTCAGGTTTAGAGTTATTGTTAGGGTTAGGGTAGAGTTAAGGTTAGGGTTAATTTAGGGTTAGAGAAAGGGTTAGGTTTAGGTCTGGGTTAGGTGTAGGATGCGGGGTAGGGTTAGGGTTAGGGGTTCATGGGAGGGTTAGTGTTAAGTTTACATTAAGCTGATGTTTTAGGGTGTTACTGTTAGGGCTAGGGTTAGCATTAGGTTTAGGGTCAGGGCTAGAGTTAGGGGATAGTTAAGGGTTAGCTTTACTTTCAGGGTTAGGGTTAGCCTTAGGTTTAGGGTGAAGTTTAGGTTAAGGATGAGGGTTAGGGTTAGGGTTAGGCATTTGGGTTAAGGTTAGGGTTAGGTTTAGGATTAGGTTTAGGGTTAGGGTTAGGTGTTTGGGTTAATGTTAGGGTCAGGTTTAGGGTTCGGCTTAGGGTTAGGGCTACAGCTGGGGTAAAGTTTAATTGAAGGGTGAGGGTTGAGCTTAGGGTTAGCGTTAGGGGTTAGGGTTAGAGCTTAGGTTAGGATTAAGTTTAGGGTTAAGGTTAGGTTTAGATTTAGGGTTAGGGTTAGTGTTAGGGTTAAGTCATGTTTAGGTTTAGGGCTAGGTGAAGGTTATAGATAGGGTTAGGTTAAGGGTTGAGGTTAGGTTTAGATGGTAAGATGAGGGTTAGTGCTAGGTTTCCATTTAAGCTGAGTGTGTAGGGTAAGTTTTAGGGTTAGGATTAGGGTTAGAGTTAGAGTTAGGGTCAGGGTTAGTTTTGAGTTTAGAGTTAGAGTTACGTTTATGGTACGGTCAGGGTTAGGGGAGATTTAGTGTGACGTTTAGTTTTAGGGTTAGGGTTACAGAGAAGTTTATGTTAAGCGAGAGGGTTGGGGTTAGGGGTTTGGGTTCAGGTCAGAGTCAGGGTTAGGGTTAGGCTTAGGGTTAGGGTTACGTGTAGTGTTAGTGTTAGTTTTGCTTAGGGTTCGGGTTTGAATGAAGTTAGGGTACGCTTAGCGTTATGCTTAGGGTGAAATTCTGGTTAAGGGTGAGGGTTCGGCTCAGGGTTAGGGTTAGAGTTAGGGTCAGTGGTTAGGGTTAGGTTTAGGGTTAAGGTTAGTTTTAGGCTAAGGATTAGAGTTAGGGTTAAGGGTTACTGTTTCAGTTAGGTTTAGGTTAAGGTTATAATTAGGGTTAAGTTTAGGGTTAGGGTAAGAGTTAGAGTTACATTTAGAGTTAAGGTGAGGGTTTTGGGTAAGTGTCACCGTTAAGGTTAGGGTTAGGGCTAGGGTTAGGGTTAGAGTTAAGGTTAAGGGTTAGGGTTAGGTTTAAGTTTATGGTAGGCTTAAAGATAGGGTTAAGGTTAGGTTAGGGTTAGGGTCAGGGTTAGAATTAGAATTAGGTTTAGGGCGAGGATTAGGGTCAGAGTTATTGTAAGGGTTAGGTTTCGGGTTACAGTTGGGCCAAGGTTAAGGTGAGGGTTAGGTTTATGGGGAGGGTTAGGGTTAAAGTCAGGGTGAGTTTTAGGTTAGGGATAGGGTGAAGTTTAAGATAGGGTGAGGGTTAGGGTTATGGCTAAGGTTTGGGCTTGTTTTCAGGTTAGTGTTAAAGTTATGTTCAGGGTTAGGGTTACGTTCAGGGGTTGTGTTCAGTTTTAGGGTTAGGGTTAGATTTAAGGTTAGGGTTAATTTAGTGTTACGTTTAGGGTTAGGGTCATGGTTGTGTTAGGCTTTGTGGTTGGGGTGAGGGTTAGTTTTAGGGTTAGGGTTGGTTAGGGTTAGGATTATCGTTATGATAAGGCGTTAGGGGTTAGAGGTGTAGTTTAGGGTTAGGGTTTGGGTGAGGGTTCCGGTTAGGCCTTGCGGTTCTGGTCATGGTTAGGTTTGGTTTAGGCTTAGGGTTAGGTTCATGATTCGGTTTCGGGTTAGTGTTAGAGTTAGGGTGAGAGTTAGTGTTAAGGTTTTTGCTAGGCTTTGGTGTTAGGATTAGGGTTTGTGTTAGGGTTAGGTTTATCATTAGGGCTCAGGGGTTTCAGGTTAATGTTAGGGTTAGGGTTAGGGATAGCATTAGGGTTAGGGTTGTGGGATACGGTTAGGATTTAGGGTGCGGGTTACGGTTAGTTTTACAGTTAAGGTGAGGGTTTAGGGTAATTGTTATGATTAGGGTTATAGTCAGAGTTAGGGTTTGGTTTAGGATTAGGGTTAGGTGTAGGGTAAGAATTAGGTTTAGGTCCATGTTGTGGGTTAGACTTAGTGTTCTATTTAGGGTAAAGTTTAGGGGTAGGGTTAGGATTAGGTCTAGGGTTAGGATTAGGATTATTTTAGGGTTAGGTTCAGGGCTATTGTAAGTGTTCGGTTTAGGGTTACAGATGGACTAGTGTTATTCTTAGAGTTAGGTTTAAGGTTAGGGTTTGGGTTAGGTCTAGGTTTAAGGTTATGTTTAGTGTTTGGATGAAGTTCAGGATAGGGTGAGGGTTATTTTTATGGTGAGGGCTAGGGTTTGGGTTTGTGTTCAGGTTAGTGTTAAGGATAGGTTTAGGGTTCGGTTAGGGTTAGGCGTTATGTCTAGGGTCAGCGTTAGGTTAGGTTTAGGGTTAGTGTGAAGTTTAGGTTAAGGGTGAGGGTTATGGTAAGGGTTAGGATTATAGACGGTGTTAGACGTTAGGTTTAGGGTGTTAGGGTTAGGTTTATGGTTAGGGTAGATTTAAGTTTAGGTTTAATATTAGGGTTAGGGTTAGATTTGGGTTACTGTTCGTATTAGGGTTAGGGTTAGGGATAAGTTTGGGGATAGCGTTAGGTTTAGGGTTGGGGATACGGTTAAGGATTAGGGTGAGGGTTAGGGTTAGGTTTACAGTTAAGGCGAGGGTTTAGGGTAATTGTTATGGTTAGGGTTAGAGTTAGAGTTAGGCTTAGGGTTAGGGTGAAGTTTCAGTTAATAGTCAGGGTTAGGCTTAAGGTTAAAGTAGGGATAAGGTTAGTGTTTGGCTTAGGTATAGCGTTAGGGTATGGGTAGGGGTAAGGTTAGGGTTAAGGCTAGGTTTACGGTAAAGGGTAGGGCTAGCTTAGGGTTAGATTTAGAGTTAGAGTTAGTCCTAGGGTTTAGGATTATGGTTATGGTCAGGTTTAGAGTTATTGTTAGGGTTAGGGTAGAGTTAAGGTTAGGGTTAATTTAGGGTTAGAGAAAGGGTTAGGTTTAGGTCTGGGTTAGGTGTAGGATGCGGGGTAGGGTTAGGGTTAGGGGTTCATGGGAGGGTTAGTGTTAAGTTTACATTAAGCTGATGTTTTAGGGTGTTACTGTTAGGGCTAGGGTTAGCATTAGGTTTAGGGTCAGGGCTAGAGTTAGGGGATAGTTAAGGGTTAGCTTTACTTTCAGGGTTAGGGTTAGCCTTAGGTTTAGGGTGAAGTTTAGGTTAAGGATGAGGGTTAGGGTTAGGGTTAGGCATTTGGGTTAAGGTTAGGGTTAGGTTTAGGATTAGGTTTAGGGTTAGGGTTAGGTGTTTGGGTTAATGTTAGGGTCAGGTTTAGGGTTCGGCTTAGGGTTAGGGCTACAGCTGGGGTAAAGTTTAATTGAAGGGTGAGGGTTGAGCTTAGGGTTAGCGTTAGGGGTTAGGGTTAGAGCTTAGGTTAGGATTAAGTTTAGGGTTAAGGTTAGGTTTAGATTTAGGGTTAGGGTTAGTGTTAGGGTTAAGTCATGTTTAGGTTTAGGGCTAGGTGAAGGTTATAGATAGGGTTAGGTTAAGGGTTGAGGTTAGGTTTAGATGGTAAGATGAGGGTTAGTGCTAGGTTTCCATTTAAGCTGAGTGTGTAGGGTAAGTTTTAGGGTTAGGATTAGGGTTAGAGTTAGAGTTAGGGTCAGGGTTAGTTTTGAGTTTAGAGTTAGAGTTACGTTTATGGTACGGTCAGGGTTAGGGGAGATTTAGTGTGACGTTTAGTTTTAGGGTTAGGGTTACAGAGAAGTTTATGTTAAGCGAGAGGGTTGGGGTTAGGGGTTTGGGTTCAGGTCAGAGTCAGGGTTAGGGTTAGGCTTAGGGTTAGGGTTACGTGTAGTGTTAGTGTTAGTTTTGCTTAGGGTTCGGGTTTGAATGAAGTTAGGGTACGCTTAGCGTTATGCTTAGGGTGAAATTCTGGTTAAGGGTGAGGGTTCGGCTCAGGGTTAGGGTTAGAGTTAGGGTCAGTGGTTAGGGTTAGGTTTAGGGTTAAGGTTAGTTTTAGGCTAAGGATTAGAGTTAGGGTTAAGGGTTACTGTTTCAGTTAGGTTTAGGTTAAGGTTATAATTAGGGTTAAGTTTAGGGTTAGGGTAAGAGTTAGAGTTACATTTAGAGTTAAGGTGAGGGTTTTGGGTAAGTGTCACCGTTAAGGTTAGGGTTAGGGCTAGGGTTAGGGTTAGAGTTAAGGTTAAGGGTTAGGGTTAGGTTTAAGTTTATGGTAGGCTTAAAGATAGGGTTAAGGTTAGGTTAGGGTTAGGGTCAGGGTTAGAATTAGAATTAGGTTTAGGGCGAGGATTAGGGTCAGAGTTATTGTAAGGGTTAGGTTTCGGGTTACAGTTGGGCCAAGGTTAAGGTGAGGGTTAGGTTTATGGGGAGGGTTAGGGTTAAAGTCAGGGTGAGTTTTAGGTTAGGGATAGGGTGAAGTTTAAGATAGGGTGAGGGTTAGGGTTATGGCTAAGGTTTGGGCTTGTTTTCAGGTTAGTGTTAAAGTTATGTTCAGGGTTAGGGTTACGTTCAGGGGTTGTGTTCAGTTTTAGGGTTAGGGTTAGATTTAAGGTTAGGGTTAATTTAGTGTTACGTTTAGGGTTAGGGTCATGGTTGTGTTAGGCTTTGTGGTTGGGGTGAGGGTTAGTTTTAGGGTTAGGGTTGGTTAGGGTTAGGATTATCGTTATGATAAGGCGTTAGGGGTTAGAGGTGTAGTTTAGGGTTAGGGTTTGGGTGAGGGTTCCGGTTAGGCCTTGCGGTTCTGGTCATGGTTAGGTTTGGTTTAGGCTTAGGGTTAGGTTCATGATTCGGTTTCGGGTTAGTGTTAGAGTTAGGGTGAGAGTTAGTGTTAAGGTTTTTGCTAGGCTTTGGTGTTAGGATTAGGGTTTGTGTTAGGGTTAGGTTTATCATTAGGGCTCAGGGGTTTCAGGTTAATGTTAGGGTTAGGGTTAGGGATAGCATTAGGGTTAGGGTTGTGGGATACGGTTAGGATTTAGGGTGCGGGTTACGGTTAGTTTTACAGTTAAGGTGAGGGTTTAGGGTAATTGTTATGATTAGGGTTATAGTCAGAGTTAGGGTTTGGTTTAGGATTAGGGTTAGGTGTAGGGTAAGAATTAGGTTTAGGTCCATGTTGTGGGTTAGACTTAGTGTTCTATTTAGGGTAAAGTTTAGGGGTAGGGTTAGGATTAGGTCTAGGGTTAGGATTAGGATTATTTTAGGGTTAGGTTCAGGGCTATTGTAAGTGTTCGGTTTAGGGTTACAGATGGACTAGTGTTATTCTTAGAGTTAGGTTTAAGGTTAGGGTTTGGGTTAGGTCTAGGTTTAAGGTTATGTTTAGTGTTTGGATGAAGTTCAGGATAGGGTGAGGGTTATTTTTATGGTGAGGGCTAGGGTTTGGGTTTGTGTTCAGGTTAGTGTTAAGGATAGGTTTAGGGTTCGGTTAGGGTTAGGCGTTATGTCTAGGGTCAGCGTTAGGTTAGGTTTAGGGTTAGTGTGAAGTTTAGGTTAAGGGTGAGGGTTATGGTAAGGGTTAGGATTATAGACGGTGTTAGACGTTAGGTTTAGGGTGTTAGGGTTAGGTTTATGGTTAGGGTAGATTTAAGTTTAGGTTTAATATTAGGGTTAGGGTTAGATTTGGGTTACTGTTCGTATTAGGGTTAGGGTTAGGGATAAGTTTGGGGATAGCGTTAGGTTTAGGGTTGGGGATACGGTTAAGGATTAGGGTGAGGGTTAGGGTTAGGTTTACAGTTAAGGCGAGGGTTTAGGGTAATTGTTATGGTTAGGGTTAGAGTTAGAGTTAGGCTTAGGGTTAGGGTGAAGTTTCAGTTAATAGTCAGGGTTAGGCTTAAGGTTAAAGTAGGGATAAGGTTAGTGTTTGGCTTAGGTATAGCGTTAGGGTATGGGTAGGGGTAAGGTTAGGGTTAAGGCTAGGTTTACGGTAAAGGGTAGGGCTAGCTTAGGGTTAGATTTAGAGTTAGAGTTAGTCCTAGGGTTTAGGATTATGGTTATGGTCAGGTTTAGAGTTATTGTTAGGGTTAGGGTAGAGTTAAGGTTAGGGTTAATTTAGGGTTAGAGAAAGGGTTAGGTTTAGGTCTGGGTTAGGTGTAGGATGCGGGGTAGGGTTAGGGTTAGGGGTTCATGGGAGGGTTAGTGTTAAGTTTACATTAAGCTGATGTTTTAGGGTGTTACTGTTAGGGCTAGGGTTAGCATTAGGTTTAGGGTCAGGGCTAGAGTTAGGGGATAGTTAAGGGTTAGCTTTACTTTCAGGGTTAGGGTTAGCCTTAGGTTTAGGGTGAAGTTTAGGTTAAGGATGAGGGTTAGGGTTAGGGTTAGGCATTTGGGTTAAGGTTAGGGTTAGGTTTAGGATTAGGCTTAGGGTTAGGGTTAGGTGTTTGGGTTTATGTTAGGGTCAGGTTTAGGGTTCGGCTTAGGGTTAGGGCTACAGCTGGGGTAAAGTTTAATTGAAGGGTGAGGGTTGAGCTTAGGGTTAGCGTTAGGGGTTAGGGTTAGAGCTTAGGTTAGGATTAAGTTTAGGGTTAAGGTTAGGTTTAGATTTAGGGTTAGGGTTAGTGTTAGGGTTAAGTCATGTTTAGGTTTAGGGCTAGGTGAAGGTTATAGATAGGGTTAGGTTAAGGGTTGAGGTTAGGTTTAGATGGTAAGATGAGGGTTAGTGCTAGGTTTCCATTTAAGCTGAGTGTGTAGGGTAAGTTTTAGGGTTAGGATTAGGGTTAGAGTTAGAGTTAGGGTCAGGGTTAGTTTTGAGTTTAGAGTTAGAGTTACGTTTATGGTACGGTCAGGGTTAGGGGAGATTTAGTGTGACGTTTAGTTTTAGGGTTAGGGTTACAGAGAAGTTTATGTTAAGCGAGAGGGTTGGGGTTAGGGGTTTGGGTTCAGGTCAGAGTCAGGGTTAGGGTTAGGCTTAGGGTTAGGGTTACGTGTAGTGTTAGTGTTAGTTTTGCTTAGGGTTCGGGTTTGAATGAAGTTAGGGTACGCTTAGCGTTATGCTTAGGGTGAAATTCTGGTTAAGGGTGAGGGTTCGGCTCAGGGTTAGGGTTAGAGTTAGGGTCAGTGGTTAGGGTTAGGTTTAGGGTTAAGGTTAGTTTTAGGCTAAGGATTAGAGTTAGGGTTAAGGGTTACTCTTTCAGTTAGGTTTAGGTTAAGGTTATAATTAGGGTTAAGTTTAGGGTTAGGGTAAGAGTTAGAGTTACATTTAGAGTTAAGGTGAGGGTTTTGGGTAAGTGTCACCGTTAAGGTTAGGGTTAGGCCTAGGGTTAGGGTTAGAGTTAAGGTTAAGGGTTAGGGTTAGGTTTAAGTTTATGGTAGGCTTAAAGATAGGGTTAAGGTTAGGTTAGGGTTAGGGTCAGGGTTAGAATTAGAATTAGGTTTAGGGCGAGGATTAGGGTCAGAGTTATTGTAAGGGTTAGGTTTCGGGTTACAGTTGGGCCAAGGTTAAGGTGAGGGTTAGGTTTATGGGGAGGGTTAGGGTTAAAGTCAGGGTGAGTTTTAGGTTAGGGATAGGGTGAAGTTTAAGATAGGGTGAGGGTTAGGGTTATGGCTAAGGTTTGGGCTTGTTTTCAGGTTAGTGTTAAAGTTATGTTCAGGGTTAGGGTTACGTTCAGGGGTTGTGTTCAGTTTTAGGGTTAGGGTTAGATTTAAGGTTAGGGTTAATTTAGTGTTACGTTTAGGGTTAGGGTCACGGTTGTGTTAGGCTTTGTGGTTGGGGTGAGGGTTAGTTTTAGGGTTAGGGTTGGTTAGGGTTAGGATTATCGTTATGATAAGGCGTTAGGGGTTAGAGGTGTAGTTTAGGGTTAGGGTTTGGGTGAGGGTTCCGGTTAGGCCTTGCGGTTCTGGTCATGGTTAGGTTTGGTTTAGGCTTAGGGTTAGGTTCATGATTCGGTTTCGGGTTAGTGTTAGAGTTAGGGTGAGAGTTAGGGTTAAGGTTTTTGCTAGGCTTTGGTGTTAGGTTTAGGGTTTGTGTTAGGGTTAGGTTTATCATTAGGGCTCAGGGGTTTCAGGTTAATGTTAGGGTTAGGGTTAGGGATAGCATTAGGGTTAGGGTTGTGGGATACGGTTAGGATTTAGGGTGAGGGTTACGGTTAGTTTTACAGTTATGGTGAGGGTTTAGATTAATTGTTATGATTAGGGTTATAGTCAGAGTTAGGGTTTGGTTTAGGATTAGGGTTAGGTGTAGGGTAAGAATTAGGTTTAGGTCCATGTTGAGGGTTAGACTTAGTGTTCTATTTAGGGTAAAGGTCAGGGGTAGGGTTAGGATTAGGTCTAGGGTTAGGATTAGGATTATTTTAGGGTTAGGTTCAGGGCTATTGTAAGTGTTCAGTTTAGGGTTAAAGATGGACTAGCGTTATTCTTAGAGTTAGGTTTAAGGTTAGGGTTTGGGTTAGGTCTAGGTTTAGGGTTAAGGTTATGGTTAGTGTTTGGATGAAGTTCAGGATAGGGTGAGGGTTATTTTTATGGTGAGGGCTAGGGTTTGGGTTTGTGTTCAGGTTAGTGTTAAGGATAGGTTTAGGGTTCGGTTAGGGTTAGGCGTTATGTCTAGGGTCAGCGTTAGGTTAGGTTTAGGGTTAGTGTGAAGTTTAGGTTAAGGGTGAGGGTTATGATAAGGGTTAGGATTATAGACGGTGTTAGACGTTAGGTTTAGGGTGTTAGGGTTAGGTTTATGGTTAGGGTAGATTTAAGTTTAGGTTTAATATTAGGGTTAGGGTTAGATTTGGGTTACTGTTCGTATTAGGGTTAGGGTTAGGGATAAGTTTGGGGATAGCGTTAGGTTTAGGGTTGGGGATACGGTTAAGGATTAGGGTGAGGGTTAGGGTTAGGTTTACAGTTAAGGCGAGGGTTTAGGGTAATTGTTATGGTTAGGGTTAGAGTTAGAGTTAGGCTTAGGGTTAGGGTGAAGTTTCAGTTAATAGTCAGGGTTAGGCTTAAGGTTAAAGTAGGGATAAGGTTAGTGTTTGGCTTAGGTATAGCGTTAGGGTATGGGTAGGGGTAAGGTTAGGGTTAAGGCTAGGTTTACGGTAAAGGGTAGGGCTAGCTTAGGGTTAGATTTAGAGTTAGAGTTAGTCCTAGGGTTTAGGATTATGGTTATGGTCAGGTTTAGAGTTATTGTTAGGGTTAGGGTAGAGTTAAGGTTAGGGTTAATTTAGGGTTAGAGAAAGGGTTAGGTTTAGGTCTGGGTTAGGTGTAGGATGCGGGGTAGGGTTAGGGTTAGGGGTTCATGGGAGGGTTAGTGTTAAGTTCACATTAAGCTGATGTTTTAGGGTGTTACTGTTAGGGCTAGGGTTAGCATTAGGTTTAGGGTCAGGGCTAGAGTTAGGGGATAGTTAAGGGTTAGCTTTACTTTCAGGGTTAGGGTTAGCCTTAGGTTTAGGGTGAAGTTTAGGTTAAGGATGAGGGTTAGGGTTAGGGTTAGGCATTTGGGTTAAGGTTAGGGTTAGGTTTAGGATTAGGCTTAGGGTTAGGGTTAGGTGTTTGGGTTAATGTTAGGGTCAGGTTTAGGGTTCGGCTTAGGGTTAGGGCTACAGCTGGGGTAAAGTTTAATTGAAGGGTGAGGGTTGAGCTTAGGGTTAGCGTTAGGGGTTAGGGTTAGAGCTTAGGTTAGGATTAAGTTTAGGGTTAAGGTTAGGTTTAGATTTAGGGTTAGGGTTAGTGTTAGGGTTAAGTCATGTTTAGGTTTAGGGCTAGGTGAAGGTTATAGATAGGGTTAGGTTAAGGGTTGAGGTTAGGTTTAGATGGTAAGATGAGGGTTAGTGCTAGGTTTCCATTTAAGCTGAGTGTGTAGGGTAAGTTTTAGGGTTAGGATTAGGGTTAGAGTTAGAGTTAGGGTCAGGGTTAGTTTTGAGTTTAGAGTTAGAGTTACGTTTATGGTACGGTCAGGGTTAGGGGAGATTTAGTGTGACGTTTAGTTTTAGGGTTAGGGTTACAGAGAAGTTTATGTTAAGCGAGAGGGTTGGGGTTAGGGGTTTGGGTTCAGGTCAGAGTCAGGGTTAGGGTTAGGCTTAGGGTTAGGGTTACGTGTAGTGTTAGTGTTAGTTTTGCTTAGGGTTCGGGTTTGAATGAAGTTAGGGTACGCTTAGCGTTATGCTTAGGGTGAAATTCTGGTTAAGGGTGAGGGTTCGGCTCAGGGTTAGGGTTAGAGTTAGGGTCAGTGGTTAGGGTTAGGTTTAGGGTTAAGGTTAGTTTTAGGCTAAGGATTAGAGTTAGGGTTAAGGGTTACTGTTTCAGTTAGGTTTAGGTTAAGGTTATAATTAGGGTTAAGTTTAGGGTTAGGGTAAGAGTTAGAGTTACATTTAGAGTTAAGGTGAGGGTTTTGGGTAAGTGTCACCGTTAAGGTTAGGGTTAGGCCTAGGGTTAGGGTTAGAGTTAAGGTTAAGGGTTAGGGTTAGGTTTAAGTTTATGGTAGGCTTAAAGATAGGGTGAGGGTTAGGGTTATGGCTAAGGTTTGGGCTTGTTTTCAGGTTAGTGTTAAAGTTATGTTCAGGGTTAGGGTTACGTTCAGGGGTTGTGTTCAGTTTTAGGGTTAGGGTTAGATTTAAGGTTAGGGTTAATTTAGTGTTACGTTTAGGGTTAGGGTCACGGTTGTGTTAGGCTTTGTGGTTGGGGTGAGGGTTAGTTTTAGGGTTAGGGTTGGTTAGGGTTAGGATTATCGTTATGATAAGGCGTTAGGGGTTAGAGGTGTAGTTTAGGGTTAGGGTTTGGGTGAGGGTTCCGGTTAGGCCTTGCGGTTCTGGTCATGGTTAGGTTTGGTTTAGGCTTAGGGTTAGGTTCATGATTCGGTTTCGGGTTAGTGTTAGAGTTAGGGTGAGAGTTAGGGTTAAGGTTTTTGCTAGGCTTTGGTGTTAGGTTTAGGGTTTGTGTTAGGGTTAGGTTTATCATTAGGGCTCAGGGGTTTCAGGTTAATGTTAGGGTTAGGGTTAGGGATAGCATTAGGGTTAGGGTTGTGGGATACGGTTAGGATTTAGGGTGAGGGTTACGGTTAGTTTTACAGTTATGGTGAGGGTTTAGATTAATTGTTATGATTAGGGTTATAGTCAGAGTTAGGGTTTGGTTTAGGATTAGGGTTAGGTGTAGGGTAAGAATTAGGTTTAGGTCCATGTTGAGGGTTAGACTTAGTGTTCTATTTAGGGTAAAGGTCAGGGGTAGGGTTAGGATTAGGTCTAGGGTTAGGATTAGGATTATTTTAGGGTTAGGTTCAGGGCTATTGTAAGTGTTCAGTTTAGGGTTAAAGATGGACTAGCGTTATTCTTAGAGTTAGGTTTAAGGTTAGGGTTTGGGTTAGGTCTAGGTTTAGGGTTAAGGTTATGGTTAGTGTTTGGATGAAGTTCAGGATAGGGTGAGGGTTATTTTTATGGTGAGGGCTAGGGTTTGGGTTTGTGTTCAGGTTAGTGTTAAGGATAGGTTTAGGGTTCGGTTAGGGTTAGGCGTTATGTCTAGGGTCAGCGTTAGGTTAGGTTTAGGGTTAGTGTGAAGTTTAGGTTAAGGGTGAGGGTTATGATAAGGGTTAGGATTATAGACGGTGTTAGACGTTAGGTTTAGGGTGTTAGGGTTAGGTTTATGGTTAGGGTAGATTTAAGTTTAGGTTTAATATTAGGGTTAGGGTTAGATTTGGGTTACTGTTCGTATTAGGGTTAGGGTTAGGGATAAGTTTGGGGATAGCGTTAGGTTTAGGGTTGGGGATACGGTTAAGGATTAGGGTGAGGGTTAGGGTTAGGTTTACAGTTAAGGCGAGGGTTTAGGGTAATTGTTATGGTTAGGGTTAGAGTTAGAGTTAGGCTTAGGGTTAGGGTGAAGTTTCAGTTAATAGTCAGGGTTAGGCTTAAGGTTAAAGTAGGGATAAGGTTAGTGTTTGGCTTAGGTATAGCGTTAGGGTATGGGTAGGGGTAAGGTTAGGGTTAAGGCTAGGTTTACGGTAAAGGGTAGGGCTAGCTTAGGGTTAGATTTAGAGTTAGAGTTAGTCCTAGGGTTTAGGATTATGGTTATGGTCAGGTTTAGAGTTATTGTTAGGGTTAGGGTAGAGTTAAGGTTAGGGTTAATTTAGGGTTAGAGAAAGGGTTAGGTTTAGGTCTGGGTTAGGTGTAGGATGCGGGGTAGGGTTAGGGTTAGGGGTTCATGGGAGGGTTAGTGTTAAGTTCACATTAAGCTGATGTTTTAGGGTGTTACTGTTAGGGCTAGGGTTAGCATTAGGTTTAGGGTCAGGGCTAGAGTTAGGGGATAGTTAAGGGTTAGCTTTACTTTCAGGGTTAGGGTTAGCCTTAGGTTTAGGGTGAAGTTTAGGTTAAGGATGAGGGTTAGGGTTAGGGTTAGGCATTTGGGTTAAGGTTAGGGTTAGGTTTAGGATTAGGCTTAGGGTTAGGGTTAGGTGTTTGGGTTAATGTTAGGGTCAGGTTTAGGGTTCGGCTTAGGGTTAGGGCTACAGCTGGGGTAAAGTTTAATTGAAGGGTGAGGGTTGAGCTTAGGGTTAGCGTTAGGGGTTAGGGTTAGAGCTTAGGTTAGGATTAAGTTTAGGGTTAAGGTTAGGTTTAGATTTAGGGTTAGGGTTAGTGTTAGGGTTAAGTCATGTTTAGGTTTAGGGCTAGGTGAAGGTTATAGATAGGGTTAGGTTAAGGGTTGAGGTTAGGTTTAGATGGTAAGATGAGGGTTAGTGCTAGGTTTCCATTTAAGCTGAGTGTGTAGGGTAAGTTTTAGGGTTAGGATTAGGGTTAGAGTTAGAGTTAGGGTCAGGGTTAGTTTTGAGTTTAGAGTTAGAGTTACGTTTATGGTACGGTCAGGGTTAGGGGAGATTTAGTGTGACGTTTAGTTTTAGGGTTAGGGTTACAGAGAAGTTTATGTTAAGCGAGAGGGTTGGGGTTAGGGGTTTGGGTTCAGGTCAGAGTCAGGGTTAGGGTTAGGCTTAGGGTTAGGGTTACGTGTAGTGTTAGTGTTAGTTTTGCTTAGGGTTCGGGTTTGAATGAAGTTAGGGTACGCTTAGCGTTATGCTTAGGGTGAAATTCTGGTTAAGGGTGAGGGTTCGGCTCAGGGTTAGGGTTAGAGTTAGGGTCAGTGGTTAGGGTTAGGTTTAGGGTTAAGGTTAGTTTTAGGCTAAGGATTAGAGTTAGGGTTAAGGGTTACTCTTTCAGTTAGGTTTAGGTTAAGGTTATAATTAGGGTTAAGTTTAGGGTTAGGGTAAGAGTTAGAGTTACATTTAGAGTTAAGGTGAGGGTTTTGGGTAAGTGTCACCGTTAAGGTTAGGGTTAGGCCTAGGGTTAGGGTTAGAGTTAAGGTTAAGGGTTAGGGTTAGGTTTAAGTTTATGGTAGGCTTAAAGATAGGGTTAAGGTTAGGTTAGGGTTAGGGTCAGGGTTAGAATTAGAATTAGGTTTAGGGCGAGGATTAGGGTCAGAGTTATTGTAAGGGTTAGGTTTCGGGTTACAGTTGGGCCAAGGTTAAGGTGAGGGTTAGGTTTACGGGGAGGGTTAGGGTTAAAGTCAGGGTGAGTTTTAGGTTAGGGATAGGGTGAAGTTTAAGATAGGGTGAGGGTTAGGGTTATGGCTAAGGTTTGGGCTTGTTTTCAGGTTAGTGTTAAAGTTATGTTCAGGGTTAGGGTTACGTTCAGGGGTTGTGTTCAGTTTTAGGGTTAGGGTTAGATTTAAGGTTAGGGTTAATTTAGTGTTACGTTTAGGGTTAGGGTCACGGTTGTGTTAGGCTTTGTGGTTGGGGTGAGGGTTAGTTTTAGGGTTAGGGTTGGTTAGGGTTAGGATTATCGTTATGATAAGGCGTTAGGGGTTAGAGGTGTAGTTTAGGGTTAGGGTTTGGGTGAGGGTTCCGGTTAGGCCTTGCGGTTCTGGTCATGGTTAGGTTTGGTTTAGGCTTAGGGTTAGGTTCATGATTCGGTTTCGGGTTAGTGTTAGAGTTAGGGTGAGAGTTAGGGTTAAGGTTTTTGCTAGGCTTTGGTGTTAGGTTTAGGGTTTGTGTTAGGGTTAGGTTTATCATTAGGGCTCAGGGGTTTCAGGTTAATGTTAGGGTTAGGGTTAGGGATAGCATTAGGGTTAGGGTTGTGGGATACGGTTAGGATTTAGGGTGAGGGTTACGGTTAGTTTTACAGTTATGGTGAGGGTTTAGATTAATTGTTATGATTAGGGTTATAGTCAGAGTTAGGGTTTGGTTTAGGATTAGGGTTAGGTGTAGGGTAAGAATTAGGTTTAGGTCCATGTTGAGGGTTAGACTTAGTGTTCTATTTAGGGTAAAGGTCAGGGGTAGGGTTAGGATTAGGTCTAGGGTTAGGATTAGGATTATTTTAGGGTTAGGTTCAGGGCTATTGTAAGTGTTCAGTTTAGGGTTAAAGATGGACTAGCGTTATTCTTAGAGTTAGGTTTAAGGTTAGGGTTTGGGTTAGGTCTAGGTTTAGGGTTAAGGTTATGGTTAGTGTTTGGATGAAGTTCAGGATAGGGTGAGGGTTATTTTTATGGTGAGGGCTAGGGTTTGGGTTTGTGTTCAGGTTAGTGTTAAGGATAGGTTTAGGGTTCGGTTAGGGTTAGGCGTTATGTCTAGGGTCAGCGTTAGGTTAGGTTTAGGGTTAGTGTGAAGTTTAGGTTAAGGGTGAGGGTTATGATAAGGGTTAGGATTATAGACGGTGTTAGACGTTAGGTTTAGGGTGTTAGGGTTAGGTTTATGGTTAGGGTAGATTTAAGTTTAGGTTTAATATTAGGGTTAGGGTTAGATTTGGGTTACTGTTCGTATTAGGGTTAGGGTTAGGGATAAGTTTGGGGATAGCGTTAGGTTTAGGGTTGGGGATACGGTTAAGGATTAGGGTGAGGGTTAGGGTTAGGTTTACAGTTAAGGCGAGGGTTTAGGGTAATTGTTATGGTTAGGGTTAGAGTTAGAGTTAGGCTTAGGGTTAGGGTGAAGTTTCAGTTAATAGTCAGGGTTAGGCTTAAGGTTAAAGTAGGGATAAGGTTAGTGTTTGGCTTAGGTATAGCGTTAGGGTATGGGTAGGGGTAAGGTTAGGGTTAAGGCTAGGTTTACGGTAAAGGGTAGGGCTAGCTTAGGGTTAGATTTAGAGTTAGAGTTAGTCCTAGGGTTTAGGATTATGGTTATGGTCAGGTTTAGAGTTATTGTTAGGGTTAGGGTAGAGTTAAGGTTAGGGTTAATTTAGGGTTAGAGAAAGGGTTAGGTTTAGGTCTGGGTTAGGTGTAGGATGCGGGGTAGGGTTAGGGTTAGGGGTTCATGGGAGGGTTAGTGTTAAGTTCACATTAAGCTGATGTTTTAGGGTGTTACTGTTAGGGCTAGGGTTAGCATTAGGTTTAGGGTCAGGGCTAGAGTTAGGGGATAGTTAAGGGTTAGCTTTACTTTCAGGGTTAGGGTTAGCCTTAGGTTTAGGGTGAAGTTTAGGTTAAGGATGAGGGTTAGGGTTAGGGTTAGGCATTTGGGTTAAGGTTAGGGTTAGGTTTAGGATTAGGCTTAGGGTTAGGGTTAGGTGTTTGGGTTAATGTTAGGGTCAGGTTTAGGGTTCGGCTTAGGGTTAGGGCTACAGCTGGGGTAAAGTTTAATTGAAGGGTGAGGGTTGAGCTTAGGGTTAGCGTTAGGGGTTAGGGTTAGAGCTTAGGTTAGGATTAAGTTTAGGGTTAAGGTTAGGTTTAGATTTAGGGTTAGGGTTAGTGTTAGGGTTAAGTCATGTTTAGGTTTAGGGCTAGGTGAAGGTTATAGATAGGGTTAGGTTAAGGGTTGAGGTTAGGTTTAGATGGTAAGATGAGGGTTAGTGCTAGGTTTCCATTTAAGCTGAGTGTGTAGGGTAAGTTTTAGGGTTAGGATTAGGGTTAGAGTTAGAGTTAGGGTCAGGGTTAGTTTTGAGTTTAGAGTTAGAGTTACGTTTATGGTACGGTCAGGGTTAGGGGAGATTTAGTGTGACGTTTAGTTTTAGGGTTAGGGTTACAGAGAAGTTTATGTTAAGCGAGAGGGTTGGGGTTAGGGGTTTGGGTTCAGGTCAGAGTCAGGGTTAGGGTTAGGCTTAGGGTTAGGGTTACGTGTAGTGTTAGTGTTAGTTTTGCTTAGGGTTCGGGTTTGAATGAAGTTAGGGTACGCTTAGCGTTATGCTTAGGGTGAAATTCTGGTTAAGGGTGAGGGTTCGGCTCAGGGTTAGGGTTAGAGTTAGGGTCAGTGGTTAGGGTTAGGTTTAGGGTTAAGGTTAGTTTTAGGCTAAGGATTAGAGTTAGGGTTAAGGGTTACTGTTTCAGTTAGGTTTAGGTTAAGGTTATAATTAGGGTTAAGTTTAGGGTTAGGGTAAGAGTTAGAGTTACATTTAGAGTTAAGGTGAGGGTTTTGGGTAAGTGTCACCGTTAAGGTTAGGGTTAGGCCTAGGGTTAGGGTTAGAGTTAAGGTTAAGGGTTAGGGTTAGGTTTAAGTTTATGGTAGGCTTAAAGATAGGGTTAAGGTTAGGTTAGGGTTAGGGTCAGGGTTAGAATTAGAATTAGGTTTAGGGCGAGGATTAGGGTCAGAGTTATTGTAAGGGTTAGGTTTCGGGTTACAGTTGGGCCAAGGTTAAGGTGAGGGTTAGGTTTACGGGGAGGGTTAGGGTTAAAGTCAGGGTGAGTTTTAGGTTAGGGATAGGGTGAAGTTTAAGATAGGGTGAGGGTTAGGGTTATGGCTAAGGTTTGGGCTTGTTTTCAGGTTAGTGTTAAAGTTATGTTCAGGGTTAGGGTTACGTTCAGGGGTTGTGTTCAGTTTTAGGGTTAGGGTTAGATTTAAGGTTAGGGTTAATTTAGTGTTACGTTTAGGGTTAGGGTCACGGTTGTGTTAGGCTTTGTGGTTGGGGTGAGGGTTAGTTTTAGGGTTAGGGTTGGTTAGGGTTAGGATTATCGTTATGATAAGGCGTTAGGGGTTAGAGGTGTAGTTTAGGGTTAGGGTTTGGGTGAGGGTTCCGGTTAGGCCTTGCGGTTCTGGTCATGGTTAGGTTTGGTTTAGGCTTAGGGTTAGGTTCATGATTCGGTTTCGGGTTAGTGTTAGAGTTAGGGTGAGAGTTAGGGTTAAGGTTTTTGCTAGGCTTTGGTGTTAGGTTTAGGGTTTGTGTTAGGGTTAGGTTTATCATTAGGGCTCAGGGGTTTCAGGTTAATGTTAGGGTTAGGGTTAGGGATAGCATTAGGGTTAGGGTTGTGGGATACGGTTAGGATTTAGGGTGAGGGTTACGGTTAGTTTTACAGTTATGGTGAGGGTTTAGATTAATTGTTATGATTAGGGTTATAGTCAGAGTTAGGGTTTGGTTTAGGATTAGGGTTAGGTGTAGGGTAAGAATTAGGTTTAGGTCCATGTTGAGGGTTAGACTTAGTGTTCTATTTAGGGTAAAGGTCAGGGGTAGGGTTAGGATTAGGTCTAGGGTTAGGATTAGGATTATTTTAGGGTTAGGTTCAGGGCTATTGTAAGTGTTCAGTTTAGGGTTAAAGATGGACTAGCGTTATTCTTAGAGTTAGGTTTAAGGTTAGGGTTTGGGTTAGGTCTAGGTTTAGGGTTAAGGTTATGGTTAGTGTTTGGATGAAGTTCAGGATAGGGTGAGGGTTATTTTTATGGTGAGGGCTAGGGTTTGGGTTTGTGTTCAGGTTAGTGTTAAGGATAGGTTTAGGGTTCGGTTAGGGTTAGGCGTTATGTCTAGGGTCAGCGTTAGGTTAGGTTTAGGGTTAGTGTGAAGTTTAGGTTAAGGGTGAGGGTTATGATAAGGGTTAGGATTATAGACGGTGTTAGACGTTAGGTTTAGGGTGTTAGGGTTAGGTTTATGGTTAGGGTAGATTTAAGTTTAGGTTTAATATTAGGGTTAGGGTTAGATTTGGGTTACTGTTCGTATTAGGGTTAGGGTTAGGGATAAGTTTGGGGATAGCGTTAGGTTTAGGGTTGGGGATACGGTTAAGGATTAGGGTGAGGGTTAGGGTTAGGTTTACAGTTAAGGCGAGGGTTTAGGGTAATTGTTATGGTTAGGGTTAGAGTTAGAGTTAGGCTTAGGGTTAGGGTGAAGTTTCAGTTAATAGTCAGGGTTAGGCTTAATGTTAGAGTAGGGTTAAGGTTAGTGTTTGGCTTAGGTATAGCGTTAGGGTATGGGTAGGGGTAAGGTTAGGGTTAAGGCTAGGTTTGCGGTAAAGGGTAGTGCTAGCTTAGGGTTAGATTTAGAGTTAGAGTTAGTGCTAGGGTTTAGGATTATGGTTATGGTCAGGTTTAGAGTTATTGTTAGGGTTAGGGTAGAGTTAAGGTTAGGGTTAATTTAGGGTTAGAGAAAGGGTTAGGTTTAGGTCTGGGTTAGGTGTAGGATGCGGGGTAGGGTTAGGGTTAGGGGTTCATGGGAGGGTTAGTGTTAAGTTTACATTAAGCTGATGTTTTAGGGTGTTACTGTTAGGGCTAGGGTTAGCATTAGGTTTAGGGTCAGGGCTAGAGTTAGGGGATAGTTAAGGGTTAGCTTTACTTTCAGGGTTAGGGTTAGCCTTAGGTTTAGGGTGAAGTTTAGGTTAAGGATGAGGGTTAGGGTTAGGGTTAGGCATTTGGGTTAAGGTTAGGGTTAGGTTTAGGATTAGGCTTAGGGTTAGGGTTAGGTGTTTGGGTTAATGTTAGGGTCAGGTTTAGGGTTCGGCTTAGGGTTAGGGCTACAGCTGGGGTAAAGTTTAATTGAAGGGTGAGGGTTGAGCTTAGGGTTAGCGTTAGGGGTTAGGGTTAGAGCTTAGGTTAGGATTAAGTTTAGGGTTAAGGTTAGGTTTAGATTTAGGGTTAGGGTTAGTGTTAGGGTTAAGTCATGTTTAGGTTTAGGGCTAGGTGAAGGTTATAGATAGGGTTAGGTTAAGGGTTGAGGTTAGGTTTAGATGGTAAGATGAGGGTTAGTGCTAGGTTTCCATTTAAGCTGAGTGTGTAGGGTAAGTTTTAGGGTTAGGATTAGGGTTAGAGTTAGAGTTAGGGTCAGGGTTAGTTTTGAGTTTAGAGTTAGAGTTACGTTTATGGTACGGTCAGGGTTAGGGGAGATTTAGTGTGACGTTTAGTTTTAGGGTTAGGGTTACAGAGAAGTTTATGTTAAGCGAGAGGGTTGGGGTTAGGGGTTTGGGTTCAGGTCAGAGTCAGGGTTAGGGTTAGGCTTAGGGTTAGGGTTACGTGTAGTGTTAGTGTTAGTTTTGCTTAGGGTTCGGGTTTGAATGAAGTTAGGGTACGCTTAGCGTTATGCTTAGGGTGAAATTCTGGTTAAGGGTGAGGGTTCGGCTCAGGGTTAGGGTTAGAGTTAGGGTCAGTGGTTAGGGTTAGGTTTAGGGTTAAGGTTAGTTTTAGGCTAAGGATTAGAGTTAGGGTTAAGGGTTACTCTTTCAGTTAGGTTTAGGTTAAGGTTATAATTAGGGTTAAGTTTAGGGTTAGGGTAAGAGTTAGAGTTACATTTAGAGTTAAGGTGAGGGTTTTGGGTAAGTGTCACCGTTAAGGTTAGGGTTAGGGCTAGGGTTAGGGTTAGAGTTAAGGTTAAGGGTTAGGGTTAGGTTTAAGTTTATGGTAGGCTTAAAGATAGGGTTAAGGTTAGGTTAGGGTTAGGGTCAGGGTTAGAATTAGAATTAGGTTTAGGGCGAGGATTAGGGTCAGAGTTATTGTAAGGGTTAGGTTTCGGGTTACAGTTGGGCCAAGGTTAAGGTGAGGGTTAGGTTTACGGGGAGGGTTAGGGTTAAAGTCAGGGTGAGTTTTAGGTTAGGGATAGGGTGAAGTTTAAGATAGGGTGAGGGTTAGGGTTATGGCTAAGGTTTGGGCTTGTTTTCAGGTTAGTGTTAAAGTTATGTTCAGGGTTAGGGTTACGTTCAGGGGTTGTGTTCAGTTTTAGGGTTAGGGTTAGATTTAAGGTTAGGGTTAATTTAGTGTTACGTTTAGGGTTAGGGTCACGGTTGTGTTAGGCTTTGTGGTTGGGGTGAGGGTTAGTTTTAGGGTTAGGGTTGGTTAGGGTTAGGATTATCGTTATGATAAGGCGTTAGGGGTTAGAGGTGTAGTTTAGGGTTAGGGTTTGGGTGAGGGTTCCGGTTAGGCCTTGCGGTTCTGGTCATGGTTAGGTTTGGTTTAGGCTTAGGGTTAGGTTCATGATTCGGTTTCGGGTTAGTGTTAGAGTTAGGGTGAGAGTTAGGGTTAAGGTTTTTGCTAGGCTTTGGTGTTAGGTTTAGGGTTTGTGTTAGGGTTAGGTTTATCATTAGGGCTCAGGGGTTTCAGGTTAATGTTAGGGTTAGGGTTAGGGATAGCATTAGGGTTAGGGTTGTGGGATACGGTTAGGATTTAGGGTGAGGGTTACGGTTAGTTTTACAGTTATGGTGAGGGTTTAGATTAATTGTTATGATTAGGGTTATAGTCAGAGTTAGGGTTTGGTTTAGGATTAGGGTTAGGTGTAGGGTAAGAATTAGGTTTAGGTCCATGTTGAGGGTTAGACTTAGTGTTCTATTTAGGGTAAAGGTCAGGGGTAGGGTTAGGATTAGGTCTAGGGTTAGGATTAGGATTATTTTAGGGTTAGGTTCAGGGCTATTGTAAGTGTTCAGTTTAGGGTTAAAGATGGACTAGCGTTATTCTTAGAGTTAGGTTTAAGGTTAGGGTTTGGGTTAGGTCTAGGTTTAGGGTTAAGGTTATGGTTAGTGTTTGGATGAAGTTCAGGATAGGGTGAGGGTTATTTTTATGGTGAGGGCTAGGGTTTGGGTTTGTGTTCAGGTTAGTGTTAAGGATAGGTTTAGGGTTCGGTTAGGGTTAGGCGTTATGTCTAGGGTCAGCGTTAGGTTAGGTTTAGGGTTAGTGTGAAGTTTAGGTTAAGGGTGAGGGTTATGATAAGGGTTAGGATTATAGACGGTGTTAGACGTTAGGTTTAGGGTGTTAGGGTTAGGTTTATGGTTAGGGTAGATTTAAGTTTAGGTTTAATATTAGGGTTAGGGTTAGATTTGGGTTACTGTTTGTATTAGGGTTAGGGTTAGGGATAAGTTTGGGGATAGCGTTAGGTTTAGGGTTGGGGATACGGTTAAGGATTAGGGTGAGGGTTAGGGTTAGGTTTACAGTTAAGGCGAGGGTTTAGGGTAATTGTTATGGTTAGGGTTAGAGTTAGAGTTAGGCTTAGGGTTAGGGTGAAGTTTCAGTTAATAGTCAGGGTTAGGCTTAAGGTTAAAGTAGGGATAAGGTTAGTGTTTGGCTTAGGTATAGCGTTAGGGTATGGGTAGGGGTAAGGTTAGGGTTAAGGCTAGGTTTACGGTAAAGGGTAGGGCTAGCTTAGGGTTAGATTTAGAGTTAGAGTTAGTCCTAGGGTTTAGGATTATGGTTATGGTCAGGTTTAGAGTTATTGTTAGGGTTAGGGTAGAGTTAAGGTTAGGGTTAATTTAGGGTTAGAGAAAGGGTTAGGTTTAGGTCTGGGTTAGGTGTAGGATGCGGGGTAGGGTTAGGGTTAGGGGTTCATGGGAGGGTTAGTGTTAAGTTCACATTAAGCTGATGTTTTAGGGTGTTACTGTTAGGGCTAGGGTTAGCATTAGGTTTAGGGTCAGGGCTAGAGTTAGGGGATAGTTAAGGGTTAGCTTTACTTTCAGGGTTAGGGTTAGCCTTAGGTTTAGGGTGAAGTTTAGGTTAAGGATGAGGGTTAGGGTTAGGGTTAGGCATTTGGGTTAAGGTTAGGGTTAGGTTTAGGATTAGGCTTAGGGTTAGGGTTAGGTGTTTGGGTTAATGTTAGGGTCAGGTTTAGGGTTCGGCTTAGGGTTAGGGCTACAGCTGGGGTAAAGTTTAATTGAAGGGTGAGGGTTGAGCTTAGGGTTAGCGTTAGGGGTTAGGGTTAGAGCTTAGGTTAGGATTAAGTTTAGGGTTAAGGTTAGGTTTAGATTTAGGGTTAGGGTTAGTGTTAGGGTTAAGTCATGTTTAGGTTTAGGGCTAGGTGAAGGTTATAGATAGGGTTAGGTTAAGGGTTGAGGTTAGGTTTAGATGGTAAGATGAGGGTTAGTGCTAGGTTTCCATTTAAGCTGAGTGTGTAGGGTAAGTTTTAGGGTTAGGATTAGGGTTAGAGTTAGAGTTAGGGTCAGGGTTAGTTTTGAGTTTAGAGTTAGAGTTACGTTTATGGTACGGTCAGGGTTAGGGGAGATTTAGTGTGACGTTTAGTTTTAGGGTTAGGGTTACAGAGAAGTTTATGTTAAGCGAGAGGGTTGGGGTTAGGGGTTTGGGTTCAGGTCAGAGTCAGGGTTAGGGTTAGGCTTAGGGTTAGGGTTACGTGTAGTGTTAGTGTTAGTTTTGCTTAGGGTTCGGGTTTGAATGAAGTTAGGGTACGCTTAGCGTTATGCTTAGGGTGAAATTCTGGTTAAGGGTGAGGGTTCGGCTCAGGGTTAGGGTTAGAGTTAGGGTCAGTGGTTAGGGTTAGGTTTAGGGTTAAGGTTAGTTTTAGGCTAAGGATTAGAGTTAGGGTTAAGGGTTACTCTTTCAGTTAGGTTTAGGTTAAGGTTATAATTAGGGTTAAGTTTAGGGTTAGGGTAAGAGTTAGAGTTACATTTAGAGTTAAGGTGAGGGTTTTGGGTAAGTGTCACCGTTAAGGTTAGGGTTAGGGCTAGGGTTAGGGTTAGAGTTAAGGTTAAGGGTTAGGGTTAGGTTTAAGTTTATGGTAGGCTTAAAGATAGGGTTAAGGTTAGGTTAGGGTTAGGGTCAGGGTTAGAATTAGAATTAGGTTTAGGGTTCGGTTAGGGTTAGGCGTTATGTCTAGGGTCAGCGTTAGGTTAGGTTTAGGGTTAGTGTGAAGTTTAGGTTAAGGGTGAGGGTTATGGTAAGGGTTAGGATTATAGACGGTGTTAGACGTTAGGTTTAGGGTGTTAGGGTTAGGTTTATGGTTAGGGTAGATTTAAGTTTAGGTTTAATATTAGGGTTAGGGTTAGATTTGGGTTACTGTTCGTATTAGGGTTAGGGTTAGGGATAAGTTTGGGGATAGCGTTAGGTTTAGGGTTGGGGATACGGTTAAGGATTAGGGTGAGGGTTAGGGTTAGGTTTACAGTTAAGGCGAGGGTTTAGGGTAATTGTTATGGTTAGGGTTAGAGTTAGAGTTAGGCTTAGGGTTAGGGTGAAGTTTCAGTTAATAGTCAGGGTTAGGCTTAAGGTTAGAGTAGGGTTAAGGTTAGTGTTTGGCTTAGGTATAGTGTTAGCGTATGGGTAGGGGTAAGGTTAGGGTTAAGGCTAGGTTTACGGTAAAGGGTAGGGCTAGCTTAGGGTTAGATTTAGAGTTAGAGTTAGTCCTAGGGTTTAGGATTATGGTTATGGTCAGGTTTAGAGTTATTGTTAGGGTTAGGGTAGAGTTAAGGTTAGGGTTAATTTAGGGTTAGAGAAAGGGTTAGGTTTAGGTCTGGGTTAGGTGTAGGATGCGGGGTAGGGTTAGGGTTAGGGGTTCATGGGAGGGTTAGTGTTAAGTTTACATTAAGCTGATGTTTTAGGGTGTTACTGTTAGGGCTAGGGTTAGCATTAGGTTTAGGGTCAGGGCTAGAGTTAGGGGATAGTTAAGGGTTAGCTTTACTTTCAGGGTTAGGGTTAGCCTTAGGTTTAGGGTGAAGTTTAGGTTAAGGATGAGGGTTAGGGTTAGGGTTAGGCATTTGGGTTAAGGTTAGGGTTAGGTTTAGGATTAGGCTTAGGGTTAGGGTTAGGTGTTTGGGTTAATGTTAGGGTCAGGTTTAGGGTTCGGCTTAGGGTTAGGGCTACAGCTGGGGTAAAGTTTAATTGAAGGGTGAGGGTTGAGCTTAGGGTTAGCGTTAGGGGTTAGCGTTAGAGCTTAGGTTAGGATTAAGTTTAGGGTTAAGGTTAGGTTTAGATTTAGGGTTAGGGTTAGTGTTAGGGTTAAGTCATGTTTAGGTTTAGGGCTAGGTGAAGGTTATAGATAGGGTTAGGTTAAGGGTTGAGGTTAGGTTTAGATGGTAAGATGAGGGTTAGTGCTAGGTTTCCATTTAAGCTGAGTGTGTAGGGTAAGTTTTAGGGTTAGGATTAGGGTTAGAGTTAGAGTTAGGGTCAGGGTTAGTTTTGAGTTTAGAGTTAGAGTTACGTTTATGGTACGGTCAGGGTTAGGGGAGATTTAGTGTGACGTTTAGTTTTAGGGTTAGGGTTACAGAGAAGTTTATGTTAAGCGAGAGGGTTGGGGTTAGGGGTTTGGGTTCAGGTCAGAGTCAGGGTTAGGGTTAGGCTTAGGGTTAGGGTTACATGTAGTGTTAGTGTTAGTTTTGCTTAGGGTTCGGGTTTGAATGAAGTTAGGGTACGCTTAGCGTTATGCTTAGGGTGAAATTCTGGTTAAGGGTGAGGGTTCGGCTCAGGGTTAGGGTTAGAGTTAGGGTCAGGGTTAGGGTTAGGTTTAGGGTTAAGGTTAGTTTTAGGCTAAGGATTAGAGTTAGGGTTAAGGGTTACTCTTTCAGTTAGGTTTAGGTTAAGGTTATAATTAGGGTTAAGTTTAGGGTTAGGGTAAGAGTTAGAGTTACATTTAGAGTTAAGGTGAGGGTTTTGGGTAAGTGTCACCGTTAAGGTTAGGGTTAGGCCTAGGGTTAGGGTTAGAGTTAAGGTTAAGGGTTAGGGTTAGGTTTAAGTTTATGGTAGGCTTAAAGATAGGGTTAAGGTTAGGTTAGGGTTAGGGTCAGGGTTAGAATTAGAATTAGGTTTAGGGTTCGGTTAGGGTTAGGCGTTATGTCTAGGGTCAGCGTTAGGTTAGGTTTAGGGTTAGTGTGAAGTTTAGGTTAAGGGTGAGGGTTATGGTAAGGGTTAGGATTATAGACGGTGTTAGACGTTAGGTTTAGGGTGTTAGGGTTAGGTTTATGGTTAGGGTAGATTTAAGTTTAGGTTTAATATTAGGGTTAGGGTTAGATTTGGGTTACTGTTCGTATTAGGGTTAGGGTTAGGGATAAGTTTGGGGATAGCGTTAGGTTTAGGGTTGGGGATACGGTTAAGGATTAGGGTGAGGGTTAGGGTTAGGTTTACAGTTAAGGCGAGGGTTTAGGGTAATTGTTATGGTTAGGGTTAGAGTTAGAGTTAGGCTTAGGGTTAGGGTGAAGTTTCAGTTAATAGTCAGGGTTAGGCTTAAGGTTAAAGTAGGGATAAGGTTAGTGTTTGGCTTAGGTATAGCGTTAGGGTATGGGTAGGGGTAAGGTTAGGGTTAAGGCTAGGTTTACGGTAAAGGGTAGGGCTAGCTTAGGGTTAGATTTAGAGTTAGAGTTAGTCCTAGGGTTTAGGATTATGGTTATGGTCAGGTTTAGAGTTATTGTTAGGGTTAGGGTAGAGTTAAGGTTAGGGTTAATTTAGGGTTAGAGAAAGGGTTAGGTTTAGGTCTGGGTTAGGTGTAGGATGCGGGGTAGGGTTAGGGTTAGGGGTTCATGGGAGGGTTAGTGTTAAGTTTACATTAAGCTGATGTTTTCGGGTGTTACTGTTAGGGCTAGGGTTAGCATTAGGTTTAGGGTCAGGGCTAGAGTTAGGGGATAGTTAAGGGTTAGCTTTACTTTCAGGGTTAGGGTTAGCCTTAGGTTTAGGGTGAAGTTTAGGTTAAGGATGAGGGTTAGGGTTAGGGTTAGGCATTTGGGTTAAGGTTAGGGTTAGGTTTAGGATTAGGCTTAGGGTTAGGGTTAGGTGTTTGGGTTAATGTTAGGGTCAGGTTTAGGGTTCGGCTTAGGGTTAGGGCTACAGCTGGGGTAAAGTTTAATTGAAGGGTGAGGGTTGAGCTTAGGGTTAGCGTTAGGGGTTAGGGTTAGAGCTTAGGTTAGGATTAAGTTTAGGGTTAAGGTTAGGTTTAGATTTAGGGTTAGGGTTAGTGTTAGGGTTAAGTCATGTTTAGGTTTAGGGCTAGGTGAAGGTTATAGATAGGGTTAGGTTAAGGGTTGAGGTTAGGTTTAGATGGTAAGATGAGGGTTAGTGCTAGGTTTCCATTTAAGCTGAGTGTGTAGGGTAAGTTTTAGGGTTAGGATTAGGGTTAGAGTTAGAGTTAGGGTCAGGGTTAGTTTTGAGTTTAGAGTTAGAGTTACGTTTATGGTACGGTCAGGGTTAGGGGAGATTTAGTGTGACGTTTAGTTTTAGGGTTAGGGTTACAGAGAAGTTTATGTTAAGCGAGAGGGTTGGGGTTAGGGGTTTGGGTTCAGGTCAGAGTCAGGGTTAGGGTTAGGCTTAGGGTTAGGGTTACATGTAGTGTTAGTGTTAGTTTTGCTTAGGGTTCGGGTTTGAATGAAGTTAGGGTACGCTTAGCGTTATGCTTAGGGTGAAATTCTGGTTAAGGGTGAGGGTTCGGCTCAGGGTTAGGGTTAGAGTTAGGGTCAGGGTTAGGGTTAGGTTTAGGGTTAAGGTTAGTTTTAGGCTAAGGATTAGAGTTAGGGTTAAGGGTTACTCTTTCAGTTAGGTTTAGGTTAAGGTTATAATTAGGGTTAAGTTTAGGGTTAGGGTAAGAGTTAGAGTTACATTTAGAGTTAAGGTGAGGGTTTTGGGTAAGTGTCACCGTTAAGGTTAGGGTTAGGCCTAGGGTTAGGGTTAGAGTTAAGGTTAAGGGTTAGGGTTAGGTTTAAGTTTATGGTAGGCTTAAAGATAGGGTTAAGGTTAGGTTAGGGTTAGGGTCAGGGTTAGAATTAGAATTAGGTTTAGGGTTCGGTTAGGGTTAGGCGTTATGTCTAGGGTCAGCGTTAGGTTAGGTTTAGGGTTAGTGTGAAGTTTAGGTTAAGGGTGAGGGTTATGGTAAGGGTTAGGATTATAGACGGTGTTAGACGTTAGGTTTAGGGTGTTAGGGTTAGGTTTATGGTTAGGGTAGATTTAAGTTTAGGTTTAATATTAGGGTTAGGGTTAGATTTGGGTTACTGTTCGTATTAGGGTTAGGGTTAGGGATAAGTTTGGGGATAGCGTTAGGTTTAGGGTTGGGGATACGGTTAAGGATTAGGGTGAGGGTTAGGGTTAGGTTTACAGTTAAGGCGAGGGTTTAGTGTAATTGTTATGGTTAGGGCTCGAGTTAGATTTAGGCTTAGGGTTAGGGTGATGTTTCAGTTAATAGTCACATTAGAGTTAAAGTTAGAGTAGGGTCAAGGTTAGTGTTCGGGTTAGGTATAGACTTAGGGTTCGGGTAGGGGTAAGGTTAGGGTTAAGGCTAGGTTTACGGTAAAGGGCAGGGCTAGTTTAGTGTTAAGTTTAGATTTAGACTTAGTGCTAGGGTTTGGGGTTATGCTTATGGTCAGGTTTAAAGTTATTGTTAGGCTTTGTTAGGGGGTGAGGGTTGTGTTTGTTACGGAGTTACGATTGTATTTTTCGGGGTTTAGAGTTGTGCTTGTTAGGGGCTTAGGGTTGTTTTCGTGAGGGGGTTAGGGTTCTTTGTTGTTTGGGGGTTAGGGTTGTTTGTTGTTTGGGGGTTAGGTTTTTTTGTTGTTAGGGGGTTAAGGTTGTTTGTTGTTAGGGGGATAGTGTTGTTTGTTGTTAGGGGTTCAGGGTTGTTTGTTGTTAGGGGGTTAGTGTTGTTTGTTGTTAGGGTGTTAGGTTTGTTTGTTGTTAGTGGGTTAGGGTTGTTTGTTGTTAGGGAGTTAGGGTTGATTTCTGTTAGGGGGTTAGAGTTGTTTCTGGTCGGGGGTTAGTGTTGTTTGTTAGGGCGTTAGTTTTGTTTGTTGTTAGAGGGTTAGTGTTGTTTGTTATTAGGGGGTTAGTGTTGTTTGTGGATGGGGGTTAGTGTTGTTGGTTGTTATGGGGTTAGGGTTGTTTGTTGATAGGGGGTTACTGTTTGTTGTTAGGGGTTTTGGGTTGTTGGCTTTTAGGGGGTGAGGGTTGTTTGTTGTTAGAGACTTAGGGTTGTTTGTTGTTAGGGGGTTAGTGTTGTTTGTTGTTACAGGGTTAGGTTAGTTTCTTGTTAGGGGTTTAGTGTTGTTTATTGTTAGGGGGTTAGTGTTTGTTGTTAGGGTTTTAGGGTTGTTTCTTGTTGGGGTACAGTGGTTTTTGTTGTTAGGGTGTTAGTGTTGTTTGTTGTTAGGGTGTTAGTGTTTTGTGTTGTTAGGGTGTTAGTGTTTTGTGTTGTTAGGGGGTTAGGGTTGTTTGATGTTAGGGGTTTAGGGTTGTTTGTTGTTAGGGGGTTAGTGTTGTTTGTTGTTAGGGTTGTTTGTTGTTAGTGGGTTAGGGTTGTTTGTTGTTAATGGGTTAGTGTTCTTTGATGTTAGGGGTTTAGGGTTGTTTGTTGTTAGGGGTTTAGTGTTGTTTGTTGTTAGGGGGTTAGTGTTTGTTGTTAGGGTTTTAGGGTAGTTTCTTGTTGGGGTTTAGTGGTTTTTGCTGTTAGGGTGTTAGTGTTGTTTGTTGTTTGGGGGTTAGTGTTTGTTGTTAGGGTGTTAGTGTTTTGTGTTGTTAGGGGGTTAGTGTTCTTTGATGTTAGGGATTTAGGGTTGTTTGTTGTTAGGGGGTTAGTGTTGTTTGTTGTTAGGGGGTTAGGGTTGTTTGTTGTTAGGGTGTTAGTGTTGTTTGTTGTTAGGGGTTAGGGTTGTTTGTTGTTAGGGTGTTAGTGTTGTTTGTTGTTAGTGGGTTAGGTTTGTTTGTTGTTTGCTTAGGGTTGTTTGTTGTTAGGGGGTGAGTGTTGTTTGTTGTTAGGGGTTTAGGGTTGTTTCTTGTTGGGGTTTAGTGGTTTTTGTTGTTAGGGTGTTAGTCTTTATTGTGGTTAGGGGGTTAGTGTTGTTGGTTGTTCGGGGGTTAGGATTGTTTGTTGTTAGGGGGTTAGGGTTGTTTGTTGTTTGGGGGTTAGAGTTCTTTGTTGTTACGGGGTTAGTGTTTGTTGTTACGGGGTTAGTGTTTGTTGTTACGGGGTTAGGTTAGTTTCTTGTTAGGGGTTTAGTGTTGTTTGTTGTTAGGGGGTTAGTGTTTGTTGTTAGGGGTTTAGGGTTGTTTCTTGTTGGGGTTTAGTGGTTTTTGTTGTTAGGGTGTTAGTGTTGTTTGTTGTTAGGGTGTTAGTGTTTTGTGTTGTTAGGAGGTTAGTGTTGTTTGATGTTAGGGGTTTAGGGTTGTTTGTTGTTAGGGGGTTAGGGTTGTTTGTTGTTAGTGGGCTAGGGTTGTTTGTTGTTAGTGGGTTAGTGTTTTTGGTTTTTAGGGGTTAGGGTTGTTTGTTGTTTGGGGGTTAGTATTTGTTGTTAGGGGGCTAGGGTTGTTTGTTGTTAGGGTGTTAGTGTTCTTTGATGTTAGGGGTTTAGGGTTGTTTGTTGTTAGGGGGTTAGTGTTGTTTGTTGTTAGGGTGTTAGGGTTGTTTGTTGTTAGTGGGTTAGGGTTGTTTGTTGATAAGAGGTTAGGATTTGTGTTGTTAGGGGGTTAGTATTATTCGTTGCTGGGGGTTAGTGTTGTTTCTTCTTAGGGCGTTAGTGTTGTTTGTTCTTAGGGGGTTAGGGTTGGTTGTTGTTAGGGTGTTAGTGTTGTTTGTTGTTAGGGGGTGAGTGTTGTTTGTTGTTAGGGGTTTAGGGTTGTTTCTTGTTAGGGGGTTAGTGTTGTTTGTTGTTAGCGGCTTAGGGTTGTTTCTTGTTGGGGTTTAGTGGTGTTTGTTGTTCGGGTGTTAGTGTTGTTTGTTGTTAGGGGCTTAGTGTTGTTTGTTTTTAGGGGTTTAGTGTTGTTTGCTTATAGGGTTTTAGGGTTGTTTGTTGTTTGGGGGTTAGTGTTTGTTGTTAGGGGGTTAGGGTTGTTTGTTGTTAGGGTGTTAGTATTCTTTGATGTTAGGGGTTTAGGGTTGTTTGTTGTTGGGGGTTAGTGTTGTTTGTTGTTAGGGGGTTAGGGTTGTTTGTTGTTAGGGTGTTAGTGTTGTTTGTTGTTAGGGGGTTAGGGTTGTTTGTTGTTCGGGTGTTAGTGTTGTTTGTTGTTAGTGGGTTAGGTTTGTTTGTTGTTTGGTTAGGGTTGTTTGTTGTCAGGGGGTTAGTGTTGTTTGTTGTTATTGTTTTAGGGTAGTTTCTTGTTGGAGTTTAGTGGTTTTTGTTGTTAGGGTGTTAGTGTTGTTTGTTGTTAGGGGGTTAGGGTTGTTTGTTGTTCGCGTGTTAGTGTTGTTTGTTGTTAGTGGTTTAGGTTTGTTTGTTGTTTGGTTAGGGTTGTTTGTTGTTAGGGGGTTAGTGTTGTTTGTTGTTAGGGGTTAGGGTTGTTTGTTGTTAGGGTGTTAGTGTTGTTTGTTGTTAGGGGGTTAGGGTTGTTTGTTGTTAGGGGGTTAGTGTTGTTTCTTGTTAGTGGGTTAGGTTTGTTTGTTGCTTGGTTAGGGTTATGTGTTGTTAGGGGGTTAGTGTTGTTTCTTGTTAGGGGTTTAGGGTTGTTTCTTGTTGGGGTTTAGTGGTTTTTGTTGTTAGGGTGTTAGTGTTTATTGTGGTTAGGGGGTTAGTGTTGTTGGTTGTTCGGGGGTAGGATTGTTTGTTGTTAAGGGGTTAGGGTTGTTTGTTGTTAGTTTGTTAGTGTTGTTTGTTGTTAGGGGGTTAGTGTTGTTTGTTGTTAGGGGTTTAGGGTTGTTTCTTGTTAGGGGGTTAGTGTTGTTTGTTTTTAGGGGCTTAGGGTTGTTTCTTGTTGGGGTTTAGTGGTGTTTGTTGTTCGGGCGTTAGTGTTGTTTGTTGTTAGGGGTTTAGTGTTGTTTGTTTTTAGGGGTTCAGTGTTGTTTGCTTTTAGGGTTTTAGGGTTGTTTGTTTTTTAGGGGTGAGTGTTGTTTGTTGTTAGGGGGTTAGGATTGTTTGTTTTTAGGGGTTTAGTGTTGTTTGTGGTTAGGGCGTTACTGTTGGATGTTGTTAGCGGGTTAGTGTTTTTTGTTGTTAGTGGGATAGTGCTCTTTGTTGTTATTGGCTTAGTGTTGTTTGTTTTTAGGGGTTCAGTGCTGTTTGTTTTTAGGGTTTTAGGGTTGGTTGTTGTTAGGGGGTTAGTGTTGTTTGTTGTTAGGGGTTTAGGGTTGTTTCTTGTTAGGGGGTTAGTGTTGTTTGTTGTTAGGGGCTTAGGGTTGTTTCTTGTTGGGGTTTAGTGGTGTTTGTTGTTTGGGTGTTAGTGTTGTTTGTTGTTAGGGGCTTAGTGTTGTTTGTGTTTAGGGGTTTAGTGTTGTTTGCTTTTAGGGTTTTAGGGTTGTTTGTTCTTGGGGGTTAGTGTTGTTTGTTGTTAGGGGGTTAGGGTTGTTTCTGGTTAGGGTGTTACTTTTGTTTGTTGTTAGGGGGTTAGGGTTGTTTGTTGTTAGGGTGTTAGTGTTGTTTGTTGTTAGTGGGTTAGGGTTTTTTGTTGTTTGGTTAGGGTTGTCTGTTGTTAGGGTGTTAGGGTTGTTTGTTGTTTGGGTGTTAGTGTTGTTTGTTGTTAGGGTGTTAGTGTTTTGTGTTGTTAGGGGGTTAGGGTTGTTTGATGTTAGGGGTTTAGGGTTGTTTGTTGTTAGGGGGTTAGTGTTGTTTGTTGTTAGGGTGTTAGGGTTGTTTGTTGTTAGTGGGTTTGGGTTGTTTGTTGTTAGTGGGTTAGTGTTCTTTGATGTTAGGGGTTTAGGGTTGTTTGTTGTTAGGGTGTTAGTGTTGTTTGTTGTTAGGGGGTTAGGGTTGTTTGCTAGGGTGTTAGTGTTGTTTGTTGTTAGGGGTTAGGGTTGTTTGTTGTTAGGGTGTTAGTGTTGTTTGTCATTAGTAGGTTAGGTTTGTTTGTTGTTTGGTTAGGGTTGTTTGTTGTTAGGGGGTTAGTGTTGTTTGTTGTTAGGGGGTTAGTGTTTGTTGTTAGGGGTTTAGGGTTGTTTCTTGTTGGGGTTTAGTGTTTTTTGTTGTTAGGGTGTTAGTGTTGTTTGTTGTTAGGGTGTTAGTGTTTTGTGTTGTTAGGGGGTTAATGTTGTTTGATGTTAGGGGTTTAGGGTTGTTTGTTGTGAGGGGGTTAGGGTTGTTTGTTGTTAGTGGGTTAGGGTTGTTTGTTGTTAGTGGGTTAGTGTTTTTGGTTTTTAGGGGTTAGGGTTGTTTGTTATTTGGGGGTTAGTGTTTGTTGTTAGGGGGCTAGGGTTGTTTGTTGTTAGGGTGTTAGTGTTCTTTGATGTTAGGGGTTTAGGGTTGTTTGTTGTTAGGGGGTTAGTGTTGTTTGTTGTTAGGGTGTTAGGGTTGTTTGTTGTTAGTGGGCTAGGGTTGTTTGTTGTTAGTGGTTTAGTGTTTTTGGTTTTTAGGGGTTAGGGTTGTTTGTTGTTTGGGGGTTAGTGTTTGTTGTTAGGGTGTTAGTGTTTTGTGTTGTTAGGGGGTTAGTGTTCTTTGATGTTAGGGATTTAGGGTTGTTTGTTGTTAGGGGGTTAGTGTTGTTTGTTGTTAGGGGGTTAGGGTTGTTTGTTGTTAGGGTGTTAGTGTTGTTTGTTGTTAGGGGTTAGGGTTGTTTGTTGTTAGGGTGTTAGTGTTGTTTGTTGTTAGTGGGTTAGGTTTGTTTGTTGTTTGGTTAGGGTTGTTTCTTGTTAGGGGGTTAGTGTTGTTTGTTGTTAGGGGTTTAGGGTTGTTTCTTGTTGGGGTTTAGTGGTGTTTGTTGTTAGGGTGTTAGTCTTTATTGTGGTTAGGGGGTTAGTGTTGTTGGTTGTTCGGGGGTTAGGATTGTTTGTTGTTAGGGGGTTAGGGTTGTTTGTTGTTTGGGGGTTAGGGTTGTTTGTTGTTACGGGGTTAGTGTTGTTTGTTGTTACGGGGTTAGGTTAGTTTCTTGTTAGGGGTTTAGTGTTGTTTGTTGTTTGGGGGTTAGTGTTTGTTGTTAGGGGGCTAGGGTTGTTTGTTGTTAGGGTGTTAGTGTTCTTTGATGTTAGGGGTTTAGGGTTGTTTGTTGTTAGGGGGTTAGTGTTGTTTGTTGTTAGGGTGTTAGGGTTGTTTGTTGTTAGTGGGTTAGGGTTGTTTGTTGATAAGAGGTTAGGATTTGTGTTGTTAGGGGGTTAGTATTGTTCGTTGCTGGGGGTTAGTGTTGTTTCTTCTTAGGGCGTTAGTGTTTTTTGTTCTTAGGGGGTTAGGGTTGGTTGTTGTTAGGGGGTTAGTGTTGTTTGTTGATAGGGGTTTAGGGTTGTTTCTTGTTAGGGGGTTAGTGTTGTTTGTTGTTAGGGTCTTAGGGTTGTTTCTTGTTGGGGTTTAGTGGTGTTTGTTGTTCGGGTGTTAGTGTTGTTTGTTGTTAGGGGCTTAGTGTTGTTTGTGTTTAGGGGTTTAGTGTTGTTTGCTTTTAGGGTTTTAGGGTTGTTTGTTGTTTGGGGGTTAGTGTTTGTTGTTAGGGGGTTAGGGTTGTTTGTTGTTCGGGTGTTAGTGTTCTTTGATGTTAGGGGTTTAGGGTTGTTTGTTGTTATGGGGTTAGTGTTGTTTGTTGTTAGGGGGTGAGGGTTGTTTGTTGTTAGGGTGTTAGTGTTGTTTGTTGTTAGGGGGTTAGGGTTGTTTGTTGTTTGGGGGTTAGGGTTGTTTGTTGTTACGGGGTTAGTGTTGTTTGTTGTTACGGGGTTAGGGTAGTTTCTTGTTAGGGGTTTAGTGTTGTTTGTTGTTAGGGGGTTAGTGTTTGTTGTTAGGGGTTTAGGGTTGTTTCTTGTTCGGGTTTAGTGGTTTTTGTTGTTAGGGTGTTAGTGTTGTTTGTTGTTAGGGTGTTAGTGTTTTGTGTTGTTAGGGGGTTAGTGTTGTTTGATGTTAGGGGTTTAGGGTTGTTTGTTGTTAGGGGGTTAGGGTTGTTTGTTGTTAGTGGGTTAGGGTTGTTTGTTGTTAGTGGGTTAGTGTTTTTGGTTTTTAGGGGTTAGGGTTGTTTGTTGTTTGGGGGTTAGTGTTTGTTGTTAGGGGGCTAGGGTTGTTTGTTGTTAGGGTGTTAGTGTTCTTTGATGTTAGGGGTTTAGGGTTGTTTGTTGTTAGGGGGTTAGTGTTGTTTGTTGTTCGGGTGTTAGGGTTGTTTGTTGTAAGTGGGCTAGGGTTGTTTGTTGTTAGTGGTTTAGTGTTTTTGGTTTTTAGGGGTTAGGGTTGTTTGTTGTTTGGGGGTTAGTGTTTGTTGTTAGGGTGTTAGTGTTTTGTGTTGTTAGGGGGTTAGTGTTCTTTGATGTTAGGGATTTAGGGTTGTTTGTTGTTAGGGGGTTAGTGTTGTTTGTTGTTAGTGGGTTAGCGTTGTTTGTTGTTAGGGTGTTAGTGTTGTTTGTTGTTAGGGGTTAGGGTTGTTTGTTGTTAGGGTGTTAGTGTTGTTTGTTGTTAGTGGGTTAGGTTTGTTTGTTGTTTGGTTAGGGTTGTTTGTTGTTAGGGGGTTAGTGTTGTTTGTTGTTAGGGGTTTAGGGTTGTTTCTTGTTGGGGTTTAGTGGTGTTTGTTGTTAGGGCGTTACTCTTTATTGTGGTTAGGTGGTTAGTGTTGTTGGTTGTTCGGGGGTTAGGATTGTTTGTTGTTAGGGGGTTAGGGTTGTTTGTTGTTTGGGGGTTAGGGTTGTTTGTTGTTACGGGGTTAGTGTTGTTTGTTGTTACGGGGTTAGGTTAGTTTCTTGTTAGGAGTTTAGTGTTGTTTGTTGTTAGGGGGTTAGTGTTTGTTGTTAGGGGTTTAGGGTTGTTTCTTGTTGGGGTTTAGTGGTTTTTGTTGTTAGGGTGTTAGTGTTGTTTGTTGTTAGGGTGTTAGTGTTTTGTGTTGTTAGGAGGTTAGTGTTGTTTGATGTTAGGGGTTTAGGGTTGTTTGTTGTTAGGGGGTTAGGTTTGTTTGTTGTTAGTGGGTTAGGGTTGTTTGTTGTTAGTGGGTTAGTGTTTTTGGTTTTTAGGGGTTAAGGTTGTTTGTTGTTTGGGGGTTAGTGTTTGTTGTTAGGGGGCTAGGGTTGTTTGTTGTTAGGGTGTTAGTGTTCTTTGATGTTAGGGGTTTAGGGTTGTTTGTTGTTAGGGGGTTAGTGTTGTTTGTTGTTAGGGTGTTAGGGTTGTTTGTTGTTAGTGGTCTAGGGTTGTTTGTTGTTAGTGGTTTAGTGTTTTTGGTTTTTAGGGGTTAGGGTTGTTTGTTGTTTGGGGGTTAGTGTTTGTTGTTAGGGTGTTAGTGTTTTGTGTTGTTAGGGGGTTAGTGTTCTTTGATGTTAGGGATTTAGGGTTGTTTGTTGTTAGGGGGTTAGTGTTGTTTGTTGTTAGTGGGTTAGGTTTGTTTGTTGTTTGGTTAGGGTTGTTTGTTGTTAGGGGGTTAGTGTTGTTTGTTGTTAGTGGGTTAGGTTTGTTTGTTGTTTGGTTAGGGTTGTTTGTTGTTAGGGGGTTAGTGTTGTTTGTTGTTAGGGGTTTAGGGTTGTTTCTTGTTGGGGTTTAGTGGTGTTTGTTGTTAGGGTGTTAGTCTTTATTGTGGTTAGGGGGTTAGTGTTGTTGGTTGTTCGGGGGTTAGGATTGTTTGTTGTTAGGGGGTTAGGGTTGTTTGTTGTTTGGGGGTTAGGGTTGTTTGTTGTTACGGGGTTAGTGTTGTTTGTTGTTACGGGGTTAGGTTAGTTTCTTGTTAGGGGTTTCGTGTTGTTTGTTGTTTGGGGGTTAGTGTTTGTTGTTAGGGGGCTAGGGTTGTTTGTTGTTAGGGTGTTAGTGTTCTTTGATGTTAGGGGTTTAGGGTTGTTTGTTGTTAGGGGGTTAGTGTTGTTTGTTGTTAGGGTGTTAGGGTTGTTTGTTGTTAGTGGGTTAGGGTTGTTTGTTGATAAGAGGTTAGGATTTGTGTTGTTAGGGGGTTAGTATTATTCGTTGCTGGGGGTTAGTGTTGTTTCTTCTTAGGGCGTTAGTGTTGTTTGTTCTTAGGGGGTTAGGGTTGGTTGTTGTTAGGGTGTTAGTGTTGTTTGTTGTTAGGGGGTGAGTGTTGTTTGTTGTTAGGGGTTTAGGGTTGTTTCTTGTTAGGGGGTTAGTGTTGTTTGCTGTTAGCGGCTTAGGGTTGTTTCTTGTTGGGGTTTAGTGGTGTTTGTTGTTCGGGTGTTAGTGTTGTTTGTTGTTAGGGGCTTAGTGTTGTTTGTTTTTAGGGGTTTAGTGTTGTTTGCTTATAGGGTTTTAGGGTTGTTTGTTGTTTGGGGGTTAGTGTTTGTTGTTAGGGGGTTAGGGTTGTTTGTTGTTAGGGTGTTAGTATTCTTTGATGTTAGGGGTTTAGGGTTGTTTGTTGTTGGGGGTTAGTGTTGTTTGTTGTTAGGGGGTTAGGGTTGTTTGTTGTTAGGGTGTTAGTGTTGTTTGTTGTTAGGGGGTTAGGGTTGTTTGTTGTTCGGGTGTTAGTGTTGTTTGTTGTTAGTGGGTTAGGTTTGTTTGTTGTTTGGTTAGGGTTGTTTGTTGTCAGGGGGTTAGTGTTGTTTGTTGTTATTGTTTTAGGGTAGTTTCTTGTTGGGGTTTAGTGGTTTTTGTTGTTAGGGTGTTAGTGTTGTTTGTTGTTAGGGGGTTAGGGTTGTTTGTTGTTCGCGTGTTAGTGTTGTTTGTTGTTAGTGGTTTAGGTTTGTTTGTTGTTTGGTTAGGGTTGTTTGTTGTTAGGGGGTTAGTGTTGTTTGTTGTTAGGGGTTAGGGTTGTTTGTTGTTAGGGGGTTAGTGTTGTTTCTTGTTAGTGGGTTAGGTTTGTTTGTTGCTTGGTTAGGGTTATGTGTTGTTAGGGGGTTAGTGTTGTTTCTTGTTAGGGGTTTAGGGTTGTTTCTTGTTGGGGTTTAGTGGTTTTTGTTGTTAGGGTGTTAGTGTTTATTGTGGTTAGGGGGTTAGTGTTGTTGGTTGTTCGGGGGTAGGATTGTTTGTTGTTAAGGGGTTAGGGTTGTTTGTTGTTAGTTTGTTAGTGTTGTTTGTTGTTAGGGGGTTAGTGTTGTTTGTTGTTAGGGGTTTAGGGTTGTTTCTTGTTAGGGGGTTAGTGTTGTTTGTTTTTAGGGGCTTAGGGTTGTTTCTTGTTGGGGTTTAGTGGTGTTTGTTGTTCGGGCGTTAGTGTTGTTTGTTGTTAGGGGTTTAGTGTTGTTTGTTTTTAGGGGTTCAGTGTTGTTTGCTTTTAGGGTTTTAGGGTTGTTTGTTTTTTAGGGGTGAGTGTTGTTTGTTGTTAGGGGGTTAGGATTGTTTGTTTTTAGGGGTTTAGTGTTGTTTGTGGTTAGGGCGTTACTGTTGGATGTTGTTAGCGGGTTAGTGTTTTTTGTTGTTAGTGGGATAGTGCTGTTTGTTGTTATTGGCTTAGTGTTGTTTGTTTTTAGGGGTTCAGAGCTGTTTGTTTTTAGGGTTTTAGGGTTGGTTGTTGTTAGGGGGTTAGTGTTGTTTGTTGTTAGGGGTTTAGGGTTGTTTCTTGTTAGGAGGTTAGTGTTGTTTGTTGTTAGGGGCTTAGGGTTGTTTCTTGTTGGGGTTTAGTGGTGTTTGTTGTTTGGGTGTTAGTGTTGTTTGTTGTTAGGGGCTTAGTGTTGTTTGTTTTTAGGGTTTTAGTGTTGTTTGCTTTTAGGGTTTTAGGGTTGTTTGTTCTTGGGGGTTAGTGTTGTTTGTTGTTAGGGGGTTAGGGTTGTTTCTGGTTAGGGTGTTACTTTTGTTTGTTGTTAGGGGGTTAGGGTTGTTTGTTGTTAGGGTGTTAGTGTTGTTTGTTGTTAGTGGGTTAGGGTTTTTTGTTGTTTGGTTAGGGTTGTTTGTTGTTAGGGTGTTAGGGTTGTTTGTTGTTTGGGTGTTAGTGTTGTTTGTTGTTAGGGTGTTAGTGTTTTGTGTTGTTAGGGGGTTAGGGTTGTTTGATGTTAGGGGTTTAGGGTTGTTTGTTGTTAGGGGGTTAGTGTTGTTTGTTGTTAGGGTGTTAGGGTTGTTTGTTGTTAGTGGGTTTGGGTTGTTTGTTGTTAGTGGGTTAGTGTTCTTTGATGTTAGGGGTTTAGGGTTGTTTGTTGTTAGGGGGTTAGTGTTGTTTGTTGTTAGGGGTTTAGGGTTGTTTCTTGTTGGGGTTTAGTGGTGTTTGTTGTTAGGGTGTTACTCTTTATTGTGGTTAGGTGGTTAGTGTTGTTGGTTGTTCGGGGGTTAGGATTGTTTGTTGTTAGGGGGTTAGGGTTGTTTGTTGTTTGGGGGTTAGGGTTGTTTGTTGTTACGGGGTTAGTGTTGTTTGTTGTTACGGGGTTAGGTTAGTTTCTTGTTAGGAGTTTAGTGTTGTTTGTTGTTAGGGGGTTAGTGTTTGTTGTTAGGGGTTTAGGGTTGTTTCTTGTTGGGGTTTAGTGGTTTTTGTTGTTAGGGTGTTAGTGTTGTTTGTTGTTAGGGTGTGAGTGTTTTGTGTTGTTTGGAGGTTAGTGTTGTTTGATGTTAGGGGTTTAGGGTTGTTTGTTGTTAGGGGGTTAGGGTTGTTTGTTGTTAGTGGGTTAGGGTTGTTTGTTGTTAGTGGGTTAGTGTTTTTGGTTTTTAGGGGTTAAGGTTGTTTGTTGTTTGGGGGTTAGTGTTTGTTGTTAGGGGGCTAGGGTTGTTTGTTGTTAGGGTGTTAGTGTTCTTTGATGTTAGGGGTTTAGGGTTGTTTGTTGTTAGGGGGTTAGTGTTGTTTGTTGTTAGGGTGTTAGGGTTGTTTGTTGTTAGTGGTCTAGGGTTGTTTGTTGTTAGTGGTTTAGTGTTTTTGGTTTTTAGGGGTTAGGGTTGTTTGTTGTTTGGGGGTTAGTGTTTGTTGTTAGGGTGTTAGTGTTTTGTGTTGTTAGGGGGTTAGTGTTCTTTGATGTTAGTGATTTAGGGTTGTTTGTTGTTGGGGGGTTAGTGTTGTTTGTTGTTAGGGGGTTAGGGTTGTTTGTTGTTAGGGTGTTAGTGTTGTTTGTTGTTAGGGGTTAGGGTTGTTTGTTGTTAGGGTGTTAGTGTTGTTTGTTGTTAGTGGGTTAGGTTTGTTTGTTGTTTGGTTAGGGTTGTTTGTTGTTAGGGGGTTAGTGTTGTTTGTTGTTAGGGGTTTAGGGTTGTTTCTTGTTGGGGTTTAGTGGTGTTTGTTGTTAGGGTGTTAGTCTTTATTGTGGTTAGGGGGTTAGTGTTGTTGGTTGTTCGGGGGTTAGGATTGTTTGTTGTTAGGGGGTTAGGGTTGTTTGTTGTTTGGGGGTTAGGGTTGTTTGTTGTTACGGGGTTAGTGTTGTTTGTTGTTACGGGGTTAGGTTAGTTTCTTGTTAGGGGTTTCGTGTTGTTTGTTGTTTGGGGGTTAGTGTTTGTTGTTAGGGGGCTAGGGTTGTTTGTTGTTAGGGTGTTAGTGTTCTTTGATGTTAGGGGTTTAGGGTTGTTTGTTGTTAGGGGGTTAGTGTTGTTTGTTGTTAGGGTGTTAGGGTTGTTTGTTGTTAGTGGGTTAGGGTTGTTTGTTGATAAGAGGTTAGGATTTGTGTTGTTAGGGGGTTAGTATTATTCGTTGCTGGGGGTTAGTGTTGTTTCTTCTTAGGGCGTTAGTGTTGTTTGTTCTTAGGGGGTTAGGGTTGGTTGTTGTTAGGGTGTTAGTGTTGTTTGTTGTTAGGGGGTGAGTGTTGTTTGTTGTTAGGGGTTTAGGGTTGTTTCTTGTTAGGGGGTTAGTGTTGTTTGTTGTTAGCGGCTTAGGGTTTTTTCTTGTTGGGGTTTAGTGGTGTTTGTTGTTCGGGTGTTAGTGTTGTTTGTTGTTAGGGGCTTAGTGTTGTTTGTTTTTAGGGGTTTAGTGTTGTTTGCTTATAGGGTTTTAGGGTTGTTTGTTGTTTGGGGGTTAGTGTTTGTTGTTAGGGGGTTAGGGTTGTTTGTTGTTAGGGTGTTAGTATTCTTTGATGTTAGGGGTTTAGGGTTGTTTGTTGTTGGGGGTTAGTGTTGTTTGTTGTTAGGGGGTTAGGGTTGTTTGTTGTTAGGGTGTTAGTGTTGTTTGTTGTTAGGGGGTTAGGGTTGTTTGTTGTTCGGGTGTTAGTGTTGTTTGTTGTTAGTGGGTTAGGTTTGTTTGTTGTTTGGTTAGGGTTGTTTGTTGTCAGGGGGTTAGTGTTGTTTGTTGTTATTGTTTTAGGGTAGTTTCTTGTTGGGGTTTAGTGGTTTTTGTTGTTAGGGTGTTAGTGTTGTTTGTTGTTAGGGGGTTAGGGTTGTTTGTTGTTATTGTTTTAGGGTAGTTTCTTGTTGGGGTTTAGTGGTTTTTGTTGTTAGGGTGTTAGTGTTGTTTGTTGTTAGTGGTTTAGGTTTGTTTGTTGTTTGGTTAGGGTTGTTTGTTGTTAGGGGGTTAGTGTTGTTTGTTGTTAGGGGTTAGGGTTGTTTGTTGTTAGGGTGTTAGTGTTGTTTGTTGTTAGGGGGTTAGGGTTGTTTGTTGTTAGGGGGTTAGTGTTGTTTCTTGTTAGTGGGTTAGGTTTGTTTGTTGTTTGGTTAGGGTTGTTTGTTGTCAGGGGGTTAGTGTTGTTTGTTGTTATTGTTTTAGGGTAGTTTCTTGTTGGGGTTTAGTGGTTTTTGTTGTTAGGGTGTTAGTGTTGTTTGTTGTTAGTGGTTTAGGTTTGTTTGTTGTTTGGTTAGGGTTGTTTGTTGTTAGGGGGTTAGTGTTGTTTGTTGTTAGGGGTTAGGGTTGTTTGTTGTTAGGGTGTTAGTGTTGTTTGTTGTTAGGGGGTTAGGGTTGTTTGTTGTTAGGGGGTTAGTGTTGTTTCTTGTTAGTGGGTTAGGTTTGTTTGTTGCTTGGTTAGGGTTATGTGTTGTTAGGGGGTTAGTGTTGTTTCTTGTTAGGGGTTTAGGGTTGTTTCTTGTTGGGGTTTAGTGGTTTTTGTTGTTAGGGTGTTAGTGTTTATTGTGGTTAGGGGGTTAGTGTTGTTGGTTGTTCGGGGGTAGGATTGTTTGTTGTTAAGGGGTTAGGGTTGTTTGTTGTTAGTTTGTTAGTGTTGTTTGTTGTTAGGGGGTTAGTGTTGTTTGTTGTTAGGGGTTTAGGGTTGTTTCTTGTTAGGGGGTTAGTGTTGTTTGTTTTTAGGGGCTTAGGGTTGTTTCTTGTTGGGGTTTAGTGGTGTTTGTTGTTCGGGCGTTAGTGTTGTTTGTTGTTAGGGGTTTAGTGTTGTTTGTTTTTAGGGGTTCAGTGTTGTTTGCTTTTAGGGTTTTAGGGTTGTTTGTTTTTTAGGGGTGAGTGTTGTTTGTTGTTAGGGGGTTAGGATTGTTTGTTTTTAGGGGTTTAGTGTTGTTTGTGGTTAGGGCGTTACTGTTGGATGTTGTTAGCGGGTTAGTGTTTTTTGTTGTTAGTGGGATAGTGCTGTTTGTTGTTATTGGCTTAGTGTTGTTTGTTTTTAGGGGTTCAGTGCTGTTTGTTTTTAGGGTTTTAGGGTTGGTTGTTGTTAGGGGGTTAGTGTTGTTTGTTGTTAGGGGCTTAGGGTTGTTTCTTGTTGGGGTTTAGTGGTGTTTGTTGTTTGGGTGTTAGTGTTGTTTGTTGTTAGGGGCTTAGTGTTGTTTGTTTTTAGGGGTTTAGTGTTGTTTGCTTTTAGGGTTTTAGGGTTGTTTGTTCTTGGGGGTTAGTGTTGTTTGTTGTTAGGGGGTTAGGGTTGTTTCTGGTTAGGGTGTTACTTTTGTTTGTTGTTAGGGGGTTAGGGTTGTTTGTTGTTAGGGTGTTAGTGTTGTTTGTTGTTAGTGGGTTAGGGTTTTTTGTTGTTTGGTTAGGGTTGTTTGTTGTTAGGGTGTTAGGGTTGTTTGTTGTTTGGGTGTTAGTGTTGTTTGTTGTTAGGGTGTTAGTGTTTTGTGTTGTTAGGGGGTTAGGGTTGTTTGATGTTAGGGGTTTAGGGTTGTTTGTTGTTAGGGGGTTAGTGTTGTTTGTTGTTAGGGTGTTAGGGTTGTTTGTTGTTAGTGGGTTTGGGTTGTTTGTTGTTAGTGGGTTAGTGTTCTTTGATGTTAGGGGTTTAGGGTTGTTTGTTGTTAGGGTGTTAGTGTTGTTTGTTGTTAGGGGGTTAGGGTTGTTTGCTAGGGTGTTAGTGTTGTTTGTTTTTATGGGTTAGGGTTGTTTGTTTTTAGGGTGTTAGTGTTGTTTGTCATTAGTGGGTTAGGTTTGTTTGTTGTTTGGTTAGGGTTGTTTGTTGTTAGGGGGTTAGTGTTGTTTGTTGTTAGGGGTTTAGGGTTGTTTCTTGTTGGGGTTTAGTGGTTTTTGTTGTTAGGGTGTTAGTCTTTATTGTGGTTAGGGGGTTAGTGTTGTTGGTTGTTCGGGGGTTAGGATTGTTTGTTGTTAGGGGGTTAGGGTTGTTTGTTGTTTGGGGGTTAGGGTTCTTTGTTGTTACGGGGTTAGTGTTGTTTGTTGTTACGGGGTTAGGTTAGTTTCTTGTTTGGGGTTTAGTGTTGTTTGTTGTTAGGGGGTTAGTGTTTGTTGTTAGGGGTTTAGGGTTGTTTCTTGTTGGGGTTTAGTGTTTTTTGTTGTTAGGGTGTTAGTGTTGTTTGTTGTTAGGGTGTTAGTGTTTTGTGTTGTTAGGGGGTTAATGTTGTTTGATGTTAGGGGTTTAGGGTTGTTTGTTGTGAGGGGGTTAGGGTTGTTTGTTGTTAGGGGGTTAGTGTTGTTTGTTGTTAGGGTGTTAGGGTTGTTTGTTGTTAGTGGGTTAGGGTTGTTTGTTGATAAGAGGTTAGGATTTGTGTTGTTAGGGGGTTAGTATTGTTAGTTGCTGGGGGTTAGTGTTATTTCTTCTTAGGGCGTTAGTGTTGTTTGTTCTTAGGGGGTTAGGCTTGGTTGTTGTTAGGGTGTTAGTTTTGTTTGTTGTTAGGGGGTTAGTGTTGTTTGTTGTTAGGGGTTTAGGGTTGTTTCTTGTTAGGGGGTTAGTGTTGTTTGTTGTTAGGGGCTTAGGGTTGTTTCTTGTTGGGGTTTAGTGGTGTTTGTTGTTAGGGTTTTAGTCTTTATTGTGGTTAGGGGGTTAGTGTTGTTGGTTGTTCGGGGGTTAGGATTGTTTGTTGTTAGGGGGTTAGGGTTGTTTGTTGTTTGGGGGTTAGGGTTGTTTGTTGTTACGGGGTTAGTGTTGTTTGTTTTTACGGGGTTAGGTTAGTTTCTTGTTAGGGGTTTAGTGTTGTTTGTTGTTTGGGGGTTAGTGTTTGTTGTTAGGGGGCTAGGGTTGTTTGTTGTTAGGGTGTTAGTGTTCTTTGATGTTAGGGGTTTAGGGTTGTTTGTTGTTAGGGGGTTAGTGTTGTTTGTTGTTAGGGTGTTAGGGTTGTTTGTTGTTAGTGGGTTAGGGTTGTTTGTTGATAAGAGGTTAGGATTTGTGTTGTTAGGGGGTTAGTATTGTTCGTTGCTGGGGGTTAGTGTTGTTTCTTCTTAGGGCGTTAGTGTTTTTTGTTCTTAGGGGGTTAGGGTTGGTTGTTGTTAGGGGGTTAGTGTTGTTTGTTGTTAGGGGTTTAGGGTTGTTTGTTGTTAGGGGGTTAGTGTTGTTTGTTGTTAGGGTCTTAGGGTTGTTTCTTGTTGGGGTTTAGTGGTGTTTGTTGTTCGGGTGTTAGTGTTGTTTGTTGTTAGGGGCTTAGTGTTGTTTGTGTTTAGGGGTTTAGTGTTGTTTGCTTTTAGGGTTTTAGGGTTGTTTGTTGTTTGGGGGTTAGTGTTTGTTGTTAGGGGGTTAGGGTTGTTTGTTGTTAGGGTGTTAGTGTTCTTTGATGTTAGGGGTTTAGGGTTGTTTGTTGTTAGGGTGTTACTCTTTATTGTGGTTAGGGGGTTAGTGTTGTTGGTTGTTCGGGGGTTAGGATTGTTTGTTGTTAGGGGGTTAGGGTTGTTTGTTGTTTGGGGGTTAGGATTGTTTGTTGTTACGGGGTTAGTGTTGTTTGTTGTTACGGGGTTAGGTTAGTTTCTTGTTAGGAGTTTAGTGTTGCTTGTTGTTAGGGGGTTAGTGTTTGTTGTTAGGGGTTTAGGGTTGTTTCTTGTTGGGGTTTAGTGGTTTTTGTTGTTAGGGTGTTAGTGTTGTTTGTTGTTAGGGTGTTAGTGTTTTGTGTTGTTTGGAGGTTAGTGTTGTTTGATGTTAGGGGTTTAGGGTTGTTTGTTGTTAGGGGGTTAGGGTTGTTTGTTGTTAGTGGGTTAGGGTTGTTTGTTGTTAGTGGGTTAGTGTTTTTGGTTTTTAGGGGTTAGGGTTGTTTGTTGTTTGGGGGTTAGTGTTTGTTGTTAGGGGGCTAGGGTTGTTTGTTGTTAGGGTGTTAGTGTTCTTTGATGTTAGGGGTTTAGGGTTGTTTGTTGTTAGGGGGTTAGTGTTGTTTGTTGTTAGGGTGTTAGGGTTGTTTGTTGTTAGTGGTCTAGTGTTGTTTGTTGTTAGTGGTTTAGTGTTTTTGGTTTTTAGGGGTTAGGGTTGTTTGTTGTTTGGGGGTTAGTGTTTGTTGTTAGGGTGTTAGTGTTTTGTGTTGTTAGGGGGTTAGTGTTCTTTGATGTTAGGGATTTAGGGTTGTTTGTTGTTAGGGGGTTAGTGTTGTTTGTTGTTAGGGGGTTAGGGTTGTTTGTTGTTAGGGTGTTAGTGTTGTTTGTTGTTAGGGGTTAGGGTTGTTTGTTGTTAGGGTGTTAGTGTTGTTTGTTGTTAGTGGGTTAGGTTTGTTTGTTGTTTGGTTAGGGTTGTTTCTTGTTAGGGGGTTAGTGTTGTTTGTTGTTAGGGGTTTAGGGTTGTTTCTTGTTGGGGTTTAGTGGTGTTTGTTGTTAGGGTGTTAGTCTTTATTGTGGTTAGGGGGTTAGTGTTGTTGGTTGTTCGGGGGTTAGGATTGTTTGTTGTTAGGGGGTTAGGGTTGTTTGTTGTTTGGGGGTTAGGGTTGTTTGTTGTTACGGGGTTAGTGTTGTTTGTTGTTACGGGGTTAGGTTAGTTTCTTGTTAGGGGTTTAGTGTTGTTTGTTGTTTGGGGGTTAGTGTTTGTTGTTAGGGGGCTAGGGTTGTTTGTTGTTAGGGTGTTAGTGTTCTTTGATGTTAGGGGTTTAGGGTTGTTTGTTGTTAGGGGGTTAGTGTTGTTTGTTGTTAGGGTGTTAGGGTTGTTTGTTGTTAGTGGGTTAGGGTTGTTTGTTGATAAGAGGTTAGGATTTGTGTTGTTAGGGGGTTAGTATTGTTCGTTGCTGGGGGTTAGTGTTGTTTCTTCTTAGGGCGTTAGTGTTTTTTGTTCTTAGGGGGTTAGGGTTGGTTGTTGTTAGGGGGTTAGTGTTGTTTGTTGTTAGGGGTTTAGGGTTGTTTCTTGTTAGGGGGTTAGTGTTGTTTGTTGTTAGGGTCTTAGGGTTGTTTCTTGTTGGGGTTTAGTGGTGTTTGTTGTTCGGGTGTTAGTGTTGTTTGTTGTTAGGGGCTTAGTGTTGTTTGTGTTTAGGGGTTTAGTGTTGTTTGCTTTTAGGGTTTTAGGGTTGTTTGTTGTTTGGGGGTTAGTGTTTGTTGTTAGGGGGTTAGTGTTGTTTGTTGTTAGGGGGTTAGGGTTGTTTGTTGTTCGGGTGTTAGTGTTCTTTGATGTTAGGGGTTTAGGGTTGTTTGTTGTTATGGGGTTAGTGTTGTTTGTTGTTAGGGGGTGAGGGTTGTTTGTTGTTAGGGTGTTAGTGTTGTTTGTTGTTAGTGGGTTAGGGTTGTTTGTTGTTTGGGGGTTAGGGTTGTTTGTTCTTACGGGGTTAGTGTTGTTTGTTGTTACGGGGTTAGGGTAGTTTCTTGTTAGGGGTTTAGTGTTGTTTGTTGTTAGGGGGTTAGTGTTTGTTGTTAGGGGTTTAGGGTTGTTTCTTGTTCGGGTTTAGTGGTTTTTGTTGTTAGGGTGTTAGTGTTGTTTGTTGTTAGGGTGTTAGTGTTTTGTGTTGTTAGGAGGTTAGTGTTGTTTGATGTTAGGGGTTTAGGGTTGTTTGTTGTTAGGGGGTTAGGGTTGTTTGTTGTTAGTGGGTTAGGGTTGTTTTTTGTTAGTGGGTTAGTGTTTTTGGTTTTTAGGGGTTAGGGTTGTTTGTTGCTTGGGGGTTAGTGTTTGTTGTTAGGGGGCTAGGGTTGTTTGTTGTTAGGGTGTTAGTGTTCTTTGATGTTAGGGGTTTAGGGTTGTTTGTTGTTACGGGGTTAGTGTTGTTTGTTGTTAGGGTGTTAGGGTTGTTTGTTGTAAGTGGGCTAGGGTTGTTTGTTGTTAGTGGTTTAGTGTTTTTGGTTTTTAGGGGTTAGGGTTGTTTGTTGTTTGGGGGTTAGTGTTTGTTGTTAGGGTGTTAGTGTTTTGTGTTGTTAGGGGGTTAGTGTTCTTTGATGTTAGGGATTTAGGGTTGTTTGTTGTTAGGGGGTTAGTGTTGTTTGTTGTTAGTGGGTTAGCGTTGTTTGTTGTTAGGGTGTTAGTGTTGTTTGTTGTTAGGGGTTAGGGTTGTTTGTTGTTAGGGTGTTAGTGTTGTTTGTTGTTAGTGGGTTAGGTTTGTTTGTTGTTTGGTTAGGGTTGTTTGTTGTTAGGGGGTTAGTGTTGTTTGTTGTTAGGGGTTTAGGGTTGTTTCTTGTTGGGGTTTAGTGGTGTTTGTTGTTAGGGCGTTACTCTTTATTGTGGTTAGGTGGTTAGTGTTGTTGGTTGTTCGGGGGTTAGGATTGTTTGTTGTTAGGGGGTTAGGGTTGTTTGTTGTTTGGGGGTTAGGGTTGTTTGTTGTTACGGGGTTAGTGTTGTTTGTTGTTACGGGGTTAGGTTAGTTTCTTGTTAGGAGTTTAGTGTTGTTTGTTGTTAGGGGGTTAGTGTTTGTTGTTAGGGGTTTAGGGTTGTTTCTTGTTGGGGTTTAGTGGTTTTTGTTGTTAGGGTGTTAGTGTTGTTTGTTGTTAGGGTGTTAGTGTTTTGTGTTGTTAGGAGGTTAGTGTTGTTTGATGTTAGGGGTTTAGGGTTGTTTGTTGTTAGGGGGTTAGGGTTGTTTGTTGTTAGTGGTTTAGGGTTGTTTGTTGTTAGTGGGTTAGTGTTTTTGGTTTTTAGGGGTTAAGGTTGTTTGTTGTTTGGGGGTTAGTGTTTGTTGTTAGGGGGCTAGGGTTGTTTGTTGTTAGGGTGTTAGTGTTCTTTGATGTTAGGGGTTTAGGGTTGTTTGTTGTTAGGGGGTTAGTGTTGTTTGTTGTTAGGGTGTTAGGGTTGTTTGTTGTTAGTGGTCTAGGGTTGTTTGTTGTTAGTGGTTTAGTGTTTTTGGTTTTTAGGGGTTAGGGTTGTTTGTTGTTTGGGGGTTAGTGTTTGTTGTTAGGGTGTTAGTGTTTTGTGTTGTTAGGGGGTTAGTGTTCTTTGATGTTAGGGATTTAGGGTTGTTTGTTGTTAGGGGGTTAGTGTTGTTTGTTGTTAGGGGGTTAGGGTTGTTTGTTGTTAGGGTGTTAGTGTTGTTTGTTGTTAGGGGTTAGGGTTGTTTGTTGTTAGGGTGTTAGTGTTGTTTGTTGTTAGTGGGTTAGGTTTGTTTGTTGTTTGGTTAGGGTTGTTTGTTGTTAGGGGGTTAGTGTTGTTTGTTGTTAGGGGTTTAGGGTTGTTTCTTGTTGGGGTTTAGTGGTGTTTGTTGTTAGGGTGTTAGTCTTTATTGTGGTTAGGGGGTTAGTGTTGTTGGTTGTTCGGGGGTTAGGATTGTTTGTTGTTAGGGGGTTAGGGTTGTTTGTTGTTTGGGGGTTAGGGTTGTTTGTTGTTACGGGGTTAGTGTTGTTTGTTGTTACGGGGTTAGGTTAGTTTCTTGTTAGGGGTTTCGTGTTGTTTGTTGTTTGGGGGTTAGTGTTTGTTGTTAGGGGGCTAGGGTTGTTTGTTGTTAGGGTGTTAGTGTTCTTTGATGTTAGGGGTTTAGGGTTGTTTGTTGTTAGGGGGTTAGTGTTGTTTGTTGTTAGGGTGTTAGGGTTGTTTGTTGTTAGTGGGTTAGGGTTGTTTGTTGATAAGAGGTTAGGATTTGTGTTGTTCGGGGGTTAGTATTATTCGTTGCTGGGGGTTAGTGTTGTTTCTTCTTAGGGCGTTAGTGTTGTTTGTTCTTAGGGGGTTAGGGTTGGTTGTTGTTAGGGTGTTAGTGTTGTTTGTTGTTAGGGGGTGAGTGTTGTTTGTTGTTAGGGGTTTAGGGTTGTTTCTTGTTAGGGGGTTAGTGTTGTTTGTTGTTAGCGGCTTAGGGTTGTTTCTTGTTGGGGTTTAGTGGTGTTTGTTGTTCGGGTGTTAGTGTTGTTTGTTGTTAGGGGCTTAGTGTTGTTTGTTTTTAGGGGTTTAGTGTTGTTTGCTTATAGGGTTTTAGGGTTGTTTGTTGTTTGGGGGTTAGTGTTTGTTGTTAGGGGGTTAGGGTTGTTTGTTGTTAGGGTGTTAGTATTCTTTGATGTTAGGGGTTTAGGGTTGTTTGTTGTTGGGGGTTAGTGTTGTTTGTTGTTAGGGGGTTAGGGTTGTTTGTTGTTAGGGTGTTAGTGTTGTTTGTTGTTAGGGGGTTAGGGTTGTTTGTTGTTCGGGTGTTAGTGTTGTTTGTTGTTAGTGGGTTAGGTTTGTTTGTTGTTTGGTTAGGGTTGTTTGTTGTCAGGGGGTTAGTGTTGTTTGTTGTTATTGTTTTAGGGTAGTTTCTTGTTGGGGTTTAGTGGTTTTTGTTGTTAGGGTGTTAGTGTTGTTTGTTGTTAGGGGGTTAGGGTTGTTTGTTGTTCGCGTGTTAGTGTTGTTTGTTGTTAGTGGTTTAGGTTTGTTTGTTGTTTGGTTAGGGTTGTTTGTTGTTAGGGGGTTAGTGTTGTTTGTTGTTAGGGGTTAGGGTTGTTTGTTGTTAGGGTGTTAGTGTTGTTTGTTGTTAGGGGGTTAGGGTTGTTTGTTGTTAGGGGGTTAGTGTTGTTTCTTGTTAGTGGGTTAGGTTTGTTTGTTGCTTGGTTAGGGTTATGTGTTGTTAGGGGGTTAGTGTTGTTTCTTGTTAGGGGTTTAGGGTTGTTTCTTGTTGGGGTTTAGTGGTTTTTGTTGTTAGGGTGTTAGTGTTTATTGTGGTTAGGGGGTTAGTGTTGTTGGTTGTTCGGGGGTAGGATTGTTTGTTGTTAAGGGGTTAGGGTTGTTTGTTGTTAGTTTGTTAGTGTTGTTTGTTGTTAGGGGGTTAGTGTTGTTTGTTGTTAGGGGTTTAGGGTTGTTTCTTGTTAGGGGGTTAGTGTTGTTTGTTTTTAGGGGCTTAGGGTTGTTTCTTGTTGGGGTTTAGTGGTGTTTGTTGTTCGGGCGTTAGTGTTGTTTGTTGTTAGGGGTTTAGTGTTGTTTGTTTTTAGGGGTTCAGTGTTGTTTGCTTTTAGGGTTTTAGGGTTGTTTGTTTTTTAGGGGTGAGTGTTGTTTGTTGTTAGGGGGTTAGGATTGTTTGTTTTTAGGGGTTTAGTGTTGTTTGTGGTTAGGGCGTTACTGTTGGATGTTGTTAGCGGGTTAGTGTTTTTTGTTGTTAGTGGGATAGTGCTGTTTGTTGTTATTGGCTTAGTGTTGTTTGTTTTTAGGGGTTCAGAGCTGTTTGTTTTTAGGGTTTTAGGGTTGGTTGTTGTTAGGGGGTTAGTGTTGTTTGTTGTTAGGGGTTTAGGGTTGTTTCTTGTTAGGAGGTTAGTGTTGTTTGTTGTTAGGGGCTTAGGGTTGTTTCTTGTTGGGGTTTAGTGGTGTTTGTTGTTTGGGTGTTAGTGTTGTTTGTTGTTAGGGGCTTAGTGTTGTTTGTTTTTAGGGTTTTAGTGTTGTTTGCTTTTAGGGTTTTAGGGTTGTTTGTTCTTGGGGGTTAGTGTTGTTTGTTGTTAGGGGGTTAGGGTTGTTTCTGGTTAGGGTGTTACTTTTGTTTGTTGTTAGGGGGTTAGGGTTGTTTGTTGTTAGGGTGTTAGTGTTGTTTGTTGTTAGTGGGTTAGGGTTTTTTGTTGTTTGGTTAGGGTTGTTTGTTGTTAGGGTGTTAGGGTTGTTTGTTGTTTGGGTGTTAGTGTTGTTTGTTGTTAGGGTGTTAGTGTTTTGTGTTGTTAGGGGGTTAGGGTTGTTTGATGTTAGGGGTTTAGGGTTGTTTGTTGTTAGGGGGTTAGTGTTGTTTGTTGTTAGGGTGTTAGGGTTGTTTGTTGTTAGTGGGTTTGGGTTGTTTGTTGTTAGTGGGTTAGTGTTCTTTGATGTTAGGGGTTTAGGGTTGTTTGTTGTTAGGGTGTTAGTGTTGTTTGTTGTTAGGGGGTTAGGGTTGTTTGCTAGGGTGTTAGTGTTGTTTGTTTTTATGGGTTAGGGTTGTTTGTTTTTAGGGTGTTAGTGTTGTTTGTCATTAGTGGGTTAGGTTTGTTTGTTGTTTGGTTAGGGTTGTTTGTTGTTAGGGGGTTAGTGTTGTTTGTTGTTAGGGGTTTAGGGTTGTTTCTTGTTGGGGTTTAGTGGTTTTTGTTGTTAGGGTGTTAGTCTTTATTGTGGTTAGGGGGTTAGTGTTGTTGGTTGTTCGGGGGTTAGGATTGTTTGTTGTTAGGGGGTTAGGGTTGTTTGTTGTTTGGGGGTTAGGGTTCTTTGTTGTTACGGGGTTAGTGTTGTTTGTTGTTACGGGGTTAGGTTAGTTTCTTGTTAGGGGTTTAGTGTTGTTTGTTGTTAGGGGGTTAGTGTTTGTTGTTAGGGGTTTAGGGTTGTTTCTTGTTGGGGTTTAGTGTTTTTTGTTGTTAGGGTGTTAGTGTTGTTTGTTGTTAGGGTGTTAGTGTTTTGTGTTGTTAGGGGGTTAATGTTGTTTGATGTTAGGGGTTTAGGGTTGTTTGTTGTGAGGGGGTTAGGGTTGTTTGTTGTTAGGGGGTTAGTGTTGTTTGTTGTTAGGGTGTTAGGGTTGTTTGTTGTTAGTGGGTTAGGGTTGTTTGTTGATAAGAGGTTAGGATTTGTGTTGTTAGGGGGTTAGTATTGTTAGTTGCTGGGGGTTAGTGTTATTTCTTCTTAGGGCGTTAGTGTTGTTTGTTCTTAGGGGGTTAGGCTTGGTTGTTGTTAGGGTGTTAGTTTTGTTTGTTGTTAGGGGGTTAGTGTTGTTTGTTGTTAGGGGTTTAGGGTTGTTTCTTGTTAGGGGGTTAGTGTTGTTTGTTGTTAGGGGCTTAGGGTTGTTTCTTGTTGGGGTTTAGTGGTGTTTGTTGTTAGGGTTTTAGTCTTTATTGTGGTTAGGGGGTTAGTGTTGTTTGATGTTAGGGGTTTAGGGTTGTTTGTTGTTAGGGGGTTAGGGTTGTTTGTTGTTAGTGGGTTAGGGTTGTTTTTTGTTAGTGGGTTAGTGTTTTTGGTTTTTAGGGGTTAGGGTTGTTTGTTGCTTGGGGGTTAGTGTTTGTTGTTAGGGGGCTAGGGTTGTTTGTTGTTAGGGTGTTAGTGTTCTTTGATGTTAGGGGTTTAGGGTTGTTTGTTGTTACGGGGTTAGTGTTGTTTGTTGTTAGGGTGTTAGGGTTGTTTGTTGTAAGTGGGCTAGGGTTGTTTGTTGTTAGTGGTTTAGTGTTTTTGGTTTTTAGGGGTTAGGGTTGTTTGTTGTTTGGGGGTTAGTGTTTGTTGTTAGGGTGTTAGTGTTTTGTGTTGTTAGGGGGTTAGTGTTCTTTGATGTTAGGGATTTAGGGTTGTTTGTTGTTAGGGGGTTAGTGTTGTTTGTTGTTAGTGGGTTAGCGTTGTTTGTTGTTAGGGTGTTAGTGTTGTTTGTTGTTAGGGGTTAGGGTTGTTTGTTGTTAGGGTGTTAGTGTTGTTTGTTGTTAGTGGGTTAGGTTTGTTTGTTGTTTGGTTAGGGTTGTTTGTTGTTAGGGGGTTAGTGTTGTTTGTTGTTAGGGGTTTAGGGTTGTTTCTTGTTGGGGTTTAGTGGTGTTTGTTGTTAGGGCGTTACTCTTTATTGTGGTTAGGTGGTTAGTGTTGTTGGTTGTTCGGGGGTTAGGATTGTTTGTTGTTAGGGGGTTAGGGTTGTTTGTTGTTTGGGGGTTAGGGTTGTTTGTTGTTACGGGGTTAGTGTTGTTTGTTGTTACGGGGTTAGGTTAGTTTCTTGTTAGGAGTTTAGTGTTGTTTGTTGTTAGGGGGTTAGTGTTTGTTGTTAGGGGTTTAGGGTTGTTTCTTGTTGGGGTTTAGTGGTTTTTGTTGTTAGGGTGTTAGTGTTGTTTGTTGTTAGGGTGTTAGTGTTTTGTGTTGTTAGGAGGTTAGTGTTGTTTGATGTTAGGGGTTTAGGGTTGTTTGTTGTTAGGGGGTTAGGGTTGTTTGTTGTTAGTGGTTTAGGGTTGTTTGTTGTTAGTGGGTTAGTGTTTTTGGTTTTTAGGGGTTAAGGTTGTTTGTTGTTTGGGGGTTAGTGTTTGTTGTTAGGGGGCTAGGGTTGTTTGTTGTTAGGGTGTTAGTGTTCTTTGATGTTAGGGGTTTAGGGTTGTTTGTTGTTAGGGGGTTAGTGTTGTTTGTTGTTAGGGTGTTAGGGTTGTTTGTTGTTAGTGGTCTAGGGTTGTTTGTTGTTAGTGGTTTAGTGTTTTTGGTTTTTAGGGGTTAGGGTTGTTTGTTGTTTGGGGGTTAGTGTTTGTTGTTAGGGTGTTAGTGTTTTGTGTTGTTAGGGGGTTAGTGTTCTTTGATGTTAGGGATTTAGGGTTGTTTGTTGTTAGGGGGTTAGTGTTGTTTGTTGTTAGGGGGTTAGGGTTGTTTGTTGTTAGGGTGTTAGTGTTGTTTGTTGTTAGGGGTTAGGGTTGTTTGTTGTTAGGGTGTTAGTGTTGTTTGTTGTTAGTGGGTTAGGTTTGTTTGTTGTTTGGTTAGGGTTGTTTGTTGTTAGGGGGTTAGTGTTGTTTGTTGTTAGGGGTTTAGGGTTGTTTCTTGTTGGGGTTTAGTGGTGTTTGTTGTTAGGGTGTTAGTCTTTATTGTGGTTAGGGGGTTAGTGTTGTTGGTTGTTCGGGGGTTAGGATTGTTTGTTGTTAGGGGGTTAGGGTTGTTTGTTGTTTGGGGGTTAGGGTTGTTTGTTGTTACGGGGTTAGTGTTGTTTGTTGTTACGGGGTTAGGTTAGTTTCTTGTTAGGGGTTTCGTGTTGTTTGTTGTTTGGGGGTTAGTGTTTGTTGTTAGGGGGCTAGGGTTGTTTGTTGTTAGGGTGTTAGTGTTCTTTGATGTTAGGGGTTTAGGGTTGTTTGTTGTTAGGGGGTTAGTGTTGTTTGTTGTTAGGGTGTTAGGGTTGTTTGTTGTTAGTGGGTTAGGGTTGTTTGTTGATAAGAGGTTAGGATTTGTGTTGTTCGGGGGTTAGTATTATTCGTTGCTGGGGGTTAGTGTTGTTTCTTCTTAGGGCGTTAGTGTTGTTTGTTCTTAGGGGGTTAGGGTTGGTTGTTGTTAGGGTGTTAGTGTTGTTTGTTGTTAGGGGGTGAGTGTTGTTTGTTGTTAGGGGTTTAGGGTTGTTTCTTGTTAGGGGGTTAGTGTTGTTTGTTGTTAGCGGCTTAGGGTTGTTTCTTGTTGGGGTTTAGTGGTGTTTGTTGTTCGGGTGTTAGTGTTGTTTGTTGTTAGGGGCTTAGTGTTGTTTGTTTTTAGGGGTTTAGTGTTGTTTGCTTATAGGGTTTTAGGGTTGTTTGTTGTTTGGGGGTTAGTGTTTGTTGTTAGGGGGTTAGGGTTGTTTGTTGTTAGGGTGTTAGTATTCTTTGATGTTAGGGGTTTAGGGTTGTTTGTTGTTGGGGGTTAGTGTTGTTTGTTGTTAGGGGGTTAGGGTTGTTTGTTGTTAGGGTGTTAGTGTTGTTTGTTGTTAGGGGGTTAGGGTTGTTTGTTGTTCGGGTGTTAGTGTTGTTTGTTGTTAGTGGGTTAGGTTTGTTTGTTGTTTGGTTAGGGTTGTTTGTTGTCAGGGGGTTAGTGTTGTTTGTTGTTATTGTTTTAGGGTAGTTTCTTGTTGGGGTTTAGTGGTTTTTGTTGTTAGGGTGTTAGTGTTGTTTGTTGTTAGGGGGTTAGGGTTGTTTGTTGTTCGCGTGTTAGTGTTGTTTGTTGTTAGTGGTTTAGGTTTGTTTGTTGTTTGGTTAGGGTTGTTTGTTGTTAGGGGGTTAGTGTTGTTTGTTGTTAGGGGTTAGGGTTGTTTGTTGTTAGGGTGTTAGTGTTGTTTGTTGTTAGGGGGTTAGGGTTGTTTGTTGTTAGGGGGTTAGTGTTGTTTCTTGTTAGTGGGTTAGGTTTGTTTGTTGCTTGGTTAGGGTTATGTGTTGTTAGGGGGTTAGTGTTGTTTCTTGTTAGGGGTTTAGGGTTGTTTCTTGTTGGGGTTTAGTGGTTTTTGTTGTTAGGGTGTTAGTGTTTATTGTGGTTAGGGGGTTAGTGTTGTTGGTTGTTCGGGGGTAGGATTGTTTGTTGTTAAGGGGTTAGGGTTGTTTGTTGTTAGTTTGTTAGTGTTGTTTGTTGTTAGGGGGTTAGTGTTGTTTGTTGTTAGGGGTTTAGGGTTGTTTCTTGTTAGGGGGTTAGTGTTGTTTGTTTTTAGGGGCTTAGGGTTGTTTCTTGTTGGGGTTTAGTGGTGTTTGTTGTTCGGGCGTTAGTGTTGTTTGTTGTTAGGGGTTTAGTGTTGTTTGTTTTTAGGGGTTCAGTGTTGTTTGCTTTTAGGGTTTTAGGGTTGTTTGTTTTTTAGGGGTGAGTGTTGTTTGTTGTTAGGGGGTTAGGATTGTTTGTTTTTAGGGGTTTAGTGTTGTTTGTGGTTAGGGCGTTACTGTTGGATGTTGTTAGCGGGTTAGTGTTTTTTGTTGTTAGTGGGATAGTGCTGTTTGTTGTTATTGGCTTAGTGTTGTTTGTTTTTAGGGGTTCAGAGCTGTTTGTTTTTAGGGTTTTAGGGTTGGTTGTTGTTAGGGGGTTAGTGTTGTTTGTTGTTAGGGGTTTAGGGTTGTTTCTTGTTAGGAGGTTAGTGTTGTTTGTTGTTAGGGGCTTAGGGTTGTTTCTTGTTGGGGTTTAGTGGTGTTTGTTGTTTGGGTGTTAGTGTTGTTTGTTGTTAGGGGCTTAGTGTTGTTTGTTTTTAGGGTTTTAGTGTTGTTTGCTTTTAGGGTTTTAGGGTTGTTTGTTCTTGGGGGTTAGTGTTGTTTGTTGTTAGGGGGTTAGGGTTGTTTCTGGTTAGGGTGTTACTTTTGTTTGTTGTTAGGGGGTTAGGGTTGTTTGTTGTTAGGGTGTTAGTGTTGTTTGTTGTTAGTGGGTTAGGGTTTTTTGTTGTTTGGTTAGGGTTGTTTGTTGTTAGGGTGTTAGGGTTGTTTGTTGTTTGGGTGTTAGTGTTGTTTGTTGTTAGGGTGTTAGTGTTTTGTGTTGTTAGGGGGTTAGGGTTGTTTGATGTTAGGGGTTTAGGGTTGTTTGTTGTTAGGGGGTTAGTGTTGTTTGTTGTTAGGGTGTTAGGGTTGTTTGTTGTTAGTGGGTTTGGGTTGTTTGTTGTTAGTGGGTTAGTGTTCTTTGATGTTAGGGGTTTAGGGTTGTTTGTTGTTAGGGTGTTAGTGTTGTTTGTTGTTAGGGGGTTAGGGTTGTTTGCTAGGGTGTTAGTGTTGTTTGTTTTTATGGGTTAGGGTTGTTTGTTTTTAGGGTGTTAGTGTTGTTTGTCATTAGTGGGTTAGGTTTGTTTGTTGTTTGGTTAGGGTTGTTTGTTGTTAGGGGGTTAGTGTTGTTTGTTGTTAGGGGTTTAGGGTTGTTTCTTGTTGGGGTTTAGTGGTTTTTGTTGTTAGGGTGTTAGTCTTTATTGTGGTTAGGGGGTTAGTGTTGTTGGTTGTTCGGGGGTTAGGATTGTTTGTTGTTAGGGGGTTAGGGTTGTTTGTTGTTTGGGGGTTAGGGTTCTTTGTTGTTACGGGGTTAGTGTTGTTTGTTGTTACGGGGTTAGGTTAGTTTCTTGTTAGGGGTTTAGTGTTGTTTGTTGTTAGGGGGTTAGTGTTTGTTGTTAGGGGTTTAGGGTTGTTTCTTGTTGGGGTTTAGTGTTTTTTGTTGTTAGGGTGTTAGTGTTGTTTGTTGTTAGGGTGTTAGTGTTTTGTGTTGTTAGGGGGTTAATGTTGTTTGATGTTAGGGGTTTAGGGTTGTTTGTTGTGAGGGGGTTAGGGTTGTTTGTTGTTAGGGGGTTAGTGTTGTTTGTTGTTAGGGTGTTAGGGTTGTTTGTTGTTAGTGGGTTAGGGTTGTTTGTTGATAAGAGGTTAGGATTTGTGTTGTTAGGGGGTTAGTATTGTTAGTTGCTGGGGGTTAGTGTTATTTCTTCTTAGGGCGTTAGTGTTGTTTGTTCTTAGGGGGTTAGGCTTGGTTGTTGTTAGGGTGTTAGTTTTGTTTGTTGTTAGGGGGTTAGTGTTGTTTGTTGTTAGGGGTTTAGGGTTGTTTCTTGTTAGGGGGTTAGTGTTGTTTGTTGTTAGGGGCTTAGGGTTGTTTCTTGTTGGGGTTTAGTGGTGTTTGTTGTTAGGGTTTTAGTCTTTATTGTGGTTAGGGGGTTAGTGTTGTTGGTTGTTCGGGGGTTAGGATTGTTTGTTGTTAGGGGGTTAGGGTTGTTTGTTGTTTGGGGGTTAGGGTTGTTTGTTGTTACGGGGTTAGTGTTGTTTGTTTTTACGGGGTTAGGTTAGTTTCTTGTTAGGGGTTTAGTGTTGTTTGTTGTTTGGGGGTTAGTGTTTGTTGTTAGGGGGCTAGGGTTGTTTGTTGTTAGGGTGTTAGTGTTCTTTGATGTTAGGGGTTTAGGGTTGTTTGTTGTTAGGGGGTTAGTGTTGTTTGTTGTTAGGGTGTTAGGGTTGTTTGTTGTTAGTGGGTTAGTGTTGTTTGTTGATAAGAGGTTAGGATTTGTGTTGTTAGGGGGTTAGTATTGTTCGTTGCTGGGGGTTAGTGTTGTTTCTTCTTAGGGCGTTAGTGTTTTTTGTTCTTAGGGGGTTAGGGTTGGTTGTTGTTAGGGGGTTAGTGTTGTTTGTTGTTAGGGGTTTAGGGTTGTTTGTTGTTAGGGGGTTAGTGTTGTTTGTTGTTAGGGTCTTAGGGTTGTTTCTTGTTGGGGTTTAGTGGTGTTTGTTGTTCGGGTGTTAGTGTTGTTTGTTGTTAGGGGCTTAGTGTTGTTTGTGTTTAGGGGTTTAGTGTTGTTTGCTTTTAGGGTTTTAGGGTTGTTTGTTGTTTGGGGGTTAGTGTTTGTTGTTAGGGGGTTAGGGTTGTTTGTTGTTAGGGTGTTAGTGTTCTTTGATGTTAGGGGTTTAGGGTTGTTTGTTGTTAGGGTGTTACTCTTTATTGTGGTTAGGGGGTTAGTGTTGTTGGTTGTTCGGGGGTTAGGATTGTTTGTTGTTAGGGGGTTAGGGTTGTTTGTTGTTTGGGGGTTAGGATTGTTTGTTGTTACGGGGTTAGTGTTGTTTGTTGTTACGGGGTTAGGTTAGTTTCTTGTTAGGAGTTTAGTGTTGTTTGTTGTTAGGGGGTTAGTGTTTGTTGTTAGGGGTTTAGGGTTGTTTCTTGTTGGGGTTTAGTGGTTTTTGTTGTTAGGGTGTTAGTGTTGTTTGTTGTTAGGGTGTTAGTGTTTTGTGTTGTTTGGAGGTTAGTGTTGTTTGATGTTAGGGGTTTAGGGTTGTTTGTTGTTAGGGGGTTAGGGTTGTTTGTTGTTAGTGGGTTAGGGTTGTTTGTTGTTAGTGGGTTAGTGTTTTTGGTTTTTAGGGGTTAGGGTTGTTTGTTGTTTGGGGGTTAGTGTTTGTTGTTAGGGGGCTAGGGTTGTTTGTTGTTAGGGTGTTAGTGTTCTTTGATGTTAGGGGTTTAGGGTTGTTTGTTGTTAGGGGGTTAGTGTTGTTTGTTGTTAGGGTGTTAGGGTTGTTTGTTGTTAGTTGTCTAGTGTTGTTTGTTGTTAGTGGTTTAGTGTTTTTGGTTTTTAGGGGTTAGGGTTGTTTGTTGTTTGGGGGTTAGTGTTTGTTGTTAGGGTGTTAGTGTTTTGTGTTGTTAGGGGGTTAGTGTTCTTTGATGTTAGGGATTTAGGGTTGTTTGTTGTTAGGGGGTTAGTGTTGTTTGTTGTTAGGGGGTTAGGGTTGTTTGTTGTTAGGGTGTTAGTGTTGTTTGTTGTTAGGGGTTAGGGTTGTTTGTTGTTAGGGTGTTAGTGTTGTTTGTTGTTAGTGGGTTAGGTTTGTTTGTTGTTTGGTTAGGGTTGTTTCTTGTTAGGGGGTTAGTGTTGTTTGTTGTTAGGGGTTTAGGGTTGTTTCTTGTTGGGGTTTAGTGGTGTTTGTTGTTAGGGTGTTAGTCTTTATTGTGGTTAGGGGGTTAGTGTTGTTGGTTGTTCGGGGGTTAGGATTGTTTGTTGTTAGGGGGTTAGGGTTGTTTGTTGTTTGGGGGTTAGGGTTGTTTGTTGTTACGGGGTTAGTGTTGTTTGTTGTTACGGGGTTAGGTTAGTTTCTTGTTAGGGGTTTAGTGTTGTTTGTTGTTTGGGGGTTAGTGTTTGTTGTTAGGGGGCTAGGGTTGTTTGTTGTTAGGGTGTTAGTGTTCTTTGATGTTAGGGGTTTAGGGTTGTTTGTTGTTAGGGGGTTAGTGTTGTTTGTTAGGGTGTTAGGGTTGTTTGTTGTTAGTGGGTTAGGGTTGTTTGTTGATAAGAGGTTAGGATTTGTGTTGTTAGGGGGTTAGTATTGTTCGTTGCTGGGGGTTAGTGTTGTTTCTTCTTAGGGCGTTAGTGTTTTTTGTTCTTAGGGGGTTAGGGTTGGTTGTTGTTAGTTGGTTAGTGTTGTTTGTTGTTAGGGGTTTAGGGTTGTTTCTTGTTAGGGGGTTAGTGTTGTTTGTTGTTAGGGTCTTAGGGTTGTTTCTTGTTGGGGTTTAGTGGTGTTTGTTGTTCGGGTGTTAGTGTTGTTTGTTGTTAGGGGCTTAGTGTTGTTTGTGTTTAGGGGTTTAGTGTTGTTTGCTTTTAGGGTTTTAGGGTTGTTTGTTGTTTGGGGGTTAGTGTTTGTTGTTAGGGGGTTAGTGTTGTTTGTTGTTAGGGGGTTAGGGTTGTTTGTTGTTCGGGTGTTAGTGTTCTTTGATGTTAGGGGTTTAGGGTTGTTTGTTGTTATGGGGTTAGTGTTGTTTGTTGTTAGGGGGTGAGGGTTGTTTGTTGTTAGGGTGTTAGTGTTGTTTGTTGTTAGTGGGTTAGGGTTGTTTGTTGTTTGGGGGTTAGGGTTGTTTGTTCTTACGGGGTTAGTGTTGTTTGTTGTTACGGGGTTAGGGTAGTTTCTTGTTAGGGGTTTAGTGTTGTTTGTTGTTAGGGGGTTAGTGTTTGTTGTTAGGGGTTTAGGGTTGTTTCTTGTTCGGGTTTAGTGGTTTTTGTTGTTAGGGTGTTAGTGTTGTTTGTTGTTAGGGTGTTAGTGTTTTGTGTTGTTAGGAGGTTAGTGTTGTTTGATGTTAGGGGTTTAGGGTTGTTTGTTGTTAGGGGGTTAGGGTTGTTTGTTGTTAGTGGGTTAGGGTTGTTTTTTGTTAGTGGGTTAGTGTTTTTGGTTTTTAGGGGTTAGGGTTGTTTGTTGCTTGGGGGTTAGTGTTTGTTGTTAGGGGGCTAGGGTTGTTTGTTGTTAGGGTGTTAGTGTTCTTTGATGTTAGGGGTTTAGGGTTGTTTGTTGTTACGGGGTTAGTGTTGTTTGTTGTTAGGGTGTTAGGGTTGTTTGTTGTAAGTGGGCTAGGGTTGTTTGTTGTTAGTGGTTTAGTGTTTTTGGTTTTTAGGGGTTAGGGTTGTTTGTTGTTTGGGGGTTAGTGTTTGTTGTTAGGGTGTTAGTGTTTTGTGTTGTTAGGGGGTTAGTGTTCTTTGATGTTAGGGATTTAGGGTTGTTTGTTGTTAGGGGGTTAGTGTTGTTTGTTGTTAGTGGGTTAGCGTTGTTTGTTGTTAGGGTGTTAGTGTTGTTTGTTGTTAGGGGTTAGGGTTGTTTGTTGTTAGGGTGTTAGTGTTGTTTGTTGTTAGTGGGTTAGGTTTGTTTGTTGTTTGGTTAGGGTTGTTTGTTGTTAGGGGGTTAGTGTTGTTTGTTGTTAGGGGTTTAGGGTTGTTTCTTGTTGGGGTTTAGTGGTGTTTGTTGTTAGGGCGTTACTCTTTATTGTGGTTAGGTGGTTAGTGTTGTTGGTTGTTCGGGGGTTAGGATTGTTTGTTGTTAGGGGGTTAGGGTTGTTTGTTGTTTGGGGGTTAGGGTTGTTTGTTGTTACGGGGTTAGTGTTGTTTGTTGTTACGGGGTTAGGTTAGTTTCTTGTTAGGAGTTTAGTGTTGTTTGTTGTTAGGGGGTTAGTGTTTGTTGTTAGGGGTTTAGGGTTGTTTCTTGTTGGGGTTTAGTGGTTTTTGTTGTTAGGGTGTTAGTGTTGTTTGTTGTTAGGGTGTTAGTGTTTTGTGTTGTTAGGAGGTTAGTGTTGTTTGATGTTAGGGGTTTAGGGTTGTTTGTTGTTAGGGGGTTAGGGTTGTTTGTTGTTAGTGGTTTAGGGTTGTTTGTTGTTAGTGGGTTAGTGTTTTTGGTTTTTAGGGGTTAAGGTTGTTTGTTGTTTGGGGGTTAGTGTTTGTTGTTAGGGGGCTAGGGTTGTTTGTTGTTAGGGTGTTAGTGTTCTTTGATGTTAGGGGTTTAGGGTTGTTTGTTGTTAGGGGGTTAGTGTTGTTTGTTGTTAGGGTGTTAGGGTTGTTTGTTGTTAGTGGTCTAGGGTTGTTTGTTGTTAGTGGTTTAGTGTTTTTGGTTTTTAGGGGTTAGGGTTGTTTGTTGTTTGGGGGTTAGTGTTTGTTGTTAGGGTGTTAGTGTTTTGTGTTGTTAGGGGGTTAGTGTTCTTTGATGTTAGGGATTTAGGGTTGTTTGTTGTTAGGGGGTTAGTGTTGTTTGTTGTTAGGGGGTTAGGGTTGTTTGTTGTTAGGGTGTTAGTGTTGTTTGTTGTTAGGGGTTAGGGTTGTTTGTTGTTAGGGTGTTAGTGTTGTTTGTTGTTAGTGGGTTAGGTTTGTTTGTTGTTTGGTTAGGGTTGTTTGTTGTTAGGGGGTTAGTGTTGTTTGTTGTTAGGGGTTTAGGGTTGTTTCTTGTTGGGGTTTAGTGGTGTTTGTTGTTAGGGTGTTAGTCTTTATTGTGGTTAGGGGGTTAGTGTTGTTGGTTGTTCGGGGGTTAGGATTGTTTGTTGTTAGGGGGTTAGGGTTGTTTGTTGTTTGGGGGTTAGGGTTGTTTGTTGTTACGGGGTTAGTGTTGTTTGTTGTTACGGGGTTAGGTTAGTTTCTTGTTAGGGGTTTCGTGTTGTTTGTTGTTTGGGGGTTAGTGTTTGTTGTTAGGGGGCTAGGGTTGTTTGTTGTTAGGGTGTTAGTGTTCTTTGATGTTAGGGGTTTAGGGTTGTTTGTTGTTAGGGGGTTAGTGTTGTTTGTTGTTAGGGTGTTAGGGTTGTTTGTTGTTAGTGGGTTAGGGTTGTTTGTTGATAAGAGGTTAGGATTTGTGTTGTTCGGGGGTTAGTATTATTCGTTGCTGGGGGTTAGTGTTGTTTCTTCTTAGGGCGTTAGTGTTGTTTGTTCTTAGGGGGTTAGGGTTGGTTGTTGTTAGGGTGTTAGTGTTGTTTGTTGTTAGGGGGTGAGTGTTGTTTGTTGTTAGGGGTTTAGGGTTGTTTCTTGTTAGGGGGTTAGTGTTGTTTGTTGTTAGCGGCTTAGGGTTGTTTCTTGTTGGGGTTTAGTGGTGTTTGTTGTTCGGGTGTTAGTGTTGTTTGTTGTTAGGGGCTTAGTGTTGTTTGTTTTTAGGGGTTTAGTGTTGTTTGCTTATAGGGTTTTAGGGTTGTTTGTTGTTTGGGGGTTAGTGTTTGTTGTTAGGGGGTTAGGGTTGTTTGTTGTTAGGGTGTTAGTATTCTTTGATGTTAGGGGTTTAGGGTTGTTTGTTGTTGGGGGTTAGTGTTGTTTGTTGTTAGGGGGTTAGGGTTGTTTGTTGTTAGGGTGTTAGTGTTGTTTGTTGTTAGGGGGTTAGGGTTGTTTGTTGTTCGGGTGTTAGTGTTGTTTGTTGTTAGTGGGTTAGGTTTGTTTGTTGTTTGGTTAGGGTTGTTTGTTGTCAGGGGGTTAGTGTTGTTTGTTGTTATTGTTTTAGGGTAGTTTCTTGTTGGGGTTTAGTGGTTTTTGTTGTTAGGGTGTTAGTGTTGTTTGTTGTTAGGGGGTTAGGGTTGTTTGTTGTTCGCGTGTTAGTGTTGTTTGTTGTTAGTGGTTTAGGTTTGTTTGTTGTTTGGTTAGGGTTGTTTGTTGTTAGGGGGTTAGTGTTGTTTGTTGTTAGGGGTTAGGGTTGTTTGTTGTTAGGGTGTTAGTGTTGTTTGTTGTTAGGGGGTTAGGGTTGTTTGTTGTTAGGGGGTTAGTGTTGTTTCTTGTTAGTGGGTTAGGTTTGTTTGTTGCTTGGTTAGGGTTATGTGTTGTTAGGGGGTTAGTGTTGTTTCTTGTTAGGGGTTTAGGGTTGTTTCTTGTTGGGGTTTAGTGGTTTTTGTTGTTAGGGTGTTAGTGTTTATTGTGGTTAGGGGGTTAGTGTTGTTGGTTGTTCGGGGGTAGGATTGTTTGTTGTTAAGGGGTTAGGGTTGTTTGTTGTTAGTTTGTTAGTGTTGTTTGTTGTTAGGGGGTTAGTGTTGTTTGTTGTTAGGGGTTTAGGGTTGTTTCTTGTTAGGGGGTTAGTGTTGTTTGTTTTTAGGGGCTTAGGGTTGTTTCTTGTTGGGGTTTAGTGGTGTTTGTTGTTCGGGCGTTAGTGTTGTTTGTTGTTAGGGGTTTAGTGTTGTTTGTTTTTAGGGGTTCAGTGTTGTTTGCTTTTAGGGTTTTAGGGTTGTTTGTTTTTTAGGGGTGAGTGTTGTTTGTTGTTAGGGGGTTAGGATTGTTTGTTTTTAGGGGTTTAGTGTTGTTTGTGGTTAGGGCGTTACTGTTGGATGTTGTTAGCGGGTTAGTGTTTTTTGTTGTTAGTGGGATAGTGCTGTTTGTTGTTATTGGCTTAGTGTTGTTTGTTTTTAGGGGTTCAGAGCTGTTTGTTTTTAGGGTTTTAGGGTTGGTTGTTGTTAGGGGGTTAGTGTTGTTTGTTGTTAGGGGTTTAGGGTTGTTTCTTGTTAGGAGGTTAGTGTTGTTTGTTGTTAGGGGCTTAGGGTTGTTTCTTGTTGGGGTTTAGTGGTGTTTGTTGTTTGGGTGTTAGTGTTGTTTGTTGTTAGGGGCTTAGTGTTGTTTGTTTTTAGGGTTTTAGTGTTGTTTGCTTTTAGGGTTTTAGGGTTGTTTGTTCTTGGGGGTTAGTGTTGTTTGTTGTTAGGGGGTTAGGGTTGTTTCTGGTTAGGGTGTTACTTTTGTTTGTTGTTAGGGGGTTAGGGTTGTTTGTTGTTAGGGTGTTAGTGTTGTTTGTTGTTAGTGGGTTAGGGTTTTTTGTTGTTTGGTTAGGGTTGTTTGTTGTTAGGGTGTTAGGGTTGTTTGTTGTTTGGGTGTTAGTGTTGTTTGTTGTTAGGGTGTTAGTGTTTTGTGTTGTTAGGGGGTTAGGGTTGTTTGATGTTAGGGGTTTAGGGTTGTTTGTTGTTAGGGGGTTAGTGTTGTTTGTTGTTAGGGTGTTAGGGTTGTTTGTTGTTAGTGGGTTTGGGTTGTTTGTTGTTAGTGGGTTAGTGTTCTTTGATGTTAGGGGTTTAGGGTTGTTTGTTGTTAGGGTGTTAGTGTTGTTTGTTGTTAGGGGGTTAGGGTTGTTTGCTAGGGTGTTAGTGTTGTTTGTTTTTATGGGTTAGGGTTGTTTGTTTTTAGGGTGTTAGTGTTGTTTGTCATTAGTGGGTTAGGTTTGTTTGTTGTTTGGTTAGGGTTGTTTGTTGTTAGGGGGTTAGTGTTGTTTGTTGTTAGGGGTTTAGGGTTGTTTCTTGTTGGGGTTTAGTGGTTTTTGTTGTTAGGGTGTTAGTCTTTATTGTGGTTAGGGGGTTAGTGTTGTTGGTTGTTCGGGGGTTAGGATTGTTTGTTGTTAGGGGGTTAGGGTTGTTTGTTGTTTGGGGGTTAGGGTTCTTTGTTGTTACGGGGTTAGTGTTGTTTGTTGTTACGGGGTTAGGTTAGTTTCTTGTTAGGGGTTTAGTGTTGTTTGTTGTTAGGGGGTTAGTGTTTGTTGTTAGGGGTTTAGGGTTGTTTCTTGTTGGGGTTTAGTGTTTTTTGTTGTTAGGGTGTTAGTGTTGTTTGTTGTTAGGGTGTTAGTGTTTTGTGTTGTTAGGGGGTTAATGTTGTTTGATGTTAGGGGTTTAGGGTTGTTTGTTGTGAGGGGGTTAGGGTTGTTTGTTGTTAGGGGGTTAGTGTTGTTTGTTGTTAGGGTGTTAGGGTTGTTTGTTGTTAGTGGGTTAGGGTTGTTTGTTGATAAGAGGTTAGGATTTGTGTTGTTAGGGGGTTAGTATTGTTAGTTGCTGGGGGTTAGTGTTATTTCTTCTTAGGGCGTTAGTGTTGTTTGTTCTTAGGGGGTTAGGCTTGGTTGTTGTTAGGGTGTTAGTTTTGTTTGTTGTTAGGGGGTTAGTGTTGTTTGTTGTTAGGGGTTTAGGGTTGTTTCTTGTTAGGGGGTTAGTGTTGTTTGTTGTTAGGGGCTTAGGGTTGTTTCTTGTTGGGGTTTAGTGGTGTTTGTTGTTAGGGTTTTAGTCTTTATTGTGGTTAGGGGGTTAGTGTTGTTTGATGTTAGGGGTTTAGGGTTGTTTGTTGTTAGGGGGTTAGGGTTGTTTGTTGTTAGTGGGTTAGGGTTGTTTTTTGTTAGTGGGTTAGTGTTTTTGGTTTTTAGGGGTTAGGGTTGTTTGTTGCTTGGGGGTTAGTGTTTGTTGTTAGGGGGCTAGGGTTGTTTGTTGTTAGGGTGTTAGTGTTCTTTGATGTTAGGGGTTTAGGGTTGTTTGTTGTTACGGGGTTAGTGTTGTTTGTTGTTAGGGTGTTAGGGTTGTTTGTTGTAAGTGGGCTAGGGTTGTTTGTTGTTAGTGGTTTAGTGTTTTTGGTTTTTAGGGGTTAGGGTTGTTTGTTGTTTGGGGGTTAGTGTTTGTTGTTAGGGTGTTAGTGTTTTGTGTTGTTAGGGGGTTAGTGTTCTTTGATGTTAGGGATTTAGGGTTGTTTGTTGTTAGGGGGTTAGTGTTGTTTGTTGTTAGTGGGTTAGCGTTGTTTGTTGTTAGGGTGTTAGTGTTGTTTGTTGTTAGGGGTTAGGGTTGTTTGTTGTTAGGGTGTTAGTGTTGTTTGTTGTTAGTGGGTTAGGTTTGTTTGTTGTTTGGTTAGGGTTGTTTGTTGTTAGGGGGTTAGTGTTGTTTGTTGTTAGGGGTTTAGGGTTGTTTCTTGTTGGGGTTTAGTGGTGTTTGTTGTTAGGGCGTTACTCTTTATTGTGGTTAGGTGGTTAGTGTTGTTGGTTGTTCGGGGGTTAGGATTGTTTGTTGTTAGGGGGTTAGGGTTGTTTGTTGTTTGGGGGTTAGGGTTGTTTGTTGTTACGGGGTTAGTGTTGTTTGTTGTTACGGGGTTAGGTTAGTTTCTTGTTAGGAGTTTAGTGTTGTTTGTTGTTAGGGGGTTAGTGTTTGTTGTTAGGGGTTTAGGGTTGTTTCTTGTTGGGGTTTAGTGGTTTTTGTTGTTAGGGTGTTAGTGTTGTTTGTTGTTAGGGTGTTAGTGTTTTGTGTTGTTAGGAGGTTAGTGTTGTTTGATGTTAGGGGTTTAGGGTTGTTTGTTGTTAGGGGGTTAGGGTTGTTTGTTGTTAGTGGTTTAGGGTTGTTTGTTGTTAGTGGGTTAGTGTTTTTGGTTTTTAGGGGTTAAGGTTGTTTGTTGTTTGGGGGTTAGTGTTTGTTGTTAGGGGGCTAGGGTTGTTTGTTGTTAGGGTGTTAGTGTTCTTTGATGTTAGGGGTTTAGGGTTGTTTGTTGTTAGGGGGTTAGTGTTGTTTGTTGTTAGGGTGTTAGGGTTGTTTGTTGTTAGTGGTCTAGGGTTGTTTGTTGTTAGTGGTTTAGTGTTTTTGGTTTTTAGGGGTTAGGGTTGTTTGTTGTTTGGGGGTTAGTGTTTGTTGTTAGGGTGTTAGTGTTTTGTGTTGTTAGGGGGTTAGTGTTCTTTGATGTTAGGGATTTAGGGTTGTTTGTTGTTAGGGGGTTAGTGTTGTTTGTTGTTAGGGGGTTAGGGTTGTTTGTTGTTAGGGTGTTAGTGTTGTTTGTTGTTAGGGGTAGGGTTGTTTGTTGTTAGGGTGTTAGTGTTGTTTGTTGTTAGTGGGTTAGGTTTGTTTGTTGTTTGGTTAGGGTTGTTTGTTGTTAGGGGGTTAGTGTTGTTTGTTGTTAGGGGTTTAGGGTTGTTTCTTGTTGGGGTTTAGTGGTGTTTGTTGTTAGGGTGTTAGTCTTTATTGTGGTTAGGGGGTTAGTGTTGTTGGTTGTTCGGGGGTTAGGATTGTTTGTTGTTAGGGGGTTAGGGTTGTTTGTTGTTTGGGGGTTAGGGTTGTTTGTTGTTACGGGGTTAGTGTTGTTTGTTGTTACGGGGTTAGGTTAGTTTCTTGTTAGGGGTTTCGTGTTGTTTGTTGTTTGGGGGTTAGTGTTTGTTGTTAGGGGGCTAGGGTTGTTTGTTGTTAGGGTGTTAGTGTTCTTTGATGTTAGGGGTTTAGGGTTGTTTGTTGTTAGGGGGTTAGTGTTGTTTGTTGTTAGGGTGTTAGGGTTGTTTGTTGTTAGTGGGTTAGGGTTGTTTGTTGATAAGAGGTTAGGATTTGTGTTGTTCGGGGGTTAGTATTATTCGTTGCTGGGGGTTAGTGTTGTTTCTTCTTAGGGCGTTAGTGTTGTTTGTTCTTAGGGGGTTAGGGTTGGTTGTTGTTAGGGTGTTAGTGTTGTTTGTTGTTAGGGGGTGAGTGTTGTTTGTTGTTAGGGGTTTAGGGTTGTTTCTTGTTAGGGGGTTAGTGTTGTTTGTTGTTAGCGGCTTAGGGTTGTTTCTTGTTGGGGTTTAGTGGTGTTTGTTGTTCGGGTGTTAGTGTTGTTTGTTGTTAGGGGCTTAGTGTTGTTTGTTTTTAGGGGTTTAGTGTTGTTTGCTTATAGGGTTTTAGGGTTGTTTGTTGTTTGGGGGTTAGTGTTTGTTGTTAGGGGGTTAGGGTTGTTTGTTGTTAGGGTGTTAGTATTCTTTGATGTTAGGGGTTTAGGGTTGTTTGTTGTTGGGGGTTAGTGTTGTTTGTTGTTAGGGGGTTAGGGTTGTTTGTTGTTAGGGTGTTAGTGTTGTTTGTTGTTAGGGGGTTAGGGTTGTTTGTTGTTCGGGTGTTAGTGTTGTTTGTTGTTAGTGGGTTAGGTTTGTTTGTTGTTTGGTTAGGGTTGTTTGTTGTCAGGGGGTTAGTGTTGTTTGTTGTTATTGTTTTAGGGTAGTTTCTTGTTGGGGTTTAGTGGTTTTTGTTGTTAGGGTGTTAGTGTTGTTTGTTGTTAGGGGGTTAGGGTTGTTTGTTGTTCGCGTGTTAGTGTTGTTTGTTGTTAGTGGTTTAGGTTTGTTTGTTGTTTGGTTAGGGTTGTTTGTTGTTAGGGGGTTAGTGTTGTTTGTTGTTAGGGGTTAGGGTTGTTTGTTGTTAGGGTGTTAGTGTTGTTTGTTGTTAGGGGGTTAGGGTTGTTTGTTGTTAGGGGGTTAGTGTTGTTTCTTGTTAGTGGGTTAGGTTTGTTTGTTGCTTGGTTAGGGTTATGTGTTGTTAGGGGGTTAGTGTTGTTTCTTGTTAGGGGTTTAGGGTTGTTTCTTGTTGGGGTTTAGTGGTTTTTGTTGTTAGGGTGTTAGTGTTTATTGTGGTTAGGGGGTTAGTGTTGTTGGTTGTTCGGGGGTAGGATTGTTTGTTGTTAAGGGGTTAGGGTTGTTTGTTGTTAGTTTGTTAGTGTTGTTTGTTGTTAGGGGGTTAGTGTTGTTTGTTGTTAGGGGTTTAGGGTTGTTTCTTGTTAGGGGGTTAGTGTTGTTTGTTTTTAGGGGCTTAGGGTTGTTTCTTGTTGGGGTTTAGTGGTGTTTGTTGTTCGGGCGTTAGTGTTGTTTGTTGTTAGGGGTTTAGTGTTGTTTGTTTTTAGGGGTTCAGTGTTGTTTGCTTTTAGGGTTTTAGGGTTGTTTGTTTTTTAGGGGTGAGTGTTGTTTGTTGTTAGGGGGTTAGGATTGTTTGTTTTTAGGGGTTTAGTGTTGTTTGTGGTTAGGGCGTTACTGTTGGATGTTGTTAGCGGGTTAGTGTTTTTTGTTGTTAGTGGGATAGTGCTGTTTGTTGTTATTGGCTTAGTGTTGTTTGTTTTTAGGGGTTCAGAGCTGTTTGTTTTTAGGGTTTTAGGGTTGGTTGTTGTTAGGGGGTTAGTGTTGTTTGTTGTTAGGGGTTTAGGGTTGTTTCTTGTTAGGAGGTTAGTGTTGTTTGTTGTTAGGGGCTTAGGGTTGTTTCTTGTTGGGGTTTAGTGGTGTTTGTTGTTTGGGTGTTAGTGTTGTTTGTTGTTAGGGGCTTAGTGTTGTTTGTTTTTAGGGTTTTAGTGTTGTTTGCTTTTAGGGTTTTAGGGTTGTTTGTTCTTGGGGGTTAGTGTTGTTTGTTGTTAGGGGGTTAGGGTTGTTTCTGGTTAGGGTGTTACTTTTGTTTGTTGTTAGGGGGTTAGGGTTGTTTGTTGTTAGGGTGTTAGTGTTGTTTGTTGTTAGTGGGTTAGGGTTTTTTGTTGTTTGGTTAGGGTTGTTTGTTGTTAGGGTGTTAGGGTTGTTTGTTGTTTGGGTGTTAGTGTTGTTTGTTGTTAGGGTGTTAGTGTTTTGTGTTGTTAGGGGGTTAGGGTTGTTTGATGTTAGGGGTTTAGGGTTGTTTGTTGTTAGGGGGTTAGTGTTGTTTGTTGTTAGGGTGTTAGGGTTGTTTGTTGTTAGTGGGTTTGGGTTGTTTGTTGTTAGTGGGTTAGTGTTCTTTGATGTTAGGGGTTTAGGGTTGTTTGTTGTTAGGGTGTTAGTGTTGTTTGTTGTTAGGGGGTTAGGGTTGTTTGCTAGGGTGTTAGTGTTGTTTGTTTTTATGGGTTAGGGTTGTTTGTTTTTAGGGTGTTAGTGTTGTTTGTCATTAGTGGGTTAGGTTTGTTTGTTGTTTGGTTAGGGTTGTTTGTTGTTAGGGGGTTAGTGTTGTTTGTTGTTAGGGGTTTAGGGTTGTTTCTTGTTGGGGTTTAGTGGTTTTTGTTGTTAGGGTGTTAGTCTTTATTGTGGTTAGGGGGTTAGTGTTGTTGGTTGTTCGGGGGTTAGGATTGTTTGTTGTTAGGGGGTTAGGGTTGTTTGTTGTTTGGGGGTTAGGGTTCTTTGTTGTTACGGGGTTAGTGTTGTTTGTTGTTACGGGGTTAGGTTAGTTTCTTGTTAGGGGTTTAGTGTTGTTTGTTGTTAGGGGGTTAGTGTTTGTTGTTAGGGGTTTAGGGTTGTTTCTTGTTGGGGTTTAGTGTTTTTTGTTGTTAGGGTGTTAGTGTTGTTTGTTGTTAGGGTGTTAGTGTTTTGTGTTGTTAGGGGGTTAATGTTGTTTGATGTTAGGGGTTTAGGGTTGTTTGTTGTGAGGGGGTTAGGGTTGTTTGTTGTTAGGGGGTTAGTGTTGTTTGTTGTTAGGGTGTTAGGGTTGTTTGTTGTTAGTGGGTTAGGGTTGTTTGTTGATAAGAGGTTAGGATTTGTGTTGTTAGGGGGTTAGTATTGTTAGTTGCTGGGGGTTAGTGTTATTTCTTCTTAGGGCGTTAGTGTTGTTTGTTCTTAGGGGGTTAGGCTTGGTTGTTGTTAGGGTGTTAGTTTTGTTTGTTGTTAGGGGGTTAGTGTTGTTTGTTGTTAGGGGTTTAGGGTTGTTTCTTGTTAGGGGGTTAGTGTTGTTTGTTGTTAGGGGCTTAGGGTTGTTTCTTGTTGGGGTTTAGTGGTGTTTGTTGTTAGGGTTTTAGTCTTTATTGTGGTTAGGGGGTTAGTGTTGTTGGTTGTTCGGGGGTTAGGATTGTTTGTTGTTAGGGGGTTAGGGTTGTTTGTTGTTTGGGGGTTAGGGTTGTTTGTTGTTACGGGGTTAGTGTTGTTTGTTTTTACGGGGTTAGGTTAGTTTCTTGTTAGGGGTTTAGTGTTGTTTGTTGTTTGGGGGTTAGTGTTTGTTGTTAGGGGGCTAGGGTTGTTTGTTGTTAGGGTGTTAGTGTTCTTTGATGTTAGGGGTTTAGGGTTGTTTGTTGTTAGGGGGTTAGTGTTGTTTGTTGTTAGGGTGTTAGGGTTGTTTGTTGTTAGTGGGTTAGTGTTGTTTGTTGATAAGAGGTTAGGATTTGTGTTGTTAGGGGGTTAGTATTGTTCGTTGCTGGGGGTTAGTGTTGTTTCTTCTTAGGGCGTTAGTGTTTTTTGTTCTTAGGGGGTTAGGGTTGGTTGTTGTTAGGGGGTTAGTGTTGTTTGTTGTTAGGGGTTTAGGGTTGTTTGTTGTTAGGGGGTTAGTGTTGTTTGTTGTTAGGGTCTTAGGGTTGTTTCTTGTTGGGGTTTAGTGGTGTTTGTTGTTCGGGTGTTAGTGTTGTTTGTTGTTAGGGGCTTAGTGTTGTTTGTGTTTAGGGGTTTAGTGTTGTTTGCTTTTAGGGTTTTAGGGTTGTTTGTTGTTTGGGGGTTAGTGTTTGTTGTTAGGGGGTTAGGGTTGTTTGTTGTTAGGGTGTTAGTGTTCTTTGATGTTAGGGGTTTAGGGTTGTTTGTTGTTAGGGTGTTACTCTTTATTGTGGTTAGGGGGTTAGTGTTGTTGGTTGTTCGGGGGTTAGGATTGTTTGTTGTTAGGGGGTTAGGGTTGTTTGTTGTTTGGGGGTTAGGATTGTTTGTTGTTACGGGGTTAGTGTTGTTTGTTGTTACGGGGTTAGGTTAGTTTCTTGTTAGGAGTTTAGTGTTGTTTGTTGTTAGGGGGTTAGTGTTTGTTGTTAGGGGTTTAGGGTTGTTTCTTGTTGGGGTTTAGTGGTTTTTGTTGTTAGGGTGTTAGTGTTGTTTGTTGTTAGGGTGTTAGTGTTTTGTGTTGTTTGGAGGTTAGTGTTGTTTGATGTTAGGGGTTTAGGGTTGTTTGTTGTTAGGGGGTTAGGGTTGTTTGTTGTTAGTGGGTTAGGGTTGTTTGTTGTTAGTGGGTTAGTGTTTTTGGTTTTTAGGGGTTAGGGTTGTTTGTTGTTTGGGGGTTAGTGTTTGTTGTTAGGGGGCTAGGGTTGTTTGTTGTTAGGGTGTTAGTGTTCTTTGATGTTAGGGGTTTAGGGTTGTTTGTTGTTAGGGGGTTAGTGTTGTTTGTTGTTAGGGTGTTAGGGTTGTTTGTTGTTAGTTGTCTAGTGTTGTTTGTTGTTAGTGGTTTAGTGTTTTTGGTTTTTAGGGGTTAGGGTTGTTTGTTGTTTGGGGGTTAGTGTTTGTTGTTAGGGTGTTAGTGTTTTGTGTTGTTAGGGGGTTAGTGTTCTTTGATGTTAGGGATTTAGGGTTGTTTGTTGTTAGGGGGTTAGTGTTGTTTGTTGTTAGGGGGTTAGGGTTGTTTGTTGTTAGGGTGTTAGTGTTGTTTGTTGTTAGGGGTTAGGGTTGTTTGTTGTTAGGGTGTTAGTGTTGTTTGTTGTTAGTGGGTTAGGTTTGTTTGTTGTTTGGTTAGGGTTGTTTCTTGTTAGGGGGTTAGTGTTGTTTGTTGTTAGGGGTTTAGGGTTGTTTCTTGTTGGGGTTTAGTGGTGTTTGTTGTTAGGGTGTTAGTCTTTATTGTGGTTAGGGGGTTAGTGTTGTTGGTTGTTCGGGGGTTAGGATTGTTTGTTGTTAGGGGGTTAGGGTTGTTTGTTGTTTGGGGGTTAGGGTTGTTTGTTGTTACGGGGTTAGTGTTGTTTGTTGTTACGGGGTTAGGTTAGTTTCTTGTTAGGGGTTTAGTGTTGTTTGTTGTTTGGGGGTTAGTGTTTGTTGTTAGGGGGCTAGGGTTGTTTGTTGTTAGGGTGTTAGTGTTCTTTGATGTTAGGGGTTTAGGGTTGTTTGTTGTTAGGGGGTTAGTGTTGTTTGTTAGGGTGTTAGGGTTGTTTGTTGTTAGTGGGTTAGGGTTGTTTGTTGATAAGAGGTTAGGATTTGTGTTGTTAGGGGGTTAGTATTGTTCGTTGCTGGGGGTTAGTGTTGTTTCTTCTTAGGGCGTTAGTGTTTTTTGTTCTTAGGGGGTTAGGGTTGGTTGTTGTTAGGGGGTTAGTGTTGTTTGTTGTTAGGGGTTTAGGGTTGTTTCTTGTTAGGGGGTTAGTGTTGTTTGTTTTTAGGGGCTTAGGGTTGTTTCTTGTTGGGGTTTAGTGGTGTTTGTTGTTCGGGCGTTAGTGTTGTTTGTGTTTAGGGGTTTAGTGTTGTTTGCTTTTAGGGTTTTAGGGTTGTTTGTTGTTTGGGGGTTAGTGTTTGTTGTTAGGGGGTTAGTGTTGTTTGTTGTTAGGGGGTTAGGGTTGTTTGTTGTTCGGGTGTTAGTGTTCTTTGATGTTAGGGGTTTAGGGTTGTTTGTTGTTATGGGGTTAGTGTTGTTTGTTGTTAGGGGGTGAGGGTTGTTTGTTGTTAGGGTGTTAGGGTTGTTTGTTGTTAGTGGGTTAGGGTTGTTTGTTGTTTGGGGGTTAGGGTTGTTTGTTCTTACGGGGTTAGTGTTGTTTGTTGTTACGGGGTTAGGGTAGTTTCTTGTTAGGGGTTTAGTGTTGTTTGTTGTTAGGGGGTTAGTGTTTGTTGTTAGGGGTTTAGGGTTGTTTCTTGTTCGGGTTTAGTGGTTTTTGTTGTTAGGGTGTTAGTGTTGTTTGTTGTTAGGGTGTTAGTGTTTTGTGTTGTTAGGAGGTTAGTGTTGTTTGATGTTAGGGGTTTAGGGTTGTTTGTTGTTAGGGGGTTAGGGTTGTTTGTTGTTAGTGGGTTAGGGTTGTTTTTTGTTAGTGGGTTAGTGTTTTTGGTTTTTAGGGGTTAGGGTTGTTTGTTGCTTGGGGGTTAGTGTTTGTTGTTAGGGGGCTAGGGTTGTTTGTTGTTAGGGTGTTAGTGTTCTTTGATGTTAGGGGTTTAGGGTTGTTTGTTGTTACGGGGTTAGTGTTGTTTGTTGTTAGGGTGTTAGGGTTGTTTGTTGTTAGTGGGCTAGGGTTGTTTGTTGTTAGTGGTTTAGTGTTTTTGGTTTTTAGGGGTTAGGGTTGTTTGTTGTTTGGGGGTTAGTGTTTGTTGTTAGGGTGTTAGTGTTTTGTGTTGTTAGGGGGTTAGTGTTCTTTGATGTTAGGGATTTAGGGTTGTTTGTTGTTAGGGGGTTAGTGTTGTTTGTTGTTAGGGGGTTAGGGTTGTTTGTTGTTAGGGTGTTAGTGTTGTTTGTTGTTAGGGGTTAGGGTTGTTTGTTGTTAGGGTGTTAGTGTTGTTTGTTGTTAGTGGGTTAGGTTTGTTTGTTGTTTGGTTAGGGTTGTTTGTTTTTAGGGGGTTAGTGTTGTTTGTTGTTAGGGGTTTAGGGTTGTTTCTTGTTGGGGTTTAGTGGTGTTTGTTGTTAGGGTGTTAGTCTTTATTGTTGTTAGGGGGTTAGTGTTGTTGGTTGTTCGGGGGTTAGGATTGTTTGTTGTTAGGGGGTTAGGGTTGTTTGTTGTTTGGGGGTTAGGGTTGTTTGTTGTTACGGGGTTAGTGTTGTTTGTTGTTACGGGGTTAGTTTAGTTTCTTGTTAGGAGTTTAGTGTTGTTTGTTGTTGGGGGTTAGTGTTTGTTGTTAGGGGTTTAGGGTTGTTTCTTGTTGGGGTTTAGTGGTTTTTGTTGTTAGGGTGTTAGTGTTGTTTGTTGTTAGGGTGTTAGTGTTTTGTGTTCTTAGGAGGTTAGTGTTGTTTGATGTTAGGGGTTTAGGGTTGTTTGTTGTTAGGGGGTTAGGGTTGTTCGTTGTTAGTGGGTTAGGGTTGTTTGTTGTTAGTGGGTTAGTGTTTTTGGTTTTTAGGGGTTAGGGTTGTTTGTTGTTTGGGGGTTAGTGTTTGTTGTTAGGGGGCTAGGGTTGTTTGTTGTTAGGGTGTTAGTGTTCTTTGATGTTAGGGGTTTAGGGTTGTTTGTTGTTAGGGTGTTAGGGTTGTTTGTTGTTAGTGGGTTAGGGTTGTTTGTTGATAAGAGGTTAGGATTTGTGTTGTTAGGGGGTTAGTATTGTTCGTTGCTGGGGCTTAGTGTTGTTTCTTCTTAGGGCGTTAGTGTTTTTTGTTCTTAGGGGGTTAGGGTTGGTTGTTGTTAGGGGGTTAGTGTTGTTTGTTGTTAGGGGTTTAGGGTTGTTTCTTGTTAGGGGGTTAGTGTTGTTTGTTGTTAGGGTCTTAGGGTTGTTTCTTGTTGGGGTTTAGTGGTGTTTGTTGTTCGGGTGTTAGTGTTGTTTGTTGTTAGGGGCTTAGTGTTGTTTGTGTTTAGGGGTTTAGTGTTGTTTGCTTTTAGGGTTTTAGGGTTGTTTGTTGTTTGGGGGTTAGTGTTTGTTGTTAGGGGGTTAGTGTTGTTTGTTGTTGGGGGTTAGGGTTGTTTGTTGTTCGGGTGTTAGTGTTCTTTGATGTTAGGGGTTTAGGGTTGTTTGTTGTTATGGGGTTAGTGTTGTTTGTTGTTAGGGGGTGAGGATTGTTTGTTGATAGGGTGTTAGTGTTGTTTGTTGTTAGGGGGTTAGGGTTGTTTGTTGTTTGGGGGTTAGGGTTGTTTGTTGTTACGGGGTTAGTGTTGTTTGTTGTTACGGGGTTAGGGTAGTTTCTTGTTAGGGGTTTAGTGTTGTTTGTTGTTAGGGGGTTAGTTTTTGTTGTTAGGGTTTTAGGGTTGTTTCTTGTTCGGGTTTAGTGGTTTTTGTTGTTAGGGTGTTAGTGTTGTTTGTTGTTAGGGTGTTAGTGTTTTGTGTTGTTAGGAGGTTAGTGTTGTTTGATGTTAGGGGTTTAGGGTTGTTTGTTGTTAGGGGGTTAGGGTTGTTTGTTGTTAGTGGGTTAGGGTTGTTTGTTGTTAGTGGGTTAGTGTTTTTGGTTTTTAGGGGTTAGGGTTGTTTGTTGCTTGGGGGTTAGTGTTTGTTGTTAGGGGGCTAGGGTTGTTTGTTGTTAGGGTGTTAGTGTTCTTTGATGTTAGGGGTTTAGGGTTGTTTGTTGTTAGGGGGTTAGTGTTGTTTGTTGTTAGGGTGTTAGGGTTGTTTGTTGTTAGTGGGCTAGGGTTGTTTGTTGTTAGTGGTTTAGTGTTTTTGGTTTTTAGGGGTTAGGGTTGTTTGTTGTTTGGGGGTTAGTGTTTGTTGTTAGGGTGTTAGTGTTTTGTGTTGTTAGGGGGTTAGTGTTCTTTGATGTTAGGGATTTAGGGTTGTTTGTTGTTAGGGGGTTAGTGTTGTTTGTTGTTAGGGGGTTAGGGTTGTTTGTTGTTAGGGTGTTAGTGTTGTTTGTTGTTAGGGGTTAGGGTTGTTTGTTGTTAGGGTGTTAGTGTTGTTTGTTGTTAGTGGGTTAGGTTTGTTTGTTGTTTGGTTAGGGTTGTTTGTTGTTAGGGGGTTAGTGTTGTTTGTTGTTACGGGGTTAGGGTAGTTTCTTGTTAGAGGTTTAGTGTTGTTTGTTGTTAGGGGGTTAGTGTTTGTTGTTAGGGGTTTAGGGTTGTTTCTTGTTCGGGTTTAGTGGTTTTTGTTGTTAGGGTGTTAGTGTTGTTTGTTGTTAGGGTGTTAGTGTTTTGTGTTGTTAGGAGGTTAGTGTTGTTTGATGTTAGGGGTTTAGGGTTGTTTGTTGTTAGGGGGTTAGGGTTGTTTGTTGTTAGTGGGTTAGGGTTGTTTGTTGTTAGTGGGTTAGTGTTTCTGGTTTTTAGGGGTTAGGGTTGTTTGTTGCTTGGGGGTTAGTGTTTTTTGTTAGGGGGCTAGGGTTGTTTGTTGTTAGGGTGTTAGTGTTCTTTGATGTTAGGGGTTTAGTGTTGTTTGTTGTTACGGGGTTAGTGTTGTTTGTTGTTAGGGTGTTAGGGTTGTTTGTTGTTAGTGGGCTAGGGTTGTTTGTTGTTAGTGGTTTAGTGTTTTTGGTTTTTAGCGGTTAGGGTTGTTTGTTGTTTGGGGGTTAGTGTTTGTTTTTAGGGTGTTAGTGTTTTGTGTTGTTAGGGGGTTAGTGTTCTTTGATGTTAGGGATTTAGGGTTGTTTGTTGTTAGGGGGTTAGTGTTGTTTGTTGTTAGGGGGTGAGGGTTGTTTGTTGTTAGGGTGTTAGTGTTGTTTGTTGTTAGGGGTTAGGGTTGTTTGTTGTTAGGGTGTTAGTGTTGTTTGTTGTTAGTGGGTTAGGTTTGTTTGTTGTTTGGTTAGGGTTGTTTGTTTTTAGGGGGTTAGTGTTGTTTGTTGTTAGGGGTTTAGGGTTGTTTCTTGTTGGGGTTTAGTGGTGTTTGTTGTTAGGGTGTTAGTCTTTATTGTTGTTAGGGGGTTAGTGTTGTTGGTTGTTCGGGGGTTAGGATTGTTTGTTGTTAGGGGGTTAGGGTTGTTTGTTGTTTGGGGGTTAGGGTTGTTTGTTGTTACGGGGTTAGTGTTGTTTGTTGTTACGGGGTTAGTTTAGTTTCTTGTTAGGAGTTTAGTGTTGTTTGTTGTTGGGGGTTAGTGTTTGTTGTTAGGGGTTTAGGGTTGTTTCTTGTTGGGGTTTAGTGGTTTTTGTTGTTAGGGTGTTAGTGTTGTTTGTTGTTAGGGTGTTAGTGTTTTGTGTTGTTTGGAGGTTAGTGTTGTTTGATGTTAGGGGTTTAGGGTTGTTTGTTGTTAGGGGGTTAGGGTTGTTTGTTGTTAGTGGGTTAGGGTTGTTTGTTGTTAGTGGGTTAGTGTTTTTGGTTTTCAGGGGTTAGGGTTGTTTGTTGTTTGGGGGTTAGTGTTTGTTGTTAGGGGGCTAGGGTTGTTTGTTGTTAGGGTGTTAGTGTTCTTTGATGTTAGGGGTTTAGGGTTGTTTGTTGTTAGGGGGTTAGTGTTGTTTGTTGTTAGGGTGTTAGGGTTGTTTGTTGTTAGTGGTCTAGGGTTGTTTGTTGTTAGTGGTTTAGTGTTTTTGGTTTTTAGGGGTTAGGGTTGTTTGTTGTTTGGGGGTTAGTGTTTGTTGTTAGGGTGTTAGTGTTTTGTGTTGTTCGGGGGTTAGTGTTCTTTGATGTTAGGGATTTAGGGTTGTTTGTTGTTAGGGGGTTAGTGTTGTTTGTTGTTAGGGGGTTAGGGTTGTTTGTTGTTAGGGTGTTAGTGTTGTTTGTTGTTAGGTGTTAGGGTTGTTTGTTGTTAGGGTGTTAGTGTTGTTTGTTGTTAGTGGGTTAGGTTTGTTTGTTGTTTGGTTAGGGTTGTTTCTTGTTAGGGGGTTAGTGTTGTTTGTTGTTAGGGGTTTAGGGTTGTTTCTTGTTGGGGTTTAGTGGTGTTTGTTGTTAGGGTGTTAGTCTTTATTGTGGTTAGGGGGTTAGTGTTGTTGGTTGTTCGGGGGTTAGGATTGTTTGTTGTTAGGGGGTTAGTGTTGTTTGTTGTTTGGGGGTTAGGGTTGTTTGTTGTTACGGGGTTAGTGTTGTTTGTTGTTACGGGGTTAGGTTAGTTTCTTGTTAGGGGTTTAGTGTTGTTTGTTGTTTCGGGGTTAGTGTTTGCTGTTAGGGGGCTAGGGTTGTTTGTTGTTAGGGTGTTAGTGTTCTTTGATGTTAGGGGTTTAGGGTTGTTTGTTGTTAGGGGGTTAGTGTTGTTTGTTGTTAGGGTGTTAGGGTTGTTTGTTGTTAGTGGGTTAGGGTTGTTTGTTGATAAGAGGGTCGGGTTTGTGTTGTTAGGGGGTTAGTATTGTTCGTTGCTGGGGGTTAGTGTTGTTTCTTCTTAGGGCGTTAGTGTTTTTTGTTCTTAGGGGGTTAGGGTTGGTTGTTGTTAGGGGGTTAGTGTTGTTTGTTGTTAGGGGTTTAGGGTTGTTTCTTGTTGGGGTTTAGTGGTGTTTGTTGTTAGGGTGTTAGTCTTTATTGTTGTTAGGGGGTTAGTGTTGTTGGTTGTTCGGGGGTTAGGATTGTTTGTTGTTAGGGGGTTAGGGTTGTTTGTTGTTTGGGGGTTAGGGTTGTTTGTTGTTACGGGGTTAGTGTTGTTTGTTGTTACGGGGTTAGTTTAGTTTCTTGTTAGGAGTTCAGTGTTGTTTGTTGTTGGGGGTTAGTGTTTGTTGTTAGGGGTTTAGGGTTGTTTCTTGTTGGGGTTTAGTGGTTTTTGTTGTTAGGGTGTTAGTGTTGTTTGTTGTTAGGGTGTTAGTGTTTTGTGTTCTTAGGAGGTTAGTGTTGTTTGATGTTAGGGGTTTAGGGTTGTTTGTTGTTAGGGGGTTAGGGTTGTTTGTTGTTAGTGGGTTAGGGTTGTTTGTTGTTAGTGGGTTAGTGTTTTTGGTTTTTAGGGGTTAGGGTTGTTTGTTGTTTGGGGGTTAGTGTTTGTTGTTAGGGGGCTAGGGTTGTTTGTTGTTAGGGTGTTAGTGTTCTTTGATGTTAGGGGTTTAGGGTTGTTTGTTGTTAGGGGGTTAGTGTTGTTTGTTGTTAGGGTGTTAGGGTTGTTTGTTGTTAGTGGGTTAGGGTTGTTTGTTGATAAGAGGTTAGGATTTGTGTTGTTAGGGGGTTAGTATTGTTCGTTGCTGGGGCTTAGTGTTGTTTCTTCTTAGGGCGTTAGTGTTTTTTGTTCTTAGGGGGTTAGGGTTGGTTGTTGTTAGTTGGTTAGTGTTGTTTGTTGTTAGGGGTTTAGGGTTGTTTCTTGTTAGGGGGTTAGTGTTGTTTGTTGTTAGGGTCTTAGGGTTGTTTCTTGTTGGGGTTTAGTGGTGTTTGTTGTTCGGGTGTTAGTGTTGTTTGTTGTTAGGGGCTTAGTGTTGTTTGTGTTTAGGGGTTTAGTGTTGTTTGCTTTTAGGGTTTTAGGGTTGTTTGTTGTTTGGGGGTTAGTGTTTGTTGTTAGGGGGTTAGTGTTGTTTGTTGTTAGGGGGTTAGGGTTGTTTGTTGTTCGGGTGTTAGTGTTCTTTGATGTTAGGGGTTTAGGGTTGTTTGTTGTTATGGGGTTAGTGTTGTTTGTTGTTAGGGGGTGAGGGTTGTTTGTTGTTAGGGTGTTAGTGTTGTTTGTTGTTAGGGGGTTAGGGTTGTTTGTTGTTTGGGGGTTAGGGTTGTTTGTTGTTACGGGGTTAGTGTTGTTTGTTGTTACGGGGTTAGGGTAGTTTCTTGTTAGGGGTTTAGTGTTGTTTGTTGTTAGGGGGTTAGTTTTTGTTGTTAGGGGTTTAGGGTTGTTTCTTGTTCGGGTTTAGTGGTTTTTGTTGTTAGGGTGTTAGTGTTGTTTGTTTTTAGGGTGTTAGTGTTTTGTGTTGTTAGGAGGTTAGTGTTGTTTGATGTTAGGGGTTTAGGTTTGTTTGTTGTTAGGGGGTTAGGGTTGTTTGTTGTTAGTGGGTTAGGGTTGTTTGTTGTTAGTGGGTTAGTGTTTTTGGTTTTTAGGGGTTAGGGTTGTTTGTTGCTTGGGGGTTAGTGTTTGTTGTTAGGGGGCTAGGGTTGTTTGTTGTTAGGGTGTTAGTGTTCTTTGATGTTAGGGGTTTAGGGTTGTTTGTTGTTTGGGGGTTAGTGTTGTTTGTTGTTAGGGTGTTAGGGTTGTTTGTTGTTAGTGGGCTAGGGTTGTTTGTTGTTAGTGGTTTAGTGTTTTTGGTTTTTAGGGGTTAGGGTTGTTTGTTGTTTGGGGGTTAGTGTTTGTTGTTAGGGTGTTAGTGTTTTGTGTTGTTAGGGGGTTAGTGTTCTTTGATGTTAGGGATTTAGGGTTGTTTGTTGTTAGGGGGTTAGTGTTGTTTGTTGTTAGGGGGTTAGGGTTGTTTGTTGTTAGGGTGTTAGTGTTGTTTGTTGTTAGGGGTTAGGGTTGTTTGTTGTTAGGGTGTTAGTGTTGTTTGTTGTTAGTGGGTTAGGTTTGTTTGTTGTTTGGTTAGGGTTGTTTGTTGTTAGGGGGTTAGTGTTGTTTGTTGTTACGGGGTTAGGGTAGTTTCTTGTTAGGGGTTTAGTGTTGTTTGTTGTTAGGGGGTTAGTGTTCGTTGTTAGGGGTTTAGGGTTGTTTCTTGTTCGGGTTTAGTGGTTTTTGTTGTTAGGGTGTTAGTGTTGTTTGTTGTTAGGGTGTTAGTGTTTTGTGTTGTTAGGAGGTTAGTGTTGTTTGATGTTAGGGGTTTAGGGTTGTTTGTTGTTAGGGGGTTAGGGTTGTTTGTTGTTAGTGGGTTAGGGTTGTTTGTTGTTAGTGGGTTAGTGTTTTTGGTTTTTAGGGGTTAGGGTTGTTTGTTGCTTGGGGGTTAGTGTTTGTTGTTAGGGGGCTAGGGTTGTTTGTTGTTAGGGTGTTAGTGTCCTTTGATGTTAGGGGTTTAGGGTTGTTTGTTGTTACGGGGTTAGTGTTGTTTGTTGTTAGGGTGTTAGGGTTGTTTGTTGTTAGTGGGCTAGGGTTGTTTGTTGTTAGTGGTTTAGTGTTTTTCGTTTTTAGGGGTTAGGGTTGTTTGTTGTTTGGGGGTTAGTGTTTGTTTTTAGGGTGTTAGTGTTTTGTGTTGTTAGGGGGTTAGTGTTCTTTGATGTTAGGGATTTAGGGTTGTTTGTTGTTAGGGGGTTAGTGTTGTTTGTTGTTAGGGGGTGAGGGTTGTTTGTTGTTAGGGTGTTAGTGTTGTTTGTTGTTAGGGGTTAGGGTTGTTTGTTGTTAGGGTGTTAGTGTTTGTTGTTAGTGGGTTAGGTTTGTCTGTTGTTTGGTTAGGGTTGTTTGTTTTTAGGGGGTTAGTGTTGTTTGTTGTTAGGGGTTTAGGGTTGTTTCTTGTTGGGGTTTAGTGGTGTTTGTTGTTAGGGTGTTAGTCTTTATTGTTGTTAGGGGGTTAGTGTTGTTGGTTGTTCGGGGGTTAGGATTGTTTGTTGTTAGGGGGTTAGGGTTGTTTGTTGTTTGGGGGTTAGGGTTGTTTGTTGTTACGGGGTTAGTGTTGTTTGTTGTTACGGGGTTAGTTTAGTTTCTTGTTAGGAGTTTAGTGTTGTTTTTTGTTGGGGGTTAGTGTTTGTTGTTAGGGGTTTAGGGTTGTTTCTTGTTGGGGTTTAGTGGTTTTTGTTGTTAGGGTGTTAGTGTTGTTTGTTGTTAGGGTGTTAGTGTTTTGTGTTGTTTGGAGGTTAGTGTTGTTTGATGTTAGGGGTTTAGGGTTGTTTGTTGTTAGGGGGTTAGGGTTGTTTGTTGTTATTGGGTTAGGGTTGTTTGTTGTTAGTGGGTTAGTGTTTTTGGTTTTTAGGGGTTAGGGTTGTTTGTTGTTTGGGGGTTAGTGTTTGTTGTTAGGGGGCTAGGGTTGTTTGTTGTTAGGGTGTTAGTGTTCTTTGATGTTAGGGGTTTAGGGTTGTTTGTTGTTAGGGGGTTAGTGTTGTTTGTTGTTAGGGTGTTAGGGTTGTTTCTTGTTAGTGGTCTAGGGTTGTTTGTTGTTAGTGGTTTAGTGTTTTTGGTTTTTAGGGGTTAGGGTTGTTTGTTGTTTGGGGGTTAGTGTTTGTTGTTAGGGTGTTAGTGTTTTGTGTTGTTCGGGGGTTAGTGTTCTTTGATGTTAGGGATTTAGGGTTGTTTGTTGTTAGGGGGTTAGTGTTGTTTGTTGTTAGGGGGTTAGGGTTGTTTGTTGTTAGGGTGTTAGTGTTGTTTGTTGTTAGGGGTTAGGGTTGTTTGTTGTTAGGGTGTTAGTGTTGTTTGTTGTTAGTGGGTTAGGTTTGTTTGTTGTTTGGTTAGGGTTGTTTGTTGTTAGGGGGTTAGTGTTGTTTGTTGTTAGGGGTTTAGGGTTGTTTCTTGTTGGGGTTTAGTGGTGTTTGTTGTTCGGGTGTTAGTGTTGTTTGTTGTTAGGGGCTTAGTGTTGTTTGTGTTTAGGGGTTTAGTGTTGTTTGCTTTTAGGGTTTTAGGGTTGTTTGTTGTTTGGGGGTTAGTGTTTGTTGTTAGGGGGTTAGTGTTGTTTGTTGTTAGGGGGTTAGGGTTGTTTGTTGTTAGGGTGTTAGTGTTCTTTGATGTTAGGGGTTTAGGGTTGTTTGTTGTTATGGGGTTAGTGTTGTTTGTTGTTAGGGGGTGAGGGTTGTTTGTTGTTAGGGTGTTAGTGTTGTTTGTTGTTAGGGGGTTAGGGTTGTTTGTTGTTTGGGGGTTAGGGTTGTTTGTTGTTACGGGGTTAGTGTTGTTTGTTGTTACGGGGTTAGGGTAGTTTCTTGTTAGGGGTTTAGTGTTGTTTGTTGTTAGGGGGTTAGTGTTTGTTGTTAGGGGTTTAGGGTTGTTTCTTGTTCGGGTTTAGTGGTTTTTGTTGTTAGGGTGTTAGTGTTGTTTGTTGTTAGGGTGTTAGTGTTTTGTGTTGTTAGGGGGTTAGTGTTGTTTGATGTTAGGGGTTTAGGGTTGTTTGTTGTTAGGGGGTTAATGTTGTTTGTTGTTAGGTTGTTAGGGTTGTTTGCTGTTAGTGGGTTAGGGTTGTTGTTAGTGGGTTAGTGTTTTTGGTTTTTAGGGGTTAGGGTTGTTTGTTGCTTGGGGGTTAGTGTTTGTTGTTAGGGGGTTAGGGTTGTTTGTTGTTAGGGTGTTAGTGTTCTTTGATGTTAGGGGTTTAGGGTTGTTTGTTGTTAGGGGGTTAGTGTTGTTTGTTGTTAGGGGGTTAGGGTTGTTTCTGGTTAGGGTGTTACTGTTGTTTGTTTTTAGGGGGTTAGGATTGTTTGTTGTTAGGGTGTTAGTGTTGTTTGTTGTTAGTGGGTTAGGGTTTTTTGTTGTTTGGTTAGGGTTGTTTGTTGTTAGGGGTTTAGTGTTGTTTGTTGTTAGTGGTTTAGGGTTGTTTCTTGTAGGGGTTTAGTGGTTTTTGTTGTTAGGGTGTTAGTGTATACTGTGGTTAGGGGGTTAGTGTTGTTGGTTGTTCGGGGGTTAGGATTGTTTGTTGTTAGGGGGTTAGGGTTGTTTGTTGTTTGGGGGTTAGGGTTGTTTGTTGTTACGGGGATAGTGTTTGTTGTTACGGGGTTAGTGTTTGTTGTTACGGGGTTAGGTTAGTTTCTTGTTAGGGTGTTAGTGTTGTTTGTTGTTAGGGGGTTAGTGTTGTTTGTTGTTAGGGGGTTAGGGTTGTTTGTTGTTCGGGTGTTAGTGTTGTTTGTTGTTAGTGGGTTAGGTTTGTTTGTTGTTTGGTTAGGGTTGTTTGTTGTTAGGGGGTTAGTGTTGTTTGTTGTTAGGGTTTTAGGGTTGTTTCTTGTTGGGGTTTATTGGTTTTTGTTGTTAGGGTGTTAGTGTTGTTTGTTGTTAGGGGGTTAGGGTTGTTTGTTGTTCGTGTGATAGTGTTGTTTGTTGTTAGTGGTTTAGGTTTGTTTGTTGTTTGGTTAGGGTTGTTTGTTGTTATTGGGTTAGTGTTGTTTGTTGTTATGGGTTTAGGGTTGTTTCTTGTTTGTTGTTTAGTGGTTTTTGTTGTTCGGGTGTTAGTGTTTATTGTGGTTAGGGGGTTAGTGTTGTTCGTTGTTCGGGGTGTAGGATTGTTTGTTGTTGGGGGTTAGGGTTGTTTGCTGTTTGGGGGTTAGGGTTGTTTCTTGTTACCAGGTTAGTGTTGTTTGTTGTTACGGGGTTAGGGTAGTTTCTTGTTAGGGGTTTAGTGTTGTTTTTTGTTAGGGGGTTAGTGTTTGTTGTTAGGGGTTTAGGGTTGTTTCTTGTTGGGGTTTAGTGGTTTTTGTTGTTAGGGTTTTAGTGTTGTTTGTTGTTAGGGTGTTAGTGTTTTGTGTTGTTAGGGGTTTAGTGTTGTTTGATGTTGGGGTTTAGGGTTGTTTGTTGTTAAGGGGTTAGTGTTGTTTGTTGTTAGGGTGTTAGGGTTGTTTGTTGTTAGTTTGTTAGGGTTGTTTGTTGTTAGTGGGTTAGTGTTTTTGTTTTTAGGGGTTAGGGTTGTTTGTTGTTTGGGGGTTAGTGTTTGTTGTTAGGGGGTTAGGGTTGTTTGTTGTTAGGGTGTTAGTGTTCTTTGATGTTAGGGGTTTAGGGTTGTTTGTTGTTAGGGGGTTAGTGTTGTTTGTTGTTAGGGGGTTAGGGTTGTTTCTGGTTAGGGTGTTACTGTTGTTTGTTGTTAGGGGGTTAGGGTTGTTTGTTGTTAGGGTGTTAGTGTTGTTTGTTGTTAGTGGGTTAGGGTTTTTTGTTGTTTGGTTAGGGTTGTTTGTTGTTAGGGGGTTAGTGTTGTTTGTTGTTAGGGGTTTAGGGTTGTTTCTTGTAGGGGTTTAGTGGTTTTTGTTGTTAGGGTGTTAGTGTATACTGTGGTTAGGGGGTTAGTGTTGTTGGTTGTTCGGGGGTTAGGATTGTTTGTTGTTAGGGGGTTAGGGTTGTTTGTTGTTTGGGGGTTAGGGTTGTTTGTTGTTACGGGGTTAGTGTTGTTTGTTGTTACGGGGTTAGGGTAGTTTCTTGTTAGGGGTTTAGTGTTGTTTATTGTTAGGGGGTTAGTGTTTGTTGTTAGGGGTTTAGGGTTGTTTCTTGTTGGGGTTTAGTCGTTTTTGTTGTTAGGGTGTTAGTGTTGTTTGTTGTTAGGGTGTTAGTGTTTTGTGTTGTTAGGAGGTTAGTGTTGTTTGATGTTAGGGGTTTAGGGTTGTTTGTTGTTAGGGGGTTAGGGTTGTTTGTTGTTAGTGGGTTAGGGTTGTTTGTTGTTAGTGGGTTAGTGTTTTTGGTTTTTAGGGGTTAGGGTTGTTTGTTGTTTGGGGGTTAGTGTTTGTTGTTAGGGGGCTAGGGTTGTTTGTTGTTAGGGTGTTAGTGTTCTTTGATGTTAGGGGTTTAGGGTTGTTTGTTGTTAGGGGGTTAGTGTTGTTTGTTGTTAGGGTGTTAGGGTTGTTTGTTGTTAGTGGGCTAGGGTTGTTTGTTATTAGTGGTTTAGTGTTTTTGGTTTTTAGGGGTTAGGGTTGTTTGTTGTTTGGGGGTTAGTGTTTGTTGTTAGGGTGTTAGTGTTTTGTGTTGTTAGGGGGTTAGTGTTCTTTGATGTTAGGGATTTAGGGTTGTTTGTTGTTAGGGGGTTAGTGTTGTTTGTTGTTAGGGGATTAGGGTTGTTTGTTGTTAGGGTGTTAGTGTTGTTTGTTGTTAGGGGTTAGGGTTGTTTGTTGTTAGGGTGTTAGTGTTGTTTGTTAGTGGGTTAGGTTTGTTTGTTGTTTGGTTAGGGTTGTTTGTTGTTAGGGGGTTAGTGTTGTTTGTTGTTAGGGGTTTAGGGTTGTCTCTTGATGGGGTTTAGTGGTTTTTGTTGTTAGGGTGTTAGTCTTTATTGTGGTTAGGGGGTTAGTGTTGTTGGTTGTTCGGGGGTTAGGATTGTTTGTTGTTAGGGGGTTAGGGTTGTTTGTTGTTTGGGGGTTAGAGTTCTTTGTTGTTACGGGGTTAGTGTTTGTTGTTACGGGGTTAGTGTTTGTTGTTACGGGGTTAGGTTAGTTTCTTGTTAGGGGTTTAGTGTTGTTTGTTGTTAGGGGGTTAGTGTTTGTTGTTAGGGGTTTAGGGTTGTTTCTTGTTGGGGTTTAGTGGTTTTTGTTGTTAGGGTGTTAGTGTTGTTTGTTGTTAGGGTGTTAGTGTTTTGTGTTGTTAGGAGGTTAGTGTTGTTTGATGTTAGGGGTTTAGGGTTGTTTGTTGTCAGGGGGTTAGGGTTGTTTGTTGTTAGTGGGTTAGGGTTGTTTGTTGTTAGTGGGTTAGTGTTTTTGGTTTTTAGGGGTTAGGGTTGTTTGTTGTTTGGGGGTTAGTGTTTGTTGTTAGGGGGCTAGGGTTGTTTGTTGTTAGGGTGTTAGTGTTCTTTGATGTTAGGGGTTTAGGGTTGTTTGTTGTTAGGGAGTTAGTGTTGTTTGTTGTTAGGGTGTTAGGGTTGTTTCTTGTTGGGATTTAGTGGTTTTTGTTGTTAGGGTGTTAGTTTTGTTTGTTGTTAGGGTGTTAGTGTTTTGTGTTGTTAGGAGGTTAGTGTTGTTTGATGTTAGGGATTTAGGGTTGTTTGTTGTTAGGGGTTTAGGGTTGTTTGTTGTTAGTGGGTTAGGGTTGTTTGTTGTTAGTGGGTTAGTGTTTTTGGTATTTAGGGGTTAGGGTTGTTTGTTGTTTGGGGGTTAGTGTTTGTTTTTAGGGGGCTAGGGTTGTTTGTTGTTAGGGTGTTAGTGTTCTTCGATGTTAGGGGTTTAGGGTTGTTTGTTGTTAGGGGGTTAGTGTTGTTTGTTGTTAGGGTGTTAGGGTTGTTTGTTGTTAGTGGGTTAGGGTTGTTTGTTGATAAGAGGTTAGGATTTGTGTTGTTAGGGGGTTAGTATTGTTCGTTGCTGGGGGTTAGTGTTATTTCTTCTTAGGGCGTTAGTGTTGTTTGTTCTTAGGGGGTTAGGCTTGGTTGTTGTTAGGGTGTTAGTTTTGTTTGTTGTTAGGGGGTTAGTGTTGTTTGTTGTTAGGGGTTTAGGGTTGTTTCTTCTTAGGGGGTTAGTGTTGTTTGTTGTTAGGGGCTTAGGGTTGTTTCTTGTTGGGGTTTAGTGGTGTTTGTTGTTAGGGTGTTAGTCTTTATTGTGGTTAGGGGGTTAGTGTTGTTGGTTGTTCGGGGGTTAGGATTGTTTGTTGTTAGGGGGTTAGGGTTGTTTGTTGTTTGGGGGTTAGGGTTGTTTGTTGTTACGGGGTTAGTGTTGTTTGTTTTTACGGGGTTAGGTTAGTTTCTTGTTAGGGGTTTAGTGTTGTTTGTTGTTTGGGGGTTAGTGTTTGTTGTTAGGGGGCTAGGGTTGTTTGTTGTTAGGGTGTTAGTGTTCTTTGATGTTAGGGGTTTAGGGTTGTTTGTTGTTAGGGGGTTAGTGTTGTTTGTTGTTAGGGTGTTAGGGTTCTTTGTTGTTAGTGGGTTAGGGTTGTTTGTTGATAAGAGGTTAGGATTTGTGTTGTTAGGGGGTTAGTATTGTTCGTTGCTGGGGGTTAGTGTTGTTTCTTCTTAGGGCGTTAGTGTTTTTTGTTCTTAGGGGGTTAGGGTTGGTTGTTGTTAGGGGGTTAGTGTTGTTTGTTGTTAGGGGTTTAGGGTTGTTTCTTGTTAGGGGGTTAGTGTTGTTTGTTGTTAGGGTCTTAGGGTTGTTTCTTGTTGGGGTTTAGTGGTGTTTGTTGTTCGGGTGTTAGTGTTGTTTGTTGTTAGGGGCTTAGTGTTGTTTGTGTTTAGGGGTTTAGTGTTGTTTGCTTTTAGGGTTTTAGGGTTGTTTGTTGTTTGGGGGTTAGTGTTTGTTGTTAGGGGGTTAGGGTTGTTTGTTGTTAGGGTGTTAGTGTTCTTTGATGTTAGGGGTTTAGGGTTGTTTGTTGTTAGGGTGTTACTCTTTATTGTGGTTAGGGGGTTAGTGTTGTTGGTTGTTCGGGGGTTAGGATTGTTTGTTGTTAGGGGGTTAGGGTTGTTTGTTGTTTGGGGGTTAGGATTGTTTGTTGTTACGGGGTTAGTGTTGTTTGTTGTTACGGGGTTAGGTTAGTTTCTTGTTAGGAGTTTAGTGTTGTTTGTTGTTAGGGGGTTAGTGTTTGTTGTTAGGGGTTTAGGGTTGTTTCTTGTTGGGGTTTAGTGGTTTTTGTTGTTAGGGTGTTAGTGTTGTTTGTTGTTAGGGTGTTAGTGTTTTGTGTTGTTTGGAGGTTAGTGTTGTTTGATGTTAGGGGTTTAGGGTTGTTTGTTGTTAGGGGGTTAGGGTTGTTTGTTGTTAGTGGGTTAGGGTTGTTTGTTGTTAGTGGGTTAGTGTTTTTGGTTTTTAGGGGTTAGGGTTGTTTGTTGTTTGGGGGTTAGTGTTTGTTGTTAGGGGGCTAGGGTTGTTTGTTGTTAGGGTGTTAGTGTTCTTTGATGTTAGGGGTTTAGGGTTGTTTGTTGTTAGGGGGTTAGTGTTGTTTGTTGTTAGGGTGTTAGGGTTGTTTGTTGTTAGTGGTCTAGGGTTGTTTGTTGTTAGTGGTTTAGTGTTTTTGGTTTTTAGGGGTTAGGGTTGTTTGTTGTTTGGGGGTTAGTGTTTGTTGTTAGGGTGTTAGTGTTTTGTGTTGTTCGGGGGTTAGTGTTCTTTGATGTTAGGGATTTAGGGTTGTTTGTTGTTAGGGGGTTAGTGTTGTTTGTTGTTAGGGGGTTAGGGTTGTTTGTTGTTAGGGTGTTAGTGTTGTTTGTTGTTAGGGGTTAGGGTTGTTTGTTGTTAGGGTGTTAGTGTTGTTTGTTGTTAGTGGGTTAGGTTTGTTTGTTGTTTGGTTAGGGTTGTTTCTTGTTAGGGGGTTAGTGTTGTTTGTTGTTAGGGGTTTAGGGTTGTTTCTTGTTGGGGTTTAGTGGTGTTTGTTGTTAGGGTGTTAGTCTTTATTGTGGTTAGGGGGTTAGTGTTGTTGGTTGTTCGGGGGTTAGGATTGTTTGTTGTTAGGGGGTTAGGGTTGTTTGTTGTTTGGGGGTTAGGGTTGTTTGTTGTTACGGGGTTAGTGTTGTTTGTTGTTACGGGGTTAGGTTAGTTTCTTGTTAGGGGTTTAGTGTTGTTTGTTGTTTGGGGGTTAGTGTTTGTTGTTAGGGGGCTAGGGTTGTTTGTTGTTAGGGTGTTAGTGTTCTTTGATGTTAGGGGTTTAGGGTTGTTTGTTGTTAGGGGGTTAGTGTTGTTTGTTGTTAGGGTGTTAGGGTTGTTTGTTGTTAGTGGGTTAGGGTTGTTTGTTGATAAGAGGTTAGGATTTGTGTTGTTAGGGGGTTAGTATTGTTCGTTGCTGGGGGTTAGTGTTGTTTCTTCTTAGGGCGTTAGTGTTTTTTGTTCTTAGGGGTTTAGGGTTGTTTGTTGTTAAGGGGTTAGTGTTGTTTGTTGTTAGGGTGTTAGGGTTGTTTGTTGTTAGTTTGTTAGGGTTGTTTGTTGTTAGTGGGTTAGTGTTTTTGGTTTTTAGGGGTTAAGGTTGTTTGTTGTTTGGGGGTTAGTGTTTGTTGTTAGGGGGTTAGGGTTGTTTGTTGTTAGGGTGTTAGTGTTCTTTGATGTTAGGGGTTTAGGGTTGTTTGTTGTTAGGGGGTTAGTGTTGTTTGTTGTTAGGGGGTTAGGGTTGTTTCTGGTTAGGGTGTTACTGTTGTTTGTTGTTAGGGGGTTAGGGTTGTTTGTTGTTAGGGTGTTAGTGTTGTTTGTTGTTAGTGGGTTAGGGTTTTTTGTTGTTTGGTTAGGGTTGTTTGTTGTTAGGGGGTTAGTGTTGTTTGTTGTTAGGGGTTTAGGGTTGTTTCTTGTAGGGGTTTAGTGGTTTTTGTTGTTAGGGTGTTAGTGTATACTGTGGTTAGGGGGTTAGTGTTGTTGGTTGTTCGGGGGTTAGGATTGTTTGTTGTTAGGGGGTTAGGGTTGTTTGTTGTTTGGGGGTTAGGGTTGTTTGTTGTTACGGGGTTAGTGTTGTTTGTTGTTACGGGGTTAGGGTAGTTTCTTGTTAGGGGTTTAGTGTTGTTTATTGTTAGGGGGTTAGTGTTTGTTGTTAGGGGTTTAGGGTTGTTTCTTGTTGGGGTTTAGTGGTTTTTGTTGTTAGGGTGTTAGTGTTGTTTGTTGTTAGGGTGTTAGTGTTTTGTGTTGTTAGGAGGTTAGTGTTGTTTGATGTTAGGGGTTTAGGGTTGTTTGTTGTTAGGGGGTTAGGGTTGTTTGTTGTTAGTGGGTTAGGGTTGTTTGTTGTTAGTGGGTTAGTGTTTTTGGTTTTTAGGGGTTAGGGTTGTTTGTTGTTTGGGGGTTAGTGTTTGTTGTTAGGGGGCTAGGGTTGTTTGTTGTTAGGGTGTTAGTGTTCTTTGATGTTAGGGGTTTAGGGTTGTTTGTTGTTAGGGGGTTAGTGTTGTTTGTTGTTAGGGTGTTAGGGTTGTTTGTTGTTAGTGGGCTAGGGTTGTTTGTTATTAGTGGTTTAGTGTTTTTGGTTTTTAGGGGTTAGGGTTGTTTGTTGTTTGGGGGTTAGTGTTTGTTGTTAGGGTGTTAGTGTTTTGTGTTGTTAGGGGGTTAGTGTTCTTTGATGTTAGGGATTTAGGGTTGTTTGTTGTTAGGGGGTTAGTGTTGTTTGTTGTTAGGGGATTAGGGTTGTTTGTTGTTAGGGTGTTAGTGTTGTTTGTTGTTAGGGGTTAGGGTTGTTTGTTGTTAGGGTGTTAGTGTTGTTTGTTAGTGGGTTAGGTTTGTTTGTTGTTTGGTTAGGGTTGTTTGTTGTTAGGGGGTTAGTGTTGTTTGTTGTTAGGGGTTTAGGGTTGTCTCTTGATGGGGTTTAGTGGTTTTTGTTGTTAGGGTGTTAGTCTTTATTGTGGTTAGGGGGTTAGTGTTGTTGGTTGTTCGGGGGTTAGGATTGTTTGTTGTTAGGGGGTTAGGGTTGTTTGTTGTTTGGGGGTTAGAGTTCTTTGTTGTTACGGGGTTAGTGTTTGTTGTTACGGGGTTAGTGTTTGTTGTTACGGGGTTAGGTTAGTTTCTTGTTAGGGGTTTAGTGTTGTTTGTTGTTAGGGGGTTAGTGTTTGTTGTTAGGGGTTTAGGGTTGTTTCTTGTTGGGGTTTAGTGGTTTTTGTTGTTAGGGTGTTAGTGTTGTTTGTTGTTAGGGTGTTAGTGTTTTGTGTTGTTAGGAGGTTAGTGTTGTTTGATGTTAGGGGTTTAGGGTTGTTTGTTGTCAGGGGGTTAGGGTTGTTTGTTGTTAGTGGGTTAGGGTTGTTTGTTGTTAGTGGGTTAGTGTTTTTGGTTTTTAGGGGTTAGGGTTGTTTGTTGTTTGGGGGTTAGTGTTTGTTGTTAGGGGGCTAGGGTTGTTTGTTGTTAGGGTGTTAGTGTTCTTTGATGTTAGGGGTTTAGGGTTGTTTGTTGTTAGGGAGTTAGTGTTGTTTGTTGTTAGGGTGTTAGGGTTGTTTCTTGTTGGGATTTAGTGGTTTTTGTTGTTAGGGTGTTAGTTTTGTTTGTTGTTAGGGTGTTAGTGTTTTGTGTTGTTAGGAGGTTAGTGTTGTTTGATGTTAGGGATTTAGGGTTGTTTGTTGTTAGGGGTTTAGGGTTGTTTGTTGTTAGTGGGTTAGGGTTGTTTGTTGTTAGTGGGTTAGTGTTTTTGGTATTTAGGGGTTAGGGTTGTTTGTTGTTTGGGGGTTAGTGTTTGTTTTTAGGGGGCTAGGGTTGTTTGTTGTTAGGGTGTTAGTGTTCTTCGATGTTAGGGGTTTAGGGTTGTTTGTTGTTAGGGGGTTAGTGTTGTTTGTTGTTAGGGTGTTAGGGTTGTTTGTTGTTAGTGGGTTAGGGTTGTTTGTTGATAAGAGGTTAGGATTTGTGTTGTTAGGGGGTTAGTATTGTTCGTTGCTGGGGGTTAGTGTTATTTCTTCTTAGGGCGTTAGTGTTGTTTGTTCTTAGGGGGTTAGGCTTGGTTGTTGTTAGGGTGTTAGTTTTGTTTGTTGTTAGGGGGTTAGTGTTGTTTGTTGTTAGGGGTTTAGGGTTGTTTCTTGTTAGGGGGTTAGTGTTGTTTGTTGTTAGGGGCTTAGGGTTGTTTCTTGTTGGGGTTTAGTGGTGTTTGTTGTTAGGGTGTTAGTCTTTATTGTGGTTAGGGGGTTAGTGTTGTTGGTTGTTCGGGGGTTAGGATTGTTTGTTGTTAGGGGGTTAGGGTTGTTTGTTGTTTGGGGGTTAGGGTTGTTTGTTGTTAGTGGGTTAGTGTTGTTTGTTTTTACGGGGTTAGGTTAGTTTCTTGTTAGGGGTTTAGTGTTGTTTGTTGTTTGGGGGTTAGTGTTTGTTGTTAGGGGGCTAGGGTTGTTTGTTGTTAGGGTGTTAGTGTTCTTTGATGTTAGGGGTTTAGGGTTGTTTGTTGTTAGGGGGTTAGTGTTGTTTGTTGTTAGGGTGTTAGGGTTCTTTGTTGTTAGTGGGTTAGGGTTGTTTGTTGATAAGAGGTTAGGATTTGTGTTGTTAGGGGGTTAGTATTGTTCGTTGCTGGGGGTTAGTGTTGTTTCTTCTTAGGGCGTTAGTGTTTTTTGTTCTTAGGGGGTTAGGGTTGGTTGTTGTTAGGGGGTTAGTGTTGTTTGTTGTTAGGGGTTTAGGGTTGTTTCTTGTTAGGGGGTTAGTGTTGTTTGTTGTTAGGGTCTTAGGGTTGTTTCTTGTTGGGGTTTAGTGGTGTTTGTTGTTCGGGTGTTAGTGTTGTTTGTTGTTAGGGGCTTAGTGTTGTTTGTGTTTAGGGGTTTAGTGTTGTTTGCTTTTAGGGTTTTAGGGTTGTTTGTTGTTTGGGGGTTAGTGTTTGTTGTTAGGGGGTTAGGGTTGTTTGTTGTTAGGGTGTTAGTGTTCTTTGATGTTAGGGGTTTAGGGTTGTTTGTTGTTAGGGTGTTACTCTTTATTGTGGTTAGGGGGTTAGTGTTGTTGGTTGTTCGGGGGTTAGGATTGTTTGTTGTTAGGGGGTTAGGGTTGTTTGTTGTTTGGGGGTTAGGATTGTTTGTTGTTACGGGGTTAGTGTTGTTTGTTGTTACGGGGTTAGGTTAGTTTCTTGTTAGGAGTTTAGTGTTGTTTGTTGTTAGGGGGTTAGTGTTTGTTGTTAGGGGTTTAGGGTTGTTTCTTGTTGGGGTTTAGTGGTTTTTGTTGTTAGGGTGTTAGTGTTGTTTGTTGTTAGGGTGTTAGTGTTTTGTGTTGTTTGGAGGTTAGTGTTGTTTGATGTTAGGGGTTTAGGGTTGTTTGTTGTTAGGGGGTTAGGGTTGTTTGTTGTTAGTGGGTTAGGGTTGTTTGTTGTTAGTGGGTTAGTGTTTTTGGTTTTTAGGGGTTAGGGTTGTTTGTTGTTTGGGGGTTAGTGTTTGTTGTTAGGGGGCTAGGGTTGTTTGTTGTTAGGGTGTTAGTGTTCTTTGATGTTAGGGGTTTAGGGTTGTTTGTTGTTAGGGGGTTAGTGTTGTTTGTTGTTAGGGTGTTAGGGTTGTTTGTTGTTAGTGGTCTAGTGTTGTTTGTTGTTAGTGGTTTAGTGTTTTTGGTTTTTAGGGGTTAGGGTTGTTTGTTGTTTGGGGGTTAGTGTTTGTTGTTAGGGTGTTAGTGTTTTGTGTTGTTAGGGGGTTAGTGTTCTTTGATGTTAGGGATTTAGGGTTGTTTGTTGTTAGGGGGTTAGTGTTGTTTGTTGTTAGGGGGTTAGGGTTGTTTGTTGTTAGGGTGTTAGTGTTGTTTGTTGTTAGGGGTTAGGGTTGTTTGTTGTTAGGGTGTTAGTGTTGTTTGTTGTTAGTGGGTTAGGTTTGTTTGTTGTTTGGTTAGGGTTGTTTCTTGTTAGGGGGTTAGTGTTGTTTGTTGTTAGGGGTTTAGGGTTGTTTCTTGTTGGGGTTTAGTGGTGTTTGTTGTTAGGGTGTTAGTCTTTATTGTGGTTAGGGGGTTAGTGTTGTTGGTTGTTCGGGGGTTAGGATTGTTTGTTGTTAGGGGGTTAGGGTTGTTTGTTGTTTGGGGGTTAGGGTTGTTTGTTGTTACGGGGTTAGTGTTGTTTGTTGTTACGGGGTTAGGTTAGTTTCTTGTTAGGGGTTTAGTGTTGTTTGTTGTTTGGGGGTTAGTGTTTGTTGTTAGGGGGCTAGGGTTGTTTGTTGTTAGGGTGTTAGTGTTCTTTGATGTTAGGGGTTTAGGGTTGTTTGTTGTTAGGGGGTTAGTGTTGTTTGTTGTTAGGGTGTTAGGGTTGTTTGTTGTTAGTGGGTTAGGGTTGTTTGTTGATAAGAGGTTAGGATTTGTGTTGTTAGGGGGTTAGTATTGTTCGTTGCTGGGGGTTAGTGTTGTTTCTTCTTAGGGCGTTAGTGTTTTTTGTTCTTAGGGGGTTAGGGTTGGTTGTTGTTAGGGGGTTAGTGTTGTTTGTTGTTAGGGGTTTAGGGTTGTTTCTTGTTAGGGGGTTAGTGTTGTTTGTTGTTAGGGTCTTAGGGTTGTTTCTTGTTGGGGTTTAGTGGTGTTTGTTGTTCGGGTGTTAGTGTTGTTTGTTGTTAGGGGCTTAGTGTTGTTTGTGTTTAGGGGTTTAGTGTTGTTTGCTTTTAGGGTTTTAGGGTTGTTTGTTGTTTGGGGGTTAGTGTTTGTTGTTAGGGGGTTAGTGTTGTTTGTTGTTAGGGGGTTAGGGTTGTTTGTTGTTCGGGTGTTAGTGTTCTTTGATGTTAGGGGTTTAGGGTTGTTTGTTGTTATGGGGTTAGTGTTGTTTGTTGTTAGGGGGTGAGGGTTGTTTGTTGTTAGGGTGTTAGTGTTGTTTGTTGTTAGTGGGTTAGGGTTGTTTGTTGTTTGGGGGTTAGGGTTGTTTGTTCTTACGGGGTTAGTGTTGTTTGTTGTTACGGGGTTAGGGTAGTTTCTTGTTAGGGGTTTAGTGTTGTTTGTTGTTAGGGGGTTAGTGTTTGTTGTTAGGGGTTTAGGGTTGTTTCTTGTTCGGGTTTAGTGGTTTTTGTTGTTAGGGTGTTAGTGTTGTTTGTTGTTAGGGTGTTAGTGTTTTGTGTTGTTAGGAGGTTAGTGTTGTTTGATGTTAGGGGTTTAGGGTTGTTTGTTGTTAGGGGGTTAGGGTTGTTTGTTGTTAGTGGGTTAGGGTTGTTTTTTGTTAGTGGGTTAGTGTTTTTGGTTTTTAGGGGTTAGGGTTGTTTGTTGCTTGGGGGTTAGTGTTTGTTGTTAGGGGGCTAGGGTTGTTTGTTGTTAGGGTGTTAGTGTTCTTTGATGTTAGGGGTTTAGGGTTGTTTGTTGTTACGGGGTTAGTGTTGTTTGTTGTTAGGGTGTTAGGGTTGTTTGTTGTTAGTGGGCTAGGGTTGTTTGTTGTTAGTGGTTTAGTGTTTTTGGTTTTTAGGGGTTAGGGTTGTTTGTTGTTTGGGGGTTAGTGTTTGTTGTTAGGGTGTTAGTGTTTTGTGTTGTTAGGGGGTTAGTGTTCTTTGATGTTAGGGATTTAGGGTTGTTTGTTGTTAGGGGGTTAGTGTTGTTTGTTGTTAGGGGGTTAGGGTTGTTTGTTGTTAGGGTGTTAGTGTTGTTTGTTGTTAGGGGTTAGGGTTGTTTGTTGTTAGGGTGTTAGTGTTGTTTGTTGTTAGTGGGTTAGGTTTGTTTGTTGTTTGGTTAGGGTTGTTTGTTTTTAGGGGGTTAGTGTTGTTTGTTGTTAGGGGTTTAGGGTTGTTTCTTGTTGGGGTTTAGTGGTGTTTGTTGTTAGGGTGTTAGTCTTTATTGTTGTTAGGGGGTTAGTGTTGTTGGTTGTTCGGGGGTTAGGATTGTTTGTTGTTAGGGGGTTAGGGTTGTTTGTTGTTTGGGGGTTAGGGTTGTTTGTTGTTACGGGGTTAGTGTTGTTTGTTGTTACGGGGTTAGTTTAGTTCCTTGTTAGGAGTTTAGTGTTGTTTGTTGTTGGGGGTTAGTGTTTGTTGTTAGGGGTTTAGGGTTGTTTCTTGTTGGGGTTTAGTGGTTTTTGTTGTTAGGGTGTTAGTGTTGTTTGTTGTTAGGGTGTTAGTGTTTTGTGTTCTTAGGAGGTTAGTGTTGTTTGATGTTAGCGGTTTAGGGTTGTTTGTTGTTAGGGGGTTAGGGTTGTTTGTTGTTAGTGGGTTAGGGTTGTTTGTTGTTAGTGGGTTAGTGTTTTTGGTTTTTAGGGGTTAGGGTTGTTTGTTGTTTGGGGGTTAGTGTTTGTTGTTAGGGGGCTAGGGTTGTTTGTTGTTAGGGTGTTAGTGTTCTTTGATGTTAGGGGTTTAGGGTTGTTTGTTGTTAGGGGGTTAGTGTTGTTTGTTGTTAGGGTGTTAGGGTTGTTTGTTGTTAGTGGGTTAGGGTTGTTTGTTGATAAGAGGTTAGGATTTGTGTTGTTAGGGGGTTAGTATTGTTCGTTGCTGGGGCTTAGTGTTGTTTCTTCTTAGGGCGTTAGTGTTTTTTGTTCTTAGGGGGTTAGGGTTGGTTGTTGTTAGGGGGTTAGTGTTGTTTGTTGTTAGGGGTTTAGGGTTGTTTCTTGTTAGGGGGTTAGTGTTGTTTGTTGTTAGGGTCTTAGGGTTGTTTCTTGTTGGGGTTTAGTGGGGTTTGTTGTTCGGGTGTTAGTGTTGTTTGTTGTTAGGGGCTTAGTGTTGTTTGTGTTTAGGGGTTTAGTGTTGTTTGCTTTTAGGGTTTTAGGGTTGTTTGTTGTTTGGGGGTTAGTGTTTGTTGTTAGGGGGTTAGTGTTGTTTGTTGTTAGGGGGTTAGGGTTGTTTGTTGTTCGGGTGTTAGTGTTCTTTGATGTTAGGGGTTTAGGGTTGTTTGTTGTTATGGGGTTAGTGTTGTTTGTTGTTAGGGGGTGAGGGTTGTTTGTTGTTAGGGTGTTAGTGTTGTTTGTTGTTAGGGGGTTAGGGTTGTTTGTTGTTTGGGGGTTAGGGTTGTTTGTTGTTACGGGGTTAGTGTTGTTTGTTGTTACGGGGTTAGGGTAGTTTCTTGTTAGGGGTTTAGTGTTGTTTGTTGTTAGGGGGTTAGTTTTTGTTGTTAGGGGTTTAGGGTTGTTTCTTGTTCGGGTTTAGTGGTTTTTGTTGTTAGGGTGTTAGTGTTGTTTGTTGTTAGGGTGTTAGTGTTTTGTGTTGTTAGGAGGTTAGTGTTGTTTGATGTTAGGGGTTTAGGGTTGTTTGTTGTTAGGGGGTTAGGGTTGTTTGTTGTTAGTGGGTTAGGGTTGTTTGTTGTTAGTGGGTTAGTGTTTTTGGTTTTTAGGGGTTAGGGTTGTTTGTTGCTTGGGGGTTAGTGTTTGTTGTTAGGGGGCTAGGGTTGTTTGTTGTTAGGGTGTTAGTGTTCTTTGATGTTAGGGGTTTAGGGTTGTTTGTTGTTAGGGGGTTAGTGTTGTTTGTTGTTAGGGTGTTAGGGTTGTTTGTTGTTAGTGGGCTAGGGTTGTTTTTTGTTAGTGGTTTAGTGTTTTTGGTTTTTAGGGGTTAGGGTTGTTTGTTGTTTGGGGGTTAGTGTTTGTTGTTAGGGTGTTAGTGTTTTGTGTTGTTAGGGGGTTAGTGTTCTTTGATGTTAGGGATTTAGGGTTGTTTGTTGTTAGGGGGTTAGTGTTGTTTGTTGTTAGGGGGTTAGGGTTGTTTGTTGTTAGGGTGTTAGTGTTGTTTGTTGTTAGGGGTTAGGGTTGTTTGTTGTTAGGGTGTTAGTGTTGTTTGTTGTTAGTGGGTTAGGTTTGTTTGTTGTTTGGTTAGGGTTGTTTGTTGTTAGGGGGTTAGTGTTGTTTGTTGTTACGGGGTTAGGGTAGTTTCTTGTTAGGGGTTTAGTGTTGTTTGTTGTTAGGGGGTTAGTGTTTGTTGTTAGGGGTTTAGGGTTGTTTCTTGTTCGGGTTTAGTGGTTTTTGTTGTTAGGGTGTTAGTGTTGTTTGTTGTTAGGGTGTTAGTGTTTTGTGTTGTTAGGAGGTTAGTGTTGTTTGATGTTAGGGGTTTAGGGTTGTTTGTTGTTAGGGGGTTAGTGTTGTTTGTTGTTAGTGGGTTAGTGTTTTTGGTTTTTAGGGGTTAGGGTTGTTTGTTGCTTGGGGGTTAGTGTTTGTTGTTAGGGGGCTAGGGTTGTTTGTTGTTAGGGTGTTAGTGTTCTTTGATGTTAGGGGTTTAGGGTTGTTTGTTGTTAGGGGGTTAGTGTTGTTTGTTGTTAGGGTGTTAGGGTTGTTTGTTGTTAGTGGGCTAGGGTTGTTTGTTGTTAGTGGTTTAGTGTTTTTGGTTTTTAGGGGTTAGGGTTGTTTGTTGTTTGGGGGTTAGTGTTTGTTGTTAGGGTGTTAGTGTTTTGTGTTGTTAGGGGGTTAGTGTTCTTTGATGTTAGGGATTTAGGGTTGTTTGTTGTTAGGGGGTTAGTGTTGTATGTTGTTAGGGGGTGAGGGTTGTTTGTTGTTAGGGTGTTAGTGTTGTTTGTTGTTAGGGGTTAGGGTTGTTTGTTGTTAGGGTGTTAGTGTTGTTTGTTGTTAGTGGGTTAGGTTTGTTTGTTGTTTGGTTAGGGTTGTTTGTTTTTAGGGGGTTAGTGTTGTTTGTTGTTAGGGGTTTAGGGTTGTTTCTTGTTGGGGTTTAGTGGTGTTTGTTGTTAGGGTGTTAGTCTTTATTGTTGTTAGGGGGTTAGTGTTGTTGGTTGTTCGGGGGTTAGGATTGTTTGTTGTTAGGGGGTTAGGGTTGTTTGTTGTTTGGGGGTTAGGGTTGTTTGTTGTTACGGGGTTAGTGTTGTTTGTTGTTACGGGGTTAGTTTAGTTTCTTGTTAGGAGTTTAGTGTTGTTTGTTGTTGGGGGTTAGTGTTTGTTGTTAGGGGTTTAGGGTTGTTTCTTGTTGGGGTTTAGTGGTTTTTGGTGTTAGGGTGTTAGTGTTGTTTGTTGTTAGGGTGTTAGTGTTTTGTGTTCTTAGGAGGTTAGTGTTGTTTGATGTTAGGGGTTTAGGGTTGTTTGTTGTTAGGGGGTTAGGGTTGTTTGTTGTTAGTGGGTTAGGGTTGTTTGTTGTTAGTGGGTTAGTGTTTTTGGTTTTTAGGGGTTAGGGTTGTTTGTTGTTTGGGGGTTAGTGTTTGTTGTTAGGGGGCTAGGGTTGTTTGTTGTTAGGGTGTTAGTGTTCTTTGATGTTAGGGGTTTAGGGTTGTTTGTTGTTAGGGGGTTAGTGTTGTTTGTTGTTAGGGTGTTAGGGTTGTTTGTTGTTAGTGGGTTAGGGTTGTTTGTTGATAAGAGGTTAGGATTTGTGTTGTTAGGGGGTTAGTATTGTTCGTTGCTGGGGCTTAGTGTTGTTTCTTCTTAGGGCGTTAGTGTTGTTTGTTCTTAGGGGGTTAGGGTTGGTTGTTGTTAGGGGGTTAGTGTTGTTTCTTGTTAGGGGTTTAGGGTTGTTTCTTGTTAGGGGGTTAGTGTTGTTTGTTGTTAGGGTCTTAGGGTTGTTTCTTGTTGGGGTTTAGTGGTGTTTGTTGTTCGGGTGTTAGTGTTGTTTGTTGTTAGGGGCTTAGTGTTGTTTGTGTTTAGGGGTTTAGTGTTGTTTGCTTTTAGGGTTTTAGGGTTGTTTGTTGTTTGGGGGTTAGTGTTTGTTGTTAGGGGGTTAGTGTTGTTTGTTTTTAGGGGGTTAGGGTTGTTTGTTGTTCGGGTGTTAGTGTTCTTTGATGTTAGGGGTTTAGGGTTGTTTGTTGTTATGGGGTTAGTGTTGTTTGTTGTTAGGGTGTTAGGGTTGTTTGTTGTTAGTGGTCTAGTGTTGTTTGTTGTTAGTGGTTTAGTGTTTTTGGTTTTTAGGGGTTAGGGTTGTTTGTTGTTTGGGGGTTAGTGTTTGTTGTTAGGGTGTTAGTGTTTTGTGTTGTTAGGGGGTTAGTGTTCTTTGATGTTAGGGATTTAGGGTTGTTTGTTGTTAGGGGGTTAGTGTTGTTTGTTGTTAGGGGGTTAGGGTTGTTTGTTGTTAGGGTGTTAGTGTTGTTTGTTGTTAGGGGTTAGGGTTGTTTGTTGTTAGGGTGTTAGTGTTGTTTGTTGTTAGTGGGTTAGGTTTGTTTGTTGTTTGGTTAGGGTTGTTTCTTGTTAGGGGGTTAGTGTTGTTTGTTGTTAGGGGTTTAGGGTTGTTTCTTGTTGGGGTTTAGTGGTGTTTGTTGTTAGGGTGTTAGTCTTTATTGTGGTTAGGGGGTTAGTGTTGTTGGTTGTTCGGGGGTTAGGATTGTTTGTTGTTAGGGGGTTAGGGTTGTTTGTTGTTTGGGGGTTAGGGTTGTTTGTTGTTACGGGGTTAGTGTTGTTTGTTGTTACGGGGTTAGGTTAGTTTCTTGTTAGGGGTTTAGTGTTGTTTGTTGTTTGGGGGTTAGTGTTTGTTGTTAGGGGGCTAGGGTTGTTTGTTGTTAGGGTGTTAGTGTTCTTTGATGTTAGGGGTTTAGGGTTGTTTGTTGTTAGGGGGTTAGTGTTGTTTGTTGTTAGGGTGTTAGGGTTGTTTGTTGTTAGTGGGTTAGGGTTGTTTGTTGATAAGAGGTTAGGATTTGTGTTGTTAGGGGGTTAGTATTGTTCGTTGCTGGGGGTTAGTGTTGTTTCTTCTTAGGGCGTTAGTGTTTTTTGTTCTTAGGGGGTTAGGGTTGGTTGTTGTTAGGGGGTTAGTGTTGTTTGTTGTTAGGGGTTTAGGGTTGTTTCTTGTTAGGGGGTTAGTGTTGTTTGTTGTTAGGGTCTTAGGGTTGTTTCTTGTTGGGGTTTAGTGGTGTTTGTTGTTCGGGTGTTAGTGTTGTTTGTTGTTAGGGGCTTAGTGTTGTTTGTGTTTAGGGGTTTAGTGTTGTTTGCTTTTAGGGTTTTAGGGTTGTTTGTTGTTTGGGGGTTAGTGTTTGTTGTTAGGGGGTTAGTGTTGTTTGTTGTTAGGGGGTTAGGGTTGTTTGTTGTTCGGGTGTTAGTGTTCTTTGATGTTAGGGGTTTAGGGTTGTTTGTTGTTATGGGGTTAGTGTTGTTTGTTGTTAGGGGGTGAGGGTTGTTTGTTGTTAGGGTGTTAGTGTTGTTTGTTGTTAGTGGGTTAGGGTTGTTTGTTGTTTGGGGGTTAGGGTTGTTTGTTCTTACGGGGTTAGTGTTGTTTGTTGTTACGGGGTTAGGGTAGTTTCTTGTTAGGGGTTTAGTGTTGTTTGTTGTTAGGGGGTTAGTGTTTGTTGTTAGGGGTTTAGGGTTGTTTGTTGTTCGGGTTTAGTGGTTTTTGTTGTTAGGGTGTTAGTGTTGTTTGTTGTTAGGGTGTTAGTGTTTTGTGTTGTTAGGAGGTTAGTGTTGTTTGATGTTAGGGGTTTAGGGTTGTTTGTTGTTAGGGGGTTAGGGTTGTTTGTTGTTAGTGGGTTAGGGTTGTTTTTTGTTAGTGGGTTAGTGTTTTTGGTTTTTAGGGGTTAGGGTTGTTTGTTGCTTGGGGGTTAGTGTTTGTTGTTAGGGGGCTAGGGTTGTTTGTTGTTAGGGTGTTAGTGTTCTTTGATGTTAGGGGTTTAGGGTTGTTTGTTGTTACGGGGTTAGTGTTGTTTGTTGTTAGGGTGTTAGGGTTGTTTGTTGTTAGTGGGCTAGGGTTGTTTGTTGTTAGTGGTTTAGTGTTTTTGGTTTTTAGGGGTTAGGGTTGTTTGTTGTTTGGGGGTTAGTGTTTGTTGTTAGGGTGTTAGTGTTTTGTGTTGTTAGGGGGTTAGTGTTCTTTGATGTTAGGGATTTAGGGTTGTTTGTTGTTAGGGGGTTAGTGTTGTTTGTTGTTAGGGGGTTAGGGTTGTTTGTTGTTAGGGTGTTAGTGTTGTTTGTTGTTAGGGGTTAGGGTTGTTTGTTGTTAGGGTGTTAGTGTTGTTTGTTGTTAGTGGGTTAGGTTTGTTTGTTGTTTGGTTAGGGTTGTTTGTTTTTAGGGGGTTAGTGTTGTTTGTTGTTAGGGGTTTAGGGTTGTTTCTTGTTGGGGTTTAGTGGTGTTTGTTGTTAGGGTGTTAGTCTTTATTGTTGTTAGGGGGTTAGTGTTGTTGGTTGTTCGGGGGTTAGGATTGTTTGTTGTTAGGGGGTTAGGGTTGTTTGTTGTTTGGGGGTTAGGGTTGTTTGTTGTTACGGGGTTAGTGTTGTTTGTTGTTACGGGGTTAGTTTAGTTCCTTGTTAGGAGTTTAGTGTTGTTTGTTGTTGGGGGTTAGTGTTTGTTGTTAGGGGTTTAGGGTTGTTTCTTGTTGGGGTTTAGTGGTTTTTGTTGTTAGGGTGTTAGTGTTGTTTGTTGTTAGGGTGTTAGTGTTTTGTGTTCTTAGGAGGTTAGTGTTGTTTGATGTTAGCGGTTTAGGGTTGTTTGTTGTTAGGGGGTTAGGGTTGTTTGTTGTTAGTGGGTTAGGGTTGTTTGTTGTTAGTGGGTTAGTGTTTTTGGTTTTTAGGGGTTAGGGTTGTTTGTTGTTTGGGGGTTAGTGTTTGTTGTTAGGGGGCTAGGGTTGTTTGTTGTTAGGGTGTTAGTGTTCTTTGATGTTAGGGGTTTAGGGTTGTTTGTTGTTAGGGGGTTAGTGTTGTTTGTTGTTAGGGTGTTAGGGTTGTTTGTTGTTAGTGGGTTAGGGTTGTTTGTTGATAAGAGGTTAGGATTTGTGTTGTTAGGGGGTTAGTATTGTTCGTTGCTGGGGCTTAGTGTTGTTTCTTCTTAGGGCGTTAGTGTTTTTTGTTCTTAGGGGGTTAGGGTTGGTTGTTGTTAGGGGGTTAGTGTTGTTTGTTGTTAGGGGTTTAGGGTTGTTTCTTGTTAGGGGGTTAGTGTTGTTTGTTGTTAGGGTCTTAGGGTTGTTTCTTGTTGGGGTTTAGTGGGGTTTGTTGTTCGGGTGTTAGTGTTGTTTGTTGTTAGGGGCTTAGTGTTGTTTGTGTTTAGGGGTTTAGTGTTGTTTGCTTTTAGGGTTTTAGGGTTGTTTGTTGTTTGGGGGTTAGTGTTTGTTGTTAGGGGGTTAGTGTTGTTTGTTGTTAGGGGGTTAGGGTTGTTTGTTGTTCGGGTGTTAGTGTTCTTTGATGTTAGGGGTTTAGGGTTGTTTGTTGTTATGGGGTTAGTGTTGTTTGTTGTTAGGGGGTGAGGGTTGTTTGTTGTTAGGGTGTTAGTGTTGTTTGTTGTTAGGGGGTTAGGGTTGTTTGTTGTTTGGGGGTTAGGGTTGTTTGTTGTTACGGGGTTAGTGTTGTTTGTTGTTACGGGGTTAGGGTAGTTTCTTGTTAGGGGTTTAGTGTTGTTTGTTGTTAGGGGGTTAGTTTTTGTTGTTAGGGGTTTAGGGTTGTTTCTTGTTCGGGTTTAGTGGTTTTTGTTGTTAGGGTGTTAGTGTTGTTTGTTGTTAGGGTGTTAGTGTTTTGTGTTGTTAGGAGGTTAGTGTTGTTTGATGTTAGGGGTTTAGGGTTGTTTGTTGTTAGGGGGTTAGGGTTGTTTGTTGTTAGTGGGTTAGGGTTGTTTGTTGTTAGTGGGTTAGTGTTTTTGGTTTTTAGGGGTTAGGGTTGTTTGTTGCTTGGGGGTTAGTGTTTGTTGTTAGGGGGCTAGGGTTGTTTGTTGTTAGGGTGTTAGTGTTCTTTGATGTTAGGGGTTTAGGGTTGTTTGTTGTTAGGGGGTTAGTGTTGTTTGTTGTTAGGGTGTTAGGGTTGTTTGTTGTTAGTGGGCTAGGGTTGTTTGTTGTTAGTGGTTTAGTGTTTTTGGTTTTTAGGGGTTAGGGTTGTTTGTTGTTTGGGGGTTAGTGTTTGTTGTTAGGGTGTTAGTGTTTTGTGTTGTTAGGGGGTTAGTGTTCTTTGATGTTAGGGATTTAGGGTTGTTTGTTGTTAGGGGGTTAGTGTTGTTTGTTGTTAGGGGGTTAGGGTTGTTTGTTGTTAGGGTGTTAGTGTTGTTTGTTGTTAGGGGTTAGGGTTGTTTGTTGTTAGGGTGTTAGTGTTGTTTGTTGTTAGTGGGTTAGGTTTGTTTGTTGTTTGGTTAGGGTTGTTTGTTGTTAGGGGGTTAGTGTTGTTTGTTGTTACGGGGTTAGGGTAGTTTCTTGTTAGGGGTTTAGTGTTGTTTGTTGTTAGGGGGTTAGTGTTTGTTGTTAGGGGTTTAGGGTTGTTTCTTGTTCGGGTTTAGTGGTTTTTGTTGTTAGGGTGTTAGTGTTGTTTGTTGTTAGGGTGTTAGTGTTTTGTGTTGTTAGGAGGTTAGTGTTGTTTGATGTTAGGGGTTTAGGGTTGTTTGTTGTTAGGGGGTTAGTGTTGTTTGTTGTTAGTGGGTTAGTGTTTTTGGTTTTTAGGGGTTAGGGTTGTTTGTTGCTTGGGGGTTAGTGTTTGTTGTTAGGGGGCTAGGGTTGTTTGTTGTTAGGGTGTTAGTGTTCTTTGATGTTAGGGGTTTAGGGTTGTTTGTTGTTACGGGGTTAGTGTTGTTTGTTGTTAGGGTGTTAGGGTTGTTTGTTGTTAGTGGGCTAGGGTTGTTTGTTGTTAGTGGTTTAGTGTTTTTGGTTTTTAGGGGTTAGGGTTGTTTGTTGTTTGGGGGTTAGTGTTTGTTGTTAGGGTGTTAGTGTTTTGTGTTGTTAGGGGGTTAGTGTTCTTTGATGTTAGGGATTTAGGGTTGTTTGTTGTTAGGGGGTTAGTGTTGTTTGTTGTTAGGGGGTGAGGGTTGTTTGTTGTTAGGGTGTTAGTGTTGTTTGTTGTTAGGGGTTAGGGTTGTTTGTTGTTAGGGTGTTAGTGTTGTTTGTTGTTAGTGGGTTAGGTTTGTTTGTTGTTTGGTTAGGGTTGTTTGTTTTTAGGGGGTTAGTGTTGTTTGTTGTTAGGGGTTTAGGGTTGTTTCTTGTTGGGGTTTAGTGGTGTTTGTTGTTAGGGTGTTAGTCTTTATTGTTGTTAGGGGGTTAGTGTTGTTGGTTGTTCGGGGGTTAGGATTGTTTGTTGTTAGGGGGTTAGGGTTGTTTGTTGTTTGGGGGTTAGGGTTGTTTGTTGTTACGGGGTTAGTGTTGTTTGTTGTTACGGGGTTAGTTTAGTTTCTTGTTAGGAGTTTAGTGTTGTTTGTTGTTGGGGGTTAGTGTTTGTTGTTAGGGGTTTAGGGTTGTTTCTTGTTGGGGTTTAGTGGTTTTTGTTGTTAGGGTGTTAGTGTTGTTTGTTGTTAGGGTGTTAGTGTTTTGTGTTGTTTGGAGGTTAGTGTTGTTTGATGTTAGGGGTTTAGGGTTGTTTGTTGTTAGGGGGTTAGGGTTGTTTGTTGTTAGTGGGTTAGGGTTGTTTGTTGTTAGTGGGTTAGTGTTTTTGGTTTTCAGGGGTTAGGGTTGTTTGTTGTTTGGGGGTTAGTGTTTGTTGTTAGGGGGCTAGGGTTGTTTGTTGTTAGGGTGTTAGTGTTCTTTGATGTTAGGGGTTTAGGGTTGTTTGTTGTTAGGGGGTTAGTGTTGTTTGTTGTTAGGGTGTTAGGGTTGTTTGTTGTTAGTGGTCTAGGGTTGTTTGTTGTTAGTGGTTTAGTGTTTTTGGTTTTTAGGGGTTAGGGTTGTTTGTTGTTTGGGGGTTAGTGTTTGTTGTTAGGGTGTTAGTGTTTTGTGTTGTTCGGGGGTTAGTGTTCTTTGATGTTAGGGATTTAGGGTTGTTTGTTGTTAGGGGGTTAGTGTTGTTTGTTGTTAGGGGGTTAGGGTTGTTTGTTGTTAGGGTGTTAGTGTTGTTTGTTGTTAGGGGTTAGGGTTGTTTGTTGTTAGGGTGTTAGTGTTGTTTGTTGTTAGTGGGTTAGTTTTGTTTGTTGTTTGGTTAGGGTTGTTTCTTGTTAGGGGGTTAGTGTTGTTTGTTGTTAGGGGTTTAGGGTTGTTTCTTGTTGGGGTTTAGTGGTGTTTGTTGTTAGGGTGTTAGTCTTTATTGTGGTTAGGGGGTTAGTGTTGTTGGTTGTTCGGGGGTTAGGATTGTTTGTTGTTAGGGGGTTAGGGTTGTTTGTTGTTTGGGGGTTAGGGTTGTTTGTTGTTACGGGGTTAGTGTTGTTTGTTGTTACGGGGTTAGGTTAGTTTCTTGTTAGGGGTTTAGTGTTGTTTGTTGTTTCGGGGTTAGTGTTTGTTGTTAGGGGGCTAGGGTTGTTTGTTGTTAGGGTGTTAGTGTTCTTTGATGTTAGCGGTTTAGGGTTGTTTGTTGTTAGGGGGTTAGTGTTGTTTGTTGTTAGGGTGTTAGGGTTGTTTGTTGTTAGTGGGTTAGGGTTGTTTGTTGATAAGAGGTTAGGGTTTGTGTTGTTAGGGGGTTAGTATTGTTCGTTGCTGGGGGTTAGTGTTGTTTCTTCTTAGGGCGTTAGTGTTTTTTGTTCTTAGGGGGTTAGGTTTGGTTGTTGTTAGGGGGTTAGTGTTGTTTGTTGTCAGGGGTTTAGGGTTGTTTCTTGTTGGGGTTTAGTGGTGTTTGTTGTTAGGGTGTTAGTCTTTATTGTTGTTAGGGGGTTAGTGTTGTTGGTTGTTCGGGGGTTAGGATTGTTTGTTGTTAGGGGGTTAGGGTTGTTTGTTGTTTGGGGGTTAGGGTTGTTTGTTGTTACGGGGTTAGTGTTGTTTGTTGTTACAGGGTTAGTTTAGTTTCTTGTTAGGAGTTCAGTGTTGTTTGTTGTTGGGGGTTAGTGTTTGTTGTTAGGGGTTTAGGGTTGTTTCTTGTTGGGGTTTAGTGGTTTTTGTTGTTAGGGTGTTAGTGTTGTTTGTTGTTAGGGTGTTAGTGTTTTGTGTTCTTAGGAGGTTAGTGTTGTTTGATGTTAGGGGTTTAGGGTTGTTTGTTGTTAGGGGGTTAGGGTTGTTTGTTGTTAGTGGGTTAGGGTTGTTTCTTCTTAGGGCGTTAGTGTTTTTTGTTCTTAGGGGGTTAGTGTTGGTTGTTGTTAGGGGGTTAGTGTTGTTTGTTGTTAGGGGTTTAGGGTTGTTTCTTGTTACGGGGTTAGTGTTGTTTGTTGTTAGGGTCTTAGGGTTGTTTCTTGTTGGGGTTTAGTGGTGTTTGTTGTTCGGGTGTTAGTGTTGTTTGTTGTTAGGGGCTTAGTGTTGTTTGTGTTTAGGGCTTTAGTGTTGTTTGCTTTTAGGGTTTTAGGGTTGTTTGTTGTTTGGGGGTTAGTGTTTGTTGTTAGGGGGTTAGTGTTGTTTGTTGTTAGGGGGTTAGGGTTGTTTGTTGTTAGGGTGTTAGTGTTCTTTGATGTTAGGGGTTTAGGGTTGTTTGTTGTTATGGGGTTAGTGTTGTTTGTTGTTAGGGGGTGAGGGTTGTTTGTTGTTAGGGTGTTAGTGTTGTTTGTTGTTAGGGGGTTAGGGTTGTTTGTTGTTTGGGGGTTAGGGTTGTTTGTTGTTACGGGGTTAGTGTTGTTTGTTGTTACGGGGTTAGGGTAGTTTCTTGTTAGGGGTTTAGTGTTGTTTGTTGTTAGGGGGTTAGTGTTTGTTGTTAGGGGTTTAGGGTTGTTTCTTGTTCGGGTTTAGTGGTTTTTGTTGTTAGGGTGTTAGTGTTGTTTGTTGTTAGGGTGTTAGTGTTTTGTGTTGTTAGGGGGTTAGTGTTGTTTGATGTTAGGGGTTTAGGGTTGTTTGTTGTTAGGGGGTTAATGTTGTTTGTTGTTAGGTTGTTAGGGTTGTTTGCTGTTAGTGGGTTAGGGTTGTTGTTAGTGGGTTAGTGTTTTTGGTTTTTAGGGGTTAGGGTTGTTTGTTGCTTGGGGGTTAGTGTTTGTTGTTAGGGGGTTAGGGTTGTTTGTTGTTAGGGTGTTAGTGTTCTTTGATGTTAGGGGTTTAGGGTTGTTTGTTGTTAGGGGGTTAGTGTTGTTTGTTGTTAGGGGGTTAGAGTTGTTTCTGGTTAGGGTGTTACTGTTGTTAGTTTTTAGGGGGTTAGGATTGTTTGTTGTTAGGGTGTTAGTGGTGTTTGTTGTTAGTGGGTTAGGGTTTTTTGTTGTTTGGTTAGGGTTGTTTGTTGTTAGGGGTTTAGTGTTGTTTGTTGTTAGGGGTTTAGGGTTGTTTCTTGTAGGGGTTTAGTGGTTTTTGTTGTTAGGGTGTTAGTGTATACTGTGGTTAGGGGGTTAGTGTTGTTGGTTGTTCGGGGGTTAGGATTGTTTGTTGCTAGGGGGTTAGGGTTGTTTGTTGTTTGGGGGTTAGGGTTGTTTGTTGTTACGGGGATAGTGTTTGTTGTTACGGGGTTAGTGTTTGTTGTTACGGGGTTAGGTTAGTTTCTTGTTAGGGTGTTAGTGTTGTTTGTTGTTAGGGGGTTAGTGTTGTTTGTTGTTAGGGGGTTAGGGTTGTTTGTTGTTCGGGTGTTAGTGTTGTTTGTTGTTAGTGGGTTAGGTTTGTTTGTTGTTTGGTTAGGGTTGTTTGTTGTTAGGGGGTTAGTGTTGTTTGTTGTTAGGGTTTTAGGGTTGTTTCTTGTTGGGGTTTATTGGTTTTTGTTGTTAGGGTGTTAGTGTTGTTTGTTGTTAGGGGGTTAGGGTTGTTTGTTGTTCGTGTGATAGTGTTGTTTGTTGTTAGTGGTTTAGGTTTGTTTGTTGTTTGGTTAGGGTTGTTTGTTGTTATTGGGTTAGTGTTGTTTGTTGTTATGGGTTTAGGGTTGTTTCTTGTTTGTTGTTTAGTGGTTTTTGTTGTTCGGGTGTTAGTGCTTATTGTGGTTAGGGGGTTAGTGTTGTTCGTTGTTCGGGGTGTAGGATTGTTTGTTGTTGGGGGTTAGGGTTGTTTGCTGTTTGGGGGTTAGGGTTGTTTCTTGTTACCAGGTTAGTGTTGTTTGTTGTTACGGGGTTAGGGTAGTTTCTTGTTAGGGGTTTAGTGTTGTTTTTTGTTAGGGGGTTAGTGTTTGTTGTTAGGGGTTTAGGGTTGTTTCTTGTTGGGGTTTAGTGGTTTTTGTTGTTAGGGTTTTAGTGTTGTTTGTTGTTAGGGTGTTAGTGTTTTGTGTTGTTAGGGGTTTAGTGTTGTTTGATGTTAGGGGTTTAGGGTTGTTTGTTGTTAGGGGGTTAGTGTTGTTTGTTGTTAGGGTGTTAGGGTTGTTTGTTGTTAGTTTGTTAGGGTTGTTTGTTGTTAGTGGGTTAGTGTTTTTGGTTTTTAGGGGTTAGGGTTGTTTGTTGTTTGGGGGTTAGTGTTTGTTGTTAGGGGGTTAGGGTTGTTTGTTGTTAGGGTGTTAGTGTTCTTTGATGTTAGGGGTTTAGGGTTGTTTGTTGTTAGGGGGTTAGTGTTGTTTGTTGTTAGGGGGTTAGGGTTGTTTCTGGTTAGGGTGTTACTGTTGTTTGTTGTTAGGGGGTTAGGGTTGTTTGTTGTTAGGGTGTTAGTGTTGTTTGTTGTTAGTGGGTTAGGGTTTTTTGTTGTTTGGTTAGGGTTGTTTGTTGTTAGGGGGTTAGTGTTGTTTGTTGTTAGGGGTTTAGGGTTGTTTCTTGTAGGGGTTTAGTGGTTTTTGTTGTTAGGGTGTTAGTGTATACTGTGGTTAGGGGGTTAGTGTTGTTGGTTGTTCGGGGGTTAGGATTGTTTGTTGTTAGGGTGTTAGGGTTGTTTGTTGTTTGGGGGTTAGGGTTGTTTGTTGTTACGGGGTTAGTGTTGTTTGTTGTTACGGGGTTAGGGTAGTTTCTTGTTAGGGGTTTAGTGTTGTTTATTGTTAGGGGGTTAGTGTTTGTTGTTAGGGGTTTAGGGTTGTTTCTTGTTGGGGTTTAGTGGTTTTTGTTGTTAGGGTGTTAGTGTTGTTTGTTGTTAGGGTGTTAGTGTTTTGTGTTGTTAGGAGGTTAGTGTTGTTTGATGTTAGGGGTTTAGGGTTGTTTGTTGTTAGGGGGTTAGGGTTGTTTGTTGTTAGTGGGTTAGGGTTGTTTGTTGTTAGTGGGTTAGTGTTTTTGGTTTTTAGGGGTTAGGGTTGTTTGTTGTTTGGGGGTTAGTGTTTGTTGTTAGGGGGCTAGGGTTGTTTGTTGTTAGGGTGTTAGTGTTCTTTGATGTTAGGGGTTTAGGGTTGTTTGTTGTTAGGGGGTTAGTGTTGTTTGTTGTTAGGGTGTTAGGGTTGTTTGTTGTTAGTGGGCTAGGGTTGTTTGTTATTAGTGGTTTAGTGTTTTTGGTTTTTAGGGGTTAGGGTTGTTTGTTGTTTGGGGGTTAGTGTTTGTTGTTAGGGTGTTAGTGTTTTGTGTTGTTAGGGGGTTAGTGTTCTTTGATGTTAGGGATTTAGGGTTGTTTGTTGTTAGGGGGTTAGTGTTGTTTGTTGTTAGGGGATTAGGGTTGTTTGTTGTTAGGGTGTTAGTGTTGTTTGTTGTTAGGGGTTAGGGTTGTTTGTTGTTAGGGTGTTAGTGTTGTTTGTTAGTGGGTTAGGTTTGTTTGTTGTTTGGTTAGGGTTGTTTGTTGTTAGGGGGTTAGTGTTGTTTGTTGTTAGGGGTTTAGGGTTGTCTCTTGATGGGGTTTAGTGGTTTTTGTTGTTAGGGTGTTAGTCTTTATTGTGGTTAGGGGGTTAGTGTTGTTGGTTGTTCGGGGGTTAGGATTGTTTGTTGTTAGGGGGTTAGGGTTGTTTGTTGTTTGGGGGTTAGAGTTCTTTGTTGTTACGGGGTTAGTGTTTGTTGTTACGGGGTTAGTGTTTGTTGTTACGGGGTTAGGTTAGTTTCTTGTTAGGGGTTTAGTGTTGTTTGTTGTTAGGGGGTTAGTGTTTGTTGTTAGGGGTTTAGGGTTGTTTCTTGTTGGGGTTTAGTGGTTTTTGTTGTTAGGGTGTTGTTGTTTGTTGTTAGGGTGTTAGTGTTTTGTGTTGTTAGGAGGTTAGTGTTGTTTGATGTTAGGGGTTTAGGGTTGTTTGTTGTTAGGGGGTTAGGGTTGTTTGTTGTTAGTGGGTTAGGGTTGTTTGTTGTTAGTGGGTTAGTGTTTTTGGTTTTTAGGGGTTAGGGTTGTTTGTTGTTTGGGGGTTAGTGTTTGTTGTTAGGGGGCTAGGGTTGTTTGTTGTTAGGGTGTTAGTGTTCTTTGATGTTAGGGGTTTAGGGTTGTTTGTTGTTAGGGAGTTAGTGTTGTTTGTTGTTAGGGTGTTAGGGTTGTTTCTTGTTGGGATTTAGTGGTTTTTGTTGTTAGGGTGTTAGTTTTGTTTGTTGTTAGGGTGTTAGTGTTTTGTGTTGTTAGGAGGTTAGTGTTGTTTGATGTTAGGGGTTTAGGGTTGTTTGTTGTTAGGGGTTTAGGGTTGTTTGTTGTTAGTGGGTTAGGGTTGTTTGTTGTTAGTGGGTTAGTGTTTTTGGTATTTAGGGGTTAGGGTTGTTTGTTGTTTGGGGGTTAGTGTTTGTTTTTAGGGGGCTAGGGTTGTTTGTTGTTAGGGTGTTAGTGTTCTTCGATGTTAGGGGTTTAGGGTTGTTTGTTGTTAGGGGGTTAGTGTTGTTTGTTGTTAGGGTGTTAGGGTTGTTTGTTGTTAGTGGGTTAGGGTTGTTTGTTGATAAGAGGTTAGGATTTGTGTTGTTAGGGGGTTAGTATTGTTCGTTGCTGGGGGTTAGTGTTATTTCTTCTTAGGGCGTTAGTGTTGTTTGTTCTTAAGGGGTTAGGGTTGGTTGTTGTTAGGGTGTTAGTTTTGTTTGTTGTTAGGGTGTTAGTGTTGTTTGTTGTTAGGGGTTCAGGGTTGTTTCTTGTTAGGGGGTTAGTGTTGTTTGTTGTTAGGGGCTTAGGGTTGTTTCTTGTTGGGGTTTAGTGGTGTTTGTTGTTCGGGTGTTAGTGTTGTTTGTTGTTAGGGGCTTAGTGTTGTTTGTGTTTAGGGGTTTAGTGTTGTTTGCTTTTAGGGTTTTAGGGTTGTTTGTTGTTTGGGGGTTAGTGATTGTTGTTAGGGGGTTAGGGTTGTTTGTTGTTAGGGTGTTAGTGTTCTTTGATGTTAGGGGTTTAGGGTTGTTTGTTGTTAGGGGGTTAGTGTTGTTTGTTGTTAGGGGGTGAGGGTTGTTTGTTGTTAGGGTGTTAGTGTTGTTTGTTGTTAGGGGGTTAGGTTTCTTTGTTGTTTGGGGGTTAGGGTTGTTTGTTGTTACGGGGTTAGTGTTGTTTGTTGTTACGGGGTTAGGGTAGTTTCTTGTTAGGGGTTTAGTGTTGTTTGTTGTTAGGGGGTTAGTGTTTGTTGTTAGGGGTTTAGGGTTGTTTCTTGTTCGGGTTTAGTGGTTTTTGTTGTTAGGGTGTTAGTGTTGTTTGTTGTTAGGGTGTTAGTGTTTTGTGTTGTTAGGGGGTTAGTGTTGTTTGATGTTAGGGGTTTAGGGTTGTTTGTTGTTAGGGGGTTAGGGTTGTTTTTTGTTAGTGGGTTAGGGTTGTTTGTTGTTAGTGGGTTAGTGTTTTTGGTTTTTAGGGGTTAGGGTTGTTTGTTGTTTGGGGGTTAGTGTTTGTTGTTAGGGGGCTAGGGTTGTTTGTTGTTAGGGTGTTAGTGTTCTTTGATGTTAGGGGTTAGGGTTGTTTGTTGTTAGGGGGTTAGTGTTGTTTGTTGTTAGGGTGTTAGGGTTGTTTGTTGTTAGTGGGCTAGGGTTGTTTGTTGTTAGTGGTTTAGTGTTTTTGGTTTTTAGGGGTTAGGGTTGTTTGTTGTTTGGGGGTTAGTGTTTGTTGTTAGGGTGTTAGTGTTTTGTGTTGTTAGGGGGTTAGTGTTCTTTGATGTTAGGGATTTAGGGTTGTTTGTTGTTAGGGGGTTAGTGTTGTTTGTTGTTAGGGGGTTAGCGTTGTTTGTTGTTAGGGTGTTTTTGTTGTTTGTTGTTAGGGTGTTAGTGTTTTGTGTTGTTAGGAGGTTAGTGTTGTTTGATGTTAGGGGTTTAGGGTTGTTTGTTGTTAGGGGGTTAGTGTTGTTTGTTGTTAGTGGGTTAGGGTTGTTTGTTGTTAGTGGGTTAGTGTTTTTGGTTTTTAGGGGTTAGGGTTGTTTGTTGTTTGGGGGTTAGTGTTTGTTGTTAGGGGGCTAGGGTTGTTTGTTGTTAGGGTGTTAGTGTTCTTTGATGTTCGGGGTTTAGGGTTGTTTGTTGTTAGGGGGTTAGTGTTGTTTGTTGTTAGGGTGTTAGGGTTGTTTGTCGTTAGTGGGTTAGGGTTGTTTGTTGATAAGAGGTTAGGATTTGTGTTGTTAGGGGGTTAGTATTGTTCGCTGCTGGGGGTTAGTGTTGTTTCTTCTTAGGGCGTTAGTGTTTTTTGTTCTTAGGGGGTTAGGGTTGGTTGTTGTTAGGGTGTTAGTGTTGTTTGTTGTTAGGGGGTTAGTGTTGTTTGTTGTTAGGGGTTTAGGGTTGTTTCTTGTTAGGGGGTTAGTGTTGTTTGTTGTTAGGGGCTTAGGGTTGTTTCTTGTTGGGGTTTAGTGGTTTTTGTTGTTAGGGTGTTAGTGTTGTTTGTTGTTAGGGTGTTAGTGTTTTGTGTTGTTAGGAGGTTAGTGTTGTTTGATGTTAGGGGTTTAGGGTTGTTTGTTGTTAGGGGGTTAGGGTTGTTTGTTGTTAGTGAGTTAGGGTTGTTTGTTGTTAGTGGGTTAGTGTTTTTGGTATTTAGGGGTTAGGGTTGTTTGTTGTTTGGGGGTTAGTGTTTGTTGTTAGGGGGCTAGGGTTGTTTGTTGTTAGGGTGTTAGTGTTCTTCGATGTTAGGGGTTTAGGGTTGTTTGTTGTTAGGGGGTTAGTGTTGTTTGTTGTTAGGGTGTTAGGGTTGTTTGTTGTTAGTGGGTTAGGGTTGTTTGTTGATAAGAGGTTAGGATTTGTGTTGTTAGGGGGTTAGTATTGTTCTTTGCTGGGGGTTAGTGTTATTTCTTCTTAGGGCGTTAGTGTTGTTTGTTCTTAGGGGGTTAGGGTTGGTTGTTGTTAGGGTGTTAGTGTTGTTTGTTGTTAGGGGGTTAGGGTTGTTTGTTGTTAGGGTGTTAGTGTTGTTTGTTGTTAGTGGGTTAGGTTTGTTTGTTGCTTGGTTAGGGTTATGTGTTGTTAGGGGGTTAGTGTTGTTTCTTGTTAGGGGTTTAGGGTTGTTTCTTGTTGGGGTTTAGTGGTTTTTGTTGTTAGGGTGTTAGTGTTTATTGTGGTTAGGGGGTTAGTGTTGTTGGTTGTTCGGGGGTTAGGATTGTTTGTTGTTAAGGGGTTAGGGTTGTTTGTTGTTAGTTTGTTAGTGTTGTTTGTTGTTAGGGGGTTAGTGTTGTTTGTTTTTAGGGGTTCAGTGCTGTTTGTTTTTAGGGTTTTAGGGTTGGTTGTTGTTAGGGGGTCAGTGTTGTTTGTTGTTAGGGGTTTAGGGTTGTTTCTTGTTAGGGGGTTAGTGCTGTTTGTTGTTAGGGGCTTAGGGTTGTTTCTTGTTGGGGTTTAGTGGTGTTTGTTGTTTGGGTGTTAGTGTTGTTTGTTGTTAGGGGCTTAGTGTTGTTTGTGTTTAGGGGTTTAGTGTTGTTTGCTTTTAGGGTTTTAGGGTTGTTTGTTGTTGGGGGTTAGTGTTGTTTGTTGTTAGGGGGTTAGGGTTGTTTCTGGTTAGGGTGTTACTTTTGTTTGTTGTTAGGGGTTTAGGGTTGTTTGTTGTTAGGGTGTTAGTGTTGTTTGTTGTTAGTGGGTTAGGGTTTTTTGTTGTTTGGTTAGGGTTGTTTGTTGTTAGGGTGTTAGTGTTGTTTGTTGTTAGGGTGTTAGTGTTTTGTGTTGTTAGGGGGTTAGGGTTGTTTGATGTTAGGGGTTTAGGGTTGTTTGTTGTTAGGGGGTTAGTGTTGTTTGTTGTTAGGGTGTTAGGGTTGTTTGTTGTTAGTGGGTTTGGGTTGTTTGTTGTTAGTGGGTTAGTGTTCTTTGATGTTAGGGGTTTAGGGTTGTTTGTTGTTAGGGTGTTAGTGTTGTTTGTTGTTAGGGGGTTAGGGTTGTTTGCTAGGGTGTTAGTGTTGTTTGTTGTTAGGGGTTAGGGTTGTTTGTTGTTAGGGTGTTAGTGTTGTTTGTCATTAGTGGGTTAGGTTTGTTTGTTGTTTGGTTAGGGTTGTTTGTTGTTAGGGGGTTAGTGTTGTTTGTTGTTAGGGGTTTAGGGTTGTTTCTTGTTGGGGTTTAGTGGTTTTTGTTGTTAGGGTGTTAGTCTTTATTGTGGTTAGGGGGTTAGTGTTGTTGGTTGTTCGGGGGTTAGGATTGTTTGTTGTTAGGGGGTTGGGGTTGTTTGTTGTTTGGGGGTTAGGGTTCTTTGTTGTTACGGGGTTAGTGTTGTTTGTTGTTACGGGGTTAGGTTAGTTTCTTGTTAGGGGTTTAGTGTTGTTTGTTGTTAGGGGGTTAGTGTTTGTTGTTAGGGGTTTAGGGTTGTTTCTTGTTGGGGTTTATTGTTTTTTGTTGTTAGGGTGTTAGTGTTGTTTGTTGTTAGGGTGTTAGTGTTTTGTGTTGTTAGGGGGTTAATGTTGTTTGATGTTAGGGGTTTAGGGTTGTTTGTTGTGAGGGGGTTAGGGTTGTTTGTTGTTAGTGGGTTAGGGTTGTTTGTTGTTAGTGGGTTAGTGTTTTTGGTTTTTAGGGGTTAGGGTTGTTTGTTGTTTGGGGGTTAGTGTTTGTTGTTAGGGGGCTAGGGTTGTTTGTTGTTAGGGTGTTAGTGTTCTTTGATGTTAGGGGTTTAGGGTTGTTTGTTGTTAGGGGGTTAGTGTTGTTTGTTGTTAGGTTGTTAGGGTTGTTTGTTGTTAGTGGTCTAGGGTTGTTTGTTGTTAGTGGTTTAGTGTTTTTGGTTTTTAGGGGTTAGGGTTGTTTGTTGTTTTGGGGTTAGTGTTTGTTGTTAGGGTGTTAGTGTTTTGTGTTGTTAGGGGGTTAGTGTTCTTTGATGTTAGGGATTTAGGGTTGTTTGTTGTTAGGGGGTTAGTGTTGTTTGTTGTTAGGGGGTTAGGGTTGTTTTTTGTTAGGGTGTTAGTGTTGTTTGTTGTTAGGGGTTAGGGTTGTTTGTTGTTAGGGTGTTAGTGTTGTTTGTTGTTAGTGGGTTAGGCTTGTTTGTTGTTTGGTTAGGGTTGTTTGTTGTTAGGGGGTTAGTGTTGTTTGTTGTTAGGGGTTTAGGGTTGTTTCTTGTTGGGGTTTAGTGGTGTTTGTTGTTAGGGTGTTAGTCTTTATTGTGGTTAGGGGGTTAGTGTTGTTGGTTGTTCGGGGGTTAGGATTGTTTGTTGTTAGGGGGTTAGGGTTGTTTGTTGTTTGGGGGTTAGGGTTGTTTGTTGTTACGGGGTTAGTGTTGTTTGTTGTTACGGGGTTAGGTTAGTTTCTTGTTAGGGGTTTAGTGTTGTTTGTTGTTTGGGGGTTAGTGTTTGTTGTTAGGGGGCTAGGGTTGTTTGTTGTTAGGGTGTTAGTGTTCTTTGATGTTAGGGGTTTAGGGTTGTTTGTTGTTAGGGGGTTAGTGTTGTTTGTTGTTAGGGTGTTAGGGTTGTTTGTTGTTAGTGGGTTAGGGTTGTTTGTTGATAAGAGGTTAGGATTTGTGTTGTTAGGGGGTTAGTATTGTTCGTTGCTGGGGGTTAGTGTTGTTTCTTCTTAGGGCGTTAGTGTTTTTTGTTCTTAGGGGGTTAGGGTTGGTTGTTGTTAGGGGGTTAGTGTTGTTTGTTGTTAGGGGTTTAGGGTTGTTTCTTGTTAGGGGGTTAGTGTTGTTTGTTGTTAGGGTCTTAGGGTTGTTTCTTGTTGGGGTTTAGTGGTGTTTGTTGTTCGGGTGTTAGTGTTGTTTGTTGTTAGGGGCTTAGTGTTGTTTGTGTTTAGGGGTTTAGTGTTGTTTGCTTTTAGGGTTTTAGGGTTGTTTGTTGTTTGGGGGTTAGTGTTTGTTGTTAGGGGGTTAGGGTTGTTTGTTGTTAGGGTGTTAGTGTTCTTTGATGTTAGGGGTTTAGGGTTGTTTGTTGTTATGGGGTTAGTGTTGTTTGTTGTTAGGGGGTGAGGGTTGTTTGTTGTTAGGGTGTTAGTGTTGTTTGTTGTTAGGGGGTTAGGGTTGTTTGTTGTTTGGGGGTTAGGGTTGTTTGTTGTTACGGGGTTAGTGTTGTTTGTTGTTACGGGGTTAGGGTAGTTTCTTGTTACGGGTTTAGTGTTGTTTGTTGTTAGGGGGTTAGTGTTTGTTGTTAGGGGTTTAGGGTTGTTTCTTGTTCGGGTTTAGTGGTTTTTGTTGTTAGGGTGTTAGTGTTGTTTGTTGTTAGGGTGTTAGTGTTTTGTGTTGTTAGGGGGTTAATGTTGTTTGATGTTAGGGGTTTAGGGTTGTTTGTTGTTAGGGGGTTAGGGTTGTTTGTTGTTAGTGGGTTAGGGTTGTTTGTTGTTAGTGGGTTAGTGTTTTTGGTTTTTAGGGGTTAGGGTTGTTTGTTGTTTGGGGGTTAGTGTTTGTTGTTAGGGGGCTAGGGTTGTTTGTTGTTAGGGTGTTAGTGTTCTTTGATGTTAGGGGTTTAGGGTTGTTTGTTGTTAGGGGGTTAGTGTTGTTTGTTGTTAGGGTGTTAGGGTTGTTTGTTGTTAGTGGTCTAGGGTTGTTTGTTGTTAGTGGTTTAGTGTTTTTGGTTTTTAGGGGTTAGGGTTGTTTGTTGTTTGGGGGTTAGTGTTTGTTGTTAGGGTGTTAGTGTTTTGTGTTGTTAGGGGGTTAGTGTTCTTTGATGTTAGGGATTTAGGGTTGTTTGTTGTTAGGGGTTTAGTGTTGTTTGTTGTTAGGGGGTTAGGGTTGTTTGTTGTTAGGGTGTTAGTGTTGTTTGTTGTTAGGGGTTAGGGTTGTTTGTTGTTAGGGGGTTAGTGTTGTTTGTTGTTAGTGGGTTAGGTTTGTTTGTTGTTTGGTTAGGGTTGTTTGTTGTTAGGGGGTTAGTGTTGTTTGTTGTTAGGGGTTTAGGGTTGTTTCTTGTTGGGGTTTAGTGGTGTTTGTTGTTAGGGTGTTAGTCTTTATTGTGGTTAGGGGGTTAGTGTTGTTGGTTGTTCGGGGGTTAGGATTTTTTGTTGTTAGGGGGTTATGGTTGTTTGTTGTTTGGGGGTTAGGGTTGTTTGTTGTTACGGGGTTAGTGTTGTTTGTTGTTACGGGGTTAGGTTAGTTTCTTGTTAGGGGTTTAGTGTTGTTTGTTGTTTGGGGGTTAGTGTTTGTAGTTAGGGGGCTAGGGTTGTTTGTTGTTAGGGTGTTAGTGTTCTTTGATGTTAGGGGTTTAGGGTTGTTTGTTGTTAGGGGGTTAGTGTTGTTTGTTGTTAGGGTGTTAGGGTTGTTTGTTGTTAGTGGGTTAGGGTTGTTTGTTGATAAGAGGTTAGGATTTGTGTTGCTAGGGGGTTAGTATTGTTCGTTGCTGGGGGTTAGTGTTGTTTCTTCTTAGGGCGTTAGTGTTTTTTGTTCTTAGGGGGTTAGGGTTGGTTGTTGTTAGGGGGTTAGTGTTGTTTGTTGTTAGGGGTTTAGGGTTGTTTCTTGTTAGGGGGTTAGTGTTGTTTGTTGTTAGGGGCTTAGGGTTGTTTCTTGTTGGGGTTTAGTGGTGTTTGTTGTTCGGGTGTTAGTGTTGTTTGTTGTTAGGGGCTTAGTGTTGTTTGTGTTTAGGGGTTTAGTGTTGTTTGCTTTTAGGGTTTTAGGGTTGTTTGTTGTTTGGGGGTTAGTGTTTGTTGTTAGGGGGTTAGGGTTGTTTGTTGTTAGGGTGTTAGTGTTCTTTGATGTTAGGGGTTTAGGGTTGTTTGTTGTTATGGGGTTAGTGTTGTTTGTTGTTAGGGGGTGATGGTTGTTTGTTGTTAGGGTGTTAGTGTTGTTTGTTGTTAGGGGGTTAGGGTTGTTTGTTGTTTGGGGGTTAGGGTTGTTTGTTGTTACGGGGTTAGTGTTGTTTGTTGTTACGGGGTTAGGGTAGTTTCTTGTTAGGGGTTTAGTGTTGTTTGTTGTTAGGGGGTTAGTGTTTGTTGTTAGGGGTTTAGGGTTGTTTCTTGTTCGGGTTTAGTGGTTTTTGTTGTTAGGGTGTTAGTGTTGTTTGTTGTTAGGGTGTTAGTGTTTTGTGTTGTTAGGGGGTTAGTGATGTTTGATGTTAGGGGTTTAGGGTTGTTTGTTGTTAGGGGGTTAGGGTTGTTTGTTGTTAGTGGGTTAGGGTTGTTTGTTGTTAGTGGGTTAGTGTTTTTGGTTTTTAGGGGTTAGGGTTGTTTGTTGTTTGGGGGTTAGTGTTTGTTGTTAGGGGGCTAGGGTTGTTTGTTGTTAGGGTGTTAGTGTTCTTTGATGTTAGGGGTTTAGGGTTGTTTGTTGTTAGGGTGTTAGTGTTGTTTGTTGTTAGGGTGTTAGGGTTGTTTGTTGTTAGTGGGCTAGGGTTGTTTGTTGTTAGTGGTTTAGTGTTTTTGGTTTTTAGGGGTTAGGGTTGTTTGTTGTTTGGGGGTTAGTGTTTGTTGTTAGGGTGTTAGTGTTTTGTGTTGTTAGGGGGTTAGTGTTCTTTGATGTTAGGGATTTAGGGTTGTTTGTTGTTAGGGGGTTAGTGTTGTTTGTTGTTAGGGGGTTAGCGTTGTTTGTTGTTAGGGTGTTTGTGTTGTTTGTTGTTAGGGTGTTAGTGTTTTGTGTTGTTAGGAGGTTAGTGTTGTTTGATGTTAGGGGTTTAGGGTTGTTTGTTGTTAGGGGGTTAGTGTTGTTTGTTGTTAGTGGGTTAGGGTTGTTTGTTGTTAGTGGGTTAGTGTTTTTGGTTTTTAGGGGTTAGGGTTGTTTGTTGTTTGGGGGTTAGTGTTTGTTGTTAGGGTGTTAGTGTTCTTTGATGTTAGGGGTTTAGGGTTGTTTGTTGTTAGGGGGTTAGTGTTGTTTGTTGTTAGGGTGTTAGGGTTGTTTGTTGTTAGTGGGTCAGGGTTGTTTGTTGATAAGAGGTTAGGATTTGTGTTGTTAGGGGGTTAGTATTGTTCGCTGCTGGGGGTTAGTGTTGTTTCTTCTTAGGGCGTTAGTGTTTTTTGTTCTTAGGGGGTTAGGGTTGGTTGTTGTTAGGGTGTTAGTGTTGTTTGTTGTTAGGGGGTTAGTGTTGTTTGTTGTTAGGGGTTTAGGGTTGTTTCTTGTTAGGGGGTTAGTGTTGTTTGTTGTTAGGGGCTTAGGGTTGTTTCTTGTTGGGGTTTAGTGGTTTTTGTTGTTAGGGTGTTAGTGTTGTTTGTTGTTAGGGTGTTAGTGTTTTGTGTTGTTAGGAGGTTAGTGTTGTTTGATGTTAGGGGTTTAGGGTTGTTTGTTGTTAGGGGGTTAGGGTTGTTTGTTGTTAGTGAGTTAGGGTTGTTTGTTGTTAGTGGGTTAGTGTTTTTGGTATTTAGGGGTTAGGGTTGTTTGTTGTTTGGGGGTTAGTGTTTGTTGTTAGGGGGCTAGGGTTGTTTGTTGTTAGGGTGTTAGTGTTCTTCGATGTTAGGGGTTTAGGGTTGTTTGTTGTTAGGGGGTTAGTGTTGTTTGTTGTTAGGGTGTTAGGGTTGTTTGTTGTTAGTGGGTTAGGGTTGTTTGTTGATAAGAGGTTAGGATTTGTGTTGTTAGGGGGTTAGTATTGTTCGTTGCTGGGGGTTAGTGTTATTTCTTCTTAGGGCGTTAGTGTTGTTTGTTCTTAGGGGGTTAGGGTTGGTTGTTGTTAGGGTTTTAGTGTTGTTTGTTGTTAGGGGGTTAGGGTTGTTTGTTGTTAGGGTGTTAGTGTTGTTTGTTGTTAGTGGGTTAGGTTTGTTTGTTGCTTGGTTAGGGTTATGTGTTGTTAGGGGGTTAGTGTTGTTTCTTGTTAGGGGTTTAGGGTTGTTTCTTGTTGGGGTTTAGTGGTTTTTGTTGTTAGGGTGTTAGTGTTTATTGTGGTTAGGGGGTTAGTGTTGTTGGTTGTTCGGGGGTTAGGATTGTTTGTTGTTAAGGGGTTAGGGTTGTTTGTTGTTAGTTTGTTAGTGTTGTTTGTTGTTAGGGGGTTAGTGTTGTTTGTTGTTAGGGGTTTAGGGTTGTTTCTTGTTAGGGGGTTAGTGTTGTTTGTTTTTAGGGGCTTAGGGTTGTTTCTTGTTGGGGTTTAGTGGTGTTTGTTGTTCGGGCGTTAGTGTTGTTTGTTGTTAGGGGTTTAGTGTTGTTTGTTTTTAGGGGTTCAGTGTTGTTTGCTTTTAGGGTTTTAGGGTTGTTTGTTTTTTAGGGGTGAGTGTTGTTTGTTGTTAGGGGGTTAGGATTGTTTGTTTTTAGGGGTTTAGTGTTGTTTGTGGTTAGGGCGTTACTGTTGGATGTTGTTAGCGGGTTAGTGTTTTTTGTTGTTAGTGGGATAGTGCTGTTTGTTGTTATTGGCTTAGTGGTGTTTGTTTTTAGGGGTTCAGTGCTGTTTGTTTTTAGGGTTTTAGGGTTGGTTGTTGTTAGGGGGTTAGTGTTCTTTGATGTTAGGGGTTTAGGGTTGTTTGTTGTTAGGGGGTTAGTGTTGTTTGTTGTTAGGTTGTTAGGGTTGTTTGTTGTTAGTGGTCTAGGGTTGTTTGTTGTTAGTGGTTTAGTGTTTTTGGTTTTTAGGGGTTAGGGTTGTTTGTTGTTTTGGGGTTAGTGTTTGTTGTTAGGGTGTTAGTGTTTTGTGTTGTTAGGGGGTTAGTGTTCTTTGATGTTAGGGATTTAGGGTTGTTTGTTGTTAGGGGGTTAGTGTTGTTTGTTGTTAGGGGGTTAGGGTTGTTTGTTGTTAGGGTGTTAGTGTTGTTTGTTGTTAGGGGTTAGGGTTGTTTGTTGTTAGGGTGTTAGTGTTGTTTGTTGTTAGTGGGTTAGGCTTGTTTGTTGTTTGGTTAGGGTTGTTTGTTGTTAGGGGGTTAGTGTTGTTTGTTGTTAGGGGTTTAGGGTTGTTTCTTGTTGGGGTTTAGTGGTGTTTGTTGTTAGGGTGTTAGTCTTTATTGTGGTTAGGGGGTTAGTGTTGTTGGTTGTTCGGGGGTTAGGATTGTTTGTTGTTAGGGGGTTAGGGTTGTTTGTTGTTTGGGGGTTAGGGTTGTTTGTTGTTACGGGGTTAGTGTTGTTTGTTGTTACGGGGTTAGGTTAGTTTCTTGTTAGGGGTTTAGTGTTGTTTGTTGTTTGGGGGTTAGTGTTTGTTGTTAGGGGGCTAGGGTTGTTTGTTGTTAGGGTGTTAGTGTTCTTTGATGTTAGGGGTTTAGGGTTGTTTGTTGTTAGGGGGTTAGTGTTGTTTGTTGTTAGGGTGTTAGGGTTGTTTGTTGTTAGTGGGTTAGGGTTGTTTGTTGATAAGAGGTTAGGATTTGTGTTGTTAGGGGGTTAGTATTGTTCGTTGCTGGGGGTTAGTGTTGTTTCTTCTTAGGGCGTTAGTGTTTTTTGTTCTTAGGGGGTTAGGGTTGGTTGTTGTTAGGGGGTTAGTGTTGTTTGTTGTTAGGGGTTTAGGGTTGTTTCTTGTTAGGGGGTTAGTGTTGTTTGTTGATAGGGTCTTAGGGTTGTTTCTTGTTGGGGTTTAGTGGTGTTTGTTGTTCGGGTGTTAGTGTTGTTTGTTGTTAGGGGCTTAGTGTTGTTTGTGTTTAGGGGTTTAGTGTTGTTTGCTTTTAGGGTTTTAGGGTTGTTTGTTGTTTGGGGGTTAGTGTTTGTTGTTAGGGGGTTAGGGTTGTTTGTTGTTAGGGTGTTAGTGTTCTTTGATGTTAGGGGTTTAGGGTTGTTTGTTGTTATGGGGTTAGTGTTGTTTGTTGTTAGGGGGTGAGGGTTGTTTGTTGTTAGGGTGTTAGTGTTGTTTGTTGTTAGGGGGTTAGGGTTGTTTGTTGTTTGGGGGTTAGGGTTGTTTGTTGTTACGGGGTTAGTGTTGTTTGTTGTTACGGGGTTAGGGTAGTTTCTTGTTACGGGTTTAGTGTTGTTTGTTGTTAGGGGGTTAGTGTTTGTTGTTAGGGGTTTAGGGTTGTTTCTTGTTCGGGTTTAGTGGTTTTTGTTGTTAGGGTGTTAGTGTTGTTTGTTGTTAGGGTGTTAGTGTTTTGTGTTGTTAGGGGGTTAATGTTGTTTGATGTTAGGGGTTTAGGGTTGTTTGTTGTTAGGGGGTTAGGGTTGTTTGTTGTTAGTGGGTTAGGGTTGTTTGTTGTTAGTGGGTTAGTGTTTTTGGTTTTTAGGGGTTAGGGTTGTTTGTTGTTTGGGGGTTAGTGTTTGTTGTTAGGGGGCTAGGGTTGTTTGTTGTTAGGGTGTTAGTGTTCTTTGATGTTAGGGGTTTAGGGTTGTTTGTTGTTAGGGGGTTAGTGTTGTTTGTTGTTAGGGTGTTAGGGTTGTTTGTTGTTAGTGGTCTAGGGTTGTTTGTTGTTAGTGGTTTAGTGTTTTTGGTTTTTAGGGGTTAGGGTTGTTTGTTGTTTGGGGGTTAGTGTTTGTTGTTAGGGTGTTAGTGTTTTGTGTTGTTAGGGGGTTAGTGTTCTTTGATGTTAGGGATTTAGGGTTGTTTGTTGTTAGGGGTTTAGTGTTGTTTGTTGTTAGGGGGTTAGGGTTGTTTGTTGTTAGGGTGTTAGTGTTGTTTGTTGTTAGGGGTTAGGGTTGTTTGTTGTTAGGGGGTTAGTGTTGTTTGTTGTTAGTGGGTTAGGTTTGTTTGTTGTTTGGTTAGGGTTGTTTGTTGTTAGGGGGTTAGTGTTGTTTGTTGTTAGGGGTTTAGGGTTGTTTCTTGTTGGGGTTTAGTGGTGTTTGTTGTTAGGGTGTTAGTCTTTATTGTGGTTAGGGGGTTAGTGTTGTTGGTTGTTCGGGGGTTAGGATTTTTTGTTGTTAGGGGGTTAGGGTTGTTTGTTGTTTGGGGGTTAGGGTTGTTTGTTGTTACGGGGTTAGTGTTGTTTGTTGTTACGGGGTTAGGTTAGTTTCTTGTTAGGGGTTTAGTGTTGTTTGTTGTTTGGGGGTTAGTGTTTGTTGTTAGGGGGCTAGGGTTGTTTGTTGTTAGGGTGTTAGTGTTCTTTGATGTTAGGGGTTTAGGGTTGTTTGTTGTTAGGGGGTTAGTGTTGTTTGTTGTTAGGGTGTTAGGGTTGTTTGTTGTTAGTGGGTTAGGGTTGTTTGTTGATAAGAGGTTAGGATTTGTGTTGTTAGGGGGTTAGTATTGTTCGTTGCTGGGGGTTAGTGTTGTTTCTTCTTAGGGCGTTAGTGTTTTTTGTTCTTAGGGGGTTAGGGTTGGTTGTTGTTAGGGGGTTAGTGTTGTTTGTTGTTAGGGGTTTAGGGTTGTTTCTTGTTAGGGGGTTAGTGTTGTTTGTTGTTAGGGGCTTAGGGTTGTTTCTTGTTGGGGTTTAGTGGTGTTTGTTGTTCGGGTGTTAGTGTTGTTTGTTGTTAGGGGCTTAGTGTTGTTTGTGTTTAGGGGTTTAGTGTTGTTTGCTTTTAGGGTTTTAGGGTTGTTTGTTGTTTGGGGGTTAGTGTTTGTTGTTAGGGGGTTAGGGTTGTTTGTTGTTAGGGTGTTAGTGTTCTTTGATGTTAGGGGTTTAGGGTTGTTTGTTGTTATGGGGTTAGTGTTGTTTGTTGTTAGGGGGTGATGGTTGTTTGTTGTTAGGGTGTTAGTGTTGTTTGTTGTTAGGGGGTTAGGGTTGTTTGTTGTTTGGGGGTTAGGGTTGTTTGTTGTTACGGGGTTAGTGTTGTTTGTTGTTACGGGGTTAGGGTAGTTTCTTGTTAGGGGTTTAGTGTTGTTTGTTGTTAGGGGGTTAGTGTTTGTTGTTAGGGGTTTAGGGTTGTTTCTTGTTCGGGTTTAGTGGTTTTTGTTGTTAGGGTGTTAGTGTTGTTTGTTGTTAGGGTGTTAGTGTTTTGTGTTGTTAGGGGGTTAGTGATGTTTGATGTTAGGGGTTTAGGGTTGTTTGTTGTTAGGGGGTTAGGGTTGTTTGTTGTTAGTGGGTTAGGGTTGTTTGTTGTTAGTGGGTTAGTGTTTTTGGTTTTTAGGGGTTAGGGTTGTTTGTTGTTTGGGGGTTAGTGTTTGTTGTTAGGGGGCTAGGGTTGTTTGTTGTTAGGGTGTTAGTGTTCTTTGATGTTAGGGGTTTAGGGTTGTTTGTTGTTAGGGGGTTAGTGTTGTTTGTTGTTAGGGTGTTAGGGTTGTTTGTTGTTAGTGGGCTAGGGTTGTTTGTTGATAAGAGGTTAGGATTTGTGTTGTTAGGGGGTTAGTATTGTTCTTTGCTGGGGGTTAGTGTTATTTCTTCTTAGGGCGTTAGTGTTGTTTGTTCTTAGGGGGTTAGGGTTGGTTGTTGTTAGGGTGTTAGTGTTGTTTGTTGTTAGGGGGTTAGGGTTGTTTGTTGTTAGGGTGTTAGTGTTGTTTGTTGTTAGTGGGTTAGGTTTGTTTGTTGCTTGGTTAGGGTTATGTGTTGTTAGGGGGTTAGTGTTGTTTCTTGTTAGGGGTTTAGGGTTGTTTCTTGTTGGGGTTTAGTGGTTTTTGTTGTTAGGGTGTTAGTGTTTATTGTGGTTAGGGGGTTAGTGTTGTTGGTTGTTCGGGGGTTAGGATTGTTTGTTGTTAAGGGGTTAGGGTTGTTTGTTGTTAGTTTGTTAGTGTTGTTTGTTGTTAGGGGGTTAGTGTTGTTTGTTTTTAGGGGTTCAGTGCTGTTTGTTTTTAGGGTTTTAGGGTTGGTTGTTGTTAGGGGGTCAGTGTTGTTTGTTGTTAGGGGTTTAGGGTTGTTTCTTGTTAGGGGGTTAGTGCTGTTTGTTGTTAGGGGCTTAGGGTTGTTTCTTGTTGGGGTTTAGTGGTGTTTGTTGTTTGGGTGTTAGTGTTGTTTGTTGTTAGGGGCTTAGTGTTGTTTGTGTTTAGGGGTTTAGTGTTGTTTGCTTTTAGGGTTTTAGGGTTGTTTGTTGTTGGGGGTTAGTGTTGTTTGTTGTTAGGGGGTTAGGGTTGTTTCTGGTTAGGGTGTTACTTTTGTTTGTTGTTAGGGGTTTAGGGTTGTTTGTTGTTAGGGTGTTAGTGTTGTTTGTTGTTAGTGGGTTAGGGTTTTTTGTTGTTTGGTTAGGGTTGTTTGTTGTTAGGGTGTTAGTGTTGTTTGTTGTTAGGGTGTTAGTGTTTTGTGTTGTTAGGGGGTTAGGGTTGTTTGATGTTAGGGGTTTAGGGTTGTTTGTTGTTAGGGGGTTAGTGTTGTTTGTTGTTAGGGTGTTAGGGTTGTTTGTTGTTAGTGGGTTTGGGTTGTTTGTTGTTAGTGGGTTAGTGTTCTTTGATGTTAGGGGTTTAGGGTTGTTTGTTGTTAGGGTGTTAGTGTTGTTTGTTGTTAGGGGGTTAGGGTTGTTTGCTAGGGTGTTAGTGTTGTTTGTTGTTAGGGGTTAGGGTTGTTTGTTGTTAGGGTGTTAGTGTTGTTTGTCATTAGTGGGTTAGGTTTGTTTGTTGTTTGGTTAGGGTTGTTTGTTGTTAGGGGGTTAGTGTTGTTTGTTGTTAGGGGTTTAGGGTTGTTTCTTGTTGGGGTTTAGTGGTTTTTGTTGTTAGGGTGTTAGTCTTTATTGTGGTTAGGGGGTTAGTGTTGTTGGTTGTTCGGGGGTTAGGATTGTTTGTTGTTAGGGGGTTGGGGTTGTTTGTTGTTTGGGGGTTAGGGTTCTTTGTTGTTACGGGGTTAGTGTTGTTTGTTGTTACGGGGTTAGGTTAGTTTCTTGTTAGGGGTTTAGTGTTGTTTGTTGTTAGGGGGTTAGTGTTTGTTGTTAGGGGTTTAGGGTTGTTTCTTGTTGGGGTTTATTGTTTTTTGTTGTTAGGGTGTTAGTGTTGTTTGTTGTTAGGGTGTTAGTGTTTTGTGTTGTTAGGGGGTTAATGTTGTTTGATGTTAGGGGTTTAGGGTTGTTTGTTGTGAGGGGGTTAGGGTTGTTTGTTGTTAGTGGGTTAGGGTTGTTTGTTGTTAGTGGGTTAGTGTTTTTGGTTTTTAGGGGTTAGGGTTGTTTGTTGTTTGGGGGTTAGTGTTTGTTGTTAGGGGGCTAGGGTTGTTTGTTGTTAGGGTGTTAGTGTTCTTTGATGTTAGGGGTTTAGGGTTGTTTGTTGTTAGGGGGTTAGTGTTGTTTGTTGTTAGGTTGTTAGGGTTGTTTGTTGTTAGTGGTCTAGGGTTGTTTGTTGTTAGTGGTTTAGTGTTTTTGGTTTTTAGGGGTTAGGGTTGTTTGTTGTTTTGGGGTTAGTGTTTGTTGTTAGGGTGTTAGTGTTTTGTGTTGTTAGGGGGTTAGTGTTCTTTGATGTTAGGGATTTAGGGTTGTTTGTTGTTAGGGGGTTAGTGTTGTTTGTTGTTAGGGGGTTAGGGTTGTTTTTTGTTAGGGTGTTAGTGTTGTTTGTTGTTAGGGGTTAGGGTTGTTTGTTGTTAGGGTGTTAGTGTTGTTTGTTGTTAGTGGGTTAGGCTTGTTTGTTGTTTGGTTAGGGTTGTTTGTTGTTAGGGGGTTAGTGTTGTTTGTTGTTAGGGGTTTAGGGTTGTTTCTTGTTGGGGTTTAGTGGTGTTTGTTGTTAGGGTGTTAGTCTTTATTGTGGTTAGGGGGTTAGTGTTGTTGGTTGTTCGGGGGTTAGGATTGTTTGTTGTTAGGGGGTTAGGGTTGTTTGTTGTTTGGGGGTTAGGGTTGTTTGTTGTTACGGGGTTAGTGTTGTTTGTTGTTACGGGGTTAGGTTAGTTTCTTGTTAGGGGTTTAGTGTTGTTTGTTGTTTGGGGGTTAGTGTTTGTTGTTAGGGGGCTAGGGTTGTTTGTTGTTAGGGTGTTAGTGTTCTTTGATGTTAGGGGTTTAGGGTTGTTTGTTGTTAGGGGGTTAGTGTTGTTTGTTGTTAGGGTGTTAGGGTTGTTTGTTGTTAGTGGGTTAGGGTTGTTTGTTGATAAGAGGTTAGGATTTGTGTTGTTAGGGGGTTAGTATTGTTCGTTGCTGGGGGTTAGTGTTGTTTCTTCTTAGGGCGTTAGTGTTTTTTGTTCTTAGGGGGTTAGGGTTGGTTGTTGTTAGGGGGTTAGTGTTGTTTGTTGTTAGGGGTTTAGGGTTGTTTCTTGTTAGGGGGTTAGTGTTGTTTGTTGTTAGGGGCTTAGGGTTGTTTCTTGTTGGGGTTTAGTGGTGTTTGTTGTTCGGGTGTTAGTGTTGTTTGTTGTTAGGGGCTTAGTGTTGTTTGTGTTTAGGGGTTTAGTGTTGTTTGCTTTTAGGGTTTTAGGGTTGTTTGTTGTTTGGGGGTTAGTGTTTGTTGTTAGGGGGTTAGGGTTGTTTGTTGTTAGGGTGTTAGTGTTCTTTGATGTTAGGGGTTTAGGGTTGTTTGTTGTTATGGGGTTAGTGTTGTTTGTTGTTAGGGGGTGATGGTTGTTTGTTGTTAGGGTGTTAGTGTTGTTTGTTGTTAGGGGGTTAGGGTTGTTTGTTGTTTGGGGGTTAGGGTTGTTTGTTGTTACGGGGTTAGTGTTGTTTGTTGTTACGGGGTTAGGGTAGTTTCTTGTTAGGGGTTTAGTGTTGTTTGTTGTTAGGGGGTTAGTGTTTGTTGTTAGGGGTTTAGGGTTGTTTCTTGTTCGGGTTTAGTGGTTTTTGTTGTTAGGGTGTTAGTGTTGTTTGTTGTTAGGGTGTTAGTGTTTTGTGTTGTTAGGGGGTTAGTGATGTTTGATGTTAGGGGTTTAGGGTTGTTTGTTGTTAGGGGGTTAGGGTTGTTTGTTGTTAGTGGGTTAGGGTTGTTTGTTGTTAGTGGGTTAGTGTTTTTGGTTTTTAGGGGTTAGGGTTGTTTGTTGTTTGGGGGTTAGTGTTTGTTGTTAGGGGGCTAGGGTTGTTTGTTGTTAGGGTGTTAGTGTTCTTTGATGTTAGGGGTTTAGGGTTGTTTGTTGTTAGGGGGTTAGTGTTGTTTGTTGTTAGGGTGTTAGGGTTGTTTGTTGTTAGTGGGCTAGGGTTGTTTGTTGATAAGAGGTTAGGATTTGTGTTGTTAGGGGGTTAGTATTGTTCTTTGCTGGGGGTTAGTGTTATTTCTTCTTAGGGCGTTAGTGTTGTTTGTTCTTAGGGGGTTAGGGTTGGTTGTTGTTAGGGTGTTAGTGTTGTTTGTTGTTAGGGGGTTAGGGTTGTTTGTTGTTAGGGTGTTAGTGTTGTTTGTTGTTAGTGGGTTAGGTTTGTTTGTTGCTTGGTTAGGGTTATGTGTTGTTAGGGGGTTAGTGTTGTTTCTTGTTAGGGGTTTAGGGTTGTTTCTTGTTGGGGTTTAGTGGTTTTTGTTGTTAGGGTGTTAGTGTTTATTGTGGTTAGGGGGTTAGTGTTGTTGGTTGTTCGGGGGTTAGGATTGTTTGTTGTTAAGGGGTTAGGGTTGTTTGTTGTTAGTTTGTTAGTGTTGTTTGTTGTTAGGGGGTTAGTGTTGTTTGTTTTTAGGGGTTCAGTGCTGTTTGTTTTTAGGGTTTTAGGGTTGGTTGTTGTTAGGGGGTCAGTGTTGTTTGTTGTTAGGGGTTTAGGGTTGTTTCTTGTTAGGGGGTTAGTGCTGTTTGTTGTTAGGGGCTTAGGGTTGTTTCTTGTTGGGGTTTAGTGGTGTTTGTTGTTTGGGTGTTAGTGTTGTTTGTTGTTAGGGGCTTAGTGTTGTTTGTGTTTAGGGGTTTAGTGTTGTTTGCTTTTAGGGTTTTAGGGTTGTTTGTTGTTGGGGGTTAGTGTTGTTTGTTGTTAGGGGGTTAGGGTTGTTTCTGGTTAGGGTGTTACTTTTGTTTGTTGTTAGGGGTTTAGGGTTGTTTGTTGTTAGGGTGTTAGTGTTGTTTGTTGTTAGTGGGTTAGGGTTTTTTGTTGTTTGGTTAGGGTTGTTTGTTGTTAGGGTGTTAGTGTTGTTTGTTGTTAGGGTGTTAGTGTTTTGTGTTGTTAGGGGGTTAGGGTTGTTTGATGTTAGGGGTTTAGGGTTGTTTGTTGTTAGGGGGTTAGTGTTGTTTGTTGTTAGGGTGTTAGGGTTGTTTGTTGTTAGTGGGTTTGGGTTGTTTGTTGTTAGTGGGTTAGTGTTCTTTGATGTTAGGGGTTTAGGGTTGTTTGTTGTTAGGGTGTTAGTGTTGTTTGTTGTTAGGGGGTTAGGGTTGTTTGCTAGGGTGTTAGTGTTGTTTGTTGTTAGGGGTTAGGGTTGTTTGTTGTTAGGGTGTTAGTGTTGTTTGTCATTAGTGGGTTAGGTTTGTTTGTTGTTTGGTTAGGGTTGTTTGTTGTTAGGGGGTTAGTGTTGTTTGTTGTTAGGGGTTTAGGGTTGTTTCTTGTTGGGGTTTAGTGGTTTTTGTTGTTAGGGTGTTAGTCTTTATTGTGGTTAGGGGGTTAGTGTTGTTGGTTGTTCGGGGGTTAGGATTGTTTGTTGTTAGGGGGTTGGGGTTGTTTGTTGTTTGGGGGTTAGGGTTCTTTGTTGTTACGGGGTTAGTGTTGTTTGTTGTTACGGGGTTAGGTTAGTTTCTTGTTAGGGGTTTAGTGTTGTTTGTTGTTAGGGGGTTAGTGTTTGTTGTTAGGGGTTTAGGGTTGTTTCTTGTTGGGGTTTATTGTTTTTTGTTGTTAGGGTGTTAGTGTTGTTTGTTGTTAGGGTGTTAGTGTTTTGTGTTGTTAGGGGGTTAATGTTGTTTGATGTTAGGGGTTTAGGGTTGTTTGTTGTGAGGGGGTTAGGGTTGTTTGTTGTTAGTGGGTTAGGGTTGTTTGTTGTTAGTGGGTTAGTGTTTTTGGTTTTTAGGGGTTAGGGTTGTTTGTTGTTTGGGGGTTAGTGTTTGTTGTTAGGGGGCTAGGGTTGTTTGTTGTTAGGGTGTTAGTGTTCTTTGATGTTAGGGGTTTAGGGTTGTTTGTTGTTAGGGGGTTAGTGTTGTTTGTTGTTAGGTTGTTAGGGTTGTTTGTTGTTAGTGGTCTAGGGTTGTTTGTTGTTAGTGGTTTAGTGTTTTTGGTTTTTAGGGGTTAGGGTTGTTTGTTGTTTTGGGGTTAGTGTTTGTTGTTAGGGTGTTAGTGTTTTGTGTTGTTAGGGGGTTAGTGTTCTTTGATGTTAGGGATTTAGGGTTGTTTGTTGTTAGGGGGTTAGTGTTGTTTGTTGTTAGGGGGTTAGGGTTGTTTTTTGTTAGGGTGTTAGTGTTGTTTGTTGTTAGGGGTTAGGGTTGTTTGTTGTTAGGGTGTTAGTGTTGTTTGTTGTTAGTGGGTTAGGCTTGTTTGTTGTTTGGTTAGGGTTGTTTGTTGTTAGGGGGTTAGTGTTGTTTGTTGTTAGGGGTTTAGGGTTGTTTCTTGTTGGGGTTTAGTGGTGTTTGTTGTTAGGGTGTTAGTCTTTATTGTGGTTAGGGGGTTAGTGTTGTTGGTTGTTCGGGGGTTAGGATTGTTTGTTGTTAGGGGGTTAGGGTTGTTTGTTGTTTGGGGGTTAGGGTTGTTTGTTGTTACGGGGTTAGTGTTGTTTGTTGTTACGGGGTTAGGTTAGTTTCTTGTTAGGGGTTTAGTGTTGTTTGTTGTTTGGGGGTTAGTGTTTGTTGTTAGGGGGCTAGGGTTGTTTGTTGTTAGGGTGTTAGTGTTCTTTGATGTTAGGGGTTTAGGGTTGTTTGTTGTTAGGGGGTTAGTGTTGTTTGTTGTTAGGGTGTTAGGGTTGTTTGTTGTTAGTGGGTTAGGGTTGTTTGTTGATAAGAGGTTAGGATTTGTGTTGTTAGGGGGTTAGTATTGTTCGTTGCTGGGGGTTAGTGTTGTTTCTTCTTAGGGCGTTAGTGTTTTTTGTTCTTAGGGGGTTAGGGTTGGTTGTTGTTAGGGGGTTAGTGTTGTTTGTTGTTAGGGGTTTAGGGTTGTTTCTTGTTAGGGGGTTAGTGTTGTTTGTTGTTAGGGTCTTAGGGTTGTTTCTTGTTGGGGTTTAGTGGTGTTTGTTGTTCGGGTGTTAGTGTTGTTTGTTGTTAGGGGCTTAGTGTTGTTTGTGTTTAGGGGTTTAGTGTTGTTTGCTTTTAGGGTTTTAGGGTTGTTTGTTGTTTGGGGGTTAGTGTTTGTTGTTAGGGGGTTAGGGTTGTTTGTTGTTAGGGTGTTAGTGTTCTTTGATGTTAGGGGTTTAGGGTTGTTTGTTGTTATGGGGTTAGTGTTGTTTGTTGTTAGGGGGTGAGGGTTGTTTGTTGTTAGGGTGTTAGTGTTGTTTGTTGTTAGGGGGTTAGGGTTGTTTGTTGTTTGGGGGTTAGGGTTGTTTGTTGTTACGGGGTTAGTGTTGTTTGTTGTTACGGGGTTAGGGTAGTTTCTTGTTACGGGTTTAGTGTTGTTTGTTGTTAGGGGGTTAGTGTTTGTTGTTAGGGGTTTAGGGTTGTTTCTTGTTCGGGTTTAGTGGTTTTTGTTGTTAGGGTGTTAGTGTTGTTTGTTGTTAGGGTGTTAGTGTTTTGTGTTGTTAGGGGGTTAATGTTGTTTGATGTTAGGGGTTTAGGGTTGTTTGTTGTTAGGGGGTTAGGGTTGTTTGTTGTTAGTGGGTTAGGGTTGTTTGTTGTTAGTGGGTTAGTGTTTTTGGTTTTTAGGGGTTAGGGTTGTTTGTTGTTTGGGGGTTAGTGTTTGTTGTTAGGGGGCTAGGGTTGTTTGTTGTTAGGGTGTTAGTGTTCTTTGATGTTAGGGGTTTAGGGTTGTTTGTTGTTAGGGGGTTAGTGTTGTTTGTTGTTAGGGTGTTAGGGTTGTTTGTTGTTAGTGGTCTAGGGTTGTTTGTTGTTAGTGGTTTAGTGTTTTTGGTTTTTAGGGGTTAGGGTTGTTTGTTGTTTGGGGGTTAGTGTTTGTTGTTAGGGTGTTAGTGTTTTGTGTTGTTAGGGGGTTAGTGTTCTTTGATGTTAGGGATTTAGGGTTGTTTGTTGTTAGGGGTTTAGTGTTGTTTGTTGTTAGGGGGTTAGGGTTGTTTGTTGTTAGGGTGTTAGTGTTGTTTGTTGTTAGGGGTTAGGGTTGTTTGTTGTTAGGGGGTTAGTGTTGTTTGTTGTTAGTGGGTTAGGTTTGTTTGTTGTTTGGTTAGGGTTGTTTGTTGTTAGGGGGTTAGTGTTGTTTGTTGTTAGGGGTTTAGGGTTGTTTCTTGTTGGGGTTTAGTGGTGTTTGTTGTTAGGGTGTTAGTCTTTATTGTGGTTAGGGGGTTAGTGTTGTTGGTTGTTCGGGGGTTAGGATTTTTTGTTGTTAGGGGGTTATGGTTGTTTGTTGTTTGGGGGTTAGGGTTGTTTGTTGTTACGGGGTTAGTGTTGTTTGTTGTTACGGGGTTAGGTTAGTTTCTTGTTAGGGGTTTAGTGTTGTTTGTTGTTTGGGGGTTAGTGTTTGTAGTTAGGGGGCTAGGGTTGTTTGTTGTTAGGGTGTTAGTGTTCTTTGATGTTAGGGGTTTAGGGTTGTTTGTTGTTAGGGGGTTAGTGTTGTTTGTTGTTAGGGTGTTAGGGTTGTTTGTTGTTAGTGGGTTAGGGTTGTTTGTTGATAAGAGGTTAGGATTTGTGTTGCTAGGGGGTTAGTATTGTTCGTTGCTGGGGGTTAGTGTTGTTTCTTCTTAGGGCGTTAGTGTTTTTTGTTCTTAGGGGGTTAGGGTTGGTTGTTGTTAGGGGGTTAGTGTTGTTTGTTGTTAGGGGTTTAGGGTTGTTTCTTGTTAGGGGGTTAGTGTTGTTTGTTGTTAGGGGCTTAGGGTTGTTTCTTGTTGGGGTTTAGTGGTGTTTGTTGTTCGGGTGTTAGTGTTGTTTGTTGTTAGGGGCTTAGTGTTGTTTGTGTTTAGGGGTTTAGTGTTGTTTGCTTTTAGGGTTTTAGGGTTGTTTGTTGTTTGGGGGTTAGTGTTTGTTGTTAGGGGGTTAGGGTTGTTTGTTGTTAGGGTGTTAGTGTTCTTTGATGTTAGGGGTTTAGGGTTGTTTGTTGTTATGGGGTTAGTGTTGTTTGTTGTTAGGGGGTGATGGTTGTTTGTTGTTAGGGTGTTAGTGTTGTTTGTTGTTAGGGGGTTAGGGTTGTTTGTTGTTTGGGGGTTAGGGTTGTTTGTTGTTACGGGGTTAGTGTTGTTTGTTGTTACGGGGTTAGGGTAGTTTCTTGTTAGGGGTTTAGTGTTGTTTGTTGTTAGGGGGTTAGTGTTTGTTGTTAGGGGTTTAGGGTTGTTTCTTGTTCGGGTTTAGTGGTTTTTGTTGTTAGGGTGTTAGTGTTGTTTGTTGTTAGGGTGTTAGTGTTTTGTGTTGTTAGGGGGTTAGTGATGTTTGATGTTAGGGGTTTAGGGTTGTTTGTTGTTAGGGGGTTAGGGTTGTTTGTTGTTAGTGGGTTAGGGTTGTTTGTTGTTAGTGGGTTAGTGTTTTTGGTTTTTAGGGGTTAGGGTTGTTTGTTGTTTGGGGGTTAGTGTTTGTTGTTAGGGGGCTAGGGTTGTTTGTTGTTAGGGTGTTAGTGTTCTTTGATGTTAGGGGTTTAGGGTTGTTTGTTGTTAGGGTGTTAGTGTTGTTTGTTGTTAGGGTGTTAGGGTTGTTTGTTGTTAGTGGGCTAGGGTTGTTTGTTGTTAGTGGTTTAGTGTTTTTGGTTTTTAGGGGTTAGGGTTGTTTGTTGTTTGGGGGTTAGTGTTTGTTGTTAGGGTGTTAGTGTTTTGTGTTGTTAGGGGGTTAGTGTTCTTTGATGTTAGGGATTTAGGGTTGTTTGTTGTTAGGGGGTTAGTGTTGTTTGTTGTTAGGGGGTTAGCGTTGTTTGTTGTTAGGGTGTTTGTGTTGTTTGTTGTTAGGGTGTTAGTGTTTTGTGTTGTTAGGAGGTTAGTGTTGTTTGATGTTAGGGGTTTAGGGTTGTTTGTTGTTAGGGGGTTAGTGTTGTTTGTTGTTAGTGGGTTAGGGTTGTTTGTTGTTAGTGGGTTAGTGTTTTTGGTTTTTAGGGGTTAGGGTTGTTTGTTGTTTGGGGGTTAGTGTTTGTTGTTAGGGTGTTAGTGTTCTTTGATGTTAGGGGTTTAGGGTTGTTTGTTGTTAGGGGGTTAGTGTTGTTTGTTGTTAGGGTGTTAGGGTTGTTTGTTGTTAGTGGGTTAGGGTTGTTTGTTGATAAGAGGTTAGGATTTGTGTTGTTAGGGGGTTAGTATTGTTCGCTGCTGGGGGTTAGTGTTGTTTCTTCTTAGGGCGTTAGTGTTTTTTGTTCTTAGGGGGTTAGGGTTGGTTGTTGTTAGGGTGTTAGTGTTGTTTGTTGTTAGGGGGTTAGTGTTGTTTGTTGTTAGGGGTTTAGGGTTGTTTCTTGTTAGGGGGTTAGTGTTGTTTGTTGTTAGGGGCTTAGGGTTGTTTCTTGTTGGGGTTTAGTGGTTTTTGTTGTTAGGGTGTTAGTGTTGTTTGTTGTTAGGGTGTTAGTGTTTTGTGTTGTTAGGAGGTTAGTGTTGTTTGATGTTAGGGGTTTAGGGTTGTTTGTTGTTAGGGGGTTAGGGTTGTTTGTTGTTAGTGAGTTAGGGTTGTTTGTTGTTAGTGGGTTAGTGTTTTTGGTATTTAGGGGTTAGGGTTGTTTGTTGTTTGGGGGTTAGTGTTTGTTGTTAGGGGGCTAGGGTTGTTTGTTGTTAGGGTGTTAGTGTTCTTCGATGTTAGGGGTTTAGGGTTGTTTGTTGTTAGGGGGTTAGTGTTGTTTGTTGTTAGGGTGTTAGGGTTGTTTGTTGTTAGTGGGTTAGGGTTGTTTGTTGATAAGAGGTTAGGATTTGTGTTGTTAGGGGGTTAGTATTGTTCGTTGCTGGGGGTTAGTGTTATTTCTTCTTAGGGCGTTAGTGTTGTTTGTTCTTAGGGGGTTAGGGTTGGTTGTTGTTAGGGTTTTAGTGTTGTTTGTTGTTAGGGGGTTAGGGTTGTTTGTTGTTAGGGTGTTAGTGTTGTTTGTTGTTAGTGGGTTAGGTTTGTTTGTTGCTTGGTTAGGGTTATGTGTTGTTAGGGGGTTAGTGTTGTTTCTTGTTAGGGGTTTAGGGTTGTTTCTTGTTGGGGTTTAGTGGTTTTTGTTGTTAGGGTGTTAGTGTTTATTGTGGTTAGGGGGTTAGTGTTGTTGGTTGTTCGGGGGTTAGGATTGTTTGTTGTTAAGGGGTTAGGGTTGTTTGTTGTTAGTTTGTTAGTGTTGTTTGTTGTTAGGGGGTTAGTGTTGTTTGTTGTTAGGGGTTTAGGGTTGTTTCTTGTTAGGGGGTTAGTGTTGTTTGTTTTTAGGGGCTTAGGGTTGTTTCTTGTTGGGGTTTAGTGGTGTTTGTTGTTCGGGCGTTAGTGTTGTTTGTTGTTAGGGGTTTAGTGTTGTTTGTTTTTAGGGGTTCAGTGTTGTTTGCTTTTAGGGTTTTAGGGTTGTTTGTTTTTTAGGGGTGAGTGTTGTTTGTTGTTAGGGGGTTAGGATTGTTTGTTTTTAGGGGTTTAGTGTTGTTTGTGGTTAGGGCGTTACTGTTGGATGTTGTTAGCGGGTTAGTGTTTTTGTTGTTAGTGGGATAGTGCTGTTTGTTGTTATTGGCTTAGTGGTGTTTGTTTTTAGGGGTTCAGTGCTGTTTGTTTTTAGGGTTTTAGGGTTGGTTGTTGTTAGGGGGTTAGTGTTCTTTGATGTTAGGGGTTTAGGGTTGTTTGTTGTTAGGGGGTTAGTGTTGTTTGTTGTTAGGTTGTTAGGGTTGTTTGTTGTTAGTGGTCTAGGGTTGTTTGTTGTTAGTGGTTTAGTGTTTTTGGTTTTTAGGGGTTAGGGTTGTTTGTTGTTTTGGGGTTAGTGTTTGTTGTTAGGGTGTTAGTGTTTTGTGTTGTTAGGGGGTTAGTGTTCTTTGATGTTAGGGATTTAGGGTTGTTTGTTGTTAGGGGGTTAGTGTTGTTTGTTGTTAGGGGGTTAGGGTTGTTTGTTGTTAGGGTGTTAGTGTTGTTTGTTGTTAGGGGTTAGGGTTGTTTGTTGTTAGGGTGTTAGTGTTGTTTGTTGTTAGTGGGTTAGGCTTGTTTGTTGTTTGGTTAGGGTTGTTTGTTGTTAGGGGGTTAGTGTTGTTTGTTGTTAGGGGTTTAGGGTTGTTTCTTGTTGGGGTTTAGTGGTGTTTGTTGTTAGGGTGTTAGTCTTTATTGTGGTTAGGGGGTTAGTGTTGTTGGTTGTTCGGGGGTTAGGATTGTTTGTTGTTAGGGGGTTAGGGTTGTTTGTTGTTTGGGGGTTAGGGTTGTTTGTTGTTACGGGGTTAGTGTTGTTTGTTGTTACGGGGTTAGGTTAGTTTCTTGTTAGGGGTTTAGTGTTGTTTGTTGTTTGGGGGTTAGTGTTTGTTGTTAGGGGGCTAGGGTTGTTTGTTGTTAGGGTGTTAGTGTTCTTTGATGTTAGGGGTTTAGGGTTGTTTGTTGTTAGGGGGTTAGTGTTGTTTGTTGTTAGGGTGTTAGGGTTGTTTGTTGTTAGTGGGTTAGGGTTGTTTGTTGATAAGAGGTTAGGATTTGTGTTGTTAGGGGGTTAGTATTGTTCGCTGCTGGGGGTTAGTGTTGTTTCTTCTTAGGGCGTTAGTGTTTTTTGTTCTTAGGGGGTTAGGGTTGGTTGTTGTTAGGGTGTTAGTGTTGTTTGTTGTTAGGGGGTTAGTGTTGTTTGTTGTTAGGGGTTTAGGGTTGTTTCTTGTTAGGGGGTTAGTGTTGTTTGTTGTTAGGGGCTTAGGGTTGTTTCTTGTTGGGGTTTAGTGGTTTTTGTTGTTAGGGTGTTAGTGTTGTTTGTTGTTAGGGTGTTAGTGTTTTGTGTTGTTAGGAGGTTAGTGTTGTTTGATGTTAGGGGTTTAGGGTTGTTTGTTGTTAGGGGGTTAGGGTTGTTTGTTGTTAGTGAGTTAGGGTTGTTTGTTGTTAGTGGGTTAGTGTTTTTGGTATTTAGGGGTTAGGGTTGTTTGTTGTTTGGGGGTTAGTGTTTGTTGTTAGGGGGCTAGGGTTGTTTGTTGTTAGGGTGTTAGTGTTCTTCGATGTTAGGGGTTTAGGGTTGTTTGTTGTTAGGGGGTTAGTGTTGTTTGTTGTTAGGGTGTTAGGGTTGTTTGTTGTTAGTGGGTTAGGGTTGTTTGTTGATAAGAGGTTAGGATTTGTGTTGTTAGGGGGTTAGTATTGTTCGTTGCTGGGGGTTAGTGTTATTTCTTCTTAGGGCGTTAGTGTTGTTTGTTCTTAGGGGGTTAGGGTTGGTTGTTGTTAGGGTTTTAGTGTTGTTTGTTGTTAGGGGGTTAGGGTTGTTTGTTGTTAGGGTGTTAGTGTTGTTTGTTGTTAGTGGGTTAGGTTTGTTTGTTGCTTGGTTAGGGTTATGTGTTGTTAGGGGGTTAGTGTTGTTTCTTGTTAGGGGTTTAGGGTTGTTTCTTGTTGGGGTTTAGTGGTTTTTGTTGTTAGGGTGTTAGTGTTTATTGTGGTTAGGGGGTTAGTGTTGTTGGTTGTTCGGGGGTTAGGATTGTTTGTTGTTAAGGGGTTAGGGTTGTTTGTTGTTAGTTTGTTAGTGTTGTTTGTTGTTAGGGGGTTAGTGTTGTTTGTTGTTAGGGGTTTAGGGTTGTTTCTTGTTAGGGGGTTAGTGTTGTTTGTTTTTAGGGGCTTAGGGTTGTTTCTTGTTGGGGTTTAGTGGTGTTTGTTGTTCGGGCGTTAGTGTTGTTTGTTGTTAGGGGTTTAGTGTTGTTTGTTTTTAGGGGTTCAGTGTTGTTTGCTTTTAGGGTTTTAGGGTTGTTTGTTTTTTAGGGGTGAGTGTTGTTTGTTGTTAGGGGGTTAGGATTGTTTGTTTTTAGGGGTTTAGTGTTGTTTGTGGTTAGGGCGTTACTGTTGGATGTTGTTAGCGGGTTAGTGTTTTTGTTGTTAGTGGGATAGTGCTGTTTGTTGTTATTGGCTTAGTGGTGTTTGTTTTTAGGGGTTCAGTGCTGTTTGTTTTTAGGGTTTTAGGGTTGGTTGTTGTTAGGGGGTTAGTGTTCTTTGATGTTAGGGGTTTAGGGTTGTTTGTTGTTAGGGGGTTAGTGTTGTTTGTTGTTAGGTTGTTAGGGTTGTTTGTTGTTAGTGGTCTAGGGTTGTTTGTTGTTAGTGGTTTAGTGTTTTTGGTTTTTAGGGGTTAGGGTTGTTTGTTGTTTTGGGGTTAGTGTTTGTTGTTAGGGTGTTAGTGTTTTGTGTTGTTAGGGGGTTAGTGTTCTTTGATGTTAGGGATTTAGGGTTGTTTGTTGTTAGGGGGTTAGTGTTGTTTGTTGTTAGGGGGTTAGGGTTGTTTGTTGTTAGGGTGTTAGTGTTGTTTGTTGTTAGGGGTTAGGGTTGTTTGTTGTTAGGGTGTTAGTGTTGTTTGTTGTTAGTGGGTTAGGCTTGTTTGTTGTTTGGTTAGGGTTGTTTGTTGTTAGGGGGTTAGTGTTGTTTGTTGTTAGGGGTTTAGGGTTGTTTCTTGTTGGGGTTTAGTGGTGTTTGTTGTTAGGGTGTTAGTCTTTATTGTGGTTAGGGGGTTAGTGTTGTTGGTTGTTCGGGGGTTAGGATTGTTTGTTGTTAGGGGGTTAGGGTTGTTTGTTGTTTGGGGGTTAGGGTTGTTTGTTGTTACGGGGTTAGTGTTGTTTGTTGTTACGGGGTTAGGTTAGTTTCTTGTTAGGGGTTTAGTGTTGTTTGTTGTTTGGGGGTTAGTGTTTGTTGTTAGGGGGCTAGGGTTGTTTGTTGTTAGGGTGTTAGTGTTCTTTGATGTTAGGGGTTTAGGGTTGTTTGTTGTTAGGGGGTTAGTGTTGTTTGTTGTTAGGGTGTTAGGGTTGTTTGTTGTTAGTGGGTTAGGGTTGTTTGTTGATAAGAGGTTAGGATTTGTGTTGTTAGGGGGTTAGTATTGTTCGTTGCTGGGGGTTAGTGTTGTTTCTTCTTAGGGCGTTAGTGTTTTTTGTTCTTAGGGGGTTAGGGTTGGTTGTTGTTAGGGGGTTAGTGTTGTTTGTTGTTAGGGGTTTAGGGTTGTTTCTTGTTAGGGGGTTAGTGTTGTTTGTTGATAGGGTCTTAGGGTTGTTTCTTGTTGGGGTTTAGTGGTGTTTGTTGTTCGGGTGTTAGTGTTGTTTGTTGTTAGGGGCTTAGTGTTGTTTGTGTTTAGGGGTTTAGTGTTGTTTGCTTTTAGGGTTTTAGGGTTGTTTGTTGTTTGGGGGTTAGTGTTTGTTGTTAGGGGGTTAGGGTTGTTTGTTGTTAGGGTGTTAGTGTTCTTTGATGTTAGGGGTTTAGGGTTGTTTGTTGTTATGGGGTTAGTGTTGTTTGTTGTTAGGGGGTGAGGGTTGTTTGTTGTTAGGGTGTTAGTGTTGTTTGTTGTTAGGGGGTTAGGGTTGTTTGTTGTTTGGGGGTTAGGGTTGTTTGTTGTTACGGGGTTAGTGTTGTTTGTTGTTACGGGGTTAGGGTAGTTTCTTGTTACGGGTTTAGTGTTGTTTGTTGTTAGGGGGTTAGTGTTTGTTGTTAGGGGTTTAGGGTTGTTTCTTGTTCGGGTTTAGTGGTTTTTGTTGTTAGGGTGTTAGTGTTGTTTGTTGTTAGGGTGTTAGTGTTTTGTGTTGTTAGGGGGTTAATGTTGTTTGATGTTAGGGGTTTAGGGTTGTTTGTTGTTAGGGGGTTAGGGTTGTTTGTTGTTAGTGGGTTAGGGTTGTTTGTTGTTAGTGGGTTAGTGTTTTTGGTTTTTAGGGGTTAGGGTTGTTTGTTGTTTGGGGGTTAGTGTTTGTTGTTAGGGGGCTAGGGTTGTTTGTTGTTAGGGTGTTAGTGTTCTTTGATGTTAGGGGTTTAGGGTTGTTTGTTGTTAGGGGGTTAGTGTTGTTTGTTGTTAGGGTGTTAGGGTTGTTTGTTGTTAGTGGTCTAGGGTTGTTTGTTGTTAGTGGTTTAGTGTTTTTGGTTTTTAGGGGTTAGGGTTGTTTGTTGTTTGGGGGTTAGTGTTTGTTGTTAGGGTGTTAGTGTTTTGTGTTGTTAGGGGGTTAGTGTTCTTTGATGTTAGGGATTTAGGGTTGTTTGTTGTTAGGGGTTTAGTGTTGTTTGTTGTTAGGGGGTTAGGGTTGTTTGTTGTTAGGGTGTTAGTGTTGTTTGTTGTTAGGGGTTAGGGTTGTTTGTTGTTAGGGGGTTAGTGTTGTTTGTTGTTAGTGGGTTAGGTTTGTTTGTTGTTTGGTTAGGGTTGTTTGTTGTTAGGGGGTTAGTGTTGTTTGTTGTTAGGGGTTTAGGGTTGTTTCTTGTTGGGGTTTAGTGGTGTTTGTTGTTAGGGTGTTAGTCTTTATTGTGGTTAGGGGGTTAGTGTTGTTGGTTGTTCGGGGGTTAGGATTTTTTGTTGTTAGGGGGTTAGGGTTGTTTGTTGTTTGGGGGTTAGGGTTGTTTGTTGTTACGGGGTTAGTGTTGTTTGTTGTTACGGGGTTAGGTTAGTTTCTTGTTAGGGGTTTAGTGTTGTTTGTTGTTTGGGGGTTAGTGTTTGTTGTTAGGGGGCTAGGGTTGTTTGTTGTTAGGGTGTTAGTGTTCTTTGATGTTAGGGGTTTAGGGTTGTTTGTTGTTAGGGGGTTAGTGTTGTTTGTTGTTAGGGTGTTAGGGTTGTTTGTTGTTAGTGGGTTAGGGTTGTTTGTTGATAAGAGGTTAGGATTTGTGTTGTTAGGGGGTTAGTATTGTTCGTTGCTGGGGGTTAGTGTTGTTTCTTCTTAGGGCGTTAGTGTTTTTTGTTCTTAGGGGGTTAGGGTTGGTTGTTGTTAGGGGGTTAGTGTTGTTTGTTGTTAGGGGTTTAGGGTTGTTTCTTGTTAGGGGGTTAGTGTTGTTTGTTGTTAGGGGCTTAGGGTTGTTTCTTGTTGGGGTTTAGTGGTGTTTGTTGTTCGGGTGTTAGTGTTGTTTGTTGTTAGGGGCTTAGTGTTGTTTGTGTTTAGGGGTTTAGTGTTGTTTGCTTTTAGGGTTTTAGGGTTGTTTGTTGTTTGGGGGTTAGTGTTTGTTGTTAGGGGGTTAGGGTTGTTTGTTGTTAGGGTGTTAGTGTTCTTTGATGTTAGGGGTTTAGGGTTGTTTGTTGTTATGGGGTTAGTGTTGTTTGTTGTTAGGGGGTGATGGTTGTTTGTTGTTAGGGTGTTAGTGTTGTTTGTTGTTAGGGGGTTAGGGTTGTTTGTTGTTTGGGGGTTAGGGTTGTTTGTTGTTACGGGGTTAGTGTTGTTTGTTGTTACGGGGTTAGGGTAGTTTCTTGTTACGGGTTTAGTGTTGTTTGTTGTTAGGGGGTTAGGGTTGTTGTTAGGGGTTTAGGGTTGTTTCTTGTTCGGGTTTAGTGGTTTTTGTTGTTAGGGTGTTAGTGTTGTTTGTTGTTAGGGTGTTAGTGTTTTGTGTTGTTAGGGGGTTAATGTTGTTTGATGTTAGGGGTTTAGGGTTGTTTCTTGTTCGGGTTTAGTGGTTTTTGTTGTTAGGGTGTTAGTGTTGTTTGTTGTTAGGGTGTTAGTGTTTTGTGTTGTTAGGGGGTTAGTGATGTTTGATGTTAGGGGTTTAGGGTTGTTTGTTGTTAGGGGGTTAGGGTTGTTTGTTGTTAGTGGGTTAGGGTTGTTTGTTGTTAGTGGGTTAGTGTTTTTGGTTTTTAGGGGTTAGGGTTGTTTGTTGTTTGGGGGTTAGTGTTTGTTGTTAGGGGGCTAGGGTTGTTTGTTGTTAGGGTGTTAGTGTTCTTTGATGTTAGGGGTTTAGGGTTGTTTGTTGTTAGGGGGTTAGTGTTGTTTGTTGTTAGGGTGTTAGGGTTGTTTGTTGTTAGTGGGCTAGGGTTGTTTGTTGTTAGTGGTTTAGTGTTTTTGGTTTTTAGGGGTTAGGGTTGTTTGTTGTTTGGGGGTTAGTGTTTGTTGTTAGGGTGTTAGTGTTTTGTGTTGTTAGGGGGTTAGTGTTCTTTGATGTTAGGGATTTAGGGTTGTTTGTTGTTAGGGGGTTAGTGTTGTTTGTTGTTAGGGGGTTAGCGTTGTTTGTTGTTAGGGTGTTTGTGTTGTTTGTTGTTAGGGTGTTAGTGTTTTGTGTTGTTAGGAGGTTAGTGTTGTTTGATGTTAGGGGTTTAGGGTTGTTTGTTGTTAGGGGGTTAGTGTTGTTTGTTGTTAGTGGGTTAGGGTTGTTTGTTGTTAGTGGGTTAGTGTTTTTGGTTTTTAGGGGTTAGGGTTGTTTGTTGTTTGGGGGTTAGTGTTTGTTGTTAGGGTGTTAGTGTTCTTTGATGTTAGGGGTTTAGGGTTGTTTGTTGTTAGGGGGTTAGTGTTGTTTGTTGTTAGGGTGTTAGGGTTGTTTGTTGTTAGTGGGTTAGGGTTGTTTGTTGATAAGAGGTTAGGATTTGTGTTGTTAGGGGGTTAGTATTGTTCGCTGCTGGGGGTTAGTGTTGTTTCTTCTTAGGGCGTTAGTGTTTTTTGTTCTTAGGGGGTTAGGGTTGGTTGTTGTTAGGGTGTTAGTGTTGTTTGTTGTTAGGGGGTTAGTGTTGTTTGTTGTTAGGGGTTTAGGGTTGTTTCTTGTTAGGGGGTTAGTGTTGTTTGTTGTTAGGGGCTTAGGGTTGTTTCTTGTTGGGGTTTAGTGGTTTTTGTTGTTAGGGTGTTAGTGTTGTTTGTTGTTAGGGTGTTAGTGTTTTGTGTTGTTAGGAGGTTAGTGTTGTTTGATGTTAGGGGTTTAGGGTTGTTTGTTGTTAGGGGGTTAGGGTTGTTTGTTGTTAGTGAGTTAGGGTTGTTTGTTGTTAGTGGGTTAGTGTTTTTGGTATTTAGGGGTTAGGGTTGTTTGTTGTTTGGGGGTTAGTGTTTGTTGTTAGGGGGCTAGGGTTGTTTGTTGTTAGGGTGTTAGTGTTCTTCGATGTTAGGGGTTTAGGGTTGTTTGTTGTTAGGGGGTTAGTGTTGTTTGTTGTTAGGGTGTTAGGGTTGTTTGTTGTTAGTGGGTTAGGGTTGTTTGTTGATAAGAGGTTAGGATTTGTGTTGTTAGGGGGTTAGTATTGTTCGTTGCTGGGGGTTAGTGTTATTTCTTCTTAGGGCGTTAGTGTTGTTTGTTCTTAGGGGGTTAGGGTTGGTTGTTGTTAGGGTTTTAGTGTTGTTTGTTGTTAGGGGGTTAGGGTTGTTTGTTGTTAGGGTGTTAGTGTTGTTTGTTGTTAGTGGGTTAGGTTTGTTTGTTGCTTGGTTAGGGTTATGTGTTGTTAGGGGGTTAGTGTTGTTTCTTGTTAGGGGTTTAGGGTTGTTTCTTGTTGGGGTTTAGTGGTTTTTGTTGTTAGGGTGTTAGTGTTTATTGTGGTTAGGGGGTTAGTGTTGTTGGTTGTTCGGGGGTTAGGATTGTTTGTTGTTAAGGGGTTAGGGTTGTTTGTTGTTAGTTTGTTAGTGTTGTTTGTTGTTAGGGGGTTAGTGTTGTTTGTTGTTAGGGGTTTAGGGTTGTTTCTTGTTAGGGGGTTAGTGTTGTTTGTTTTTAGGGGCTTAGGGTTGTTTCTTGTTGGGGTTTAGTGGTGTTTGTTGTTCGGGCGTTAGTGTTGTTTGTTGTTAGGGGTTTAGTGTTGTTTGTTTTTAGGGGTTCAGTGTTGTTTGCTTTTAGGGTTTTAGGGTTGTTTGTTTTTTAGGGGTGAGTGTTGTTTGTTGTTAGGGGGTTAGGATTGTTTGTTTTTAGGGGTTTAGTGTTGTTTGTGGTTAGGGCGTTACTGTTGGATGTTGTTAGCGGGTTAGTGTTTTTTGTTGTTAGTGGGATAGTGCTGTTTGTTGTTATTGGCTTAGTGGTGTTTGTTTTTAGGGGTTCAGTGCTGTTTGTTTTTAGGGTTTTAGGGTTGGTTGTTGTTAGGGGGTTAGTGTTGTTTGTTGTTAGGGGTTTAGGGTTGTTTCTTGTTAGGGGGCTAGTGTTGTTTGTTGTTAGGGGCTTAGGGTTGTTTCTTGTTGGGGTTTAGTGGTGTTTGTTGTTTGGGTGTTAGTGTTGTTTGTTGTTAGGGGCTTAGTGTTGTTTGTGTTTAGGGGTTTAGTGTTGTTTGCTTTTAGGGTTTTAGGGTTGTTTGTTGTTGGGGGTTAGTGTTGTTTGTTGTTAGGGGGTTAGGGTTGTTTCTGGTTAGGGTGTTACTTTTGTTTGTTGTTAGGGGGTTAGGGTTGTTTGTTGTTAGGGTGTTAGTGTTGTTTGTTGTTAGTGGGTTAGGGTTTTTTGTTGTTTGGTTAGGGTTGTTTGTTGTTAGGGTGTTAGTGTTGTTTGTTGTTAGGGTGTTAGTGTTTTGTGTTGTTAGGGGGTTAGGGTTGTTTGATGTTAGGGGTTTAGGGTTGTTTGTTGTTAGGGGGTTAGTGTTGTTTGTTGTTAGGGTTTTAGCTTTGTTTGTTGTTAGTGGGTTAGGGTTGTTTGTTGTTAGTGGGTTAGTGTTTTTGGTTTTTAGGGGTTAGGGTTGTTTGTTGTTTGGGGGTTAGTGTTTGTTGTTAGGGGGCTAGGGTTGTTTGTTGTTAGGGTGTTAGTGTTCTTTGATGTTAGGGGTTTAGGGTTGTTTGTTGTTAGGGGGTTAGTGTTGTTTGTTGTTAGGGTGTTAGGGTTGTTTGTTGTTAGTGGGTTAGGGTTGTTTGTTGATAAGAGGTTAGGATTTGTGTTGTTAGGGGGTTAGTATTGTTCGCTGCTGGGGGTTAGTGTTGTTTCTTCTTAGGGCGTTAGTGTTTTTTGTTCTTAGGGGGTTAGGGTTGGTTGTTGTTAGGGTGTTAGTGTTGTTTGTTGTTAGGGGGTTAGTGTTGTTTGTTGTTAGGGGTTTAGGGTTGTTTCTTGTTAGGGGGTTAGTGTTGTTTGTTGTTAGGGGCTTAGGGTTGTTTCTTGTTGGGGTTTAGTGGTTTTTGTTGTTAGGGTGTTAGTGTTGTTTGTTGTTAGGGTGTTAGTGTTTTGTGTTGTTAGGAGGTTCGTGTTGTTTGATGTTAGGGGTTTAGGGTTGTTTGTTGTTAGGGGGTTAGGGTTGTTTGTTGTTAGTGAGTTAGGGTTGTTTGTTGTTAGTGGGTTAGTGTTTTTGGTATTTAGGGGTTAGGGTTGTTTGTTGTTTGGGGGTTAGTGTTTGTTGTTAGGGGGCTAGGGTTGTTTGTTGTTAGGGTGTTAGTGTTCTTCGATGTTAGGGGTTTAGGGTTGTTTGTTGTTAGGGGGTTAGTGTTGTTTGTTGTTAGGGTGTTAGGGTTGTTTGTTGTTAGTGGGTTAGGGTTGTTTGTTGATAAGAGGTTAGGATTTGTGTTGTTAGGGGGTTAGTATTGTTCGTTGCTGGGGGTTAGTGTTATTTCTTCTTAGGGCGTTAGTGTTGTTTGTTCTTAGGGGGTTAGGGTTGGTTGTTGTTAGGGTGTTAGTGTTGTTTGTTGTTAGGGGGTTAGGGTTGTTTGTTGTTAGGGTGTTAGTGTTGTTTGTTGTTAGTGGGTTAGGTTTGTTTGTTGCTTGGTTAGGGTTATGTGTTGTTAGGGGGTTAGTGTTGTTTCTTGTTAGGGGTTTAGGGTTGTTTCTTGTTGGGGTTTAGTGGTTTTTGTTGTTAGGGTGTTAGTGTTTATTGTGGTTAGGGGGTTAGTGTTGTTGGTTGTTCGGGGGTTAGGATTGTTTGTTGTTAAGGGGTTAGGGTTGTTTGTTGTTAGTTTGTTAGTGTTGTTTGTTGTTAGGGGGTTAGTGTTGTTTGTTGTTAGGGGTTTAGGGTTGTTTCTTGTTAGGGGGTTAGTGTTGTTTGTTTTTAGGGGCTTAGGGTTGTTTCTTGTTGTTGTTTAGTGGTGTTTGTTGTTCGGGCGTTAGTGTTGTTTGTTGTTAGGGGTTTAGTGTTGTTTGTTTTTAGGGGTTCAGTGTTGTTTGCTTTTAGGGTTTTAGGGTTGTTTGTTTTTTAGGGGTGAGTGTTGTTTGTTGTTAGGGGGTTAGGATTGTTTGTTTTTAGGGGTTTAGTGTTGTTTGTGGTTAGGGCGTTACTGTTGGATGTTGTTAGCGGGTTAGTGTTTTTTGTTGTTAGTGGGATAGTGCTGTTTGTTGTTATTGGCTTAGTGGTGTTTGTTTTTAGGGGTTCAGTGCTGTTTGTTTTTAGGGTTTTAGGGTTGGTTGTTGTTAGGGGGTTAGTGTTGTTTGTTGTTAGGGGTTTAGGGTTGTTTCTTGTTAGGGGGTTAGTGTTGTTTGTTGTTAGGGGCTTAGGGTTGTTTCTTGTTGGGGTTTAGTGGTGTTTGTTGTTTGGGTGTTAGTGTTGTTTGTTGTTAGGGGCTTAGTGTTGTTTGTGTTTAGGGGTTTAGTGTTGTTTGCTTTTAGGGTTTTAGGGTTGTTTGTTGTTGGGGGTTAGTGTTGTTTGTTGTTAGGGGGTTAGGGTTGTTTCTGGTTAGGGTGTTACTTTTGTTTGTTGTTAGGGGGTTAGGGTTGTTTGTTGTTAGGGTGTTAGTGTTGTTTGTTGTTAGTGGGTTAGGGTTTTTTGTTGTTTGGTTAGGGTTGTTTGTTGTTAGGGTGTTAGTGTTGTTTGTTGTTAGGGTGTTAGTGTTTTGTGTTGTTAGGGGGTTAAGGTTGTTTGATGTTAGGGGTTTAGGGTTGTTTGTTGTTAGGGGGTTAGTGTTGTTTGTTGTTAGGGTGTTAGCTTTGTTTGTTGTTAGTGGGTTTGGGTTGTTTGTTGTTAGTGGGTTAGTGTTCTTTGATGTTAGGGGTTTAGGGTTGTTTGTTGTTAGGGTGTTAGTGTTGTTTGTTGTTAGGGGTTAGGATTGTTTGCTGTTAGGGTGTTAGTGTTGTTTGTCATTAGTGGGTTAGGTTTGTTTGTTGTTTGGTTAGGGTTGTTTGTTGTTAGGGGGTTAGTGTTGTTTGTTGTTAGGGGTTTAGGGTTGTTTCTTGTTGGGGTTTAGTGGTTTTTGTTGTTAGGGTGTTAGTCTTTATTGTGGTTAGGGGGTTAGTGTTGTTGGTTGTTCGGGGGTTAGGATTGTTTGTTGTTAGGGGGTTAGGGTTGTTTGTTGTTTGGGGGTTAGGGTTCTTTGTTGTTACGGGGTTAGTGTTGTTTGTTGTTACGGGGTTAGGTTAGTTTCTTGTTAGGGGTTTAGTGTTGTTTGTTGTTAGGGGGTTAGTGTTTGTTGTTAGGGGTTTAGGGTTGTTTCTTGTTGGGGTTTAGTGTTTTTTGTTGTTAGGGTGTTAGTGTTGTTTGTTGTTAGGGTGTTAGTGTTTTGTGTTGTTAGGGGGTTAATGTTGTTTGATGTTAGGGGTTTAGGGTTGTTTGTTGTGAGGGGGTTAGGGTTGTTTGTTGTTAGTGGGTTAGGGTTGTTTGTTGTTAGTGGGTTAGTGTTTTTGGTTTTTAGGGGTTAGGGTTGTTTGTTGTTTGGGGGTTAGTGTTTGTTGTTAGGGGGCTAGGGTTGTTTGTTGTTAGGGTGTTAGTGTTCTTTGATGTTAGGGGTTTAGGGTTGTTTGTTGTTAGGGGGTTAGTGTTGTTTGTTGTTAGGTTGTTAGGGTTGTTTGTTGTTAGTGGTCTAGGGTTGTTTGTTGTTAGTGGTTTAGTGTTTTTGGTTTTTAGGGGTTAGGGTTGTTTGTTGTTTGGGGGTTAGTGTTTGTTGTTAGGGTGTTAGTGTTTTGTGTTGTTAGGGGGTTAGTGTTCTTTGATGTTAGGGATTTAGGGTTGTTTGTTGTTAGGGGGTTAGTGTTGTTTGTTGTTAGGGGGTTAGGGTTGTTTGTTGTTAGGGTGTTAGTGTTGTTTGTTGTTAGGGGTTAGGGTTGTTTGTTGTTAGGGTGTTAGTGTTGTTTGTTGTTAGTGGGTTAGGCTTGTTTGTTGTTTGGTTAGGTTTGTTTGTTGTTAGGGGGTTAGTGTTGTTTGTTGTTAGGGGTTTAGGGTTGTTTCTTGTTGGGGTTTAGTGGTGTTTGTTGTTAGGGTGTTAGTCTTTATTGTGGTTAGGGGGTTAGTGTTGTTGGTTTTTCGGGGGTTAGGATTGTTTGTTGTTAGGGGGTTAGGGTTGTTTGTTGTTTGGGGGTTAGGGTTGTTTGTTGTTACGGGGTTAGTGTTGTTTGTTGTTACGGGGTTAGGTTAGTTTCTTGTTAGGGGTTTAGTGTTGTTTGTTGTTTGGGGGTTAGTGTTTGTTGTTAGGGGGCTAGGGTTGTTTGTTGTTAGGGTGTTAGTGTTCTTTGATGTTAGGGGTTTAGGGTTGTTTGTTGTTAGGGGGTTAGTGTTGTTTGTTGTTAGGGTGTTAGGGTTGTTTGTTGTTAGTGGGTTAGGGTTGTTTGTTGATAAGAGGTTAGGATTTGTGTTGTTAGGGGGTTAGTATTGTTCGTTGCTGGGGGTTAGTGTTGTTTCTTCTTAGGGCGTTAGTGTTTTTTGTTCTTAGGGGGTTAGGGTTGGTTGTTGTTAGGGGGTTAGTGTTGTTTGTTGTTAGGGGTTTAGGGTTGTTTCTTGTTAGGGGGTTAGTGTTCTTTGATGTTAGGGGTTTAGGGTTGTTTGTTGTTAGGGGGTTAGTGTTGTTTGTTGTTAGGGTGTTAGGGTTGTTTGTTGTTAGTGGTCTAGGGTTGTTTGTTGTTAGTGGTTTAGTGTTTTTGGTTTTTAGGGGTTAGGGTTGTTTGTTGTTTGGGGGTTAGTGTTTGTTGTTAGGGTGTTAGTGTTTTGTGTTGTTAGGGGGTTAGTGTTCTTTGATGTTAGGGATTTAGGGTTGTTTGTTGTTAGGGGGTTAGTGTTGTTTGTTGTTAGGGGGTTAGGGTTGTTTGTTGTTAGGGTGTTAGTGTTGTTTGTTGTTAGGGGTTAGGGTTGTTTGTTGTTAGGGTGTTAGTGTTGTTTGTTGTTAGTGGGTTAGGTTTGTTTGTTGTTTGGTTAGGGTTGTTTGTTGTTAGGGGGTTAGTGTTGTTTGTTGTTACGGGTTTAGGGTTGTTTCTTGTTGGGGTTTAGTGGTGTTTGTTGTTAGGGTGTTAGTCTTTATTGTGGTTAGGGGGTTAGTGTTGTTGGTTGTTCGGGGGTTAGGATTTTTTGTTGTTAGGGGGTTAGGGTTGTTTGTTGTTTGGGGGTTAGGGTTGTTTGTTGTTACGGGGTTAGTGTTGTTTGTTGTTACAGGGTTAGGTTAGTTTCTTGTTAGGGGTTTAGTGTTTTTTGTTGTTTGGGGGTTAGTGTTTGTTGTTAGGGGGCTAGGGTTGTTTGTTGTTAGGGTGTTAGTGTTCTTTGATGTTAGGGGTTTAGGGTTGTTTGTTGTTAGGGGGTTAGTGTTGTTTGTTGTTAGGGTGTTAGGGTTGTTTGTTGTTAGTGGGTTAGGGTTGTTTGTTGATAAGAGGTTAGGATTTGTGTTGTTAGGGGGTTAGTATTGTTCGTTGCTGGGGGTTAGTGTTGTTTCTTCTTAGGGCGTTAGTGTTTTTTGTTCTTAGGGGGTTAGGGTTGGTTGTTGTTAGGGGGTTAGTGTTGTTTGTTGTTAGGGGTTTAGGGTTGTTTCTTGTTGGGGTTTAGTGGTGTTTGTTGTTCGGGTGTTAGTGTTGTTTGTTGTTAGGGGCTTAGTGTTGTTTGTGTTTAGGGGTTTAGTGTTGTTTGCTTTTAGGGTTTTAGGGTTGTTTGTTGTTTGGGGGTTAGTGTTTGTTGTTAGGGGGTTAGGGTTGTTTGTTGTTAGGGTGTTAGTGTTCTTTGATGTTAGGGGTTTAGGGTTGTTTGTTGTTATGGGGTTAGTGTTGTTTGTTGTTAGGGGGTGATGGTTGTTTGTTGTTAGGGTGTTAGTGTTGTTTGTTGTTAGGGGGTTAGGGTTGTTTGTTGTTTGGGGGTTAGGGTTGTTTGTTGTTACGGGGTTAGTGTTGTTTGTTGTTACAGGGTTAGGGTAGTTTCTTGTTAGGGGTTTAGTGTTGTTTGTTGTTAGGGGGTTAGTGTTTGTTGTTAGGGGTTTAGGGTTGTTTCTTGTTCGGGTTTAGTGGTTTTTGTTGTTAGGGTGTTAGTGTTGTTTGTTGTTAGGGTGTTAGTGTTTTGTGTTGTTAGGGGGTTAGTGTTGTTTGATGTTAGGGGTTTAGGGTTGTTTGTTGTTAGGGGGTTAGGGTTGTTTGTTGTTAGTGGGTTAGGGTTGTTTGTTGTTAGTGGGTTAGTGTTTTTGGTTTTTAGGGGTTAGGGTTGTTTGTTGTTTGGGGGTTAGTGTTTGTTGTTAGGGGGCTAGGGTTGTTTGTTGTTAGGGGTTTAGGGTTGTTTCTTGTTAGGGGGTTAGTGTTGTTTGTTTTTAGGGGCTTAGGGTTGTTTCTTGTTGGGGTTTAGTGGTGTTTGTTGTTCGGGCGTTAGTGTTGTTTGTTGTTAGGGGTTTAGTGTTGTTTGTTTTTAGGGGTTCAGTGTTGTTTGCTTTTAGGGTTTTAGGGATGTTTGTTTTTTAGGGGTGAGTGTTGTTTGTTGTTAGGGGGTTAGGATTGTTTGTTTTTAGGGGTTTAGTGTTGTTTGTGGTTAGGGCGTTACTGTTGGATGTTGTTAGCGGGTTAGTGTTTTTTGTTGTTAGTGGGATAGTGCTGTTTGTTGTTATTGGCTTAGTGGTGTTTGTTTTTAGGGGTTCAGTGCTGTTTGTTTTTAGGGTTTTAGGGTTGGTTGTTGTTAGGGGGTTAGTGTTGTTTGTTGTTAGGGGTTTAGGGTTGTTTCTTGTTAGGGGGTTAGTGTTGTTTGTTGTTAGGGGCTTAGGGTTGTTTCTTGTTGGGGTTTAGTGGTGTTTGTTGTTTGGGTGTTAGTGTTGTTTGTTGTTAGGGGCTTAGTGTTGTTTGTGTTTAGGGGTTTAGTGTTGTTTGCTTTTAGGGTTTTAGGGTTGTTTGTTGTTGGGGGTTAGTGTTGTTTGTTGTTAGGGGGTTAGGGTTGTTTCTGGTTAGGGTGTTACTTTTGTTTGTTGTTAGGGGGTTAGGGTTGTTTGTTGTTAGGGTGTTAGTGTTGTTTGTTGTTAGTGGGTTAGGGTTTTTTGTTGTTTGGTTAGGGTTGTTTGTTGTTAGGGTGTTAGTGTTGTTTGTTGTTAGGGTGTTAGTGTTTTGTGTTGTTAGGGGGTTAGGGTTGTTTGATGTTAGGGGTTTAGGGTTGTTTGTTGTTAGGGGGTTAGTGTTGTTTGTTGTTAGGGTGTTAGCTTTGTTTGTTGTTAGTGGGTTTGGGTTGTTTGTTGTTAGTGGGTTAGTGTTCTTTGATGTTAGGGGTTTAGGGTTGTTTGTTGTTAGGGTGTTAGTGTTGTTTGTTGTTAGGGGTTAGGATTGTTTGCTGTTAGGGTGTTAGTGTTGTTTGTCATTAGTGGGTTAGGTTTGTTTGTTGTTTGGTTAGGGTTGTTTGTTGTTAGGGGGTTAGTGTTGTTTGTTGTTAGGGGTTTAGGGTTGTTTCTTGTTGGGGTTTAGTGGTTTTTGTTGTTAGGGTGTTAGTCTTTATTGTGGTTAGGGGGTTAGTGTTGTTGGTTGTTCGGGGGTTAGGATTGTTTGTTGTTAGGGGGTTAGGGTTGTTTGTTGTTTGGGGGTTAGGGTTCTTTGTTGTTACGGGGTTAGTGTTGTTTGTTGTTACGGGGTTAGGTTAGTTTCTTGTTAGGGGTTTAGTGTTGTTTGTTGTTAGGGGGTTAGTGTTTGTTGTTAGGGGTTTAGGGTTGTTTCTTGTTGGGGTTTAGTGTTTTTTGTTGTTAGGGTGTTAGTGTTGTTTGTTGTTAGGGTGTTAGTGTTTTGTGTTGTTAGGGGGTTAATGTTGTTTGATGTTAGGGGTTTAGGGTTGTTTGTTGTGAGGGGGTTAGGGTTGTTTGTTGTTAGTGGGTTAGGGTTGTTTGTTGTTAGTGGGTTAGTGTTTTTGGTTTTTAGGGGTTAGGGTTGTTTGTTGTTTGGGGGTTAGTGTTTGTTGTTAGGGGGCTAGGGTTGTTTGTTGTTAGGGTGTTAGTGTTCTTTGATGTTAGGGGTTTAGGGTTGTTTGTTGTTAGGGGGTTAGTGTTGTTTGTTGTTAGGTTGTTAGGGTTGTTTGTTGTTAGTGGTCTAGGGTTGTTTGTTGTTAGTGGTTTAGTGTTTTTGGTTTTTAGGGGTTAGGGTTGTTTGTTGTTTGGGGGTTAGTGTTTGTTGTTAGGGTGTTAGTGTTTTGTGTTGTTAGGGGGTTAGTGTTCTTTGATGTTAGGGATTTAGGGTTGTTTGTTGTTAGGGGGTTAGTGTTGTTTGTTGTTAGGGGGTTAGGGTTGTTTGTTGTTAGGGTGTTAGTGTTGTTTGTTGTTAGGGGTTAGGGTTGTTTGTTGTTAGGGTGTTAGTGTTGTTTGTTGTTAGTGGGTTAGGCTTGTTTGTTGTTTGGTTAGGTTTGTTTGTTGTTAGGGGGTTAGTGTTGTTTGTTGTTAGGGGTTTAGGGTTGTTTCTTGTTGGGGTTTAGTGGTGTTTGTTGTTAGGGTGTTAGTCTTTATTGTGGTTAGGGGGTTAGTGTTGTTGGTTGTTCGGGGGTTAGGATTGTTTGTTGTTAGGGGGTTAGGGTTGTTTGTTGTTTGGGGGTTAGGGTTGTTTGTTGTTACGGGGTTAGTGTTGTTTGTTGTTACGGGGTTAGGTTAGTTTCTTGTTAGGGGTTTAGTGTTGTTTGTTGTTTGGGGGTTAGTGTTTGTTGTTAGGGGGCTAGGGTTGTTTGTTGTTAGGGTGTTAGTGTTCTTTGATGTTAGGGGTTTAGGGTTGTTTGTTGTTAGGGGGTTAGTGTTGTTTGTTGTTAGGGTGTTAGGGTTGTTTGTTGTTAGTGGGTTAGGGTTGTTTGTTGATAAGAGGTTAGGATTTGTGTTGTTAGGGGGTTAGTATTGTTCGTTGCTGGGGGTTAGTGTTGTTTCTTCTTAGGGCGTTAGTGTTTTTTGTTCTTAGGGGGTTAGGGTTGGTTGTTGTTAGGGGGTTAGTGTTGTTTGTTGTTAGGGGTTTAGGGTTGTTTCTTGTTAGGGGGTTAGTGTTCTTTGATGTTAGGGGTTTAGGGTTGTTTGTTGTTAGGGGGTTAGTGTTGTTTGTTGTTAGGGTGTTAGAGTTGTTTGTTGTTAGTGGTCTAGGGTTGTTTGTTGTTAGTGGTTTAGTGTTTTTGGTTTTTAGGGGTTAGGGTTGTTTGTTGTTTGGGGGTTAGTGTTTGTTGTTAGGGTGTTAGTGTTTTGTGTTGTTAGGGGGTTAGTGTTCTTTGATGTTAGGGATTTAGGGTTGTTTGTTGTTAGGGGGTTAGTGTTGTTTGTTGTTAGGGGGTTAGGGTTGTTTGTTGTTAGGGTGTTAGTGTTGTTTGTTGTTAGGGGTTAGGGTTGTTTGTTGTTAGGGTGTTAGTGTTGTTTGTTGTTAGTGGGTTAGGTTTGTTTGTTGTTTGGTTAGGGTTGTTTGTTGTTAGGGGGTTAGTGTTGTTTGTTGTTACGGGTTTAGGGTTGTTTCTTGTTGGGGTTTAGTGGTGTTTGTTGTTAGGGTGTTAGTCTTTATTGTGGTTAGGGGGTTAGTGTTGTTGGTTGTTCGGGGGTTAGGATTTTTTGTTGTTAGGGGGTTAGGGTTGTTTGTTGTTTGGGGGTTAGGGTTGTTTGTTGTTACGGGGTTAGTGTTGTTTGTTGTTACAGGGTTAGGTTAGTTTCTTGTTAGGGGTTTAGTGTTTTTTGTTGTTTGGGGGTTAGTGTTTGTTGTTAGGGGGCTAGGGTTGTTTGTTGTTAGGGTGTTAGTGTTCTTTGATGTTAGGGGTTTAGGGTTGTTTGTTGTTAGGGGGTTAATGTTGTTTGTTGTTAGGGTGTTAGGGTTGTTTGTTGTTAGTGGGTTAGGGTTGTTTGTTGATAAGAGGTTAGGATTTGTGTTGTTAGGGGGTTAGTATTGTTCGTTGCTGGGGGTTAGTGTTGTTTCTTCTTAGGGCGTTAGTGTTTTTTGTTCTTAGGGGGTTAGGGTTGGTTGTTGTTAGGGGGTTAGTGTTGTTTGTTGTTAGGGGTTTAGGGTTGTTTCTTGTTGGGGTTTAGTGGTGTTTGTTGTTCGGGTGTTAGTGTTGTTTGTTGTTAGGGGCTTAGTGTTGTTTGTGTTTAGGGGTTTAGTGTTGTTTGCTTTTAGGGTTTTAGGGTTGTTTGTTGTTTGGGGGTTAGTGTTTGTTGTTAGGGGGTTAGGGTTGTTTGTTGTTAGGGTGTTAGTGTTCTTTGATGTTAGGGGTTTAGGGTTGTTTGTTGTTATGGGGTTAGTGTTGTTTGTTGTTAGGGGGTGATGGTTGTTTGTTGTTAGGGTGTTAGTGTTGTTTGTTGTTAGGGGGTTAGGGTTGTTTGTTGTTTGGGGGTTAGGGTTGTTTGTTGTTACGGGGTTAGTGTTGTTTGTTGTTACAGGGTTAGGGTAGTTTCTTGTTAGGGGTTTAGTGTTGTTTGTTGTTAGGGGGTTAGTGTTTGTTGTTAGGGGTTTAGGGTTGTTTCTTGTTCGGGTTTAGTGGTTTTTGTTGTTAGGGTGTTAGTGTTGTTTGTTGTTAGGGTGTTAGTGTTTTGTGTTGTTAGGGGGTTAGTGTTGTTTGATGTTAGGGGTTTAGGGTTGTTTGTTGTTAGGGGGTTAGGGTTGTTTGTTGTTAGTGGGTTAGGGTTGTTTGTTGTTAGTGGGTTAGTGTTTTTGGTTTTTAGGGGTTAGGGTTGTTTGTTGTTTGGGGGTTAGTGTTTGTTGTTAGGGGGCTAGGGTTGTTTGTTGTTAGGGTGTTAGTGTTCTTTGATGTTAGGGGTTTAGGGTTGTTTGTTGTTAGGGGGTTAGTGTTGTTTGTTGTTAGGTTGTTAGGGTTGTTTGTTGTTAGTGGTCTAGGGTTGTTTGTTGTTAGTGGTTTAGTGTTTTTGGTTTTTAGGGGTTAGGGTTGTTTGTTGTTTGGGGGTTAGTGTTTGTTGTTAGGGTGTTAGTGTTTTGTGTTGTTAGGGGGTTAGTGTTCTTTGATGTTAGGGATTTAGGGTTGTTTGTTGTTAGGGGGTTAGTGTTGTTTGTTGTTAGGGGGTTAGGGTTGTTTGTTGTTAGGGTGTTAGTGTTGTTTGTTGTTAGGGGTTAGGGTTGTTTGTTGTTAGGGTGTTAGTGTTGTTTGTTGTTAGTGGGTTAGGCTTGTTTGTTGTTTGGTTAGGGTTGTTTGTTGTTAGGGGGTTAGTGTTGTTTGTTGTTAGGGGTTTAGGGTTGTTTCTTGTTGGGGTTTAGTGGTGTTTGTTGTTAGGGTGTTAGTCTTTATTGTGGTTAGGGGGTTAGTGTTGTTGGTTGTTCGGGGGTTAGGATTGTTTGTTGTTAGGGGGTTAGGGTTGTTTGTTGTTTGGGGGTTAGGGTTGTTTGTTGTTACGGGGTTAGTGTTGTTTGTTGTTACGGGGTTAGGTTAGTTTCTTGTTAGGGGTTTAGTGTTGTTTGTTGTTTGGGGGTTAGTGTTTGTTGTTAGGGGGCTAGGGTTGTTTGTTGTTAGGGTGTTAGTGTTCTTTGATGTTAGGGGTTTAGGGTTGTTTGTTGTTAGGGGGTTAGTGTTGTTTGTTGTTAGGGTGTTAGGGTTGTTTGTTGTTAGTGGGTTAGGGTTGTTTGTTGATAAGAGGTTAGGATTTTTGTTGTTAGGGGGTTAGTATTGTTCGTTGCTGGGGGTTAGTGTTGTTTCTTCTTAGGGCGTTAGTGTTTTTTGTTCTTAGGGGGTTAGGGTTGGTTGTTGTTAGGGGGTTAGTGTTGTTTGTTGTTAGGGGTTTAGGGTTGTTTCTTGTTAGGGGGTTAGTGTTGTTTGTTGTTAGGGTCTTAGGGTTGTTTCTTGTTGGGGTTTAGTGGTGTTTGTTGTTCGGGTGTTAGTGTTGTTTGTTGTTAGGGGCTTAGTGTTGTTTGTGTTTAGGGGTTTAGTGTTGTTTGCTTTTAGGGTTTTAGGGTTGTTTGTTGTTTGGGGGTTAGTGTTTGTTGTTAGGGGGTTAGGGTTGTTTGTTGTTAGGGTGTTAGTGTTCTTTGATGTTAGGGGTTTAGGGTTGTTTGTTGTTATGGGGTTAGTGTTGTTTGTTGTTAGGGGGTGAGGGTTGTTTGTTGTTAGGGTGTTAGTGTTGTTTGTTGTTAGGGGGTTAGGGTTGTTTGTTGTTTGGGGGTTAGGGTTGTTTGTTGTTACGGGGTTAGTGTTGTTTGTTGTTACGGGGTTAGGGTAGTTTCTTGTTACGGGTTTAGTGTTGTTTGTTGTTAGGGGGTTAGTGTTTGTTGTTAGGGGTTTAGGGTTGTTTCTTGTTCGGGTTTAGTGGTTTTTGTTGTTAGGGTGTTAGTGTTGTTTGTTGTTAGGGTGTTAGTGTTTTGTGTTGTTAGGGGGTTAATGTTGTTTGATGTTAGGGGTTTAGGGTTGTTTGTTGTGAGGGGGTTAGGGTTGTTTGTTGTTAGTGGGTTAGGGTTGTTTGTTGTTAGTGGGTTAGTGTTTTTGGTTTTTAGGGGTTAGGGTTGTTTGTTGTTTGGGGGTTAGTGTTTGTTGTTAGGGGGCTAGGGTTGTTTGTTGTTAGGGTGTTAGTGTTCTTTGATGTTAGGGGTTTAGGGTTGTTTGTTGTTAGGGGGTTAGTGTTGTTTGTTGTTAGGGTGTTAGGGTTGTTTGTTGTTAGTGGTCTAGGGTTGTTTGTTGTTAGTGGTTTAGTGTTTTTGGTTTTTAGGGGTTAGGGTTGTTTGTTGTTTGGGGGTTAGTGTTTGTTGTTAGGGTGTTAGTGTTTTGTGTTGTTAGGGGGTTAGTGTTCTTTGATGTTAGGGATTTAGGGTTGTTTGTTGTTAGGGGGTTAGTGTTGTTTGTTGTTAGGGGGTTAGGGTTGTTTGTTGTTAGGGTGTTAGTGTTGTTTGTTGTTAGGGGTTAGGGTTGTTTGTTGTTAGGGTGTTAGTGTTGTTTGTTGTTAGTGGGTTAGGTTTGTTTGTTGTTTGGTTAGGGTTGTTTGTTGTTAGGGGTTAGTGTTGTTTGTTGTTAGGGGTTTAGGGTTGTTTCTTGTTGGGGTTTAGTGGTGTTTGTTGTTAGGGTGTTAGTCTTTATTGTGGTTAGGGGGTTAGTGTTGTTGGTTGTTCGGGGGTTAGGATTTTTTGTTGTTAGGGGGTTAGGGTTGTTTGTTGTTTGGGGGTTAGGGTTGTTTGTGGTTAAGGGGTTAGTGTTGTTTGTTGTTACAGGGTTAGGTTAGTTTCTTGTTAGGGGTTTAGTGTTGTTTGTTGTTTGGGGGTTAGTGTTTGTTGTTAGGGGGCTAGGGTTGTTTGATGTTAGGGTGTTAGTGTTCTTTGATGTTAGGGGTTTAGGGTTGTTTGTTGTTAGGGGGTTAGTGTTGTTTGTTGTTAGGGTGTTAGGGTTGTTTGTTGTTAGTGGGTTAGGGTTGTTTGTTGATAAGAGGTTAGGATTTGTGTTGTTAGGGGGTTAGTATTGTTCGTTGCTGGGGGTTAGTGTTGTTTCTTCTTAGGGCGTTAGTGTTTTTTGTTCTTAGGGGGTTAGGGTTGGTTGTTGTTAGGGGGTTAGTGTTGTTTGTTGTTAGGGGTTTAGGGTTGTTTCTTGTTAGGGGGTTAGTGTTGTTTGTTGTTAGGGGCTTAGGGTTGTTTCTTGTTGGGGTTTAGTGGTGTTTGTTGTTCGGGTGTTAGTGTTGTTTGTTGTTAGGGGCTTAGTGTTGTTTGTGTTTAGGGGTTTAGTGTTGTTTGCTTTTAGGGTTTTAGGGTTGTTTGTTGTTTGGGGGTTAGTGTTTGTTGTTAGGGGGTTAGGGTTGTTTGTTGTTAGGGTGTTAGTGTTCTTTGATGTTAGGGGTTTAGGGTTGTTTGTTGTTATGGGGTTAGTGTTGTTTGTTGTTAGGGGGTGAGGGTTGTTTGTTGTTAGGGTGTTAGTGTTGTTTGTTGTTAGGGGGTTAGGGTTGTTTGTTGTTTGGGGGCTAGGGTTGTTTGTTGTTACGGGGTTAGTGTTGTTTGTTGTTACGGGGTTAGGGTAGTTTCTTGTTAGGGGTTTAGTGTTGTTTGTTGTTAGGGGGTTAGTGTTTGTTGTTAGGGGTTTAGGGTTGTTTCTTGTTCGGGTTTAGTGGTTTTTGTTGTTAGGGTGTTAGTGTTGTTTGTTGTTAGGGTGTTAGTGTTTTGTGTTGTTAGGGGGTTAGTGTTGTTTGATGTTAGGGGTTTAGGGTTGTTTGTTGTTAGGGGGTTAGGGTTGTTTGTTGTTAGTGGGTTAGGGTTGTTTGTTGTTAGTGGGTTAGTGTTTTTGGTTTTTAGGGGTTAGGGTTGTTTGTTGTTTGGGGGTTAGTGTTTGTTGTTAGGGGGCTAGGGTTGTTTGTTGTTAGGGTGTTAGTGTTCTTTGATGTTAGGGGTTTAGGGTTGTTTGTTGTTAGGGGGTTAGTGTTGTTTGTTGTTAGGGTGTTAGGGTTGTTTGTTGTTAGTGGGCTAGGGTTGTTTGTTGTTAGTGGTTTAGTGTTTTTGGTTTTTAGGGGTTAGGGTTGTTTGTTGTTTGGGGGTTAGTGTTTGTTGTTAGGGTGTTAGTGTTTTGTGTTGTTAGGGGGTTAGTGTTCTTTGATGTTAGGGATTTAGGGTTGTTTGTTGTTAGGGGGTTAGTGTTGTTTGTTGTTAGGGGGTTAGCGTTGTTTGTTGTTAGGGTGTTTGTGTTGTTTGTTGTTAGGGTGTTAGTGTTTTGTGTTGTTAGGAGGTTAGTGTTGTTTGATGTTAGGGGTTTAGGGTTGTTTGTTGTTAGGGGGTTAGTGTTGTTTGTTGTTAGTGGGTTAGGGTTGTTTGTTGTTTGGGGGTTAGTGTTTGTTGTTAGGGGGCTAGGGTTGTTTGTTGTTAGCGTGTTAGTGTTCTTTGATGTTAGGGGTTTAGGGTTGTTTGTTGTTCGGGGGTTAGTGTTGTTTGTTGTTAGGGTGTTAGGGTTGTTTGTTGTTAGTGGGTTAGGGTTGTTTGTTGATAAGAGGTTAGGATTTGTGTTGTTAGGGGGTTAGTATTGTTCGCTGCTGGGGGTTAGTGTTGTTTCTTCTTAGGGCGTTAGTGTTTTTTGTTCTTAGGGGGTTAGGGTTGGTTGTTGTTAGGGTGTTAGTGTTGTTTGTTGTTAGGGGGTTAGTGTTGTTTGTTGTTAGGGGTTTAGGGTTGTTTCTTGTTAGGGGGTTAGTGTTGTTTGTTGTTAGGGGCTTAGGGTTGTTTCTTGTTGGGGTTTAGTGGTTTTTGTTGTTAGGGTGTTAGTGTTGTTTGTTGTTAGGGTGTTAGTGTTTTGTGTTGTTAGGAGGTTAGTGTTGTTTGATGTTAGGGGTTTAGGGTTGTTTGTTGTTAGGGGGTTAGGGTTGTTTGTTCTTAGTGAGTTAGGGTTGTTTGTTGTTAGTGGGTTAGTGTTTTTGGTATTTAGGGGTTAGGGTTGTTTGTTGTTTGGGGGTTAGTGTTTGTTGTTAGGGGGCTAGGGTTGTTTGTTGTTAGGGTGTTAGTGTTCTTCGATGTTAGGGGTTTAGTGTTGTTTGTTGTTAGGGGGTTAGTGTTGTTTGTTGTTAGGGTGTTAGGGTTGTTTGTTGTTAGTGGGTTAGGGTTGTTTGTTGATAAGAGGTTAGGATTTGTGTTGTTAGGGGGTTAGTATTGTTCGTTGCTGGGGGTTAGTGTTATTTCTTCTTAGGGCGTTAGTGTTGTTTGTTCTTAGGGGGTTAGGGTTGGTTGTTGTTAGGGTTTTAGTGTTGTTTGTTGTTAGGGGGTTAGGGTTGTTTGTTGTTAGGGTGTTAGTGTTGTTTGTTGTTAGTGGGTTAGGTTTGTTTGTTGCTTGGTTAGGGTTATGTGTTGTTAGGGAGTTAGTGTTGTTTCTTGTTAGGGGTTTAGGGTTGTTTCTTGTTGGGGTTTAGTGGTTTTTGTTGTTAGGGTGTTAGTGTTTATTGTGGTTAGGGGGTTAGTGTTGTTGGTTGTTCGGGGGTTAGGATTGTTTGTTGTTAAGGGGTTAGGGTTGTTTGTTGTTAGTTTGTTAGTGTTGTTTGTTGTTAGGGGGTTAGTGTTGTTTGTTGTTAGGGGTTTAGGGTTGTTTCTTGTTAGGGGGTTAGTGTTGTTTGTTTTTAGGGGCTTAGGGTTGTTTCTTGTTGGGGTTTAGTGGTGTTTGTTGTTCGGGCGTTAGTGTTGTTTGTTGTTAGGGGTTTAGTGTTGTTTGTTTTTAGGGGTTCAGTGTTGTTTGCTTTTAGGGTTTTAGGGTTGTTTGTTTTTTAGGGGTGAGTGTTGTTTGTTGTTAGGGGGTTAGGATTGTTTGTTTTTAGGGGTTTAGTGTTGTTTGTGGTTAGGGCGTTACTGTTGGATGTTGTTAGCAGGTTAGTGTTTTTTGTTGTTAGTGGGATAGTGCTGTTTGTTGTTATTGGCTTAGTGGTGTTTGTTTTTAGGGGTTCAGTGCTGTTTGTTTTTAGGGTTTTAGGGTTGGTTGTTGTTAGGGGGTTAGTGTTGTTTGTTGTTAGGGGTTTAGGGTTGTTTCTTGTTAGGGGGTTAGTGTTGTTTGTTGTTAGGGGCTTAGGGTTGTTTCTTGTTGGGGTTTAGTGGTGTTTGTTGTTTGGGTGTTAGTGTTGTTTGTTGTTAGGGGCTTAGTGTTGTTTGTGTTTAGGGGTTTAGTGTTGTTTGCTTTTAGGGTTTTAGGGTTGTTTGTTGTTGGGGGTTAGTGTTGTTTGTTGTTAGGGGGTTAGGGTTGTTTCTGGTTAGGGTGTTACTTTTGTTTGTTGTTAGGGGTTTAGGGTTGTTTGTTGTTAGGGTGTTAGTGTTGTTTGTTGTTAGTGGGTTAGGGTTTTTTGTTGTTTGGTTAGGGTTGTTTGTTGTTAGGGTGTTAGTGTTGTTTGTTGTTAGGGTGTTAGTGTTTTGTGTTGTTAGGGGGTTAGGGTTGTTTGATGTTAGGGGTTTAGGGTTGTTTGTTGTTAGGGGGTTAGTGTTGTTTGTTGTTAGGGTGTTAGCTTTGTTTGTTGTTAGTGGGTTTGGGTTGTTTGTTGTTAGTGGGTTAGTGTTCTTTGATGTTAGGGGTTTAGGGTTGTTTGTTGTTAGGGTGTTAGTGTTGTTTGTTGTTAGGGGGTTAGGGTTGTTTGCTAGGGTGTTAGTGTTGTTTGTTGTTAGGGGTTAGGGTTGTTTGTTGTTAGGGTGTTAGTGTTGTTTGTCATTAGTGGGTTAGGTTTGTTTGTTGTTTGGTTAGGGTTGTTTGTTGTTAGGGGGTTAGTGTTGTTTGTTGTTAGGGGTTTAGGGTTGTTTCTTGTTGGGGTTTAGTGGTTTTTGTTGTTAGGGTGTTAGTCTTTATTGTGGTTAGGGGGTTAGTGTTGTTGGTTGTTCGGGGGTTAGGATTGTTTGTTGTTAGGGGGTTAGGGTTGTTTGTTGTTTGGGGGTTCGGGTTCTTTGTTGTTACGGGGTTAGTGTTGTTTGTTGTTACGGGGTTAGTTTAGTTTCTTGTTAGGGGTTTAGTGTTGTTTGTTGTTAGGGGGTTAGTGTTTGTTGTTAGGGGTTTAGGGTTGTTTCTTGTTGGGGTTTAGTGTTTTTTGTTGTTAGGGTGTTAGTGTTGTTTGTTGTTAGGGTGTTAGTGTTTTGTGTTGTTAGGGGGTTAATGTTGTTTGATGTTAGGGGTTTAGGGTTGTTTGTTGTGAGGGGGCTAGGGTTGTTTGTTGTTAGTGGTTTAGGGTTGTTTGTTGTTAGTGGGTTAGTGTTTTTGGTTTTTAGGGGTTAGGGTTGTTTGTTGTTTGGGGGTTAGTGTTTGTTGTTAGGGGGCTAGGGTTGTTTGTTGTTAGGGTGTTAGTGTTCTTTGATGTTAGGGGTTTAGGGTTGTTTGTTGTTAGGGGGTTAGTGTTTTTTGTTGTTAGGTTGTTAGGGTTGTTTGTTGTTAGTGGTCTAGGGTTGTTTGTTGTTAGTGGTTTAGTGTTTTTGGTTTTTAGGGGTTAGGGTTGTTTGTTGTTTGGGGGTTAGTGTTTGTTGTTAGGGTGTTAGTGTTTTGTGTTGTTAGGGGGTTAGTGTTCTTTGATGTTAGGGATTTAGGGTTGTTTGTTGTTAGGGGGTTAGTGTTGTTTGTTGTTAGGGGGTTAGGGTTGTTTGTTGTTAGGGTGTTAGTGTTGTTTGTTGTTAGGGGTTAGGGTTGTTTGTTGTTAGGGTGTTAGTGTTGTTTGTTGTTAGTGGGTTAGGCTTGTTTGTTGTTTGGTTAGGGTTGTTTGTTGTTAGGGGGTTAGTGTTGTTTGTTGTTAGGGGTTTAGGGTTGTTTCTTGTTGGGGTTTAGTGGTGTTTGTTGTTAGGGTGTTAGTCTTTATTGTGGTTAGGGGGTTAGTGTTGTTGGTTGTTCGGGGGTTAGGATTGTTTGTTGTTAGGGGGTTAGGGTTGTTTGTTGTTTGGGGGTTAGGGTTGTTTGTTGTTACGGGGTTAGTGTTGTTTGTTGTTACGGGGTTAGGTTAGTTTCTTGTTAGGGGTTTAGTGTTGTTTGTTGTTTGGGGGTTAGTGTTTGTTGTTAGGGGGCTAGGGTTGTTTGTTGTTAGGGTGTTAGTGTTCTTTGATGTTAGGGGTTTAGGGTTGTTTGTTGTTAGGGGGTTAGTGTTGTTTGTTGTTAGGGTGTTAGGGTTGTTTGTTGTTAGTGGGTTAGGGTTGTTTGTTGATAAGAGGTTAGGATTTGTGTTGTTAGGGGGTTAGTATTGTTCGTTGCTGGGGGTTAGTGTTGTTTCTTCTTAGGGCGTTAGTGTTTTTTGTTCTTAGGGGGTTAGGGTTGGTTGTTGTTAGGGGGTTAGTGTTGTTTGTTGTTAGGGGTTTAGGGTTGTTTCTTGTTAGGGGGTTAGTGTTGTTTGTTGTTAGGGTCTTAGGGTTGTTTCTTGTTGGGGTTTAGTGGTGTTTGTTGTTCGGGTGTTAGTGTTGTTTGTTGTTAGGGGCTTAGTGTTGTTTGTGTTTAGGGGTTTAGTGTTGTTTGCTTTTAGGGTTTTAGGGTTGTTTGATGTTTGGGGGTTAGTGTTTGTTGTTAGGGGGTTAGGGTTGTTTGTTGTTAGGGTGTTAGTGTTCTTTGATGTTAGGGGTTTAGGGTTGTTTGTTGTTATGGGGTTAGTGTTGTTTCTTGTTAGGGGGTGAGGGTTGTTTGTTGTTAGGGTGTTAGTGTTGTTTGTTGTTAGGGGGTTAGGGTTGTTTGTTGTTTGGGGGTTAGGGTTGTTTGTTGTTACGGGGTTAGTGTTGTTTGTTGTTACGGGGTTAGGGTAGTTTCTTGTTACGGGTTTAGTGTTGTTTGTTGTTAGGGGGTTAGTGTTTGTTGTTAGGGGTTTAGGGTTGTTTCTTGTTCGGGTTTAGTGGTTTTTGTTGTTAGGGTGTTAGTGTTGTTTGTTGTTAGGGTGTTAGTGTTTTGTGTTGTTAGGGGGTTAATGTTGTTTGATGTTAGGGGTTTAGGGTTGTTTGTTGTGAGGGGGTTAGGGTTGTTTGTTGTTAGTGGGTTAGGGTTGTTTGTTGTTAGTGGGTTAGTGTTTTTGGTTTTTAGGGGTTAGGGTTGTTTGCTGTTTGGGGGTTAGTGTTTGTTGTTAGGGGGCTAGGGTTGTTTGTTGTTAGGGTGTTAGTGTTCTTTGATGTTAGGGGTTTAGGGTTGTTTGTTGTTAGGGGGTTAGTGTTGTTTGTTGTTAGGGTGTTAGGGTTGTTTGTTGTTAGTGGTCTAGGGTTGTTTGTTGTTAGTGGTTTAGTGTTTTTGGTTTTTAGGGGTTAGGGTTGTTTGTTGTTTGGGGGTTAGTGTTTGTTGTTAGGGTGTTAGTGTTTTGTGTTGTTAGGGGGTTAGTGTTCTTTGATGTTAGGGATTTAGGGTTGTTTGTTGTTAGGGGGTTAGTGTTGTTTGTTGTTAGGGGGTTAGGGTTGTTTGTTGTTAGGGTGTTAGTGTTGTTTGTTGTTAGGGGTTAGGGTTGTTTGTTGTTAGGGTGTTAGTGTTGTTTGTTGTTAGTGGGTTAGGTTTGTTTGTTGTTTGGTTAGGGCTGTTTGTTGTTAGGGGGTTAGTGTTGTTTGTTGTTAGGGGTTTAGGGTTGTTTCTTGTTGGGGTTTAGTGGTGTTTGTTGTTAGGGTGTTAGTCTTTATTGTGGTTAGGGGGTTAGTGTTGTTGGTTGTTCGGGGGTTAGGATTTTTTGGTGTTAGGGGGTTAGGGTTGTTTGTTGTTTGGGGGTTAGGGTTGTTTGTTGTTACGGGGTTAGTGTTGTTTGTTGTTACGGGGTTAGGTTAGTTTCTTGTTAGGGGTTTAGTGTTGTTTGTTGTTTGGGGGTTAGTGTTTGTTGTTAGGGGGCTAGGGTTGTTTGTTGTTAGGGTGTTAGTGTTCTTTGATGTTAGGGGTTTAGGGTTGTTTGTTGTTAGGGGGTTAGTGTTGTTTGTTGTTAGGGTGTTAGGGTTGTTTGTTGTTAGTGGGTTAGGGTTGTTTGTTGATAAGAGGTTAGGATTTGTGTTGTTAGGGGGTTAGTATTGTTCGTTGCTGGGGGTTAGTGTTGTTTCTTCTTAGGGCGTTAGTGTTTTTTGTTCTTAGGGGGTTAGGGTTGGTTGTTGTTAGGGGGTTAGTGTTGTTTGTTGTTAGGGGTTTAGGGTTGTTTCTTGTTAGGGGGTTAGTGTTGTTTGTTGTTAGGGGCTTAGGGTTGTTTCTTGTTGGGGTTTAGTGGTGTTTGTTGTTCGGGTGTTAGTGTTGTTTGTTGTTAGGGGCTTAGTGTTGTTTGTGTTTAGGGGTTTAGTGTTGTTTGCTTTTAGGGTTTTAGGGTTGTTTGTTGTTTGGGGGTTAGTGTTTGTTGTTAGGGGGTTAGGGTTGTTTGTTGTTAGGGTGTTAGTGTTCTTTGATGTTAGGGGTTTAGGGTTGTTTGTTGTTATGGGGTTAGTGTTGTTTGTTGTTAGGGGGTGAGGGTTGTTTGTTGTTAGGGTGTTAGTGTTGTTTGTTGTTAGGGGGTTAGGGTTGTTTGTTGTTTGGGGGTTAAGGTTGTTTGTTGTTACGGGGTTAGTGTTGTTTGTTGTTACGGGGTTAGGGTAGTTTCTTGTTAGGGGTTTAGTGTTGTTTGTTGTTAGGGGGTTAGTGTTTGTTGTTAGGGGTTTAGGGTTGTTTCTTGTTCGGGTTTAGTGGTTTTTGTTGTTAGGGTGTTAGTGTTGTTTTTTGTTAGGGTGTTAGTGTTTTGTGTTGTTAGGGGGTTAGTGTTGTTTGTTGTTAGGGGTTTAGGGTTGTTTGTTGTTAGGGGGTTAGGGTTGTTTGTTGTTAGTGGGTTAGGGTTGTTTGTTGTTAGTGGGTTAGTGTTTTTGGTTTTTAGGGGTTAGGGTTGTTTGTTGTTTGGGGGTTAGTGTTTGTTGTTAGGGGGCTAGGGTTGTTTGTTGTTAGGGTGTTAGTGTTCTTTGATGTTAGGGGTTTAGGGTTGTTTGTTGTTAGGGGGTTAGTGTTGTTTGTTGTTAGGGTGTTAGGGTTGTTTGTTGTTAGTGGGCTAGGGTTGTTTGTTGTTAGTGGTTTAGTGTATTTGGTTTTTAGGGGTTAGGGTTGTTTGTTGTTTGGGGGTTAGTGTTTGTTGTTAGGGTGTTAGTGTTTTGTGTTGTTAGGGGGTTAGTGTTCTTTGATGTTAGGGATTTAGGGTTGTTTGTTGTTAGGGGGTTAGTGTTGTTTGTTGTTAGGGGGTTAGCGTTGTTTGTTGTTAGGGTGTTTGTGTTGTTTGTTGTTAGGGTGTTAGTGTTTTGTGTTGTTAGGAGGTTAGTGTTGTTTGATGTTAGGGTTTAGGGTTGTTTGTTGTTAGGGGGTTAGTGTTGTTTGTTGTTAGTGGGTTAGGGTTGTTTGTTGTTAGTGGGTTAGTGTTTTTGGTTTTTAGGGGTTAGGGTTGTTTGTTGTTTGGGGGTTAGTGTTTGTTGTTAGGGGGCTAGGGTTGTTTGTTGTTAGGGTGTTAGTGTTCTTTGATGTTAGGGGTTTAGGGTTGTTTGTTGTTAGGGGGTTAGTGTTGTTTGTTGTTAGGGTGTTAGGGTTGTTTGTTGTTAGTGGGTTAGGGTTGTTTGTTGATAAGAGGTTAGGATTTGTGTTGTTAGGGGGTTAGTATTGTTCGCTGCTGGGGGTTAGTGTTGTTTCTTCTTAGGGCGTTAGTGTTTTTTGTTCTTAGGGGGTTAGGGTTGGTTGTTGTTAGGGTGTTAGTGTTGTTTGTTGTTAGGGGGTTAGTGTTGTTTGTTGTTAGGGGTTTAGGGTTGTTTCTTGTTAGGGGGTTAGTGTTGTTTGTTGTTAGGGGCTTAGGGTTGTTTCTTGTTGGGGTTTAGTGGTTTTTGTTGTTAGGGTGTTAGTGTTGTTTGTTGTTAGGGTGTTAGTGTTTTGTGTTGTTAGGAGGTTAGTGTTGTTTGATGTTAGGGGTTTAGGGTTGTTTGTTGTTAGGGGGTTAGGGTTGTTTGTTGTTAGTGAGTTAGGGTTGTTTGTTGTTAGTGGGTTAGTGTTTTTGGTATTTAGGGGTTAGGGTTGTTTGTTGTTTGGGGGTTAGTGTTTGTTGTTAGGGGGCTAGGGTTGTTTGTTGTTAGGGTGTTAGTGTTCTTCGATGTTAGGGGTTTAGGGTTGTTTGTTGTTAGGGTGTTAGGGTTGTTTGTTGTTAGTGGGTTAGGGTTGTTTGTTGATAAGAGGTTAGGATTTGTGTTGTTAGGGGGTTAGTATTGTTCGTTGCTGGGGGTTAGTGTTATTTCTTCTTAGGGCGTTAGTGTTGTTTGTTCTTAGGGGGTTAGGGTTGGTTGTTGTTAGGGTTTTAGTGTTGTTTGTTGTTAGGGGGTTAGGGTTGTTTGTTGTTAGGGTGTTAGTGTTGTTTGTTGTTAGTGGGTTAGGTTTGTTTGTTGCTTGGTTAGGGTTATGTGTTGTTAGGGGGTTAGTGTTGTTTCTTGTTAGGGGTTTAGGGTTGTTTCTTGTTGGGGTTTAGTGGTTTTTGTTGTTAGGGTGTTAGTGTTTATTGTGGTTAGGGGGTTAGTGTTGTTGGTTGTTCGGGGGTTAGGATTGTTTGTTGTTAAGGGGTTAGGGTTGTTTGTTGTTAGTTTGTTAGTGTTGTTTGTTGTTAGGGGGTTAGTGTTGTTTGTTGTTAGGGGTTTAGGGTTGTTTCTTGTTAGGGGGTTAGTGTTGTTTGTTTTTAGGGGCTTAGGGTTGTTTCTTGTTGGGGTTTAGTGGTGTTTGTTGTTCGGGCGTTAGTGTTGTTTGTTGTTAGGGGTTTAGTGTTGTTTGTTTTTAGGGGTTCAGTGTTGTTTGCTTTTAGGGTTTTAGGGATGTTTGTTTTTTAGGGGTGAGTGTTGTTTGTTGTTAGGGGGTTAGGATTGTTTGTTTTTAGGGGTTTAGTGTTGTTTGTGGTTAGGGCGTTACTGTTGGATGTTGTTAGCGGGTTAGTGTTTTTTGTTGTTAGTGGGATAGTGCTGTTTGTTGTTATTGGCTTAGTGGTGTTTGTTTTTAGGGGTTCAGTGCTGTTTGTTTTTAGGGTTTTAGGGTTGGTTGTTGTTAGGGGGTTAGTGTTGTTTGTTGTTAGGGGTTTAGGGTTGTTTCTTGTTAGGGGGTTAGTGTTGTTTGTTGTTAGGGGCTTAGGGTTGTTTCTTGTTGGGGTTTAGTGGTGTTTGTTGTTTGGGTGTTAGTGTTGTTTGTTGTCAGGGGCTTAGTGTTGTTTGTGTTTAGGGGTTTAGTGTTGTTTGCTTTTAGGGTTTTAGGGTTGTTTGTTGTTGGGGGTTAGTGTTGTTTGTTGTTAGGGGGTTAGGGTTGTTTCTGGTTAGGGTGTTACTTTTGTTTGTTGTTAGGGGGTTAGGGTTGTTTGTTGTTAGGGTGTTAGTGTTGTTTGTTGTTAGTGGGTTAGGGTTTTTTGTTGTTTGGTTAGGGTTGTTTGTTGTTAGGGTGTTATTGTTGTTTGTTGTTAGGGTGTTAGTGTTTTGTGTTGTTAGGGGGTTAGGGTTGTTTGATGTTAGGGGTTTAGGGTTGTTTGTTGTTAGGGGGTTAGTGTTGTTTGTTGTTAGGGTGTTAGCTTTGTTTGTTGTTAGTGGGTTTGGGTTGTTTGTTGTTAGTGGGTTAGTGTTCTTTGATGTTAGGGGTTTAGGGTTGTTTGTTGTTAGGGTGTTAGTGTTGTTTGTTGTTAGGGGGTTAGGGTTGTTTGCTAGGGTGTTAGTGTTGTTTGTTGTTAGGGGTTAGGGTTGTTTGTTGTTAGGGTGTTAGTGTTGTTTGTCATTAGTGGGTTAGGTTTGTTTGTTGTTTGGTTAGGGTTGTTTGTTGTTAGGGGGTTAGTGTTGTTTGTTGTTAGGGGTTTAGGGTTGTTTCTTGTTGGGGTTTAGTGGTTTTTATTGTTAGGGTGTTAGTCTTTATTGTGGTTAGGGGGTTAGTGTTGTTGGTTGTTCGGGGGTTAGGATTGTTTGTTGTTAGGGGGTTAGGGTTGTTTGTTGTTTGGGGGTTAGGGTTCTTTGTTGTTACGGGGTTAGTGTTGTTTGTTGTTACGGGGTTAGGTTAGTTTCTTGTTAGGGGTTTAGTGTTGTTTGTTGTTAGGGGGTTAGTGTTTGTTGTTAGGGGTTTAGGGTTGTTTCTTGTTGGGGTTTAGTGTTTTTTGTTGTTAGGGTGTTAGTGTTGTTTGTTGTTAGGGTGTTAGTGTTTTGTGTTGTTAGGGGGTTAATGTTGTTTGATGTTAGGGGTTTAGGGTTGTTTGTTGTGAGGGGGTTAGGGTTGTTTGTTGTTAGTGGGTTAGGGTTGTTTGTTGTTAGTGGGTTAGTGTTTTTGGTTTTTAGGGGTTAGGGTTGTTTGTTGTTTGGGGGTTAGTGTTTGTTGTTAGGGGGCTAGGGTTGTTTGTTGTTAGGGTGTTAGTGTTCTTTGATGTCAGGGGTTTAGGGTTGTTTGTTGTTAGGGGGTTAGTGTTGTTTGTTGTTAGGGTGTTAGGGTTGTTTGTTGTTAGTGGGTTAGGGTTGTTTGTTGATAAGAGGTTAGGATTTGTGTTGTTAGGGGGTTAGTATTGTTCGTTGCTGGGGCTTAGTGTTGTTTCTTCTTAGGGCGTTAGTGTTTTTTGTTCTTAGGGGGTTAGGGTTGGTTGTTGTTAGGGGGTTAGTGTTGTTTGTTGTTAGGGGTTTAGGGTTGTTTCTTGTTAGGGGGTTAGTGTTGTTTGTTGTTAGGGTCTTAGGGTTGTTTCTTGTTGGGGTTTAGTGGTGTTTGTTGTTCGGGTGTTAGTGTTGTTTGTTGTTAGGGGCTTAGTGTTGTTTGTGTTTAGGGGTTTAGTGTTGTTTGCTTTTAGGGTTTTAGGGTTGTTTGTTGTTTGGGGGTTAGTGTTTGTTGTTAGGGGGTTAGGGTTGTTTGTTGTTAGGGTGTTAGTGTTCTTTGATGTCAGGGGTTTAGGGTTGTTTGTTGTTATGGGGTTAGTGTTGTTTGTTGTTAGGGGGTGAGGGTTGTTTGTTGTTAGGGTGTTAGTGTTGTTTGTTGTTAGGGGGTTAGGGTTGTTTGTTGTTTGGGGGTTAGGGTTGTTTGTTGTTACGGGGTTAGTGTTGTTTGTTGTTACGGGGTTAGGGTAGTTTCTTGTTACGGGTTTAGTGTTGTTTGTTGTTAGGGGGTTAGTGTTTGTTGTTAGGGGTTTAGGGTTGTTTCTTGTTCGGATTTAGTGGTTTTTGTTGTTAGGGTGTTAGTGTTGTTTGTTGTTAGGGTGTTAGTGTTTTGTGTTGTTAGGGGGTTAATGTTGTTTGATGTTAGGGGTTTAGGGTTGTTTGTTGTGAGGGGGTTAGGGTTGTTTGTTGTTAGTGGGTTAGGGTTGTTTGTTGTTAGTGGGTTAGTGTTTTTGGTTTTTAGGGGTTAGGGTTGTTTGTTGTTTGGGGGTTAGTGTTTGTTGTTAGGGGGCTAGGGTTGTTTGTTGTTAGGGTGTTAGTGTTCTTTGAAGTTAGGGGTTTAGGGTTGTTTGTTGTTAGGGGGTTAGTGTTGTTTGTTGTTAGGGTGTTAGGGTTGTTTGTTGTTAGTGGTCTAGGGTTGTTTGTTGTTAGTGGTTTAGTGTTTTCGGTTTTTAGGGGTTAGGGTTGTTTGTTGTTTGGGGGTTAGTGTTTGTTGTTAGGGTGTTAGTGTTTTGTGTTGTTAGGGGGTTAGTGTTCTTTGATGTTAGGGATTTAGGGTTGTTTGTTGTTAGGGGGTTAGTGTTGTTTGTTGTTAGGGGTTAGGGTTGTTTGTTGTTAGGGTGTTAGTGTTGTTTGTTGTTAGTGGGTTAGGTTTGTTTGTTGTTTGGTTAGGGTTGTTTGTTGTTAGGGGGTTACTGTTGTTTGTTGTTAGGGGTTTAGTGTTGTTTCTTGTTGGGGTTTAGTGGTGTTTGTTGTTAGGGTGTTAGTCTTTATTGTGGTTAGGGGGTTAGTGTTGTTGGTTGTTCGGGGGTTAGGATTTTTTGTTGTTAGGGGGTTAGGGTTGTTTGTTGTTTGGGGGTTAGGGTTGTTTGTTGTTACGGGGTTAGTGTTGTTTGTTGTTACGGGGTTAGGTTAGTTTCTTGTTAGGGGTTTAGTGTTGTTTGTTGTTTGGGGGTTAGTGTTTGTTGTTAGGGGGCTAGGGTTGTTTGTTGTTAGGGTGTTAGTGTTGTTTGTTGTTAGGGGGTTAGTGTTGTTTGTTGTTAGGGGTTTAGGGTTGTTTCTTGTTAGGGGGTTAGTGTTGTTTGTTGTTAGGGGCTTAGGGTTGTTTCTTGTTGGGGTTTAGTGGTTTTTGTTGTTAGGGTGTTAGTGTTGTTTGTTGTTAGGGTGTTAGTGTTTTGTGTTGTTAGGAGGTTAGTGTTGTTTGATGTTAGGGGTTTAGGGTTGTTTGTTGTTAGGGGGTTAGGGTTGTTTGTTGTTAGTGAGTTAGGGTTGTTTGTTGTTAGTGGGTTAGTGTTTTTGGTATTTAGGGGTTAGGGTTGTTTGTTGTTTGGGGGTTAGTGTTTGTTGTTAGGGGGCTAGGGTTGTTTCTTGTTAGGGTGTTAGTGTTCTTCGATGTTAGGGGTTTAGGGTTGTTTGTTGTTAGTGGGTTAGGGTTGTTTGTTGATAAGAGGTTAGGATTTGTGTTGTTAGGGGGTTAGTATTGTTCGTTGCTGGGGGTTAGTGTTATTTCTTCTTAGGGCGTTAGTGTTGTTTGTTCTTAGGGGGTTAGGGTTGGTTGTTGTTAGGGTTTTAGTGTTGTTTGTTGTTAGGGGGTTAGGGTTGTTTGTTGTTAGGGTGTTAGTGTTGTTTGTTGTTAGTGGGTTAGGTTTGTTTGTTGCTTGGTTAGGGTTATGTGTTGTTAGGGGGTTAGTGTTGTTTCTTGTTAGGGGTTTAGGGTTGTTTCTTGTTGGGGTTTAGTGGTTTTTGTTGTTAGGGTGTTAGTGTTTATTGTGGTTAGGGGGTTAGTGTTGTTGGTTGTTCGGGGGTTAGGATTGTTTGTTGTTAAGGGGTTAGGGTTGTTTGTTGTTAGTTTGTTAGTGTTGTTTGTTGTTAGGGGGTTAGTGTTGTTTGTTGTTAGGGGTTTAGGGTTGTTTCTTGTTAGGGGGTTAGTGTTGTTTGTTTTTAGGGGCTTAGGGTTGTTTCTTGTTGGGGTTTAGTGGTGTTTGTTGTTCGGGCGTTAGTGTTGTTTGTTGTTAGGGGTTTAGTGTTGTTTGTTTTTAGGGGTTCAGTGTTGTTTGCTTTTAGGGTTTTAGGGTTGTTTGTTTTTTAGGGGTGAGTGTTGTTTGTTGTTAGGGGGTTAGGATTGTTTGTTTTTAGGGGTTTAGTGTTGTTTGTGGTTAGGGCGTTACTGTTGGATGTTGTTAGCGGGTTAGTGTTTTTTGTTGTTAGTGGGATAGTGCTGTTTGTTGTTATTGGCTTAGTGGTGTTTGTTTTTAGGGGTTCAGTGCTGTTTGTTTTTAGGGTTTTAGGGTTGGTTGTTGTTAGGGGGTTAGTGTTGTTTGTTGTTAGGGGTTTAGGGTTGTTTCTTGTTAGGGGGTTAGTGTTGTTTGTTGTTAGGGGCTTAGGGTTGTTTCTTGTTGGGGTTTAGTGGTGTTTGTTGTTTGGGTGTTAGTGTTGTTTGTTGTTAGGGGCTTAGTGTTGTTTGTGTTTAGGGGTTTAGTGTTGTTTGCTTTTAGGGTTTTAGGGTTGTTTGTTGTTGGGGGTTAGTGTTGTTTGTTGTTAGGGGGTTAGGGTTGTTTCTGGTTAGGGTGTTACTTTTGTTTGTTGTTAGGGGGTTAGGGTTGTTTGTTGTTAGGGTGTTAGTGTTGTTTGTTGTTAGTGGGTTAGGGTTTTTTGTTGTTTGGTTAGGGTTGTTTGTTGTTAGGGTGTTAGTGTTGTTTGTTGTTAGGGTGTTAGTGTTTTGTGTTGTTAGGGGGTTAGGGTTGTTTGATGTTAGGGGTTTAGGGTTGTTTGTTGTTAGGGGGTTAGTGTTGTTTGTTGTTAGGGTGTTAGCTTTGTTTGTTGTTAGTGGGTTTGGGTTGTTTGTTGTTAGTGGGTTAGTGTTCTTTGATGTTAGGGGTTTAGGGTTGTTTGTTGTTAGGGTGTTAGTGTTGTTTGTTGTTAGGGGGTTAGGGTTGTTTGCTAGGGTGTTAGTGTTGTTTGTTGTTAGGGGTTAGGGTTGTTTGTTGTTAGGGTGTTAGTGTTGTTTGTCATTAGTGGGTTAGGTTTGTTTGTTGTTTGGTTAGGGTTGTTTGTTGTTAGGGGGTTAGTGTTGTTTGTTGTTAGGGGTTTAGGGTTGTTTCTTGTTGGGGTTTAGTGGTTTTTGTTGTTAGGGTGTTAGTCTTTATTGTGGTTAGGGGGTTAGTGTTGTTGGTTGTTCGGGGGTTAGGATTGTTTGTTGTTAGGGGGTTAGGGTTGTTTGTTGTTTGGGGGTTAGGGTTCTTTGTTGTTACGGGGTTAGTGTTGTTTGTTGTTACGGGGTTAGGTTAGTTTCTTGTTAGGGGTTTAGTGTTGTTTGTTGTTAGGGGGTTAGTGTTTGTTGTTAGGGGTTTAGGGTTGTTTCTTGTTGGGGTTTAGTGTTTTTTGTTGTTAGGGTGTTAGTGTTGTTTGTTGTTAGGGTGTTAGTGTTTTGTGTTGTTAGGGGGTTAATGTTGTTTGATGTTAGGGGTTTAGGGTTGTTTGTTGTGAGGGGGTTAGGGTTGTTTGTTGTTAGTGGGTTAGGGTTGTTTGTTGTTAGTGGGTTAGTGTTTTTGGTTTTTAGGGGTTAGGGTTGTTTGTTGTTTGGGGGTTAGTGTTTGTTGTTAGGGGGCTAGGGTTGTTTGTTGTTAGGGTGTTAGTGTTCTTTGATGTCAGGGGTTTAGGGTTGTTTGTTGTTAGGGGGTTAGTGTTGTTTGTTGTTAGGTTGTTAGGGTTGTTTGTTGTTAGTGGTCTAGGGTTGTTTGTTGTTAGTGGTTTACTGGTTTTGGTTTTTAGGGGTTAGGGTTGTTTGTTGTTTGGGGGTTAGTGTTTGTTGTTAGGGTGTTAGTGTTTTGTGTTGTTAGGGGGTTAGTGTTCTTTGATGTTAGGGATTTAGGGTTGTTTGTTGTTAGGGGGTTAGTGTTGTTTGTTGTTAGGGGGTTAGGGTTGTTTGTTGTTAGGGTGTTAGTGTTGTTTGTTGTTAGGGTTTAGGGTTGTTTGTTGTTAGGGTGTTAGTGTTGTTTGTTGTTAGTGGGTTAGGCTTGTTTGTTGTTTGGTTAGGGTTGTTTGTTGTTAGGGGGTTAGTGTTGTTTGTTGTTAGGGGTTTAGGGTTGTTTCTTGTTGGGGTTTAGTGGTGTTTGTTGTTAGGGTGTTAGTCTTTATTGTGGTTAGGGGGTTAGTGTTGTTGGTTGTTCGGGGGTTAGGATTGTTTGTTGTTAGGGGGTTAGGGTTGTTTGTTGTTTGGGGGTTAGGGTTGTTTGTTGTTACGGGGTTAGTGTTGTTTGTTGTTACGGGGTTAGGTTAGTTTCTTGTTAGGGGTTTAGTGTTGTTTGTTGTTTGGGGGTTAGTGTTTGTTGTTAGGGGGCTAGGGTTGTTTGTTGTTAGGGTGTTAGTGTTCTTTGATGTTAGGGGTTTAGGGTTGTTTGTTGTTAGGGGGTTAGTGTTGTTTGTTGTTAGGGTGTTAGGGTTGTTTGTTGTTAGTGGGTTAGGGTTGTTTGTTGATAAGAGGTTAGGATTTGTGTTGTTAGGGGGTTAGTATTGTTCGTTGCTGGGGGTTAGTGTTGTTTCTTCTTAGGGCGTTAGTGTTTTTTGTTCTTAGGGGGTTAGGGTTGGTTGTTGTTAGGGGGTTAGTGTTGTTTGTTGTTAGGGGTTTAGGGTTGTTTCTTGTTAGGGGGTTAGTGTTGTTTGTTGTTAGGGTCTTAGGGTTGTTTCTTGTTGGGGTTTAGTGGTGTTTGTTGTTCGGGTGTTAGTGTTGTTTGTTGTTAGGGGCTTAGTGTTGTTTGTGTTTAGGGGTTTAGTGTTGTTTGCTTTTAGGGTTTTAGGGTTGTTTGTTGTTTGGGGGTTAGTGTTTGTTGTTAGGGGGTTAGGGTTGTTTGTTGTTAGGGTGTTAGTGTTCTTTGATGTTAGGGGTTTAGGGTTGTTTGTTGTTATGGGGTTAGTGTTGTTTGTTGTTAGGGGGTGAGGGTTGTTTGTTGTTAGGGTGTTAGTGTTGTTTGTTGTTAGGGGGTTAGAGTTGTTTGTTGTTTGGGGGTTAGGGTTGTTTGTTGTTACGGGGTTAGTGTTGTTTGTTGTTACGGGGTTAGGGTAGTTTCTTGTTACGGGTTTAGTGTTGTTTGTTGTTAGGGGGTTAGTGTTTGTTGTTAGGGGTTTAGGGTTGTTTCTTGTTCGGGTTTAGTGGTTTTTGTTGTTAGGGTGTTAGTGTTGTTTGTTGTTAGGGTGTTAGTGTTTTGTGTTGTTAGGGGGTTAATGTTGTTTGATGTTAGGGGTTTAGGGTTGTTTGTTGTGAGGGGGTTAGGGTTGTTTGTTGTTAGTGGGTTAGGGTTGTTTGTTGTTAGTGGGTTAGTGTTTTTGGTTTTTAGGGGTTAGGGTTGTTTGTTGTTTGGGGGTTAGTGTTTGTTGTTAGGGGGCTAGGGTTGTTTGTTGTTAGGGTGTTAGTGTTCTTTGATGTTAGGGGTTTAGGGTTGTTTGTTGTTAGGGGGTTAGTGTTGTTTGTTGTTAGGGTGTTAGGGTTGTTTGTTGTTAGTGGTCTAGGGTTGTTTGTTGTTAGTGGTTTAGTGTTTTTGGTTTTTAGGGGTTAGGGTTGTTTGTTGTTTGGGGGTTAGTGTTTGTTGTTAGGGTGTTAGTGTTTTGTGTTGTTAGGGGGTTAGTGTTCTTTGATGTTAGGGATTTAGGGTTGTTTGTTGTTAGGGGGTTAGTGTTGTTTGTTGTTAGGGGGTTAGGGTTGTTTGTTGTTAGGGTGTTAGTGTTGTTTGTTGTTAGGGGGTTAGGTTTGTTTGTTGTTTGGTTAGGGTTGTTTGTTGTTAGGGGGTTAGTGTTGTTTGTTGTTAGGGGTTTAGTGTTGTTTCTTGTTGGGGTTTAGTGGTGTTTGTTGTTAGGGTGTTAGTCTTTATTGTGGTTAGGGGGTTAGTGTTGTTGGTTGTTCGGGGGTTAGGATTTTTTGTTGTTAGGCTGTTAGGGTTGTTTGTTGTTTGGGGGTGAGCGTTGTTTGTTGTTAGGGTGTTAGTGTTGTTTGTTGTTAGGGGGTTAGGGTTGTTTGTTGTTTGGGGGTTAGGGTTGTTTGTTGTTACGGGGTTAGTGTTGTTTGTTGTTATGGGGTTAGGGTAGTTTCTTGTTAGGGGTTTAGTGTTGTTTGTTGTTAGGGGGTTAGTGTTTGTTGTTAGGGGTTTAGGGTTGTTTCTTGTTCGGGTTTAGTGGTTTTTGTTGTTAGGGTGTTAGTGTTGTTTGTTGTTAGGGTGTTAGTGTTTTGTGTTGTTAGGGGGTTAGTGTTGTTTGATGTTAGGGGTTTAGGGTTGTTTGTTGTTAGGGGGTTAGGGTTGTTTGTTGTTAGTGGGTTAGGGTTGTTTGTTGTTAGTGGGTTAGTGTTTTTGGTTTTTAGGGGTTAGGGTTGTTTGTTGTTTGGGGGTTAGTGTTTGTTGTTGGGGGGCTAGGGTTGTTTGTTGTTAGGGTGTTAGTGTTCTTTGATGTTAGGGGTTTAGGGTTGTTTGTTGTTAGGGGGTTAGTGTTGTTTGTTGTTAGGGTGTTAGGGTTGTTTGTTGTTAGTGGGCTAGGGTTGTTTGTTGTTAGTGGTTTAGTGTTTTTGGTTTTTAGGGGTTAGGGTTGTTTGTTGTTTGGGGGTTAGTGTTTGTTGTTAGGGTGTTAGTGTTTTGTGTTGTTAGGGGGTTAGTGTTCTTTGATGTTAGGGATTTAGGGTTGTTTGTTGTTAGGGGGTTAGTGTTGTTTGTTGTTAGGGGGTTAGCGTTGTTTGTTGTTAGGGTGTTTGTGTTGTTTGTTGTTAGGGTGTTAGTGTTTTGTGTTGTTAGGAGGTTAGTGTTGTTTGATGTTAGGGGTTTAGGGTTGTTTGTTGTTAGGGGGTTAGTGTTGTTTGTTGTTAGTGGGTTAGGGTTGTTTGTTGTTAGTGGGTTAGTGTTTTTGGTTTTTAGGGGTTAGGGTTGTTTGTTGTTTGGGGGTTAGTGTTTGTTGTTAGGGGGCTAGGGTTGTTTGTTGTTAGGGTGTTAGTGTTCTTTGATGTTAGGGGTTTAGGGTTGTTTGTTGTTAGGGGGTTAGTGTTGTTTGTTGTTAGGGTGTTAGGGTTGTTTGTTGTTAGTGGGTTAGGGTTGTTTGTTGATAAGAGGTTAGGATTTGTGTTGTTAGGGGGTTAGTATTGTTCGCTGCTGGGGGTTAGTGTTGTTTCTTCTTAGGGCGTTAGTGTTTTTTGTTCTTAGGGGGTTAGGGTTGGTTGTTGTTAGGGTGTTAGTGTTGTTTGTTGTTAGGGGGTTAGTGTTGTTTGTTGTTAGGGGTTTAGGGTTGTTTCTTGTTAGGGGGTTAGTGTTGTTTGTTGTTAGGGGCTTAGGGTTGTTTCTTGTTGGGGTTTAGTGGTTTTTGTTGTTAGGGTGTTAGTGTTGTTTGTTGTTAGGGTGTTAGTGTTTTGTGTTGTTAGGAGGTTAGTGTTGTTTGATGTTAGGGGTTTAGGGTTGTTTGTTGTTAGGGGGTTAGGGTTGTTTGTTGTTAGTGAGTTAGGGTTGTTTGTTGTTAGTGGGTTAGTGTTTTTGGTATTTAGGGGTTAGGGTTGTTTGTTGTTTGGGGGTTAGTGTTTGTTGTTAGGGGGCTAGGGTTGTTTCTTGTTAGGGTGTTAGTGTTCTTCGATGTTAGGGGTTTAGGGTTGTTTGTTGTTAGGGGGTTAGTGTTGTTTGTTGTTAGGGTGTTAGGGTTGTTTGTTGTTAGTGGGTTAGGGTTGTTTGTTGATAAGAGGTTAGGATTTGTGTTGTTAGGGGGTTAGTATTGTTCGTTGCTGGGGGTTAGTGTTATTTCTTCTTAGGGCGTTAGTGTTGTTTGTTCTTAGGGGGTTAGGGTTGGTTGTTGTTAGGGTTTTAGTGTTGTTTGTTGTTAGGGGGTTAGGGTTGTTTGTTGTTAGGGTGTTAGTGTTGTTTGTTGTTAGTGGGTTAGGTTTGTTTGTTGCTTGGTTAGGGTTATGTGTTGTTAGGGGGTTAGTGTTGTTTCTTGTTAGGGGTTTAGGGTTGTTTCTTGTTGGGGTTTAGTGGTTTTTGTTGTTAGGGTGTTAGTGTTTATTGTGGTTAGGGGGTTAGTGTTGTTGGTTGTTCGGGGGTTAGGATTGTTTGTTGTTACGGGGTTAGTGTTGTTTGTTGTTACGGGGTTAGGTTAGTTTCTTGTTAGGGGTTTAGTGTTGTTTGTTGTTTGGGGGTTAGTGTTTGTTGTTAGGGGGCTAGGGTTGTTTGTTGTTAGGGTGTTAGTGTTCTTTGATGTTAGGGGTTTAGGGTTGTTTGTTGTTAGGGGGTTAGTGTTGTTTGTTGTTAGGGTGTTAGGGTTGTTTGTTGTTAGTGGGTTAGGGTTGTTTGTTGATAAGAGGTTAGGATTTGTGTTGTTAGGGGGTTAGTATTGTTCGTTGCTGGGGGTTAGTGTTGTTTCTTCTTAGGGCGTTAGTGTTTTTTGTTCTTAGGGGGTTAGGGTTGGTTGTTGTTAGGGGGTTAGTGTTGTTTGTTGTTAGGGGTTTAGGGTTGTTTCTTGTTAGGGGGTTAGTGTTCTTTGATGTTAGGGGTTTAGGGTTGTTTGTTGTTAGGGGGTTAGTGTTGTTTGTTGTTAGGGTGTTAGGGTTGTTTGTTGTTAGTGGTCTAGGGTTGTTTGTTGTTAGTGGTTTAGTGTTTTTGGTTTTTAGGGGTTAGGGTTGTTTGTTGTTTGGGGGTTAGTGTTTGTTGTTAGGGTGTTAGTGTTTTGTGTTGTTAGGGGGTTAGTGTTCTTTGATGTTAGGGATTTAGGGTTGTTTGTTGTTAGGGGGTTAGTGTTGTTTGTTGTTAGGGGGTTAGGGTTGTTTGTTGTTAGGGTGTTAGTGTTGTTTGTTGTTAGGGGTTAGGGTTGTTTGTTGTTAGGGTGTTAGTGTTGTTTGTTGTTAGTGGGTTAGGTTTGTTTGTTGTTTGGTTAGGGTTGTTTGTTGTTAGGGGGTTAGTGTTGTTTGTTGTTACGGGTTTAGGGTTGTTTCTTGTTGGGGTTTAGTGGTGTTTGTTGTTAGGGTGTTAGTCTTTATTGTGGTTAGGGGGTTAGTGTTGTTGGTTGTTCGGGGGTTAGGATTTTTTGTTGTTAGGGGGTTAGGGTTGTTTGTTGTTTGGGGGTTAGGGTTGTTTGTTGTTACGGGGTTAGTGTTGTTTGTTGTTACAGGGTTAGGTTAGTTTCTTGTTAGGGGTTTAGTGTTTTTTGTTGTTTGGGGGTTAGTGTTTGTTGTTAGGGGGCTAGGGTTGTTTGTTGTTAGGGTGTTAGTGTTCTTTGATGTTAGGGGTTTAGGGTTGTTTGTTGTTAGGGGGTTAGTGTTGTTTGTTGTTAGGGTGTTAGGGTTGTTTGTTGTTAGTGGGTTAGGGTTGTTTGTTGATAAGAGGTTAGGATTTGTGTTGTTAGGGGGTTAGTATTGTTCGTTGCTGGGGGTTAGTGTTGTTTCTTCTTAGGGCGTTAGTGTTTTTTGTTCTTAGGGGGTTAGGGTTGGTTGTTGTTAGGGGGTTAGTGTTGTTTGTTGTTAGGGGTTTAGGGTTGTTTCTTGTTGGGGTTTAGTGGTGTTTGTTGTTCGGGTGTTAGTGTTGTTTGTTGTTAGGGGCTTAGTGTTGTTTGTGTTTAGGGGTTTAGTGTTGTTTGCTTTTAGGGTTTTAGGGTTGTTTGTTGTTTGGGGGTTAGTGTTTGTTGTTAGGGGGTTAGGGTTGTTTGTTGTTAGGGTGTTAGTGTTCTTTGATGTTAGGGGTTTAGGGTTGTTTGTTGTTATGGGGTTAGTGTTGTTTGTTGTTAGGGGGTGATGGTTGTTTGTTGTTAGGGTGTTAGTGTTGTTTGTTGTTAGGGGGTTAGGGTTGTTTGTTGTTTGGGGGTTAGGGTTGTTTGTTGTTACGGGGTTAGTGTTGTTTGTTGTTACAGGGTTAGGGTAGTTTCTTGTTAGGGGTTTAGTGTTGTTTGTTGTTAGGGGGTTAGTGTTTGTTGTTAGGGGTTTAGGGTTGTTTCTTGTTCGGGTTTAGTGGTTTTTGTTGTTAGGGTGTTAGTGTTGTTTGTTGTTAGGGTGTTAGTGTTTTGTGTTGTTAGGGGGTTAGTGTTGTTTGATGTTAGGGGTTTAGGGTTGTTTGTTGTTAGGGGGTTAGGGTTGTTTGTTGTTAGTGGGTTAGGGTTGTTTGTTGTTAGTGGGTTAGTGTTTTTGGTTTTTAGGGGTTAGGGTTATTTGTTGTTTGGGGGTTAGTGTTTGTTGTTAGGGGGCTAGGGTTGTTTGTTGTTAGGGGTTTAGGGTTGTTTCTTGTTAGGGGGTTAGTGTTGTTTGTTTTTAGGGGCTTAGGGTTGTTTCTTGTTGGGGTTTAGTGGTGTTTGTTGTTCGGGCGTTAGTGTTGTTTGTTGTTAGGGGTTTAGTGTTGTTTGTTTTTAGGGGTTCAGTGTTGTTTGCTTTTAGGGTTTTAGGGATGTTTGTTTTTTAGGGGTGAGTGTTGTTTGTTGTTAGGGGGTTAGGATTGTTTGTTTTTAGGGGTTTAGTGTTGTTTGTGGTTAGGGCGTTACTGTTGGATGTTGTTAGCGGGTTAGTGTTTTTTGTTGTTAGTGGGATAGTGCTGTTTGTTGTTATTGGCTTAGTGGTGTTTGTTTTTAGGGGTTCAGTGCTGTTTGTTTTTAGGGTTTTAGGGTTGGTTGTTGTTAGGGGGTTAGTGTTGTTTGTTGTTAGGGGTTTAGGGTTGTTTCTTGTTAGGGGGTTAGTGTTGTTTGTTGTTAGGGGCTTAGGGTTGTTTCTTGTTGGGGTTTAGTGGTGTTTGTTGTTTGGGTGTTAGTGTTGTTTGTTGTTAGGGGCTTAGTGTTGTTTGTGTTTAGGGGTTTAGTGTTGTTTGCTTTTAGGGTTTTAGGGTTGTTTGTTGTTGGGGGTTAGTGTTGTTTGTTGTTAGGGGGTTAGGGTTGTTTCTGGTTAGGGTGTTACTTTTGTTTGTTGTTAGGGGGTTAGGGTTGTTTGTTGTTAGGGTGTTAGTGTTGTTTGTTGTTAGTGGGTTAGGGTTTTTTGTTGTTTGGTTAGGGTTGTTTGTTGTTAGGGTGTTAGTGTTGTTTGTTGTTAGGGTGTTAGTGTTTTGTGTTGTTAGGGGGTTAGGGTTGTTTGATGTTAGGGGTTTAGGGTTGTTTGTTGTTAGGGGGTTAGTGTTGTTTGTTGTTAGGGTGTTAGCTTTGTTTGTTGTTAGTGGGTTTGGGTTGTTTGTTGTTAGTGGGTTAGTGTTCTTTGATGTTAGGGGTTTAGGGTTGTTTGTTGTTAGGGTGTTAGTGTTGTTTGTTGTTAGGGGTTAGGATTGTTTGCTGTTAGGGTGTTAGTGTTGTTTGTCATTAGTGGGTTAGGTTTGTTTGTTGTTTGGTTAGGGTTGTTTGTTGTTAGGGGGTTAGTGTTGTTTGTTGTTAGGGGTTTAGGGTTGTTTCTTGTTGGGGTTTAGTGGTTTTTGTTGTTAGGGTGTTAGTCTTTATTGTGGTTAGGGGGTTAGTGTTGTTGGTTGTTCGGGGGTTAGGATTGTTTGTTGTTAGGGGGTTAGGGTTGTTTGTTGTTTGGGGGTTAGGGTTCTTTGTTGTTACGGGGTTAGTGTTGTTTGTTGTTACGGGGTTAGGTTAGTTTCTTGTTAGGGGTTTAGTGTTGTTTGTTGTTAGGGGGTTAGTGTTTGTTGTTAGGGGTTTAGGGTTGTTTCTTGTTGGGGTTTAGTGTTTTTTGTTGTTAGGGTGTTAGTGTTGTTTGTTGTTAGGGTGTTAGTGTTTTGTGTTGTTAGGGGGTTAATGTTGTTTGATGTTAGGGGTTTAGGGTTGTTTGTTGTGAGGGGGTTAGGGTTGTTTGTTGTTAGTGGGTTAGGGTTGTTTGTTGTTAGTGGGTTAGTGTTTTTGGTTTTTAGGGGTTAGGGTTGTTTGTTGTTTGGGGGTTAGTGTTTGTTGTTAGGGGGCTAGGGTTGTTTGTTGTTAGGGTGTTAGTGTTCTTTGATGTTAGGGGTTTAGGGTTGTTTGTTGTTAGGGGGTTAGTGTTGTTTGTTGTTAGGTTGTTAGGGTTGTTTGTTGTTAGTGGTCTAGGGTTGTTTGTTGTTAGTGGTTTAGTGTTTTTGGTTTTTAGGGGTTAGGGTTGTTTGTTGTTTGGGGGTTAGTGTTTGTTGTTAGGGTGTTAGTGTTTTGTGTTGTTAGGGGGTTAGTGTTCTTTGATGTTAGGGATTTAGGGTTGTTTGTTGTTAGGGGGTTAGTGTTGTTTGTTGTTAGGGGGTTAGGGTTGTTTGTTGTTAGGGTGTTAGTGTTGTTTGTTGTTAGGGGTTAGGGTTGTTTGTTGTTAGGGTGTTAGTGTTGTTTGTTGTTAGTGGGTTAGGCTTGTTTGTTGTTTGGTTAGGTTTGTTTGTTGTTAGGGGGTTAGTGTTGTTTGTTGTTAGGGGTTTAGGGTTGTTTCTTGTTGGGGTTTAGTGGTGTTTGTTGTTAGGGTGTTAGTCTTTATTGTGGTTAGGGGGTTAGTGTTGTTGGTTGTTCGGGGGTTAGGATTGTTTGTTGTTAGGGGGTTAGGGTTGTTTGTTGTTTGGGGGTTAGGGTTGTTTGTTGTTACGGGGTTAGTGTTGTTTGTTGTTACGGGGTTAGGTTAGTTTCTTGTTAGGGGTTTAGTGTTGTTTGTTGTTTGGGGGTTAGTGTTTGTTGTTAGGGGGCTAGGGTTGTTTGTTGTTAGGGTGTTAGTGTTCTTTGATGTTAGGGGTTTAGGGTTGTTTGTTGTTAGGGGGTTAGTGTTGTTTGTTGTTAGGGTGTTAGGGTTGTTTGTTGTTAGTGGGTTAGGGTTGTTTGTTGATAAGAGGTTAGGATTTGTGTTGTTAGGGGGTTAGTATTGTTCGTTGCTGGGGGTTAGTGTTGTTTCTTCTTAGGGCGTTAGTGTTTTTTGTTCTTAGGGGGTTAGGGTTGGTTGTTGTTAGGGGGTTAGTGTTGTTTGTTGTTAGGGGTTTAGGGTTGTTTCTTGTTAGGGGGTTAGTGTTCTTTGATGTTAGGGGTTTAGGGTTGTTTGTTGTTAGGGGGTTAGTGTTGTTTGTTGTTAGGGTGTTAGGGTTGTTTGTTGTTAGTGGTCTAGGGTTGTTTGTTGTTAGTGGTTTAGTGTTTTTGGTTTTTAGGGGTTAGGGTTGTTTGTTGTTTGGGGGTTAGTGTTTGTTGTTAGGGTGTTAGTGTTTTGTGTTGTTAGGGGGTTAGTGTTCTTTGATGTTAGGGATTTAGGGTTGTTTGTTGTTAGGGGGTTAGTGTTGTTTGTTGTTAGGGGGTTAGGGTTGTTTGTTGTTAGGGTGTTAGTGTTGTTTGTTGTTAGGGGTTAGGGTTGTTTGTTGTTAGGGTGTTAGTGTTGTTTGTTGTTAGTGGGTTAGGTTTGTTTGTTGTTTGGTTAGGGTTGTTTGTTGTTAGGGGGTTAGTGTTGTTTGTTGTTACGGGTTTAGGGTTGTTTCTTGTTGGGGTTTAGTGGTGTTTGTTGTTAGGGTGTTAGTCTTTATTGTGGTTAGGGGGTTAGTGTTGTTGGTTGTTCGGGGGTTAGGATTTTTTGTTGTTAGGGGGTTAGGGTTGTTTGTTGTTTGGGGGTTAGGGTTGTTTGTTGTTACGGGGTTAGTGTTGTTTGTTGTTACAGGGTTAGGTTAGTTTCTTGTTAGGGGTTTAGTGTTTTTTGTTGTTTGGGGGTTAGTGTTTGTTGTTAGGGGGCTAGGGTTGTTTGTTGTTAGGGTGTTAGTGTTCTTTGATGTTAGGGGTTTAGGGTTGTTTGTTGTTAGGGGGTTAGTGTTGTTTGTTGTTAGGGTGTTAGGGTTGTTTGTTGTTAGTGGGTTAGGGTTGTTTGTTGATAAGAGGTTAGGATTTGTGTTGTTAGGGGGTTAGTATTGTTCGTTGCTGGGGGTTAGTGTTGTTTCTTCTTAGGGCGTTAGTGTTTTTTGTTCTTAGGGGGTTAGGGTTGGTTGTTGTTAGGGGGTTAGTGTTGTTTGTTGTTAGGGGTTTAGGGTTGTTTCTTGTTGGGGTTTAGTGGTGTTTGTTGTTCGGGTGTTAGTGTTGTTTGTTGTTAGGGGCTTAGTGTTGTTTGTGTTTAGGGGTTTAGTGTTGTTTGCTTTTAGGGTTTTAGGGTTGTTTGTTGTTTGGGGGTTAGTGTTTGTTGTTAGGGGGTTAGGGTTGTTTGTTGTTAGGGTGTTAGTGTTCTTTGATGTTAGGGGTTTAGGGTTGTTTGTTGTTATGGGGTTAGTGTTGTTTGTTGTTAGGGGGTGATGGTTGTTTGTTGTTAGGGTGTTAGTGTTGTTTGTTGTTAGGGGGTTAGGGTTGTTTGTTGTTTGGGGGTTAGGGTTGTTTGTTGTTACGGGGTTAGTGTTGTTTGTTGTTACAGGGTTAGGGTAGTTTCTTGTTAGGGGTTTAGTGTTGTTTGTTGTTAGGGGGTTAGTGTTTGTTGTTAGGGGTTTAGGGTTGTTTCTTGTTCGGGTTTAGTGGTTTTTGTTGTTAGGGTGTTAGTGTTGTTTGTTGTTAGGGTGTTAGTGTTTTGTGTTGTTAGGGGGTTAGTGTTGTTTGATGTTAGGGGTTTAGGGTTGTTTGTTGTTAGGGGGTTAGGGTTGTTTGTTGTTAGTGGGTTAGGGTTGTTTGTTGTTAGTGGGTTAGTGTTTTTGGTTTTTAGGGGTTAGGGTTGTTTGTTGTTTGGGGGTTAGTGTTTGTTGTTAGGGGGCTAGGGTTGTTTGTTGTTAGGGTGTTAGTGTTCTTTGATGTTAGGGGTTTAGGGTTGTTTGTTGTTAGGGGGTTAGTGTTGTTTGTTGTTAGGTTGTTAGGGTTGTTTGTTGTTAGTGGTCTAGGGTTGTTTGTTGTTAGTGGTTTAGTGTTTTTGGTTTTTAGGGGTTAGGGTTGTTTGTTGTTTGGGGGTTAGTGTTTGTTGTTAGGGTGTTAGTGTTTTGTGTTGTTAGGGGGTTAGTGTTCTTTGATGTTAGGGATTTAGGGTTGTTTGTTGTTAGGGGGTTAGTGTTGTTTGTTGTTAGGGGGTTAGGGTTGTTTGTTGTTAGGGTGTTAGTGTTGTTTGTTGTTAGGGGTTAGGGTTGTTTGTTGTTAGGGTGTTAGTGTTGTTTGTTGTTAGTGGGTTAGGCTTGTTTGTTGTTTGGTTAGGGTTGTTTGTTGTTAGGGGGTTAGTGTTGTTTGTTGTTAGGGGTTTAGGGTTGTTTCTTGTTGGGGTTTAGTGGTGTTTGTTGTTAGGGTGTTAGTCTTTATTGTGGTTAGGGGGTTAGTGTTGTTGGTTGTTCGGGGGTTAGGATTGTTTGTTGTTAGGGGGTTAGGGTTGTTTGTTGTTTGGGGGTTAGGGTTGTTTGTTGTTACGGGGTTAGTGTTGTTTGTTGTTACGGGGTTAGGTTAGTTTCTTGTTAGGGGTTTAGTGTTGTTTGTTGTTTGGGGGTTAGTGTTTGTTGTTAGGGGGCTAGGGTTGTTTGTTGTTAGGGTGTTAGTGTTCTTTGATGTTAGGGGTTTAGGGTTGTTTGTTGTTAGGGGGTTAGTGTTGTTTGTTGTTAGGGTGTTAGGGTTGTTTGTTGTTAGTGGGTTAGGGTTGTTTGTTGATAAGAGGTTAGGATTTTTGTTGTTAGGGGGTTAGTATTGTTCGTTGCTGGGGGTTAGTGTTGTTTCTTCTTAGGGCGTTAGTGTTTTTTGTTCTTAGGGGGTTAGGGTTGGTTGTTGTTAGGGGGTTAGTGTTGTTTGTTGTTAGGGGTTTAGGGTTGTTTCTTGTTAGGGGGTTAGTGTTGTTTGTTGTTAGGGTCTTAGGGTTGTTTCTTGTTGGGGTTTAGTGGTGTTTGTTGTTCGGGTGTTAGTGTTGTTTGTTGTTAGGGGCTTAGTGTTGTTTGTGTTTAGGGGTTTAGTGTTGTTTGCTTTTAGGGTTTTAGGGTTGTTTGTTGTTTGGGGGTTAGTGTTTGTTGTTAGGGGGTTAGGGTTGTTTGTTGTTAGGGTGTTAGTGTTCTTTGATGTTAGGGGTTTAGGGTTGTTTGTTGTTATGGGGTTAGTGTTGTTTGTTGTTAGGGGGTGAGGGTTGTTTGTTGTTAGGGTGTTAGTGTTGTTTGTTGTTAGGGGGTTAGGGTTGTTTGTTGTTTGGGGGTTAGGGTTGTTTGTTGTTACGGGGTTAGTGTTGTTTGTTGTTACGGGGTTAGGGTAGTTTCTTGTTACGGGTTTAGTGTTGTTTGTTGTTAGGGGGTTAGTGTTTGTTGTTAGGGGTTTAGGGTTGTTTCTTGTTCGGGTTTAGTGGTTTTTGTTGTTAGGGTGTTAGTGTTGTTTGTTGTTAGGGTGTTAGTGTTTTGTGTTGTTAGGGGGTTAATGTTGTTTGATGTTAGGGGTTTAGGGTTGTTTGTTGTGAGGGGGTTAGGGTTGTTTGTTGTTAGTGGGTTAGGGTTGTTTGTTGTTAGTGGGTTAGTGTTTTTGGTTTTTAGGGGTTAGGGTTGTTTGTTGTTTGGGGGTTAGTGTTTGTTGTTAGGGGGCTAGGGTTGTTTGTTGTTAGGGTGTTAGTGTTCTTTGATGTTAGGGGTTTAGGGTTGTTTGTTGTTAGGGGGTTAGTGTTGTTTGTTGTTAGGGTGTTAGGGTTGTTTGTTGTTAGTGGTCTAGGGTTGTTTGTTGTTAGTGGTTTAGTGTTTTTGGTTTTTAGGGGTTAGGGTTGTTTGTTGTTTGGGGGTTAGTGTTTGTTGTTAGGGTGTTAGTGTTTTGTGTTGTTAGGGGGTTAGTGTTCTTTGATGTTAGGGATTTAGGGTTGTTTGTTGTTAGGGGGTTAGTGTTGTTTGTTGTTAGGGGGTTAGGGTTGTTTGTTGTTAGGGTGTTAGTGTTGTTTGTTGTTAGGGGTTAGGGTTGTTTGTTGTTAGGGTGTTAGTGTTGTTTGTTGTTAGTGGGTTAGGTTTGTTTGTTGTTTGGTTAGGGTTGTTTGTTGTTAGGGGTTAGTGTTGTTTGTTGTTAGGGGTTTAGGGTTGTTTCTTGTTGGGGTTTAGTGGTGTTTGTTGTTAGGGTGTTAGTCTTTATTGTGGTTAGGGGGTTAGTGTTGTTGGTTGTTCGGGGGTTAGGATTTTTTGTTGTTAGGGGGTTAGGGTTGTTTGTTGTTTGGGGGTTAGGGTTGTTTGTGGTTAAGGGGTTAGTGTTGTTTGTTGTTACAGGGTTAGGTTAGTTTCTTGTTAGGGGTTTAGTGTTGTTTGTTGTTTGGGGGTTAGTGTTTGTTGTTAGGGGGCTAGGGTTGTTTGATGTTAGGGTGTTAGTGTTCTTTGATGTTAGGGGTTTAGGGTTGTTTGTTGTTAGGGGGTTAGTGTTGTTTGTTGTTAGGGTGTTAGGGTTGTTTGTTGTTAGTGGGTTAGGGTTGTTTGTTGATAAGAGGTTAGGATTTGTGTTGTTAGGGGGTTAGTATTGTTCGTTGCTGGGGGTTAGTGTTGTTTCTTCTTAGGGCGTTAGTGTTTTTTGTTCTTAGGGGGTTAGGGTTGGTTGTTGTTAGGGGGTTAGTGTTGTTTGTTGTTAGGGGTTTAGGGTTGTTTCTTGTTAGGGGGTTAGTGTTGTTTGTTGTTAGGGGCTTAGGGTTGTTTCTTGTTGGGGTTTAGTGGTGTTTGTTGTTCGGGTGTTAGTGTTGTTTGTTGTTAGGGGCTTAGTGTTGTTTGTGTTTAGGGGTTTAGTGTTGTTTGCTTTTAGGGTTTTAGGGTTGTTTGTTGTTTGGGGGTTAGTGTTTGTTGTTAGGGGGTTAGGGTTGTTTGTTGTTAGGGTGTTAGTGTTCTTTGATGTTAGGGGTTTAGGGTTGTTTGTTGTTATGGGGTTAGTGTTGTTTGTTGTTAGGGGGTGAGGGTTGTTTGTTGTTAGGGTGTTAGTGTTGTTTGTTGTTAGGGGGTTAGGGTTGTTTGTTGTTTGGGGGCTAGGGTTGTTTGTTGTTACGGGGTTAGTGTTGTTTGTTGTTACGGGGTTAGGGTAGTTTCTTGTTAGGGGTTTAGTGTTGTTTGTTGTTAGGGGGTTAGTGTTTGTTGTTAGGGGTTTAGGGTTGTTTCTTGTTCGGGTTTAGTGGTTTTTGTTGTTAGGGTGTTAGTGTTGTTTGTTGTTAGGGTGTTAGTGTTTTGTGTTGTTAGGGGGTTAGTGTTGTTTGATGTTAGGGGTTTAGGGTTGTTTGTTGTTAGGGGGTTAGGGTTGTTTGTTGTTAGTGGGTTAGGGTTGTTTGTTGTTAGTGGGTTAGTGTTTTTGGTTTTTAGGGGTTAGGGTTGTTTGTTGTTTGGGGGTTAGTGTTTGTTGTTAGGGGGCTAGGGTTGTTTGTTGTTAGGGTGTTAGTGTTCTTTGATGTTAGGGGTTTAGGGTTGTTTGTTGTTAGGGGGTTAGTGTTGTTTGTTGTTAGGGTGTTAGGGTTGTTTGTTGTTAGTGGGCTAGGGTTGTTTGTTGTTAGTGGTTTAGTGTTTTTGGTTTTTAGGGGTTAGGGTTGTTTGTTGTTTGGGGGTTAGTGTTTGTTGTTAGGGTGTTAGTGTTTTGTGTTGTTAGGGGGTTAGTGTTCTTTGATGTTAGGGATTTAGGGTTGTTTGTTGTTAGGGGGTTAGTGTTGTTTGTTGTTAGGGGGTTAGCGTTGTTTGTTGTTAGGGTGTTTGTGTTGTTTGTTGTTAGGGTGTTAGTGTTTTGTGTTGTTAGGAGGTTAGTGTTGTTTGATGTTAGGGGTTTAGGGTTGTTTGTTGTTAGGGGGTTAGTGTTGTTTGTTGTTAGTGGGTTAGGGTTGTTTGTTGTTTGGGGGTTAGTGTTTGTTGTTAGGGGGCTAGGGTTGTTTGTTGTTAGCGTGTTAGTGTTCTTTGATGTTAGGGGTTTAGGGTTGTTTGTTGTTCGGGGGTTAGTGTTGTTTGTTGTTAGGGTGTTAGGGTTGTTTGTTGTTAGTGGGTTAGGGTTGTTTGTTGATAAGAGGTTAGGATTTGTGTTGTTAGGGGGTTAGTATTGTTCGCTGCTGGGGGTTAGTGTTGTTTCTTCTTAGGGCGTTAGTGTTTTTTGTTCTTAGGGGGTTAGGGTTGGTTGTTGTTAGGGTGTTAGTGTTGTTTGTTGTTAGGGGGTTAGTGTTGTTTGTTGTTAGGGGTTTAGGGTTGTTTCTTGTTAGGGGGTTAGTGTTGTTTGTTGTTAGGGGCTTAGGGTTGTTTCTTGTTGGGGTTTAGTGGTTTTTGTTGTTAGGGTGTTAGTGTTGTTTGTTGTTAGGGTGTTAGTGTTTTGTGTTGTTAGGAGGTTAGTGTTGTTTGATGTTAGGGGTTTAGGGTTGTTTGTTGTTAGGGGGTTAGGGTTGTTTGTTCTTAGTGAGTTAGGGTTGTTTGTTGTTAGTGGGTTAGTGTTTTTGGTATTTAGGGGTTAGGGTTGTTTGTTGTTTGGGGGTTAGTGTTTGTTGTTAGGGGGCTAGGGTTGTTTGTTGTTAGGGTGTTAGTGTTCTTCGATGTTAGGGGTTTAGTGTTGTTTGTTGTTAGGGGGTTAGTGTTGTTTGTTGTTAGGGTGTTAGGGTTGTTTGTTGTTAGTGGGTTAGGGTTGTTTGTTGATAAGAGGTTAGGATTTGTGTTGTTAGGGGGTTAGTATTGTTCGTTGCTGGGGGTTAGTGTTATTTCTTCTTAGGGCGTTAGTGTTGTTTGTTCTTAGGGGGTTAGGGTTGGTTGTTGTTAGGGTTTTAGTGTTGTTTGTTGTTAGGGGGTTAGGGTTGTTTGTTGTTAGGGTGTTAGTGTTGTTTGTTGTTAGTGGGTTAGGTTTGTTTGTTGCTTGGTTAGGGTTATGTGTTGTTAGGGAGTTAGTGTTGTTTCTTGTTAGGGGTTTAGGGTTGTTTCTTGTTGGGGTTTAGTGGTTTTTGTTGTTAGGGTGTTAGTGTTTATTGTGGTTAGGGGGTTAGTGTTGTTGGTTGTTCGGGGGTTAGGATTGTTTGTTGTTAAGGGGTTAGGGTTGTTTGTTGTTAGTTTGTTAGTGTTGTTTGTTGTTAGGGGGTTAGTGTTGTTTGTTGTTAGGGGTTTAGGGTTGTTTCTTGTTAGGGGGTTAGTGTTGTTTGTTTTTAGGGGCTTAGGGTTGTTTCTTGTTGGGGTTTAGTGGTGTTTGTTGTTCGGGCGTTAGTGTTGTTTGTTGTTAGGGGTTTAGTGTTGTTTGTTTTTAGGGGTTCAGTGTTGTTTGCTTTTAGGGTTTTAGGGTTGTTTGTTTTTTAGGGGTGAGTGTTGTTTGTTGTTAGGGGGTTAGGATTGTTTGTTTTTAGGGGTTTAGTGTTGTTTGTGGTTAGGGCGTTACTGTTGGATGTTGTTAGCAGGTTAGTGTTTTTTGTTGTTAGTGGGATAGTGCTGTTTGTTGTTATTGGCTTAGTGGTGTTTGTTTTTAGGGGTTCAGTGCTGTTTGTTTTTAGGGTTTTAGGGTTGGTTGTTGTTAGGGGGTTAGTGTTGTTTGTTGTTAGGGGTTTAGGGTTGTTTCTTGTTAGGGGGTTAGTGTTGTTTGTTGTTAGGGGCTTAGGGTTGTTTCTTGTTGGGGTTTAGTGGTGTTTGTTGTTTGGGTGTTAGTGTTGTTTGTTGTTAGGGGCTTAGTGTTGTTTGTGTTTAGGGGTTTAGTGTTGTTTGCTTTTAGGGTTTTAGGGTTGTTTGTTGTTGGGGGTTAGTGTTGTTTGTTGTTAGGGGGTTAGGGTTGTTTCTGGTTAGGGTGTTACTTTTGTTTGTTGTTAGGGGTTTAGGGTTGTTTGTTGTTAGGGTGTTAGTGTTGTTTGTTGTTAGTGGGTTAGGGTTTTTTGTTGTTTGGTTAGGGTTGTTTGTTGTTAGGGTGTTAGTGTTGTTTGTTGTTAGGGTGTTAGTGTTTTGTGTTGTTAGGGGGTTAGGGTTGTTTGATGTTAGGGGTTTAGGGTTGTTTGTTGTTAGGGGGTTAGTGTTGTTTGTTGTTAGGGTGTTAGCTTTGTTTGTTGTTAGTGGGTTTGGGTTGTTTGTTGTTAGTGGGTTAGTGTTCTTTGATGTTAGGGGTTTAGGGTTGTTTGTTGTTAGGGTGTTAGTGTTGTTTGTTGTTAGGGGGTTAGGGTTGTTTGCTAGGGTGTTAGTGTTGTTTGTTGTTAGGGGTTAGGGTTGTTTGTTGTTAGGGTGTTAGTGTTGTTTGTCATTAGTGGGTTAGGTTTGTTTGTTGTTTGGTTAGGGTTGTTTGTTGTTAGGGGGTTAGTGTTGTTTGTTGTTAGGGGTTTAGGGTTGTTTCTTGTTGGGGTTTAGTGGTTTTTGTTGTTAGGGTGTTAGTCTTTATTGTGGTTAGGGGGTTAGTGTTGTTGGTTGTTCGGGGGTTAGGATTGTTTGTTGTTAGGGGGTTAGGGTTGTTTGTTGTTTGGGGGTTCGGGTTCTTTGTTGTTACGGGGTTAGTGTTGTTTGTTGTTACGGGGTTAGTTTAGTTTCTTGTTAGGGGTTTAGTGTTGTTTGTTGTTAGGGGGTTAGTGTTTGTTGTTAGGGGTTTAGGGTTGTTTCTTGTTGGGGTTTAGTGTTTTTTGTTGTTAGGGTGTTAGTGTTGTTTGTTGTTAGGGTGTTAGTGTTTTGTGTTGTTAGGGGGTTAATGTTGTTTGATGTTAGGGGTTTAGGGTTGTTTGTTGTGAGGGGGCTAGGGTTGTTTGTTGTTAGTGGTTTAGGGTTGTTTGTTGTTAGTGGGTTAGTGTTTTTGGTTTTTAGGGGTTAGGGTTGTTTGTTGTTTGGGGGTTAGTGTTTGTTGTTAGGGGGCTAGGGTTGTTTGTTGTTAGGGTGTTAGTGTTCTTTGATGTTAGGGGTTTAGGGTTGTTTGTTGTTAGGGGGTTAGTGTTTTTTGTTGTTAGGTTGTTAGGGTTGTTTGTTGTTAGTGGTCTAGGGTTGTTTGTTGTTAGTGGTTTAGTGTTTTTGGTTTTTAGGGGTTAGGGTTGTTTGTTGTTTGGGGGTTAGTGTTTGTTGTTAGGGTGTTAGTGTTTTGTGTTGTTAGGGGGTTAGTGTTCTTTGATGTTAGGGATTTAGGGTTGTTTGTTGTTAGGGGGTTAGTGTTGTTTGTTGTTAGGGGGTTAGGGTTGTTTGTTGTTAGGGTGTTAGTGTTGTTTGTTGTTAGGGGTTAGGGTTGTTTGTTGTTAGGGTGTTAGTGTTGTTTGTTGTTAGTGGGTTAGGCTTGTTTGTTGTTTGGTTAGGGTTGTTTGTTGTTAGGGGGTTAGTGTTGTTTGTTGTTAGGGGTTTAGGGTTGTTTCTTGTTGGGGTTTAGTGGTGTTTGTTGTTAGGGTGTTAGTCTTTATTGTGGTTAGGGGGTTAGTGTTGTTGGTTGTTCGGGGGTTAGGATTGTTTGTTGTTAGGGGGTTAGGGTTGTTTGTTGTTTGGGGGTTAGGGTTGTTTGTTGTTACGGGGTTAGTGTTGTTTGTTGTTACGGGGTTAGGTTAGTTTCTTGTTAGGGGTTTAGTGTTGTTTGTTGTTTGGGGGTTAGTGTTTGTTGTTAGGGGGCTAGGGTTGTTTGTTGTTAGGGTGTTAGTGTTCTTTGATGTTAGGGGTTTAGGGTTGTTTGTTGTTAGGGGGTTAGTGTTGTTTGTTGTTAGGGTGTTAGGGTTGTTTGTTGTTAGTGGGTTAGGGTTGTTTGTTGATAAGAGGTTAGGATTTGTGTTGTTAGGGGGTTAGTATTGTTCGTTGCTGGGGGTTAGTGTTGTTTCTTCTTAGGGCGTTAGTGTTTTTTGTTCTTAGGGGGTTAGGGTTGGTTGTTGTTAGGGGGTTAGTGTTGTTTGTTGTTAGGGGTTTAGGGTTGTTTCTTGTTAGGGGGTTAGTGTTGTTTGTTGTTAGGGTCTTAGGGTTGTTTCTTGTTGGGGTTTAGTGGTGTTTGTTGTTCGGGTGTTAGTGTTGTTTGTTGTTAGGGGCTTAGTGTTGTTTGTGTTTAGGGGTTTAGTGTTGTTTGCTTTTAGGGTTTTAGGGTTGTTTGATGTTTGGGGGTTAGTGTTTGTTGTTAGGGGGTTAGGGTTGTTTGTTGTTAGGGTGTTAGTGTTCTTTGATGTTAGGGGTTTAGGGTTGTTTGTTGTTATGGGGTTAGTGTTGTTTCTTGTTAGGGGGTGAGGGTTGTTTGTTGTTAGGGTGTTAGTGTTGTTTGTTGTTAGGGGGTTAGGGTTGTTTGTTGTTTGGGGGTTAGGGTTGTTTGTTGTTACGGGGTTAGTGTTGTTTGTTGTTACGGGGTTAGGGTAGTTTCTTGTTACGGGTTTAGTGTTGTTTGTTGTTAGGGGGTTAGTGTTTGTTGTTAGGGGTTTAGGGTTGTTTCTTGTTCGGGTTTAGTGGTTTTTGTTGTTAGGGTGTTAGTGTTGTTTGTTGTTAGGGTGTTAGTGTTTTGTGTTGTTAGGGGGTTAATGTTGTTTGATGTTAGGGGTTTAGGGTTGTTTGTTGTGAGGGGGTTAGGGTTGTTTGTTGTTAGTGGGTTAGGGTTGTTTGTTGTTAGTGGGTTAGTGTTTTTGGTTTTTAGGGGTTAGGGTTGTTTGCTGTTTGGGGGTTAGTGTTTGTTGTTAGGGGGCTAGGGTTGTTTGTTGTTAGGGTGTTAGTGTTCTTTGATGTTAGGGGTTTAGGGTTGTTTGTTGTTAGGGGGTTAGTGTTGTTTGTTGTTAGGGTGTTAGGGTTGTTTGTTGTTAGTGGTCTAGGGTTGTTTGTTGTTAGTGGTTTAGTGTTTTTGGTTTTTAGGGGTTAGGGTTGTTTGTTGTTTGGGGGTTAGTGTTTGTTGTTAGGGTGTTAGTGTTTTGTGTTGTTAGGGGGTTAGTGTTCTTTGATGTTAGGGATTTAGGGTTGTTTGTTGTTAGGGGGTTAGTGTTGTTTGTTGTTAGGGGGTTAGGGTTGTTTGTTGTTAGGGTGTTAGTGTTGTTTGTTGTTAGGGGTTAGGGTTGTTTGTTGTTAGGGTGTTAGTGTTGTTTGTTGTTAGTGGGTTAGGTTTGTTTGTTGTTTGGTTAGGGCTGTTTGTTGTTAGGGGGTTAGTGTTGTTTGTTGTTAGGGGTTTAGGGTTGTTTCTTGTTGGGGTTTAGTGGTGTTTGTTGTTAGGGTGTTAGTCTTTATTGTGGTTAGGGGGTTAGTGTTGTTGGTTGTTCGGGGGTTAGGATTTTTTGGTGTTAGGGGGTTAGGGTTGTTTGTTGTTTGGGGGTTAGGGTTGTTTGTTGTTACGGGGTTAGTGTTGTTTGTTGTTACGGGGTTAGGTTAGTTTCTTGTTAGGGGTTTAGTGTTGTTTGTTGTTTGGGGGTTAGTGTTTGTTGTTAGGGGGCTAGGGTTGTTTGTTGTTAGGGTGTTAGTGTTCTTTGATGTTAGGGGTTTAGGGTTGTTTGTTGTTAGGGGGTTAGTGTTGTTTGTTGTTAGGGTGTTAGGGTTGTTTGTTGTTAGTGGGTTAGGGTTGTTTGTTGATAAGAGGTTAGGATTTGTGTTGTTAGGGGGTTAGTATTGTTCGTTGCTGGGGGTTAGTGTTGTTTCTTCTTAGGGCGTTAGTGTTTTTTGTTCTTAGGGGGTTAGGGTTGGTTGTTGTTAGGGGGTTAGTGTTGTTTGTTGTTAGGGGTTTAGGGTTGTTTCTTGTTAGGGGGTTAGTGTTGTTTGTTGTTAGGGTCTTAGGGTTGTTTCTTGTTGGGGTTTAGTGGTGTTTGTTGTTCGGGTGTTAGTGTTGTTTGTTGTTAGGGGCTTAGTGTTGTTTGTGTTTAGGGGTTTAGTGTTGTTTGCTTTTAGGGTTTTAGGGTTGTTTGTTGTTTGGGGGTTAGTGTTTGTTGTTAGGGGGTTAGGGTTGTTTGTTGTTAGGGTGTTAGTGTTCTTTGATGTTAGGGGTTTAGGGTTGTTTGTTGTTATGGGGTTAGTGTTGTTTGTTGTTAGGGGGTGAGGGTTGTTTGTTGTTAGGGTGTTAGTGTTGTTTGTTGTTAGGGGGTTAGGGTTGTTTGTTGTTTGGGGGTTAAGGTTGTTTGTTGTTACGGGGTTAGTGTTGTTTGTTGTTACGGGGTTAGGGTAGTTTCTTGTTAGGGGTTTAGTGTTGTTTGTTGTTAGGGGGTTAGTGTTTGTTGTTAGGGGTTTAGGGTTGTTTCTTGTTCGGGTTTAGTGGTTTTTGTTGTTAGGGTGTTAGTGTTGTTTTTTGTTAGGGTGTTAGTGTTTTGTGTTGTTAGGGGGTTAGTGTTGTTTGTTGTTAGGGGTTTAGGGTTGTTTGTTGTTAGGGGGTTAGGGTTGTTTGTTGTTAGTGGGTTAGGGTTGTTTGTTGTTAGTGGGTTAGTGTTTTTGGTTTTTAGGGGTTAGGGTTGTTTGTTGTTTGGGGGTTAGTGTTTGTTGTTAGGGGGCTAGGGTTGTTTGTTGTTAGGGTGTTAGTGTTCTTTGATGTTAGGGGTTTAGGGTTGTTTGTTGTTAGGGGGTTAGTGTTGTTTGTTGTTAGGGTGTTAGGGTTGTTTGTTGTTAGTGGGCTAGGGTTGTTTGTTGTTAGTGGTTTAGTGTATTTGGTTTTTAGGGGTTAGGGTTGTTTGTTGTTTGGGGGTTAGTGTTTGTTGTTAGGGTGTTAGTGTTTTGTGTTGTTAGGGGGTTAGTGTTCTTTGATGTTAGGGATTTAGGGTTGTTTGTTGTTAGGGGGTTAGTGTTGTTTGTTGTTAGGGGGTTAGCGTTGTTTGTTGTTAGGGTGTTTGTGTTGTTTGTTGTTAGGGTGTTAGTGTTTTGTGTTGTTAGGAGGTTAGTGTTGTTTGATGTTAGGGTTTAGGGTTGTTTGTTGTTAGGGGGTTAGTGTTGTTTGTTGTTAGTGGGTTAGGGTTGTTTGTTGTTAGTGGGTTAGTGTTTTTGGTTTTTAGGGGTTAGGGTTGTTTGTTGTTTGGGGGTTAGTGTTTGTTGTTAGGGGGCTAGGGTTGTTTGTTGTTAGGGTGTTAGTGTTCTTTGATGTTAGGGGTTTAGGGTTGTTTGTTGTTAGGGGGTTAGTGTTGTTTGTTGTTAGGGTGTTAGGGTTGTTTGTTGTTAGTGGGTTAGGGTTGTTTGTTGATAAGAGGTTAGGATTTGTGTTGTTAGGGGGTTAGTATTGTTCGCTGCTGGGGGTTAGTGTTGTTTCTTCTTAGGGCGTTAGTGTTTTTTGTTCTTAGGGGGTTAGGGTTGGTTGTTGTTAGGGTGTTAGTGTTGTTTGTTGTTAGGGGGTTAGTGTTGTTTGTTGTTAGGGGTTTAGGGTTGTTTCTTGTTAGGGGGTTAGTGTTGTTTGTTGTTAGGGGCTTAGGGTTGTTTCTTGTTGGGGTTTAGTGGTTTTTGTTGTTAGGGTGTTAGTGTTGTTTGTTGTTAGGGTGTTAGTGTTTTGTGTTGTTAGGAGGTTAGTGTTGTTTGATGTTAGGGGTTTAGGGTTGTTTGTTGTTAGGGGGTTAGGGTTGTTTGTTGTTAGTGAGTTAGGGTTGTTTGTTGTTAGTGGGTTAGTGTTTTTGGTATTTAGGGGTTAGGGTTGTTTGTTGTTTGGGGGTTAGTGTTTGTTGTTAGGGGGCTAGGGTTGTTTGTTGTTAGGGTGTTAGTGTTCTTCGATGTTAGGGGTTTAGGGTTGTTTGTTGTTAGGGTGTTAGGGTTGTTTGTTGTTAGTGGGTTAGGGTTGTTTGTTGATAAGAGGTTAGGATTTGTGTTGTTAGGGGGTTAGTATTGTTCGTTGCTGGGGGTTAGTGTTATTTCTTCTTAGGGCGTTAGTGTTGTTTGTTCTTAGGGGGTTAGGGTTGGTTGTTGTTAGGGTTTTAGTGTTGTTTGTTGTTAGGGGGTTAGGGTTGTTTGTTGTTAGGGTGTTAGTGTTGTTTGTTGTTAGTGGGTTAGGTTTGTTTGTTGCTTGGTTAGGGTTATGTGTTGTTAGGGGGTTAGTGTTGTTTCTTGTTAGGGGTTTAGGGTTGTTTCTTGTTGGGGTTTAGTGGTTTTTGTTGTTAGGGTGTTAGTGTTTATTGTGGTTAGGGGGTTAGTGTTGTTGGTTGTTCGGGGGTTAGGATTGTTTGTTGTTAAGGGGTTAGGGTTGTTTGTTGTTAGTTTGTTAGTGTTGTTTGTTGTTAGGGGGTTAGTGTTGTTTGTTGTTAGGGGTTTAGGGTTGTTTCTTGTTAGGGGGTTAGTGTTGTTTGTTTTTAGGGGCTTAGGGTTGTTTCTTGTTGGGGTTTAGTGGTGTTTGTTGTTCGGGCGTTAGTGTTGTTTGTTGTTAGGGGTTTAGTGTTGTTTGTTTTTAGGGGTTCAGTGTTGTTTGCTTTTAGGGTTTTAGGGATGTTTGTTTTTTAGGGGTGAGTGTTGTTTGTTGTTAGGGGGTTAGGATTGTTTGTTTTTAGGGGTTTAGTGTTGTTTGTGGTTAGGGCGTTACTGTTGGATGTTGTTAGCGGGTTAGTGTTTTTTGTTGTTAGTGGGATAGTGCTGTTTGTTGTTATTGGCTTAGTGGTGTTTGTTTTTAGGGGTTCAGTGCTGTTTGTTTTTAGGGTTTTAGGGTTGGTTGTTGTTAGGGGGTTAGTGTTGTTTGTTGTTAGGGGTTTAGGGTTGTTTCTTGTTAGGGGGTTAGTGTTGTTTGTTGTTAGGGGCTTAGGGTTGTTTCTTGTTGGGGTTTAGTGGTGTTTGTTGTTTGGGTGTTAGTGTTGTTTGTTGTCAGGGGCTTAGTGTTGTTTGTGTTTAGGGGTTTAGTGTTGTTTGCTTTTAGGGTTTTAGGGTTGTTTGTTGTTGGGGGTTAGTGTTGTTTGTTGTTAGGGGGTTAGGGTTGTTTCTGGTTAGGGTGTTACTTTTGTTTGTTGTTAGGGGGTTAGGGTTGTTTGTTGTTAGGGTGTTAGTGTTGTTTGTTGTTAGTGGGTTAGGGTTTTTTGTTGTTTGGTTAGGGTTGTTTGTTGTTAGGGTGTTATTGTTGTTTGTTGTTAGGGTGTTAGTGTTTTGTGTTGTTAGGGGGTTAGGGTTGTTTGATGTTAGGGGTTTAGGGTTGTTTGTTGTTAGGGGGTTAGTGTTGTTTGTTGTTAGGGTGTTAGCTTTGTTTGTTGTTAGTGGGTTTGGGTTGTTTGTTGTTAGTGGGTTAGTGTTCTTTGATGTTAGGGGTTTAGGGTTGTTTGTTGTTAGGGTGTTAGTGTTGTTTGTTGTTAGGGGGTTAGGGTTGTTTGCTAGGGTGTTAGTGTTGTTTGTTGTTAGGGGTTAGGGTTGTTTGTTGTTAGGGTGTTAGTGTTGTTTGTCATTAGTGGGTTAGGTTTGTTTGTTGTTTGGTTAGGGTTGTTTGTTGTTAGGGGGTTAGTGTTGTTTGTTGTTAGGGGTTTAGGGTTGTTTCTTGTTGGGGTTTAGTGGTTTTTATTGTTAGGGTGTTAGTCTTTATTGTGGTTAGGGGGTTAGTGTTGTTGGTTGTTCGGGGGTTAGGATTGTTTGTTGTTAGGGGGTTAGGGTTGTTTGTTGTTTGGGGGTTAGGGTTCTTTGTTGTTACGGGGTTAGTGTTGTTTGTTGTTACGGGGTTAGGTTAGTTTCTTGTTAGGGGTTTAGTGTTGTTTGTTGTTAGGGGGTTAGTGTTTGTTGTTAGGGGTTTAGGGTTGTTTCTTGTTGGGGTTTAGTGTTTTTTGTTGTTAGGGTGTTAGTGTTGTTTGTTGTTAGGGTGTTAGTGTTTTGTGTTGTTAGGGGGTTAATGTTGTTTGATGTTAGGGGTTTAGGGTTGTTTGTTGTGAGGGGGTTAGGGTTGTTTGTTGTTAGTGGGTTAGGGTTGTTTGTTGTTAGTGGGTTAGTGTTTTTGGTTTTTAGGGGTTAGGGTTGTTTGTTGTTTGGGGGTTAGTGTTTGTTGTTAGGGGGCTAGGGTTGTTTGTTGTTAGGGTGTTAGTGTTCTTTGATGTCAGGGGTTTAGGGTTGTTTGTTGTTAGGGGGTTAGTGTTGTTTGTTGTTAGGGTGTTAGGGTTGTTTGTTGTTAGTGGGTTAGGGTTGTTTGTTGATAAGAGGTTAGGATTTGTGTTGTTAGGGGGTTAGTATTGTTCGTTGCTGGGGCTTAGTGTTGTTTCTTCTTAGGGCGTTAGTGTTTTTTGTTCTTAGGGGGTTAGGGTTGGTTGTTGTTAGGGGGTTAGTGTTGTTTGTTGTTAGGGGTTTAGGGTTGTTTCTTGTTAGGGGGTTAGTGTTGTTTGTTGTTAGGGTCTTAGGGTTGTTTCTTGTTGGGGTTTAGTGGTGTTTGTTGTTCGGGTGTTAGTGTTGTTTGTTGTTAGGGGCTTAGTGTTGTTTGTGTTTAGGGGTTTAGTGTTGTTTGCTTTTAGGGTTTTAGGGTTGTTTGTTGTTTGGGGGTTAGTGTTTGTTGTTAGGGGGTTAGGGTTGTTTTTTGTTAGGGTGTTAGTGTTCTTTGATGTCAGGGGTTTAGGGTTGTTTGTTGTTATGGGGTTAGTGTTGTTTGTTGTTAGGGGGTGATGGTTGTTTGTTGTTAGGGTGTTAGTGTTGTTTGTTGTTAGGGGGTTAGGGTTGTTTGTTGTTTGGGGGTTAGGGTTGTTTGTTGTTACGGGGTTAGTGTTGTTTGTTGTTACGGGGTTAGGGTAGTTTCTTGTTACGGGTTTAGTGTTGTTTGTTGTTAGGGGGTTAGTGTTTGTTGTTAGGGGTTTAGGGTTGTTTCTTGTTCGGATTTAGTGGTTTTTGTTGTTAGGGTGTTAGTGTTGTTTGTTGTTAGGGTGTTAGTGTTTTGTGTTGTTAGGGGGTTAATGTTGTTTGATGTTAGGGGTTTAGGGTTGTTTGTTGTGAGGGGGTTAGGGTTGTTTGTTGTTAGTGGGTTAGGGTTGTTTGTTGTTAGTGGGTTAGTGTTTTTGGTTTTTAGGGGTTAGGGTTGTTTGTTGTTTGGGGGTTAGTGTTTGTTGTTAGGGGGCTAGGGTTGTTTGTTGTTAGGGTGTTAGTGTTCTTTGAAGTTAGGGGTTTAGGGTTGTTTGTTGTTAGGGGGTTAGTGTTGTTTGTTGTTAGGGTGTTAGGGTTGTTTGTTGTTAGTGGTCTAGGGTTGTTTGTTGTTAGTGGTTTAGTGTTTTCGGTTTTTAGGGGTTAGGGTTGTTTGTTGTTTGGGGGTTAGTGTTTGTTGTTAGGGTGTTAGTGTTTTGTGTTGTTAGGGGGTTAGTGTTCTTTGATGTTAGGGATTTAGGGTTGTTTGTTGTTAGGGGGTTAGTGTTGTTTGTTGTTAGGGGTTAGGGTTGTTTGTTGTTAGGGTGTTAGTGTTGTTTGTTGTTAGTGGGTTAGGTTTGTTTGTTGTTTGGTTAGGGTTGTTTGTTGTTAGGGGGTTACTGTTGTTTGTTGTTAGGGGTTTAGTGTTGTTTCTTGTTGGGGTTTAGTGGTGTTTGTTGTTAGGGTGTTAGTCTTTATTGTGGTTAGGGGGTTAGTGTTGTTGGTTGTTCGGGGGTTAGGATTTTTTGTTGTTAGGGGGTTAGGGTTGTTTGTTGTTTGGGGGTTAGGGTTGTTTGTTGTTACGGGGTTAGTGTTGTTTGTTGTTACGGGGTTAGGTTAGTTTCTTGTTAGGGGTTTAGTGTTGTTTGTTGTTTGGGGGTTAGTGTTTGTTGTTAGGGGGCTAGGGTTGTTTGTTGTTAGGGTGTTAGTGTTCTTTGATGTTAGGGGTTTAGGGTTGTTTGTTGTTAGGGGGTTAGTGTTGTTTGTTGTTAGGGTGTTAGGGTTGTTTGTTGTTAGTGGGTTAGGGTTGTTTGTTGATAAGAGGTTAGGATTTGTGTTGTTAGGGGGTTAGTATTGTTCGTTGCTGGGGGATAGTGTTGTTTCTTCTTAGGGCGTTAGTGTTTTTTGTTCTTAGGGGGTTAGGGTTGGTTGTTGTTAGGGGGTTAGTGTTGTTTGTTGCTAGGGGTTTAGGGTTGTTTCTTGTTAGGGGGTTAGTGTTGTTTGTTGTTAGGGGCTTAGGGTTGTTTCTTGTTGGGGTTTAGTGGTGTTTGTTGTTCGGGTGTTAGTGTTGTTCGTTGTTAGGGGCTTAGTGTTGTTTGTGTTTAGGGGTTGAGTGTTGTTTGCTTTTAGGGTTTTAGGGTTGTTTGTTGTTTGGGGGTTAGTGTTTGTTGTTAGGGGGTTAGGGTTGTTTGTTGTTAGGGTGTTAGTGTTCTTTGATGTTAGGGGTTTAGGGTTGTTTGTTGTTATGGGGTTAGTGTTGTTTGTTGTTAGGGGGTGAGGGTTGTTTGTTGTTAGGGTGTTAGTGTTGTTTGTTGTTAGGGGGTTAGGGTTGTTTGTTGTTTGGGGGTTAGGGTTGTTTGTTGTTACGGGGTTAGTGTTGTTTGTTGTTACGGGGTTAGGGTAGTTTCTTGTTAGGGGTTTAGTGTTGTTTGTTGTTAGGGGGTTAGTGTTTGTTGTTAGGGGTTTAGGGTTGTTTCTTGTTCGGGTTTAGTGGTTTTTGTTGTTAGGGTGTTAGTGTTGTTTGTTGTTAGGGTGTTAGTGTTTTGTGTTGTTAGGGGGTTAGTGTTGTTTGATGTTAGGGGTTTAGGGTTGTTTGTTGTTAGGGTGTTAGTGTTGTTTGTTGTTAGGGTGTTAGTGTTTTGTGTTGTTAGGGGGTTAGTGTTCTTTGATGTTAGGGATTTAGGGTTGTTTGTTGTTAGGGGGTTAGTGTTGTTTGTTGTTAGGGGGTTAGCGTTGTTTGTTGTTAGGGTGTTTGTGTTGTTTGTTGTTAGGGTGTTAGTGTTTTGTGTTGTTAGGAGGTTAGTGTTGTTTGATGTTAGGGGTTTAGGGTTGTTTGTTGTTAGGGGGTTAGTGTTGTTTGTTGTTAGTGGGTTAGGGTTGTTTGTTGTTAGTGGGTTAGTGTTTTTGGTTTTTAGGGGTTAGGGTTGTTTGTTGTTTGGGGGTTAGTGTTTGTTGTTAGGGGGCTAGGGTTGTTTGTTGTTAGGGTGTTAGTGTTCTTTGATGTTAGGGGTTTAGGGTTGTTTGTTGTTAGGGGGTTAGTGTTGTTTGTTGTTAGGGTGTTAGGGTTGTTTGTTGTTAGTGGGTTAGGGTTGTTTGTTGATAAGAGGTTAGGATTTGTGTTGTTAGGGGGTTAGTATTGTTCGCTGCTGGGGGTTACTGTTGTTTCTTCTTAGGGCGTTAGTGTTTTTTGTTCTTAGGGGGTTAGGGTTGGTTGTTGTTAGGGTGTTAGTGTTGTTTGTTGTTAGGGGGTTAGTGTTGTTTGTTGTTAGGGGTTTAGGGTTGTTTCTTGTTAGGGGGTTAGTGTTGTTTGTTGTTAGGGGCTTAGGGTTGTTTCTTGTTGGGGTTTAGTGGTTTTTGTTGTTAGGGTGTTAGTGTTGTTTGTTGTTAGGGTGTTAGTGTTTTGTGTTGTTAGGAGGTTAGTGTTGTTTGATGTTAGGGGTTTAGGGTTGTTTGTTGTTAGGGGGTTAGGGTTGTTTGTTGTTAGTGAGTTAGGGTTGTTTGTTGTTAGTGGGTTAGTGTTTTTGGTATTTAGGGGTTAGGGTTGTTTGTTGTTTGGGGGTTAGTGTTTGTTGTTAGGGGGCTAGGGTTGTTTCTTGTTAGGGTGTTAGTGTTCTTCGATGTTAGGGGTTTAGGGTTGTTTGTTGTTAGTGGGTTAGGGTTGTTTGTTGATAAGAGGTTAGGATTTGTGTTGTTAGGGGGTTAGTATTGTTCGTTGCTGGGGGTTAGTGTTATTTCTTCTTAGGGCGTTAGTGTTGTTTGTTCTTAGGGGGTTAGGGTTGGTTGTTGTTAGGGTTTTAGTGTTGTTTGTTGTTAGGGGGTTAGGGTTGTTTGTTGTTAGGGTGTTAGTGTTGTTTGTTGTTAGTGGGTTAGGTTTGTTTGTTGCTTGGTTAGGGTTATGTGTTGTTAGGGGGTTAGTGTTGTTTCTTGTTAGGGGTTTAGGGTTGTTTCTTGTTGGGGTTTAGTGGTTTTTGTTGTTAGGGTGTTAGTGTTTATTGTGGTTAGGGCGTTAGTGTTGTTGGTTGTTCGGGGGTTAGGATTGTTTGTTGTTAAGGGGTTAGGGTTGTTTGTTGTTAGTTTGTTAGTGTTGTTTGTTGTTAGGGGGTTAGTGTTGTTTGTTGTTAGGGGTTTAGGGTTGTTTCTTGTTAGGGGGTTAGTGTTGTTTGTTTTTAGGGGCTTAGGGTTGTTTCTTGTTGGGGTTTAGTGGTGTTTGTTGTTCGGGCGTTAGTGTTGTTTGTTGTTAGGGGTTTAGTGTTGTTTGTTTTTAGGGGTTCAGTGTTGTTTGCTTTTAGGGTTTTAGGGTTGTTTGTTTTTTAGGGGTGAGTGTTGTTTGTTGTTAGGGGGTTAGGATTGTTTGTTTTTAGGGGTTTAGTGTTGTTTGTGGTTAGGGCGTTACTGTTGGATGTTGTTAGCGGGTTAGTGTTTTTTGTTGTTAGTGGGATAGTGCTGTTTGTTGTTATTGGCTTAGTGGTGTTTGTTTTTAGGGGTTCAGTGCTGTTTGTTTTTAGGGTTTTAGGGTTGGTTGTTGTTAGGGGGTTAGTGTTGTTTGTTGTTAGGGGTTTAGGGTTGTTTCTTGTTAGGGGGTTAGTGTTGTTTGTTGTTAGGGGCTTAGGGTTGTTTCTTGTTGGGGTTTAGTGGTGTTTGTTGTTTGGGTGTTAGTGTTGTTTGTTGTTAGGGGCTTAGTGTTGTTTGTGTTTAGGGGTTTAGTGTTGTTTGCTTTTAGGGTTTTAGGGTTGTTTGTTGTTGGGGGTTAGTGTTGTTTGTTGTTAGGGGGTTAGGGTTGTTTCTGGTTAGGGTGTTACTTTTGTTTGTTGTTAGGGGGTTAGGGTTGTTTGTTGTTAGGGTGTTAGTGTTGTTTGTTGTTAGTGGGTTAGGGTTTTTTGTTGTTTGGTTAGGGTTGTTTGTTGTTAGGGTGTTAGTGTTGTTTGTTGTTAGGGTGTTAGTGTTTTGTGTTGTTAGGGGGTTAGGGTTGTTTGATGTTAGGGGTTTAGGGTTGTTTGTTGTTAGGGGGTTAGTGTTGTTTGTTGTTAGGGTGTTAGCTTTGTTTGTTGTTAGTGGGTTTGGGTTGTTTGTTGTTAGTGGGTTAGTGTTCTTTGATGTTAGGGGTTTAGGGTTGTTTGTTGTTAGGGTGTTAGTGTTGTTTGTTGTTAGGGGGTTAGGGTTGTTTGCTAGGGTGTTAGTGTTGTTTGTTGTTAGGGGTTAGGGTTGTTTGTTGTTAGGGTGTTAGTGTTGTTTGTCATTAGTGGGTTAGGTTTGTTTGTTGTTTGGTTAGGGTTGTTTGTTGTTAGGGGGTTAGTGTTGTTTGTTGTTAGGGGTTTAGGGTTGTTTCTTGTTGGGGTTTAGTGGTTTTTGTTGTTAGGGTGTTAGTCTTTATTGTGGTTAGGGGGTTAGTGTTGTTGGTTGTTCGGGGGTTAGGATTGTTTGTTGTTAGGGGGTTAGGGTTGTTTGTTGTTTGGGGGTTAGGGTTCTTTGTTGTTACGGGGTTAGTGTTGTTTGTTGTTACGGGGTTAGGTTAGTTTCTTGTTAGGGGTTTAGTGTTGTTTGTTGTTAGGGGGTTAGTGTTTGTTGTTAGGGGTTTAGGGTTGTTTCTTGTTGGGGTTTAGTGTTTTTTGTTGTTAGGGTGTTAGTGTTGTTTGTTGTTAGGGTGTTAGTGTTTTGTGTTGTTAGGGGGTTAATGTTGTTTGATGTTAGGGGTTTAGGGTTGTTTGTTGTGAGGGGGTTAGGGTTGTTTGTTGTTAGTGGGTTAGGGTTGTTTGTTGTTAGTGGGTTAGTGTTTTTGGTTTTTAGGGGTTAGGGTTGTTTGTTGTTTGGGGGTTAGTGTTTGTTGTTAGGGGGCTAGGGTTGTTTGTTGTTAGGGTGTTAGTGTTCTTTGATGTCAGGGGTTTAGGGTTGTTTGTTGTTAGGGGGTTAGTGTTGTTTGTTGTTAGGTTGTTAGGGTTGTTTGTTGTTAGTGGTCTAGGGTTGTTTGTTGTTAGTGGTTTACTGGTTTTGGTTTTTAGGGGTTAGGGTTGTTTGTTGTTTGGGGGTTAGTGTTTGTTGTTAGGGTGTTAGTGTTTTGTGTTGTTAGGGGGTTAGTGTTCTTTGATGTTAGGGATTTAGGGTTGTTTGTTGTTAGGGGGTTAGTGTTGTTTGTTGTTAGGGGGTTAGGGTTGTTTGTTGTTAGGGTGTTAGTGTTGTTTGTTGTTAGGGTTTAGGGTTGTTTGTTGTTAGGGTGTTAGTGTTGTTTGTTGTTAGTGGGTTAGGCTTGTTTGTTGTTTGGTTAGGGTTGTTTGTTGTTAGGGGGTTAGTGTTGTTTGTTGTTAGGGGTTTAGGGTTGTTTCTTGTTGGGGTTTAGTGGTGTTTGTTGTTAGGGTGTTAGTCTTTATTGTGGTTAGGGGGTTAGTGTTGTTGGTTGTTCGGGGGTTAGGATTGTTTGTTGTTAGGGGGTTAGGGTTGTTTGTTGTTTGGGGGTTAGGGTTGTTTGTTGTTACGGGGTTAGTGTTGTTTGTTGTTACGGGGTTAGGTTAGTTTCTTGTTAGGGGTTTAGTGTTGTTTGTTGTTTGGGGGTTAGTGTTTGTTGTTAGGGGGCTAGGGTTGTTTGTTGTTAGGGTGTTAGTGTTCTTTGATGTTAGGGGTTTAGGGTTGTTTGTTGTTAGGGGGTTAGTGTTGTTTGTTGTTAGGGTGTTAGGGTTGTTTGTTGTTAGTGGGTTAGGGTTGTTTGTTGATAAGAGGTTAGGATTTGTGTTGTTAGGGGGTTAGTATTGTTCGTTGCTGGGGGTTAGTGTTGTTTCTTCTTAGGGCGTTAGTGTTTTTTGTTCTTAGGGGGTTAGGGTTGGTTGTTGTTAGGGGGTTAGTGTTGTTTGTTGTTAGGGGTTTAGGGTTGTTTCTTGTTAGGGGGTTAGTGTTGTTTGTTGTTAGGGTCTTAGGGTTGTTTCTTGTTGGGGTTTAGTGGTGTTTGTTGTTCGGGTGTTAGTGTTGTTTGTTGTTAGGGGCTTAGTGTTGTTTGTGTTTAGGGGTTTAGTGTTGTTTGCTTTTAGGGTTTTAGGGTTGTTTGTTGTTTGGGGGTTAGTGTTTGTTGTTAGGGGGTTAGGGTTGTTTGTTGTTAGGGTGTTAGTGTTCTTTGATGTTAGGGGTTTAGGGTTGTTTGTTGTTATGGGGTTAGTGTTGTTTGTTGTTAGGGGGTGAGGGTTGTTTGTTGTTAGGGTGTTAGTGTTGTTTGTTGTTAGGGGGTTAGGGTTGTTTGTTGTTTGGGGGTTAGGGTTGTTTGTTGTTACGGGGTTAGTGTTGTTTGTTGTTACGGGGTTAGGGTAGTTTCTTGTTACGGGTTTAGTGTTGTTTGTTGTTAGGGGGTTAGTGTTTGTTGTTAGGGGTTTAGGGTTGTTTCTTGTTCGGGTTTAGTGGTTTTTGTTGTTAGGGTGTTAGTGTTGTTTGTTGTTAGGGTGTTAGTGTTTTGTGTTGTTAGGGGGTTAATGTTGTTTGATGTTAGGGGTTTAGGGTTGTTTGTTGTGAGGGGGTTAGGGTTGTTTGTTGTTAGTGGGTTAGGGTTGTTTGTTGTTAGTGGGTTAGTGTTTTTGGTTTTTAGGGGTTAGGGTTGTTTGTTGTTTGGGGGTTAGTGTTTGTTGTTAGGGGGCTAGGGTTGTTTGTTGTTAGGGTGTTAGTGTTCTTTGATGTTAGGGGTTTAGGGTTGTTTGTTGTTAGGGGGTTAGTGTTGTTTGTTGTTAGGGTGTTAGGGTTGTTTGTTGTTAGTGGTCTAGGGTTGTTTGTTGTTAGTGGTTTAGTGTTTTTGGTTTTTAGGGGTTAGGGTTGTTTGTTGTTTGGGGGTTAGTGTTTGTTGTTAGGGTGTTAGTGTTTTGTGTTGTTAGGGGGTTAGTGTTCTTTGATGTTAGGGATTTAGGGTTGTTTGTTGTTAGGGGGTTAGTGTTGTTTGTTGTTAGGGGGTTAGGGTTGTTTGTTGTTAGGGTGTTAGTGTTGTTTGTTGTTAGGGGTTAGGGTTGTTTGTTGTTAGGGTGTTAGTGTTGTTTGTTGTTAGTGGGTTAGGTTTGTTTGTTGTTTGGTTAGGGTTGTTTGTTGTTAGGGGGTTAGTGTTGTTTGTTGTTAGGGGTTTAGTGTTGTTTCTTGTTGGGGTTTAGTGGTGTTTGTTGTTAGGGTGTTAGTCTTTATTGTGGTTAGGGGGTTAGTGTTGTTGGTTGTTCGGGGGTTAGGATTTTTTGTTGTTAGGCTGTTAGGGTTGTTTGTTGTTTGGGGGTGAGCGTTGTTTGTTGTTAGGGTGTTAGTGTTGTTTGTTGTTAGGGGGTTAGGGTTGTTTGTTGTTTGGGGGTTAGGGTTGTTTGTTGTTACGGGGTTAGTGTTGTTTGTTGTTATGGGGTTAGGGTAGTTTCTTGTTAGGGGTTTAGTGTTGTTTGTTGTTAGGGGGTTAGTGTTTGTTGTTAGGGGTTTAGGGTTGTTTCTTGTTCGGGTTTAGTGGTTTTTGTTGTTAGGGTGTTAGTGTTGTTTGTTGTTAGGGTGTTAGTGTTTTGTGTTGTTAGGGGGTTAGTGTTGTTTGATGTTAGGGGTTTAGGGTTGTTTGTTGTTAGGGGGTTAGGGTTGTTTGTTGTTAGTGGGTTAGGGTTGTTTGTTGTTAGTGGGTTAGTGTTTTTGGTTTTTAGGGGTTAGGGTTGTTTGTTGTTTGGGGGTTAGTGTTTGTTGTTGGGGGGCTAGGGTTGTTTGTTGTTAGGGTGTTAGTGTTCTTTGATGTTAGGGGTTTAGGGTTGTTTGTTGTTAGGGGGTTAGTGTTGTTTGTTGTTAGGGTGTTAGGGTTGTTTGTTGTTAGTGGGCTAGGGTTGTTTGTTGTTAGTGGTTTAGTGTTTTTGGTTTTTAGGGGTTAGGGTTGTTTGTTGTTTGGGGGTTAGTGTTTGTTGTTAGGGTGTTAGTGTTTTGTGTTGTTAGGGGGTTAGTGTTCTTTGATGTTAGGGATTTAGGGTTGTTTGTTGTTAGGGGGTTAGTGTTGTTTGTTGTTAGGGGGTTAGCGTTGTTTGTTGTTAGGGTGTTTGTGTTGTTTGTTGTTAGGGTGTTAGTGTTTTGTGTTGTTAGGAGGTTAGTGTTGTTTGATGTTAGGGGTTTAGGGTTGTTTGTTGTTAGGGGGTTAGTGTTGTTTGTTGTTAGTGGGTTAGGGTTGTTTGTTGTTAGTGGGTTAGTGTTTTTGGTTTTTAGGGGTTAGGGTTGTTTGTTGTTTGGGGGTTAGTGTTTGTTGTTAGGGGGCTAGGGTTGTTTGTTGTTAGGGTGTTAGTGTTCTTTGATGTTAGGGGTTTAGGGTTGTTTGTTGTTAGGGGGTTAGTGTTGTTTGTTGTTAGGGTGTTAGGGTTGTTTGTTGTTAGTGGGTTAGGGTTGTTTGTTGATAAGAGGTTAGGATTTGTGTTGTTAGGGGGTTAGTATTGTTCGCTGCTGGGGGTTAGTGTTGTTTCTTCTTAGGGCGTTAGTGTTTTTTGTTCTTAGGGGGTTAGGGTTGGTTGTTGTTAGGGTGTTAGTGTTGTTTGTTGTTAGGGGGTTAGTGTTGTTTGTTGTTAGGGGTTTAGGGTTGTTTCTTGTTAGGGGGTTAGTGTTGTTTGTTGTTAGGGGCTTAGGGTTGTTTCTTGTTGGGGTTTAGTGGTTTTTGTTGTTAGGGTGTTAGTGTTGTTTGTTGTTAGGGTGTTAGTGTTTTGTGTTGTTAGGAGGTTAGTGTTGTTTGATGTTAGGGGTTTAGGGTTGTTTGTTGTTAGGGGGTTAGGGTTGTTTGTTGTTAGTGAGTTAGGGTTGTTTGTTGTTAGTGGGTTAGTGTTTTTGGTATTTAGGGGTTAGGGTTGTTTGTTGTTTGGGGGTTAGTGTTTGTTGTTAGGGGGCTAGGGTTGTTTCTTGTTAGGGTGTTAGTGTTCTTCGATGTTAGGGGTTTAGGGTTGTTTGTTGTTAGGGGGTTAGTGTTGTTTGTTGTTAGGGTGTTAGGGTTGTTTGTTGTTAGTGGGTTAGGGTTGTTTGTTGATAAGAGGTTAGGATTTGTGTTGTTAGGGGGTTAGTATTGTTCGTTGCTGGGGGTTAGTGTTATTTCTTCTTAGGGCGTTAGTGTTGTTTGTTCTTAGGGGGTTAGGGTTGGTTGTTGTTAGGGTTTTAGTGTTGTTTGTTGTTAGGGGGTTAGGGTTGTTTGTTGTTAGGGTGTTAGTGTTGTTTGTTGTTAGTGGGTTAGGTTTGTTTGTTGCTTGGTTAGGGTTATGTGTTGTTAGGGGGTTAGTGTTGTTTCTTGTTAGGGGTTTAGGGTTGTTTCTTGTTGGGGTTTAGTGGTTTTTGTTGTTAGGGTGTTAGTGTTTATTGTGGTTAGGGGGTTAGTGTTGTTGGTTGTTCGGGGGTTAGGATTGTTTGTTGTTAAGGGGTTAGGGTTGTTTGTTGTTAGTTTGTTAGTGTTGTTTGTTGTTAGGGGGTTAGTGTTGTTTGTTGTTAGGGGTTTAGGGTTGTTTCTTGTTAGGGGGTTAGTGTTGTTTGTTTTTAGGGGCTTAGGGTTGTTTCTTGTTGGGGTTTAGTGGTGTTTGTTGTTCGGGCGTTAGTGTTGTTTGTTGTTAGGGGTTTAGTGTTGTTTGTTTTTAGGGGTTCAGTGTTGTTTGCTTTTAGGGTTTTAGGGTTGTTTGTTTTTTAGGGGTGAGTGTTGTTTGTTGTTAGGGGGTTAGGATTGTTTGTTTTTAGGGGTTTAGTGTTGTTTGTGGTTAGGGCGTTACTGTTGGATGTTGTTAGCGGGTTAGTGTTTTTTGTTGTTAGTGGGATAGTGCTGTTTGTTGTTATTGGCTTAGTGGTGTTTGTTTTTAGGGGTTCAGTGCTGTTTGTTTTTAGGGTTTTAGGGTTGGTTGTTGTTAGGGGGTTAGTGTTGTTTGTTGTTAGGGGTTTAGGGTTGTTTCTTGTTAGGGGGTTAGTGTTGTTTGTTGTTAGGGGCTTAGGGTTGTTTCTTGTTGGGGTTTAGTGGTGTTTGTTGTTTGGGTGTTAGTGTTGTTTGTTAGGGGCTTAGTGTTGTTTGTGTTTAGGGGTTTAGTGTTGTTTGCTTTTAGGGTTTTAGGGTTGTTTGTTGTTGGGGGTTAGTGTTGTTTGTTGTTAGGGGGTTAGGGTTGTTTCTGGTTAGGGTGTTACTTTTGTTTGTTGTTAGGGGGTTAGGGTTGTTTGTTGTTAGGGTGTTAGTGTTGTTTGTTGTTAGTGGGTTAGGGTTTTTTGTTGTTTGGTTAGGGTTGTTTGTTGTTAGGGTGTTAGTGTTGTTTGTTGTTAGGGTGTTAGTGTTTTGTGTTGTTAGGGGGTTAGGGTTGTTTGATGTTAGGGGTTTAGGGTTGTTTGTTGTTAGGGGGTTAGTGTTGTTTGTTGTTAGGGTGTTAGCTTTGTTTGTTGTTAGTGGGTTTGGGTTGTTTGTTGTTAGTGGGTTAGTGTTCTTTGATGTTAGGGGTTTAGGGTTGTTTGTTGTTAGGGTGTTAGTGTTGTTTGTTGTTAGGGGGTTAGGGTTGTTTGCTAGGGTGTTAGTGTTGTTTGTTGTTAGGGGTTAGGGTTGTTTGTTGTTAGGGTGTTAGTGTTGTTTGTCATTAGTGGGTTAGGTTTGTTTGTTGTTTGGTTAGGGTTGTTTGTTGTTAGGGGGTTAGTGTTGTTTGTTGTTAGGGGTTTAGGGTTGTTTCTTGTTGGGGTTTAGTGGTTTTTGTTGTTAGGGTGTTAGTCTTTATTGTGGTTAGGGGGTTAGTGTTGTTGGTTGTTCGGGGGTTAGGATTGTTTGTTGTTAGGGGGTTAGGGTTGTTTGTTGTTTGGGGGTTAGGGTTCTTTGTTGTTACGGGGTTAGTGTTGTTTGTTGTTACGGGGTTAGGTTAGTTTCTTGTTAGGGGTTTAGTGTTGTTTGTTGTTAGGGGGTTAGTGTTTGTTGTTAGGGGTTTAGGGTTGTTTCTTGTTGGGGTTTAGTGTTTTTTGTTGTTAGGGTGTTAGTGTTGTTTGTTGTTAGGGTGTTAGTGTTTTGTGTTGTTAGGAGGTTAGTGTTGTTTGATGTTAGGGGTTTAGGGTTGTTTGTTGTGAGGGGGTTAGGGTTGTTTGTTGTTAGTGGGTTAGGTTTGTTTGTTGTTTGGTTAGGGTTGTTTGTTGTTAGGGGTTTAGTGTTGTTTGTTGTTAGGGGTTTAGGGTTGTTTCTTGTTGGGGTTTAGTGGTGTTTGTTGTTAGGGTGTTAGTCTTTATTGTGGTTAGGGGGTTAGTGTTGTTGGTTGTTCGGGGGTTAGGATTGTTTGTTGTTAGGGGGTTAGGGTTGTTTGTTGTTACGGGGTTAGTGTTGTTTGTTGTTACGGGGTTAGGTTAGTTTCTTGTTAGGGGTTTAGTGTTGTTTGTTGTTTGGGGGTTAGTGTTTGTTGTTAGGGGGCTAGGGTTGTTTGTTGTTAGTGGGTTAGGGTTGTTTGTTGTTAGTGGGTTAGTGTTTTTGGTTTTTAGGGGTTAGGGTTGTTTGTTGTTTGGGGGTTAGTGTTTGTTGTTGGGGGGCTAGGGTTGTTTGTTGTTAGGGTGTTAGTGTTCTTTGATGTTAGGGGTTTAGGGTTGTTTGTTGTTAGGGGGTTAGTGTTGTTTGTTGTTAGGGTGTTAGGGTTGTTTGTTGTTAGTGGGCTAGGGTTGTTTGTTGTTAGTGGTTTAGTGTTTTTGGTTTTTAGGGGTTAGGGTTGTTTGTTGTTTGGGGGTTAGTGTTTGTTGTTAGGGTGTTAGTGTTTTGTGTTGTTAGGGGGTTAGTGTTCTTTGATGTTAGGGATTTAGGGTTGTTTGTTGTTAGGGGGTTAGTGTTGTTTGTTGTTAGGGGGTTAGCGTTGTTTGTTGTTAGGGTGTTTGTGTTGTTTGTTGTTAGGGTGTTAGTGTTTTGTGTTGTTATGAGGTTAGTGTTGTTTGATGTTAGGGGTTTAGGGTTGTTTGTTGTTAGGGGGTTAGTGTTGTTTGTTGTTAGTGGGTTAGGGTTGTTTGTTGTTAGTGGGTTAGTGTTTTTGGTTTTTAGGGGTTAGGGTTGTTTGTTGTTTGGGGGTTAGTGTTTGTTGTTAGGGGGCTAGGGTTGTTTGTTGTTAGGGTGTTAGTGTTCTTTGATGTTAGGGGTTTAGGGTTGTTTGTTGTTAGGGGGTTAGTGTTGTTTGTTGTTAGGGTGTTAGGGTTGTTTGTTGTTAGTGGGTTAGGGTTGTTTGTTGATAAGAGGTTAGGATTTGTGTTGTTAGGGGGTTAGTATTGTTCGCTGCTGGGGGTTAGTGTTGTTTCTTCTTAGGGCGTTAGTGTTTTTTGTTCTTAGGGGGTTAGGGTTGGTTGTTGTTAGGGTGTTAGTGTTGTTTGTTGTTAGGGGGTTAGTGTTGTTTGTTGTTAGGGGTTTAGGGTTGTTTCTTGTTAGGGGGTTAGTGTTGTTTGTTGTTAGGGGCTTAGGGTTGTTTCTTGTTGGGGTTTAGTGGTTTTTGTTGTTAGGGTGTTAGTGTTGTTTGTTGTTAGGGTGTTAGTGTTTTGTGTTGTTAGGAGGTTAGTGTTGTTTGATGTTAGGGGTTTAGGGTTGTTTGTTGTTAGGGGGTTAGGGTTGTTTGTTGTTAGTGAGTTAGGGTTGTTTGTTGTTAGTGGGTTAGTGTTTTTGGTATTTAGGGGTTAGGGTTGTTTGTTGTTTGGGGGTTAGTGTTTGTTGTTAGGGGGCTAGGGTTGTTTCTTGTTAGGGTGTTAGTGTTCTTCGATGTTAGGGGTTTAGGGTTGTTTGTTGTTAGGGGGTTAGTGTTGTTTGTTGTTAGGGTGTTAGGGTTGTTTGTTGTTAGTGGGTTAGGGTTGTTTGTTGATAAGAGGTTAGGATTTGTGTTGTTAGGGGGTTAGTATTGTTCGTTGCTGGGGGTTAGTGTTATTTCTTCTTAGGGCGTTAGTGTTGTTTGTTCTTAGGGGGTTAGGGTTGGTTGTTGTTAGGGTTTTAGTGTTGTTTGTTGTTAGGGGGTTAGGGTTGTTTGTTGTTAGGGTGTTAGTGTTGTTTGTTGTTAGTGGGTTAGGTTTGTTTGTTGCTTGGTTAGGGTTATGTGTTGTTAGGGGGTTAGTGTTGTTTCTTGTTAGGGGTTTAGGGTTGTTTCTTGTTGGGGTTTAGTGGTTTTTGTTGTTAGGGTGTTAGTGTTTATTGTGGTTAGGGGGTTAGTGTTGTTGGTTGTTCGGGGGTTAGGATTGTTTGTTGTTAAGGGGTTAGGGTTGTTTGTTGTTAGTTTGTTAGTGTTGTTTGTTGTTAGGGGGTTAGTGTTGTTTGTTGTTAAGGGTTTAGGGTTGTTTCTTGTTAGGGGGTTAGTGTTGTTTGTTTTTAGGGGCTTAGGGTTGTTTCTTGTTGGGGTTTAGTGGTGTTTGTTGTTCGGGCGTTAGTGTTGTTTGTTGTTAGGGGTTTAGTGTTGTTTGTTTTTAGGGGTTCAGTGTTGTTTGCTTTTAGGGTTTTAGGGTTGTTTGTTTTTTAGGGGTGAGTGTTGTTTGTTGTTAGGGGGTTAGGATTGTTTGTTTTTAGGGGTTTAGTGTTGTTTGTGGTTAGGGCGTTACTGTTGGATGTTGTTAGCGGGTTAGTGTTTTTTGTTGTTAGTGGGATAGTGCTGTTTGTTGTTATTGGCTTAGTGGTGTTTGTTTTTAGGGGTTCAGTGCTGTTTGTTTTTAGGGTTTTAGGGTTGGTTGTTGTTAGGGGGTTAGTGTTGTTTGTTGTTAGGGGTTTAGGGTTGTTTCTTGTTAGGGGGTTAGTGTTGTTTGTTGTTAGGGGCTTAGGGTTGTTTCTTGTTGGGGTTTAGTGGTGTTTGTTGTTTGGGTGTTAGTGTTGTTTGTTAGGGGCTTAGTGTTGTTTGTGTTTAGGGGTTTAGTGTTGTTTGCTTTTAGGGTTTTAGGGTTGTTTGTTGTTGGGGGTTAGTGTTGTTTGTTGTTAGGGGGTTAGGGTTGTTTCTGGTTAGGGTGTTACTTTTGTTTGTTGTTAGGGGGTTAGGGTTGTTTGTTGTTAGGGTGTTAGTGTTGTTTGTTGTTAGTGGGTTAGGGTTTTTTGTTGTTTGGTTAGGGTTGTTTGTTGTTAGGGTGTTAGTGTTGTTTGTTGTTAGGGTGTTAGTGTTTTGTGTTGTTAGGGGGTTAGGGTTGTTTGATGTTAGGGGTTTAGGGTTGTTTGTTGTTAGGGGGTTAGTGTTGTTTGTTGTTAGGGTGTTAGCTTTGTTTGTTGTTAGTGGGTTTGGGTTGTTTGTTGTTAGTGGGTTAGTGTTCTTTGATGTTAGGGGTTTAGGGTTGTTTGTTGTTAGGGTGTTAGTGTTGTTTGTTGTTAGGGGGTTAGGGTTGTTTGCTAGGGTGTTAGTGTTGTTTGTTGTTAGGGGTTAGGGTTGTTTGTTGTTAGGGTGTTAGTGTTGTTTGTCATTAGTGGGTTAGGTTTGTTTGTTGTTTGGTTAGGGTTGTTTGTTGTTAGGGGGTTAGTGTTGTTTGTTGTTAGGGGTTTAGGGTTGTTTCTTGTTGGGGTTTAGTGGTTTTTGTTGTTAGGGTGTTAGTCTTTATTGTGGTTAGGGGGTTAGTGTTGTTGGTTGTTCGGGGGTTAGGATTGTTTGTTGTTAGGGGGTTAGGGTTGTTTGTTGTTTGGGGGTTAGGGTTCTTTGTTGTTACGGGGTTAGTGTTGTTTGTTGTTACGGGGTTAGGTTAGTTTCTTGTTAGGGGTTTAGTGTTGTTTGTTGTTAGGGGGTTAGTGTTTGTTGTTAGGGGTTTAGGGTTGTTTCTTGTTGGGGTTTAGTGTTTTTTGTTGTTAGGGTGTTAGTGTTGTTTGTTGTTAGGGTGTTAGTGTTTTGTGTTGTTAGGAGGTTAGTGTTGTTTGATGTTAGGGGTTTAGGGTTGTTTGTTGTGAGGGGGTTAGGGTTGTTTGTTGTTAGTGGGTTAGGTTTGTTTGTTGTTTGGTTAGGGTTGTTTGTTGTTAGGGGTTTAGTGTTGTTTGTTGTTAGGGGTTTAGGGTTGTTTCTTGTTGGGGTTTAGTGGTGTTTGTTGTTAGGGTGTTAGTCTTTATTATGGTTAGGGGGTTAGTGTTGTTGGTTGTTCGGGGGTTAGGATTGTTTGTTGTTAGGGGGTTAGGGTTGTTTGTTGTTACGGGGTTAGTGTTGTTTGTTGTTACGGGGTTAGGTTAGTTTCTTGTTAGGGGTTTAGTGTTGTTTGTTGTTTGGGGGTTAGTGTTTGTTGTTAGGGGGCTAGGGTTGTTTGTTGTTAGGGTGTTAGTGTTCTTTGATGTTAGGGGTTTAGGGTTGTTTGTTGTTAGGGGGTTAGTGTTGTTTGTTGTTAGGGTGTTAGGGTTGTTTGTTGTTAGTGTGTTAGGGTTGTTTGTTGATAAGAGGTTAGGATTTGTGTTGTTAGGGGGTTAGTATTGTTCGTTGCTGGGGGTTAGTGTTGTTTCTTCTTAGGGCGTTAGTGTTTTTTGTTCTTAGGGGTTTAGGGTTGGTTGTTGTTAGGGGGTTAGTGTTGTTTGTTGTTAGGGGTTTAGGGTTGTTTCTTGTTAGGGGGTTAGTGTTGTTTGTTGTTAGGGTCTTAGGGTTGTTTCTTGTTGGGGTTTAGTGGTGTTTGTTGTTCGGGTGTTAGTGTTGTTTGTTGTTAGGGGCTTAGTGTTGTTTGTGTTTAGGGGTTTAGTGTTGTTTTCTTTTAGGGTTTTAGGGTTGTTTGTTGTTTGGGGGTTAGTGTTTGTTGTTAGGGGGTTAGGGTTGTTTGTTGTTAGGGTGTTAGTGTTCTTTGATGTTAGGGGTTTAGGGTTGTTTGTTGTTATGGGGTTAGTGTTGTTTGTTGTTAGGGGGTGAGGGTTGTTTGTTGTTAGGGTGTTAGTGTTGTTTGTTGTTAGGGGGTTAGGGTTGTTTGTTGTTTGGGGGTTAGGGTTGTTTGTTGTTAGGGGGTTAGTGTTGTTTGTTGTTAGTGGGTTAGGGTTTTTTGTTGTTTGGTTAGGGTTGTTTGTTGTTAGGGTGTTATTGTTGTTTGTTGTTAGGGTGTTAGTGTTTTGTGTTGTTAGGGGGTTAGGGTTGTTTGATGTTAGGGGTTTAGGGTTGTTTGTTGTTAGGAGGTTAGTGTTGTTTGTTGTTAGGGTGTTAGCTTTGTTTGTTGTTAGTGGGTTTGGGTTGTTTGTTGTTAGTGGGTTAGTGTTCTTTGATGTTAGGGGTTTAGGGTTGTTTGTTGTTAGGGTGTTAGTGTTGTTTGTTGTTAGGGGGTTAGGGTTGTTTGCTAGGGTGTTAGTGTTGTTTGTTGTTAGGGGTTAGGGTTGTTTGTTGTTAGGGTGTTAGTGTTGTTTGTCATTAGTGGGTTAGGTTTGTTTGTTGTTTGGTTAGGGTTGTTTGTTGTTAGGGGGTTAGTGTTGTTTGTTGTTAGGGGTTTAGGGTTGTTTCTTGTTGGGTTTAGTGGTTTTTGTTGTTAGGGTGTTAGTCTTTATTGTGGTTAGGGGGTTAGTGTTGTTGGTTGTTCGGGGGTTAGGATTGTTTGTTGTTAGGGGGTTAGGGTTGTTTGTTGTTTGGGGGTTAGGGTTCTTTGTTGTTACGGGGTTAGTGTTGTTTGTTGTTACGGGGTTAGGTTAGTTTCTTGTTAGGGGTTTAGTGTTGTTTGTTGTTAGGGGGTTAGTGTTTGTTGTTAGGGGTTTAGGGTTGTTTCTTGTTGGGGTTTAGTGTTTTTTGTTGTTAGGGTGTTAGTGTTGTTTGTTGTTAGGGTGTTAGTGTTTTGTGTTGTTAGGGGGTTAATGTTGTTTGATGTTAGGGGTTTAGAGTTGTTTGTTGTGAGGGGGTTAGGGTTGTTTGTTGTTAGTGGGTTAGGGTTGTTTGTTGTTAGTGGGTTAGTGTTTTTGGTTTTTAGGGGTTAGGGTTGTTTGTTGTTTGGGGGTTAGTGTTTGTTGTTTGGGGGTTAGTGTTTGTTGTTAGGGGGCTAGGGTTGTTTGTTGTTAGGGTGTTAGTGTTCTTTGATGTCAGGGGTTTAGGGTTGTTTGTTGTTAGGGGGTTAGTGTTGTTTGTTGTTAGGTTGTTAGGGTTGATTGTTGTTAGTGGTCTAGGGTTGTTTGTTGTTAGTGGTTTAGTGTTTTTGGTTTTTAGGGGTTAGGGTTGTTTGTTGTTTGGGGGTTAGTGTTTGTTGTTAGGGTGTTAGTGTTTTGTGTTGTTAGGGGGTTAGTGTTCTTTGATGTTAGGGATTTAGGGTTGTTTGTTGTTAGGGGGTTAGTGTTGTTTGTTGTTAGGGGGTTAGGGTTGTTTGTTGTTAGGGTGTTAGTGTTGTTTGTTGTTAGGGGTTAGGGTTGTTTGTTGTTAGGGTGTTAGTGTTGTTTGTTGTTAGTGGGTTAGGCTTGTTTGTTGTTTGGTTAGGGTTGTTTGTTGTTAGGGGGTTAGTGTTGTTTGTTGTTAGGGGTTTAGGGTTGTTTCTTGTTGGGGTTTAGTGGTGTTTGTTGTTAGGGTGTTAGTCTTTATTGTGGTTAGGGGGTTAGTGTTGTTGGTTGTTCGGGGGTTAGGATTGTTTGTTGTTAGGGGGTTAGGGTTGTTTGTTGTTTGGGGGTTAGGGTTGTTTGTTGTTACGGGGTTAGTGTTGTTTGTTGTTACGGGGTTAGGTTAGTTTCTTGTTAGGGGTTTAGTGTTGTTTGTTGTTTGGGGGTTAGTGTTTGTTGTTACGGGGCTAGGGTTGTTTGTTGTTAGGGTGTTAGTGTTCTTTGATGTTAGGGGTTTAGGGTTGTTTGTTGTTAGGGGGTTAGTGTTGTTTGTTGTTAGGGTGTTAGGGTTGTTTGTTGTTAGTGGGTTAGGGTTGTTTGTTGATAAGAGGTTAGGATTTGTGTTGTTAGGGGGTTAGTATTGTTCGTTGCTGGGGGTTAGTGTTGTTTCTTCTTAGGGCGTTAGTGTTTTTTGTTCTTAGGGGGTTAGGGTTGGTTGTTGTTAGGGGGTTAGTGTTGTTTGTTGTTAGGGGTTTAGGGTTGTTTCTTGTTAGGGGGTTAGTGTTGTTTGTTGTTAGGGTCTTAGGGTTGTTTCTTGTTGGGGTTTAGTGGTGTTTGTTGTTCGGGTGTTAGTGTTGTTTGTTGTTAGGGGCTTAGTGTTGTTTGTGTTTAGGGGTTTAGTGTTGTTTGCTTTTAGGGTTTTAGGGTTGTTTGTTGTTTGGGGGTTAGTGTTTGTTGTTAGGGGGTTAGGGTTGTTTGTTGTTAGGGTGTTAGTGTTCTTTGATGTTAGGGGTTTAGGGTTGTTTGTTGTTATGGGGTTAGTGTTGTTTGTTGTTAGGGGGTGAGGGTTGTTTGTTGTTAGGGTGTTAGTGTTGTTTGTTGTTAGGGGGTTAGGGTTGTTTGTTGTTTGGGGGTTAGGGTTGTTTGTTGTTACGGGGTTAGTGTTGTTTGTTGTTACGGGGTTAGGGTAGTTTCTTGTTACGGGTTTAGTGTTGTTTGTTGTTAGGGGGTTAGGGTTGTTGTTAGGGGTTTAGGGTTGTTTCTTGTTCGGGTTTAGTGGTTTTTGTTGTTAGGGTGTTAGTGTTGTTTGTTGTTAGGGTGTTAGTGTTTTGTGTTGTTAGGGGGTTAATGTTGTTTGATGTTAGGGGTTTAGGGTTGTTTGTTGTGAGGGGGTTAGGGTTGTTTGTTGTTAGTGGGTTAGGGTTGTTTGTTGTTAGTGGGTTAGTGTTTTTGGTTTTTAGGGGTTAGGGTTGTTTGTTGTTTGGGGGTTAGTGTTTGTTGTTAGGGGGCTAGGGTTGTTTGTTGTTAGGGTGTTAGTGTTCTTTGATGTTAGGGGTTTAGGGTTGTTTGTTGTTAGGGGGTTAGTGTTGTTTGTTGTTAGGGTGTTAGGGTTGTTTGTTGTTAGTGGTCTAGGGTTGTTTGTTGTTAGTGGTTTAGTGTTTTTGGTTTTTAGGGGTTAGGGTTGTTTGTTGTTTGGGGGTTAGTGTTTGTTGTTAGGGTGTTAGTGTTTTGTGTTGTTAGGGGGTTAGTGTTCTTTGATGTTAGGGATTTAGGGTTGTTTGTTGTTAGGGGGTTAGTGTTGTTTGTTGTTAGGGGGTTAGGGTTGTTTGTTGTTAGGGTGTTAGTGTTGTTTGTTGTTAGGGGTTAGGGTTGTTTGTTGTTAGGGTGTTAGTGTTGTTTGTTGTTAGTGGGTTAGGTTTGTTTGTTGTTTGGTTAGGGTTGTTTGTTGTTAGGGGGTTAGTGTTGTTTGTTGTTACAGGTTTAGGGTTGTTTCTTGTTGGGGTTTAGTGGTGTTTGTTGTTAGGGTGTTAGTCTTTATTGTGGTTAGGGGGTTAGTGTTGTTGGTTGTTCGGGGGTTAGGATTTTTTGTTGTTAGGGGGTTAGGGTTGTTTGTTGTTTGGGGGTTAGGGTTGTTTGTTGTTACGGGGTTAGTGTTGTTTGTTGTTACAGGGTTAGGTTAGTTTCTTGTTAGGGGTTTAGTGTTTTTTGTTGTTTGGGGGTTAGTGTTTGTTGTTAGGGGGCTAGGGTTGTTTGTTGTTAGGGTGTTAGTGTTCTTTGATGTTAGGGGTTTAGGGTTGTTTGTTGTTAGGGGGTTAGTGTTGTTTGTTGTTAGGGTGTTAGGGTTGTTTGTTGTTAGTGGGTTAGGGTTGTTTGTTGATAAGAGGTTAGGATTTGTGTTGTTAGGGGGTTAGTATTGTTCGTTGCTGGGGGTTAGTGTTGTTTCTTCTTAGGGCGTTAGTGTTTTTTGTTCTTAGGGGGTTAGGGTTGGTTGTTGTTAGGGGGTTAGTGTTGTTTGTTGTTAGGGGTTTAGGGTTGTTTCTTGTTGGGGTTTAGTGGTGTTTGTTGTTCGGGTGTTAGTGTTGTTTGTTGTTAGGGGCTTAGTGTTGTTTGTGTTTAGGGGTTTAGTGTTGTTTGCTTTTAGGGTTTTAGGGTTGTTTGTTGTTTGGGGGTTAGTGTTTGTTGTTAGGGGGTTAGGGTTGTTTGTTGTTAGGGTGTTAGTGTTCTTTGATGTTAGGGGTTTAGGGTTGTTTGTTGTTATGGGGTTAGTGTTGTTTGTTGTTAGGGGGTGATGGTTGTTTGTTGTTAGGGTGTTAGTGTTGTTTGTTGTTAGGGGGTTAGGGTTGTTTGTTGTTTGGGGGTTAGGGTTGTTTGTTGTTACGGGGTTAGTGTTGTTTGTTGTTACAGGGTTAGGGTAGTTTCTTGTTAGGGGTTTAGTGTTGTTTGTTGTTAGGGGGTTAGTGTTTGTTGTTAGGGGTTTAGGGTTGTTTCTTGTTCGGGTTTAGTGGTTTTTGTTGTTAGGGTGTTAGTGTTGTTTGTTGTTAGGGTGTTAGTGTTTTGTGTTGTTAGGGGGTTAGTGTTGTTTGATGTTAGGGGTTTAGGGTTGTTTGTTGTTAGGGGGTTAGGGTTGTTTGTTGTTAGTGGGTTAGGGTTGTTTGTTGTTAGTGGGTTAGTGTTTTTGGTTTTTAGGGGTTAGGGTTGTTTGTTGTTTGGGGGTTAGTGTTTGTTGTTAGGGGGCTAGGGTTGTTTGTTGTTAGGGTGTTAGTGTTCTTTGATGTTAGGGGTTTAGGGTTGTTTGTTGTTAGGGGGTTAGTGTTGTTTGTTGTTAGGTTGTTAGGGTTGTTTGTTGTTAGTGGTCTAGGGTTGTTTGTTGTTAGTGGTTTAGTGTTTTTGGTTTTTAGGGGTTAGGGTTGTTTGTTGTTTGGGGGTTAGTGTTTGTTGTTAGGGTGTTAGTGTTTTGTGTTGTTAGGGGGTTAGTGTTCTTTGATGTTAGGGATTTAGGGTTGTTTGTTGTTAGGGGGTTAGTGTTGTTTGTTGTTAGGGGGTTAGGGTTGTTTGTTGTTAGGGTGTTAGTGTTGTTTGTTGTTAGGGGTTACCGTTGTTTGTTGTTAGGGTGTTAGTGTTGTTTGTTGTTAGTGGGTTAGGTTTGTTTGTTGTTTGGTTAGGGTTGTTTGTTGTTAGGGGGTTAGTGTTGTTTGTTGTTAGGGGTTTAGGGTTGTTTCTTGTTGGGGTTTAGTGGTGTTTGTTGTTAGGGTGTTAGTCTTTATTGTGGTTAGGGGGTTAGTGTTGTTGGTTGTTCGGGGGTTAGGATTGTTTGTTGTTAGGGGGTTAGGGTTGTTTGTTGTTTGGGGGTTAGGGTTGTTTGTGGTTACGGGGTTAGTGTTGTTTGTTGTTACAGGGTTAGGTTAGTTTCTTGTTAGGGGTTTAGTGTTGTTTGTTGTTTGGGGGTTAGTGTTTGTTGTTAGGGGGCTAGGGTTGTTTGTTGTTAGGGTGTTAGTGTTCTTTGATGTTAGGGGTTTAGGGTTGTTTGTTGTTAGGGGGTTAGTGTTGTTTGTTGTTAGGGTGTTAGGGTTGTTTGTTGTTAGTGGGTTAGGGTTGTTTGTTGATAAGAGGTTAGGATTTGTGTTGTTAGGGGGTTAGTATTGTTCGTTGCTGGGGGTTAGTGTTGTTTCTTCTTAGGGCGTTAGTGTTTTTTGTTCTTAGGGGGTTAGGGTTGGTTGTTGTTAGGGGGTTAGTGTTGTTTGTTGTTAGGGGTTTAGGGTTGTTTCTTGTTAGGGGGTTAGTGTTGTTTGTTGTTAGGGGCTTAGGGTTGTTTCTTGTTGGGGTTTAGTGGTGTTTGTTGTTCGGGTGTTAGTGTTGTTTGTTGTTAGGGGCTTAGTGTTGTTTGTGTTTAGGGGTTTAGTGTTGTTTGCTTTTAGGGTTTTAGGGTTGTTTGTTGTTTGGGGGTTAGTGTTTGTTGTTAGGGGGTTAGGGTTGTTTGTTGTTAGGGTGTTAGTGTTCTTTGATGTTAGGGGTTTAGGGTTGTTTGTTGTTATGGGGTTAGTGTTGTTTGTTGTTAGGGGGTGAGGGTTGTTTGTTGTTAGGGTGTTAGTGTTGTTTGTTGTTAGGGGGTTAGGGTTGTTTGTTGTTTGGGGGCTAGGGTTGTTTGTTGTTACGGGGTTAGTGTTGTTTGTTGTTACGGGGTTAGGGTAGTTTCTTGTTAGGGGTTTAGTGTTGTTTGTTGTTAGGGGGTTAGTGTTTGTTGTTAGGGGTTTAGGGTTGTTTCTTGTTCGGGTTTAGTGGTTTTTGTTGTTAGGGTGTTAGTGTTGTTTGTTGTTAGGGTGTTAGTGTTTTGTGTTGTTAGGGGGTTAGTGTTGTTTGATGTTAGGGGTTTAGGGTTGTTTGTTGTTAGGGGGTTAGGGTTGTTTGTTGTTAGTGGGTTAGGGTTGTTTGTTGTTAGTGGGTTAGTGTTTTTGGTTTTTAGGGGTTAGGGTTGTTTGTTGTTTGGGGGTTAGTGTTTGTTGTTAGGGGGCTAGGGTTGTTTGTTGTTAGGGTGTTAGTGTTCTTTGATGTTAGGGGTTTAGGGTTGTTTGTTGTTAGGGGGTTAGTGTTGTTTGTTGTTAGGGTGTTAGGGTTGTTTGTTGTTAGTGGGCTAGGGTTGTTTGTTGTTAGTGGTTTAGTGTTTTTGGTTTTTAGGGGTTAGGGTTGTTTGTTGTTTGGGGGTTAGTGTTTGTTGTTAGGGTGTTAGTGTTTTGTGTTGTTAGGGGGTTAGTGTTCTTTGATGTTAGGGATTTAGGGTTGTTTGTTGTTAGGGGGTTAGTGTTGTTTGTTGTTAGGGGGTTAGCGTTGTTTGTTGTTAGGGTGTTTGTGTTGTTTGTTGTTAGGGTGTTAGTGTTTTGTGTTGTTAGGAGGTTAGTGTTGTTTGATGTTAGGGGTTTAGGGTTGTTTGTTGTTAGGGGGTTAGTGTTGTTTGTTGTTAGTGGGTTAGGGTTGTTTGTTGTTTGGGGGTTAGTGTTTGTTGTTAGGGGGCTAGGGTTGTTTGTTGTTAGGGTGTTAGTGTTCTTTGATGTTAGGGGTTTAGGGTTGTTTGTTGTTCGGGGGTTAGTGTTGTTTGTTGTTAGGGTGTTAGGGTTGTTTGTTGTTCGTGGGTTAGGGTTGTTTGTTGATAAGAGGTTAGGATTTGTGTTGTTATGGGGTTAGTATTGTTCGCTGCTGGGGGTTAGTGTTGTTTCTTCTTAGGGCGTTAGTGTTTTTTGTTCTTAGGGGGTTAGGGTTGGTTGTTGTTAGGGTGTTAGTGTTGTTTGTTGTTAGGGGGTTAGTGTTGTTTGTTGTTAGGGGTTTAGGGTTGTTTCTTGTTAGGGGGTTAGTGTTGTTTGTTGTTAGAGGCTTAGGGTTGTTTCTTGTTGGGGTTTAGTGGTTTTTGTTGTTAGGGTGTTAGTGTTGTTTGTTGTTAGGGTGTTAGTGTTTTGTGTTGTTAGGAGGTTAGTGTTGTTTGATGTTAGGGGTTTAGGGTTGTTTGTTGTTAGGGGGTTAGGGTTGTTTGTTGTTAGTGAGTTAGGGTTGTTTGTTGTTAGTGGGTTAGTGTTTTTGGTATTTAGGGGTTAGGGTTGTTTGTTGTTTGGGGGTTAGTGTTTGTTGTTAGGGGGCTAGGGTTGTTTGTTGTTAGGGTGTTAGTGTTCTTCGATGTTAGGGGTTTAGGGTTGTTTGTTGTTAGGGGGTTAGTGTTGTTTGTTGTTAGGGTGTTAGGGTTGTTTGTTGTTAGTGGGTTAGGGTTGTTTGTTGATAAGAGGTTAGGATTTGTGTTGTTAGGGGGTTAGTATTGTTCGTTGCTGGGGGTTAGTGTTATTTCTTCTTAGGGCGTTAGTGTTGTTTGTTCTTAGGGGGTTAGGGTTGGTTGTTGTTAGGGTTTTAGTGTTGTTTGTTGTTAGGGGGTTAGGGTTGTTTGTTGTTAGGGTGTTAGTGTTGTTTGTTGTTAGTGGGTTAGGTTTGTTTGTTGCTTGGTTAGGGTTATGTGTTGTTAGGGAGTTAGTGTTGTTTCTTGTTAGGGGTTTAGGGTTGTTTCTTGTTGGGGTTTAGTGGTTTTTGTTGTTAGGGTGTTAGTGTTTATTGTGGTTAGGGGGTTAGTGTTGTTGGTTGTTCGGGGGTTAGGATTGTTTGTTGTTAAGGGGTTAGGGTTGTTTGTTGTTAGTTTGTTAGTGTTGTTTGTTGTTAGGGGGTTAGTGTTGTTTGTTGTTAGGGGTTTAGGGTTGTTTCTTGTTAGGGGGTTAGTGTTGTTTGTTGTTAGGGGCTTAGGGTTGTTTCTTGTTGGGGTTTAGTGGTGTTTGTTGTTTGGGTGTTAGTGTTGTTTGTTGTTAGGGGCTTAGTGTTGTTTGTGTTTAGGGGTTTAGTGTTGTTTGCTTTTAGGGTTTTAGGGTTGTTTGTTGTTGGGGGTTAGTGTTGTTTGTTGTTAGGGGGTTAGGGTTGTTTCTGGTTAGGGTGTTACTTTTGTTTGTTGTTAGGGGTTTAGGGTTGTTTGTTGTTAGGGTGTTAGTGTTGTTTGTTGTTAGTGGGTTAGGGTTTTTTGTTGTTTGGTTAGGGTTGTTTGTTGTTAGGGTGTTAGTGTTGTTTGTTGTTAGGGTGTTAGTGTTTTGTGTTGTTAGGGGGTTAGGGTTGTTTGATGTTAGGGGTTTAGGGTTGTTTGTTGTTAGGGGGTTAGTGTTGTTTGTTGTTAGGGTGTTAGCTTTGTTTGTTGTTAGTGGGTTTGGGTTGTTTGTTGTTAGTGGGTTAGTGTTCTTTGATGTTAGGGGTTTAGGGTTGTTTGTTGTTAGGGTGTTAGTGTTGTTTGTTGTTAGGGGGTTAGGGTTGTTTGCTAGGGTGTTAGTGTTGTTTGTTGTTAGGGGTTAGGGTTGTTTGTTGTTAGGGTGTTAGTGTTGTTTGTCATTAGTGGGTTAGGTTTGTTTGTTGTTTGGTTAGGGTTGTTTGTTGTTAGGGGGTTAGTGTTGTTTGTTGTTAGCGGTTTAGGGTTGTTTCTTGTTGGGGTTTAGTGGTTTTTGTTGTTAGGGTGTTAGTCTTTATTGTGGTTAGGGGGTTAGTGTTGTTGGTTGTTCGGGGGTTAGGATTGTTTGTTGTTAGGGGGTTAGGGTTGTTTGTTGTTTGGGGGTTAGGGTTCTTTGTTGTTACGGGGTTAGTGTTGTTTGTTGTTACGGGGTTAGTTTAGTTTCTTGTTAGGGGTTTAGTGTTGTTTGTTGTTAGGGGGTTAGTGTTTGTTGTTAGGGGTTTAGGGTTGTTTCTTGTTGGGGTTTAGTGTTTTTTGTTGTTAGGGTGTTAGTGTTGTTTGTTGTTAGGGTGTTAGTGTTTTGTGTTGTTAGGGGGTTAATGTTGTTTGATGTTAGGGGTTTAGGGTTGTTTGTTGTGAGGGGGCTAGGGTTGTTTGTTGTTAGTGGTTTAGGGTTGTTTGTTGTTAGTGGGTTAGTGTTTTTGGTTTTTAGGGGTTAGGGTTGTTTGTTGTTTGGGGGTTAGTGTTTGTTGTTAGGGGGCTAGGGTTGTTTGTTGTTAGGGTGTTAGTGTTCTTTGATGTCAGGGGTTTAGGGTTGTTTGTTGTTAGGGGGTTAGTGTTTTTTGTTGTTAGGTTGTTAGGGTTGTTTGTTGTTAGTGGTCTAGGGTTGTTTGTTGTTAGTGGTTTAGTGTTTTTGGTTTTTAGGGGTTAGGGTTGTTTGTTGTTTGGGGGTTAGTGTTTGTTGTTAGGGTGTTAGTGTTTTGTGTTGTTAGGGGGTTAGTGTTCTTTGATGTTAGGGATTTAGGGTTGTTTGTTGTTAGGGGGTTAGTGTTGTTTGTTGTTAGGGGGTTAGGGTTGTTTGTTGTTAGGGTGTTAGTGTTGTTTGTTGTTAGGCGTTAGGGTTGTTTGTTGTTAGGGTGTTAGTGTTGTTTGTTGTTAGTGGGTTAGGCTTGTTTGTTGTTTGGTTAGGGTTGTTTGTTGTTAGGGGGTTAGTGTTGTTTGTTGTTAGGGGTTTAGGGTTGTTTCTTGTTGGGGTTTAGTGGTGTTTGTTGTTAGGGTGTTAGTCTTTATTGTGGTTAGGGGGTTAGTGTTGTTGGTTGTTCGGGGGTTAGGATTGTTTGTTGTTAGGGGGTTAGGGTTGTTTGTTGTTTGGGGGTTAGGGTTGTTTGTTGTTACGGGGTTAGTGTTGTTTGTTGTTACGGGGTTAGGTTAGTTTCTTGTTAGGGGTTTAGTGTTGTTTGTTGTTTGGGGGTTAGTGTTTGTTGTTAGGGGGCTAGGGTTGTTTGTTGTTAGGGTGTTAGTGTTCTTTGATGTTAGGGGTTTAGGGTTGTTTGTTGTTAGGGGGTTAGTGTTGTTTGTTGTTAGGGTGTTAGGGTTGTTTGTTGTTAGTGGGTTAGGGTTGTTTGTTGATAAGAGGTTAGGATTTGTGTTGTTAGGGGGTTAGTATTGTTCGTTGCTGGGGGTTAGTGTTGTTTCTTCTTAGGGCGTTAGTGTTTTTTGTTCTTAGGGGGTTAGGGTTGGTTGTTGTTAGGGGGTTAGTGTTGTTTGTTGTTAGGGGTTTAGGGTTGTTTCTTGTTAGGGGGTTAGTGTTGTTTGTTGTTAGGGTCTTAGGGTTGTTTCTTGTTGGGGTTTAGTGGTGTTTGTTGTTCGGGTGTTAGTGTTGTTTGTCGTTAGGGGCTTAGTGTTGTTTGTGTTTAGGGGTTTAGTGTTGTTTGCTTTTAGGGTTTTAGGGTTGTTTGATGTTTGGGGGTTAGTGTTTGTTGTTAGGGGGTTAGGGTTGTTTGTTGTTAGGGTGTTAGTGTTCTTTGATGTTAGGGGTTTAGGGTTGTTTGTTGTTATGGGGTTAGTGTTGTTTGTTGTTAGGGGGTGAGGGTTGTTTGTTGTTAGGGTGTTAGTGTTGTTTGTTGTTAGGGGGTTAGGGTTGTTTGTTGTTTGGGGGTTAGGGTTGTTTGTTGTTACGGGGTTAGTGTTGTTTGTTGTTACGGGGTTAGGGTAGTTTCTTGTTACGGGTTTAGTGTTGTTTGTTGTTAGGGGGTTAGTGTTTGTTGTTAGGGGTTTAGGGTTGTTTCTTGTTCGGGTTTAGTGGTTTTTGTTGTTAGGGTGTTAGTGTTGTTTGTTGTTAGGGTGTTAGTGTTTTGTGTTGTTAGGGGGTTAATGTTGTTTGATGTTAGGGGTTTAGGGTTGTTTGTTGTGAGGGGGTTAGGGTTGTTTGTTGTTAGTGGGTTAGGGTTGTTTGTTGTTAGTGGGTTAGTGTTTTTGGTTTTTAGGGGTTAGGGTTGTTTGCTGTTTGGGGGTTAGTGTTTGTTGTTAGGGGGCTAGGGTTGTTTGTTGTTAGGGTGTTAGTGTTCTTTGATGTTAGGGGTTTAGGGTTGTTTGTTGTTAGGGGGTTAGTGTTGTTTGTTGTTAGGGTGTTAGGGTTGTTTGTTGTTAGTGGTCTAGGGTTGTTTGTTGTTAGTGGTTTAGTGTTTTTGGTTTTTAGGGGTTAGGGTTGTTTGTTGTTTGGGGGTTAGTGTTTGTTGTTAGGGTGTTAGTGTTTTGTGTTGTTAGGGGGTTAGTGTTCTTTGATGTTAGGGATTTAGGGTTGTTTGTTGTTAGGGGGTTAGTGTTGTTTGTTGTTAGGGGGTTAGGGTTGTTTGTTGTTAGGGTGTTAGTGTTGTTTGTTGTTAGGGGTTAGGGTTGTTTGTTGTTAGGGTGTTAGTGTTGTTTGTTGTTAGTGGGTTAGGTTTGTTTGTTGTTTGGTTAGGGCTGTTTGTTGTTAGGGGGTTAGTGTTGTTTGTTGTTAGGGGTTTAGGGTTGTTTCTTGTTGGGGTTTAGTGGTGTTTGTTGTTAGGGTGTTAGTCTTTATTGTGGTTAGGGGGTTAGTGTTGTTGGTTGTTCGGGGGTTAGGATTTTTTGGTGTTAGGGGGTTAGGGTTGTTTGTTGTTTGGGGGTTAGGGTTGTTTGTTGTTACGGGGTTAGTGTTGTTTGTTGTTACGGGGTTAGGTTAGTTTCTTGTTAGGGGTTTAGTGTTGTTTGTTGTTTGGGGGTTAGTGTTTGTTGTTAGGGGGCTAGGGTTGTTTGTTGTTAGGGTGTTAGTGTTCTTTGATGTTAGGGGTTTAGGGTTGTTTGTTGTTAGGGGGTTAGTGTTGTTTGTTGTTAGGGTGTTAGGGTTGTTTGTTGTTAGTGGGTTAGGGTTGTTTGTTGATAAGAGGTTAGGATTTGTGTTGTTAGGGGGTTAGTATTGTTCGTTGCTGGGGGTTAGTGTTGTTTCTTCTTAGGGCGTTAGTGCTTTTTGTTCTTAGGGGGTTAGGGTTGGTTGTTGTTAGGGGGTTAGTGTTGTTTGTTGTTAGGGGTTTAGGGTTGTTTCTTGTTAGGGGGTTAGTGTTGTTTGTTGTTAGGGGCTTAGGGTTGTTTCTTGTTGGGGTTTAGTGGTGTTTGTTGTTCGGGTGTTAGTGTTGTTTGTTGTTAGGGGCTTAGTGTTGTTTGTGTTTAGGGGTTTAGTGTTGTTTGCTTTTAGGGTTTTAGGGTTGTTTGTTGTTTGGGGGTTAGTGTTTGTTGTTAGGGGGTTAGGGTTGTTTGTTGTTAGGGTGTTAGTGTTCTTTGATGTTAGGGGTTTAGGGTTGTTTGTTGTTATGGGGTTAGTGTTGTTTGTTGTTAGGGGGTGAGGGTTGTTTGTTGTTAGGGTGTTAGTGTTGTTTGTTGTTAGGGGGTTAGGGTTGTTTGTTGTTTGGGGGTTAAGGTTGTTTGTTGTTACGGGGTTAGTGTTGTTTGTTGTTACGGGGTTAGGGTAGTTTCTTGTTAGGGGTTTAGTGTTGTTTGTTGTTAGGGGGTTAGTGTTTGTTGTTAGGGGTTTAGGGTTGTTTCTTGTTCGGGTTTAGTGGTTTTTGTTGTTAGGGTGTTAGTGTTGTTTGTTGTTAGGGTGTTAGTGTTTTGTGTTGTTAGGGGGTTAGTGTTGTTTGTTGTTAGGGGTTTAGGGTTGTTTGTTGTTAGGGGGTTAGGGTTGTTTGTTGTTAGTGGGTTAGGGTTGTTTGTTGTTAGTGGGTTAGTGTTTTTGGTTTTTAGGGGTTAGGGTTGTTTGTTGTTTGGGGGTTAGTGTTTGTTGTTAGGGGGCTAGGGTTGTTTGTTGTTAGGGTGTTAGTGTTCTTTGATGTCAGGGGTTTAGGGTTGTTTGTTGTTAGGGGGTTAGTGTTTTTTGTTGTTAGGTTGTTAGGGTTGTTTGTTGTTAGTGGTCTAGGGTTGTTTGTTGTTAGTGGTTTAGTGTTTTTGGTTTTTAGGGGTTAGGGTTGTTTGTTGTTTGGGGGTTAGTGTTTGTTGTTAGGGTGTTAGTGTTTTGTGTTGTTAGGGGGTTAGTGTTCTTTGATGTTAGGGATTTAGGGTTGTTTGTTGTTAGGGGGTTAGTGTTGTTTGTTGTTAGGGGGTTAGGGTTGTTTGTTGTTAGGGTGTTAGTGTTGTTTGTTGTTAGGGGTTAGGGTTGTTTGTTGTTAGGGTGTTAGTGTTGTTTGTTGTTAGTGGGTTAGGCTTGTTTGTTGTTTGGTTAGGGTTGTTTGTTGTTAGGGGGTTAGTGTTGTTTGTTGTTAGGGGTTTAGGGTTGTTTCTTGTTGGGGTTTAGTGGTGTTTGTTGTTAGGGTGTTAGTCTTTATTGTGGTTAGGGGGTTAGTGTTGTTGGTTGTTCGGGGGTTAGGATTGTTTGTTGTTAGGGGGTTAGGGTTGTTTGTTGTTTGGGGGTTAGGGTTGTTTGTTGTTACGGGGTTAGTGTTGTTTGTTGTTACGGGGTTAGGTTAGTTTCTTGTTAGGGGTTTAGTGTTGTTTGTTGTTTGGGGGTTAGTGTTTGTTGTTAGGGGGCTAGGGTTGTTTGTTGTTAGGGTGTTAGTGTTCTTTGATGTTAGGGGTTTAGGGTTGTTTGTTGTTAGGGGGTTAGTGTTGTTTGTTGTTAGGGTGTTAGGGTTGTTTGTTGTTAGTGGGTTAGGGTTGTTTGTTGATAAGAGGTTAGGATTTGTGTTGTTAGGGGGTTAGTATTGTTCGTTGCTGGGGGTTAGTGTTGTTTCTTCTTAGGGCGTTAGTGTTTTTTGTTCTTAGGGGGTTAGGGTTGGTTGTTGTTAGGGGGTTAGTGTTGTTTGTTGTTAGGGGTTTAGGGTTGTTTCTTGTTAGGGGGTTAGTGTTGTTTGTTGTTAGGGTCTTAGGGTTGTTTCTTGTTGGGGTTTAGTGGTGTTTGTTGTTCGGGTGTTAGTGTTGTTTGTCGTTAGGGGCTTAGTGTTGTTTGTGTTTAGGGGTTTAGTGTTGTTTGCTTTTAGGGTTTTAGGGTTGTTTGATGTTTGGGGGTTAGTGTTTGTTGTTAGGGGGTTAGGGTTGTTTGTTGTTAGGGTGTTAGTGTTCTTTGATGTTAGGGGTTTAGGGTTGTTTGTTGTTATGGGGTTAGTGTTGTTTGTTGTTAGGGGGTGAGGGTTGTTTGTTGTTAGGGTGTTAGTGTTGTTTGTTGTTAGGGGGTTAGGGTTGTTTGTTGTTTGGGGGTTAGGGTTGTTTGTTGTTACGGGGTTAGTGTTGTTTGTTGTTACGGGGTTAGGGTAGTTTCTTGTTACGGGTTTAGTGTTGTTTGTTGTTAGGGGGTTAGTGTTTGTTGTTAGGGGTTTAGGGTTGTTCCTTGTTCGGGTTTAGTGGTTTTTGTTGTTAGGGTGTTAGTGTTGTTTGTTGTTAGGGTGTTAGTGTTTTGTGTTGTTAGGGGGTTAATGTTGTTTGATGTTAGGGGTTTAGGGTTGTTTGTTGTGAGGGGGTTAGGGTTGTTTGTTGTTAGTGGGTTAGGGTTGTTTGTTGTTAGTGGGTTAGTGTTTTTGGTTTTTAGGGGTTAGGGTTGTTTGCTGTTTGGGGGTTAGTGTTTGTTGTTAGGGGGCTAGGGTTGTTTGTTGTTAGGGTGTTAGTGTTCTTTGATGTTAGGGGTTTAGGGTTGTTTGTTGTTAGGGGGTTAGTGTTGTTTGTTGTTAGGGTGTTAGGGTTGTTTGTTGTTAGTGGTCTAGGGTTGTTTGTTGTTAGTGGTTTAGTGTTTTTGGTTTTTAGGGGTTAGGGTTGTTTGTTGTTTGGGGGTTAGTGTTTGTTGTTAGGGTGTTAGTGTTTTGTGTTGTTAGGGGGTTAGTGTTCTTTGATGTTAGGGATTTAGGGTTGTTTGTTGTTAGGGGGTTAGTGTTGTTTGTTGTTAGGGGGTTAGGGTTGTTTGTTGTTAGGGTGTTAGTGTTGTTTGTTGTTAGGGGTTAGGGTTGTTTGTTGTTAGGGTGTTAGTGTTGTTTGTTGTTAGTGGGTTAGGTTTGTTTGTTGTTTGGTTAGGGCTGTTTGTTGTTAGGGGGTTAGTGTTGTTTGTTGTTAGGGGTTTAGGGTTGTTTCTTGTTGGGGTTTAGTGGTGTTTGTTGTTAGGGTGTTAGTCTTTATTGTGGTTAGGGGGTTAGTGTTGTTGGTTGTTCGGGGGTTAGGATTTTTTGGTGTTAGGGGGTTAGGGTTGTTTGTTGTTTGGGGGTTAGGGTTGTTTGTTGTTACGGGGTTAGTGTTGTTTGTTGTTACGGGGTTAGGTTAGTTTCTTGTTAGGGGTTTAGTGTTGTTTGTTGTTTGGGGGTTAGTGTTTGTTGTTAGGGGGCTAGGGTTGTTTGTTGTTAGGGTGTTAGTGTTCTTTGATGTTAGGGGTTTAGGGTTGTTTGTTGTTAGGGGGTTAGTGTTGTTTGTTGTTAGGGTGTTAGGGTTGTTTGTTGATAAGAGGTTAGGATTTGTGTTGTTAGGGGGTTAGTATTGTTCGTTGCTGGGGGTTAGTGTTGTTTCTTCTTAGGGCGTTAGTGTTTTTTGTTCTTAGGGGGTTAGGGTTGGTTGTTGTTAGGGGGTTAGTGTTGTTTGTTGTTAGGGGTTTAGGGTTGTTTCTTGTTAGGGGGTTAGTGTTGTTTGTTGTTAGGGGCTTAGGGTTGTTTCTTGTTGGGGTTTAGTGGTGTTTGTTGTTCGGGTGTTAGTGTTGTTTGTTGTTAGGGGCTTAGTGTTGTTTGTGTTTAGGGGTTTAGTGTTGTTTGCTTTTAGGGTTTTAGGGTTGTTTGTTGTTTGGGGGTTAGTGTTTGTTGTTAGGGGGTTAGGGTTGTTTGTTGTTAGGGTGTTAGTGTTCTTTGATGTTAGGGGTTTAGGGTTGTTTGTTGTTATGGGGTTAGTGTTGTTTGTTGTTAGGGGGTGAGGGTTGTTTGTTGTTAGGGTGTTAGTGTTGTTTGTTGTTAGGGGGTTAGGGTTGTTTGTTGTTTGGGGGTTAAGGTTGTTTGTTGTTACGGGGTTAGTGTTGTTTGTTGTTACGGGGTTAGGGTAGTTTCTTGTTAGGGGTTTAGTGTTGTTTGTTGTTAGGGGGTTAGTGTTTGTTGTTAGGGGTTTAGGGTTGTTTCTTGTTCGGGTTTAGTGGTGTTTGTTGTTAGGGTGTTAGTGTTGTTTGTTGTTAGGGTGTTAGTGTTTTGTGTTGTTAGGGGGTTAGTGTTGTTTGTTGTTAGGGGTTTAGGGTTGTTTGTTGTTAGGGGGTTAGGGTTGTTTGTTGTTAGTGGGTTAGGGTTGTTTGTTGTTAGTGGGTTAGTGTTTTTGGTTTTTAGGGGTTAGGGTTGTTTGTTGTTTGGGGGTTAGTGTTTGTTGTTAGGGGGCTAGGGTTGTTTGTTGTTAGGGTGTTAGTGTTCTTTGATGTTAGGGGTTTAGGGTTGTTTGTTGTTAGGGGGTTAGTGTTGTTTGTTGTTAGGGTGTTAGGGTTGTTTGTTGTTAGTGGGCTAGGGTTGTTTGTTGTTAGTGGTTTAGTGTATTTGGTTTTTAGGGGTTAGGGTTGTTTGTTGTTTGGGGGTTAGTGTTTGTTGTTAGGGTGTTAGTGTTTTGTGTTGTTAGGGGGTTAGTGTTCTTTGATGTTAGGGATTTAGGGTTGTTTGTTGTTAGGGGGTTAGTGTTGTTTGTTGTTAGGGGGTTAGCGTTGTTTGTTGTTAGGGTGTTTGTGTTGTTTGTTGTTAGGGTGTTAGTGTTTTGTGTTGTTAGGAGGTTAGTGTTGTTTGATGTTAGGGTTTAGGGTTGTTTGTTGTTAGGGGGTTAGTGTTGTTTGTTGTTAGTGGGTTAGGGTTGTTTGTTGTTAGTGGGTTAGTGTTTTTGGTTTTTAGGGGTTAGGGTTGTTTGTTGTTTGGGGGTTAGTGTTTGTTGTTGGGGGCTAGGGTTGTTTGTTGTTAGGGTGTTAGTGTTCTTTGATGTTAGGGGTTTAGGGTTGTTTGTTGTTAGGGGGTTAGTGTTGTTTGTTGTTAGGGTGTTAGGGTTGTTTGTTGTTAGTGGGTTAGGGTTGTTTGTTGATAAGAGGTTAGGATTTGTGTTGTTAGGGGGTTAGTATTGTTCGCTGCTGGGGGTTAGTGTTGTTTCTTCTTAGGGCGTTAGTGTTTTTTGTTCTTAGGGGGTTAGGGTTGGTTGTTGTTAGGGTGTTAGTGTTGTTTGTTGTTAGGGGGTTAGTGTTGTTTGTTGTTAGGGGTTTAGGGTTGTTTCTTGTTAGGGGGTTAGTGTTGTTTGTTGTTAGGGGCTTAGGGTTGTTTCTTGTTGGGGTTTAGTGGTTTTTGTTGTTAGGGTGTTAGTGTTGTTTGTTGTTAGGGTGTTAGTGTTTTGTGTTGTTAGGAGGTTAGTGTTGTTTGATGTTAGGGGTTTAGGGTTGTTTGTTGTTAGGGGGTTAGGGTTGTTTGTTGTTAGTGAGTTAGGGTTGTTTGTTGTTAGTGGGTTAGTGTTTTTGGTATTTAGGGGTTAGGGTTGTTTGTTGTTTGGGGGTTAGTGTTTGTTGTTAGGGGGCTAGGGTTGTTTGTTGTTAGGGTGTTAGTGTTCTTCGATGTTAGGGGTTTAGGGTTGTTTGTTGTTAGGGTGTTAGGGTTGTTTGTTGTTAGTGGGTTAGGGTTGTTTGTTGATAAGAGGTTAGGATTTGTGTTGTTAGGGGGTTAGTATTGTTCGTTGCTGGGGGTTAGTGTTATTTCTTCTTAGGGCGTTAGTGTTGTTTGTTCTTAGGGGGTTAGGGTTGGTTGTTGTTAGGGTTTTAGTGTTGTTTGTTGTTAGGGGGTTAGGGTTGTTTGTTGTTAGGGTGTTAGTGTTGTTTGTTGTTAGTGGGTTAGGTTTGTTTGTTGCTTGGTTAGGGTTATGTGTTGTTAGGGGGTTAGTGTTGTTTCTTGTTAGGGGTTTAGGGTTGTTTTTTGTTGGGGTTTAGTGGTTTTTGTTGTTAGGGTGTTAGTGTTTATTGTGGTTAGGGGGTTAGTGTTGTTGGTTGTTCGGGGGTTAGGATTGTTTGTTGTTAAGGGGTTAGGGTTGTTTGTTGTTAGTTTGTTAGTGTTGTTTGTTGTTAGGGGGTTAGTGTTGTTTGTTGTTAGGGGTTTAGGGTTGTTTCTTGTTAGGGGGTTAGTGTTGTTTGTTTTTAGGGGCTTAGGGTTGTTTCTTGTTGGGGTTTAGTGGTGTTTGTTGTTCGGGCGTTAGTGTTGTTTGTTGTTAGGGGTTTAGTGTTGTTTGTTTTTAGGGGTTCAGTGTTGTTTGCTTTTAGGGTTTTAGGGTTGTTTGTTTTTTAGGGGTGAGTGTTGTTTGTTGTTAGGGGGTTAGGATTGTTTGTTTTTAGGGGTTTAGTGTTGTTTGTGGTTAGGGCGTTACTGTTGGATGTTGTTAGCGGGTTAGTGTTTTTTGTTGTTAGTGGGATAGTGCTGTTTGTTGTTATTGGCTTAGTGGTGTTTGTTTTTAGGGGTTCAGTGCTGTTTGTTTTTAGGGTTTTAGGGTTGGTTGTTGTTAGGGGGTTAGTGTTGTTTGTTGTTAGGGGTTTAGGGTTGTTTCTTGTTAGGGGGTTAGTGTTGTTTGTTGTTAGGGGCTTAGGGTTGTTTCTTGTTGGGGTTTAGTGGTGTTTGTTGTTTGGGTGTTAGTGTTGTTTGTTGTCAGGGGCTTAGTGTTGTTTGTGTTTAGGGGTTTAGTGTTGTTTGCTTTTAGGGTTTTAGGGTTGTTTGTTGTTGGGGGTTAGTGTTGTTTGTTGTTAGGGGGTTAGGGTTGTTTCTGGTTAGGGTGTTACTTTTGTTTGTTGTTAGGGGGTTAGGGTTGTTTGTTGTTAGGGTGTTAGTGTTGTTTGTTGTTAGTGGGTTAGGGTTTTTTGTTGTTTGGTTAGGGTTGTTTGTTGTTAGGGTGTTAGTGTTGTTTGTTGTTAGGGTGTTAGTGTTTTGTGTTGTTAGGGGGTTAGGGTTGTTTGATGTTAGGGGTTTAGGGTTGTTTGTTGTTAGGGGGTTAGTGTTGTTTGTTGTTAGGGTGTTAGCTTTGTTTGTTGTTAGTGGGTTTGGGTTGTTTGTTGTTAGTGGGTTAGTGTTCTTTGATGTTAGGGGTTTAGGGTTGTTTGTTGTTAGGGTGTTAGTGTTGTTTGTTGTTAGGGGGTTAGGGTTGTTTGCTAGGGTGTTAGTGTTGTTTGTTGTTGGGGTTAGGGTTGTTTGTTGTTAGGGTGTTAGTGTTGTTTGTCATTAGTGGGTTAGGTTTGTTTGTTGTTTGGTTAGGGTTGTTTGTTGTTAGGGGGTTAGTGTTGTTTGTTGTTAGGGGTTTAGGGTTGTTTCTTGTTGGGGTTTAGTGGTTTTTGTTGTTAGGGTGTTAGTCTTTATTGTGGTTAGGGGGTTAGTGTTGTTGGTTGTTCGGGGGTTAGGATTGTTTGTTGTTAGGGGGTTAGGGTTGTTTGTTGTTTGGGGGTTAGGGTTCTTTGTTGTTACGGGGTTAGTGTTGTTTGTTGTTACGGGGTTAGGTTAGTTTCTTGTTAGGGGTTTAGTGTTGTTTGTTGTTAGGGGGTTAGTGTTTGTTGTTAGGGGTTTAGGGTTGTTTCTTGTTGGGGTTTAGTGTTTTTTGTTGTTAGGGTGTTAGTGTTGTTTGTTGTTAGGGTGTTAGTGTTTTGTGTTGTTAGGGGGTTAATGTTGTTTGATGTTAGGGGTTTAGGGTTGTTTGTTGTGAGGGGGTTAGGGTTGTTTGTTGTTAGTGGGTTAGGGTTGTTTGTTGTTAGTGGGTTAGTGTTTTTGGTTTTTAGGGGTTAGGGTTGTTTGTTGTTTGGGGGTTAGTGTTTGTTGTTAGGGGGCTAGGGTTGTTTGTTGTTAGGGTGTTAGTGTTCTTTGATGTCAGGGGTTTAGGGTTGTTTGTTGTTAGGGGGTTAGTGTTGTTTGTTGTTAGGGTGTTAGGGTTGTTTGTTGTTAGTGGGTTAGGGTTGTTTGTTGATAAGAGGTTAGGATTTGTGTTGTTAGGGGGTTAGTATTGTTCGTTGCTGGGGCTTAGTGTTGTTTCTTCTTAGGGCGTTAGTGTTTTTTGTTCTTAGGGGGTTAGGGTTGGTTGTTGTTAGGGGGTTAGTGTTGTTTGTTGTTAGGGGTTTAGGGTTGTTTCTTGTTAGGGGGTTAGTGTTGTTTGTTGTTAGGGTCTTAGGGTTGTTTCTTGTTGGGGTTTAGTGGTGTTTGTTGTTCGGGTGTTAGTGTTGTTTGTTGTTAGGGGCTTAGTGTTGTTTGTGTTTAGGGGTTTAGTGTTGTTTGCTTTTAGGGTTTTAGGGTTGTTTGTTGTTTGGGGGTTAGTGTTTGTTGTTAGGGGGTTAGGGTTGTTTGTTGTTAGGGTGTTAGTGTTCTTTGATGTTAGGGGTTTAGGGTTGTTTGTTGTTATGGGGTTAGTGTTGTTTGTTGTTAGGGGGTGAGGGTTGTTTGTTGTTAGGGTGTTAGTGTTGTTTGTTGTTAGGGGGTTAGGGTTGTTTGTTGTTTGGGGGTTAGGGTTGTTTGTTGTTACGGGGTTAGTGTTGTTTGTTGTTACGGGGTTAGGGTAGTTTCTTGTTACGGGTTTAGTGTTGTTTGTTGTTAGGGGGTTAGTGTTTGTTGTTAGGGGTTTAGGGTTGTTTCTTGTTCGGATTTAGTGGTTTTTGTTGTTAGGGTGTTAGTGTTGTTTGTTGTTAGGGTGTTAGTGTTTTGTGTTGTTAGGGGGTTAATGTTGTTTGATGTTAGGGGTTTAGGGTTGTTTGTTGTGAGGGGGTTAGGGTTGTTTGTTGTTAGTGGGTTAGGGTTGTTTGTTGTTAGTGGGTTAGTGTTTTTGGTTTTTAGGGGTTAGGGTTGTTTGTTGTTTGGGGGTTAGTGTTTGTTGTTAGGGGGCTAGGGTTGTTTGTTGTTAGGGTGTTAGTGTTCTTTGAAGTTAGGGGTTTAGGGTTGTTTGTTGTTAGGGGGTTAGTGTTGTTTGTTGTTAGGGTGTTAGGGTTGTTTGTTGTTAGTGGTCTAGGGTTGTTTGTTGTTAGTGGTTTAGTGTTTTCGGTTTTTAGGGGTTAGGGTTGTTTGTTGTTTGGGGGTTAGTGTTTGTTGTTAGGGTGTTAGTGTTTTGTGTTGTTAGGGGGTTAGTGTTCTTTGATGTTAGGGATTTAGGGTTGTTTGTTGTTAGGGGGTTAGTGTTGTTTGTTGTTAGGGGTTAGGGTTGTTTGTTGTTAGGGTGTTAGTGTTGTTTGTTGTTAGTGGGTTAGGTTTGTTTGTTGTTTGGTTAGGGTTGTTTGTTGTTAGGGGGTTAGTGTTGTTTGTTGTTAGGGGTTTAGTGTTGTTTCTTGTTGGGGTTTAGTGGTGTTTGTTGTTAGGGTGTTAGTCTTTATTGTGGTTAGGGGGTTAGTGTTGTTGGTTGTTCGGGGGTTAGGATTTTTTGTTGTTAGGGGGTTAGGGTTGTTTGTTGTTTGGGGGTTAGGGTTGTTTGTTGTTACGGGGTTAGTGTTGTTTGTTGTTACGGGGTTAGGTTAGTTTCTTGTTAGGGGTTTAGTGTTGTTTGTTGTTTGGGGGTTAGTGTTTGTTGTTAGGGGGCTAGGGTTGTTTGTTGTTAGGGTGTTAGTGTTCTTTGATGTTAGGGGTTTAGGGTTGTTTGTTGTTAGGGGGTTAGTGTTGTTTGTTGTTAGGGTGTTAGGGTTGTTTGTTGTTAGTGGGTTAGGGTTGTTTGTTGATAAGAGGTTAGGATTTGTGTTGTTAGGGGGTTAGTATTGTTCGTTGCTGGGGGTTAGTGTTGTTTCTTCTTAGGGCGTTAGTGTTTTTTGTTCTTAGGGGGTTAGGGTTGGTTGTTGTTAGGGGGTTAGTGTTGTTTGTTGTTAGGGGTTTAGGGTTGTTTCTTGTTAGGGGGTTAGTGTTGTTTGTTGTTAGGGGCTTAGGGTTGTTTCTTGTTGGGGTTTAGTGGTGTTTGTTGTTCGGGTGTTAGTGTTGTTCGTTGTTAGGGGCTTAGTGTTGTTTGTGTTTAGGGGTTGAGTGTTGTTTGCTTTTAGGGTTTTAGGGTTGTTTGTTGTTTGGGGGTTAGTGTTTGTTGTTAGGGGGTTAGGGTTGTTTGTTGTTAGGGTGTTAGTGTTCTTTGATGTTAGGGGTTTAGGGTTGTTTGTTGTTATGGGGTTAGTGTTGTTTGTTGTTAGGGGGTGAGGGTTGTTTGTTGTTAGGGTGTTAGTGTTGTTTGTTGTCAGGGGGTTAGGGTTGTTTGTTGTTTGGGGGTTAGGGTTGTTTGTTGTTACGGGGTTAGGGTAGTTTCTTGTTAGGGGTTTAGTGTTGTTTGTTGTTAGGGGGTTAGTGTTTGTTGTTAGGGGTTTAGGGTTGTTTCTTGTTCGGGTTTAGTGGTTTTTGTTGTTAGGGTGTTAGTGTTGTTTGTTGTTAGGGTGTTAGTGTTTTGTGTTGTTAGGGGGTTAGTGTTGTTTGATGTTAGGGGTTTAGGGTTGTTTGTTGTTAGGGTGTTAGTGTTGTTTGTTGTTAGGGTGTTAGTGTTTTGTGTTGTTAGGGGGTTAGTGTTCTTTGATGTTAGGGATTTAGGGTTGTTTGTTGTTAGGGGGTTAGTGTTGTTTGTTGTTAGGGGGTTAGCGTTGTTTGTTGTTAGGGTGTTTGTGTTGTTTGTGGTTAGGGTGTTAGTGTTTTGTGTTGTTAGGAGGTTAGTGTTGTTTGATGTTAGGGGTTTAGGGTTGTTTGTTGTTAGGGGGTTAGTGTTGTTTGTTGTTAGTGGGTTAGGGTTGTTTGTTGTTAGTGGGTTAGTGTTTTTGGTTTTTAGGGGTTAGGGTTGTTTGTTGTTTGGGGGTTAGTGTTTGTTGTTAGGGGGCTAGGGTTGTTTGTTGTTAGGGTGTTAGTGTTCTTTGATGTTAGGGGTTTAGGGTTGTTTGTTGTTAGGGGGTTAGTGTTGTTTGTTGTTAGGGTGTTAGGGTTGTTTGTTGTTAGTGGGTTAGGGTTGTTTGTTGATAAGAGGTTAGGATTTGTGTTGTTAGGGGGTTAGTATTGTTCGCTGCTGGGGGTTACTGTTGTTTCTTCTTAGGGCGTTAGTGTTTTTTGTTCTTAGGGGGTTAGGGTTGGTTGTTGTTAGGGTGTTAGTGTTGTTTGTTGTTAGGGGGTTAGTGTTGTTTGTTGTTAGGGGTTTAGGGTTGTTTCTTGTTAGGGGGTTAGTGTTGTTTGTTGTTAGGGGCTTAGGGTTGTTTCTTGTTGGGGTTTAGTGGTTTTTGTTGTTAGGGTGTTAGTGTTGTTTGTTGTTAGGGTGTTAGTGTTTTGTGTTGTTAGGAGGTTAGTGTTGTTTGATGTTAGGGGTTTAGGGTTGTTTGTTGTTAGGGGGTTAGGGTTGTTTGTTGTTAGTGAGTTAGGGTTGTTTGTTGTTAGTGGGTTAGTGTTTTTGGTATTTAGGGGTTAGGGTTGTTTGTTGTTTGGGGGTTAGTGTTTGTTGTTAGGGGGCTAGGGTTGTTTGTTGTTAGGGTGTTAGTGTTCTTCGATGTTAGGGGTTTAGGGTTGTTTGTTGTTAGGGGGTTAGTGTTGTTTGTTGTTAGGGTGTTAGGGTTGTTTGTTGTTAGTGGGTTAGGGTTGTTTGTTGATAAGAGGTTAGGATTTGTGTTGTTAGGGGGTTAGTATTGTTCGTTGCTGGGGGTTAGTGTTATTTCTTCTTAGGGCGTTAGTGTTGTTTGTTCTTAGGGGGTTAGGGTTGGTTGTTGTTAGGGTTTTAGTGTTGTTTGTTGTTAGGGGGTTAGGGTTGTTTGTTGTTAGGGTGTTAGTGTTGTTTGTTGTTAGTGGGTTAGGTTTGTTTGTTGCTTGGTTAGGGTTATGTGTTGTTAGGGGGTTAGTGTTGTTTCTTGTTAGGGGTTTAGGGTTGTTTCTTGTTGGGGTTTAGTGGTTTTTGTTGTTAGGGTGTTAGTGTTTATTGTGGTTAGGGGGTTAGTGTTGTTGGTTGTTCGGGGGTTAGGATTGTTTGTTGTTAAGGGGTTAGGGTTGTTTGTTGTTAGTTTGTTAGTGTTGTTTGTTGTTAGGGGGTTAGTGTTGTTTGTTGTTAGGGGTTTAGGGTTGTTTCTTGTTAGGGGGTTAGTGTTGTTTGTTTTTAGGGGCTTAGGGTTGTTTCTTGTTGGGGTTTAGTGGTGTTTGTTGTTCGGGCGTTAGTGTTGTTTGTTGTTAGGGGTTTAGTGTTGTTTGTTTTTAGGGGTTCAGTGTTGTTTGCTTTTAGGGTTTTAGGGTTGTTTGTTTTTTAGGGGTGAGTGTTGTTTGTTGTTAGGGGGTTAGGATTGTTTGTTTTTAGGGGTTTAGTGTTGTTTGTGGTTAGGGCGTTACTGTTGGATGTTGTTAGCGGGTTAGTGTTTTTTGTTGTTAGTGGGATAGTGCTGTTTGTTGTTATTGGCTTAGTGGTGTTTGTTTTTAGGGGTTCAGTGCTGTTTGTTTTTAGGGTTTTAGGGTTGGTTGTTGTTAGGGGGTTAGTGTTGTTTGTTGTTAGGGGTTTAGGGTTGTTTCTTGTTAGGGGGTTAGTGTTGTTTGTTGTTAGGGGCTTAGGGTTGTTTCTTGTTGGGGTTTAGTGGTGTTTGTTGTTTGGGTGTTAGTGTTGTTTGTTGTTAGGGGCTTAGTGTTGTTTGTGTTTAGGGGTTTAGTGTTGTTTGCTTTTAGGGTTTTAGGGTTGTTTGTTGTTGGGGGTTAGTGTTGTTTGTTGTTACGGGGTTAGGGTTGTTTCTGGTTAGGGTGTTACTTTTGTTTGTTGTTAGGGGGTTAGGGTTGTTTGTTGTTAGGGTGTTAGGGTTGTTTGTTGTTAGTGGGTTAGGGTTTTTTGTTGTTTGGTTAGGGTTGTTTGTTGTTAGGGTGTTAGTGTTGTTTGTTGTTAGGGTGTTAGTGTTTTGTGTTGTTAGGGGGTTAGGGTTGTTTGATGTTAGGGGTTTAGGGTTGTTTGTTGTTAGGGGGTTAGTGTTGTTTGTTGTTAGGGTGTTAGCTTTGTTTGTTGTTAGTGGGTTTGGGTTGTTTGTTGTTAGTGGGTTAGTGTTCTTTGATGTTAGGGGTTTAGGGTTGTTTGTTGTTAGGGTGTTAGTGTTGTTTGTTGTTAGGGGGTTAGGGTTGTTTGCTAGGGTGTTAGTGTTGTTTGTTGTTAGGGGTTAGGGTTGTTTGTTGTTAGGGTGTTAGTGTTGTTTGTCATTAGTGGGTTAGGTTTGTTTGTTGTTTGGTTAGGGTTGTTTGTTGTTAGGGGGTTAGTGTTGTTTGTTGTTAGGGGTTTAGGGTTGTTTCTTGTTGGGGTTTAGTGGTTTTTGTTGTTAGGGTGTTAGTCTTTATTGTGGTTAGGGGGTTAGTGTTGTTGGTTGTTCGGGGGTTAGGATTGTTTGTTGTTAGGGGGTTAGGGTTGTTTGTTGTTTGGGGGTTAGGGTTCTTTGTTGTTACGGGGTTAGTGTTGTTTGTTGTTACGGGGTTAGGTTAGTTTCTTGTTAGGGGTTTAGTGTTGTTTGTTGTTAGGGGGTTAGTGTTTGTTGTTAGGGGTTTAGGGTTGTTTCTTGTTGGGGTTTAGTGTTTTTTGTTGTTAGGGTGTTAGTGTTGTTTGTTGTTAGGGTGTTAGTGTTTTGTGTTGTTAGGGGGTTAATGTTGTTTGATGTTAGGGGTTTAGGGTTGTTTGTTGTGAGGGGGTTAGGGTTGTTTGTTGTTAGTGGGTTAGGGTTGTTTGTTGTTAGTGGGTTAGTGTTTTTGGTTTTTAGGGGTTAGGGTTGTTTGTTGTTTGGGGGTTAGTGTTTGTTGTTAGGGGGCTAGGGTTGTTTGTTGTTAGGGTGTTAGTGTTCTTTGATGTCAGGGGTTTAGGGTTGTTTGTTGTTAGGGGGTTAGTGTTGTTTGTTGTTAGGTTGTTAGGGTTGTTTGTTGTTAGTGGTCTAGGGTTGTTTGTTGTTAGTGGTTTACTGGTTTTGGTTTTTAGGGGTTAGGGTTGTTTGTTGTTTGGGGGTTAGTGTTTGTTGTTAGGGTGTTAGTGTTTTGTGTTGTTAGGGGGTTAGTGTTCTTTGATGTTAGGGATTTAGGGTTGTTTGTTGTTAGGGGGTTAGTGTTGTTTGTTGTTAGGGGGTTAGGGTTGTTTGTTGTTAGGGTGTTAGTGTTGTTTGTTGTTAGGGTTTAGGGTTGTTTGTTGTTAGGGTGTTAGTGTTGTTTGTTGTTAGTGGGTTAGGCTTGTTTGTTGTTTGGTTAGGGTTGTTTGTTGTTAGGGGGTTAGTGTTGTTTGTTGTTAGGGGTTTAGGGTTGTTTCTTGTTGGGGTTTAGTGGTGTTTGTTGTTAGGGTGTTAGTCTTTATTGTGGTTAGGGGGTTAGTGTTGTTGGTTGTTCGGGGGTTAGGATTGTTTGTTGTTAGGGGGTTAGGGTTGTTTGTTGTTTGGGGGTTAGGGTTGTTTGTTGTTACGGGGTTAGTGTTGTTTGTTGTTACGGGGTTAGGTTAGTTTCTTGTTAGGGGTTTAGTGTTGTTTGTTGTTTGGGGGTTAGTGTTTGTTGTTACGGGGCTAGGGTTGTTTGTTGTTAGGGTGTTAGTGTTCTTTGATGTTAGGGGTTTAGGGTTGTTTGTTGTTAGGGGGTTAGTGTTGTTTGTTGTTAGGGTGTTAGGGTTGTTTGTTGTTAGTGGGTTAGGGTTGTTTGTTGATAAGAGGTTAGGATTTGTGTTGTTAGGGGGTTAGTATTGTTCGTTGCTGGGGGTTAGTGTTGTTTCTTCTTAGGGCGTTAGTGTTTTTTGTTCTTAGGGGGTTAGGGTTGGTTGTTGTTAGGGGGTTAGTGTTGTTTGTTGTTAGGGGTTTAGGGTTGTTTCTTGTTAGGGGGTTAGTGTTGTTTGTTGTTAGGGTCTTAGGGTTGTTTCTTGTTGGGGTTTAGTGGTGTTTGTTGTTCGGGTGTTAGTGTTGTTTGTTGTTAGGGGCTTAGTGTTGTTTGTGTTTAGGGGTTTAGTGTTGTTTGCTTTTAGGGTTTTAGGGTTGTTTGTTGTTTGGGGGTTAGTGTTTGTTGTTAGGGGGTTAGGGTTGTTTGTTGTTAGGGTGTTAGTGTTCTTTGATGTTAGGGGTTTAGGGTTGTTTGTTGTTATGGGGTTAGTGTTGTTTGTTGTTAGGGGGTGAGGGTTGTTTGTTGTTAGGGTGTTAGTGTTGTTTGTTGTTAGGGGGTTAGGGTTGTTTGTTGTTTGGGGGTTAGGGTTGTTTGTTGTTACGGGGTTAGTGTTGTTTGTTGTTACGGGGTTAGGGTAGTTTCTTGTTACGGGTTTAGTGTTGTTTGTTGTTAGGGGGTTAGTGTTTGTTGTTAGGGGTTTAGGGTTGTTTCTTGTTCGGGTTTAGTGGTTTTTGTTGTTAGGGTGTTAGTGTTGTTTGTTGTTAGGGTGTTAGTGTTTTGTGTTGTTAGGGGGTTAATGTTGTTTGATGTTAGGGGTTTAGGGTTGTTTGTTGTGAGGGGGTTAGGGTTGTTTGTTGTTAGTGGGTTAGGGTTGTTTGTTGTTAGTGGGTTAGTGTTTTTGGTTTTTAGGGGTTAGGGTTGTTTGTTGTTTGGGGGTTAGTGTTTGTTGTTAGGGGGCTAGGGTTGTTTGTTGTTAGGGTGTTAGTGTTCTTTGATGTTAGGGGTTTAGGGTTGTTTGTTGTTAGGGGGTTAGTGTTGTTTGTTGTTAGGGTGTTAGGGTTGTTTGTTGTTAGTGGTCTAGGGTTGTTTGTTGTTAGTGGTTTAGTGTTTTTGGTTTTTAGGGGTTAGGGTTGTTTGTTGTTTGGGGGTTAGTGTTTGTTGTTAGGGTGTTAGTGTTTTGTGTTGTTAGGGGGTTAGTGTTCTTTGATGTTAGGGATTTAGGGTTGTTTGTTGTTAGGGGGTTAGTGTTGTTTGTTGTTAGGGGGTTAGGGTTGTTTGTTGTTAGGGTGTTAGTGTTGTTTGTTGTTAGGGGTTAGGGTTGTTTGTTGTTAGGGTGTTAGTGTTGTTTGTTGTTAGTGGGTTAGGTTTGTTTGTTGTTTGGTTAGGGTTGTTTGTTGTTAGGGGGTTAGTGTTGTTTGTTGTTAGGGGTTTAGTGTTGTTTCTTGTTGGGGTTTAGTGGTGTTTGTTGTTAGGGTGTTAGTCTTTATTGTGGTTAGGGGGTTAGTGTTGTTGGTTGTTCGGGGGTTAGGATTTTTTGTTGTTAGGGGGTTAGGGTTGTTTGTTGTTTGGGGGTTAGGGTTGTTTGTTGTTACGGGGTTAGTGTTGTTTGTTGTTACGGGGTTAGGTTAGTTTCTTGTTAGGGGTTTAGTGTTGTTTGTTGTTTGGGGGTTAGTGTTTGTTGTTAGGGGGCTAGGGTTGTTTGTTGTTAGGGTGTTAGTGTTCTTTGATGTTAGGGGTTTAGGGTTGTTTGTTGTTAGGGGGTTAGTGTTGTTTGTTGTTAGGGTGTTAGGGTTGTTTGTTGTTAGTGGGTTAGGGTTGTTTGTTGATAAGAGGTTAGGATTTGTGTTGTTAGGGGGTTAGTATTGTTCGTTGCTGGGGGTTAGTGTTGTTTCTTCTTAGGGCGTTAGTGTTTTTTGTTCTTAGGGGTTTAGGGTTGGTTGTTGTTAGGGGGTTAGTGTTGTTTGTTGTTAGGGGTTTAGGGTTGTTTCTTGTTAGGGGGTTAGTGTTGTTTGTTGTTAGGGGCTTAGGGTTGTTTCTTGTTGGGGTTTAGTGGTGTTTGTTGTTCGGGTGTTAGTGTTGTTTGTTGTTAGGGGCTTAGTGTTGTTTGTGTTTAGGGGTTTAGTGTTGTTTGCTTTTAGGGTTTTAGGGTTGTTTGTTGTTTGGGGGTTAGTGTTTGTTGTTAGGGGGTTAGGGTTGTTTGTTGTTAGGGTGTTAGTGTTCTTTGATGTTAGGGGTTTAGGGTTGTTTGTTGTTATGGGGTTAGTGTTGTTTGTTGTTAGGGGGTGAGCGTTGTTTGTTGTTAGGGTGTTAGTGTTGTTTGTTGTTAGGGGGTTAGGGTTGTTTGTTGTTTGGGGGTTAGGGTTGTTTGTTGTTACGGGGTTAGTGTTGTTTGTTGTTATGGGGTTAGGGTAGTTTCTTGTTAGGGGTTTAGTGTTGTTTGTTGTTAGGGGGTTAGTGTTTGTTGTTAGGGGTTTAGGGTTGTTTCTTGTTCGGGTTTAGTGGTTTTTGTTGTTAGGGTGTTAGTGTTGTTTGTTGTTAGGCTGTTAGTGTTTTGTGTTGTTAGGGGGTTAGTGTTGTTTGATGTTAGGGGTTTAGGGTTGTTTGTTGTTAGGGGGTTAGGGTTGTTTGTTGTTAGTGGGTTAGGGTTGTTTGTTGTTAGTGGGTTAGTGTTTTTGGTTTTTAGGGGTTAGGGTTGTTTGTTGTTTGGGGGTTAGTGTTTGTTGTTGGGGGGCTAGGGTTGTTTGTTGTTAGGGTGTTAGTGTTCTTTGATGTTAGGGGTTTAGGGTTGTTTGTTGTTAGGGGGTTAGTGTTGTTTGTTGTTAGGGTGTTAGGGTTGTTTGTTGTTAGTGGGCTAGGGTTGTTTGTTGTTAGTGGTTTAGTGTTTTTGGTTTTTAGGGGTTAGGGTTGTTTGTTGTTTGGGGGTTAGTGTTTGTTGTTAGGGTGTTAGTGTTTTGTGTTGTTAGGGGGTTAGTGTTCTTTGATGTTAGGGATTTAGGGTTGTTTGTTGTTAGGGGGTTAGTGTTGTTTGTTGTTAGGGGGTTAGCGTTGTTTGTTGTTAGGGTGTTTGTGTTGTTTGTTGTTAGGGTGTTAGTGTTTTGTGTTGTTAGGAGGTTAGTGTTGTTTGATGTTAGGGGTTTAGGGTTGTTTGTTGTTAGGGGGTTAGTGTTGTTTGTTGTTAGTGGGTTAGGGTTGTTTGTTGTTAGTGGGTTAGTGTTTTTGGTTTTTAGGGGTTAGGGTTGTTTGTTGTTTGGGGGTTAGTGTTTGTTGTTAGGGGGCTAGGGTTGTTTGTTGTTAGGGTGTTAGTGTTCTTTGATGTTAGGGGTTTAGGGTTGTTTGTTGTTAGGGGGTTAGTGTTGTTTGTTGTTAGGGTGTTAGGGTTGTTTGTTGTTAGTGGGTTAGGGTTGTTTGTTGATAAGAGGTTAGGATTTGTGTTGTTAGGGGGTTAGTATTGTTCGCTGCTGGGGGTTAGTGTTGTTTCTTCTTAGGGCGTTAGTGTTTTTTGTTCTTAGGGGGTTAGGGTTGGTTGTTGTTAGGGTGTTAGTGTTGTTTGTTGTTAGGGGGTTAGTGTTGTTTGTTGTTAGGGGTTTAGGGTTGTTTCTTGTTAGGGGGTTAGTGTTGTTTGTTGTTAGGGGCTTAGGGTTGTTTCTTGTTGGGGTTTAGTGGTTTTTGTTGTTAGTGTGTTAGTGTTGTTTGTTGTTAGGGTGTTAGTGTTTTGTGTTGTTAGGAGGTTAGTGTTGTTTGATGTTAGGGGTTTAGGGTTGTTTGTTGTTAGGGGGTTAGGGTTGTTTGTTGTTAGTGAGTTAGGGTTGTTTGTTGTTAGTGGGTTAGTGTTTTTGGTATTTAGGGGTTAGGGTTGTTTGTTGTTTGGGGGTTAGTGTTTGTTGTTAGGGGGCTAGGGTTGTTTCTTGTTAGGGTGTTAGTGTTCTTCGATGTTAGGGGTTTAGGGTTGTTTGTTGTTAGGGGGTTAGTGTTGTTTGTTGTTAGGGTGTTAGGGTTGTTTGTTGTTAGTGGGTTAGGGTTGTTTGTTGATAAGAGGTTAGGATTTGTGTTGTTAGGGGGTTAGTATTGTTCGTTGCTGGGGGTTAGTGTTATTTCTTCTTAGGGCGTTAGTGTTGTTTGTTCTTAGGGGGTTAGGGTTGGTTGTTGTTAGGGTTTTAGTGTTGTTTGTTGTTAGGGGGTTAGGGTTGTTTGTTGTTAGGGTGTTAGTGTTGTTTGTTGTTAGTGGGTTAGGTTTGTTTGTTGCTTGGTTAGGGTTATGTGTTGTTAGGGGGTTAGTGTTGTTTCTTGTTAGGGGTTTAGGGTTGTTTCTTGTTGGGGTTTAGTGGTTTTTGTTGTTAGGGTGTTAGTGTTTATTGTGGTTAGGGGGTTAGTGTTGTTGGTTGTTCGGGGGTTAGGATTGTTTGTTGTTAAGGGGTTAGGGTTGTTTGTTGTTAGTTTGTTAGTGTTGTTTGTTGTTAGGGGGTTAGTGTTGTTTGTTGTTAGGGGTTTAGGGTTGTTTCTTGTTAGGGGGTTAGTGTTGTTTGTTTTTAGGGGCTTAGGGTTGTTTCTTGTTGGGGTTTAGTGGTGTTTGTTGTTCGGGCGTTAGTGTTGTTTGTTGTTAGGGGTTTAGTGTTGTTTGTTTTTAGGGGTTCAGTGTTGTTTGCTTTTAGGGTTTTAGGGTTGTTTGTTTTTTAGGGGTGAGTGTTGTTTGTTGTTAGGGGGTTAGGATTGTTTGTTTTTAGGGGTTTAGTGTTGTTTGTGGTTAGGGCGTTACTGTTGGATGTTGTTAGCGGGTTAGTGTTTTTTGTTGTTAGTGGGATAGTGCTGTTTGTTGTTATTGGCTTAGTGGTGTTTGTTTTTAGGGGTTCAGTGCTGTTTGTTTTTAGGGTTTTAGGGTTGGTTGTTGTTAGGGGGTTAGTGTTGTTTGTTGTTAGGGGTTTAGGGTTGTTTCTTGTTAGGGGGTTAGTGTTGTTTGTTGTTAGGGGCTTAGGGTTGTTTCTTGTTGGGGTTTAGTGGTGTTTGTTGTTTGGGTGTTAGTGTTGTTTGTTAGGGGCTTAGTGTTGTTTGTGTTTAGGGGTTTAGTGTTGTTTGCTTTTAGGGTTTTAGGGTTGTTTGTTGTTGGGGGTTAGTGTTGTTTGTTGTTAGGGGGTTAGGGTTGTTTCTGGTTAGGGTGTTACTTTTGTTTGTTGTTAGGGGGTTAGGGTTGTTTGTTGTTAGGGTGTTAGTGTTGTTTGTTGTTAGTGGGTTAGGGTTTTTTGTTGTTTGGTTAGGGTTGTTTGTTGTTAGGGTGTTAGTGTTGTTTGTTGTTAGGGTGTTAGTGTTTTGTGTTGTTAGGGGGTTAGGGTTGTTTGATGTTAGGGGTTTAGGGTTGTTTGTTGTTAGGGGGTTAGTGTTGTTTGTTGTTAGGGTGTTAGCTTTGTTTGTTGTTAGTGGGTTTGGGTTGTTTGTTGTTAGTGGGTTAGTGTTCTTTGATGTTAGGGGTTTAGGGTTGTTTGTTGTTAGGGTGTTAGTGTTGTTTGTTGTTAGGGGGTTAGGGTTGTTTGCTAGGGTGTTAGTGTTGTTTGTTGTTAGGGGTTAGGGTTGTTTGTTGTTAGGGTGTTAGTGTTGTTTGTCATTAGTGGGTTAGGTTTGTTTGTTGTTTGGTTAGGGTTGTTTGTTGTTAGGGGGTTAGTGTTGTTTGTTGTTAGGGGTTTAGGGTTGTTTCTTGTTGGGGTTTAGTGGTTTTTGTTGTTAGGGTGTTAGTCTTTATTGTGGTTAGGGGGTTAGTGTTGTTGGTTGTTCGGGGGTTAGGATTGTTTGTTGTTAGGGGGTTAGGGTTGTTTGTTGTTTGGGGGTTAGGGTTCTTTGTTGTTACGGGGTTAGTGTTGTTTGTTGTTACGGGGTTAGGTTAGTTTCTTGTTAGGGGTTTAGTGTTGTTTGTTGTTAGGGGGTTAGTGTTTGTTGTTAGGGGTTTAGGGTTGTTTCTTGTTGGGGTTTAGTGTTTTTTGTTGTTAGGGTGTTAGTGTTGTTTGTTGTTAGGGTGTTAGTGTTTTGTGTTGTTAGGAGGTTAGTGTTGTTTGATGTTAGGGGTTTAGGGTTGTTTGTTGTGAGGGGGTTAGGGTTGTTTGTTGTTAGTGGGTTAGGTTTGTTTGTTGTTTGGTTAGGGTTGTTTGTTGTTAGGGGGTTAGTGTTGTTTGTTGTTAGGGGTTTAGGGTTGTTTCTTGTTGGGGTTTAGTGGTGTTTGTTGTTAGGGTGTTAGTCTTTATTGTGGTTAGGGGGTTAGTGTTGTTGGTTGTTCGGGGGTTAGGATTGTTTGTTGTTAGGGGGTTAGGGTTGTTTGTTGTTACGGGGTTAGTGTTGTTTGTTGTTACGGGGTTAGGTTAGTTTCTTGTTAGGGGTTTAGTGTTGTTTGTTGTTTGGGGGTTAGTGTTTGTTGTTAGGGGGCTAGGGTTGTTTGTTGTTAGGGTGTTAGTGTTCTTTGATGTTAGGGGTTTAGGGTTGTTTGTTGTTAGGGGGTTAGTGTTGTTTGTTGTTAGGGTGTTAGGGTTGTTTGTTGTTAGTGTGTTAGGGTTGTTTGTTGATAAGAGGTTAGGATTTGTGTTGTTAGGGGGTTAGTATTGTTCGTTGCTGGGGGTTAGTGTTGTTTCTTCTTAGGGCGTTAGTGTTTTTTGTTCTTAGGGGTTTAGGGTTGGTTGTTGTTAGGGGGTTAGTGTTGTTTGTTGTTAGGGGTTTAGGGTTGTTTCTTGTTAGGGGGTTAGTGTTGTTTGTTGTTAGGGTCTTAGGGTTGTTTCTTGTTGGGGTTTAGTGGTGTTTGTTGTTCGGGTGTTAGTGTTGTTTGTTGTTAGGGGCTTAGTGTTGTTTGTGTTTAGGGGTTTAGTGTTGTTTTCTTTTAGGGTTTTAGGGTTGTTTGTTGTTTGGGGGTTAGTGTTTGTTGTTAGGGGGTTAGGGTTGTTTGTTGTTAGGGTGTTAGTGTTCTTTGATGTTAGGGGTTTAGGGTTGTTTGTTGTTATGGGGTTAGTGTTGTTTGTTGGTAGGGGGTGAGGGTTGTTTGTTGTTAGGGTGTTAGTGTTGTTTGTTGTTAGGGGGTTAGGGTTGTTTGTTGTTTGGGGGTTAGGGTTGTTTGTTGTTAGGGGGTTAGTGTTGTTTGTTGTTAGTGGGTTAGGGTTTTTCGTTGTTTGGTTAGGGTTGTTTGTTGTTAGGGTGTTATTGTTGTTTGTTGTTAGGGTGTTAGTGTTTTGTGTTGTTAGGGGGTTAGGGTTGTTTGATGTTAGGGGTTTAGGGTTGTTTGTTGTTAGGGGGTTAGTGTTGTTTGTTGTTAGGGTGTTAGCTTTGTTTGTTGTTAGTGGGTTTGGGTTGTTTGTTGTTAGTGGGTTAGTGTTCTTTGATGTTAGGGGTTTAGGGTTGTTTGTTGTTAGGGTGTTAGTGTTGTTTGTTGTTAGGGGGTTAGGGTTGTTTGCTAGGGTGTTAGTGTTGTTTGTTGTTAGGGGTTAGGGTTGTTTGTTGTTAGGGTGTTAGTGTTGTTTGTCATTAGTGGGTTAGGTTTGTTTGTTGTTTGGTTAGGGTTGTTTGTTGTTAGGGGGTTAGTGTTGTTTGTTGTTAGGGGTTTAGGGTTGTTTCTTGTTGGGTTTAGTGGTTTTTGTTGTTAGGGTGTTAGTCTTTATTGTGGTTAGGGGGTTAGTGTTGTTGGTTGTTCGGGGGTTAGGATTGTTTGTTGTTAGGGAATTAGGGTTGTTTGTTGTTAGTGAGTTAGGGTTGTTTGTTGTTAGTGGGTTAGTGTTTTTGGTATTTAGGGGTTAGGGTTGTTTGTTGTTTGGGGGTTAGTGTTTGTTGTTAGGGGGCTAGGGTTGTTTCTTGTTAGGGTGTTAGTGTTCTTCGATGTTAGGGGTTTAGGGTTGTTTGTTGTTAGGGGGTTAGTGTTGTTTGTTGTTAGGGTGTTAGGGTTGTTTGTTGTTAGTGGGTTAGGGTTGTTTGTTGATAAGAGGTTAGGATTTGTGTTGTTAGGGGGTTAGTATTGTTCGTTGCTGGGGGTTAGTGTTATTTCTTCTTAGGGCGTTAGTGTTGTTTGTTCTTAGGGGGTTAGGGTTGGTTGTTGTTAGGGTTTTAGTGTTGTTTGTTGTTAGGGGGTTAGGGTTGTTTGTTGTTAGGGTGTTAGTGTTGTTTGTTGTTAGTGGGTTAGGTTTGTTTGTTGCTTGGTTAGGGTTATGTGTTGTTAGGGGGTTAGTGTTGTTTCTTGTTAGGGGTTTAGGGTTGTTTCTTGTTGGGGTTTAGTGGTTTTTGTTGTTAGGGTGTTAGTGTTTATTGTGGTTAGGGGGTTAGTGTTGTTGGTTGTTCGGGGGTTAGGATTGTTTGTTGTTAAGGGGTTAGGGTTGTTTGTTGTTAGTTTGTTAGTGTTGTTTGTTGTTAGGGGGTTAGTGTTGTTTGTTGTTAGGGGTTTAGGGTTGTTTCTTGTTAGGGGGTTAGTGTTGTTTGTTTTTAGGGGCTTAGGGTTGTTTCTTGTTGGGGTTTAGTGGTGTTTGTTGTTCGGGCGTTAGTGTTGTTTGTTGTTAGGGGTTTAGTGTTGTTTGTTTTTAGGGGTTCAGTGTTGTTTGCTTTTAGGGTTTTAGGGTTGTTTGTTTTTTAGGGGTGAGTGTTGTTTGTTGTTAGGGGGTTAGGATTGTTTGTTTTTAGGGGTTTAGTGTTGTTTGTGGTTAGGGCGTTACTGTTGGATGTTGTTAGCGGGTTAGTGTTTTTTGTTGTTAGTGGGATAGTGCTGTTTGTTGTTATTGGCTTAGTGGTGTTTGTTTTTAGGGGTTCAGTGCTGTTTGTTTTTAGGGTTTTAGGGTTGGTTGTTGTTAGGGGGTTAGTGTTGTTTGTTGTTAGGGGTTTAGGGTTGTTTCTTGTTAGGGGGTTAGTGTTGTTTGTTGTTAGGGGCTTAGGGTTGTTTCTTGTTGGGGTTTAGTGGTGTTTGTTGTTTGGGTGTTAGTGTTGTTTGTTAGGGGCTTAGTGTTGTTTGTGTTTAGGGGTTTAGTGTTGTTTGCTTTTAGGGTTTTAGGGTTGTTTGTTGTTGGGGGTTAGTGTTGTTTGTTGTTAGGGGGTTAGGGTTGTTTCTGGTTAGGGTGTTACTTTTGTTTGTTGTTAGGGGGTTAGGGTTGTTTGTTGTTAGGGTGTTAGTGTTGTTTGTTGTTAGTGGGTTAGGGTTTTTTGTTGTTTGGTTAGGGTTGTTTGTTGTTAGGGTGTTAGTGTTGTTTGTTGTTAGGGTGTTAGTGTTTTGTGTTGTTAGGGGGTTAGGGTTGTTTGATGTTAGGGGTTTAGGGTTGTTTGTTGTTAGGGGGTTAGTGTTGTTTGTTGTTAGGGTGTTAGCTTTGTTTGTTGTTAGTGGGTTTGGGTTGTTTGTTGTTAGTGGGTTAGTGTTCTTTGATGTTAGGGGTTTAGGGTTGTTTGTTGTTAGGGTGTTAGTGTTGTTTGTTGTTAGGGGGTTAGGGTTGTTTGCTAGGGTGTTAGTGTTGTTTGTTGTTAGGGGTTAGGGTTGTTTGTTGTTAGGGTGTTAGTGTTGTTTGTCATTAGTGGGTTAGGTTTGTTTGTTGTTTGGTTAGGGTTGTTTGTTGTTAGGGGGTTAGTGTTGTTTGTTGTTAGGGGTTTAGGGTTGTTTCTTGTTGGGGTTTAGTGGTTTTTGTTGTTAGGGTGTTAGTCTTTATTGTGGTTAGGGGGTTAGTGTTGTTGGTTGTTCGGGGGTTAGGATTGTTTGTTGTTAGGGGGTTAGGGTTGTTTGTTGTTTGGGGGTTAGGGTTCTTTGTTGTTACGGGGTTAGTGTTGTTTGTTGTTACGGGGTTAGGTTAGTTTCTTGTTAGGGGTTTAGTGTTGTTTGTTGTTAGGGGGTTAGTGTTTGTTGTTAGGGGTTTAGGGTTGTTTCTTGTTGGGGTTTAGTGTTTTTTGTTGTTAGGGTGTTAGTGTTGTTTGTTGTTAGGGTGTTAGTGTTTTGTGTTGTTAGGAGGTTAGTGTTGTTTGATGTTAGGGGTTTAGGGTTGTTTGTTGTGAGGGGGTTAGGGTTGTTTGTTGTTAGTGGGTTAGGTTTGTTTGTTGTTTGGTTAGGGTTGTTTGTTGTTAGGGGGTTAGTGTTGTTTGTTGTTAGGGGTTTAGGGTTGTTTCTTGTTGGGGTTTAGTGGTGTTTGTTGTTAGGGTGTTAGTCTTTATTGTGGTTAGGGGGTTAGTGTTGTTGGTTGTTCGGGGGTTAGGATTGTTTGTTGTTAGGGGGTTAGGGTTGTTTGTTGTTACGGGGTTAGTGTTGTTTGTTGTTACGGGGTTAGGTTAGTTTCTTGTTAGGGGTTTAGTGTTGTTTGTTGTTTGGGGGTTAGTGTTTGTTGTTAGGGGGCTAGGGTTGTTTGTTGTTAGGGTGTTAGTGTTCTTTGATGTTAGGGGTTTAGGGTTGTTTGTTGTTAGGGGGTTAGTGTTGTTTGTTGTTAGGGTGTTAGGGTTGTTTGTTGTTAGTGTGTTAGGGTTGTTTGTTGATAAGAGGTTAGGATTTGTGTTGTTAGGGGGTTAGTATTGTTCGTTGCTGGGGGTTAGTGTTGTTTCTTCTTAGGGCGTTAGTGTTTTTTGTTCTTAGGGGTTTAGGGTTGGTTGTTGTTAGGGGGTTAGTGTTGTTTGTTGTTAGGGGTTTAGGGTTGTTTCTTGTTAGGGGGTTAGTGTTGTTTGTTGTTAGGGTCTTAGGGTTGTTTCTTGTTGGGGTTTAGTGGTGTTTGTTGTTCGGGTGTTAGTGTTGTTTGTTGTTAGGGGCTTAGTGTTGTTTGTGTTTAGGGGTTTAGTGTTGTTTTCTTTTAGGGTTTTAGGGTTGTTTGTTGTTTGGGGGTTAGTGTTTGTTGTTAGGGGGTTAGGGTTGTTTGTTGTTAGGGTGTTAGTGTTCTTTGATGTTAGGGGTTTAGGGTTGTTTGTTGTTATGGGGTTAGTGTTGTTTGTTGTTAGGGGGTGAGGGTTGTTTGTTGTTAGGGTGTTAGTGTTGTTTGTTGTTAGGGGGTTAGGGTTGTTTGTTGTTTGGGGGTTAGGGTTGTTTGTTGTTAGGGGGTTAGTGTTGTTTGTTGTTAGTGGGTTAGGGTTTTTTGTTGTTTGGTTAGGGTTGTTTGTTGTTAGGGTGTTATTGTTGTTTGTTGTTAGGGTGTTAGTGTTTTGTGTTGTTAGGGGGTTAGGGTTGTTTGATGTTAGGGGTTTAGGGTTGTTTGTTGTTAGGGGGTTAGTGTTGTTTGTTGTTAGGGTGTTAGCTTTGTTTGTTGTTAGTGGGTTTGGGTTGTTTGTTGTTAGTGGGTTAGTGTTCTTTGATGTTAGGGGTTTAGGGTTGTTTGTTGTTAGGGTGTTAGTGTTGTTTGTTGTTAGGGGGTTAGGGTTGTTTGCTAGGGTGTTAGTGTTGTTTGTTGTTAGGGGTTAGGGTTGTTTGTTGTTAGGGTGTTAGTGTTGTTTGTCATTAGTGGGTTAGGTTTGTTTGTTGTTTGGTTAGGGTTGTTTGTTGTTAGGGGGTTAGTGTTGTTTGTTGTTAGGGGTTTAGGGTTGTTTCTTGTTGGGTTTAGTGGTTTTTGTTGTTAGGGTGTTAGTCTTTATTGTGGTTAGGGGGTTAGTGTTGTTGGTTGTTCGGGGGTTAGGATTGTTTGTTGTTAGGGGGTTAGGGTTGTTTGTTGTTTGGGGGTTAGGGTTCTTTGTTGTTACGGGGTTAGTGTTGTTTGTTGTTACGGGGTTAGGTTAGTTTCTTGTTAGGGGTTTAGTGTTGTTTGTTGTTAGGGGGTTAGTGTTTGTTGTTAGGGGTTTAGGGTTGTTTCTTGTTGGGGTTTAGTGTTTTTTGTTGTTAGGGTGTTAGTGTTGTTTGTTGTTAGGGTGTTAGTGTTTTGTGTTGTTAGGGGGTTAATGTTGTTTGATGTTAGGGGTTTAGAGTTGTTTGTTGTGAGGGGGTTGGGTTGTTTGTTGTTAGTGGGTTAGGGTTGTTTGTTGTTAGTGGGTTAGTGTTTTTGGTTTTTAGGGGTTAGGGTTGTTTGTTGTTTGGGGGTTAGTGTTTGTTGTTTGGGGGTTAGTGTTTGTTGTTAGGGGGCTAGGGTTGTTTGTTGTTAGGGTGTTAGTGTTCTTTGATGTTAGGGGTTTAGGGTTGTTTGTTGTTAGGGGGTTAGTGTTGTTTGTTGTTAGGTTGTTAGGGTTGATTGTTGTTAGTGGTCTAGGGTTGTTTGTTGTTAGTGGTTTAGTGTTTTTGGTTTTTAGGGGTTAGGGTTGTTTGTTGTTTGGGGGTTAGTGTTTGTTGTTAGGGTGTTAGTGTTTTGTGTTGTTAGGGGGTTAGTGTTCTTTGATGTTAGGGATTTAGGGTTGTTTGTTGTTAGGGGGTTAGTGTTGTTTGTTGTTAGGGGGTTAGGGTTGTTTGTTGTTAGGGTGTTAGTGTTGTTTGTTGTTAGGGGTTAGGGTTGTTTGTTGTTAGGGTGTTAGTGTTGTTTGTTGTTAGTGGGTTAGGCTTGTTTGTTGTTTGGTTAGGGTTGTTTGTTGTTAGGGGGTTAGTGTTGTTTGTTGTTAGGGGTTTAGGGTTGTTTCTTGTTGGGGTTTAGTGGTGTTTGTTGTTAGGGTGTTAGTCTTTATTGTGGTTAGGGGGTTAGTGTTGTTGGTTGTTCGGGGGTTAGGATTGTTTGTTGTTAGGGGGTTAGGGTTGTTTGTTGTTTGGGGGTTAGGGTTGTTTGTTGTTACGGGGTTAGTGTTGTTTGTTGTTACGGGGTTAGGTTAGTTTCTTGTTAGGGGTTTAGTGTTGTTTGTTGTTTGGGGGTTAGTGTTTGTTGTTACGGGGCTAGGGTTGTTTGTTGTTAGGGTGTTAGTGTTCTTTGATGTTAGGGGTTTAGGGTTGTTTGTTGTTAGGGGGTTAGTGTTGTTTGTTGTTAGGGTGTTAGGGTTGTTTGTTGTTAGTGGGTTAGGGTTGTTTGTTGATAAGAGGTTAGGATTTGTGTTGTTAGGGGGTTAGTATTGTTCGTTGCTGGGGGTTAGTGTTGTTTCTTCTTAGGGCGTTAGTGTTTTTTGTTCTTAGGGGGTTAGGGTTGGTTGTTGTTAGGGGGTTAGTGTTGTTTGTTGTTAGGGGTTTAGGGTTGTTTCTTGTTAGGGGGTTAGTGTTGTTTGTTGTTAGGGTCTTAGGGTTGTTTCTTGTTGGGGTTTAGTGGTGTTTGTTGTTCGGGTGTTAGTGTTGTTTGTTGTTAGGGGCTTAGTGTTGTTTGTGTTTAGGGGTTTAGTGTTGTTTGCTTTTAGGGTTTTAGGGTTGTTTGTTGTTTGGGGGTTAGTGTTTGTTGTTAGGGGGTTAGGGTTGTTTGTTGTTAGGGTGTTAGTGTTCTTTGATGTTAGGGGTTTAGGGTTGTTTGTTGTTATGGGGTTAGTGTTGTTTGTTGTTAGGGGGTGAGGGTTGTTTGTTGTTAGGGTGTTAGTGTTGTTTGTTGTTAGGGGGTTAGGGTTGTTTGTTGTTTGGGGGTTAGGGTTGTTTGTTGTTACGGGGTTAGTGTTGTTTGTTGTTACGGGGTTAGGGTAGTTTCTTGTTACGGGTTTAGTGTTGTTTGTTGTTAGGGGGTTAGGGTTGTTGTTAGGGGTTTAGGGTTGTTTCTTGTTCGGGTTTAGTGGTTTTTGTTGTTAGGGTGTTAGTGTTGTTTGTTGTTAGGGTGTTAGTGTTTTGTGTTGTTAGGGGGTTAATGTTGTTTGATGTTAGGGGTTTAGGGTTGTTTGTTGTGAGGGGGTTAGGGTTGTTTGTTGTTAGTGGGTTAGGGTTGTTTGTTGTTAGTGGGTTAGTGTTTTTGGTTTTTAGGGGTTAGGGTTGTTTGTTGTTTGGGGGTTAGTGTTTGTTGTTAGGGGGCTAGGGTTGTTTGTTGTTAGGGTGTTAGTGTTCTTTGATGTTAGGGGTTTAGGGTTGTTTGTTGTTAGGGGGTTAGTGTTGTTTGTTGTTAGGGTGTTAGGGTTGTTTGTTGTTAGTGGTCTAGGGTTGTTTGTTGTTAGTGGTTTAGTGTTTTTGGTTTTTAGGGGTTAGGGTTGTTTGTTGTTTGGGGGTTAGTGTTTGTTGTTAGGGTGTTAGTGTTTTGTGTTGTTAGGGGGTTAGTGTTCTTTGATGTTAGGGATTTAGGGTTGTTTGTTGTTAGGGGGTTAGTGTTGTTTGTTGTTAGGGGGTTAGGGTTGTTTGTTGTTAGGGTGTTAGTGTTGTTTGTTGTTAGGGGTTAGGGTTGTTTGTTGTTAGGGTGTTAGTGTTGTTTGTTGTTAGTGGGTTAGGTTTGTTTGTTGTTTGGTTAGGGTTGTTTGTTGTTAGGGGGTTAGTGTTGTTTGTTGTTAGGGGTTTAGGGTTGTTTCTTGTTGGGGTTTAGTGGTGTTTGTTGTTAGGGTGTTAGTCTTTATTGTGGTTAGGGGGTTAGTGTTGTTGGTTGTTCGGGGGTTAGGATTTTTTGTTGTTAGGGGGTTAGGGTTGTTTGTTGTTTGGGGGTTAGGGTTGTTTGTTGTTACGGGGTTAGTGTTGTTTGTTGTTACGGGGTTAGGTTAGTTTCTTGTCAGGGGTTTAGTGTTGTTTGTTGTTTGGGGGTTAGTGTTTGTTGTTAGGGGGCTAGGGTTGTTTGTTGTTAGGGTGTTAGTGTTCTTTGATGTTAGGGGTTTAGGGTTGTTTGTTGTTAGGGGGTTAGTGTTGTTTGTTGTTAGGGTGTAAGGTTTGTTTGTTGTTAGTGGGTTAGGGTTGTTTGTTGATAAGAGGTTAGGATTTGTGTTGTTAGGGGGTTAGTATTGTTCGTTGCTGGGGGTTAGTGTTGTTTCTTCTTAGGGCGTTAGTGTTTTTTGTTCTTAGGGGGTTAGGGTTGGTTGTTGTTAGGGGGTTAGTGTTGTTTGTTGTTAGGGGTTTAGGGTTGTTTCTTGTTAGGGGGTTAGTGTTGTTTGTTGTTAGGGGCTTAGGGTTGTTTCTTGTTGGGGTTTAGTGGTGTTTGTTGTTCGGGTGTTAGTGTTGTTTGTTGTTAGGGGCTTAGTGTTGTTTGTGTTTAGGGGTTTAGTGTTGTTTTCTTTTAGGGTTTTAGGGTTGTTTGTTGTTTGGGGGTTAGTGTTTGTTGTTAGGGGGTTAGGGTTGTTTGTTGTTAGGGTGTTAGTGTTCTTTGATGTTAGGGGTTTAGGGTTGTTTGTTGTTATGGGGTTAGTGTTGTTTGTTGTTAGGGGGTGAGGGTTGTTTGTTGTTAGGGTGTTAGTGTTGTTTGTTGTTAGGGGGTTAGGGTTGTTTGTTGTTTGGGGGTTAGGGTTGTTTGTTGTTAGGGGGTTAGTGTTGTTTGTTGTTAGTGGGTTAGGGTTTTTTGTTGTTTGGTTAGGGTTGTTTGTTGTTAGGGTGTTATTGTTGTTTGTTGTTAGGGTGTTAGTGTTTTGTGTTGTTAGGGGGTTAGGGTTGTTTGATGTTAGGGGTTTAGGGTTGTTTGTTGTTAGGGGGTTAGTGTTGTTTGTTGTTAGGGTGTTAGCTTTGTTTGTTGTTAGTGGGTTTGGGTTGTTTGTTGTTAGTGGGTTAGTGTTCTTTGATGTTAGGGGTTTAGGGTTGTTTGTTGTTAGGGTGTTAGTGTTGTTTGTTGTTAGGGGGTTAGGGTTGTTTGCTAGGGTGTTAGTGTTGTTTGTTGTTAGGGGTTAGGGTTGTTTGTTGTTAGGGTGTTAGTGTTGTTTGTCATTAGTGGGTTAGGTTTGTTTGTTGTTTGGTTAGGGTTGTTTGTTGTTAGGGGGTTAGTGTTGTTTGTTGTTAGGGGTTTAGGGTTGTTTCTTGTTGGGTTTAGTGGTTTTTGTTGTTAGGGTGTTAGTCTTTATTGTGGTTAGGGGGTTAGTGTTGTTGGTTGTTCGGGGGTTAGGATTGTTTGTTGTTAGGGGGTTAGGGTTGTTTGTTGTTTGGGGGTTAGGGTTCTTTGTTGTTACGGGGTTAGTGTTGTTTGTTGTTACGGGGTTAGGTTAGTTTCTTGTTAGGGGTTTAGTGTTGTTTGTTGTTAGGGGGTTAGTGTTTGTTGTTAGGGGTTTAGGGTTGTTTCTTGTTGGGGTTTAGTGTTTTTTGTTGTTAGGGTGTTAGTGTTGTTTGTTGTTAGGGTGTTAGTGTTTTGTGTTGTTAGGGGGTTAATGTTGTTTGATGTTAGGGGTTTAGAGTTGTTTGTTGTGAGGGGGTTAGGGTTGTTTGTTGTTAGTGGGTTAGGGTTGTTTGTTGTTAGTGGGTTAGTGTTTTTGGTTTTTAGGGGTTAGGGTTGTTTGTTGTTTGGGGGTTAGTGTTTGTTGTTTGGGGGTTAGTGTTTGTTGTTAGGGGGCTAGGGTTGTTTGTTGTTAGGGTGTTAGTGTTCTTTGATGTTAGGGGTTTAGGGTTGTTTGTTGTTAGGGGGTTAGTGTTGTTTGTTGTTAGGTTGTTAGGGTTGATTGTTGTTAGTGGTCTAGGGTTGTTTGTTGTTAGTGGTTTAGTGTTTTTGGTTTTTAGGGGTTAGGGTTGTTTGTTGTTTGGGGGTTAGTGTTTGTTGTTAGGGTGTTAGTGTTTTGTGTTGTTAGGGGGTTAGTGTTCTTTGATGTTAGGGATTTAGGGTTGTTTGTTGTTAGGGGGTTAGTGTTGTTTGTTGTTAGGGGGTTAGGGTTGTTTGTTGTTAGGGTGTTAGTGTTGTTTGTTGTTAGGGGTTAGGGTTGTTTGTTGTTAGGGTGTTAGTGTTGTTTGTTGTTAGTGGGTTAGGCTTGTTTGTTGTTTGGTTAGGGTTGTTTGTTGTTAGGGGGTTAGTGTTGTTTGTTGTTAGGGGTTTAGGGTTGTTTCTTGTTGGGGTTTAGTGGTGTTTGTTGTTAGGGTGTTAGTCTTTATTGTGGTTAGGGGGTTAGTGTTGTTGGTTGTTCGGGGGTTAGGATTGTTTGTTGTTAGGGGGTTAGGGTTGTTTGTTGTTTGGGGGTTAGGGTTGTTTGTTGTTACGGGGTTAGTGTTGTTTGTTGTTACGGGGTTAGGTTAGTTTCTTGTTAGGGGTTTAGTGTTGTTTGTTGTTTGGGGGTTAGTGTTTGTTGTTACGGGGCTAGGGTTGTTTGTTGTTAGGGTGTTAGTGTTCTTTGATGTTAGGGGTTTAGGGTTGTTTGTTGTTAGGGGGTTAGTGTTGTTTGTTGTTAGGGTGTTAGGGTTGTTTGTTGTTAGTGGGTTAGGGTTGTTTGTTGATAAGAGGTTAGGATTTGTGTTGTTAGGGGGTTAGTATTGTTCGTTGCTGGGGGTTAGTGTTGTTTCTTCTTAGGGCGTTAGTGTTTTTTGTTCTTAGGGGGTTAGGGTTGGTTGTTGTTAGGGGGTTAGTGTTGTTTGTTGTTAGGGGTTTAGGGTTGTTTCTTGTTAGGGGGTTAGTGTTGTTTGTTGTTAGGGTCTTAGGGTTGTTTCTTGTTGGGGTTTAGTGGTGCTTGTTGTTCGGGTGTTAGTGTTGTTTGTTGTTAGGGGCTTAGTGTTGTTTGTGTTTAGGGGTTTAGTGTTGTTTGCTTTTAGGGTTTTAGGGTTGTTTGTTGTTTGGGGGTTAGTGTTTGTTGTTAGGGGGTTAGGGTTGTTTGTTGTTAGGGTGTTAGTGTTCTTTGATGTTAGGGGTTTAGGGTTGTTTGTTGTTATGGGGTTAGTGTTGTTTGTTGTTAGGGGGTGAGGGTTGTTTGTTGTTAGGGTGTTAGTGTTGTTTGTTGTTAGGGGGTTAGGGTTGTTTGTTGTTTGGGGGTTAGGGTTGTTTGTTGTTACGGGGTTAGTGTTGTTTGTTGTTACGGGGTTAGGGTAGTTTCTTGTTACGGGTTTAGTGTTGTTTGTTGTTAGGGGGTTAGGGTTGTTGTTAGGGGTTTAGGGTTGTTTCTTGTTCGGGTTTAGTGGTTTTTGTTGTTAGGGTGTTAGTGTTGTTTGTTGTTAGGGTGTTAGTGTTTTGTGTTGTTAGGGGGTTAATGTTGTTTGATGTTAGGGGTTTAGGGTTGTTTGTTGTGAGGGGGTTAGGGTTGTTTGTTGTTAGTGGGTTAGGGTTGTTTGTTGTTAGTGGGTTAGTGTTTTTGGTTTTTAGGGGTTAGGGTTGTTTGTTGTTTGGGGGTTAGTGTTTGTTGTTAGGGGGCTAGGGTTGTTTGTTGTTAGGGTGTTAGTGTTCTTTGATGTTAGGGGTTTAGGGTTGTTTGTTGTTAGGGGGTTAGTGTTGTTTGTTGTTAGGGTGTTAGGGTTGTTTGTTGTTAGTGGTCTAGGGTTGTTTGTTGTTAGTGGTTTAGTGTTTTTGGTTTTTAGGGGTTAGGGTTGTTTGTTGTTTGGGGGTTAGTGTTTGTTGTTAGGGTGTTAGTGTTTTGTGTTGTTAGGGGGTTAGTGTTCTTTGATGTTAGGGATTTAGGGTTGTTTGTTGTTAGGGGGTTAGTGTTGTTTGTTGTTAGGGGGTTAGGGTTGTTTGTTGTTAGGGTGTTAGTGTTGTTTGTTGTTAGGGGTTAGGGTTGTTTGTTGTTAGGGTGTTAGTGTTGTTTGTTGTTAGTGGGTTAGGTTTGTTTGTTGTTTGGTTAGGGTTGTTTGTTGTTAGGGGGTTAGTGTTGTTTGTTGTTAGGGGTTTAGGGTTGTTTCTTGTTGGGGTTTAGTGGTGTTTGTTGTTCGGGTGTTAGTCTTTATTGTGGTTAGGGGGTTAGTGTTGTTGGTTGTTCGGGGGTTAGGATTTTTTGTTGTTAGGGGGTTAGGGTTGTTTGTTGTTTGGGGGTTAGGGTTGTTTGTTGTTACGGGGTTAGTGTTGTTTGTTGTTACGGGGTTAGGTTAGTTTCTTGTCAGGGGTTTAGTGTTGTTTGTTGTTTGGGGGTTAGTGTTTGTTGTTAGGGGGCTAGGGTTGTTTGTTGTTAGGGTGTTAGTGTTCTTTGATGTTAGGGGTTTAGGGTTGTTTGTTGTTAGGGGGTTAGTGTTGTTTGTTGTTAGGGTGTAAGGTTTGTTTGTTGTTAGTGGGTTAGGGTTGTTTGTTGATAAGAGGTTAGGATTTGTGTTGTTAGGGGGTTAGTATTGTTCGTTGCTGGGGGTTAGTGTTGTTTCTTCTTAGGGCGTTAGTGTTTTTTGTTCTTAGGGGGTTAGGGTTGGTTGTTGTTAGGGGGTTAGTGTTGTTTGTTGTTAGGGGTTTAGGGTTGTTTCTTGTTAGGGGGTTAGTGTTGTTTGTTGTTAGGGGCTTAGGGTTGTTTCTTGTTGGGGTTTAGTGGTGTTTGTTGTTCGGGTGTTAGTGTTGTTTGTTGTTAGGGGCTTAGTGTTGTTTGTGTTTAGGGGTTTAGTGTTGTTTGCTTTTAGGGTTTTAGGGTTGTTTGTTGTTTGGGGGTTAGTGTTTGTTGTTAGGGGGTTAGGGTTGTTTGTTGTTAGGGTGTTAGTGTTCTTTGATGTTAGGGGTTTAGGGTTGTTTGTTGTTATGGGGTTAGTGTTGTTTGTTGTTAGGGGGTGAGGGTTGTTTGTTGTTAGGGTGTTAGTGTTTTTTGTTGTTAGGGGGTTAGGGTTGTTTGCTAGGGTGTTAGTGTTGTTTGTTGTTAGGGTGTTAGTGTTTTGTGTTGTTAGGGGGTTAGGGTTGTTTGATGTTAGGGGTTTAGGGTTGTTTGTTGTTAGGGGGTTAGTGTTGTTTGTTGTTAGGGTGTTAGCTTTGTTTGTTGTTAGTGGGTTTGGGTTGTTTGTTGTTAGTGGGTTAGTGTTCTTTGATGTTAGGGGTTTAGGGTTGTTTGTTGTTAGGGTGTTAGTGTTGTTTGTTGTTAGGGGGTTAGGGTTGTTTGCTAGGGTGTTAGTGTTGTTTGTTGTTAGGGGTTAGGGTTGTTTGTTGTTAGGGTGTTAGTGTTGTTTGTCATTAGTGGGTTAGGTTTGTTTGTTGTTTGGTTAGGGTTGTTTGTTGTTAGGGGGTTAGTGTTGTTTGTTGTTAGGGGTTTAGGGTTGTTTCTTGTTGGGGTTTAGTGGTTTTTGTTGTTAGGGTGTTAGTCTTTATTGTGGTTAGGGGGTTAGTGTTGTTGGTTGTTCGGGGGTTAGGATTGTTTGTTGTTAGGGGGTTAGGGTTGTTTGTTGTTTGGGGGTTAGGGTTCTTTGTTGTTACGGGGTTAGTGTTGTTTGTTGTTACGGGGTTAGGTTAGTTTCTTGTTGGGGTTTAGTGTTGTTTGTTGTTAGGGGGTTAGTGTTTGTTGTTAGGGGTTTAGGGTTGTTTCTTGTTGGGGTTTAGTGTTTTTTGTTGTTAGGGTGTTAGTGTTGTTTGTTGTTAGGGTGTTAGTGTTTTGTGTTGTTAGGAGGTTAGTGTTGTTTGATGTTAGGGGTTTAGGGTTGTTTGTTGTGAGGGGGTTAGGGTTGTTTGTTGTTAGTGGGTTAGGGTTGTTTGTTGTTAGTGGGTTAGTGTTTTTGGTTTTTAGGGGTTAGGGTTGTTTGTTGTTTGGGGGTTAGTGTTTGTTGTTAGGGGGCTAGGGTTGTTTGTTGTTAGGGTGTTAGTGTTCTTTGATGTTAGGGGTTTAGAGTTGTTTGTTGTTAGGGGGTTAGTGTTGTTTGTTGTTAGGGTGTTAGGGTTGTTTGTTGTTAGTGGTCTAGGGTTGTTTGTTGTTAGTGGTTTAGTGTTTTTGGTTTTTAGGGGTTAGGGTTGTTTGTTGTTTGGGGGTTAGTGTTTGTTGTTAGGGTGTTAGTGTTTTGTGTTGTTAGGGGGTTAGTGTTCTTTGATGTTAGGGATTTAGGGTTGTTTGTTGTTAGGGGGTTAGTGTTGTTTGTTGTTAGGGGGTTAGGGTTGTTTGTTGTTAGGGTGTTAGTGTTGTTTGTTGTTAGGGGTTAGGGTTGTTTGTTGTTAGGGTGTTAGTGTTGTTTGTTGTTAGTGGGTTAGGTTTGTTTGTTGTTTGGTTAGGGTTGTTTGTTGTTAGGGGGTTAGTGTTGTTTGTTGTTAGGGGTTTAGGGTTGTTTCTTGTTGGGGTTTAGTGGTGTTTGTTGTTAGGGTGTTAGTCTTTATTGTGGTTAGGGGGTTAGTGTTGTTGGTTGTTCGGGGGTTAGGATTGTTTGTTGTTAGGGGTTTAGGGTTGTTTGTTGTTACGGGGTTAGTGTTGTTTGTTGTTACGGGGTTAGGTTAGTTTCTTGTTAGGGGTTTAGTGTTGTTTGTTGTTTGGGGGTTAGTGTTTGTTGTTAGGGGGCTAGGGTTGTTTGTTGTTAGGGTGTTAGTGTTCTTTGATGTTAGGGGTTTAGGGTTGTTTGTTGTTAGGGGGTTAGTGTTGTTTGTTGTTAGGGTGTTAGGGTTGTTTGTTGTTAGTGTGTTAGGGTTGTTTGTTGATAAGAGGTTAGGATTTGTGTTGTTAGGGGGTTAGTATTGTTCGTTGCTGGGGGTTAGTGTTGTTTCTTCTTAGGGCGTTAGTGTTTTTTGTTCTTAGGGGTTTAGGGTTGGTTGTTGTTAGGGGGTTAGTGTTGTTTGTTGTTAGGGGTTTAGGGTTGTTTCTTGTTAGGGGGTTAGTGTTTGTTGTTAGGGTCTTAGGGTTGTTTCTTGTTGGGGTTTAGTGGTGTTTGTTGTTCGGGTGTTAGTGTTGTTTGTTGTTAGGGGCTTAGTGTTGTTTGTGTTTAGGGGTTTAGTGTTGTTTGCTTTTAGGGTTTTAGGGTTGTTTGTTGTTTGGGGGTTAGTGTTTGTTGTTAGGGGGTTAGGGTTGTTTGTTGTTAGGGTGTTAGTGTTCTTTGATGTTAGGGGTTTAGGGTTGTTTGTTGTTATGGGGTTAGTGTTGTTTGTTGTTAGGGGGTGAGGGTTGTTTGTTGTTAGGGTGTTAGTGTTGTTTGTTGTTAGGGGGTTAGGGTTGTTTGTTGTTTGGGGGTTAGGGTTGTTTGTTGTTACGGGGTTAGTGTTGTTTGTTGTTACGGGGTTAGGGTAGTTTCTTGTTACGGGTTTAGTGTTGTTTGTTGTTAGGGGGTTAGTGTTTGTTGTTAGGGGTTTAGGGTTGTTTCTTGTTCGGGTTTAGTGGTTTTTGTTGTTAGGGTGTTAGTGTTGTTTGTTGTTAGGGTGTTAGTGTTTTGTGTTGTTAGGGGGTTAATGTTGTTTGATGTTAGGGGTTTAGGGTTGTTTGTTGTGAGGGGGTTAGGGTTGTTTGTTGTTAGTGGGTTAGGGTTGTTTGTTGTTAGTGGGTTAGTGTTTTTGGTTTTTAGGGGTTAGGGTTGTTTGTTGTTTGGGGGTTAGTGTTTGTTGTTAGGGGGCTAGGGTTGTTTGTTGTTAGGGTGTTAGTGTTCTTTGATGTTAGGGGTTTAGGGTTGTTTGTTGTTAGGGGGTTAGTGTTGTTTGTTGTTAGGGTGTTAGGGTTGTTTGTTGTTAGTGGTCTAGGGTTGTTTGTTGTTAGTGGTTTAGTGTTTTTGGTTTTTAGGGGTTAGGGTTGTTTGTTGTTTGGGGGTTAGTGTTTGTTGTTAGGGTGTTAGTGTTTTGTGTTGTTAGGGGGTTAGTGTTCTTTGATGTTAAGGATTTAGGGTTGTTTGTTGTTAGGGGGTTAGTGTTGTTCGTTGTTAGGGGGTTAGGGTTGTTTGTTGTTAGGGTGTTAGTGTTGTTTGTTGTTAGGGGTTAGGGTTGTTTGTTGTTAGGGTGTTAGTGTTGTTTGTTGTTAGTGGGTTAGGTTTGTTTGTTGTTTGGTTAGGGTTGTTTGTTGTTAGGGGGTTAGTGTTGTTTGTTGTTAGGGGTTTAGGGTTGTTTCTTGTTGGGGTTTAGTGGTGTTTGTTGTTAGGGTGTTAGTCTTTATTGTGGTTAGGGGGTTAGTGTTGTTGGTTGTTCGGGGGTTAGGATTTTTTGTTGTTAGGGGGTTAGGGTTGTTTGTTGTTTGGGGGTTAGGGTTGTTTGTTGTTACGGGGTTAGTGTTGTTTGTTGTTACGGGGTTAGTTTAGTTTCTTGTCAGGGGTTTAGTGTTGTTTGTTGTTTGGGGGTTAGTGTTTGTTGTTAGGGGGCTAGGGTTGTTTGTTGTTAGGGTGTTAGTGTTCTTTGATGTTAGGGGTTTAGGGTTGTTTGTTGTTAGGGGGTTAGTGTTGTTTGTTGTTAGGGTGTAAGGGTTGTTTGTTGTTAGTGGGTTAGGGTTGTTTGTTGATAAGAGGTTAGGATTTGTGTTGTTAGGGGGTTAGTATTGTTCGTTGCTGGGGGTTAGTGTTGTTTCTTCTTAGGGCGTTAGTGTTTTTTGTTCTTAGGGGGTTAGGGTTGGTTGTTGTTAGGGGGTTAGTGTTGTTTGTTGTTAGGGGTTTAGGGTTGTTTCTTGTTAGGGGGTTAGTGTTGTTTGTTGTTAGGGGCTTAGGGTTGTTTCTTGTTGGGGTTTAGTGGTGTTTGTTGTTCGGGTGTTAGTGTTGTTTGTTGTTAGGGGCTTAGTGTTGTTTGTGTTTAGGGGTTTAGTGTTGTTTGCTTTTAGGGTTTTAGGGTTGTTTGTTGTTTGGGGGTTAGTGTTTGTTGTTAGGGGGTTAGGGTTGTTTGTTGTTAGGGTGTTAGTGTTCTTTGATGTTAGGGGTTTAGGGTTGTTTGTTGTTATGGGGTTAGTGTTGTTTGTTGTTAGGGGGTGAGGGTTGTTTGTTGTTAGGGTGTTAGTGTTGTTTGTTGTTAGGGGGTTAGGGTTGTTTGTTGTTTGGGGGTTAGGGTTGTTTGTTGTTACGGGGTTAGTGTTGTTTGTTGTTACGGGGTTAGGGTAGTTTCTTGTTAGGGGTTTAGTGTTGTTTGTTGTTAGGGGGTTAGTGTTTGTTGATAGCGGTTTAGGGTTGTTTCTTGTTCGGGTTTAGTGGTTTTTGTTGTTAGGGTGTTAGTGTTGTTTGTTGTTAGGGTGTTAGTGTTTTGTGTTGTTAGGGGGTTAGTGTTGTTTGATGTTAGGGGTTTAGGGTTGTTTGTTGTTAGGGGGTTAGGGTTGTTTGTTGTTAGTGGGTTAGGGTTGTTTGTTGTTAGTGGGTTAGTGTTTTTGGTTTTTAGGGGTTAGGGTTGTTTGTTGTTTGGGGGTTAGTGTTTGTTGTTAGGGGGCTAGGGTTGTTTGTTGTTAGGGTGTTAGTGTTCTTTGATGTTAGGGGTTTAGGGTTGTTTGTTGTTAGGGGGTTAGTGTTGTTTGTTGTTAGGGGGTTAGGGTTGTTTGTTGTTAGGGTGTTAGTGTTGTTTGTTGTTAGGGGTTAGGGTTGTTTGTTGTTAGGGTGTTAGTGTTGTTTGTTGTTAGTGGGTTAGGTTTCTTTGTTGTTTGGTTAGGGTTGTTTGTTGTTAGGGGGTTAGTGTTGTTTGTTGTTAGGGGTTTAGGGTTGTTTCTTGTTGGGGTTTAGTGGTGTTTGTTGTTAGGGTGTTAGTCTTTATTGTGGTTAGGGGGTTAGTGTTGTTGGTTGTTCGGGGGTTAGGATTGTTTGTTGTTAGGGGGTTAGGGTTGTTTGTTGTTACGGGGTTAGTGTTGTTTGTTGTTACGGGGTTAGGTTAGTTTCTTGTTAGGGGTTTAGTGTTGTTTGTTGTTTGGGGGTTAGTGTTTGTTGTTAGGGGGCTAGGGTTGTTTGTTGTTAGGGTGTTAGTGTTCTTTGATGTTAGGGGTTTAGGGTTGTTTGTTGTTAGGGGGTTAGTGTTGTTTGTTGTTAGGGTGTTAGGGTTGTTTGTTGTTAGTGTGTTAGGGTTGTTTGTTGATAAGAGGTTAGGATTTGTGTTGTTAGGGGGTTAGTATTGTTCGTTGCTGGGGGTTAGTGTTGTTTCTTCTTAGGGCGTTAGTGTTTTTTGTTCTTAGGGGTTTAGGGTTGGTTGTTGTTAGGGGGTTAGTGTTGTTTGTTGTTAGGGGTTTAGGGTTGTTTCTTGTTAGGGGGTTAGTGTTTGTTGTTAGGGTCTTAGGGTTGTTTCTTGTTGGGGTTTAGTGGTGTTTGTTGTTCGGGTGTTAGTGTTGTTTGTTGTTAGGGGCTTAGTGTTGTTTGTGTTTAGGGGTTTAGTGTTGTTTGCTTTTAGGGTTTTAGGGTTGTTTGTTGTTTGGGGGTTAGTGTTTGTTGTTAGGGGGTTAGGGTTGTTTGTTGTTAGGGTGTTAGTGTTCTTTGATGTTAGGGGTTTAGGGTTGTTTGTTGTTATGGGGTTAGTGTTGTTTGTTGTTAGGGGGTGAGGGTTGTTTGTTGTTAGGGTGTTAGTGTTGTTTGTTGTTAGGGGGTTAGGGTTGTTTGTTGTTTGGGGGTTAGGGTTGTTTGTTGTTAGGGGGTTAGTGTTGTTTGTTGTTAGTGGGTTAGGGTTTTTTGTTGTTTGGTTAGGGTTGTTTGTTGTTAGGGTGTTAGTGTTGTTTGTTGTTAGGGTGTTAGTGTTTTGTGTTGTTAGGGGGTTAGGGTTGTTTGATGTTAGGGGTTTAGGGTTGTTTGTTGTTAGGGGGTTAGTGTTCTTTGATGTTAGGGGTTTAGGGTTGTTTGTTGTTAGGGTGTTAGTGTTGTTTGTTGTTAGGGGGTTAGGGTTGTTTGCTAGGGTGTTAGTGTTGTTTGTTGTTAGGGGTTAGGGTTGTTTGTTGTTAGGGTGTTAGTGTTGTTTGTCATTAGTGGGTTAGGTTTGTTTGTTGTTTGGTTAGGGTTGTTTCTTGTTAGGGGGTTAGTGTTGTTTGTTGTTAGGGGCTTAGGGTTGTTTCTTGTTGGGGTTTAGTGGTGTTTGTTGTTCGGGTGTTAGTGTTGTTTGTTGTTAGGGGCTTAGTGTTGTTTGTGTTTAGGGGTTTAGTGTTGTTTGCTTTTAGGGTTTTAGGGTTGTTTGTTGTTTGGGGGTTAGTGTTTGTTGTTAGGGGGTTAGGGTTGTTTGTTGTTAGGGTGTTAGTGTTCTTTGATGTTAGGGGTTTAGGGTTGTTTGTTGTTATGGGGTTAGTGTTGTTTGTTGTTAGGGGGTGAGGGTTGTTTGTTGTTAGGGTGTTAGTGTTGTTTGTTGTTAGGGGGTTAGGGTTGTTTGTTGTTTGGGGGTTAGGGTTGTTTGTTGTTACGGGGTTAGTGTTGTTTGTTGTTACGGGGTTAGGGTAGTTTCTTGTTAGGGGTTTAGTGTTGTTTGTTGTTAGGGGGTTAGTGTTTGTTGATAGGGGTTTAGGGTTGTTTCTTGTTCGGGTTTAGTGGTTTTTGTTGTTAGGGTGTTAGTGTTGTTTGTTGTTAGGGTGTTAGTGTTTTGTGTTGTTAGGGGGTGAGTGTTGTTTGATGTTAGGGGTTTAGGGTTGTTTGTTGTTAGGGGGTTAGGGTTGTTTGTTGTTAGTGGGTTAGGGTTGTTTGTTGTTAGTGGGTTAGTGTTTTTGGTTTTTAGGGGTTAGGGTTGTTTGTTGTTTGGGGGTTAGTGTTTGTTGTTAGGGGGCTAGGGTTGTTTGTTGTTAGGGTGTTAGTGTTCTTTGATGTTAGGGGTTTAGGGTTGTTTGTTGTTAGGGGGTTAGTGTTGTTTGTTGTTAGGGTGTTAGGGTTGTTTGTTGTTAGTGGGCTAGGGTTGTTTGTTGTTTGTGGTTTAGTGTTTTTGGTTTTTAGGGGTTAGGGTTGTTTGTTGTTTGGGGGTTAGTGTTTGTTGTTAGGGTGTTAGTGTTTTGTGTTGTTAGGGGGTTAGTGTTCTTTGATGTTAGGGATTTAGGGTTGTTTGTTGTTAGGGGGTTAGTGTTGTTTGTTGTTAGGGGGTTAGCGTTGTTTGTTGTTAGGGTGTTTGTGTTTGTTGTTAGGGTGTTAGTGTTTTGTGTTGTTAGGAGGTTAGTGTTGTTTGATGTTAGGGGTTTAGGGTTGTTTGTTGTTAGGGGGTTAGTGTTGTTTGTTGTTAGTGGGTTAGGGTTGTTTGTTGTTAGTGGGTTAGTGTTTTTGGTTTTTAGGGGTTAGGGTTGTTTGTTGTTTGGGGGTTAGTGTTTGTTGTTAGGGGGCTAGGGTTGTTTGTTGTTAGGGTGTTAGTGTTCTTTGATGTTAGGGGTTTAGGGTTGTTTGTTGTTAGGGGGTTAGTGTTGTTTGTTGTTAGGGTGTTAGGGTTGTTTGTTGTTAGTGGGTTAGGGTTGTTTGTTGATAAGAGGTTAGGATTTGTGTTGTTAGGGGGTTAGTATTGTTCGCTGCTGGGGGTTAGTGTTGTTTCTTCTTAGGGCGTTAGTGTTTTTTGTTCTTAGGTGGTTAGGGTTGGTTGTTGTTAGGGTGTTAGTGTTGTTTGTTGTTAGGGGGTTAGTGTTGTTTGTTGTTAGGGGTTTAGGGTTGTTTCTTGTTAGGGGGTTAGTGTTGTTTGTTGTTAGGGGCTTAGGGTTGTTTCTTGTTGGGGTTTAGTGGTTTTTGTTGTTAGGGTGTTAGTGTTGTTTGTTGTTAGGGTGTTAGTGTTTTGTGTTGTTAGGAGGTTAGTGTTGTTTGATGTTAGGGGTTTAGGGTTGTTTGTTGTTAGGGGGTTAGGGTTGTTTGTTGTTAGTGAGTTAGGGTTGTTTGTTGTTAGTGGGTTAGTGTTTTTGGTATTTAGGGGTTAGGGTTGTTTGTTGTTTGGGGGTTAGTGTTTGTTGTTAGGGGGCTAGGGTTGTTTGTTGTTAGGGTGTTAGTGTTCTTCGATGTTAGGGGTTTAGGGTTGTTTGTTGTTAGGGGGTTAGTGTTGTTTGTTGTTACGGTGTTAGGGTTGTTTGTTGTTAGTGGGTTAGGGTTGTTTGTTGATAAGAGGTTAGGATTTGTGTTGTTAGGGGGTTAGTATTGTTCGTTGCTGGGGGTTAGTGTTATTTCTTCTTAGGGCGTTAGTGTTGTTTGTTCTTAGAGGGTTAGGGTTGGTTGTTGTTAGGGTTTTAGTGTTGTTTGTTGTTAGGGGGTTAGTGTTGTTCGTTGTTAGGGGGTTAGGGTTGTTTGTTGTTAGGGTGTTAGTGTTGTTTGTTGTTAGGGGTTAGGGTTGTTTGTTGTTAGGGTGTTAGTGTTGTTTGTTGTTAGTGGGTTAGGTTTGTTTGTTGTTTGGTTAGGGTTGTTTGTTGTTAGGGGGTTAGTGTTGTTTGTTGTTAGGGGTTTAGGGTTGTTTCTTGTTGGGGTTTAGTGGTGTTTGTTGTTAGGGTGTTAGTCTTTATTGTGGTTAGGGGGTTAGTGTTGTTGGTTGTTCGGGGGTTAGGATTTTTTGTTGTTAGGGGGTTAGGGTTGTTTGTTGTTTGGGGGTTAGGGTTGTTTGTTGTTACGGGGTTAGTGTTGTTTGTTGTTACGAAGTTAGTTTAGTTTCTTGTCAGGGGTTTAGTGTTGTTTGTTGTTTGGGGGTTAGTGTTTGTTGTTAGGGGGCTAGGGTTGTTTGTTGTTAGGGTGTTAGTGTTCTTTGATGTTAGGGGTTTAGGGTTGTTTGTTGTTAGGGGGTTAGTGTTGTTTGTTGTTAGGGTGTAAGGGTTGTTTGTTGTTAGTGGGTTAGGGTTGTTTGTTGATAAGAGGTTAGGATTTGTGTTGTTAGGGGGTTAGTATTGTTCGTTGCTGGGGGTTAGTGTTGTTTCTTCTTAGGGCGTTAGTGTTTTTTGTTCTTAGGGGGTTAGGGTTGGTTGTTGTTAGGGGGTTAGTGTTGTTTGTTGTTAGGGGTTTAGGGTTGTTTCTTGTTAGGGGGTTAGTGTTGTTTGTTGTTAGGGGCTTAGGGTTGTTTCTTGTTGGGGTTTAGTGGTGTTTGTTGTTCGGGTGTTAGTGTTGTTTGTTGTTAGGGGCTTAGTGTTGTTTGTGTTTAGGGGTTTAGTGTTGTTTGCTTTTAGGGTTTTAGGGTTGTTTGTTGTTTGGGGGTTAGTGTTTGTTGTTAGGGGGTTAGGGTTGTTTGTTGTTAGGGTGTTAGTGTTCTTTGATGTTAGGGGTTTAGGGTTGTTTGTTGTTATGGGGTTAGTGTTGTTTGTTGTTAGGGGGTGAGGGTTGTTTGTTGTTAGGGTGTTAGTGTTGTTTGTTGTTAGGGGGTTAGGGTTGTTTGTTGTTTGGGGGTTAGGGTTGTTTGTTGTTACGGGGTTAGTGTTGTTTGTTGTTACGGGGTTAGGGTAGTTTCTTGTTAGGGGTTTAGTGTTGTTTGTTGTTAGGGGGTTAGTGTTTGTTGATAGGGGTTTAGGGTTGTTTCTTGTTCGGGTTTAGTGGTTTTTGTTGTTAGGGTGTTAGTGTTGTTTGTTGTTAGGGTGTTAGTGTTTTGTGTTGTTAGGGGGTTAGTGTTGTTTGATGTTAGGGGTTTAGGGTTGTTTGTTGTTAGGGGGTTAGGGTTGTTTGTTGTTAGTGGGTTAGGGTTGTTTGTTGTTAGTGGGTTAGTGTTTTTGGTTTTTAGGGGTTAGGGTTGTTTGTTGTTTGGGGGTTAGTGTTTGTTGTTAGGGGGCTAGGGTTGTTTGTTGTTAGGGTGTTAGTGTTCTTTGATGTTAGGGGTTTAGGGTTGTTTGTTGTTAGGGGGTTAGTGTTGTTTGTTGTTAGGGGGTTAGGGTTGTTTGTTGTTAGGGTGTTAGTGTTGTTTGTTGTTAGGGGTTAGGGTTGTTTGTTGTTAGGGTGTTAGTGTTGTTTGTTGTTAGTGGGTTAGGTTTGTTTGTTGTTTGGTTAGGGTTGTTTGTTGTTAGGGGGTTAGTGTTGTTTGTTGTTAGGGGTTTAGGGTTGTTTCTTGTTGGGGTTTAGTGGTGTTTGTTGTTAGGGTGTTAGTCTTTATTGTGGTTAGGGGGTTAGTGTTGTTGGTTGTTCGGGGGTTAGGATTGTTTGTTGTTAGGGGGTTAGGGTTGTTTGTTGTTACGGGGTTAGTGTTGTTTGTTGTTACGGGGTTAGGTTAGTTTCTTGTTAGGGGTTTAGTGTTGTTTGTTGTTTGGGGGTTAGTGTTTGTTGTTAGGGGGCTAGGGTTGTTTGTTGTTAGGGTGTTAGTGTTCTTTGATGTTAGGGGTTTAGGGTTGTTTGTTGTTAGGGGGTTAGTGTTGTTTGTTGTTAGGGTGTAAGGGTTGTTTGTTGTTAGTGGGTTAGGGTTGTTTGTTGATAAGAGGTTAGGATTTGTGTTGTTAGGGGGTTAGTATTGTTCGTTGCTGGGGGTTAGTGTTGTTTCTTCTTAGGGCGTTAGTGTTTTTTGTTCTTAGGGGGTTAGGGTTGGTTGTTGTTAGGGGGTTAGTGTTGTTTGTTGTTAGGGGTTTAGGGTTGTTTCTTGTTAGGGGGTTAGTGTTGTTTGTTGTTAGGGGCTTAGGGTTGTTTCTTGTTGGGGTTTAGTGGTGTTTGTTGTTCGGGTGTTAGTGTTGTTTGTTGTTAGGGGCTTAGTGTTGTTTGTGTTTAGGGGTTTAGTGTTGTTTGCTTTTAGGGTTTTAGGGTTGTTTGTTGTTTGGGGGTTAGTGTTTGTTGTTAGGGGGTTAGGGTTGTTTGTTGTTAGGGTGTTAGTGTTCTTTGATGTTAGGGGTTTAGGGTTGTTTGTTGTTATGGGGTTAGTGTTGTTTGTTGTTAGGGGGTGAGGGTTGTTTGTTGTTAGGGTGTTAGTGTTGTTTGTTGTTAGGGGGTTAGGGTTGTTTGTTGTTTGGGGGTTAGGGTTGTTTGTTGTTACGGGGTTAGTGTTGTTTGTTGTTACGGGGTTAGGGTAGTTTCTTGTTAGGGGTTTAGTGTTGTTTGTTGTTAGGGGGTTAGTGTTTGTTGATAGGGGTTTAGGGTTGTTTCTTGTTCGGGTTTAGTGGTTTTTGTTGTTAGGGTGTTAGTGTTGTTTGTTGTTAGGGTGTTAGTGTTTTGTGTTGTTAGGGGGTTAGTGTTGTTTGATGTTAGGGGTTTAGGGTTGTTTGTTGTTAGGGGGTTAGGGTTGTTTGTTGTTAGTGGGTTAGGGTTGTTTGTTGTTAGTGGGTTAGTGTTTTTGGTTTTTAGGGGTTAGGGTTGTTTGTTGTTTGGGGGTTAGTGTTTGTTGTTAGGGGGCTAGGGTTGTTTGTTGTTAGGGTGTTAGTGTTCTTTGATGTTAGGGGTTTAGGGTTGTTTGTTGTTAGGGGGTTAGTGTTGTTTGTTGTTAGGGGGTTAGGGTTGTTTGTTGTTAGGGTGTTAGTGTTGTTTGTTGTTAGGGGTTAGGGTTGTTTGTTGTTAGGGTGTTAGTGTTGTTTGTTGTTAGTGGGTTAGGTTTGTTTGTTGTTTGGTTAGGGTTGTTTGTTGTTAGGGGGTTAGTGTTGTTTGTTGTTAGGGGTTTAGGGTTGTTTCTTGTTGGGGTTTAGTGGTGTTTGTTGTTAGGGTGTTAGTCTTTATTGTGGTTAGGGGGTTAGTGTTGTTGGTTGTTCGGGGGTTAGGATTGTTTGTTGTTAGGGGGTTAGGGTTGTTTGTTGTTACGGGGTTAGTGTTGTTTGTTGTTACGGGGTTAGGTTAGTTTCTTGTTAGGGGTTTAGTGTTGTTTGTTGTTTGGGGGTTAGTGTTTGTTGTTAGGGGGCTAGGGTTGTTTGTTGTTAGGGTGTTAGTGTTCTTTGATGTTAGGGGTTTAGGGTTGTTTGTTGTTAGGGGGTTAGTGTTGTTTGTTGTTAGGGTGTTAGGGTTGTTTGTTGTTAGTGTGTTAGGGTTGTTTGTTGATAAGAGGTTAGGATTTGTGTTGTTAGGGGGTTAGTATTGTTTGGTGTCTGGGGGTTAGTGTTGTTTCTTCTTAGGGCGTTAGTGTTTTTTGTTCTTAGGGGTTTAGGGTTGGTTGTTGTTAGGGGGTTAGTGTTGTTTGTTGTTAGGGGTTTAGGGTTGTTTCTTGTTAGGGGGTTAGTGTTTGTTGTTAGGGTCTTAGGGTTGTTTCTTGTTGGGGTTTAGTGGTGTTTGTTGTTCGGGTGTTAGTGTTGTTTGTTGTTAGGGGCTTAGTGTTGTTTGTGTTTAGGGGTTTAGTGTTGTTTGCTTTTAGGGTTTTAGGGTTGTTTGTTGTTTGGGGGTTAGTGTTTGTTGTTAGGGGGTTAGGGTTGTTTGTTGTTAGGGTGTTAGTGTTCTTTGATGTTAGGGGTTTAGGGTTGTTTGTTGTTATGGGGTTAGTGTTGTTTGTTGTTAGGGGGTGAGGGTTGTTTGTTGTTAGGGTGTTAGTGTTGTTTGTTGTTAGGGGGTTAGGGTTGTTTGTTGTTTGGGGGTTAGGGTTGTTTGTTGTTAGGGGGTTAGTGTTGTTTGTTGTTAGTGGGTTAGGGTTTTTTGTTGTTTGGTTAGGGTTGTTTGTTGTTAGGGTGTTAGTGTTGTTTGTTGTTAGGGTGTTAGTGTTTTGTGTTGTTAGGGGGTTAGGGTTGTTTGATGTTAGGGGTTTAGGGTTGTTTGTTGTTAGGGGGTTAGTGTTGTTTGTTGTTAGGGTGTTAGCTTTGTTTGTTGTTAGTGGGTTTGGGTTGTTTGTTGTTAGTGGGTTAGTGTTCTTTGATGTTAGGGGTTTAGGGTTGTTTGTTGTTAGGGTGTTAGTGTTGTTTGTTGTTAGGGGGTTAGGGTTGTTTGCTAGGGTGTTAGTGTTGTTTGTTGTTAGGGGTTAGGGTTGTTTGTTGTTAGGGTGTTAGTGTTGTTTGTCATTAGTGGGTTAGGTTTGTTTGTTGTTTGGTTAGGGTTGTTTCTTGTTAGGGGGTTAGTGTTGTTTGTTGTTAGGGGCTTAGGGTTGTTTCTTGTTGGGGTTTAGTGGTGTTTGTTGTTCGGGTGTTAGTGTTGTTTGTTGTTAGGGGCTTAGTGTTGTTTGTGTTTAGGGGTTTAGTGTTGTTTGCTTTTAGGGTTTTAGGGTTGTTTGTTGTTTGGGGGTTAGTGTTTGTTGTTAGGGGGTTAGGGTTGTTTGTTGTTAGGGTGTTAGTGTTCTTTGATGTTAGGGGTTTAGGGTTGTTTGTTGTTATGGGGTTAGTGTTGTTTGTTGTTAGGGGGTGAGGGTTGTTTGTTGTTAGGGTGTTAGTGTTGTTTGTTGTTAGGGGGTTAGGGTTGTTTGTTGTTTGGGGGTTAGGGTTGTTTGTTGTTACGGGGTTAGTGTTGTTTGTTGTTACGGGGTTAGGGTAGTTTCTTGTTAGGGGTTTAGTGTTGTTTGTTGTTAGGGGGTTAGTGTTTGTTGATAGGGGTTTAGGGTTGTTTCTTGTTCGGATTTAGTGGTTTTTGTTGTTAGGGTGTTAGTGTTGTTTGTTGTTAGGGTGTTAGTGTTTTGTGTTGTTAGGGGGTGAGTGTTGTTTGATGTTAGGGGTTTAGGGTTGTTTGTTGTTAGGGGGTTAGGGTTGTTTGTTGTTAGTGGGTTAGGGTTGTTTGTTGTTAGTGGGTTAGTGTTTTTGGTTTTTAGGGGTTAGGGTTGTTTGTTGTTTGGGGGTTAGTGTTTGTTGTTAGGGGGCTAGGGTTGTTTGTTGTTAGGGTGTTAGTGTTCTTTGATGTTAGGGGTTTAGGGTTGTTTGTTGTTAGGGGGTTAGTGTTGTTTGTTGTTAGGGTGTTAGGGTTGTTTGTTGTTAGTGGGCTAGGGTTGTTTGTTGTTTGTGGTTTAGTGTTTTTGGTTTTTAGGGGTTAGGGTTGTTTGTTGTTTGGGGGTTAGTGTTTGTTGTTAGGGTGTTAGTGTTTTGTGTTGTTAGGGGGTTAGTGTTCTTTGATGTTAGGGATTTAGGGTTGTTTGTTGTTAGGGGGTTAGTGTTGTTTGTTGTTAGGGGGTTAGCGTTGTTTGTTGTTAGGGTGTTTGTGTTTGTTGTTAGGGTGTTAGTGTTTTGTGTTGTTAGGAGGTTAGTGTTGTTTGATGTTAGGGGTTTAGGGTTGTTTGTTGTTAGGGGGTTAGTGTTGTTTGTTGTTAGTGGGTTAGGGTTGTTTGTTGTTAGTGGGTTAGTGTTTTTGGTTTTTAGGGGTTAGGGTTGTTTGTTGTTTGGGGGTTAGTGTTTGTTGTTAGGGGGCTAGGGTTGTTTGTTGTTAGGGTGTTAGTGTTCTTTGATGTTAGGGGTTTAGGGTTGTTTGTTGTTAGGGGGTTAGTGTTGTTTGTTGTTAGGGTGTTAGGGTTGTTTGTTGTTAGTGGGTTAGGGTTGTTTGTTGATAAGAGGTTAGGATTTGTGTTGTTAGGGGGTTAGTATTGTTCGCTGCTGGGGGTTAGTGTTGTTTCTTCTTAGGGCGTTAGTGTTTTTTGTTCTTAGGTGGTTAGGGTTGGTTGTTGTTAGGGTGTTAGTGTTGTTTGTTGTTAGGGGGTTAGTGTTGTTTGTTGTTAGGGGTTTAGGGTTGTTTCTTGTTAGGGGGTTAGTGTTGTTTGTTGTTAGGGGCTTAGGGTTGTTTCTTGTTGGGGTTTAGTGGTTTTTGTTGTTAGGGTGTTAGTGTTGTTTGTTGTTAGGGTGTTAGTGTTTTGTGTTGTTAGGAGGTTAGTGTTGTTTGATGTTAGGGGTTTAGGGTTGTTTGTTGTTAGGGGGTTAGGGTTGTTTGTTGTTAGTGAGTTAGGGTTGTTTGTTGTTAGTGGGTTAGTGTTTTTGGTATTTAGGGGTTAGGGTTGTTTGTTGTTTGGGGGTTAGTGTTTGTTGTTAGGGGGCTAGGGTTGTTTGTTGTTAGGGTGTTAGTGTTCTTCGATGTTAGGGGTTTAGGGTTGTTTGTTGTTAGGGGGTTAGTGTTGTTTGTTGTTACGGTGTTAGGGTTGTTTGTTGTTAGTGGGTTAGGGTTGTTTGTTGATAAGAGGTTAGGATTTGTGTTGTTAGGGGGTTAGTATTGTTCGTTGCTGGGGGTTAGTGTTATTTCTTCTTAGGGCGTTAGTGTTGTTTGTTCTTAGAGGGTTAGGGTTGGTTGTTGTTAGGGTTTTAGTGTTGTTTGTTGTTAGGGGGTTAGGGTTGTTTGTTGTTAGGGTGTTAGTGTTGTTTGTTGTTAGGGTGTTAGTGTTTTGTGTTGTTAGGGGGTTAGTGTTGTTTGATGTTAGGGGTTTAGGGTTGTTTGTTGTTAGGGGGTTAGGGTTGTTTGTTGTTAGTGGGTTAGGGTTGTTTGTTGTTAGTGGGTTAGTGTTTTTGGTTTTTAGGGGTTAGGGTTGTTTGTTGTTTGGGGGTTAGTGTTTGTTGTTAGGGGGCTAGGGTTGTTTGTTGTTAGGGTGTTAGTGTTCTTTGATGTTAGGGGTTTAGGGTTGTTTGTTGTTAGGGGGTTAGTGTTGTTTGTTGTTAGGGGGTTAGGGTTGTTTGTTGTTAGGGTGTTAGTGTTGTTTGTTGTTAGGGGTTAGGGTTGTTTGTTGTTAGGGTGTTAGTGTTGTTTGTTGTTAGTGGGTTAGGTTTGTTTGTTGTTTGGTTAGGGTTGTTTGTTGTTAGGGGGTTAGTGTTGTTTGTTGTTAGGGGTTTAGGGTTGTTTCTTGTTGGGGTTTAGTGGTGTTTGTTGTTAGGGTGTTAGTCTTTATTGTGGTTAGGGGGTTAGTGTTGTTGGTTGTTCGGGGGTTAGGATTGTTTGTTGTTAGGGGGTTAGGGTTGTTTGTTGTTACGGGGTTAGTGTTGTTTGTTGTTACGGGGTTAGGTTAGTTTCTTGTTAGGGGTTTAGTGTTGTTTGTTGTTTGGGGGTTAGTGTTTGTTGTTAGGGGGCTAGGGTTGTTTGTTGTTAGGGTGTTAGTGTTCTTTGATGTTAGGGGTTTAGGGTTGTTTGTTGTTAGGGGGTTAGTGTTGTTTGTTGTTAGGGTGTTAGGGTTGTTTGTTGTTAGTGTGTTAGGGTTGTTTGTTGATAAGAGGTTAGGATTTGTGTTGTTAGGGGGTTAGTATTGTTCGTTGCTGGGGGTTAGTGTTGTTTCTTCTTAGGGCGTTAGTGTTTTTTGTTCTTAGGGGTTTAGGGTTGGTTGTTGTTAGGGGGTTAGTGTTGTTTGTTGTTAGGGGTTTAGGGTTGTTTCTTGTTAGGGGGTTAGTGTTTGTTGTTAGGGTCTTAGGGTTGTTTCTTGTTGGGGTTTAGTGGTGTTTGTTGTTCGGGTGTTAGTGTTGTTTGTTGTTAGGGGCTTAGTGTTGTTTGTGTTTAGGGGTTTAGTGTTGTTTGCTTTTAGGGTTTTAGGGTTGTTTGTTGTTTGGGGGTTAGTGTTTGTTGTTAGGGGGTTAGGGTTGTTTGTTGTTAGGGTGTTAGTGTTCTTTGATGTTAGGGGTTTAGGGTTGTTTGTTGTTATGGGGTTAGTGTTGTTTGTTGTTAGGGGGTGAGGGTTGTTTGTTGTTAGGGTGTTAGTGTTGTTTGTTGTTAGGGGGTTAGGGTTGTTTGTTGTTTGGGGGTTAGGGTTGTTTGTTGTTAGGGGGTTAGTGTTGTTTGTTGTTAGTGGGTTAGGGTTTTTTGTTGTTTGGTTAGGGTTGTTTGTTGTTAGGGTGTTAGTGTTGTTTGTTGTTAGGGTGTTAGTGTTTTGTGTTGTTAGGGGGTTAGGGTTGTTTGATGTTAGGGGTTTAGGGTTGTTTGTTGTTAGGGGGTTAGTGTTCTTTGTTGTTAGGGTGTTAGCTTTGTTTGTTGTTAGTGGGTTTGGGTTGTTTGTTGTTAGTGGGTTAGTGTTCTTTGATGTTAGGGGTTTAGGGTTGTTTGTTGTTAGGGTGTTAGTGTTGTTTGTTGTTAGGGGGTTAGGGTTGTTTGCTAGGGTGTTAGTGTTGTTTGTTGTTAGGGGTTAGGGTTGTTTGTTGTTAGGGTGTTAGTGTTGTTTGTCATTAGTGGGTTAGGTTTGTTTGTTGTTTGGTTAGGGTTGTTTCTTGTTAGGGGGTTAGTGTTGTTTGTTGTTAGGGGCTTAGGGTTGTTTCTTGTTGGGGTTTAGTGGTGTTTGTTGTTCGGGTGTTAGTGTTGTTTGTTGTTAGGGGCTTAGTGTTGTTTGTGTTTAGGGGTTTAGTGTTGTTTGCTTTTAGGGTTTTAGGGTTGTTTGTTGTTTGGGGGTTAGTGTTTGTTGTTAGGGGGTTAGGGTTGTTTGTTGTTAGGGTGTTAGTGTTCTTTGATGTTAGGGGTTTAGGGTTGTTTGTTGTTATGGGGTTAGTGTTGTTTGTTGTTAGGGGGTGAGGGTTGTTTGTTGTTAGGGTGTTAGTGTTGTTTGTTGTTAGGGGGTTAGGGTTGTTTGTTGTTTGGGGGTTAGGGTTGTTTGTTGTTACGGGGTTAGTGTTGTTTGTTGTTACGGGGTTAGGGTAGTTTCTTGTTAGGGGTTTAGTGTTGTTTGTTGTTAGGGGGTTAGTGTTTGTTGATAGGGGTTTAGGGTTGTTTCTTGTTCGGGTTTAGTGGTTTTTGTTGTTAGGGTGTTAGTGTTGTTTGTTGTTAGGGTGTTAGTGTTTTGTGTTGTTAGGGGGTGAGTGTTGTTTGATGTTAGGGGTTTAGGGTTGTTTGTTGTTAGGGGGTTAGGGTTGTTTGTTGTTAGTGGGTTAGGGTTGTTTGTTGTTAGTGGGTTAGTGTTTTTGGTTTTTAGGGGTTAGGGTTGTTTGTTGTTTGGGGGTTAGTGTTTGTTGTTAGGGGGCTAGGGTTGTTTGTTGTTAGGGTGTTAGTGTTCTTTGATGTTAGGGGTTTAGGGTTGTTTGTTGTTAGGGGGTTAGTGTTGTTTGTTGTTAGGGTGTTAGGGTTGTTTGTTGTTAGTGGGCTAGGGTTGTTTGTTGTTTGTGGTTTAGTGTTTTTGGTTTTTAGGGGTTAGGGTTGTTTGTTGTTTGGGGGTTAGTGTTTGTTGTTAGGGTGTTAGTGTTTTGTGTTGTTAGGGGGTTAGTGTTCTTTGATGTTAGGGATTTAGGGTTGTTTGTTGTTAGGGGGTTAGTGTTGTTTGTTGTTAGGGGGTTAGCGTTGTTTGTTGTTAGGGTGTTTGTGTTTGTTGTTAGGGTGTTAGTGTTTTGTGTTGTTAGGAGGTTAGTGTTGTTTGATGTTAGGGGTTTAGGGTTGTTTGTTGTTAGGGGGTTAGTGTTGTTTGTTGTTAGTGGGTTAGGGTTGTTTGTTGTTAGTGGGTTAGTGTTTTTGGTTTTTAGGGGTTAGGGTTGTTTGTTGTTTGGGGGTTAGTGTTTGTTGTTAGGGGGCTAGGGTTGTTTGTTGTTAGGGTGTTAGTGTTCTTTGATGTTAGGGGTTTAGGGTTGTTTGTTGTTAGGGGGTTAGTGTTGTTTGTTGTTAGGGTGTTAGGGTTGTTTGTTGTTAGTGGGTTAGGGTTGTTTGTTGATAAGAGGTTAGGATTTGTGTTGTTAGGGGGTTAGTATTGTTCGCTGCTGGGGGTTAGTGTTGTTTCTTCTTAGGGCGTTAGTGTTTTTTGTTCTTAGGTGGTTAGGGTTGTTTGTTGTTAGGGTGTTAGTGTTGTTTGTTGTTAGGGGGTTAGTGTTGTTTGTTGTTAGGGGTTTAGGGTTGTTTCTTGTTAGGGGGTTAGTGTTGTTTGTTGTTAGGGGCTTAGGGTTGTTTCTTGTTGGGGTTTAGTGGTTTTTGTTGTTAGGGTGTTAGTGTTGTTTGTTGTTAGGGTGTTAGTGTTTTGTGTTGTTAGGAGGTTAGTGTTGTTTGATGTTAGGGGTTTAGGGTTGTTTGTTGTTAGGGGGTTAGGGTTGTTTGTTGTTAGTGAGTTAGGGTTGTTTGTTGTTAGTGGGTTAGTGTTTTTGGTATTTAGGGGTTAGGGTTGTTTGTTGTTTGGGGGTTAGTGTTTGTTGTTAGGGGGCTAGGGTTGTTTGTTGTTAGGGTGTTAGTGTTCTTCGATGTTAGGGGTTTAGGGTTGTTTGTTGTTAGGGGGTTAGTGTTGTTTGTTGTTACGGTGTTAGGGTTGTTTGTTGTTAGTGGGTTAGGGTTGTTTGTTGATAAGAGGTTAGGATTTGTGTTGTTAGGGGGTTAGTATTGTTCGTTGCTGGGGGTTAGTGTTATTTCTTCTTAGGGCGTTAGTGTTGTTTGTTCTTAGAGGGTTAGGGTTGGTTGTTGTTAGGGTTTTAGTGTTGTTTGTTGTTAGGGGGTTAGGGTTGTTTGTTGTTAGGGTGTTAGTGTTGTTTGTTGTTAGTGGGTTAGGTTTGTTTGTTGCTTGGTTAGGGTTATGTGTTGTTAGGGGGTTAGTGTTGTTTGTTGTTAGGGGTTTAGGGTTGTTTCTTGTTAGGGGGTTAGTGTTGTTTGTTTTTAGGGGCTTAGGGTTGTTTCTTGTTGGGGTTTAGTGGTGTTTGTTGTTCGGGCGTTAGTGTTGTTTGTTGTTAGGGGTTTAGTGTTGTTTGTTTTTAGGGGTTCAGTGTTGTTTGCTTTTAGGGTTTTAGGGTTGTTTGTTTTTTAGGGGTGAGTGTTGTTTGTTGTTAGGGGGTTAGGATTGTTTGTTTTTAGGGGTTTAGTGTTGTTTGTGGTTAGGGCGTTACTGTTGGATGTTGTTAGCGGGTTAGTGTTTTTTGTTGTTAGTGGGATAGTGCTGTTTGTTGTTATTGGCTTAGTGGTGTTTGTTTTTAGGGGTTCAGTGCTGTTTGTTTTTAGGGTTTTAGGGTTGGTTGTTGTTAGGGGGTTAGTGTTGTTTGTTGTTAGGGGTTTAGGGTTGTTTCTTGTTAGGGGGTTAGTGTTGTTTGTTGTTAGGGGCTTAGGGTTGTTTCTTGTTGGGGTTTAGTGGTGTTTGTTGTTTGGGTGTTAGTGTTGTTTGTTGTTAGGGGCTTAGTGTTGTTTGTGTTTAGGGGTTTAGTGTTGTTTGCTTTTAGGATTTTAGGGTTGTTTGTTGTTGGGGGTTAGTGTTGTTTGTTGTTAGGGGGTTAGGGTTGTTTCTGGTTAGGGTGTTACTTTTGTTTGTTGTTAGGGGGTTAGGGTTGTTTGTTGTTAGGGTGTTAGTGTTGTTTGTTGTTAGTGGGTTAGGGTTTTTTGTTGTTTGGTTAGGGTTGTTTGTTGTTAGGGTGTTAGTGTTGTTTGTTGTTAGGGTGTTAGTGTTTTGTGTTGTTAGGGGTTAGGGTTGTTTGATGTTAGGGGTTTAGGGTTGTTTGTTGTTAGGGGGTTAGTGTTGTTTGTTGTTAGGGTGTTAGCTTTGTTTGTTGTTAGTGGGTTTGGGTTGTTTGTTGTTAGTGGGTTAGTGTTCTTTGATGTTAGGGGTTTAGGGTTGTTTGTTGTTAGGGTGTTAGTGTTGTTTGTTGTTAGGGGGTTAGGGTTGTTTGCTAGGGTGTTAGTGTTGTTTGTTGTTAGGGGTTAGGGTTGTTTGTTGTTAGGGTGTTTGTGTTTGTTGTTAGGGTGTTAGTGTTTTGTGTTGTTAGGAGGTTAGTGTTGTTTGATGTTAGGGGTTTAGGGTTGTTTGTTGTTAGGGGGTTAGTGTTGTTTGTTGTTAGTGGGTTAGGGTTGTTTGTTGTTAGTGGGTTAGTGTTTTTGGTTTTTAGGGGTTAGGGTTGTTTGTTGTTTGGGGGTTAGTGTTTGTTGTTAGGGGGCTAGGGTTGTTTGTTGTTAGGGTGTTAGTGTTCTTTGATGTTAGGGGTTTAGGGTTGTTTGTTGTTAGGGGGTTAGTGTTGTTTGTTGTTAGGGTGTTAGGGTTGTTTGTTGTTAGTGGGTTAGGGTTGTTTGTTGATAAGAGGTTAGGATTTGTGTTGTTAGGGGGTTAGTATTGTTCGCTGCTGGGGGTTAGTGTTGTTTCTTCTTAGGGCGTTAGTGTTTTTTGTTCTTAGGTGGTTAGGGTTGGTTGTTGTTAGGGTGTTAGTGTTGTTTGTTGTTAGGGGGTTAGTGTTGTTTGTTGTTAGGGGTTTAGGGTTGTTTCTTGTTAGGGGGTTAGTGTTGTTTGTTGTTAGGGGCTTAGGGTTGTTTCTTGTTGGGGTTTAGTGGTTTTTGTTGTTAGGGTGTTAGTGTTGTTTGTTGTTAGGGTGTTAGTGTTTTGTGTTGTTAGGAGGTTAGTGTTGTTTGATGTTAGGGGTTTAGGGTTGTTTGTTGTTAGGGGGTTAGGGTTGTTTGTTGTTAGTGAGTTAGGGTTGTTTGTTGTTAGTGGGTTAGTGTTTTTGGTATTTAGGGGTTAGGGTTGTTTGTTGTTTGGGGGTTAGTGTTTGTTGTTAGGGGGCTAGGGTTGTTTGTTGTTAGGGTGTTAGTGTTCTTCGATGTTAGGGGTTTAGGGTTGTTTGTTGTTAGGGGGTTAGTGTTGTTTGTTGTTACGGTGTTAGGGTTGTTTGTTGTTAGTGGGTTAGGGTTGTTTGTTGATAAGAGGTTAGGATTTGTGTTGTTAGGGGGTTAGTATTGTTCGTTGCTGGGGGTTAGTGTTATTTCTTCTTAGGGCGTTAGTGTTGTTTGTTCTTAGAGGGTTAGGGTTGGTTGTTGTTAGGGTTTTAGTGTTGTTTGTTGTTAGGGGGTTAGGGTTGTTTGTTGTTAGGGTGTTAGTGTTGTTTGTTGTTAGGGTGTTAGTGTTTTGTGTTGTTAGGGGGTTAGTGTTGTTTGATGTTAGGGGTTTAGGGTTGTTTGTTGTTAGGGGGTTAGGGTTGTTTGTTGTTAGTGGGTTAGGGTTGTTTGTTGTTAGTGGGTTAGTGTTTTTGGTTTTTAGGGGTTAGGGTTGTTTGTTGTTTGGGGGTTAGTGTTTGTTGTTAGGGGGCTAGGGTTGTTTGTTGTTAGGGTGTTAGTGTTCTTTGATGTTAGGGGTTTAGGGTTGTTTGTTGTTAGGGGGTTAGTGTTGTTTGTTGTTAGGGGGTTAGGGTTGTTTGTTGTTAGGGTGTTAGTGTTGTTTGTTGTTAGGGGTTAGGGTTGTTTGTTGTTAGGGTGTTAGTGTTGTTTGTTGTTAGTGGGTTAGGTTTGTTTGTTGTTTGGTTAGGGTTGTTTGTTGTTAGGGGGTTAGTGTTGTTTGTTGTTAGGGGTTTAGGGTTGTTTCTTGTTGGGGTTTAGTGGTGTTTGTTGTTAGGGTGTTAGTCTTTATTGTGGTTAGGGGGTTAGTGTTGTTGGTTGTTCGGGGGTTAGGATTGTTTGTTGTTAGGGGGTTAGGGTTGTTTGTTGTTACGGGGTTAGTGTTGTTTGTTGTTACGGGGTTAGGTTAGTTTCTTGTTAGGGGTTTAGTGTTGTTTGTTGTTTGGGGGTTAGTGTTTGTTGTTAGGGGGCTAGGGTTGTTTGTTGTTAGGGTGTTAGTGTTCTTTGATGTTAGGGGTTTAGGGTTGTTTGTTGTTAGGGGGTTAGTGTTGTTTGTTGTTAGGGTGTTAGGGTTGTTTGTTGTTAGTGTGTTAGGGTTGTTTGTTGATAAGAGGTTAGGATTTGTGTTGTTAGGGGGTTAGTATTGTTCGTTGCTGGGGGTTAGTGTTGTTTCTTCTTAGGGCGTTAGTGTTTTTTGTTCTTAGGGGTTTAGGGTTGGTTGTTGTTAGGGGGTTAGTGTTGTTTGTTGTTAGGGGTTTAGGGTTGTTTCTTGTTAGGGGGTTAGTGTTTGTTGTTAGGGTCTTAGGGTTGTTTCTTGTTGGGGTTTAGTGGTGTTTGTTGTTCGGGTGTTAGTGTTGTTTGTTGTTAGGGGCTTAGTGTTGTTTGTGTTTAGGGGTTTAGTGTTGTTTGCTTTTAGGGTTTTAGGGTTGTTTGTTGTTTGGGGGTTAGTGTTTGTTGTTAGGGGGTTAGGGTTGTTTGTTGTTAGGGTGTTAGTGTTCTTTGATGTTAGGGGTTTAGGGTTGTTTGTTGTTATGGGGTTAGTGTTGTTTGTTGTTAGGGGGTGAGGGTTGTTTGTTGTTAGGGTGTTAGTGTTGTTTGTTGTTAGGGGGTTAGGGTTGTTTGTTGTTTGGGGGTTAGGGTTGTTTGTTGTTAGGGGGTTAGTGTTGTTTGTTGTTAGTGGGTTAGGGTTTTTTGTTGTTTGGTTAGGGTTGTTTGTTGTTAGGGTGTTAGTGTTGTTTGTTGTTAGGGTGTTAGTGTTTTGTGTTGTTAGGGGGTTAGGGTTGTTTGATGTTAGGGGTTTAGGGTTGTTTGTTGTTAGGGGGTTAGTGTTCTTTGTTGTTAGGGTGTTAGCTTTGTTTGTTGTTAGTGGGTTTGGGTTGTTTGTTGTTAGTGGGTTAGTGTTCTTTGATGTTAGGGGTTTAGGGTTGTTTGTTGTTAGGGTGTTAGTGTTGTTTGTTGTTAGGGGGTTAGGGTTGTTTGCTAGGGTGTTAGTGTTGTTTGTTGTTAGGGGTTAGGGTTGTTTGTTGTTAGGGTGTTAGTGTTGTTTGTCATTAGTGGGTTAGGTTTGTTTGTTGTTTGGTTAGGGTTGTTTCTTGTTAGGGGGTTAGTGTTGTTTGTTGTTAGGGGCTTAGGGTTGTTTCTTGTTGGGGTTTAGTGGTGTTTGTTGTTCGGGTGTTAGTGTTGTTTGTTGTTAGGGGCTTAGTGTTGTTTGTGTTTAGGGGTTTAGTGTTGTTTGCTTTTAGGGTTTTAGGGTTGTTTGTTGTTTGGGGGTTAGTGTTTGTTGTTAGGGGGTTAGGGTTGTTTGTTGTTAGGGTGTTAGTGTTCTTTGATGTTAGGGGTTTAGGGTTGTTTGTTGTTATGGGGTTAGTGTTGTTTGTTGTTAGGGGGTGAGGGTTGTTTGTTGTTAGGGTGTTAGTGTTGTTTGTTGTTAGGGGGTTAGGGTTGTTTGTTGTTTGGGGGTTAGGGTTGTTTGTTGTTACGGGGTTAGTGTTGTTTGTTGTTACGGGGTTAGGGTAGTTTCTTGTTAGGGGTTTAGTGTTGTTTGTTGTTAGGGGGTTAGTGTTTGTTGATAGGGGTTTAGGGTTGTTTCTTGTTCGGGTTTAGTGGTTTTTGTTGTTAGGGTGTTAGTGTTGTTTGTTGTTAGGGTGTTAGTGTTTTGTGTTGTTAGGGGGTGAGTGTTGTTTGATGTTAGGGGTTTAGGGTTGTTTGTTGTTAGGGGGTTAGGGTTGTTTGTTGTTAGTGGGTTAGGGTTGTTTGTTGTTAGTGGGTTAGTGTTTTTGGTTTTTAGGGGTTAGGGTTGTTTGTTGTTTGGGGGTTAGTGTTTGTTGTTAGGGGGCTAGGGTTGTTTGTTGTTAGGGTGTTAGTGTTCTTTGATGTTAGGGGTTTAGGGTTGTTTGTTGTTAGGGGGTTAGTGTTGTTTGTTGTTAGGGTGTTAGGGTTGTTTGTTGTTAGTGGGCTAGGGTTGTTTGTTGTTTGTGGTTTAGTGTTTTTGGTTTTTAGGGGTTAGGGTTGTTTGTTGTTTGGGGGTTAGTGTTTGTTGTTAGGGTGTTAGTGTTTTGTGTTGTTAGGGGGTTAGTGTTCTTTGATGTTAGGGATTTAGGGTTGTTTGTTGTTAGGGGGTTAGTGTTGTTTGTTGTTAGGGGGTTAGCGTTGTTTGTTGTTAGGGTGTTTGTGTTTGTTGTTAGGGTGTTAGTGTTTTGTGTTGTTAGGAGGTTAGTGTTGTTTGATGTTAGGGGTTTAGGGTTGTTTGTTGTTAGGGGGTTAGTGTTGTTTGTTGTTAGTGGGTTAGGGTTGTTTGTTGTTAGTGGGTTAGTGTTTTTGGTTTTTAGGGGTTAGGGTTGTTTGTTGTTTGGGGGTTAGTGTTTGTTGTTAGGGGGCTAGGGTTGTTTGTTGTTAGGGTGTTAGTGTTCTTTGATGTTAGGGGTTTAGGGTTGTTTGTTGTTAGGGGGTTAGTGTTGTTTGTTGTTAGGGTGTTAGGGTTGTTTGTTGTTAGTGGGTTAGGGTTGTTTGTTGATAAGAGGTTAGGATTTGTGTTGTTAGGGGGTTAGTATTGTTCGCTGCTGGGGGTTAGTGTTGTTTCTTCTTAGGGCGTTAGTGTTTTTTGTTCTTAGGTGGTTAGGGTTGTTTGTTGTTAGGGTGTTAGTGTTGTTTGTTGTTAGGGGGTTAGTGTTGTTTGTTGTTAGGGGTTTAGGGTTGTTTCTTGTTAGGGGGTTAGTGTTGTTTGTTGTTAGGGGCTTAGGGTTGTTTCTTGTTGGGGTTTAGTGGTTTTTGTTGTTAGGGTGTTAGTGTTGTTTGTTGTTAGGGTGTTAGTGTTTTGTGTTGTTAGGAGGTTAGTGTTGTTTGATGTTAGGGGTTTAGGGTTGTTTGTTGTTAGGGGGTTAGGGTTGTTTGTTGTTAGTGAGTTAGGGTTGTTTGTTGTTAGTGGGTTAGTGTTTTTGGTATTTAGGGGTTAGGGTTGTTTGTTGTTTGGGGGTTAGTGTTTGTTGTTAGGGGGCTAGGGTTGTTTGTTGTTAGGGTGTTAGTGTTCTTCGATGTTAGGGGTTTAGGGTTGTTTGTTGTTAGGGGGTTAGTGTTGTTTGTTGTTACGGTGTTAGGGTTGTTTGTTGTTAGTGGGTTAGGGTTGTTTGTTGATAAGAGGTTAGGATTTGTGTTGTTAGGGGGTTAGTATTGTTCGTTGCTGGGGGTTAGTGTTATTTCTTCTTAGGGCGTTAGTGTTGTTTGTTCTTAGAGGGTTAGGGTTGGTTGTTGTTAGGGTTTTAGTGTTGTTTGTTGTTAGGGGGTTAGGGTTGTTTGTTGTTAGGGTGTTAGTGTTGTTTGTTGTTAGTGGGTTAGGTTTGTTTGTTGCTTGGTTAGGGTTATGTGTTGTTAGGGGGTTAGTGTTGTTTGTTGTTAGGGGTTTAGGGTTGTTTCTTGTTAGGGGGTTAGTGTTGTTTGTTTTTAGGGGCTTAGGGTTGTTTCTTGTTGGGGTTTAGTGGTGTTTGTTGTTCGGGCGTTAGTGTTGTTTGTTGTTAGGGGTTTAGTGTTGTTTGTTTTTAGGGGTTCAGTGTTGTTTGCTTTTAGGGTTTTAGGGTTGTTTGTTTTTTAGGGGTGAGTGTTGTTTGTTGTTAGGGGGTTAGGATTGTTTGTTTTTAGGGGTTTAGTGTTGTTTGTGGTTAGGGCGTTACTGTTGGATGTTGTTAGCGGGTTAGTGTTTTTTGTTGTTAGTGGGATAGTGCTGTTTGTTGTTATTGGCTTAGTGGTGTTTGTTTTTAGGGGTTCAGTGCTGTTTGTTTTTAGGGTTTTAGGGTTGGTTGTTGTTAGGGGGTTAGTGTTGTTTGTTGTTAGGGGTTTAGGGTTGTTTCTTGTTAGGGGGTTAGTGTTGTTTGTTGTTAGGGGCTTAGGGTTGTTTCTTGTTGGGGTTTAGTGGTGTTTGTTGTTTGGGTGTTAGTGTTGTTTGTTGTTAGGGGCTTAGTGTTGTTTGTGTTTAGGGGTTTAGTGTTGTTTGCTTTTAGGATTTTAGGGTTGTTTGTTGTTGGGGGTTAGTGTTGTTTGTTGTTAGGGGGTTAGGGTTGTTTCTGGTTAGGGTGTTACTTTTGTTTGTTGTTAGGGGGTTAGGGTTGTTTGTTGTTAGGGTGTTAGTGTTGTTTGTTGTTAGTGGGTTAGGGTTTTTTGTTGTTTGGTTAGGGTTGTTTGTTGTTAGGGTGTTAGTGTTGTTTGTTGTTAGGGTGTTAGTGTTTTGTGTTGTTAGGGGTTAGGGTTGTTTGATGTTAGGGGTTTAGGGTTGTTTGTTGTTAGGGGGTTAGTGTTGTTTGTTGTTAGGGTGTTAGCTTTGTTTGTTGTTAGTGGGTTTGGGTTGTTTGTTGTTAGTGGGTTAGTGTTCTTTGATGTTAGGGGTTTAGGGTTGTTTGTTGTTAGGGTGTTAGTGTTGTTTGTTGTTAGGGGGTTAGGGTTGTTTGCTAGGGTGTTAGTGTTGTTTGTTGTTAGGGGTTAGGGTTGTTTGTTGTTAGGGTGTTAGTGTTGTTTGTCATTAGTGGGTTAGGTTTGTTTGTTGTTTGGTTAGGGTTGTTTGTTGTTAGGGGGTTAGTGTTGTTTGTTGTTAGGGGTTTAGGGTTGTTTCTTGTTGGGGTTTAGTGGTTTTTGTTGTTAGGGTGTTAGTCTTTATTGTGGTTAGGGGGTTAGTGTTGTTGGTTGTTCGGGGGTTAGGATTGTTTGTTGTTAGGGGGTTAGGGTTGTTTGTTGTTTGGGGGTTAGGGTTCTTTGTTGTTACGGGGTTAGTGTTGTTTGTTGTTACGGGGTTAGGTTAGTTTCTTGTTAGGGGTTTAGTGTTGTTTGTTGTTAGGGGGTTAGTGTTTGTTGTTAGGGGTTTAGGGTTGTTTCTTGTTGGGGTTTAGTGTTTTTTGTTGTTAGGGTGTTAGTGTTGTTTGTTGTTAGGGTGTTAGTGTTTTGTGTTGTTAGGAGGTTAGTGTTGTTTGATGTTAGGGGTTTAGGGTTGTTTGTTGTGAGGGGGTTAGGGTTGTTTGTTGTTAGTGGGTTAGGGTTGTTTGTTGTTAGTGGGTTAGTGTTTTTGGTTTTTAGGGGTTAGGGTTGTTTGTTGTTTGGGGGTTAGTGTTTGTTGTTAGGGGGCTAGGGTTGTTTGTTGTTAGGGTGTTAGTGTTCTTTGATGTTAGGGGTTTAGGGTTGTTTGTTGTTAGGGGGTTAGTTTTGTTTGTTGTTAGGTTGTTAGGGTTGTTTGTTGTTAGTGGTCTAGGGTTGTTTGTTGTTAGTGGTTTAGTGTTTTTGGTTTTTAGGGGTTAGGGTTGTTTGTTGTTTGGGGGTTAGTGTTTGTTGTTAGGGTGTTAGTGTTTTGTGTTGTTAGGGGGTTAGTGTTCTTTGATGTTAGGGATTTAGGGTTGTTTGTTGTTAGGGGGTTAGTGTTGTTTGTTGTTAGGGGGTTAGGGTTGTTTGTTGTTAGGGTGTTAGTGTTGTTTGTTGTTAGGGGTTAGGGTTGTTTGTTGTTAGGGGGTTAGTGTTGTTTGTTGTTAGTGGGTTAGGTTTGTTTGTTGTTTGGTTAGGGTTGTTTGTTGTTAGGGGGTTAGTGTTGTTTGTTGTTAGGGGTTTAGGGTTGTTTCTTGTTGGGGTTTAGTGGTGTTTGTTGTTAGGGTGTTAGTCTTTATTGTGGTTAGGGGGTTAGTGTTGTTGGTTGTTCGGTGGTTAGGATTGTTTGTTGTTAGGGGGTTAGGGTTGTTTGTTGTTACGGGGTTAGTGTTGTTTGTTGTTACGGGGTTAGGTTAGTTTCTTGTTAGGGGTTTAGTGTTGTTTGTTGTTTGGGGGTTAGTGTTTTGTGATGTTAGGGGGTTAGTGTTGTTTGATGTTAGGGGTTTAGTGTTGTTTGTTGTTAGGGGGTTAGTGTTTGTTGTTAGGGGTTTAGGGTTGTTTCTTGTTCGGGTTTAGTGGTTTTTGTTGTTAGGGTGTTAGTGTTGTTTGTTGTTAGGGTGTTAGTGTTTTGTGTTGTTAGGGGGTTAGTGTTGTTTGATGTTTGGGGTTTAGGGTTGTTTGTTGTTAGGGGGTTAGGGTTGTTTGTTGTTAGTGGGTTAGGGTTGTTTGTTGTTAGTGGGTTAGTGTTTTTGGTTTTTAGGGGTTAGGGTTGTTTGTTGTTTGGGGGTTAGTGTTTGTTGTTAGGGGGCTAGGGTTGTTTGTTGTTAGGGTGTTAGTGTTCTTTGATGTTAGGGGTTTAGGGTTGTTTGTTGTTAGGGGGTTAGTGTTGTTTGTTGTTAGGGTGTTAGGGTTGTTTGTTGTTAGTGGGCTAGGGTTGTTTGTTGTTAGTGGTTTAGTGTTTTTGGTTTTTAGGGGTTAGGGTTGTTTGTTGTTTGGGGGTTAGTGTTTGTTGTTAGGGTGTTAGTGTTTTGTGTTGTTAGGGGGTTAGTGTTCTTTGATGTTAGGGATTTAGGGTTGTTTGCTGTTAGGGGGTTAGTGTTGTTTGTCGTTAGGGGGTTAGCGTTGTTTGTTGTTAGGGTGTTTGTGTTGTTTGTTGTTAGGGTGTTAGTGTTTTGTGTTGTTAGGAGGTTAGTGTTGTTTGATGTTAGGGGTTTAGGGTTGTTTGTTGTTAGGGGGTTAGTGTTGTTTGTTGTTAGTGGGTTAGGGTTGTTTGTTGTTAGTGGGTTAGTGTTTTTGGTTTTTAGGGGTTAGGGTTGTTTGTTGTTTTGGGGTTAGTGTTTGTTGTTAGGGGGCTAGGGTTGTTTGTTGTTAGGGTGTTAGTGTTTTGTGTTGTTAGGAGGTTAGTGTTGTTTGATGTTAGGGGTTTAGGGTTGTTTGTTGTTAGGGGGTTAGGGTTGTTTGTTGTTAGTGGGTTAGGGTTGTTTGTTCTTAGTGGGTTAGTGTTTTTGGTTTTTAGGGGTTAGGGTTGTTTGTTGTTTGGGGGTTAGTGTTTGTTGTTAGGGGGCTAGGGTTGTTTGTTGTTAGGGTGTTAGTGTTCTTTGATGTTAGGGGTTTAGGGTTGTTTGTTGTTAGGGGGTTAGTGTTGTTTGTTGTTAGGGTGTTAGGGTTGTTTGTTGTTAGTGGGTTAGGGTTGTTTGTTGATAAGAGGTTAGGATTTGTGTTGTTAGGGGGTTAGTATTGTTCGCTGCTGGGGGTTAGTGTTGTTTCTTCTTAGGGCGTTAGTGTTTTTTGTTCTTAGGGGGTTAGGGTTGGTTGTTGTTAGGGTGTTAGTGTTGTTTGTTGTTAGGGGTTTAGTGTTGTTTGTTGTTAGGGGTTTAGGGTTGTTTCTTGTTAGGGGGTTAGTGTTGTTTGTTGTTAGGGGCTTAGGGTTGTTTCTTTTTGGGGTTTAGTGGTTTTTGTTGTTAGGGTGTTAGTGTTGTTTGTTGTTAGGGTGTTAGTGTTTTGTGTTGTTAGGAGGTTAGTGTTGTTTGATGTTAGGGGTTTAGGGTTGTTTGTTGTTAGGGTGTTAGGGTTGTTTGTTGTTAGTGGGTTAGGGTTGTTTGTTGATAAGAGGTTAGGATTTGTGTTGTTAGGGGGTTAGTATTGTTCGTTGCTGGGGGTTAGTGTTATTTCTTCTTAGGGCGTTAGTGTTGTTTGTTCTTAGGGGGTTAGGGTTGGTTGTTGTTAGGGTTTCAGTGTTGTTTGTTGTTAGGGGGTTAGGGTTGTTTGTTGTTAGCGTGTTAGTGTTGTTTGTTGTTAGTGGGTTAGATTTGTTTGTTGCTTGGTTAGGGTTATGTGTTGTTAGGGGGTTAGTGTTGTTTCTTGTTAGGGGTTTAGGGTTGTTTCTTGTTGGGGTTTAGTGGTTTTTGTTGTTAGGGTGTTAGTGTTTATTGTGGTTAGGGGGTTAGTGTTGTTGGTTGTTCGGGGGTTAGGATTGTTTGTTGTTAAGGGGTTAGGGTTGTTTGTTGTTTGTTAGTGTTGTTTGTTGTTAGGGGGTTAGTGTTGTTTGTTGTTAGGGGTTTAGGGTTGTTTCTTGTTAGGGGGTTAGTGTTGTTTGTTTTTAGGGGCTTAGGGTTGTTTCTTGTTGGGGTTTAGTGGTGTTTGTTGTTCGGGCGTTAGTGTTGTTTGTTGTTAGGGGTTTAGTGTTGTTTGTTTTTAGGGGTTCAGTGTTGTTTGCTTTTAGGGTTTTAGGGTTGTTTGTTTTTTAGGGGTGAGTGTTGTTTGTTGTTAGGGGGTTAGGATTGTTTGTTTTTAGGGGTTTAGTGTTGTTTGTGGTTAGGGCGTTACTGTTGGATGTTGTTAGCGGGTTAGTGTTTTTTGTTGTTAGTGGGATAGTGCTGTTTGTTGTTATTGGCTTAGTGGTGTTTGTTTTTAGGGGTTCAGTGCTGTTTGTTTTTAGGGTTTTAGGGTTGGTTGTTGTTAGGGGGTTAGTGTTGTTTGTTGTTAGGGGTTTAGGGTTGTTTCTTGTTAGGGGGTTAGTGTTGTTTGTTGTTAGGGGCTTAGGGTTGTTTCTTGTTGGGGTTTAGTGGTGTTTGTTGTTTGGGTGTTAGTGTTGTTTGTTGTTAGGGGCTTAGTGTTGTTTGTGTTTAGGGGTTTAGTGTTGTTTGCTTTTAGGGTTTTAGGGTTGTTTGTTGTTGGGGGTTAGTGTTGTTTGTTGTTAGGGGGTTAGGGTTGTTTCTGGTTAGGGTGTTACTTTTGTTTGTTGTTAGGGGGTTAGGGTTGTTTGTTGTTAGGGTGTTAGTGTTGTTTGTTGTTAGTGGGTTAGGGTTTTTTGTTGTTTGGTTAGGGTTGTTTGTTGTTAGGGTGTTAGTGTTGTTTGTTGTTAGGGTGTTAGTGTTTTGTGTTGTTAGGGGGTTAGGGTTGTTTGATGTTAGGGGTTTAGGGTTGTTTGTTGTTAGGGGGTTAGTGTTGTTTGTTGTTAGGGTGTTAGCTTTGTTTGTTGTTAGTGGGTTTGGGTTGTTTGTTGTTAGTGGGTTAGTGTTCTTTGATGTTAGGGGTTTAGGGTTGTTTGTTGTTAGGGTGTTAGTGTTGTTTGTTGTTAGGGGGTTAGGGTTGTTTGCTAGGGTGTTAGTGTTGTTTGTTGTTAGGGGTTAGGGTTGTTTGTTGTTAGGGTGTTAGTGTTGTTTGTCATTAGTGGGTTAGGTTTGTTTGTTGTTTGGTTAGGGTTGTTTGTTGTTAGGGGGTTAGTGTTGTTTGTTGTTAGGGGTTTAGGGTTGTTTCTTGTTGGGGTTTAGTGGTTTTTGTTGTTAGGGTGTTAGTCTTTATTGTGGTTAGGGGGTTAGTGTTGTTGGTTGTTCGGGGGTTAGGATTGTTTGTTGTTAGGGGGTTAGGGTTGTTTGTTGTTTGGGGGTTAGGGTTCTTTGTTGTTACGGGGTTAGTGTTGTTTGTTGTTACGGGGTTAGGTTAGTTTCTTGTTAGGGGTTTAGTGTTGTTTGTTGTTAGGGGGTTAGTGTTTGTTGTTAGGGGTTTAGGGTTGTTTCTTGTTGGGGTTTAGTGTTTTTTGTTGTTAGGGTGTTAGTGTTGTTTGTTGTTAGGGTGTTAGTGTTTTGTGTTGTTAGGGGGTTAGTGTTGTTTGATGTTAGGGGTTTAGGGTTGTTTGTTGTGAGGGGGTTAGGGTTGTTTGTTGTTTTGGGTTAGGGTTGTTTGTTGTTAGTGGGTTAGTGTTTTTGGTTTTTAGGGGTTAGGGTTGTTTGTTGTTTGGGGGTTAGTGTTTGTTGTTAGGGGGCTAGGGTTGTTTGTTGTTAGGGTGTTAGTGTTCTTTGATGTTAGGGGTTTAGGGTTGTTTGTTGTTAGGGGGTTAGTGTTGTTTGTTGTTAGGGTGTTAGGGTTGTTTGTTGTTAGTGGGCTAGGGTTGTTTGTTGTTAGTGGTTTAGTGTTTTTGGTTTTTAGGGGTTAGGGTTGTTTGTTGTTTGGGGGTTAGTGTTTGTTGTTAGGGTGTTAGTGTTTTGTGTTGTTAGGGGGTTAGTGTTCTTTGATGTTAGGGATTTAGGGTTGTTTGTTGTTAGGGGGTTAGTGTTGTTTGTTGTTAGGGGGTTAGGGTTGTTTGTTGTTAGGGTGTTAGTGTTGTTTGTTGTTAGGGGTTAGGGTTGTTTGTTGTTAGGGTGTTAGTGTTGTTTGTTGTTAGTGGGTTAGGTTTGTTTGTTGTTTGGTTAGGGTTGTTTGTTGTTAGGGGGTTAGTGTTGTTTGTTGTTAGGGGGTTAGGGTTGTTTCTTGTTGGGGTTTAGTGGTGTTTGTTGTTAGGGTGTTAGTCTTTATTGTGGTTAGGGGGTTAGTGTTGTTGGTTGTTCGGGGGTTAGGATTGTTTGTTGTTAGGGGGTTAGGGTTGTTTGTTGTTTGGGGGTTAGGGTTGTTTGTTGTTACGGGGTTAGTGTTGTTTGTTGTTACGGGGTTAGGTTAGTTTCTTGTTAGGGGTTTAGTGTTGTTTGTTGTTTGGGGGTTAGTGTTTGTTGTTAGGGGGCTAGGGTTGTTTGTTGTTAGGGTGTTAGTGTTCTTTGATGTTAGGGGTTTAGGGTTGTTTGTTGTTAGGGGGTTAGTGTTGTTTGTTGTTAGGGTGTTAGGGTTGTTTGTTGCTAGTGGGTTAGGGTTGTTTGTTGATAAGAGGTTAGGATTTGTGTTGTTAGGGGGTTAGTATTGTTCGTTGCTGGGGGTTAGTGTTGTTTCTTCTTAGGGCGTTAGTGTTTTTTGTTCTTAGGGGGTTAGGGTTGGTTGTTGTTAGGGGGTTAGTGTTGTTTGTTGTTAGGGGTTTAGGGTTGTTTCTTGTTAGGGGGTTAGTGTTGTTTGTTGTTAGGGTCTTAGGGTTGTTTCTTGTTGGGGTTTAGTGGTGTTTGTTGTTCGGGTGTTAGTGTTGTTTGTTGTTAGGGGCTTAGTGTTGTTTGTGTTTAGGGGTTTAGTGTTGTTTGCTTTTAGGGTCTTAGGGTTGTTTGTTGTTTGGGGGTTAGTGTTTGTTGTTAGGGGGTTAGGGTTGTTTGTTGTTAGGGTGTTAGTGTTCTTTGATGTTAGGGGTTTAGGGTTGTTTGTTGTTATGGGGTTAGTGTTGTTTGTTGTTAGGGGGTGAGGGTTGTTTGTTGTTAGGGTGTTAGTGTTGTTTGTTGTTAGGGGGTTAGGGTTGTTTGTTGTTTGGGGGTTAGGGTTGTTTGTTGTTACGGGGTTAGTGTTGTTTGTTGTTACGGGGTTAGGGTAGTTTCTTGTTAGGGGTTTAGTGTTGTTTGTTGTTAGGGGCTTAGTGTTGTTTGTTTTTAGGGGTTTAGTGTTGTTTGCTTTTAGGGTTTTAGGGTTGTTTGTTGTTTCGGGGTTAGTGTTTGTTGTTAGGGGGTTAGGGTTGTTTGTTGTTAGGGTGTTAGTGTTCTTTGATGTTAGGGGTTTAGGGTTGTTTGTTGTTATGGGGTTAGTTTTGTTTGTTGTTAGTTGGTGAGGGTTGTTTGTTGTTAGGGTGTTAGTGTTGTTTGTTGTTAGGGGGTTAGGGTTGTTTGTTGTTTGGGGGTTAGGGTTGTTTGTTGTTACGGGGTTAGTGTTGTTTGTTGTTACGGGGTTAGTGTAGTTTCTTGTTAGGGGTTTAGTGTTGTTTGTTGTTAGGGGGTTAGTGTTTGTTGTTAGGGGTTTAGGGTTGTTTCTTGTTCGGGTTTAGTGGTTTTTGTTGTTAGGGTGTTAGTGTTGTTTGTTGTTAGGGTGTTAGTGTTTTGTGTTGTTAGGGGGTTAGTGTTGTTTGATGTTAGGGGTTTAGGGTTGTTTGTTGTTAGGGGGTTAGGGTTGTTTGTTGTTAGTGGGTTAGGGTTGTTTGTTGTTAGTGGGTTAGTGTTTTTGGTTTTTAGGGGTTAGGGTTGTTTGTTGTTTGGGGGTTAGTGTTTGTTGTTAGGGGGCTAGGGTTGTTTGTTGTTAGGGTGTTAGTGTTCTTTGATGTTAGGGGATTAGGGTTGTTTGTTGTTAGGGGGTTAGTGTTGTTTGTTGTTAGGGTGTTAGGGTTGTTTGTTGTTAGTGGGCTAGGGTTGTTTGTTGTTAGTGGTTTAGTGTTTTTGGTTTTTAGGGGTTAGGGTTGTTTGTTGTTTGGGGGTTAGTGTTTGTTGTTAGGGTGTTAGTGTTTTGTGTTGTTAGGGGGTTAGTGTTCTTTGATGTTAGGGATTTAGGGTTGTTTGTTGTTAGGGGGTTAGTGTTGTTTGTTGTTAGGGGGTTAGCGTTGTTTGTTGTTAGGGTGTTTGTGTTGTTTGTTGTTAGGGTGTTAGTGTTTTGTGTTTTTAGGAGGTTAGTGTTGTTTGATGTTAGGGGTTTAGGGTTGTTTGTTGTTAGGGGGTTAGTGTTGTTTGTTTTTAGTGGGTTAGGGTTGTTTGTTGTTAGTGGGTTAGTGTTTTTGGTTTTTAGGGGTTAGGGTTTTTTGTTGTTTGGGAGTTAGTGTTTGTTGTTAGGGGGCTAGGGTTGTTTGTTGTTAGGGTGTTAGTGTTCTTTGATGTTAGGGGTTTAGGGTTGTTTGTTGTTAGGGGGTTAGTGTTGTTTGTTGTTAGGGTGTTAGGGTTGTTTGTTGTTAGTGGGTTAGGGTTGTTTGTTGATAAGAGGTTAGGATTTGTGTTGTTAGGGGGTTAGTATTGTTCGCTGCTGGGGGTTAGTGTTGTTTCTTCTTAGGGCGTTAGTGTTTTTTGTTCTAAGGGGGTTAGGGTTGGTTGTTGTTAGGGTGTTAGTGTTGTTTGTTGTTAGGGGGTTAGTGTTGTTTGTTGTTAGGGGTTTAGGGTTGTTTCTTGTTAGGGGGTTAGTGTTGTTTGTTGTTAGGGGCTTAGGGTTGTTTCTTGTTGGGGTTTAGTGGTTTTTGTTGTTAGGGTGTTAGTGTTGTTTGTTGTTAGGGTGTTAGTGTTTTGTGTTGTTAGGAGGTTAGTGTTGTTTGATGTTAGGGTTTTAGGGTTGTTTGTTGTTAGGGGGTTAGGGTTGTTTGTTGTTAGTGGGTTAGGGTTGTTTGTTGTTAGTGGGTTAGTGTTTTTGGTATTTAGGGGTTAGGGTTGTTTGTTGTTTGGGGGTTAGTGTTTGTTGTTAGGGGGCTAGGGTTGTTTGTTGTTAGGGTGTTAGTGTTCTTCGATGTTAGGGGTTTAGGGTTGTTTGTTGTTAGGGGGTTAGTGTTGTTTGTTGTTAGGGTGTTAGGGTTGTTTGTTGTTAGTGGGTTAGGGTTGTTTGTTGATAAGACGTTAGGATTTGTGTTGTTAGGGGGTTAGTATTGTTCGTTGCTGGGGGTTAGTGTTATTTCTTCTTAGGGCGTTAGTGTTGTTTGTTCTTAGGGGGTTAGGGTTGGTTGTTGTTAGGGTGTTAGTGTTGTTTGTTGTTAGGGGGTTAGGGTTGTTTGTTGTTAGGGTGTTAGTGTTGTTTGTTGTTAGTGGGTTAGGTTTGTTTGTTGCTTGGTTAGGGTTATGTGTTGTTAGGGGGTTAGTGTTGTTTCTTGTTAGGGGTTTAGGGTTGTTTCTTGTTGGGGTTTAGTGGTTTTTGTTGTTAGGGTGTTAGTGTTTATTGTGGTTAGGGGGTTAGTGTTGTTGGTTGTTCGGGGGTTAGGATTGTTTGTTGTTAAGGGGTTAGGGTTGTTTGTTGTTAGTTTGTTAGTGTTGTTTGTTGTTAGGGGGTTAGTGTTGTTTGTTGTTAGGGGTTTAGGGTTGTTTCTTGTTAGGGGGTTAGTGTTGTTTGTTTTTAGGGGCTTAGGGTTGTTTCTTGTTGGGGTTTAGTGGTGTTTGTTGTTCGGGCGTTAGTGTTGTTTGTTGTTAGGGGTTTAGTGTTGTTTGTTTTTAGGGGTTCAGTGTTGTTTGCTTTTAGGGTTTTAGGGTTGTTTGTTTTTTAGGGGTGAGTGTTGTTTGTTGTTAGGGGGTTAGGATTGTTTGTTTTTAGGGGTTTAGTGTTGTTTGTGGTTAGGGCGTTACTGTTGGATGTTGTTAGCGGGTTAGTGTTTTTTGTTGTTAGTGGGATAGTGCTGTTTGTTGTTATTGGCTTAGTGGTGTTTGTTTTTAGGGGTTCAGTGCTGTTTGTTTTTAGGGTTTTAGGGTTGGTTGTTGTTAGGGGGTTAGTGTTGTTTGTTGTTAGGGGTTTAGGGTTGTTTCTTGTTAGGGGGTTAGTGTTGTTTGTTGTTAGGGGCTTAGGGTTGTTTCTTGTTGGGGTTTAGTGGTGTTTGTTGTTTGGGTGTTAGTGTTGTTTGTTGTTAGGGGCTTAGTGTTGTTTGTGTTTAGGGGTTTAGTGTTGTTTGCTTTTAGGGTTTTAGGGTTGTTTGTTGTTGGGGGTTAGTGTTGTTTGTTGTTAGGGGGTTAGGGTTGTTTCTGGTTAGGGTGTTACTTTTGTTTGTTGTTAGGGGGTTAGGGTTGTTTGTTGTTAGGGTGTTAGTGTTGTTTGTTGTTAGTGGGTTAGGGTTTTTTGTTGTTTGGTTAGGGTTGTTTGTTGTTAGGGTGTTAGTGTTGTTTGTTGTTAGGGTGTTAGTGTTTTGTGTTGTTAGGGGGTTAGGGTTGTTTGATGTTAGGGGTTTAGGGTTGTTTGTTGTTAGGGGGTTAGTGTTGTTTGTTGTTAGGGTGTTAGCTTTGTTTGTTGTTAGTGGGTTTGGGTTGTTTATTGTTAGTGGGTTAGTGTTCTTTGATGTTAGGGGTTTAGGGTTGTTTGTTGTTAGGGTGTTAGTGTTGTATGTTGTTAGGGGGTTAGGGTTGTTTGCTAGGGTGTTAGTGTTGTTTGTTGTTAGGGGTTAGGGTTGTTTGTTGTTAGGGTGTTAGTGTTGTTTGTCATTAGTGGGTTAGGTTTGTTTGTTGTTTGGTTAGGGTTGTTTGTTGTTAGGGGGTTAGTGTTGTTTGTTGTTAGGGGTTTAGGGTTGTTTCTTGTTGCGGTTTAGTGGTTTTTGTTGTTAGGGTGTTAGTCTTTATTGTGGTTAAGGGGTTAGTGTTGTTGGTTGTTCGGGGGTTAGGATTGTTTGTTGTTAGGGGGCTAGGGTTGTTTGTTGTTAGGGTGTTAGTGTTCTTTGATGTTAGGGGTTTAGGGTTGTTTGTTGTTAGGGGGTTAGTGTTGTTTGTTGTTAGGGTGTTAGGGTTGTTTGTTGTTAGTGGGCTAGGGTTGTTTGTTGTTAGTGGTTTAGTGTTTTTGGTTTTTAGGGGTTAGGGTTGTTTGTTGTTTGGGGGTTAGTGTTTGTTGTTAGGGTGTTAGTGTTTTGTGTTGTTAGGGGGTTAGTGTTCTTTGATGTTAGGGATTTAGGGTTGTTTGTTGTTAGGGGGTTAGTGTTGTTTGTTGTTAGGGGGTTAGCGTTGTTTGTTGTTAGGGTGTTTGTGTTGTTTGTTGTTAGGGTGTTAGTGTTTTGTGTTTTTAGGAGGTTAGTGTTGTTTGATGTTAGGGGTTTAGGGTTGTTTGTTGTTAGGGGGTTAGTGTTGTTTGCTGTTAGTGGGTTAGGGTTGTTTGTTGTTAGTGGGTTAGTGTTTTTGGTTTTTAGGGGTTAGGGTTGTTTGTTGTTTGGGGGTTAGTGTTTGTTGTTAGGGGGCTAGGGTTGTTTGTTGTTAGGGTGTTAGTGTTCTTTGATGTTAGGGGTTTAGGGTTGTTTGTTGTTAGGGGGTTAGTGTTGTTTGTTGTTAGGGTGTTAGGGTTGTTTGTTGTTAGTGGGTTAGGGTTGTTTGTTGATAAGAGGTTAGGATTTGTGTTGTTAGGGGGTTAGTATTGTTCGCTGCTGGGGGTTAGTGTTGTTTCTTCTTAGGGCGTTAGTGTTTTTTGTTCTAAGGGGGTTAGGGTTGGTTGTTGTTAGGGTGTTAGTGTTGTTTGTTGTTAGGGGGTTAGTGTTGTTTGTTGTTAGGGGTTTAGGGTTGTTTCTTGTTAGGGGGTTAGTGTTGTTTGTTGTTAGGGGCTTAGGGTTGTTTCTTGTTGGGCTTTAGTGGTTTTTGTTGTTAGGGTGTTAGTGTTGTTTGTTGTTAGGGTGTTAGTGTTTTGTGTTGTTAGGAGGTTAGTGTTGTTTGATGTTAGGGTTTTAGGGTTGTTTGTTGTTAGGGGGTTAGGGTTGTTTGTTGTTAGGGTGTTAGTGGTTTGTGTTGTTAGGGTGTTAGTGTTCTTTGATGTTAGGGGTTTAGGGTTGTTTGTTGTTAGGGTGTTAGTGTTGTATGTTGTTAGGGGGTTAGGGTTGTTTGCTAGGGTGTTAGTGTTGTTTGTTGTTAGGGGTTAGGGTTGTTTGTTGTTAGGGTGTTAGTGTTGTTTGTCATTAGTGGGTTAGGTTTGTTTGTTGTTTGGTTAGGGTTGTTTGTTGTTAGGGGGTTAGTGTTGTTTGTTGTTAGGGGTTTAGGGTTGTTTCTTGTTGGGGTTTAGTGGTTTTTGTTGTTAGGGTGTTAGTCTTTATTGTGGTTAGGGGGTTAGTGTTGTTGGTTGTTCGGGGGTTAGGATTGTTTGTTGTTAGGGGGTTAGGGTTGTTTGTTGTTTGGGGGTTAGGGTTCTTTGTTGTTACGGGGTTAGTGTTGTTTGTTGTTACGGGGTTAGGTTAGTTTCTTGTTAGGGGTTTAGTGTTGTTTGTTGTTAGGGGGTTAGTGTTTGTTGTTAGGGGTTTAGGGTTGTTTCTTGTTGGGGTTTAGTGTTTTTTGTTGTTAGGGTGTTAGTGTTGTTTGTTGTTAGGGTGTTAGTGTTTTGTGTTGTTAGGGGGTTAATGTTGTTTGATGTTAGGGGTTTAGGGTTGTTTGTTGTGAGGGGGTTAGGGTTGTTTGTTGTTAGTGGGTTAGGGTTGTTTGTTGTTAGTGGGTTAGTGTTTTTGGTTTTTAGGGGTTAGGGTTGTTTGTTGTTTGGGGGTTAGTGTTTGTTCTAAGGGGGCTAGGGTTGTTTGTTGTTAGGGTGTTAGTGTTCTTTGATGTTAGGGGTTTAGGGTTGTTTGTTGTTATGGGGTTAGTGTTGTTTGTTGTTAGGGGGTGAGGGTTGTTTGTTGTTAGGGTGTTAGTGTTGTTTGTTGTTAGAGGGTTAGGGTTGTTTGTTGTTTGGAGGTTAGGGTTGTTTGTTGTTACGGGGTTAGTGTTGTTTGTTGTTACGGGGTTAGTGTAGTTTCTTGTTAGGGGTTTAGTGTTGTTTGTTGTTAGGGGGTTAGTGTTTGTTGTTAGGGGTTTAGGGTTGTTTCTTGTTCGGGTTTAGTGGTTTTTGTTGTTAGGGTGTTAGTGTTGTTTGTTGTTAGGGTGTTAGTGTTTTGTGTTGTTATGGGGTTAGTGTTGTTTGATGTTAGGGGTTTAGGGTTGTTTGTTGTTAGGGGGTTAGGGTTGTTTGTTGTTAGTGGGTTAGGGTTGTTTGTTGTTAGTGGGTTAGTGTTTTTGGTTTTTAGGGGTTAGGGTTGTTTGTTGTTTGGGGGTTAGTGTTTGTTGTTAGGGGGCTAGGGTTGTTTGTTGTTAGGGTGTTAGTGTTCTTTGATGTTAGGGGTTTAGGGTTGTTTGTTGTTAGGGGGTTAGTGTTGTTTGTTGTTAGGGTGTTAGGGTTGTTTGTTGTTAGTGGGCTAGGGTTGTTTGTTGTTAGTGGTTTAGTGTTTTTGGTTTTTAGGGGTTAGGGTTGTTTGTTGTTTGGGGGTTAGTGTTTGTTGTTAGGGTGTTAGTGTTTTGTGTTGTTAGGGGGTTAGTGTTCTTTGATGTTAGGGATTTAGGGTTGTTTGTTGTTAGGGGGTTAGTGTTGTTTGTTGTTAGGGGGTTAGCGTTGTTTGTTGTTAGGGTGTTTGTGTTGTTTGTTGTTAGGGTGTTAGTGTTTTGTGTTTTTAGGAGGTTAGTGTTGTTTGATGTTAGGGGTTTAGGGTTGTTTGTTGTTAGGGGGTTAGTGTTGTTTGTTGTTAGTGGGTTAGGGTTGTTTGTTGTTAGTGGGTTAGTGTTTTTGGTTTTTAGGGGTTAGGGTTGTTTGTTGTTTGGGGGTTAGTGTTTGTTGTTAGGGGGCTAGGGTTGTTTGTTGTTAGGGTGTTAGTGTTCTTTGATGTTAGGGGTTTAGGGTTGTTTGTTGTTAGGGGGTTAGTGTTGTTTGTTGTTAGGGTGTTAGGGTTGTTTGTTGTTAGTGGGTTAGGGTTGTTTGTTGATAAGAGGTTAGGATTTGTGTTGTTAGGGGGTTAGTATTGTTCGCTGCTGGGGGTTAGTGTAGTTTCTTCTTAGGGCGTTAGTGTTTTTTGTTCTAAGGGGGTTAGGGTTGGTTGTTGTTAGGGTGTTAGTGTTGTTTGTTGTTAGGGGGTTAGTGTTGTTTGTTGTTAGGGGTTTAGGGTTGTTTCTTGTTAGGGGGTTAGTGTTGTTTGTTGTTAGGGGCTTAGGGTTGTTTCTTGTTGGGCTTTAGTGGTTTTTGTTGTTAGGGTGTTAGTGTTGTTTGTTGTTAGGGTGTTAGTGTTTTGTGTTGTTAGGAGGTTAGTGTTGTTTGTTGTTAGTGGGTTAGGGTTGTTTGTTGTTAGTGGGTTAGTGTTTTTGGTATTTAGGGGTTAGGGTTGTTTGTTGTTTGGGGGTTAGTGTTTGTTGTTAGGGGGCTAGGGTTGTTTGTTGTTAGGGTGTTAGTGTTCTTTGATGTTAGGGGTTTAGGGTTGTTTGTTGTTAGGGGGTTAGTGTTGTTTGTTGTTAGGGTGTTAGGGTTGTTTGTTGTTAGTGGGTTAGGGTTGTTTGTTGATAAGAGGTTAGGATTTGTGTTGTTAGGGGGTTAGTATTGTTCGTTGCTGGGGGTTAGTGTTATTTCTTCTGAGGGCGTTAGTGTTGTTTGTTCTTAGGGGGTTAGGGTTGGTTGTTGTTAGGGTGTTAGTGTTGTTTGTTGTTAGGGGGTTAGGGTTGTTTGTTGTTAGGGTGTTAGTGTTGTTTGTTGTTAGTGGGTTAGGTTTGTTTGTTGCTTGGTTAGGGTTATGTGTTGTTAGGGGGTTAGTGTTGTTTCTTGTTAGGGGTTTAGGGTTGTTTCTTGTTGGGGTTTAGTGGTTTTTGTTGTTAGGGTGTTAGTGTTTATTGTGGTTAGGGGGTTAGTGTTGTTGGTTGTTCGGGGGTTAGGATTGTTTGTTGTTAAGGGGTTAGTGTTGTTTGTTGTTAGTTTGTTAGGGTTGTTTGTTGTTTGGGGGTTAGTGTTTGTTGTTAGGGGGTTAGGGTTGTTTGTTGTTAGGGGTTTAGGGTTGTTTCTTGTTAGGGGGTTAGTGTTGTTTGTTTTTAGGGGCTTAGGGTTGTTTCTTGTTGGGGTTTAGTGGTGTTTGTTGTTCGGGCGTTAGTGTTGTTTGTTGTTAGGGGTTTAGTGTTGTTTGTTTTTAGGGGTTCAGTGTTGTTTGCTTTTAGGGTTTTAGGGTTGTTTGTTTTTTAGGGGTGAGTGTTGTTTGTTGTTAGGGGGTTAGGATTGTTTGTTTTTAGGGGTTTAGTGTTGTTTGTGGTTAGGGCGTTACTGTTGGATGTTGTTAGCGGGTTAGTGTTTTTTGTTGTTAGTGGGATAGTGCTGTTTGTTGTTATTGGCTTAGTGGTGTTTGTTTTTAGGGGTTCAGTGCTGTTTGTTTTTAGGGTTTTAGGGTTGGTTGTTGTTAGGGGGTTAGTGTTGTTTGTTGTTAGGGGTTTAGGGTTGTTTCTTGTTAGGGGGTTAGTGTTGTTTGTTGTTAGGGGCTTAGGGTTGTTCTTGTTGGGGTTTAGTGGTGTTTGTTGTTTGGGTGTTAGTGTTGTTTGTTGTTAGGGGCTTAGTGTTGTTTGTGTTTAGGGGTTTAGTGTTGTTTGCTTTTAGGGTTTTAGGGTTGTTTGTTGTTGGGGGTTAGTGTTGTTTGTTGTTAGGGGGTTAGGGTTGTTTCTGGTTAGGGTGTTACTTTTGTTTGTTGTTAGGGGGTTAGGGTTGTTTGTTGTTAGGGTGTTAGTGTTGTTTGTTGTTAGTGGGTTAGGGTTTTTTGTTGTTTGGTTAGGGTTGTTTGTTGTTAGGGTGTTAGTGTTGTTTGTTGTTAGGGTGTTAGTGTTTTGTGTTGTTAGGGGGTTAGGGTTGTTTGATGTTAGGGGTTTAGGGTTGTTTGTTGTTAGGGGGTTAGTGTTGTTTGTTGTTAGGGTGTTAGCTTTGTTTGTTGTTAGTGGGTTTGGGTTGTTTATTGTTAGTGGGTTAGTGTTCTTTGATGTTAGGGGTTTAGGGTTGTTTGTTGTTAGGGTGTTAGTGTTGTATGTTGTTAGGGGGTTAGGGTTGTTTGCTAGGGTGTTAGTGTTGTTTGTTGTTAGGGGTTAGGGTTGTTTGTTGTTAGGGTGTTAGTGTTGTTTGTCATTAGTGGGTTAGGTTTGTTTGTTGTTTGGTTAGGGTTGTTTGTTGTTAGGGGGTTAGTGTTGTTTGTTGTTAGGGGTTTAGGGTTGTTTCTTGTTGGGGTTTAGTGGTTTTTGTTGTTAGGGTGTTAGTCTTTATTGTGGTTAGGGGGTTAGTGTTGTTGGTTGTTCGGGGGTTAGGATTGCTTGTTGTTAGGGGGTTAGGGTTGTTTGTTGTTTGGGGGTTAGGGTTCTTTGTTGTTACGGGGTTAGTGTTGTTTGTTGTTACGGGGTTAGGTTAGTTTCTTGTTAGGGGTTTAGTGTTGTTTGTTGTTAGGGGGTTAGTGTTTGTTGTTAGGGGTTTAGGGTTGTTTCTTGTTGGGGTTTAGTGTTTTTTGTTGTTAGGGTGTTAGTGTTGTTTGTTGTTAGGGTGTTAGTGTTTTGTGTTGTTAGGGGGTTAATGTTGTTTGATGTTAGGGGTTTAGGGTTGTTTGTTGTGAGGGGGTTAGGGTTGTTTGTTGTTAGTGGGTTAGGGTTGTTTGTTGTTAGTGGGTTAGTGTTTTTGGTTTTTAGGGGTTAGGGTTGTTTGTTGTTTGGGGGTTAGTGTTTGTTGTTAGGGGGCTAGGGTTGTTTGTTGTTAGGGTGTTAGTGTTCTTTGATGTTAGGGGTTTAGGGTTGTTTGTTGTTAGGGGCTTAGTGTTGTTTGTTGTTAGGGTGTTAGGGTTGTTTGTTGTTAGTGGTCTAGGGTTGTTTGTTGTTAGTGGTTTAGTGTTTTTGGTTTTTAGGGGTTAGGGTTGTTTGTTGTTTGGGGGTTAGTGTTTGTTGTTAGGGTGTTAGTGTTTTGTGTTGTTAGGGGGTTAGTGTTCTTTGATGTTAGGGATTTAGGGTTGTTTGTTGTTAGGGGGTTAGTGTTGTTTGTTGTTAGGGGGTTAGGATTGTTTGTTGTTAGTGTGTTAGTGTTGTTTGTTGTTAGGTGTTAGGGTTGTTTGTTGTTAGGGTGTTAGTGTTGTTTGTTGTTAGTGGGTTAGGTTTGTTTGTTGTTTGGTTAGGGTTGTTTGTTGTTAGGGGGTTAGTGTTGTTTGTTGTTAGGGGTTTAGGGTTGTTTCTTGTTGGGGTTTAGTGGTGTTTGTTGTTAGGGTGTTAGTCTTTATTGTGGTTAGGGGGTTAGTGTTGTTGGTTGTTCGGGGGTTAGGATTGTTTGTTGTTAGGGGGTTAGGGTTGTTTGTTGTTTGGGGGTTAGGGTTGTTTGTTGTTACGGGGTTAGTGTTGTTTGTTGTTACGGGGTTAGGTTAGTTTCTTGTTAGGGGTTTAGTGTTGTTTGTTGTTTGGGGGTTAGTGTTTGTTGTTAGGGGGCTAGGGTTGTTTGTTGTTAGGGTGTTAGTGTTCTTTGATGTTAGGGGTTTAGGGTTGTTTGTTGTTAGGGGGTTAGTGTTGTTTGTTGTTAGGGTGTTAGGGTTGTTTGTTGTTAGTGTGTTAGGGTTGTTTGTTGATAAGAGGTTAGGATTTGTGTTGTTAGGGGGTTAGTATTGTTCGTTGCTGGGGGTTAGTGTTGTTTCTTCTTAGGGCGTTAGTGTTTTTTGTTCTTAGGGGGTTAGGGTTGGTTGTTGTTAGGGGGTTAGTGTTGTTTGTTGTTAGGGGTTTAGGGTTGTTTCTTGTTAGGGGGTTAGTGTTGTTTGTTGTTAGGGTCTTAGGGTTGTTTCTTGTTGGGGTTTAGTGGTGTTTGTTGTTCGGGTGTTAGTGTTGTTTGTTGTTAGGGGCTTAGTGTTGTTTGTGTTTAGGGGTTTAGTGTTGTTTGCTTTTAGGGTTTTAGGGTTGTTTGTTGTTTGGGGGTTAGTGTTTGTTGTTAGGGGGTTAGTGTTGTTTGTTGATAGGGGGTTAGGGTTGTTTGTTGTTCGGGTGTTAGTGTTCTTTGATGTTAGGGGTTTAGGGTTGTTTGTTGTTATGGGGTTAGTGTTGTTTGTTGTTGGGGGTGAGGGTTGTTTGTTGTTAGGGTGTTAGTGTTGTTTGTTGTTAGGGGGTTAGGGTTGTTTGTTGTTTGGGGGTTAGGGTTGTTTGTTGTTACGGGGTTAGTGTTGTTTGTTGTTACGGGGTTAGGGTAGTTTCTTGTTAGGGGTTTAGTGTTGTTTGTTGTTAGGGGCTTAGTGTTGTTTGTTTTTAGGGGTTTAGTGTTGTTTGCTTTTAGGGTTTTAGGGTTGTTTGTTGTTTCGGGGTTAGTGTTTGTTGTTAGGGGGTTAGGGTTGTTTGTTGTTAGGGTGTTAGTGTTCTTTGATGTTAGGGGTTTAGGGTTGTTTGTTGTTATGGGGTTAGTGTTGTTTGTTGTTAGGGGGTGAGGGTTGTTTGTTGTTAGGGTGTTAGTGTTGTTTGTTGTTAGGGGGTTAGGGTTGTTTGTTGTTTGGGGGTTAGGGTTGTTTGTTGTTACGGGGTTAGTGTTGTTTGTTGTTACGGGGTTAGGGTAGTTTCTTGTTAGGGGTTTAGTGTTGTTTGTTGTTAGGGGGTTAGTGTTTGTTGTTAGGGGTTTAGGGTTGTTTCTTGTTCGGGTTTAGTGGTTTTTGTTGTTAGGGTGTTAGTGTTGTTTGTTGTTAGGGTGTTAGTGTTTTGTGTTGTTAGGGGGTTAGTGTTGTTTGATGTTAGGGGTTTAGGGTTGTTTGTTGTTAGGGGGTTAGGGTTGTTTGTTGTTAGTGGGTTAGGGTTGTTTGTTGTTAGTGGGTTAGTGTTTTTGGTTTTTAGGGGTTAGGGTTGTTTGTTGTTTGGGGGTTAGTGTTTGTTGTTAGGGGGCTAGGGTTGTTTGTTGTTAGGGTGTTAGTGTTCTTTGATGTTAGGGGTTTAGGGTTGTTTCTTGTTAGGGGGTTAGTGTTGTTTGTTGTTAGGGGCTTAGGGTTGATTCTTGTTGGGGTTTAGTGGTTTTTGTTGTTAGGGTGTTAGTGTTGTTTGTTGTTAGGGTGTTAGTGTTTTGTGTTGTTAGGAGGTTAGTGTTGTTTGATGTTAGGGGTTTAGGGTTGTTTGTTGTTAGGGGGTTAGGGTTGTTTGTTGTTAGTGGGTTAGGGTTGTTTGTTGTTAGTGGGTTAGTGTTTTTGGTATTTAGGGGTTAGGGTTGTTTGTTGTTTGGGGGTTAGTGTTTGTTGTTAGGGGGCTAGGGTTGTTTGTTGTTAGGGTGTTAGTGTTCTTCGATGTTAGGGGTTTAGGGTTGTTTGTTGTTAGGGGGTTAGTGTTGTTTGTTGTTAGGGTGTTAGGGTTGTTTGTTGTTAGTGGGTTAGGGTTGTTTGTTGATAAGAGGTTAGGATTTGTGTTGTTAGGGGGTTAGTATTGTTCGTTGCTGGGGGTTAGTGTTATTTCTTCTTAGGGCGTTAGTGTTGTTTGTTCTTAGGGGGTTAGGGTTGGTTGTTGTTAGGGTGTTAGTGTTGTTTGTTGTTAGGGGGTTAGGGTTGTTTGTTGTTAGGGTGTTAGTGTTGTTTGTTGTTAGTGGGTTAGGATTGTTTGTTGCTTGGTTAGGGTTATGTGTTGTTAGGGGGCTAGTGTTGTTTCTTGTTAGGGGTTTAGGGTTGTTTCTTGTTGGGGTTTAGTGGTTTTTGTTGTTAGGGTGTTAGTGTTTATTGTGGTTAGGGGGTTAGTGTTGTTGGTTGTTCGGGGGTTAGGATTGTTTGTTGTTAAGGGGTTAGGGTTGTTTGTTGTTAGTTTGTTAGTGTTGTTTGTTGTTAGGGGGTTAGTGTTGTTTGTTGTTAGGGGTTTAGGGTTATTTCTTGTTAGGGGGTTAGTGTTGTTTGTTTTTAGGGGCTTAGGGTTGTTTCTTGTTGGGGTTTAGTGGTGTTTGTTGTTCGGGCGTTAGTGTTGTTTGTTGTTAGGGGTTTAGTGTTGTTTGTTTTTAGGGGTTCAGTGTTGTTTGCTTTTAGGGTTTTAGGGTTGTTTGTTTTTTAGGGGTGAGTGTTGTTTGTTGTTAGGGGGTTAGGATTGTTTGTTTTTAGGGGTTTAGTGTTGTTTGTGGTTAGGGCGTTACTGTTGGATGTTGTTAGCGGGTTAGTGTTTTTTGTTGTTAGTGGGATAGTGCTGTTTGTTGTTATTGGCTTAGTGGTGTTTGTTTTTAGGGGTTCAGTGCTGTTTGTTTTTAGGGTTTTAGGGTTGGTTGTTGTTAGGGGGTTAGTGTTGTTTGTTGTTAGGGGTTTAGGGTTGTTTCTTGTTAGGGGGTTAGTGTTGTTTGTTGTTAGGGGCTTAGGGTTGTTTCTTGTTGGGGTTTAGTGGTGTTTGTTGTTTGGGTGTTAGTGTTGTTTGTTGTTAGGGGCTTAGTGTTGTTTGTGTTTAGGGGTTTAGTGTTGTTTGCTTTTAGGGTTTTAGGGTTGTTTGTTGTTGGGGGTTAGTGTTGTTTGTTGTTAGGGGGTTAGGGTTGTTTCTGGTTAGGGTGTTACTTTTGTTTGTTGTTAGGGGGTTAGGGTTGTTTGTTGTTAGGGTGTTAGTGTTGTTTGTTGTTAGTGGGTTAGGGTTTTTTGTTGTTTGGTTAGGGTTGTTTGTTGTTAGGGTGTTAGTGTTGTTTGTTGTTAGGGTGTTAGTGTTTTGTGTTGTTAGGGGGTTAGGGTTGTTTGATGTTAATGGTTTAGGGTTGTTTGTTGTTAGGGGGTTAGTGTTGTTTGTTGTTAGGGTGTTAGCTTTGTTTGTAGTTAGTGGGTTTGGGTTGTTTATTGTTAGTGGGTTAGTGTTCTTTGATGTTAGGGGTTTAGGGTTGTTTGTTGTTAGGGTGTTAGTGTTGTATGTTGTTAGGGGGTTAGGGTTGTTTGCTAGGGTGTTAGTGTTGTTTGTTGTTAGGGGTTAGGGTTGTTTGTTGTTAGGGTGTTAGTGTTGTTTGTCATTAGTGGGTTAGGTTTGTTTGTTGTTTGGTTAGGGTTGTTTGTTGTTAGGGGGTTAGTGTTGTTTGTTGTTAGGGGTTTAGGGTTGTTTCTTGTTGGGGTTTAGTGGTTTTTGTTGTTAGGGTGTTAGTCTTTATTGTGGTTAGGGGGTTAGTGTTGTTGGTTGTTCGGGGGTTAGGATTGTTTGTTGTTAGGGGGTTAGGGTTGTTTGTTGTTTGGGGGTTAGGGTTCTTTGTTGTTACGGGGTTAGTGTTGTTTGTTGTTACGGGGTTAGGTTAGTTTCTTGTTAGGGGTTTAGTGTTGTTTGTTGTTAGGGGGTTAGTGTTTGTTGTTAGGGGTTTAGGGTTGTTTCTTGTTGGGGTTCAGTGTTTTTTGTTGTTAGGGTGTTAGTGTTGTTTGTTGTTAGGGTGTTAGTGTTTTGTGTTGTTAGGAGGTTAGTGTTGTTTGATGTTAGGGGTTTAGGGTTGTTTGTTGTGAGGGGGTTAGGGTTGTTTGTTGTTAGTGGGTTAGGGTTGTTTGTTGTTAGTGGGTTAGTGTTTTTGGTTTTTAGGGGTTAGGGTTGTTTGTTGTTTGGGGGTTAGTGTTTGTTGTTAGGGGGCTAGGGTTGTTTGTTGTTAGGGTGTTAGTGTTCTTTGATGTTAGGGGTTTAGGGTTGTTTGTTGTTAGGGGGTTAGTGTTGTTTGTTGTTAGGGTGTTAGGGTTGTTTGTTGTTAGTGGTCTAGGGTTGTTTGTTGTTAGTGGTTTAGTGTTTTTGGTTTTTAGGGGTTAGGGTTGTTTGTTGTTTGGGGGTTAGTGTTTGTTGTTAGGGTGTTAGTGTTTTGTGTTGTTAGGGGGTTAGTGTTCTTTGATGTTAGGGATTTAGGGTTGTTTGTTGTTAGGGGGTTAGTGTTGTTTGTTGTTAGGGGGTTAGGGTTGTTTGTTGTTAGGGTGTTAGTGTTGTTTGTTGTTAGGGGTTAGGGTTGTTTGTTGTTAGGGTGTTAGTGTTGTTTGTTGTTAGTGGGTTAGGTTTGTTTGTTGTTTGGTTAGGGTTGTTTGTTGTTAGGGGGTTAGTGTTGTTTGTTGTTAGGGGTTTAGGGTTGTTTCTTGTTGGGGTTTAGTGGTGTTTGTTGTTAGGGTGTTAGTCTTTATTGTGGTTAGGGGGTTAGTGTTGTTGGTTGTTCGGGGGTTAGGATTGTTTGTTGTTAGGGGGTTAGGGTTGTTTGTTGTTTGGGGGTTAGGGTTGTTTGTTGTTACGGGGTTAGTGTTGTTTGTTGTTACGGGGTTAGGTTAGTTTCTTGTTAGGGGTTTAGTGTTGTTTGTTGTTCGGGGGTTAGTGTTTGTTGTTAGGGGGCTAGGGTTGTTTGTTGTTAGGGTGTTAGTGTTCTTTGATGTTAGGGGTTTAGGGTTGTTTGCTGTTAGGGGGTTAGTGTTGTTTGTTGTTAGGGTGTTAGGGTTGTTTGTTGTTAGTGTGTTAGGGTTGTTTGTTGATAAGAGGTTAGGATTTGTGTTGTTAGGGGGTTAGTATTGTTCGTTGCTGGGGGTTAGTGTTGTTTCTTCTTAGGGGGTTAGTGTTTTTTGTTCTTAGGGGGTTAGGGTTGGTTGTTGTTAGGGGGTTAGTGTTGTTTGTTGTTAGGGGTTTAGGGTTGTTTCTTGTTAGGGGGTTAGTGTTGTTTGTTGTTAGGGTCTTAGGGTTGTTTCTTGTTGGGGTTTAGTGGTGTTTGTTGTTCGGGTGTTAGTGTTGTTTGTTGTTAGGGGCTTAGTGTTGTTTGTGTTTAGGGGTTTAGTGTTATTTGCTTTTAGGGTTTTAGGGTTGTTTGTTGTTTGGGGGTTAGTGTTTGTTGTTAGGGGGTTAGTGTTGTTTGTTGTTAGGGGGTTAGGGTTGTTTGTTGTTCGGGTGTTAGTGTTCTTTGATGTTAGGGGTTTAGGGTTGTTTGTTGTTATGGGGTTAGTGTTGTTTGTTGTTAGGGGGTGAGGGTTGTTTGTTGTTAGGGTGTTAGTGTTGTTTGTTGTTAGGGGGTTAGGGTTGTTTGTTGTTTGGGGGTTAGGGTTGTTTGTTGTTACGGGGTTAGTGTTGTTTGTTGTTACGGGGTTAGGGTAGTTTCTTGTTAGGGGTTTAGTGTTGTTTGTTCTTAGGGGCTTAGTGTTGTTTGTTTTTAGGGGTTTAGTGTTGTTTGCTTTTAGGGTTTTAGGGTTGTTTGTTGTTTCGGGGTTAGTGTTTGTTGTTAGGGGGTTAGGGTTGTTTGTTGTTAGGGTGTTAGTGTTCTTTGATGTTAGGGGTTTAGGGTTGTTTGTTGTTATGGGGTTAGTGTTGTTTGTTGTTAGGGGGTGAGGGTTGTTTGTTGTTAGGGTGTTAGTGTTGTTTGTTGTTAGGGGGTTAGGGTTGTTTGTTGTTTGGGGGTTAGGGTTGTTTGTTGTTACGGGGTTAGTGTTGTTTGTTGTTACGGGGTTAGGGTAGTTTCTTGTTAGCGGTTTAGTGTTGTTTGTTGTTAGGGGGTTAGTGTTTGTTGTTAGGGGTTTAGGGTTGTTTCTTGTTCGGGTTTAGTGGTTTTTGTTGTTAGGGTGTTAGTGTTGTTTGTTGTTAGGGTGTTAGTGTTTTGTGTTGTTAGGGGGTTAGTGTTGTTTGATGTTAGGGGTTTAGGGTTGTTTGTTGTTAGGGGGTTAGGGTTGTTTGTTGTTAGTGGGTTAGGGTTGTTTGTTGTTAGTGGGTTAGTGTTTTTGGTTTTTAGGGGTTAGGGTTGTTTGTTGTTTGGGGGTTAGTGTTTGTTGTTAGGGGGCTAGGGTTGTTTGTTGTTAGGGTGTTAGTGTTCTTTGATGTTAGGGGTTTAGGGTTGTTTGTTGTTAGGGGGTTAGTGTTGTTTGTTGTTAGGGTGTTAGGGTTGTTTGTTGTTAGTGGGCTAGGGTTGTTTGTTGTTAGTGGTTTAGTGTTTTTGGTTTTTAGGGGTTAGGGTTGTTTGTTGTTTGGGGGTTAGTGTTTGTTGTTAGGGTGTTAGTGTTTTGTGTTGTTAGGGGGTTAGTGTTCTTTGATGTTAGGGATTTAGGGTTGTTTGTTGTTAGGGGGTTAGTGTTGTTTGTTGTTAGGGGGTTAGGGTTGTTTGTTGTTAGGGTGTTTGTGTTGTTTGTTGTTAGGGTGTTAGTGTTTTGTGTTGTTAGGAGGTTAGTGTTGTTTGATGTTAGGGGTTTAGGGTTGTTTGTTGTTAGGGGGTTAGTGTTGTTTGTTGTTAGTGGGTTAGGGTTGTTTGTTGTTAGTGGGTTAGTGTTTTTGGTTTTTAGGGGTTAGGGTTGTTTGTTGTTTGGGGGTTAGTGTTTGTTGTTAGGGGGCTAGGGTTGTTTGTTGTTAGGGTGTTAGTGTTCTTTGATGTTAGGGGTTTAGGGTTGTTTGTTGTTAGCGGGTTAGTGTTGTTTGTTGTTAGGGTGTTAGGGTTGTTTGTTGTTAGTGGGTTAGGGTTGTTTGTTGATAAGAGGTTAGGATTTGTGTTGTTAGGGGGTTAGTATTGTTCGCTGCTGGTGGTTAGTGTTGTTTCTTCTTAGGGCGTTAGTGTTTTTTGTTCTAAGGGGGTTAGGGTTGGTTGTTGTTAGGGTGTTAGTGTTGTTTGTTGTTAGGGGGTTAGTGTTGTTTGTTGTTAGGGGTTTAGGGTTGTTTCTTGTTAGGGGGTTAGTGTTGTTTGTTGTTAGGGGCTTAGGGTTGTTTCTTGTTGGGGTTTAGTGGTTTTTGTTGTTAGGGTGTTAGTGTTGTTTGTTGTTAGGGTGTTAGTGTTTTGTGTTGTTAGGAGGTTAGTGTTGTTTGATGTTAGGGGTTTAGGGTTGTTTGGTGTTAGGGGGTTAGGGTTGTTTGTTGTTAGGGGGTTAGTGTTGTTTGTTGTTAGGGTCTTAGGGTTGTTTCTTGTTGGGGTTTAGTGGTGTTTGTTGTTCGGGTGTTAGTGTTGTTTGTTGTTAGGGGCTTAGTGTTGTTTGTGTTTAGGGGTTTAGTGTTGTTTGCTTTTAGGGTTTTAGGGTTGTTTGTTCTTTGGGGGTTAGTGTTTGTTGTTAGGGGGTTAGGGTTGTTTGTTGTTAGGGTGTTAGTGTTCTTTGATGTTAGGGGTTTAGGGTTGTTTGTTGTTATGGGGTTAGTGTTGTTTGTTGTTAGGGGGTGAGGGTTGTTTGTTGTTAGGGTGTTAGTGTTGTTTGTTGTTAGGGGGTTAGGGTTGTTTGTTGTTTGGGGGTTAGGGTTGTTTGTTGTTACGGGGTTAGTGTTGTTTGTTGTTACGGGGTTAGGGTAGTTTCTTGTTAGGGGTTTAGTGTTGTTTGTTGTTAGGGGCTTAGTGTTGTTTGTTTTTAGGGGTTTAGTGTTGTTTGCTTTTAGGGTTTTAGGGTTGTTTGTTGTTTCGGGGTTAGTGTTTGTTGTTAGGGGGTTAGGGTTGTTTGTTGTTAGGGTGTTAGTGTTCTTTGATGTTAGGGGTTTAGGGTTGTTTGTTGTTATGGGGTTAGTGTTGTTTGTTGTTAGGGGGTGAGGGTTGTTTGTTGTTAGGGTGTTAGTGTTGTTTGTTGTTAGGGGGTTAGGGTTGTTTGTTGTTTGGGGGTTAGGGTTGTTTGTTGTTACGGGGTTAGTGTTGTTTGTTGTTACGGGGTTAGTGTAGTTTCTTGTTAGGGGTTTAGTGTTGTTTGTTGTTAGGGGGTTAGTGTTTGTTGTTAAGGGTTTAGGGTTGTTTCTTGTTCGGGTTTAGTGGTTTTTGTTGTTAGGGTGTTAGTGTTGTTTGTTGTTAGGGTGTTAGTGTTTTGTGTTGTTAGGGGGTTAGTGTTGTTTGATGTTAGGGGTTTAGGGTTGTTTGTTGTTAGGGGGTTAGGGTTGTTTGTTGTTAGTGGGTTAGGGTTGTTTGTTGTTAGTGGGTTAGTGTTTTTGGTTTTTAGGGGTTAGGGTTGTTTGTTGTTTGGGGGTTAGTGTTTGTTGTTAGGGGGCTAGGGTTGTTTGTTGTTAGGGTGTTAGTGTTCTTTGATGTTAGGGGTTTAGGGTTGTTTGTTGTTAGGGGGTTAGTGTTGTTTGTTGTTAGGGTGTTAGGGTTGTTTGTTGTTAGTGGGCTAGGGTTGTTTGTTGTTAGTGGTTTAGTGTTTTTGGTTTTTAGGGGTTAGGGTTGTTTGTTGTTTGGGGGTTAGTGTTTGTTGTTAGGGTGTTAGTGTTTTGTGTTGTTAGGGGGTTAGTGTTCTTTGATGTTAGGGATTTAGGGTTGTTTGTTGTTAGGGGGTTAGTGTTGTTTGTTGTTAGGGGGTTAGCGTTGTTTGTTGTTAGGGTGTTTGTGTTGTTTGTTGTTAGGGTGTTAGTGTTTTGTGTTGTTAGGAGGTTAGTGTTGTTTGATGTTAGGGGTTTAGGGTTGTTTGTTGTTAGGGGGTTAGTGTTGTTTGTTGTTAGTGGGTTAGGGTTGTTTGTTGTTAGTGGGTTAGTGTTTTTGGTTTTTAGGGGTTAGGGTTGTTTGTTGTTTGGGGGTTAGTGTTTGTTGTTAGGGGGCTAGGGTTGTTTGTTGTTAGGGTGTTAGTGTTCTTTGATGTTAGGGGTTTAGGGTTGTTTGTTGTTAGGGGGTTAGTGTTGTTTGTTGTTAGGGTGTTAGGGTTGTTTGTTGTTAGTGGGTTAGGGTTGTTTGTTGATAAGAGGTTAGGATTTGTGTTGTTAGGGGGTTAGTATTGTTCGCTGCTGGGGGTTAGTGTTGTTTCTTCTTAGGGCGTTAGTGTTTTTTGTTCTAAGGGGGTTAGGGTTGGTTGTTGTTAGGGTGTTAGTGTTGTTTGTTGTTAGGGGGTTAGTGTTGTTTGTTGTTAGGGGTTTAGGGTTGTTTCTTGTTAGTGGGTTAGTGTTGTTTGTTGTTAGGGGCTTAGGGTTGTTTCTTGTTGGGGTTTAGTGGTTTTTGTTGTTAGGGTGTTAGTGTTGTTTGTTGTTAGGGTGTTAGTGTTTTGTGTTGTTAGGAGGTTAGTGTTGTTTGATGTTAGGGGTTTAGGGTTGTTTGTTGTTAGGGGGTTAGGGTTGTTTGTTGTTAGTGGGTTAGGGTTGTTTGTTGTTAGTGGGTTAGTGTTTTTGGTATTTAGGGGTTAGGGTTGTTTGTTGTTTGGGGGTTAGTGTTTGTTGTTAGGGGGCTAGGGTTGTTTGTTGTTAGGGTGTTAGTGTTCTTCGATGTTAGGGGTTTAGGGTTGTTTGTTGTTAGGGGGTTAGTGTTGTTTGTTGTTAGGGTGTTAGGGTTGTTTGTTGTTAGTGGGTTAGGGTTGTTTGTTGATAAGAGGTTAGGATTTGTGTTGTTAGGGGGTTAGTATTGTTCGTTGCTGGGGGTTAGTGTTATTTCTTCTTAGGGCGTTAGTGTTGTTTGTTCTTAGGGGGTTAGGGTTGGTTGTTGTTAGGGTGTTAGTGTTGTTTGTTGTTAGGGGGTTAGGGTTGTTTGTTGTTAGGGTGTTAGTGTTGTTTGTTGTTAGTGGGTTAGGTTTGTTTGTTGCTTGGTTAGGGTTATGTGTTGTTAGGGGGTTAGTGTTGTTTCTTGTTAGGGGTTTAGGGTTGTTTCTTGTTGGGGTTTAGTGGTTTTTGTTGTTAGGGTGTTAGTGTTTATTGTGGTTAGGGGTTTACTGTTGTTGGTTGTTCGGGGGTTAGGATTGTTTGTTGTTAAGGGGTTAGGGTTGTTTGTTGTTAGTTTGTTAGTGTTGTTTGTTGTTAGGGGGTTAGTGTTGTTTGTTGTTAGGGGTTTAGGGTTGTTTCTTGTTAGGGGGTTAGTGTTGTTTGTTTTTAGGGGCTTAGGGTTGTTTCTTGTTGGGGTTTAGTGGTGTTTGTTGTTCGGGCGTTAGTGTTGTTTGTTGTTAGGGGTTTAGTGTTGTTTGTTTTTAGGGGTTCAGTGTTGTTTGCTTTTAGGGTTTTAGGGTTGTTTGTTTTTTAGGGGTGAGTGTTGTTTGTTGTTAGGGGGTTAGGATTGTTTGTTTTTAGGGGTTCAGTGTTGTTTGTGGTTAGGGCGTTACTGTTGGATGTTGTTAGCGGGTTAGTGTTTTTTGTTGTTAGTGGGATAGTGCTGTTTGTTGTTATTGGCTTAGTGGTGTTTGTTTTTAGGGGTTCAGTGCTGTTTGTTTTTAGGGTTTTAGGGTTGGTTGTTGTTAGGGGGTTAGTGTTGTTTGTTGTTAGGGGTTTAGGGTTGTTTCTTGTTAGGGGGTTAGTGTTGTTTGTTGTTAGGGGGTTAGGGTTGTTTGCTAGGGTGTTAGTGTTGTTTGTTGTTAGGGGTTAGGGTTGTTTGTTGTTAGGGTGTTAGTGTTGTTTGTCATTAGTGGGTTAGGTTTGTTTGTTGTTTGGTTAGGGTTGTTTGTTGTTAGGGGGTTAGTGTTGTTTGTTGTTAGGGGTTTAGGGTTGTTTCTTGTTGGGGTTTAGTGGTTTTTGTTGTTAGGGTGTTAGTCTTTATTGTGGTTAGGGGGTTAGTGTTGTTGGTTGTTCGGGGGTTAGGATTGTTTGTTGTTAGGGGGTTAGGGTTGTTTGTTGTTTGGGGGTTAGGGTTCTTTGTTGTTACGGGGTTAGTGTTGTTTGTTGTTACGGGGTTAGGTTAGTTTCTTGTTAGGGGTTTAGTGTTGTTTGTTGTTAGGGGGTTAGTGTTTGTTGTTAGGGGTTTAGGGTTGTTTCTTGTTGGGGTTTAGTGTTTTTTGTTGTTAGGGTGTTAGTGTTGTTTGTTGTTAGGGTGTTAGTGTTTTGTGTTGTTAGGGGGTTAATGTTGTTTGATGTTAGGGGTTTAGGGTTGTTTGTTGTGAGGGGGTTAGGGTTGTTTGTTGTTAGTGGGTTAGGGTTGTTTGTTGTTAGTGGGTTAGTGTTTTTGGTTTTTAGGGGTTAGGGTTGTTTGTTGTTTGGGGGTTAGTGTTTGTTGTTAGGGGGCTAGGGTTGTTTGTTGTTAGGGTGTTAGTGTTCTTTGATGTTAGGGGTTTAGGGTTGTTTGCTGTTAGGGGGTTAGTGTTGTTTGTTGTTAGGGTGTTAGGGTTGTTTGTTGTTAGTGGTCTAGGGTTGTTTGTTGTTAGTGGTTTAGTGTTTTTGGTTTTTAGGGGTTAGGGTTGTTTGTTGTTTGGGGGTTAGTGTTTGTTGTTAGGGTGTTAGTGTTTTGTGTTGTTAGGGGGTTAGTGTTCTTTGATGTTAGGGATTTAGGGTTGTTTGTTGTTAGGGGGTTAGTGTTGTTTGTTGTTAGGGGGTTAGGGTTGTTTGTTGTTAGGGTGTTAGTGTTGTTTGTTGTTAGGGGTTAGGGTTGTTTGTTGTTAGGGTGTTAGTGTTGTTTGTTGTTAGTGGGTTAGGTTTGTTTGTTGTTTGGTTAGGGTTGTTTGTTGTTAGGGGGTTAGTGTTGTTTGTTGTTAGGGGTTCAGGGTTGTTTCTTGTTGGGGTTTAGTGGTGTTTGTTGTTAGGGTGTTAGTCTTTATTGTGGTTAGGGGGTTAGTGTTGTTGGTTGTTCGGGGGTTAGGATTGTTTGTTGTTAGGGGGTTAGGGTTGTTTGTTGTTTGGGGGTTAGGGTTGTTTGTTGTTACGGGGTTAGTGTTGTTTGTTGTTACGGGGTTAGGTTAGTTTCTTGTTAGGGGTTTAGTGTTGTTTGTTGTTTGGGGGTTAGTGTTTGTTGTTAGGGGGCTAGGGTTGTTTGTTGTTAGGGTGTTAGTGTTCTTTGATGTTAGGGGTTTAGGGTTGTTTGTTGTTAGGGGGTTAGTGTTGTTTGTTGATAAGAGGTTAGGATTTGTGTTGTTAGGGGGTTAGTATTGTTCGTTGCTGGGGGTTAGTGTTGTTTCTTCTTAGGGCGTTAGTGTTTTTTGTTCTTAGGGGGTTAGGGTTGGTTGTTGTTAGGGGGTTAGTGTTGTTTGTTGTGAGGGGTTTAGGGTTGTTTCTTGTTAGGGGGTTAGTATTGTTTGTTGTTAGGGTCTTAGGGTTGTTTCTTGTTGGGGTTTAGTGGTGTTTGTTGTTCGGGTGTTAGTGTTGTTTGTTGTTAGGGGCTTAGTGTTGTTTGTGTTTAGGGGTTTAGTGTTGTTTGCTTTTAGGGTTTTAGGGTTGTTTGTTGTTTGGGGGTTAGTGTTTGTTGTTGGGGGTTAGGGTTGTTTGTTGTTAGGGTGTTAGTGTTCTTTGATGTTAGGGGTTTAGGGTTGTTTGTTGTTATGGGGTTAGTGTTGTTTGTTGTTAGGGGGTGAGGGTTGTTTGTTGTTAGGGTGTTAGTGTTGTTTGTTGTTAGGGGGTTAGGGTTGTTTGTTGTTTGGGGGTTAGGGTTGTTTGTTGTTACGGGGTTAGTGTTGTTTGTTGTTACGGGGTTAGGGTAGTTTCTTGTTAGGGGTTTAGTGTTGTTTGTTGTTAGGGGCTTAGTGTTGTTTGTTTTTAGGGGTTTAGTGTTGTTTGCTTTTAGGGTTTTAGGGTTGTTTGTTGTTTCGGGGTTAGTGTTTGTTGTTAGGGGGTTAGGGTTGTTTCTTGTTAGGGTGTTAGTGTTCTTTGATGTTAGGGGTTTAGGGTTGTTTGTTGTTATGGGGTTAGTGTTGTTTGTTGTTAGGGGGTGAGGGTTGTTTGTTGTTAGGGTGTTAGTGTTGTTTGTTGTTAGGGGGTTAGGGTTGTTTGTTGTTTGGGGGTTAGGGTTGTTTGTTGTTACGGGGTTAGTGTTGTTTGTTGTTACGGGGTTAGTGTAGTTTCTTGTTAGGGGTTTAGTGTTGTTTGTTGTTAGGGGGTTAGTGTTTGTTGTTAGGGGTTTAGGGTTGTTTCTTGTTCGGGTTTAGTGGTTTTTGTTGTTAGGGTGTTAGTGTTGTTTGTTGTTAGGGTGTTAGTGTTTTGTGTTGTTAGGGGGTTAGTGTTGTTTGATGTTAGGGGTTTAGGGTTGTTTGTTGTTAGGGGGTTAGGGTTGTTTGTTGTTAGTGGGTTAGGGTTGTTTGTTGTTAGTGGGTTAGTGTTTTTGGTTTTTAGGGGTTAGGGTTGTTTGTTGTTTGGGGGTTAGTGTTTGTTGTTAGGGTGTTAGTGTTTTGTGTTGTTAGGGGGTTAGTGTTCTTTGATGTTAGGGATTTAGGGTTGTTTGTTGTTAGGGGGTTAGTGTTGTTTGTTGTTAGGGGGTTAGCGTTGTTTGTTGTTAGGGTGTTTGTGTTGTTTGTTGTTAGGGTGTTAGTGTTTTTAGGATGTTAGTGTTGTTTGATGTTAGGGGTTTAGGGTTGTTTGTTGTTAGGGGGTTAGTGTTGTTTGTTGTTAGTGGGTTAGGGTTGTTTGTTGTTAGTGGGTTAGTGTTTTTGGTTTTTAGGGGTTAGGGTTGTTTGTTGTTTGGGGGTTAGTGTTTGTTGTTAGGGGGCTAGGGTTGTTTGTTGTTAGGGTGTTAGTGTTCTTTGATGTTAGGGGTTTAGGGTTGTTTGTTGTTAGGGGGTTAGTGTTGTTTGTTGTTAGGGTGTTAGGGTTGTTTGTTGTTAGTGGGTTAGGGTTGTTTGTTGATAAGAGGTTAGGATTTGTGTTGTTAGGGGGTTAGTATTGTTCGCTGCTGGGGGTTAGTGTTGTTTCTTCTTAGGGCGTTAGTGTTTTTTGTTCTTAGGGGGTTAGGGTTGGTTGTTGTTAGGGTGTTAGTGTTGTTTGTTGTTAGGGGGTTAGTGTTGTTTGTTGTTAGGGGTTTAGGGTTGTTTCTTGTTAGGGGGTTAGTGTTGTTTGTTGTTAGGGGCTTAGGGTTGTTTCTTGTTGGGGTTTAGTGGTTTTTGTTGTTAGGGTGTTAGTGTTGTTTGTTGTTAGGGTGTTAGTGTTTTGTGTTGTTAGGAGGTTAGTGTTGTTTGATGTTAGGGGTTTAGGGTTGTTTGTTGTTAGGGGGTTAGGGTTGTTTGTTGTTAGTGAGTTAGGGTTGTTTGTTGTTAGTGGGTTAGTGTTTTTGGTATTTAGGGGTTAGGGTTGTTTGTTGTTTGGGGGTTAGTGTTTGTTGTTAGGGGGCTAGGGTTGTTTGTTGTTAGGGTGTTAGTGTTCTTCGATGTTAGGGGTTTAGGGTTGTTTGTTGTTAGGGGGTTAGTGTTGTTTGTTGTTAGGGTGTTAGGGTTGTTTGTTGTTAGTGGGTTAGGGTTGTTTGTTGATAAGAGGTTAGGATTTGTGTTGTTAGGGTTTAGTATTGTTCGTTGCTGGGGGTTAGTGTTATTTCTTCTTAGGGCGTTAGTGTTGTTTGTTCTTAGGGGGTTAGGGTTGGTTGTTGTTAGGGTGTTAGTGTTGTTTGTTGTTAGGGGGTTAGGGTTGTTTGTTGTTAGGGTGTTAGTGTTCTTTGATGTTAGGGGTTTAGGGTTGTTTGTTTTTAGGGGGTTAGTGTTGTTTGTTGTTAGGGTGTTAGGGTTGTTTGTTGTTAGTGGTCTAGGGTTGTTTGTTGTTAGTGGTTTAGTGTTTTTGGTTTTTAGGGGTTAGGGTTGTTTGTTGTTTGGGGGTTAGTGTTTGTTGTTAGGGTGTTAGTGTTTTGTGTTGTTAGGGGGTTAGTGTTCTTTGATGTTAGGGATTTAGGGTTGTTTGTTGTTAGGGGGTTAGTGTTGTTTGTTGTTAGGGGGTTAGGGTTGTTTGTTGTTAGGGTGTTAGTGTTGTTTGTTGTTAGGGGTTAGGGTTGTTTGTTGTTAGGGTGTTAGTGTTGTTTGTTGTTAGTGGGTTAGGTTTGTTTGTTGTTTGGTTAGGGTTGTTTGTTGTTAGGGGGTTAGTGTTGTTTGTTGTTAGGGGTTTAGGGTTGTTTCTTGTTGGGGTTTAGTGGTGTTTGTTGTTAGGGTGTTAGTCTTTATTGTGGTTAGGGGGTTAGTGTTGTTGGTTGTTCGGGGGTTAGGATTGTTTGTTGTTAGGGGGTTAGGGTTGTTTGTTGTTTGGGGGTTAGTGTTGTTTGTTGTTACGGGGTTAGTGTTGTTTGTTGTTACGGGGTTAGGTTAGTTTCTTGTTAGGGGTTTAGTGTTGTTTGTTGTTTGGGGGTTAGTGTTTGTTGTTAGGGGGCTAGGGTTGTTTGTTGTTAGGGTGTTAGTGTTCTTTGATGTTAGGGGTTTAGGGTTGTTTGCTGTTAGGGGGTTAGTGTTGTTTGTTGTTAGGGTGTTAGGGTTGTTTGTTGTTAGTGGTCTAGGGTTGTTTGTTGTTAGTGGTTTAGTGTTTTTGGTTTTTAGGGGTTAGGGTTGTTTGTTGTTTGGGGGTTAGTGTTTGTTGTTAGGGTGTTAGTGTTTTGTTTTGTTAGGGGGTTAGTGTTCTTTGATGTTAGGGATTTAGGGTTGTTTGTTGTTAGGGGGTTAGTGTTGTTTGTTGTTAGGGGGTTAGGGTTGTTTGTTGTTAGGGTGTTAGTGTTGTTTGTTGTTAGGGGTTAGGGTTGTTTGTTGTTAGGGTGTTAGTGTTGTTTGTTGTTAGTGGGTTAGGTTTGTTTGTTGTTTGGTTAGGGTTGTTTGTTGTTAGGGGGTTAGTGTTGTTTGTTGTTAGGGGTTTAGTGTTGTTTCTTGTTGGGGTTTAGTGGTGTTTGTTGTTAGGGTGTTAGTCTTTATTGTGGTTAGGGGGTTAGTGTTGTTGGTTGTTCGGGGGTTAGGATTGTTTGTTGTTAGGGGGTTAGGGTTGTTTGTTGTTTGGGGGTTAGGGTTGTTTGTTGTTACGGGGTTAGTGTTGTTTGTTGTTACGGGGTTAGGTTAGTTTCTTGTTAGGGGTTTAGTGTTGTTTGTTGTTTGGGGGTTAGTGTTTGTTGTTAGGGGGCTAGGGTTGTTTGTTGTTAGGGTGTTAGTGTTCTTTGATGTTAGGGGTTTAGGGTTGTTTGTTGTTAGGGGGTTAGTGTTGTTTGTTGATAAGAGGTTAGGATTTGTGTTGTTAGGGGGTTAGTATTGTTCGTTGCTGGGGGTTAGTGTTGTTTCTTCTTAGGGCGTTAGTGTTTTTTGTTCTTAGGGGGTTAGGGTTGGTTGTTGTTAGGGGGTTAGTGTTGTTTGTTGTTAGGGGTTTAGGGTTGTTTCTTGTTAGGGGGTTAGTGTTGTTTGTTGTTAGGGTCTTAGGGTTGTTTCTTGTTGGGGTTTAGTGGTGTTTGTTGTTCGGGTGTTAGTGTTGTTTGTTGTTAGGGGCTTAGTGTTGTTTGTGTTTAGGGGTTTAGTGTTGTTTGCTTTTAGGGTTTTAGGGTTGTTTGTTGTTTGGGGGTTAGTGTTTGTTGTTAGGGGGTTAGGGTTGTTTGTTGTTAGGGTGTTAGTGTTCTTTGATGTTAGGGGTTTAGGGTTGTTTGTTGTTATGGGGTTAGTGTTGTTTGTTGTTAGGGGGTGAGGGTTGTTTGTTGTTAGGGTGTTAGTGTTGTTTGTTGTTAGGGGGTTAGGGTTGTTCGTTGTTTGGGGGTTAGGGTTGTTTGTTGTTACGGGGTTAGTGTTGTTTGTTGTTACCGTGTTAGGGTAGTTTCTTGTTAGGGGTTTAGTGTTGTTTGTTGTTAGGGGCTTAGTGTTGTTTGTTTTTAGGGGTTTAGTGTTGTTTGCTTTTAGGGTTTTAGGGTTGTTTGTTGTTTCGGGGTTAGTGTTTGTTGTTAGGGGGTTAGGGTTGTTTGTTGTTAGGGTGTTAGTGTTCTTTGATGTTAGGGGTTTAGGGTTGTTTATTGTTATGGGGTTAGTGTTGTTTGTTGTTAGGGGGTGAGGGTTGTTTGTTGTTAGGGTGTTAGTGTTGTTTGTTGTTAGGGGGTTAGGGTTGTTTGTTGTTTGGGGGTTAGGGTTGTTTGTTGTTACGGGGTTAGTGTTGTTTGTTGTTACGGGGTTAGTGTAGTTTCTTGTTAGGGGTTTAGTGTTGTTTGTTGTTAGGGGGTTAGTGTTTGTTGTTAGGGGTTTAGGGTTGTTTCTTGTTCGGGTTTAGTGGTTTTTGTTGTTAGGGTGTTAGTGTTGTTTGTTGTTAGGGTGTTAGTGTTTTGTGTTGTTAGGGGGTTAGTGTTGTTTGATGTTAGGGGTTTAGGGTTGTTTGTTGTTAGGGGGTTAGGGTTGTTTGTTGTTAGTGGGTTAGGGTTGTTTGTTGTTAGTGGGTTAGTGTTTTTGGTTTTTAGGGGTTAGGGTTGTTTGTTGTTTGGGGGTTAGTGTTTGTTGTTAGGGGGCTAGGGTTGTTTGTTGTTAGGGTGTTAGTGTTCTTTGATGTTAGGGGTTTAGGGTTGTTTGTTGTTAGGGGGTTAGTGTTGTTTGTTGTTAGGGTGTTAGGGTTGTTTGTTGTTAGTGGGCTAGGGTTGTTTGTTGTTAATGGTTTAGTGTTTTTGGTTTTTAGGGGTTAGGGTTGTTTGTTGTTTGGGGGTTAGTGTTTGTTGTTAGGGTGTTAGTGTTTTGTGTTGTTAGGGGGTTAGTGTTCTTTGATGTTAGGGATTTAGGGTTGTTTGTTGTTAGGGGGTTAGTGTTGTTTGTTGTTAGGGGGTTAGCGTTGTTTGTTGTTAGGGTGTTTGTGTTGTTTGTTGTTAGGGTGTTAGTGTTTTGTGTTTTTAGGAGGTTAGTGTTGTTTGATGTTAGGGGTTTAGGGTTGTTTGTTGTTAGGGGGTTAGTGTTGTTTGTTGTTAGTGGGTTAGGGTTGTTTGTTGTTAGTGGGTTAGTGTTTTTGGTTTTTAGGGGTTAGGGTTGTTTGTTGTTTGGGGGTTAGTGTTTGTTGTTAGGGGGCTAGGGTTGTTTGTTGTTAGGGTGTTAGTGTTCTTTGATGTTAGGGGTTTAGGGTTGTTTGTTGTTAGGGGGTTAGTGTTGTTTGTTGTTAGGGTGTTAGGGTTGTTTGTTGTTAGTGGGTTAGGGTTGTTTGTTGATAAGAGGTTAGGATTTGTGTTGTTAGGGGGTTAGTATTGTTCGCTGCTGGGGGTTAGTGTTGTTTCTTCTTAGGGCGTTAGTGTTTTTTGTTCTTAGGGGGTTAGGGTTGGTTGTTGTTAGGGTGTTAGTGTTGTTTGTTGTTAGGGGGTTAGTGTTGTTTGTTGTTAGGGGTTTAGGGTTGTTTCTTGTTAGGGGGTTAGTGTTGTTTGTTGTTAGGGGCTTAGGGTTGTTTCTTGTTGGGGTTTAGTGGTTTTTGTTGTTAGGGTGTTAGTGTTGTTTGTTGTTAGGGTGTTAGTGTTTTGTGTTGTTAGGAGGTTAGTGTTGTTTGATGTTAGGGGTTTAGGGTTGTTTGTTGTTAGGGGGTTAGGGTTGTTTGTTGTTAGTGAGTTAGGGTTGTTTGTTGTTAGTGGGTTAGTGTTTTTGGTATTTAGGGGTTAGGGTTGTTTGTTGTTTGGGGGTTAGTGTTTGTTGTTAGGGGGCTAGGGTTGTTTGTTGTTAGGGTGTTAGTGTTCTTCGATGTTAGGGGTTTAGGGTTGTTTGTTGTTAGGGGGTTAGTGTTGTTTGTTGTTAGGGTGTTAGGGTTGTTTGTTGTTAGTGGGTTAGGGTTGTTTGTTGATAAGAGGTTAGGATTTGTGTTGTTAGGGTTTAGTATTGTTCGTTGCTGGGGGTTAGTGTTATTTCTTCTTAGGGCGTTAGTGTTGTTTGTTCTTAGGGGGTTAGGGTTGGTTGTTGTTAGGGTGTTAGTGTTGTTTGTTGTTAGGGGTTTAGGGTTGTTTGTTGTTAGGGTGTTAGTGTTCTTTGATGTTAGGGGTTTAGGGTTGTTTGTTTTTAGGGGGTTAGTGTTGTTTGTTGTTAGGGTGTTAGGGTTGTTTGTTGTTAGTGGTCTAGGGTTGTTTGTTGTTAGTGGTTTAGTGTTTTTGGTTTTTAGGGGTTAGGGTTGTTTGTTGTTTGGGGGTTAGTGTTTGTTGTTAGGGTGTTAGTGTTTTGTGTTGTTAGGGGGTTAGTGTTCTTTGATGTTAGGGATTTAGGGTTGTTTGTTGTTAGGGGGTTAGTGTTGTTTGTTGTTAGGGGGTTAGGGTTGTTTGTTGTTAGGGTGTTAGTGTTGTTTGTTGTTAGGGGTTAGGGTTGTTTGTTGTTAGGGTGTTAGTGTTGTTTGTTGTTAGTGGGTTAGGTTTGTTTGTTGTTTGGTTAGGGTTGTTTGTTGTTAGGGGGTTAGTGTTGTTTGTTGTTAGGGGTTTAGGGTTGTTTCTTGTTGGGGTTTAGTGGTGTTTGTTGTTAGGGTGTTAGTCTTTATTGTGGTTAGGGGGTTAGTGTTGTTGGTTGTTCGGGGGTTAGGATTGTTTGTTGTTAGGGGGTTAGGGTTGTTTGTTGTTTGGGGGTTAGGGTTGTTTGTTGTTACGGGGTTAGTGTTGTTTGTTGTTACGGGGTTAGGTTAGTTTCTTGTTAGGGGTTTAGTGTTGTTTGTTGTTTGGGGGTTAGTGTTTGTTGTTAGGGGGCTAGGGTTGTTTGTTGTTAGGGTGTTAGTGTTCTTTGATGTTAGGGGTTTAGGGTTGTTTGCTGTTAGGGGGTTAGTGTTGTTTGTTGTTAGGGTGTTAGGGTTGTTTGTTGTTAGTGGTCTAGGGTTGTTTGTTGTTAGTGGTTTAGTGTTTTTGGTTTTTAGGGGTTAGGGTTGTTTGTTGTTTGGGGGTTAGTGTTTGTTGTTAGGGTGTTAGTGTTTTGTGTTGTTAGGGGGTTAGTGTTCTTTGATGTTAGGGATTTAGGGTTGTTTGTTGTTAGGGGGTTAGTGTTGTTTGTTGTTAGGGGGTTAGGGTTGTTTGTTGTTAGGGTGTTAGTGTTGTTTGTTGATAAGAGGTTAGGATTTGTGTTGTTAGGGGGTTAGTATTGTTCGTTGCTGGGGGTTAGTGTTGTTTCTTCTTAGGGCGTTAGTGTTTTTTGTTCTTAGGGGGTTAGGGTTGGTTGTTGTTAGGGGGTTAGTGTTGTTTGTTGTTAGGGGTTTAGGGTTGTTTCTTGTTAGGGGGTTAGTGTTGTTTGTTGTTAGGGTCTTAGGGTTGTTTCTTGTTGGGGTTTAGTGGTGTTTGTTGTTCGGGTGTTAGTGTTGTTTGTTGTTAGGGGCTTAGTGTTGTTTGTGTTTAGGGGTTTAGTGTTGTTTGCTTTTAGGGTTTTAGGGTTGTTTGTTGTTTGGAGGTTAGTGTTTGTTGTTAGGGGGTTAGGGTTGTTTGTTGTTAGGGTGTTAGTGTTCTTTGATGTTAGGGGTTTAGGGTTGTTTGTTGTTATGGGGTTAGTGTTGTTTGTTGTTAGGGGGTGAGGGTTGTTTGTTGTTAGGGTGTTAGTGTTGTTTGTTGTTAGGGGGTTAGGGTTGTTTGTTGTTTGGGGGTTAGGGTTGTTTGTTGTTACGGGGTTAGTGTTGTTTGTTGTTACGGGGTTAGGGTAGTTTCTTGTTAGGGGTTTAGTGTTGTTTGTTGTTAGGGGCTTAGTGTTGTTTGTTTTTAGGGGTTTAGTGTTGTTTGCTTTTAGGGTTTTAGGGTTGTTTGTTGTTTCGGGGTTAGTGTTTGTTGTTAGGGGGTTAGGGTTGTTTGTTGTTAGGGTGTTAGTGTTCTTTGATGTTAGGGGTTTAGGGTTGTTTGTTGTTATGGGGTTAGTGTTGTTTGTTGTTAGGGGGTGAGGGTTGTTTGTTGTTAGGGTGTTAGTGTTGTTTGTTGTTAGGGGGTTAGGGTTGTTTGTTGTTTGGGGGTTAGGGTTGTTTGTTGTTACGGGGTTAGTGTTGTTTGTTGTTACGGGGTTAGTGTAGTTTCTTGTTAGGGGTTTAGTGTTGTTTGTTGTTAGGGGGTTAGTGTTTGTTGTTAGGGGTTTAGGGTTGTTTCTTCTTCGGGTTTAGTGGTTTTTGTTGTTAGGGTGTTAGTGTTGTTTGTTGTTAGGGTGTTAGTGTTTTGTGTTGTTAGGGGGTTAGTGTTGTTTGATGTTAGGGGTTTAGGGTTGTTTGTTGTTAGGGGGTTAGGGTTGTTTGTTGTTAGTGGGTTAGGGTTGTTTGTTGTTAGTGGGTTAGTGTTTTTGGTTTTTAGGGGTTAGGGTTGTTTGTTGTTTGGGGGTTAGTGTTTGTTGTTAGGGGGCTAGGGTTGTTTGTTGTTAGGGTGTTAGTGGTCTTTGATGTTAGGGGTTTAGGGTTGTTTGTTGTTAGGGGGTTAGTGTTGTTTGTTGTTAGGGTGTTAGGGTTGTTTGTTGTTAGTGGGCTAGGGTTGTTTGTTGTTAGTGGTTTAGTGTTTTTGGTTTTTAGGGGTTAGGGTTGTTTGTTGTTTGGGGGTTAGTGTTTGTTGTTAGGGTGTTAGTGTTTTGTGTTGTTAGGGGGTTAGTGTTCTTTGATGTTAGGGATTTAGGGTTGTTTGTTGTTAGGGGGTTAGTGTTGTTTGTTGTTAGGGGGTTAGCGTTGTTTGTTGTTAGGGTGTTTGTGTTGTTTGTTGTTAGGGTGTTAGTGTTTTGTGTTTTTAGGAGGTTAGTGTTGTTTGATGTTAGGGGTTTAGGGTTGTTTGTTGTTAGGGGGTTAGTGTTGTTTGTTGTTAGTGGGTTAGGGTTGTTTGTTGTTAGTGGGTTAGTGTTTTTGGTTTTTAGGGGTTAGGGTTGTTTGTTGTTTGGGGGTTAGTGTTTGTTGTTAGGGGGCTAGGGTTGTTTGTTGTTAGGGTGTTAGTGTTCTTTGATGTTAGGGGTTTAGGGTTGTTTGTTGTTAGGGGGTTAGTGTTGTTTGTTGTTAGGGTGTTAGGGTTGTTTGTTTTTAGTGGGTTAGGGTTGTTTGTTGATAAGAGGTTAGGATTTGTGTTGTTAGGGGGTTAGTATTGTTCGCTGCTGGGGGTTAGTGTTGTTTCTTCTTAGGGCGTTAGTGTTTTTTGTTCTTAGGGGGTTAGGGTTGGTTGTTGTTAGGGTGTTAGTGTTGTTTGTTGTTAGTGGGTTAGGTTTGTTTGTTGTTTGGTTAGGGTTCTTTGTTGTTAGGGGGTTAGTGTTGTTTGTTGTTAGGGGTTTAGGGTTGTTTCTTGTTGGGGTTTAGTGGTGTTTGTTGTTAGGGTGTTAGTCTTTATTGTGGTTAGGGGGTTAGTGTTGTTGGTTGTTCGGGGGTTAGGATTGTTTGTTGTTAGGGGGTTAGGGTTGTTTGTTGTTTGGGGGTTAGGGTTGTTTGTTGTTACGGGGTTAGTGTTGTTTGTTGTTACGGGGTTAGGTTAGTTTCTTGTTAGGGGTTTAGTGTTGTTTGTTGTTTGGGGGTTAGTGTTTGTTGTTAGGGGGCTAGGGTTGTTTGTTGTTAGGGTGTTAGTGTTCTTTGATGTTAGGGGTTTAGGGTTGTTTGCTGTTAGGGGGTTAGTGTTGTTTGTTGTTAGGGTGTTAGGGTTGTTTGTTGTTAGTGGTCTAGGGTTGTTTGTTGTTAGTGGTTTAGTGTTTTTGGTTTTTAGGGGTTAGGGTTGTTTGTTGTTTGGGGGTTAGTGTTTGTTGTTAGGGTGTTAGTGTTTTGTGTTGTTAGGGGGTTAGTGTTCTTTGATGTTAGGGATTTAGGGTTGTTTGTTGTTAGGGGGTTAGTGTTGTTTGTTGTTAGGGGGTTAGGGTTGTTTGTTGTTAGGGTGTTAGTGTTGTTTGTTGTTAGGGGTTAGGGTTGTTTGTTCTTAGGGTGTTAGTGTTGTTTGTTGTTAGTGGGTTAGGTTTGTTTGTTGTTTGGTTAGGGTTGTTTGTTGTTAGGGGGTTAGTGTTGTTTGTTGTTAGGGGTTTAGGGTTGTTTCTTGTTGGGGTTTAGTGGTGTTTGTTGTTAGGGTGTTAGTCTTTATTGTGGTTAGGGGGTTAGTGTTGTTGGTTGTTCGGGGGTTAGGATTGTTTGTTGTTAGGGGGTTAGGGTTGTTTGTTGTTTGGGGGTTAGGGTTGTTTGTTGTTACGGGGTTAGTGTTGTTTGTTGTTACGGGGTTAGGTTAGTTTCTTGTTAGGGGTTTAGTGTTGTTTGTTGTTTGGGGGTTAGTGTTTGTTGTTAGGGGGCTAGGGTTGTTTGTTGTTAGGGTGTTAGTGTTCTTTGATGTTAGGGGTTTAGGGTTGTTTGTTGTTAGGGGGTTAGTGTTGTTTGTTGATAAGAGGTTAGGATTTGTGTTGTTAGGGGGTTAGTATTGTTCGTTGCTGGGGGTTAGTGTTGTTTCTTCTTAGGGCGTTAGTGTTTTTTGTTCTTAGGGGGTTAGGGTTGGTTGTTGTTAGGGGGTTAGTGTTGTTTGTTGTTAGGGGTTTAGGGTTGTTTCTTGTTAGGGGGTTAGTGTTGTTTGTTGTTAGGGTCTTAGGGTTGTTTCTTGTTGGGGTTTAGTGGTGTTTGTTGTTCGGGTGTTAGTGTTGTTTGTTGTTAGGGGCTTAGTGTTGTTTGTGTTTAGGGGTTTAGTGTTGTTTGCTTTTAGGGTTTTAGGGTTGTTTGTTGTTTGGGGGTTAGTGTTTGTTGTTAGGGGGTTAGGGTTGTTTGTTGTTAGGGTGTTAGTGTTCTTTGATGTTAGGGGTTTAGGGTTGTTTGTTGTTATGGGGTTAGTGTTGTTTGTTGTTAGGGGGTGAGGGTTGTTTGTTGTTAGGGTGTTAGTGTTGTTTGTTGTTAGGGGGTTAGGGTTGTTTGTTGTTTGGGGGTTAGGGTTGTTTGTTGTTACGGGGTTAGTGTTGTTTGTTGTTACGGGGTTAGGGTAGTTTCTTGTTAGGGGTTTAGTGTTGTTTGTTGTTAGGGGCTTAGTGTTGTTTGTTTTTAGGGGTTTAGTGTTGTTTGCTTTTAGGGTTTTAGGGTTGTTTGTTGTTTCGGGGTTAGTGTTTGTTGTTAGGGGGTTAGGGTTGTTTGTTGTTAGGGTGTTAGTGTTCTTTGATGTTAGGGGTTTAGGGTTGTTTGTTGTTATGGGGTTAGTGTTGTTTGTTGTTAGGGGGTGAGGGTTGTTTGTTGTTAGGGTGTTAGTGTTGTTTGTTGTTAGGGGGTTAGGGTTGTTTGTTGTTTGGGGGTTAGGGTTGTTTGTTGTTACGGGGTTAGTGTTGTTTGTTGTTACGGGGTTAGTGTAGTTTCTTGTTAGGGGTTTAGTGTTGTTTGTTGTTAGGGGGTTAGTGTTTGTTGTTAGGGGTTTAGGGTTGTTTCTTCTTCGGGTTTAGTGGTTTTTGTTGTTAGGGTGTTAGTGTTGTTTGTTGTTAGGGTGTTAGTGTTTTGTGTTGTTAGGGGGTTAGTGTTGTTTGATGTTAGGGGTTTAGGGTTGTTTGTTGTTAGGGGGTTAGGGTTGTTTGTTGTTAGTGGGTTAGGGTTGTTTGTTGTTAGTGGGTTAGTGTTTTTGGTTTTTAGGGGTTAGGGTTGTTTGTTGTTTGGGGGTTAGTGTTTGTTGTTAGGGGGCTAGGGTTGTTTGTTGTTAGGGTGTTAGTGTTCTTTGATGTTAGGGGTTTAGGGTTGTTTGTTGTTAGGGGGTTAGTGTTGTTTGTTGTTAGGGTGTTAGGGTTGTTTGTTGTTAGTGGGCTAGGGTTGTTTGTTGTTAGTGGTTTAGTGTTTTTGGTTTTTAGGGGTTAGGGTTGTTTGTTGTTTGGGGGTTAGTGTTTGTTGTTAGGGTGTTAGTGTTTTGTGTTGTTAGGGGGTTAGTGTTCTTTGATGTTAGGGATTTAGGGTTGTTTGTTGTTAGGGGGTTAGTGTTGTTTGTTGTTAGGGGGTTAGCGTTGTTTGTTGTTAGGGTGTTTGTGTTGTTTGTTGTTAGGGTGTTAGTGTTTTGTGTTTTTAGGAGGTTAGTGTTGTTTGATGTTAGGGGTTTAGGGTTGTTTGTTGTTAGGGGGTTAGTGTTGTTTGTTGTTAGTGGGTTAGGGTTGTTTGTTGTTAGTGGGTTAGTGTTTTTGGTTTTTAGGGGTTAGGGTTGTTTGTTGTTTGGGGGTTAGTGTTTGTTGTTAGGGGGCTAGGGTTGTTTGTTGTTAGGGTGTTAGTGTTCTTTGATGTTAGGGGTTTAGGGTTGTTTGTTGTTAGGGGGTTAGTGTTGTTTGTTGTTAGGGTGTTAGGGTTGTTTGTTGTTAGTGGGTTAGGGTTGTTTGTTGATAAGAGGTTAGGATTTGTGTTGTTAGGGGGTTAGTATTGTTCGCTGCTGGGGGTTAGTGTTGTTTCTTCTTAGGGCGTTAGTGTTTTTTGTTCTTAGGGGGTTAGGGTTGGTTGTTGTTAGGGTGTTAGTGTTGTTTGTTGTTAGGGGGTTAGTGTTGTTTGTTGTTAGGGGTTTAGGGTTGTTTCTTGTTAGGGGGTTAGTGTTGTTTGTTGTTAGGGGCTTAGGGTTGTTTCTTGTTGGGGTTTAGTGCTTTTTGTTGTTAGGGTGTTAGTGTTGTTTGTTGTTAGGGTGTTAGTGTTTTGTGTTGTTAGGGGGTTAATGTTGTTTGATGTTAGGGGTTTAGGGTTGTTTGTTGTGAGGGGGTTAGGGTTGTTTGTTGTTAGTGGGTTAGGGTTGTTTGTTGTTAGTGGGTTAGTGTTTTTGGTTTTTAGGGGTTAGGGTTGTTTGTTGTTTGGGGGTTAGTGTTTGTTGTTAGGGGGCTAGGGTTGTTTGTTGTTAGGGTGTTAGTGTTCTTTGATGTTAGGGGTTTAGGGTTGTTTGTTGTTAGGGGGTTAGTGTTGTTTGTTGTTAGGGTGTTAGGGTTGTTTGTTGTTAGTGGTCTAGGGTTGTTTGTTGTTAGTGGTTTAGTGTTTTTGGTTTTTAGGGGTTAGGGTTGTTTGTTGTTTGGGGGTTAGTGTTTGTTGTTAGGGTGTTAGTGTTTTGTGTTGTTAGGGGGTTAGTGTTCTTTGATGTTAGGGATTTAGGGTTGTTTGTTGTTAGGGGGTTAGTGTTGTTTGTTGTTAGGGGGTTAGGGTTGTTTGTTGTTAGGGTGTTAGTGTTGTTTGTTGTTAGGGGTTAGGGTTGTTTGTTGTTAGGGTGTTAGTGTTGTTTGTTGTTAGTGGGTTAGGTTTGTTTGTTGTTTGGTTAGGGTTGTTTGTTGTTAGGGGGTTAGTGTTGTTTGTTGTTAGGGGTTTAGGGTTGTTTCTTGTTGGGGTTTAGTGGTGTTTGTTGTTAGGGTGTTAGTCTTTATTGTGGTTAGGGGGTTAGTGTTGTTGGTTGTTCGGGGGTTAGGATTGTTTGTTGTTAGGGGGTTAGGGTTGTTTGTTGTTTGGGGGTTAGGGTTGTTTGTTGTTACGGGGTTAGTGTTGTTTGTTGTTACGGGGTTAGGTTAGTTTCTTGTTAGGGGTTTAGTGTTGTTTGTTGTTTGGGGGTTAGTGTTTGTTGTTAGGGGGCTAGGGTTGTTTGTTGTTAGGGTGTTAGTGTTCTTTGATGTTAGGGGTTTAGGGTTGTTTGTTGTTAGGGGGTTAGTGTTGTTTGTTGTTAGGGTGTTAGGGTTGTTTGTTGTTAGTGGGTTAGGGTTGTTTGTTGATAAGAGGTTAGGATTTGTGTTGTTAGGGGGTTAGTATTGTTCGTTGCTGGGGGTTAGTGTTGTTTCTTCTTAGGGCGTTAGTGTTTTTTGTTCTTAGGGGGTTAGGGTTGGTTGTTGTTAGGGGGTTAGTGTTGTTTGTTGTTAGGGGTTTAGGGTTGTTTCTTGTTAGGGGGTTAGTGTTGTTTGTTGTTAGGGTCTTAGGGTTGTTTCTTGTTGGGGTTTAGTGGTGTTTGTTGTTCGGGTGTTAGTGTTGTTTGTTGTTAGGGGCTTAGTGTTGTTTGTGTTTAGGGGTTTAGTGTTGTTTGCTTTTAGGGTTTTAGGGTTGTTTGTTGTTTGGGGGTTAGTGTTTGTTGTTAGGGGGTTAGTGTTGTTTGTTGTTAGGGGGTTAGGGTTGTTTGTTGTTCGGGTGTTAGTGTTCTTTGATGTTAGGGGTTTAGGGTTGTTTGTTGTTATGGGGTTAGTGTTGTTTGTTGTTAGGGGGTGAGGGTTGTTTGTTGTTAGGGTGTTAGTGTTGTTTGTTGTTAGGGGGTTAGGGTTGTTTGTTGTTTGGGGGTTAGGGTTGTTTGTTGTTACGGGGTTAGTGTTGTTTGTTGTTACGGGGTTATGGTAGTTTCTTGTTAGGGGTTTAGTGTTGTTTGTTGTTAGGGGCTTAGTGTTGTTTGTTTTTAGGGGTTTAGTGTTGTTTGCTTTTAGGGTTTTAGGGTTGTTTGTTGTTTCGGGGTTAGTGTTTGTTGTTAGGGGGTTAGGGTTGTTTGTTGTTAGGGTGTTAGTGTTCTTTGATGTTAGGGTTTTAGGGTTGTTTGTTGTTATGGGGTTAGTGTTGTTTGTTGTTAGGGGGTGAGGGTTGTTTGTTGTTAGGGTGTTAGTGTTGTTTGTTGTTAGGGGGTTAGGGTTGTTTGTTGTTTGGGGGTTAGGGTTGTTTGTTGTTACGGGGTTAGTGTTGTTTGTTGTTACGGGGTTAGGGTAGTTTCTTGTTAGGGGTTTAGTGTTGTTTGTTGTTAGGGGGTTAGTGTTTGTTGTTAGGGGTTTAGGGTTGTTTCTTGTTCGGGTTTAGTGGTTTTTGTTGTTAGGGTGTTAGTGTTGTTTGTTGTTAGGGTGTTAGTGTTTTGTGTTGTTAGGGGGTTAGTGTTGTTTGATGTTAGGGGTTTCGGGTTGTTTGTTTTTAGGGGGTTAGGGTTGTTTGTTGTTAGTGGGTTAGGGTTGTTTGTTGTTAGTGGGTTAGTGTTTTTGGTTTTTAGGGGTTAGGGTTGTTTGTTGTTTGGGGGTTAGTGTTTGTTGTTAGGGGGCTAGGGTTGTTTGTTGTTAGGGTGTTAGTGTTCTTTGATGTTAGGGGTTTAGGGTTGTTTGTTGTTAGGGGGTTAGTGTTGTTTGTTGTTAGGGTGTTAGGGTTGTTTGTTGTTAGTGGGCTAGGGTTGTTTGTTGTTAGTGGTTTAGTGTTTTTGGTTTTTAGGGGTTAGGGTTGTTTGTTGTTTGGGGGTTAGTGTTTGTTGTTAGGGTGTTAGTGTTTTGTGTTGTTAGGGGGTTAGTGTTCTTTGATGTTAGGGATTTAGGGTTGTTTGTTGTTAGGGGGTTAGTGTTGTTTGTTGTTAGGGGGTTAGCGTTGTTTGTTGTTAGGGTGTTTGTGTTGTTTGTTGTTAGGGTGTTAGTGTTTTGTGTTGTTAGGAGGTTAGTGTTGTTTGATGTTAGGGGTTTAGGGTTGTTTGTTGTTAGGGGTTTAGGGTTGTTTGTTGTTAGGGGGTTAGTGTTGTTTGTTGTTAGTGGGTTAGGGTTGTTTGTTGTTAGTGGGTTAGTGTTTTTGGTTTTTAGGGGTTAGGGTTGTTTGTTGTTTGGGGGTTAGTGTTTGTTGTTAGGGGGCTAGGGTTGTTTGTTGTTAGGGTGTTAGTGTTCTTTGATGTTAGGGGTTTAGGGTTGTTTGTTGTTAGGGGGTTAGTGTTGTTTGTTGTTAGGGTGTTAGGGTTGTTTGTTGTTAGTGGGTTAGGGTTGTTTGTTGATAAGAGGTTAGGATTTGTGTTGTTAGGGGGTTAGTATTGTTCGCTGCTGGGGGTTAGTGTTGTTTCTTCTTAGGGCGTTAGTGTTTTTTGTTCTTAGGGGGTGAGGGTTGGTTGTTGTTAGGGTGTTAGTGTTGTTTGTTGTTAGGGGGTTAGTGTTGTTTGTTGTTAGGGGTTTAGGGTTGTTTCTTGTTAGGGGGTTAGTGTTGTTTGTTGTTAGGGACTTAGGGTTGTTTCTTGTTGGGGTTTAGTGGTTTTTGTTGTTAGGGTGTTAGTGTTGTTTGTTGTTAGGGTGTTAGTGTTTTGTGTTGTTAGGAGGTTAGTGTTGTTTGATGTTAGGGGTTTAGGGTTGTTTGTTGTTAGGGGGTTAGGGTTGTTTGTTGTTAGTGAGTTAGGGTTGTTTGTTGTTAGTGGGTTAGTGTTTTTGGTATTTAGGGGTTAGGGTTGTTTGTTGTTTGGGGGTTAGTGTTTGTTGTTAGGAGGCTAGGGTTGTTTGTTGTTAGGGTGTTAGTGTTCTTCGATGTTAGGGGTTTAGGGTTGTTTGTTGTTAGGGGGTTAGTGTTGTTTGTTGTTAGGGTGTTAGGGTTGTTTGTTGTTAGTGGGTTAGGGTTGTTTGTTGATAAGAGGTTAGGATTTGTGTTGTTAGGGGGTTAGTATTGTTCGTTGCTGGGGGTTAGTGTTATTTCTTCTTAGGGCGTTAGTGTTGTTTGTTCTTAGGGGGTTAGGGTTGGTTGTTGTTAGGGTGTTAGTGTTGTTTGTTGTTAGGGGGTTAGGGTTGTTTGTTGTTAGGGTGTTAGTGTTGTTTGTTGTTAGTGGGTTAGGTTTGTTTGTTGCTTGGTTAGGGTTATGTGTTGTTAGGGGGTTAGTGTTGTTTCTTGTTAGGGGTTTAGGGTTGTTTCTTGTTGGGGTTTAGTGGTTTTTGTTGTTAGGGTGTTAGTGTTTATTGTGGTTAGGGGGTTAGTGTTGTTGGTTGTTCGGGGGTTAGGATTGTTTGTTGTTAAGGGGTTAGGGTTGTTTGTTGTTAGTTTGTTAGTGTTGTTTGTTGTTAGGGGGTTAGTGTTGTTTGTTGTTAGGGGTTTAGGGTTGTTTCTTGTTAGGGGGTTAGTGTTGTTTGTTTTTAGGGGCTTAGGGTTGTTTCTTGTTGGGGTTTAGTGGTGTTTGTTGTTCGGGCGTTAGTGTTGTTTGTTGTTAGGGGTTTAGTGTTGTTTGTTTTTAGGGGTTCAGTGTTGTTTGCTTTTAGGGTTTTAGGGTTGTTTGTTTTTTAGGGGTGAGTGTTGTTTGTTGTTAGGGGGTTAGGATTGTTTGTTTTTAGGGGTTTAGTGTTGTTTGTGGTTAGGGCGTTACTGTTGGATGTTGTTAGCGGGTTAGTGTTTTTTGTTGTTAGTGGGATAGTGCTGTTTGTTGTTATTGGCTTAGTGGTGTTTGTTTTTAGGGGTTCAGTGCTGTTTGTTTTTAGGGTTTTAGGGTTGGTTGTTGTTAGGGGGTTAGTGTTGTTTGTTGTTAGGGGTTTAGGGTTGTTTCTTGTTAGGGGGTTAGTGTTGTTTGTTGTTAGGGGCTTAGGGTTGTTTCTTGTTGGGGTTTAGTGGTGTTTGTTGTTTGGGTGTTAGTGTTGTTTGTTGTTAGGGGCTTAGTGTTGTTTGTGTTTAGGGGTTTAGTGTTGTTTGCTTTTAGGGTTTTAGGGTTGTTTGTTGTTGGGGGTTAGTGTTGTTTGTTGTTAGGGGGTTAGGGTTGTTTCTGGTTAGGGTGTTACTTTTGTTTGTTGTTAGGGGGTTAGGGTTGTTTGTTGTTAGGGGGTTAGGGTTTTTTGTTGTTTGGTTAGGGTTGTTTGTTGTTAGGGTGTTAGTGTTGTTTGTTGTTAGGGTGTTAGTGTTTTGTGTTGTTAGGGGGTTAGGGTTGTTTGATGTTAGGGGTTTAGGGTTGTTTGTTGTTAGGGGGTTAGTGTTGTTTGTTGTTAGGGTGTTAGCTTTGTTTGTTGTTAGTGGGTTTGGGTTGTTTATTGTTAGTGGGTTAGTGTTCTTTGATGTTAGGGGTTTAGGGTTGTTTGTTGTTAGGGTGTTAGTGTTGTATGTTGTTAGGGGGTTAGGGTTGTTTGCTAGGGTGTTAGTGTTGTTTGTTGTTAGGGGTTAGGGTTGTTTGTTGTTAGGGTGTTAGTGTTGTTTGTCATTAGTGGGTTAGGTTTGTTTGTTGTTTGGTTAGGGTTGTTTGTTGTTAGGGGGTTAGTGTTGTTTGTTGTTAGGGGTTTAGGGTTGTTTCTTGTTGGGGTTTAGTGGTTTTTGTTGTTAGGGTGTTAGTCTTTATTGTGGTTAGGGGGTTAGTGTTGTTGGTTGTTCGGGGGTTAGGATTGTTTGTTGTTAGGGGGTTAGGGTTGTTTGTTGTTTGGGGGTTAGGGTTCTTTGTTGTTACGGGGTTAGTGTTGTTTGTTGTTACGGGGTTAGGTTAGTTTCTTGTTAGGGGTTTAGTGTTGTTTGTTGTTAGGGGGTTAGTGTTTGTTGTTAGGGGTTTAGGGTTGTTTCTTGTTGGGGTTTAGTGCTTTTTGTTGTTAGGGTGTTAGTGTTGTTTGTTGTTAGGGTGTTAGTGTTTTGTGTTGTTAGGGGGTTAATGTTGTTTGATGTTAGGGGTTTAGGGTTGTTTGTTGTGAGGGGGTTAGGGTTGTTTGTTGTTAGTGGGTTAGGGTTGTTTGTTGTTAGTGGGTTAGTGTTTTTGGTTTTTAGGGGTTAGGGTTGTTTGTTGTTTGGGGGTTAGTGTTTGTTGTTAGGGGGCTAGGGTTGTTTGTTGTTAGGGTGTTAGTGTTCTTTGATGTTAGGGGTTTAGGGTTGTTTGTTGTTAGGGGGTTAGTGTTGTTTGTCGTTAGGGTGTTAGGGTTGTTTGTTGTTAGTGGTCTAGGGTTGTTTGTTGTTAGTGGTTTAGTGTTTTTGGTTTTTAGGGGTTAGGGTTGTTTGTTGTTTGGGTGTTAGTGTTTGTTGTTAGGGTGTTAGTGTTTTGTGTTGTTAGGGGGTTAGTGTTCTTTGATGTTAGGGATTTAGGGTTGTTTGTTGTTAGGGGGTTAGTGTTGTTTGTTGTTAGGGGGTTAGGGTTGTTTGTTGTTAGGGTGTTAGTGTTGTTTGTTGTTAGGTGTTAGGGTTGTTTGTTGTTAGGGTGTTAGTGTTGTTTGTTGTTAGTGGGTTAGGTTTGTTTGTTGTTTGGTTAGGGTTGTTTGTTGTTAGGGGGTTAGTGTTGTTTGTTGTTAGGGGTTTAGTGTTGTTTCTTGTTGGGGTTTAGTGGTGTTTGTTGTTAGGGTGTTAGTCTTTATTGTGGTTAGGGGGTTAGTGTTGTTGGTTGTTCGGGGGTTAGGATTGTTTGTTGTTAGGGGGTTAGGGTTGTTTGTTGTTTGGGGGTTAGGGTTGTTTGTTGTTACGGGGTTACTGTTGTTTGTTGTTACGGGGTTAGGTTAGTTTCTTGCTAGGGGTTTAGTGTTGTTTGTTGTTTGGGGGTTAGTGTTTGTTGTCAGGGGGCTAGGGTTGTTTGTTGTTAGGGTGTTAGTGTTCTTTGATGTTAGGGGTTTAGGGTTGTTTGTTGTTAGGGGGTTAGTGTTGTTTGTTGTTAGGGTGTTAGGGTTGTTTGTTGTTAGTGGGTTAGGGTTGTTTGTTGATAAGAGGTTAGGATTTGTGTTGTTAGGGTGTTAGTATTGTTCGTTGCTGGGGGTTAGTGTTGTTTCTTCTTAGGGCGTTAGTGTTTTTTGTTCTTAGGGGGTTAGGGTTGGTTGTTGTTAGGGGGTTAGTGTTGTTTGTTGTTAGGGGTTTAGGGTTGTTTCTTGTTAGGGGGTTAGTGTTGTTTGTTGTTAGGGTCTTAGGGTTGTTTCTTGTTGGGGTTTAGTGGTGTTTGTTGTTCGGGTGTTAGTGTTGTTTGTTGTTAGGGGCTTAGTGTTGTTTGTGTTTAGGGGTTTAGTGTTGTTTGCTTTTAGGGTTTTAGGGTTGTTTGTTGTTTGGGGGTTAGTGTTTGTTGTTAGGGGGTTAGGGTTGTTTGTTGTTAGGGTGTTAGTGTTCTTTGATGTTAGGGGTTTAGGGTTGTTTGTTGTTATGGGTTTAGTGTTGTTTGTTGTTAGGGGGTGAGGGTTGTTTGTTGTTAGGGTGTTAGTGTTGTTTGTTGTTAGGGGGTTAGGGTTGTTTGTTGTTTGGGGGTTAGGGTTGTTTGTTGTTACGGGGTTAGTGTTGTTTGTTGTTACGGGGTTAGGGTAGTTTCTTGTTAGGGGTTTAGTGTTGTTTGTTGTTAGGGGGTTAGTGTTTGTTGTTAGGGGTTTAGGGTTGTTTCTTGTTCGGGTTTAGTGGTTTTTGTTGTTAGGGTGTTAGTGTTGTTTGTTGTTAGGGTGTTAGTGTTTTGTGTTGTTAGGGGGTTAGTGTTGTTTGATGTTAGGGGTTTAGGGTTGTTTGTTGTTAGTGGGTTAGGGATGTTTGTTGTTAGTGGGTTAGTGTTTTTGGTTTTTAGGGGTTAGGGTTGTTTGTTGTTTGGGGGTTAGTGTTTGTTGTTAGGGGGCTAGGGTTGTTTGTTGTTAGGGTGTTAGTGTTCTTTGATGTTAGGGGTTTAGGGTTGTTTGTTGTTAGGGGGTTAGTGTTGTTTGTTGTTAGGGTGTTAGGGTTGTTTGTTGTTAGTGGGCTAGGGTTGTTTGTTGTTAGTGGTTTAGTGTTTTTGGTTTTTAGGGGTTAGGGTTGTTTGTTGTTTGGGGGTTAGTGTTTGTTGTTAGGGTGTTAGTGTTTTGTGTTGTTAGGGGGTTAGTGTTCTTTGATGTTAGGGATTTAGGGTTGTTTGTTGTTAGGGGGTTAGTGTTGTTTGTTGTTAGGGGGTTAGCGTTGTTTGTTGTTAGGGTGTTTGTGTTGTTTGTTGTTAGGGTGTTAGTGTTTTGTGTTGTTAGGAGGTTAGTGTTGTTTGATGTTAGGGGTTTAGGGTTGTTTGTTGTTAGGGGGTTAGGGTTGTTTGTTGTTAGTGGGTTAGGGTTGTTTGTTGTTAGTGGGTTAGTGTTTTTGGTTTTTAGGGGTTAGGGTTGTTTGTTGTTTGGGGGTTAGTGTTTGTTGTTAGGGGGCTAGGGTTGTTTGTTGTTAGGGTGTTAGTGTTCTTTGATGTTAGGGGTTTAGGGTTGTTTGTTGTTAGGGGGTTAGTGTTGTTTGTTGTTAGGGTGTTAGGGTTGTTTGTTGTTAGTGGGTTAGGGTTGTTTGTTGATAAGAGGTTAGGATTTGTGTTGTTAGGGGGTTAGTATTGTTCGCTGCTGGGGGTTAGTGTTGTTTCTTCTTAGGGCGTTAGTGTTTTTTGTTCTTAGGGGGTTAGGGTTGGTTGTTGTTAGGGTGTTAGTGTTGTTTGTTGTTAGGGGGTTAGTGTTGTTTGTTGTTAGGGGTTTAGGGTTGTTTCTTGTTAGGGGGTTAGTGTTGTTTGTTGTTAGGGGCTTAGGGTTGTTTCTTGTTGGGGTTTAGTGGTTTTTGTTGTTAGGGTGTTAGTGTTGTTTGTTGTTAGGGTGTTAGTGTTTTGTGTTGTTAGGAGGTTAGTGTTGTTTGATGTTAGGGGTTTAGGGTTGTTTGTTGTTAGGGGGTTAGGGTTGTTTGTTGTTAGTGAGTTAGGGTTGTTTGTTGTTAGTGGGTTAGTGTTTTTGGTATTTAGGGGTTAGGGTTGTTTGTTGTTTGGGGGTTAGTGTTTGTTGTTAGGGGGCTAGGGTTGTTTGTTGTTAGGGTGTTAGTGTTCTTCGATGTTAGGGGTTTAGGGTTGTTTGTTGTTAGGGGGTTAGTGTTGTTTGTTGTTAGGGTGTTAGGGTTGTTTGTTGTTAGTGGGTTAGGGTTGTTTGTTGATAAGAGGTTAGGATTTGTGTTGTTAGGGGGTTAGTATTGTTCGTTGCTGGGGGTTAGTGTTATTTCTTCTTAGGGCGTTAGTGTTGTTTGTTCTTAGGGGGTTAGGGTTGGTTGTTGTTAGGGTGTTAGTGTTGTTTGTTGTTAGGGGGTTAGGGTTGTTTGTTGTTAGGGTGTTAGTGTTGTTTGTTGTTAGTGGGTTAGGTTTGTTTGTTGCTTGGTTAGGGTTATGTGTTGTTAGGGGGTTAGTGTTGTTTCTTGTTAGGGGTTTAGGGTTGTTTCTTGTTGGGGTTTAGTGGTTTTTGTTGTTAGGGTGTTAGTGTTTATTGTGGTTAGGGGGTTAGTGTTGTTGGTTGTTCGGGGGTTAGGATTGTTTGTTGTTAAGGGGTTAGGGTTGTTTGTTGTTAGTTTGTTAGTGTTGTTTGTTGTTAGGGGGTTAGTGTTGTTTGTTGTTAGGGGTTTAGGGTTGTTTCTTGTTAGGGGGTTAGTGTTGTTTGTTTTTAGGGGCTTAGGGTTGTTTCTTGTTGGGGTTTAGTGGTGTTTGTTGTTCGGGCGTTAGTGTTGTTTGTTGTTAGGGGTTTAGTGTTGTTTGTTTTTAGGGGTTCAGTGTTGTTTGCTTTTAGGGTTTTAGGGTTGTTTGTTTTTTAGGGGTGAGTGTTGTTTGTTGTTAGGGGGTTAGGATTGTTTGTTTTTAGGGGTTTAGTGTTGTTTGTGGTTAGGGCGTTACTGTTGGATGTTGTTAGCGGGTTAGTGTTTTTTGTTGTTAGTGGGATAGTGCTGTTTGTTGTTATTGGCTTAGTGGTGTTTGTTTTTAGGGGTTCAGTGCTGTTTGTTTTTAGGGTTTTAGGGTTGGTTGTTGTTAGGGGGTTAGTGTTGTTTGTTGTTAGGGGTTTAGGGTTGTTTCTTGTTAGGGGGTTAGTGTTGTTTGTTGTTAGGGGCTTAGGGTTGTTTCTTGTTGGGGTTTAGTGGTGTTTGTTGTTTGGGTGTTTGTGTTGTTTGTTGTTAGGGGCTTAGTGTTGTTTGTGTTTAGGGGTTTAGTGTTGTTTGCTTTTAGGGTTTTAGGGTTGTTTGTTGTTGGGGGTTAGTGTTGTTTGTTGTTAGGGGGTTAGGGTTGTTTCTGGTTAGGGTGTTACTTTTGTTTGTTGTTAGGGGGTTAGGGTTGTTTGTTGTTAGGGTGTTAGTGTTGTTTGTTGTTAGTGGGTTAGGGTTTTTTGTTGTTTGGTTAGGGTTGTTTGTTGTTAGGGTGTTAGTGTTGTTTGTTGTTAGGGTGTTAGTGTTTTGTGTTGTTAGGGGGTTAGGGTTGTTTGATGTTAGGGGTTTAGGGTTGTTTGTTGTTAGGGGGTTAGTGTTGTTTGTTGTTAGGGTGTTAGCTTTGTTTGTTGTTAGTGGGTTTGGGTTGTTTATTGTTAGTGGGTTAGTGTTCTTTGATGTTAGGGGTTTAGGGTTGTTTGTTGTTAGGGTGTTAGTGTTGTATGTTGTTAGGGGGTTAGGGTTGTTTGCTAGGGTGTTAGTGTTGTTTGTTGTTAGGGGTTAGGGTTGTTTGTTGTTAGGGTGTTAGTGTTGTTTGTCATTAGTGGGTTAGGTTTGTTTGTTGTTTGGTTAGGGTTGTTTGTTGTTAGGGGTTAGTGTTGTTTGTTGTTAGGGGTTTAGGGTTGTTTCTTGTTGGGGTTTAGTGGTTTTTGTTGTTAGGGTGTTAGTCTTTATTGTGGTTAGGGGGTTAGTGTTGTTGGTTGTTCGGGGGTTAGGATTGTTTGTTGTTAGGGGGTTAGGGTTGTTTGTTGTTTGGGGGTTAGGGTTCTTTGTTGTTACGGGGTTAGTGTTGTTTGTTGTTACGGGGTTAGGTTAGTTTCTTGTTAGGGGTTTAGTGTTGTTTGTTGTTAGGGGGTTAGTGTTTGTTGTTAGGGGTTTAGGGTTGTTTCTTGTTGGGGTTTAGTGCTTTTTGTTGTTAGGGTGTTAGTGTTGTTTGTTGTTAGGGTGTTAGTGTTTTGTGTTGTTAGGGGGTTAATGTTGTTTGATGTTAGGGGTTTAGGGTTGTTTGTTGTGAGGGGGTTAGGGTTGTTTGTTGTTAGTGGGTTAGGGTTGTTTGTTGTTAGTGGGTTAGTGTTTTTGGTTTTTAGGGGTTAGGGTTGTTTGTTGTTTGGGGGTTAGTGTTTGTTGTTAGTGGGCTAGGGTTGTTTGTTGTTAGGGTGTTAGTGTTCTTTGATGTTAGGGGTTTAGGGTTGTTTGTTGTTAGGGGGTTAGTGTTGTTTGTCGTTAGGGTGTTAGGGTTGTTTGTTGTTAGTGGTCTAGGGTTGTTTGTTGTTAGTGGTTTAGTGTTTTTGGTTTTTAGGGGTTAGGGTTGTTTGTTGTTTGGGTGTTAGTGTTTGTTGTTAGGGTGTTAGTGTTTTGTGTTGTTAGGGGGTTAGTGTTCTTTGATGTTAGGGATTTAGGGTTGTTTGTTGTTAGGGGGTTAGTGTTGTTTGTTGTTAGGGGGTTAGGGTTGTTTGTTGTTAGGGTGTTAGTGTTGTTTGTTGTTAGGGGTTAGGGTTGTTTGTTGTTAGGGTGTTAGTGTTGTTTGTTGTTAGTGGGTTAGGTTTGTTTGTTGTTTGGTTAGGGTTGTTTGTTGTTAGGGGGTTAGTGTTGTTTGTTGTTAGGGGTTTAGGGTTGTTTCTTGTTGGGGTTTAGTGGTGTTTGTTGTTAGGGTGTTAGTCTTTATTGTGGTTAGGGGGTTAGTGTTGTTGGTTGTTCGGGGGTTAGGATTGTTTGTTGTTAGGGGGTTAGGGTTGTTTGTTGTTTGGGGGTTAGGGTTGTTTGTTGTTACGGGGTTAGTGTTGTTTGTTGTTACGGGGTTAGATTAGTTTCTTGTTAGGGGTTTAGTGTTGTTTGTTGTTTGGGGGTTAGTGTTTGTTGTCAGGGGGCTAGGGTTGTTTGTTGTTAGGGTGTTAGTGTTCTTTGATGTTAGGGGTTTAGGGTTGTTTGTTGTTAGGGGGTTAGTGTTGTTTGTTGTTAGGGTGTTAGGGTTGTTTGTTGTTAGTGGGTTAGGGTTGTTTGTTGATAAGAGGTTAGGATTTGTGTTGTTAGGGTGTTAGTATTGTTCGTTGCTGGGGGTTAGTGTTGTTTCTTCTTAGGGCGTTAGTGTTTTTTGTTCTTAGGGGGTTAGGGTTGGTTGTTGTTAGGGGGTTAGTGTTGTTTGTTGTTAGGGGTTTAGGGTTGTTTCTTGTTAGGGGGTTAGTGTTGTTTGTTGTTAGGGTCTTAGGGTTGTTTCTTGTTGGGGTTTAGTGGTGTTTGTTGTTCGGGTGTTAGTGTTGTTTGTTGTTAGGGGCTTAGTGTTGTTTGTGTTTAGGGGTTTAGTGTTGTTTGCTTTTAGGGTTTTAGGGTTGTTTGTTGTTTGGGGGTTAGTGTTTGTTGTTAGGGGGTTAGGGTTGTTTGTTGTTAGGGTGTTAGTGTTCTTTGATGTTAGGGGTTTAGGGTTGTTTGTTGTTATGGGTTTAGTGTTGTTTGTTGTTAGGGGGTGAGGGTTGTTTGTTGTTAGGGTGTTAGTGTTGTTTGTTGTTAGGGGGTTAGGGTTGTTTGTTGTTTGGGGGTTAGGGTTGTTTGTTGTTACGGGGTTAGTGTTGTTTGTTGTTACGGGGTTAGGGTAGTTTCTTGTTAGGGGTTTAGTGTTGTTTGTTGTTAGGGGGTTAGTGTTTGTTGTTAGGGGTTTAGGGTTGTTTCTTGTTCGGGTTTAGTGGTTTTTGTTGTTAGGGTGTTAGTGTTGTTTTTTGTTAGGGTGTTAATGTTTTGTGTTGTTAGGGGGTTAGTGTTGTTTGATGTTAGGGGTTTAGGGTTGTTTGTTGTTAGGGGGTTAGGGTTGTTTGTTGTTAGTGGGTTAGGGTTGTTTGTTGTTAGTGGGTTAGTGTTTTTGGTTTTTAGGGGTTAGGGTTGTTTGTTGTTTGGGGGTTAGTGTTTGTTGTTAGGGGGCTAGGGTTGTTTGTTGTTAGGGTGTTAGTGTTCTTTGATGTTAGGGGTTTAGGGTTGTTTGTTGTTAGGGGGTTAGTGTTGTTTGTTGTTAGGGTGTTAGGGTTGTTTGTTGTTAGTGGGCTAGGGTTGTTTGTTGTTAGTGGTTTAGTGTTTTTGGTTTTTAGGGGTTAGGGTTGTTTGTTGTTTGGGGGTTAGTGTTTGTTGTTAGGGTGTTAGTGTTTTGTGTTGTTAGGGGGTTAGTGTTCTTTGATGTTAGGGATTTAGGGTTGTTTGTTGTTAGGGGGTTAGTGTTGTTTGTTGTTAGGGGGTTAGCGTTGTTTGTTATTAGGGTGTTAGTGTTGTTTGTTGTTAGGGGTTAGGGTTGTTTGTGGTTAGGGTGTTAGTGTTGTTTGTTGTTAGTGGGTTAGGTTTGTTTGTTGTTTGGTTAGGGTTGTTTGTTGTTAGGGGGTTAGTGTTGTTTGTTGTTAGGGGTTTAGGGTTGTTTCTTGTTGGGGTTTAGTGGTGTTTGTTGTTAGGGTGTTAGTCTTTATTGTGGTTAGGGGGTTAGTGCTGTTGGTTGTTTGGGGGTTAGGATTGTTTGTTGTTAGGGGGTTAGGGTTGTTTGTTGTTTGGGGGTTAGGGTTGTTTGTTGTTACGGGGTTAGTGTTGTTTGTTCTTACGGGGTTAGGGTAGTTTCTTGTTAGGAGTTTAGTGTTGTTTGTTGTTAGGGGGTTAGTGTTTGTTGTTAGGGGTTTAGGGTTCTTTCTTGTTGGGGTTTAGTGGTTTTTGTTGTTAGGGTGTTAGTGTTGTTTGTTGTTAGGGTGTTAGTGTTTTGTGTTGTTTGGAGGTTAGTGTTGTTTGATGTTAGGGGTTTAGGGTTGTTTGTTGTTAGGGGGTTAGGGTTGTTTGTTGTTAGTGGGTTAGGGTTGTTTGTTGTTAGTGGGTTAGTGTTTTTGGTTTTTAGGGGTTAGGGTTGTTTGTTGTTTGGGGGTTAGTGTTTGTTGTTAGGGGGCTAGGGTTGTTTGTTGTTAGGGTGTTAGTGTTCTTTGATGTTAGGGGTTTAGGGTTGTTTGTTGTTAGGGGGTTAGTGTTGTTTGTTGTTAGGGTGTTAGGGTTGTTTGTTGTTAGTGGGTTAGGGTTGTTTGTTGATAAGAGGTTAGGATTTGTGTTGTTAGGGGGTTAGTATTGTTTGTTGCTGGGGGTTAGTGTTGTTTCTTCTTAGGGCGTTAGTGTTTTTTGTTCTTAGGGGGTTAGGGTTGGTTGTTGTTAGGGGGTTAGTGTTGTTTGTTGTTAGGGGTTTAGGGTTGTTTCTTGTTAGGGGGTTAGTGTTGTTTGTTGTTAGGGTCTTAGGGTTGTTTCTTGTTGGGGTTTAGTGGTGTTTGTTGTTCGGGTGTTAGTGTTGTTTGTTGTTAGGGGCTTAGTGTTGTTTGTGTTTAGGGGTTTAGTGTTGTTTGCTTTTAGGGTTTTAGGGTTGTTTGTTGTTTGGGGGTTAGTGTTTGTTGTTAGGGGGTTAGTGTTGTTTGTTGTTAGGGGGTTAGGGTTGTTTGTTGTTAGGGTGTTAGTGTTCTTTGATGTTAGGGGTTTAGGGTTGTTTGTTGTTATGGGGTTAGTGTTGTTTGTTGTTAGGGGGTGAGTGTTGTTTGTTGTTAGGGGGTTAGTGTTTGTTGTTAGGGGTTTAGGGTTGTTTCTTGTTGGGGTTTAGTGTTTTTTGTTGTTAGGGTGTTAGTGTTGTTTGTTGTTAGGGTGTTAGTGTTTTGTGTTGTTAGGGGGTTAGTGTTGTTTGATGTTAGGGGTTTAGGGTTGTTTGTTGTGAGGGGGTTAGGGTTGTTTGTTGTTAGTGGGTTAGGGTTGTTTGTTGTTAGTGGGTTAGTGTTTTTGGTTTTTAGGGGTTAGGGTTGTTTGTTGTTTGGGGGTTAGTGTTTGTTGTTAGGGGGCTAGGGTTGTTTGTTGTTAGGGTGTTAGTGTTCTTTGATGTTAGGGGTTTAGGGTTGTTTGTTGTTAGGGGGTTAGTGTTGTTTGTTGTTAGGGTGTTAGGGTTGTTTGTTGTTAGTGGTCTAGGGTTGTTTGTTGTTAGTGGTTTAGTGTTTTTGGTTTTTAGGGGTTAGGGTTGTTTGTTGTTTGGGGGTTAGTGTTTGTTGTTAGGGTGTTAGTGTTTTGTGTTGTTAGGGGGTTAGTGTTCTTTGATGTTAGGGATTTAGGGTTGTTTGTTGTTAGGGGGTTAGTGTTGTTTGTTGTTAGGGGGTTAGGGTTGTTTGTTGTTAGGGTGTTAGTGTTGTTTGTTGTTAGGGGTTAGGGTTGTTTGTTGTTAGGGTGTTAGTGTTGTTTGTTGTTAGTGGGTTAGGTTTGTTTGTTGTTTGGTTAGGGTTGTTTGTTGTTAGGGGGTTAGTGTTGTTTGTTGTTAGGGGTTTAGGGTTGTTTCTTGTTGGGGTTTAGTGGTGTTTGTTGTTAGGGTGTTAGTCTTTATTGTGGTTAGGGGGTTAGTGTTGTTGGTTGTTCGGGGGTTAGGATTGTTTGTTGTTAGGGGGTTAGGGTTGTTTGTTGTTTGGGGGTTAGGGTTGTTTGTTGTTACGGGGTTAGTGTTGTTTGTTGTTACGGGGTTAGGTTAGTTTCTTGTTAGGGGTTTAGTGTTGTTTGTTGTTCGGGGGTTAGTGTTTGTTGTTAGGGGGCTAGGGTTGTTTGTTGTTAGGGTGTTAGTGTTCTTTGATGTTAGGGGTTTAGGGTTGTTTGTTGTTAGGGGGTTAGTGTTGTTTGTTGTTAGGGTGTTAGGGTTGTTTGTTGTTAGTGGGTTAGGGTTGTTTGTTGATAAGAGGTTAGGATTTGTGTTGTTAGGGGGTTAGTATTGTTCGCTGCTGGGGGTTAGTGTTGTTTCTTCTTAGGGCGTTAGTGTTTTTTGTTCTTAGGGGGTTAGGGTTGGTTGTTGTTAGGGTGTTAGTTTTGTTTGTTGTTAGGGGGTTAGTGTTGTTTGTTGTTAGGGGTTTAGGGTTGTTTCTTGTTAGGGGGTTAGTGTTGTTTGTTGTTAGGGGCTTAGGGTTGTTTCTTGTTGGGGTTTAGTGGTTTTTGTTGTTAGGGTGTTAGTGTTTTGTGTTGTTAGGAGGTTAGTGTTGTTTGATGTTAGGGGTTTAGGGTTGTTTGTTGTTAGGGTGTTAGGGTTGTTTGTTGTTAGTGGGTTAGGGTTGTTTGTTGATAAGAGGTTAGGATTTGTGTTGTTAGGGGGTTAGTATTGTTCGTTGCTGGGGGTTAGTGTTATTTCTTCTTAGGGCGTTAGTGTTGTTTGTTCTTAGGGGGTTAGGGTTGGTTGTTGTTAGGGTTTTAGTGTTGTTTGTTGTTAGGGGTTAGGGTTGTTTGTTGTTAGGGTGTTAGTGTTGTTTGTTGTTAGTGGGTTAGGTTTGTTTGTTGCTTGGTTAGGGTTATGTGTTGTTAGGGGGTTAGTGTTGTTTCTTGTTAGGGGTTTAGGGTTGTTTCTTGTTGGGGTTTAGTGGTTTTTGTTGTTAGGGTTTTAGTGTTTATTGTGGTTAGGGGGTTAGTGTTGTTGGTTGTTCGGGGGTTAGGATTGTTTGTTGTTAAGGGGTTAGGGTTGTTTGTTGTTAGTTTGTTAGTGTTGTTTGTTGTTAGGGGGTTAGTGTTGTTTGTTGTTAGTGGTTTAGTGTTTTTGGTTTTTAGGGGTTAGGGTTGTTTGTTGTTTGGGGGTTAGTGTTTGTTGTTAGGGTGTTAGTGTTTTGTGTTGTTAGGGGGTTAGTGTTCTTTGATGTTAGGGATTTAGGGTTGTTTGTTGTTAGGGGGTTAGTGTTGTTTGTTGTTGGGGGTTAGCGTTGTTTGTTGTTAGGGTGTTTGTGTTGTTTGTTGTTAGGGTGTTAGTGTTTTGTGTTTTTAGGAGGTTAGTGTTGTTTGATGTTAGGGGTTTAGGGTTGTTTGTTGTTAGGGGGTTAGTGTTGTTTGTTGTTAGTGGGTTAGGGTTGTTTGTTGTTAGTGGGTTAGTGTTTTTGGTTTTTAGGGGTTAGGGTTGTTTGTTGTTTGGGGGTTAGTGTTTGTTGTTAGGGGGCTAGGGTTGTTTGTTGTTAGGGTGTTAGTGTTCTTTGATGTTAGGGGTTTAGGGTTGTTTGTTGTTAGGGGGTTAGTGTTGTTTGTTGTTAGGGTGTTAGGGTTGTTTGTTGTTAGTGGGTTAGGGTTGTTTGTTGATAAGAGGTTAGGATTTGTGTTGTTAGGGGGTTAGTATTGTTCGCTGCTGGGGGTTAGTGTAGTTTCTTCTTAGGGCGTTAGTGTTTTTTGTTCTAAGGGGGTTAGGGTTGGTTGTTGTTAGGGTGTTAGTGTTGTTTGTTGTTAGGGGGTTAGTGTTGTTTGTTGTTAGGGGTTTAGGGTTGTTTCTTGTTAGGGGGTTAGTGTTGTTTGTTGTTAGGGGCTTAGGGTTGTTTCTTGTTGGGCTTTAGTGGTTTTTGTTGTTAGGGTGTTAGTGTTGTTTGTTGTTAGGGTGTTAGTGTTTTGTGTTGTTAGGAGGTTAGTGTTGTTTGTTGTTAGTGGGTTAGGGTTGTTTGTTGTTAGTGGGTTAGTGTTTTTGGTATTTAGGGGTTAGGGTTGTTTGTTGTTTGGGGGTTAGTGTTTGTTGTTAGGGGGCTAGGGTTGTTTGTTGTTAGGGTGTTACTGTTCTTCGATGTTAGGGGTTTAGGGTTGTTTGTTGTTAGGGGGTTAGTGTTGTTTGTTGTTAGGGTGTTAGGGTTGTTTGTTGTTAGTGGGTTAGGGTTGTTTGTTGATAAGAGGTTAGGATTTGTGTTGTTCGGGGGTTAGTATTGTTCGTTGCTGGGGGTTAGTGTTATTTCTTCTGAGGGCGTTAGTGTTGTTTGTTCTTAGGGGGTTAGGGTTGGTTGTTGTTAGGGTGTTAGTGTTGTTTGTTGTTAGGGGGTTAGGGTTGTTTGTTGTTAGGGTGTTAGTGTTGTTTGTTGTTAGTGGGTTAGGTTTGTTTGTTGCTTGGTTAGGGTTATGTGTTGTTAGGGGGTTAGTGTTGTTTCTTGTTAGGGGTTTAGGGTTGTTTCTTGTTGGGGTTTAGTGGTTTTTGTTGTTAGGGTGTTAGTGTTTATTGTGGTTAGGGGGTTAGTGTTGTTGGTTGTTCGGGGCTTAGGATTGTTTGTTGTTAAGGGGTTAGTGTTGTTTGTTGTTAGTTTGTTAGGGTTGTTTGTTGTTTGGGGGTTAGTGTTTGTTGTTAGGGGGTTAGGGTTGTTTGTTGTTAGGGGTTTAGGGTTGTTTCTTGTTAGGGGGTTAGTGTTGTTTGTTTTTAGGGGCTTAGGGTTGTTTCTTGTTGGGGTTTAGTGGTGTTTGTTGTTCGGGCGTTAGTGTTGTTTGTTGTTAGGGGTTTAGTGTTGTTTGTTTTTAGGGGTTCAGTGTTGTTTGCTTTTAGGGTTTTAGGGTTGTTTGTTTTTTAGGGGTGAGTGTTGTTTGTTGTTAGGGGGTTAGGATTGTTTGTTTTTAGGGGTTTAGTGTTGTTTGTGGTTAGGGCGTTACTGTTGGATGTTGTTAGCGGGTTAGTGTTTTTTGTTGTTAGTGGGATAGTGCTGTTTGTTGTTATTGGCTTAGTGGTGTTTGTTTTTAGGGGTTCAGTGCTGTTTGTTTTTAGGGTTTTAGGGTTGGTTGTTGTTAGGGGGTTAGTGTTGTTTGTTGTTAGGGGTTTAGGGTTGTTTCTTGTTAGGGGGTTAGTGTTGTTTGTTGTTAGGGGCTTAGGGTTGTTTCTTGTTGGGGTTTAGTGGTGTTTGTTGTTTGGGTGTTAGTGTTGTTTGTTGTTAGGGGCTTAGTGTTGTTTGTGTTTAGGGGTTTAGTGTTGTTTGCTTTTAGGGTTTTAGGGTTGTTTGTTGTTGGGGGTTAGTGTTGTTTGTTGTTAGGGGGTTAGGGTTGTTTCTGGTTAGGGTGTTACTTTTGTTTGTTGTTAGGGGGTTAGGGTTGTTTGTTGTTAGGGTGTTAGTGTTGTTTGTTGTTAGTGGGTTAGGGTTTTTTGTTGTTTGGTTAGGGTTGTTTGTTGTTAGGGTGTTAGTGTTGTTTGTTGTTAGGGTGTTAGTGTTTTGTGTTGTTAGGGGGTTAGGGTTGTTTGATGTTAGGGGTTTAGGGTTGTTTGTTGTTAGGGGGTTAGTGTTGTTTGTTGTTAGGGTGTTAGCTTTGTTTGTTGTTAGTGGGTTTGGGTTGTTTATTGTTAGTGGGTTAGTGTTCTTTGATGTTAGGGGTTTAGGGTTGTTTGTTGTTAGGGTGTTAGTGTTGTATGTTGTTAGGGGGTTAGGGTTGTTTGCTAGGGTGTTAGTGTTGTTTGTTGTTAGGGGTTAGGGTTGTTTGTTGTTAGGGTGTTAGTGTTGTTTGTCATTAGTGGGTTAGGTTTGTTTGTTGTTTGGTTAGGGTTGTTTGTTGTTAGGGGGTTAGTGTTGTTTGTTGTTAGGGGTTTAGGGTTGTTTCTTGTTGGGGTTTAGTGGTGTTTGTTGTTAGGGTGTTAGTCTTTATTGTGGTTAGGGGGTTAGTGTTGTTGGTTGTTCGGGGGTTAGGATTGTTTGTTGTTAGGGGGTTAGGGTTGTTTGTTGTTTGGGGGTTAGGGTTGTTTGTTGTTACGGGGTTAGTGTTGTTTGTTGTTACGGGGTTAGATTAGTTTCTTGTTAGGGGTTTAGTGTTGTTTGTTGTTTGGGGGTTAGTGTTTGTTGTCAGGGGGCTAGGGTTGTTTGTTGTTAGGGTGTTAGTGTTCTTTGATGTTAGGGGTTTAGGGTTGTTTGTTGTTAGGGGGTTAGTGTTGTTTGTTGTTAGGGTGTTAGGGTTGTTTGTTGTTAGTGGGTTAGGGTTGTTTGTTGATAAGAGGTTAGGATTTGTGTTGTTAGGGTGTTAGTATTGTTCGTTGCTGGGGGTTAGTGTTGTTTCTTCTTAGGGCGTTAGTGTTTTTTGTTCTTAGGGGGTTAGGGTTGGTTGTTGTTAGGGGGTTAGTGTTGTTTGTTGTTAGGGGTTTAGGGTTGTTTCTTGTTAGGGGGTTAGTGTTGTTTGTTGTTAGGGTCTTAGGGTTGTTTCTTGTTGGGGTTTAGTGGTGTTTGTTGTTCGGGTGTTAGTGTTGTTTGTTGTTAGGGGCTTAGTGTTGTTTGTGTTTAGGGGTTTAGTGTTGTTTGCTTTTAGGGTTTTAGGGTTGTTTGTTGTTTGGGGGTTAGTGTTTGTTGTTAGGGGGTTAGGGTTGTTTGTTGTTAGGGTGTTAGTGTTCTTTGATGTTAGGGGTTTAGGGTTGTTTGTTGTTATGGGTTTAGTGTTGTTTGTTGTTAGGGGGTGAGGGTTGTTTGTTGTTAGGGTGTTAGTGTTGTTTGTTGTTAGGGGGTTAGGGTTGTTTGTTGTTTGGGGGTTAGGGTTGTTTGTTGTTACGGGGTTAGTGTTGTTTGTTGTTACGGGGTTAGGGTAGTTTCTTGTTAGGGGTTTAGTGTTGTTTGTTGTTAGGGGGTTAGTGTTTGTTGTTAGGGGTTTAGGGTTGTTTCTTGTTCGGGTTTAGTGGTTTTTGTTGTTAGGGTGTTAGTGTTGTTTTTTGTTAGGGTGTTAATGTTTTGTGTTGTTAGGGGGTTAGTGTTGTTTGATGTTAGGGGTTTAGGGTTGTTTGTTGTTAGGGGGTTAGGGTTGTTTGTTGTTAGTGGGTTAGGGTTGTTTGTTGTTAGTGGGTTAGTGTTTTTGGTTTTTAGGGGTTAGGGTTGTTTGTTGTTTGGGGGTTAGTGTTTGTTGTTAGGGGGCTAGGGTTGTTTGTTGTTAGGGTGTTAGTGTTCTTTGATGTTAGGGGTTTAGGGTTGTTTGTTGTTAGGGGGTTAGTGTTGTTTGTTGTTAGGGTGTTAGGGTTGTTTGTTGTTAGTGGGCTAGGGTTGTTTGTTGTTAGTGGTTTAGTGTTTTTGGTTTTTAGGGGTTAGGGTTGTTTGTTGTTTGGGGGTTAGTGTTTGTTGTTAGGGTGTTAGTGTTTTGTGTTGTTAGGGGGTTAGTGTTCTTTGATGTTAGGGATTTAGGGTTGTTTGTTGTTAGGGGGTTAGTGTTGTTTGTTGTTAGGGGGTTAGCGTTGTTTGTTATTAGGGTGTTAGTGTTGTTTGTTGTTAGGGGTTAGGGTTGTTTGTGGTTAGGGTGTTAGTGTTGTTTGTTGTTAGTGGGTTAGGTTTGTTTGTTGTTTGGTTAGGGTTGTTTGTTGTTAGGGGGTTAGTGTTGTTTGTTGTTAGGGGTTTAGGGTTGTTTCTTGTTGGGGTTTAGTGGTGTTTGTTGTTAGGGTGTTAGTCTTTATTGTGGTTAGGGGGTTAGTGCTGTTGGTTGTTTGGGGGTTAGGATTGTTTGTTGTTAGGGGGTTAGGGTTGTTTGTTGTTTGGGGGTTAGGGTTGTTTGTTGTTACGGGGTTAGTGTTGTTTGTTCTTACGGGGTTAGGGTAGTTTCTTGTTAGGAGTTTAGTGTTGTTTGTTGTTAGGGGGTTAGTGTTTGTTGTTAGGGGTTTAGGGTTCTTTCTTGTTGGGGTTTAGTGGTTTTTGTTGTTAGGGTGTTAGTGTTGTTTGTTGTTAGGGTGTTAGTGTTTTGTGTTGTTTGGAGGTTAGTGTTGTTTGATGTTAGGGGTTTAGGGTTGTTTGTTGTTAGGGGGTTAGGGTTGTTTGTTGTTAGTGGGTTAGGGTTGTTTGTTGTTAGTGGGTTAGTGTTTTTGGTTTTTAGGGGTTAGGGTTGTTTGTTGTTTGGGGGTTAGTGTTTGTTGTTAGGGGGCTAGGGTTGTTTGTTGTTAGGGTGTTAGTGTTCTTTGATGTTAGGGGTTTAGGGTTGTTTGTTGTTAGGGGGTTAGTGTTGTTTGTTGTTAGGGTGTTAGGGTTGTTTGTTGTTAGTGGGTTAGGGTTGTTTGTTGATAAGAGGTTAGGATTTGTGTTGTTAGGGGGTTAGTATTGTTTGTTGCTGGGGGTTAGTGTTGTTTCTTCTTAGGGCGTTAGTGTTTTTTGTTCTTAGGGGGTTAGGGTTGGTTGTTGTTAGGGGGTTAGTGTTGTTTGTTGTTAGGGGTTTAGGGTTGTTTCTTGTTAGGGGGTTAGTGTTGTTTGTTGTTAGGGTCTTAGGGTTGTTTCTTGTTGGGGTTTAGTGGTGTTTGTTGTTCGGGTGTTAGTGTTGTTTGTTGTTAGGGGCTTAGTGTTGTTTGTGTTTAGGGGTTTAGTGTTGTTTGCTTTTAGGGTTTTAGGGTTGTTTGTTGTTTGGGGGTTAGTGTTTGTTGTTAGGGGGTTAGTGTTGTTTGTTGTTAGGGGGTTAGGGTTGTTTGTTGTTAGGGTGTTAGTGTTCTTTGATGTTAGGGGTTTAGGGTTGTTTGTTGTTATGGGGTTAGTGTTGTTTGTTGTTAGGGGGTGAGTGTTGTTTGTTGTTAGGGGGTTAGTGTTTGTTGTTAGGGGTTTAGGGTTGTTTCTTGTTGGGGTTTAGTGTTTTTTGTTGTTAGGGTGTTAGTGTTGTTTGTTGTTAGGGTGTTAGTGTTTTGTGTTGTTAGGGGGTTAGTGTTGTTTGATGTTAGGGGTTTAGGGTTGTTTGTTGTGAGGGGGTTAGGGTTGTTTGTTGTTAGTGGGTTAGGGTTGTTTGTTGTTAGTGGGTTAGTGTTTTTGGTTTTTAGGGGTTAGGGTTGTTTGTTGTTTGGGGGTTAGTGTTTGTTGTTAGGGGGCTAGGGTTGTTTGTTGTTAGGGTGTTAGTGTTCTTTGATGTTAGGGGTTTAGGGTTGTTTGTTGTTAGGGGGTTAGTGTTGTTTGTTGTTAGGGTGTTAGGGTTGTTTGTTGTTAGTGGTCTAGGGTTGTTTGTTGTTAGTGGTTTAGTGTTTTTGGTTTTTAGGGGTTAGGGTTGTTTGTTGTTTGGGGGTTAGTGTTTGTTGTTAGGGTGTTAGTGTTTTGTGTTGTTAGGGGGTTAGTGTTCTTTGATGTTAGGGATTTAGGGTTGTTTGTTGTTAGGGGGTTAGTGTTGTTTGTTGTTAGGGGGTTAGGGTTGTTTGTTGTTAGGGTGTTAGTGTTGTTTGTTGTTAGGGGTTAGGGTTGTTTGTTGTTAGGGTGTTAGTGTTGTTTGTTGTTAGTGGGTTAGGTTTGTTTGTTGTTTGGTTAGGGTTGTTTGTTGTTAGGGGGTTAGTGTTGTTTGTTGTTAGGGGTTTAGGGTTGTTTCTTGTTGGGGTTTTGTGGTGTTTGTTGTTAGGGTGTTAGTCTTTATTGTGGTTAGGGGGTTAGTGTTGTTGGTTGTTCGGGGGTTAGGATTGTTTGTTGTTAGGGGGTTAGGGTTGTTTGTTGTTTGGGGGTTAGGGTTGTTTGTTGTTACGGGGTTAGTGTTGTTTGTTGTTACGGGGTTAGGTTAGTTTCTTGTTAGGGGTTTAGTGTTGTTTGTTGTTCGGGGGTTAGTGTTTGTTGTTAGGGGGCTAGGGTTGTTTGTTGTTAGGGTGTTAGTGTTCTTTGATGTTAGGGGTTTAGGGTTGTTTGTTGTTAGGGGGTTAGTGTTGTTTGTTGTTAGGGTGTTAGGGTTGTTTGTTGTTAGTGGGTTAGGGTTGTTTGTTGATAAGAGGTTAGGATTTGTGTTGTTAGGGGGTTAGTATTGTTCGCTGCTGGGGGTTAGTGTTGTTTCTTCTTAGGGCGTTAGTGTTTTTTGTTCTTAGGGGGTTAGGGTTGGTTGTTGTTAGGGTGTTAGTTTTGTTTGTTGTTAGGGGGTTAGTGTTGTTTGTTGTTAGGGGTTTAGGGTTGTTTCTTGTTAGGGGGTTAGTGTTGTTTGTTGTTAGGGGCTTAGGGTTGTTTCTTGTTGGGGTTTAGTGGTTTTTGTTGTTAGGGTGTTAGTGTTTTGTGTTGTTAGGAGGTTAGTGTTGTTTGATGTTAGGGGTTTAGGGTTGTTTGTTGTTAGGGTGTTAGGGTTGTTTGTTGTTAGTGGGTTAGGGTTGTTTGTTGATAAGAGGTTAGGATTTGTGTTGTTAGGGGGTTAGTATTGTTCGTTGCTGGGGGTTAGTGTTATTTCTTCTTAGGGCGTTAGTGTTGTTTGTTCTTAGGGGGTTAGGGTTGGTTGTTGTTAGGGTTTTAGTGTTGTTTGTTGTTAGGGGTTAGGGTTGTTTGTTGTTAGGGTGTTAGTGTTGTTTGTTGTTAGTGGGTTAGGTTTGTTTGTTGCTTGGTTAGGGTTATGTGTTGTTAGGGGGTTAGTGTTGTTTCTTGTTAGGGGTTTAGGGTTGTTTCTTGTTGGGGTTTAGTGGTTTTTGTTGTTAGGGTTTTAGTGTTTATTGTGGTTAGGGGGTTAGTGTTGTTGGTTGTTCGGGGGTTAGGATTGTTTGTTGTTAAGGGGTTAGGGTTGTTTGTTGTTAGTTTGTTAGTGTTGTTTGTTGTTAGGGGGTTAGTGTTGTTTGTTGTTAGTGGTTTAGTGTTTTTGGTTTTTAGGGGTTAGGGTTGTTTGTTGTTTGGGGGTTAGTGTTTGTTGTTAGGGTGTTAGTGTTTTGTGTTGTTAGGGGGTTAGTGTTCTTTGATGTTAGGGATTTAGGGTTGTTTGTTGTTAGGGGGTTAGTGTTGTTTGTTGTTAGGGGGTTAGCGTTGTTTGTTGTTAGGGTGTTTGTGTTGTTTGTTGTTAGGGTGTTAGTGTTTTGTGTTTTTAGGAGGTTAGTGTTGTTTGATGTTAGGGGTTTAGGGTTGTTTGTTGTTAGGGGGTTAGTGTTGTTTGTTGTTAGTGGGTTAGGGTTGTTTGTTGTTAGTGGGTTAGTGTTTTTGGTTTTTAGGGGTTAGGGTTGTTTGTTGTTTGGGGGTTAGTGTTTGTTGTTAGGGGGCTAGGGTTGTTTGTTGTTAGGGTGTTAGTGTTCTTTGATGTTAGGGGTTTAGGGTTGTTTGTTGTTAGGGGGTTAGTGTTGTTTGTTGTTAGGGTGTTAGGGTTGTTTGTTGTTAGTGGGTTAGGGTTGTTTGTTGATAAGAGGTTAGGATTTGTGTTGTTAGGGGGTTAGTATTGTTCGCTGCTGGGGGTTAGTGTAGTTTCTTCTTAGGGCGTTAGTGTTTTTTGTTCTAAGGGGGTTAGGGTTGGTTGTTGTTAGGGTGTTAGTGTTGTTTGTTGTTAGGGGGTTAGTGTTGTTTGTTGTTAGGGGTTTAGGGTTGTTTCTTGTTAGGGGGTTAGTGTTGTTTGTTGTTAGGGGCTTAGGGTTGTTTCTTGTTGGGCTTTAGTGGTTTTTGTTGTTAGGGTGTTAGTGTTGTTTGTTGTTAGGGTGTTAGTGTTTTGTGTTGTTAGGAGGTTAGTGTTGTTTGTTGTTAGTGGGTTAGGGTTGTTTGTTGTTAGTGGGTTAGTGTTTTTGGTATTTAGGGGTTAGGGTTGTTTGTTGTTTGGGGGTTAGTGTTTGTTGTTAGGGGGCTAGGGTTGTTTGTTGTTAGGGTGTTACTGTTCTTCGATGTTAGGGGTTTAGGGTTGTTTGTTGTTAGGGGGTTAGTGTTGTTTGTTGTTAGGGTGTTAGGGTTGTTTGTTGTTAGTGGGTTAGGGTTGTTTGTTGATAAGAGGTTAGGATTTGTGTTGTTAGGGGGTTAGTATTGTTCGTTGCTGGGGGTTAGTGTTATTTCTTCTGAGGGCGTTAGTGTTGTTTGTTCTTAGGGGGTTAGGGTTGGTTGTTGTTAGGGTGTTAGTGTTGTTTGTTGTTAGGGGGTTAGGGTTGTTTGTTGTTAGGGTGTTAGTGTTGTTTGTTGTTAGTGGGTTAGGTTTGTTTGTTGCTTGGTTAGGGTTATGTGTTGTTAGGGGGTTAGTGTTGTTTCTTGTTAGGGGTTTAGGGTTGTTTCTTGTTGGGGTTTAGTGGTTTTTGTTGTTAGGGTGTTAGTGTTTATTGTGGTTAGGGGGTTAGTGTTGTTGGTTGTTCGGGGCTTAGGATTGTTTGTTGTTAAGGGGTTAGTGTTGTTTGTTGTTAGTTTGTTAGGGTTGTTTGTTGTTTGGGGGTTAGTGTTTGTTGTTAGGGGGTTAGGGTTGTTTGTTGTTAGGGGTTTAGGGTTGTTTCTTGTTAGGGGGTTAGTGTTGTTTGTTTTTAGGGGCTTAGGGTTGTTTCTTGTTGGGGTTTAGTGGTGTTTGTTGTTCGGGCGTTAGTGTTGTTTGTTGTTAGGGGTTTAGTGTTGTTTGTTTTTAGGGGTTCAGTGTTGTTTGCTTTTAGGGTTTTAGGGTTGTTTGTTTTTTAGGGGTGAGTGTTGTTTGTTGTTAGGGGGTTAGGATTGTTTGTTTTTAGGGGTTTAGTGTTGTTTGTGGTTAGGGCGTTACTGTTGGATGTTGTTAGCGGGTTAGTGTTTTTTGTTGTTAGTGGGATAGTGCTGTTTGTTGTTATTGGCTTAGTGGTGTTTGTTTTTAGGGGTTCAGTGCTGTTTGTTTTTAGGGTTTTAGGGTTGGTTGTTGTTAGGGGGTTAGTGTTGTTTGTTGTTAGGGGTTTAGGGTTGTTTCTTGTTAGGGGGTTAGTGTTGTTTGTTGTTAGGGGCTTAGGGTTGTTTCTTGTTGGGGTTTAGTGGTGTTTGTTGTTTGGGTGTTAGTGTTGTTTGTTGTTAGGGGCTTAGTGTTGTTTGTGTTTAGGGGTTTAGTGTTGTTTGCTTTTAGGGTTTTAGGGTTGTTTGTTGTTGGGGGTTAGTGTTGTTTGTTGTTAGGGGGTTAGGGTTGTTTCTGGTTAGGGTGTTACTTTTGTTTGTTGTTAGGGGGTTAGGGTTGTTTGTTGTTAGGGTGTTAGTGTTGTTTGTTGTTAGTGGGTTAGGGTTTTTTGTTGTTTGGTTAGGGTTGTTTGTTGTTAGGGTGTTAGTGTTGTTTGTTGTTAGGGTGTTAGTGTTTTGTGTTGTTAGGGGGTTAGGGTTGTTTGATGTTAGGGGTTTAGGGTTGTTTGTTGTTAGGGGGTTAGTGTTGTTTGTTGTTAGGGTGTTAGCTTTGTTTGTTGTTAGTGGGTTTGGGTTGTTTATTGTTAGTGGGTTAGTGTTCTTTGATGTTAGGGGTTTAGGGTTGTTTGTTGTTAGGGTGTTAGTGTTGTATGTTGTTAGGGGGTTAGGGTTGTTTGCTAGGGTGTTAGTGTTGTTTGTTGTTAGGGGTTAGGGTTGTTTGTTGTTAGGGTGTTAGTGTTGTTTGTCATTAGTGGGTTAGGTTTGTTTGTTGTTTGGTTAGGGTTGTTTGTTGTTAGGGGGTTAGTGTTGTTTGTTGTTAGGGGTTTAGGGTTGTTTCTTGTTGGGGTTTAGTGGTTTTTGTTGTTAGGGTGTTAGTCTTTATTGTGGTTAGGGGGTTAGTGTTGTTGGTTGTTCGGGGGTTAGGATTGTTTGTTGTTAGGGGGTTAGGGTTGTTTGTTGTTTGGGGGTTAGGGTTCTTTGTTGTTACGGGGTTAGTGTTGTTTGTTGTTACGGGGTTAGGTTAGTTTCTTGTTAGGGGTTTAGTGTTGTTTGTTGTTAGGGGGTTAGTGTTTGTTGTTAGGGGTTTAGGGTTGTTTCTTGTTGGGGTTCAGTGTTTTTTGTTGTTAGGGTGTTAGTGTTGTTTGTTGTTAGGGTGTTAGTGTTTTGTGTTGTTAGGAGGTTAGTGTTGTTTGATGTTAGGGGTTTAGGGTTGTTTGTTGTGAGGGGGTTAGGGTTGTTTGTTGTTAGTGGGTTAGGGTTGTTTGTTGTTAGTGGGTTAGTGTTTTTGGTTTTTAGGGGTTAGGGTTGTTTGTTGTTTGGGGGTTAGTGTTTGTTGTTAGGGGGCTAGGGTTGTTTGTTGTTAGGGTGTTAGTGTTCTTTGATGTTAGGGGTTTAGGGTTGTTTGTTGTTAGGGGGTTAGTGTTGTTTGTTGTTAGGGTGTTAGGGTTGTTTGTTGTTAGTGGTCTAGGGTTGTTTGTTGTTAGTGGTTTAGTGTTTTTGGTTTTTAGGGGTTAGGGTTGTTTGTTGTTTGGGGGTTAGTGTTTGTTGTTAGGGTGTTAGTGTTTTGTGTTGTTAGGGGGTTAGTGTTCTTTGATGTTAGGGATTTAGGGTTGTTTGTTGTTAGGGGGTTAGTGTTGTTTGTTGTTAGGGGGTTAGGGTTGTTTGTTGTTAGGGTGTTAGTGTTGTTTGTTGTTAGGGGTTAGGGTTGTTTGTTGTTAGGGTGTTAGTGTTGTTTGTTGTTAGTGGGTTAGGTTTGTTTGTTGTTTGGTTAGGGTTGTTTGTTGTTAGGGGGTTAGTGTTGTTTGTTGTTAGGGGTTTAGGGTTGTTTCTTGTTGGGGTTTAGTGGTGTTTGTTGTTAGGGTGTTAGTCTTTATTGTGGTTAGGGGGTTAGTGTTGTTGGTTGTTCGGGGGTTAGGATTGTTTGTTGTTAGGGGGTTAGGGTTGTTTGTTGTTTGGGGGTTAGGGTTGTTTGTTGTTACGGGGTTAGTGTTGTTTGTTGTTACGGGGTTAGGTTAGTTTCTTGTTAGGGGTTTAGTGTTGTTTGTTGTTCGGGGGTTAGTGTTTGTTGTTAGGGGGCTAGGGTTGTTTGTTGTTAGGGTGTTAGTGTTCTTTGATGTTAGGGGTTTAGGGTTGTTTGTTGTTAGGGGGTTAGTGTTGTTTGTTGTTAGGGTGTTAGGGTTGTTTGTTGTTAGTGTGTTAGGGTTGTTTGTTGATAAGAGGTTAGGATTTGTGTTGTTAGGGGGTTAGTATTGTTCGTTGCTGGGGGTTAGTGTTGTTTCTTCTTAGGGCGTTAGTGTTTTTTGTTCTTAGGGGGTTAGGGTTGGTTGTTGTTAGGGGGTTAGTGTTGTTTGTTGTTAGGGGTTTAGGGTTGTTTCTTGTTAGGGGGTTAGTGTTGTTTGTTGTTAGGGTCTTAGGGTTGTTTCTTGTTGGGGTTTAGTGGTGTTTGTTGTTCGGGTGTTAGTGTTGTTTGTTGTTAGGGGCTTAGTGTTGTTTGTGTTTAGGGGTTTAGTGTTGTTTGCTTTTAGGGTTTTAGGGTTGTTTGTTGTTTGGGGGTTAGTGTTTGTTGTTAGGGGGTTAGTGTTGTTTGTTGTTAGGGGGTTAGGGTTGTTTGTTGTTCGGGTGTTAGTGTTCTTTGATGTTAGGGGTTTAGGGTTGTTTGTTGTTATGGGGTTAGTGTTGTTTGTTGTTAGGGGGTGAGGGTTGTTTGTTGTTAGGGTGTTAGTGTTGTTTGTTGTTAGGGGGTTAGGGTTGTTTGTTGTTTGGGGGTTAGGGTTGTTTGTTGTTACGGGGTTAGTGTTGTTTGTTGTTACGGGGTTAGGGTAGTTTCTTGTTAGGGGTTTAGTGTTGTTTGTTCTTAGGGGCTTAGTGTTGTTTGTTTTTAGGGGTTTAGTGTTGTTTGCTTTTAGGGTTTTAGGGTTGTTTGTTGTTTCGGGGTTAGTGTTTGTTGTTAGGGGGTTAGGGTTGTTTGTTGTTAGGGTGTTAGTGTTCTTTGATGTTAGGGGTTTAGGGTTGTTTGTTGTTATGGGGTTAGTGTTGTTTGTTGTTAGGGGGTGAGGGTTGTTTGTTGTTAGGGTGTTAGTGTTGTTTGTTGTTAGGGGGTTAGGGTTGTTTGTTGTTTGGGGGTTAGGGTTGTTTGTTGTTACGGGGTTAGTGTTGTTTGTTGTTACGGGGTTAGGGTAGTTTCTTGTTAGCGGTTTAGTGTTGTTTGTTGTTAGGGGGTTAGTGTTTGTTGTTAGGGGTTTAGGGTTGTTTCTTGTTCGGGTTTAGTGGTTTTTGTTGTTAGGGTGTTAGTGTTGTTTGTTGTTAGGGTGTTAGTGTTTTGTGTTGTTAGGGGGTTAGTGTTGTTTGATGTTAGGGGTTTCGGGTTGTTTGTTGTTAGGGGGTTAGGGTTGTTTGTTGTTAGTGGGTTAGGGTTGTTTGTTGTTAGTGGGTTAGTGTTTTTGGTTTTTAGGGGTTAGGGTTGTTTGTTGTTTGGGGGTTAGTGTTTGTTGTTAGGGGGCTAGGGTTGTTTGTTGTTAGGGTGTTAGTGTTCTTTGATGTTAGGGGTTTAGGGTTGTTTGTTGTTAGGGGGTTAGTGTTGTTTGTTGTTAGGGTGTTAGGGTTGTTTGTTGTTAGTGGGCTAGGGTTGTTTGTTGTTAGTGGTTTAGTGTTTTTGGTTTTTAGGGGTTAGGGTTGTTTGTTGTTTGGGGGTTAGTGTTTGTTGTTAGGGTGTTAGTGTTTTGTGTTGTTAGGGGGTTAGTGTTCTTTGATGTTAGGGATTTAGGGTTGTTTGTTGTTAGGGGGTTAGTGTTGTTTGTTGTTAGGGGGTTAGGGTTGTTTGTTGTTAGGGTGTTTGTGTTGTTTGTTGTTAGGGTGTTAGTGTTTTGTGTTGTTAGGAGGTTAGTGTTGTTTGATGTTAGGGGTTTAGGGTTGTTTGTTGTTAGGGGGTTAGTGTTGTTTGTTGTTAGTGGGTTAGGGTTGTTTGTTGTTAGTGGGTTAGTGTTTTTGGTTTTTAGGGGTTAGGGTTGTTTGTTGTTTGGGGGTTAGTGTTTGTTGTTAGGGGGCTAGGGTTGTTTGTTGTTAGGGTGTTAGTGTTCTTTGATGTTAGGGGTTTAGGGTTGTTTGTTGTTAGCGGGTTAGTGTTGTTTGTTGTTAGGGTGTTAGGGTTGTTTGTTGTTAGTGGGTTAGGGTTGTTTGTTGATAAGAGGTTAGGATTTGTGTTGTTAGGGGGTTAGTATTGTTCGCTGCTGGTGGTTAGTGTTGTTTCTTCTTAGGGCGTTAGTGTTTTTTGTTCTAAGGGGGTTAGGGTTGGTTGTTGTTAGGGTGTTAGTGTTGTTTGTTGTTAGGGGGTTAGTGTTGTTTGTTGTTAGGGGTTTAGGGTTGTTTCTTGTTAGGGGGTTAGTGTTGTTTGTTGTTAGGGGCTTAGGGTTGTTTCTTGTTGGGGTTTAGTGGTTTTTGTTGTTAGGGTGTTAGTGTTGTTTGTTGTTAGGGTGTTAGTGTTTTGTGTTGTTAGGAGGTTAGTGTTGTTTGATGTTAGGGGTTTAGGGTTGTTTGGTGTTAGGGGGTTAGGGTTGTTTGTTGTTAGGGGGTTAGTGTTGTTTGTTGTTAGGGTCTTAGGGTTGTTTCTTGTTGGGGTTTAGTGGTGTTTGTTGTTCGGGTGTTAGTGTTGTTTGTTGTTAGGGGCTTAGTGTTGTTTGTGTTTAGGGGTTTAGTGTTGTTTGCTTTTAGGGTTTTAGGGTTGTTTGTTGTTTGGGGGTTAGTGTTTGTTGTTAGGGGGTTAGGGTTGTTTGTTGTTAGGGTGTTAGTGTTCTTTGATGTTAGGGGTTTAGGGTTGTTTGTTGTTATGGGGTTAGTGTTGTTTGTTGTTAGGGGGTGAGGGTTGTTTGTTGTTAGGGTGTTAGTGTTGTTTGTTGTTAGGGGGTTAGGGTTGTTTGTTGTTTGGGGGTTAGGGTTGTTTGTTGTTACGGGGTTAGTGTTGTTTGTTGTTACGGGGTTAGGGTAGTTTCTTGTTAGGGGTTTAGTGTTGTTTGTTGTTAGGGGCTTAGTGTTGTTTGTTTTTAGGGGTTTAGTGTTGTTTGCTTTTAGGGTTTTAGGGTTGTTTGTTGTTTCGGGGTTAGTGTTTGTTGTTAGGGGGTTAGGGTTGTTTGTTGTTAGGGTGTTAGTGTTCTTTGATGTTAGGGGTTTAGGGTTGTTTGTTGTTATGGGGTTAGTGTTGTTTGTTGTTAGGGGGTGAGGGTTGTTTGTTGTTAGGGTGTTAGTGTTGTTTGTTGTTAGGGGGTTAGGGTTGTTTGTTGTTTGGGGGTTAGGGTTGTTTGTTGTTACGGGGTTAGTGTTGTTTGTTGTTACGGGGTTAGTGTAGTTTCTTGTTAGGGGTTTAGTGTTGTTTGTTGTTAGGGGGTTAGTGTTTGTTGTTAAGGGTTTAGGGTTGTTTCTTGTTCGGGTTTAGTGGTTTTTGTTGTTAGGGTGTTAGTGTTGTTTGTTGTTAGGGTGTTAGTGTTTTGTGTTGTTAGGGGGTTAGTGTTGTTTGATGTTAGGGGTTTAGGGTTGTTTGTTGTTAGGGGGTTAGGGTTGTTTGTTGTTAGTGGGTTAGGGTTGTTTGTTGTTAGTGGGTTAGTGTTTTTGGTTTTTAGGGGTTAGGGTTGTTTGTTGTTTGGGGGTTAGTGTTTGTTGTTAGGGGGCTAGGGTTGTTTGTTGTTAGGGTGTTAGTGTTCTTTGATGTTAGGGGTTTAGGGTTGTTTGTTGTTAGGGGGTTAGTGTTGTTTGTTGTTAGGGTGTTAGGGTTGTTTGTTGTTAGTGGGCTAGGGTTGTTTGTTGTTAGTGGTTTAGTGTTTTTGGTTTTTAGGGGTTAGGGTTGTTTGTTGTTTGGGGGTTAGTGTTTGTTGTTAGGGTGTTAGTGTTTTGTGTTGTTAGGGGGTTAGTGTTCTTTGATGTTAGGGATTTAGGGTTGTTTGTTGTTAGGGGGTTAGTGTTGTTTGTTGTTAGGGGGTTAGCGTTGTTTGTTGTTAGGGTGTTTGTGTTGTTTGTTGTTAGGGTGTTAGTGTTTTGTGTTGTTAGGAGGTTAGTGTTGTTTGATGTTAGGGGTTTAGGGTTGTTTGTTGTTAGGGGGTTAGTGTTGTTTGTTGTTAGTGGGTTAGGGTTGTTTGTTGTTAGTGGGTTAGTGTTTTTGGTTTTTAGGGGTTAGGGTTGTTTGTTGTTTGGGGGTTAGTGTTTGTTGTTAGGGGGCTAGGGTTGTTTGTTGTTAGGGTGTTAGTGTTCTTTGATGTTAGGGGTTTAGGGTTGTTTGTTGTTAGGGGGTTAGTGTTGTTTGTTGTTAGGGTGTTAGGGTTGTTTGTTGTTAGTGGGTTAGGGTTGTTTGTTGATAAGAGGTTAGGATTTGTGTTGTTAGGGGGTTAGTATTGTTCGCTGCTGGGGGTTAGTGTTGTTTCTTCTTAGGGCGTTAGTGTTTTTTGTTCTAAGGGGGTTAGGGTTGGTTGTTGTTAGGGTGTTAGTGTTGTTTGTTGTTAGGGGGTTAGTGTTGTTTGTTGTTAGGGGTTTAGGGTTGTTTCTTGTTAGGGGGTTAGTGTTGTTTGTTGTTAGGGGCTTAGGGTTGTTTCTTGTTGGGGTTTAGTGGTTTTTGTTGTTAGGGTGTTAGTGTTGTTTGTTGTTAGGGTGTTAGTGTTTTGTGTTGTTAGGAGGTTAGTGTTGTTTGATGTTAGGGGTTTAGGGTTGTTTGTTGTTAGGGGGTTAGGGTTGTTTGTTGTTAGTGGGTTAGGGTTGTTTGTTGTTAGTGGGTTAGTGTTTTTGGTATTTAGGGGTTAGGGTTGTTTGTTGTTTGGGGGTTAGTGTTTGTTGTTAGGGGGCTAGGGTTGTTTGTTGTTAGGGTGTTAGTGTTCTTCGATGTTAGGGGTTTAGGGTTGTTTGTTGTTAGGGGGTTAGTGTTGTTTGTTGTTAGGGTGTTAGGGTTGTTTGTTGTTAGTGGGTTAGGGTTGTTTGTTGATAAGAGGTTAGGATTTGTGTTGTTAGGGGGTTAGTATTGTTCGTTGCTGGGGGTTAGTGTTATTTCTTCTTAGGGCGTTAGTGTTGTTTGTTCTTAGGGGGTTAGGGTTGGTTGTTGTTAGGGTGTTAGTGTTGTTTGTTGTTAGGGGGTTAGGGTTGTTTGTTGTTAGGGTGTTAGTGTTGTTTGTTGTTAGTGGGTTAGGTTTGTTTGTTGCTTGGTTAGGGTTATGTGTTGTTAGGGGGTTAGTGTTGTTTCTTGTTAGGGGTTTAGGGTTGTTTCTTGTTGGGGTTTAGTGGTTTTTGTTGTTAGGGTGTTAGTGTTTATTGTGGTTAGGGGTTTACTGTTGTTGGTTGTTCGGGGGTTAGGATTGTTTGTTGTTAAGGGGTTAGGGTTGTTTGTTGTTAGTTTGTTAGTGTTGTTTGTTGTTAGGGGGTTAGTGTTGTTTGTTGTTAGGGGTTTAGGGTTGTTTCTTGTTAGGGGGTTAGTGTTGTTTGTTTTTAGGGGCTTAGGGTTGTTTCTTGTTGGGGTTTAGTGGTGTTTGTTGTTCGGGCGTTAGTGTTGTTTGTTGTTAGGGGTTTAGTGTTGTTTGTTTTTAGGGGTTCAGTGTTGTTTGCTTTTAGGGTTTTAGGGTTGTTTGTTTTTTAGGGGTGAGTGTTGTTTGTTGTTAGGGGGTTAGGATTGTTTGTTTTTAGGGGTTCAGTGTTGTTTGTGGTTAGGGCGTTACTGTTGGATGTTGTTAGCGGGTTAGTGTTTTTTGTTGTTAGTGGGATAGTGCTGTTTGTTGTTATTGGCTTAGTGGTGTTTGTTTTTAGGGGTTCAGTGCTGTTTGTTTTTAGGGTTTTAGGGTTGGTTGTTGTTAGGGGGTTAGTGTTGTTTGTTGTTAGGGGTTTAGGGTTGTTTCTTGTTAGGGGGTTAGTGTTGTTTGTTGTTAGGGGCTTAGGGTTGTTTCTTGTTGGGGTTTAGTGGTGTTTGTTGTTTGGGTGTTAGTGTTGTTTGTTGTTAGGGGCTTAGTGTTGTTTGTGTTTAGGGGTTTAGTGTTGTTTGCTTTTAGGGTTTTAGGGTTGTTTGTTGTTGGGGGTTAGTGTTGTTTGTTGTTAGGGGGTTAGGGTTGTTTCTGGTTAGGGTGTTACTTTTGTTTGTTGTTAGGGGGTTAGGGTTGTTTGTTGTTAGGGTGTTAGTGTTGTTTGTTGTTAGTGGGTTAGGGTTTTTTGTTGTTTGGTTAGGGTTGTTTGTTGTTAGGGTGTTAGTGTTGTTTGTTGTTAGGGTGTTAGTGTTTTGTGTTGTTAGGGGGTTAGGGTTGTTTGATGTTAGGGGTTTAGGGTTGTTTGTTGTTAGGGGGTTAGTGTTGTTTGTTGTTAGGGTGTTAGCTTTGTTTGTTGTTAGTGGGTTTGGGTTGTTTATTGTTAGTGGGTTAGTGTTCTTTGATGTTAGGGGTTTAGGGTTGTTTGTTGTTAGGGTGTTAGTGTTGTATGTTGTTAGGGGGTTAGGGTTGTTTGCTAGGGTGTTAGTGTTGTTTGTTGTTAGGGATTAGGGTTGTTTGTTGTTAGGGTGTTAGTGTTGTTTGTCATTAGTGGGTTAGGTTTGTTTGTTGTTTGGTTAGGGTTGTTTGTTGTTAGGGGGTTAGTGTTGTTTGTTGTTAGGGGTTTAGGGTTGTTTCTTGTTGGGGTTTAGTGGTTTTTGTTGTTAGGGTGTTAGTCTTTATTGTGGTTAGGGGGTTAGTGTTGTTGGTTGTTCGGGGGTTAGGATTGTTTGTTGTTAGGGGGTTAGGGTTGTTTGTTGTTTGGGGGTTAGGGTTCTTTGTTGTTACGGGGTTAGTGTTGTTTGTTGTTACGGGGTTAGGTTAGTTTCTTGTTAGGGGTTTAGTGTTGTTTGTTGTTAGGGGGTTAGTGTTTGTTGTTAGGGGTTTAGGGTTGTTTCTTGTTGGGGTTTAGTGTTTTTTGTTGTTAGGGTGTTAGTGTTGTTTGTTGTTAGGGTGTTAGTGTTTTGTGTTGTTAGGGGGTTAATGTTGTTTGATGTTAGGGGTTTAGGGTTGTTTGTTGTGAGGGGGTTAGGGTTGTTTGTTGTTAGTGGGTTAGGGTTGTTTGTTGTTAGTGGGTTAGTGTTTTTGGTTTTTAGGGGTTAGGGTTGTTTGTTGTTTGGGGGTTAGTGTTTGTTGTTAGGGGGCTAGGGTTGTTTGTTGTTAGGGTGTTAGTGTTCTTTGATGTTAGGGGTTTAGGGTTGTTTGCTGTTAGGGGGTTAGTGTTGTTTGTTGTTAGGGTGTTAGGGTTGTTTGTTGTTAGTGGTCTAGGGTTGTTTGTTGTTAGTGGTTTAGTGTTTTTGGTTTTTAGGGGTTAGGGTTGTTTGTTGTTTGGGGGTTAGTGTTTGTTGTTAGGGTGTTAGTGTTTTGTGTTGTTAGGGGGTTAGTGTTCTTTGATGTTCGGGATTTAGGGTTGTTTGTTGTTAGGGGGTTAGTGTTGTTTGTTGTTAGGGGGTTAGGGTTGTTTGTTGTTAGGGTGTTAGTGTTGTTTGTTGTTAGGGGTTAGGGTTGTTTGTTGTTAGGGTGTTAGTGTTGTTTGTTGTTAGTGGGTTAGGTTTGTTTGTTGTTTGGTTAGGGTTGTTTGTTGTTAGGGGGTTAGTGTTGTTTGTTGTTAGGGGTTTAGGGTTGTTTCTTGTTGGGGTTTAGTGGTGTTTGTTGTTAGGGTGTTAGTCTTTATTGTGGTTAGGGGGTTAGTGTTGTTGGTTGTTCGGGGGTTAGGATTGTTTGTTGTTAGGGGGTTAGGGTTGTTTGTTGTTTGGGGGTTAGGGTTGTTTGTTGTTACGGGGTTAGTGTTGTTTGTTGTTACGGGGTTAGGTTAGTTTCTTGTTAGGGGTTTAGTGTTGTTTGTTGTTTGGGGGTTAGTGTTTGTTGTTAGGGGGCTAGGGTTGTTTGTTGTTAGGGTGTTAGTGTTCTTTGATGTTAGGGGTTTAGGGTTGTTTGTTGTTAGGGGGTTAGTGTTGTTTGTTGATAAGAGGTTAGGATTTGTGTTGTTAGGGGGTTAGTATTGTTCGTTGCTGGGGGTTAGTGTTGTTTCTTCTTAGGGCGTTAGTGTTTTTTGTTCTTAGGGGGTTAGGGTTGGTTGTTGTTAGGGGGTTAGTGTTGTTTGTTGTGAGGGGTTTAGGGTTGTTTCTTGTTAGGGGGTTAGTATTGTTTGTTGTTAGGGTCTTAGGGTTGTTTCTTGTTGGGGTTTAGTGGTGTTTGTTGTTCGGGTGTTAGTGTTGTTTGTTGTTAGGGGCTTAGTGTTGTTTGTGTTTAGGGGTTTAGTGTTGTTTGCTTTTAGGGTTTTAGGGTTGTTTGTTGTTTGGGGGTTAGTGTTTGTTGTTAGGGGGTTAGGGTTGTTTGTTGTTAGGGTGTTAGTGTTCTTTGATGTTAGGGGTTTAGGGTTGTTTGTTGTTATGGGGTTAGTGTTGTTTGTTGTTAGGGGGTGAGGGTTGTTTGTTGTTAGGGTGTTAGTGTTGTTTGTTGTTAGGGGGTTAGGGTTGTTTGTTGTTTGGGGGTTAGGGTTGTTTGTTGTTACGGGGTTAGTGTTGTTTGTTGTTACGGGGTTAGGGTAGTTTCTTGTTAGGGGTTTAGTGTTGTTTGTTCTTAGGGGCTTAGTGTTGTTTGTTTTTAGGGGTTTAGTGTTGTTTGCTTTTAGGGTTTTAGGGTTGTTTGTTGTTTCGGGGTTAGTGTTTGTTGTTAGGGGGTTAGGGTTGTTTGTTGTTAGGGTGTTAGTGTTCTTTGATGTTAGGGGTTTAGGGTTGTTTGTTGTTATGGGGTTAGTGTTGTTTGTTGTTAGGGGGTGAGGGTTGTTTGTTGTTAGGGTGTTAGTGTTGTTTGTTGTTAGGGGGTTAGGGTTGTTTGTTGTTTGGGGGTTAGGGTTGTTTGTTGTTACGGGGTTAGTGTTGTTTGTTGTTACGGGGTTAGTGTAGTTTCTTGTTAGGGGTTTAGTGTTGTTTGTTGTTAGGGGGTTAGTGTTTGTTGTTAGGGGTTTAGGGTTGTTTCTTGTTCGGGTTTAGTGGTTTTTGTTGTTAGGGTGTTAGTGTTGTTTGTTGTTAGGGTGTTAGTGTTTTGTGTTGTTAGGGGGTTAGTGTTGTTTGATGTTAGGGGTTTAGGGTTGTTTGTTGTTAGGGGGTTAGGGTTGTTTGTTGTTAGTGGGTTAGGGTTGTTTGTTGTTAGTGGGTTAGTGTTTTTGGTTTTTAGGGGTTAGGGTTGTTTGTTGTTTGGGGGTTAGTGTTTGTTGTTAGGGTGTTAGTGTTTTGTGTTGTTAGGGGGTTAGTGTTCTTTGATGTTAGGGATTTAGGGTTGTTTGTTGTTAGGGGGTTAGTGTTGTTTGTTGTTAGGGGGTTAGCGTTGTTTGTTGTTAGGGTGTTTGTGTTGTTTGTTGTTAGGGTGTTAGTGTTTTTAGGATGTTAGTGTTGTTTGATGTTAGGGTTTTAGGGTTGTTTGTTGTTAGGGGGTTAGTGTTGTTTGTTGTTAGTGGGTTAGGGTTGTTTGTTGTTAGTGGGTTAGTGTTTTTGGTTTTTAGGGGTTAGGGTTGTTTGTTGTTTGGGGGTTAGTGTTTGTTGTTAGGGGGCTAGGGTTGTTTGTTGTTAGGGTGTTAGTGTTCTTTGATGTTAGGGGTTTAGGGTTGTTTGTTGTTAGGGGGTTAGTGTTGTTTGTTGTTAGGGTGTTAGGGTTGTTTGTTGTTAGTGGGTTAGGGTTGTTTGTTGATAAGAGGTTAGGATTTGTGTTGTTAGGGGGTTAGTATTGTTCGCTGCTGGGGGTTAGTGTTGTTTCTTCTTAGGGCGTTAGTGTTTTTTGTTCTTAGGGGGTTAGGGTTGGTTGTTGTTAGGGTGTTAGTGTTGTTTGTTGTTAGGGGGTTAGTGTTGTTTGTTGTTAGGGGTTTAGGGTTGTTTCTTGTTAGGGGGTTAGTGTTGTTTGTTGTTAGGGGCTTAGGGTTGTTTCTTGTTGGGGTTTAGTGGTTTTTGTTGTTAGGGTGTTAGTGTTGTTTGTTGTTAGGGTGTTAGTGTTTTGTGTTGTTAGGAGGTTAGTGTTGTTTGATGTTAGGGGTTTAGGGTTGTTTGTTGTTAGGGGGTTAGGGTTGTTTGTTGTTAGTGAGTTAGGGTTGTTTGTTGTTAGTGGGTTAGTGTTTTTGGTATTTAGGGGTTAGGGTTGTTTGTTGTTTGGGGGTTAGTGTTTGTTGTTAGGGGGCTAGGGTTGTTTGTTGTTAGGGTGTTAGTGTTCTTCGATGTTAGGGGTATAGGGTTGTTTGTTGTTAGGGGGTTAGTGTTGTTTGTTGTTAGGGTGTTAGGGTTGTTTGTTGTTAGTGGGTTAGGGTTGTTTGTTGATAAGAGGTTAGGATTTGTGTTGTTAGGGTTTAGTATTGTTCGTTGCTGGGGGTTAGTGTTATTTCTTCTTAGGGCGTTAGTGTTGTTTGTTCTTAGGGGGTTAGGGTTGGTTGTTGTTAGGGTGTTAGTGTTGTTTGTTGTTAGGGGGTTAGGGTTGTTTGTTGTTAGGGTGTTAGTGTTCTTTGATGTTAGGGGTTTAGGGTTGTTTGTTTTTAGGGGGTTAGTGTTGTTTGTTGTTAGGGTGTTAGGGTTGTTTGTTGTTAGTGGTCTAGGGTTGTTTGTTGTTAGTGGTTTAGTGTTTTTGGTTTTTAGGGGTTAGGGTTGTTTGTTGTTTGGGGGTTAGTGTTTGTTGTTAGGGTGTTAGTGTTTTGTGTTGTTAGGGGGTTAGTGTTCTTTGATGTTAGGGATTTAGGGTTGTTTGTTGTTAGGGGGTTAGTGTTGTTTGTTGTTAGGGGGTTAGGGTTGTTTGTTGTTAGGGTGTTAGTGTTGTTTGTTGTTAGGGGTTAGGGTTGTTTGTTGTTAGGGTGTTAGTGTTGTTTGTTGTTAGTGGGTTAGGTTTGTTTGTTGTTTGGTTAGGGTTGTTTGTTGTTAGGGGGTTAGTGTTGTTTGTTGTTAGGGGTTTAGGGTTGTTTCTTGTTGGGGTTTAGTGGTGTTTGTTGTTAGGGTGTTAGTCTTTATTGTGGTTAGGGGGTTAGTGTTGTTGGTTGTTCGGGGGTTAGGATTGTTTGTTGTTAGGGGGTTAGGGTTGTTTGTTGTTTGGGGGTTAGGGTTGTTTGTTGTTACGGGGTTAGTGTTGTTTGTTGTTACGGGGTTAGGTTAGTTTCTTGTTAGGGGTTTAGTGTTGTTTGTTGTTTGGGGGTTAGTGTTTGTTGTTAGGGGGCTAGGGTTGTTTGTTGTTAGGGTGTTAGTGTTCTTTGATGTTAGGGGTTTAGGGTTGTTTGCTGTTAGGGGGTTAGTGTTGTTTGTTGTTAGGGTGTTAGGGTTGTTTGTTGTTAGTGGTCTAGGGTTGTTTGTTGTTAGTGGTTTAGTGTTTTTGGTTTTTAGGGGTTAGGGTTGTTTGTTGTTTGGGGGTTAGTGTTTGTTGTTAGGGTGTTAGTGTTTTGTTTTGTTAGGGGGTTAGTGTTCTTTGATGTTAGGGATTTAGGGTTGTTTGTTGTTAGGGGGTTAGTGTTGTTTGTTGTTAGGGGGTTAGGGTTGTTTGTTGTTAGGGTGTTAGTGTTGTTTGTTGTTAGGGGTTAGGGTTGTTTGTTGTTAGGGTGTTAGTGTTGTTTGTTGTTAGTGGGTTAGGTTTGTTTGTTGTTTGGTTAGGGTTGTTTGTTGTTAGGGGGTTAGTGTTGTTTGTTGTTAGGGGTTTAGTGTTGTTTCTTGTTGGGGTTTAGTGGTGTTTGTTGTTAGGGTGTTAGTCTTTATTGTGGTTAGGGGGTTAGTGTTGTTGGTTGTTCGGGGGTTAGGATTGTTTGTTGTTAGGGGGTTAGGGTTGTTTGTTGTTTGGGGGTTAGGGTTGTTTGTTGTTACGGGGTTAGTGTTGTTTGTTGTTACGGGGTTAGGTTAGTTTCTTGTTAGGGGTTTAGTGTTGTTTGTTGTTTGGGGGTTAGTGTTTGTTGTTAGGGGGCTAGGGTTGTTTGTTGTTAGGGAGTTAGTGTTCTTTGATGTTAGGGGTTTAGGGTTGTTTGTTGTTAGGGGGTTAGTGTTGTTTGTTGATAAGAGGTTAGGATTTGTGTTGTTAGGGGGTTAGTATTGTTCGTTGCTGGGGGTTAGTGTTGTTTCTTCTTAGGGCGTTAGTGTTTTTTGTTCTTAGGGGGTTAGGGTTGGTTGTTGTTAGGGGGTTAGTGTTGTTTGTTGTTAGGGGTTTAGGGTTGTTTCTTGTTAGGGGGTTAGTGTTGTTTGTTGTTAGGGTCTTAGGGTTGTTTCTTGTTGGGGTTTAGTGGTGTTTGTTGTTCGGGTGTTAGTGTTGTTTGTTGTTAGGGGCTTAGTGTTGTTTGTGTTTAGGGGTTTAGTGTTGTTTGCTTTTAGGGTTTTAGGGTTGTTTGTTGTTTGGGGGTTAGTGTTTGTTGTTAGGGGGTTAGGGTTGTTTGTTGTTAGGGTGTTAGTGTTCTTTGATGTTAGGGGTTTAGGGTTGTTTGTTGTTATGGGGTTAGTGTTGTTTGTTGTTAGGGGGTGAGGGTTGTTTGTTGTTAGGGTGTTAGTGTTGTTTGTTGTTAGGGGGTTAGGGTTGTTTGTTGTTTGGGGGTTAGGGTTGTTTGTTGTTACGGGGTTAGTGTTGTTTGTTGTTACCGTTTTAGGGTAGTTTCTTGTTAGGGGTTTAGTGTTGTTTGTTGTTAGGGGCTTAGTGTTGTTTGTTTTTAGGGGTTTAGTGTTGTTTGCTTTTAGGGTTTTAGGGTTGTTTGTTGTTTCGGGGTTAGTGTTTGTTGTTAGGGGGTTAGGGTTGTTTGTTGTTAGGGTGTTAGTGTTCTTTGATGTTAGGGGTTTAGGGTTGTTTGTTGTTATGGGGTTAGTGTTGTTTGTTGTTAGGGGGTGAGGGTTGTTTGTTGTTAGGGTGTTAGTGTTGTTTGTTGTTAGGGGGTTAGGGTTGTTTGTTGTTTGGGGGTTAGGGTTGTTTGTTGTTACGGGGTTAGTGTTGTTTGTTGTTACGGGGTTAGTGTAGTTTCTTGTTAGGGGTTTAGTGTTGTTTGTTGTTAGGGGGTTAGTGTTTGTTGTTAGGGGTTTAGGGTTGTTTCTTCTTCGGGTTTAGTGGTTTTTGTTGTTAGGGTGTTAGTGTTGTTTGTTGTTAGGGTGTTAGTGTTTTGTGTTGTTAGGGGGTTAGTGTTGTTTGATGTTAGGGGTTTAGGGTTGTTTGTTGTTAGGGGGTTAGGGTTGTTTGTTGTTAGTGGGTTAGGGTTGTTTGTTGTTAGTGGGTTAGTGTTTTTGGTTTTTAGGGGTTAGGGTTGTTTGTTGTTTGGGGGTTAGTGTTTGTTGTTAGGGGGCTAGGGTTGTTTGTTGTTAGGGTGTTAGTGTTCTTTGATGTTAGGGGTTTAGGGTTGTTTGTTGTTAGGGGGTTAGTGTTGTTTGTTGTTAGGGTGTTAGGGTTGTTTGTTGTTAGTGGGCTAGGGTTGTTTGTTGTTAGTGGTTTAGTGTTTTTGGTTTTTAGGGGTTAGGGTTGTTTGTTGTTTGGGGGTTAGTGTTTGTTGTTAGGGTGTTAGTGTTTTGTGTTGTTAGGGGGTTAGTGTTCTTTGATGTTAGGGATTTAGGGTTGTTTGTTGTTAGGGGGTTAGTGTTGTTTGTTGTTAGGGGGTTAGCGTTGTTTGTTGTTAGGGTGTTTGTGTTGTTTGTTGTTAGGGTGTTAGTGTTTTGTGTTTTTAGGAGGTTAGTGTTGTTTGATGTTAGGGGTTTAGGGTTGTTTGTTGTTAGGGGGTTAGTGTTGTTTGTTGTTAGTGGGTTAGGGTTGTTTGTTGTTAGTGGGTTAGTGTTTTTGGTTTTTAGGGGTTAGGGTTGTTTGTTGTTTGGGGGTTAGTGTTTGTTGTTAGGGGGCTAGGGTTGTTTGTTGTTAGGGTGTTAGTGTTCTTTGATGTTAGGGGTTTAGGGTTGTTTGTTGTTAGGGGGTTAGTGTTGTTTGTTGTTAGGGTGTTAGGGTTGTTTGTTGTTAGTGGGTTAGGGTTGTTTGTTGATAAGAGGTTAGGATTTGTGTTGTTAGGGGGTTAGTATTGTTCGCTGCTGGGGGTTAGTGTTGTTTCTTCTTAGGGCGTTAGTGTTTTTTGTTCTTAGGGGGTTAGGGTTGGTTGTTGTTAGGGTGTTAGTGTTGTTTGTTGTTAGTGGGTTAGGTTTGTTTGTTGTTTGGTTAGGGTTCTTTGTTGTTAGGGGGTTAGTGTTGTTTGTTGTTAGGGGTTTAGGGTTGTTTCTTGTTGGGGTTTAGTGGTGTTTGTTGTTAGGGTGTTAGTCTTTATTGTGGTTAGGGGGTTAGTGTTGTTGGTTGTTCGGGGGTTAGGATTGTTTGTTGTTAGGGGGTTAGGGTTGTTTGTTGTTTGGGGGTTAGGGTTGTTTGTTGTTACGGGGTTAGTGTTGTTTGTTGTTACGGGGTTAGGTTAGTTTCTTGTTAGGGGTTTAGTGTTGTTTGTTGTTTGGGGGTTAGTGTTTGTTGTTAGGGGGCTAGGGTTGTTTGTTGTTAGGGTGTTAGTGTTCTTTGATGTTAGGGGTTTAGGGTTGTTTGCTGTTAGGGGGTTAGTGTTGTTTGTTGTTAGGGTGTTAGGGTTGTTTGTTGTTAGTGGTCTAGGGTTGTTTGTTGTTAGTGGTTTAGTGTTTTTGGTTTTTAGGGGTTAGGGTTGTTTGTTGTTTGGGGGTTAGTGTTTGTTGTTAGGGTGTTAGTGTTTTGTGTTGTTAGGGGGTTAGTGTTCTTTGATGTTAGGGATTTAGGGTTGTTTGTTGTTAGGGGGTTAGTGTTGTTTGTTGTTAGGGGGTTAGGGTTGTTTGTTGTTAGGGTGTTAGTGTTGTTTGTTGTTAGGGGTTAGGGTTGTTTGTTGTTAGGGTGTTAGTGTTGTTTGTTGTTAGTGGGTTAGGTTTGTTTGTTGTTTGGTTAGGGTTGTTTGTTGTTAGGGGGTTAGTGTTGTTTGTTGTTAGGGGTTTAGGGTTGTTTCTTGTTGGGGTTTAGTGGTGTTTGTTGTTAGGGTGTTAGTCTTTATTGTGGTTAGGGGGTTAGTGTTGTTGGTTGTTCGGGGGTTAGGATTGTTTGTTGTTAGGGGGTTAGGGTTGTTTGTTGTTTGGGGGTTAGGGTTGTTTGTTGTTACGGGGTTAGTGTTGTTTGTTGTTACGGGGTTAGGTTAGTTTCTTGTTAGGGGTTTAGTGTTGTTTGTTGTTTGGGGGTTAGTGTTTGTTGTTAGGGGGCTAGGGTTGTTTGTTGTTAGGGTGTTAGTGTTCTTTGATGTTAGGGGTTTAGGGTTGTTTGTTGTTAGGGGGTTAGTGTTGTTTGTTGATAAGAGGTTAGGATTTGTGTTGTTAGGGGGTTAGTATTGTTCGTTGCTGGGGGTTAGTGTTGTTTCTTCTTAGGGCGTTAGTGTTTTTTGTTCTTAGGGGGTTAGGGTTGGTTGTTGTTAGGGGGTTAGTGTTGTTTGTTGTTAGGGGTTTAGGGTTGTTTCTTGTTAGGGGGTTAGTGTTGTTTGTTGTTAGGGTCTTAGGGTTGTTTCTTGTTGGGGTTTAGTGGTGTTTGTTGTTCGGGTGTTAGTGTTGTTTGTTGTTAGGGGCTTAGTGTTGTTTGTGTTTAGGGGTTTAGTGTTGTTTGCTTTTAGGGTTTTAGGGTTGTTTGTTGTTTGGGGGTTAGTGTTTGTTGTTAGGGGGTTAGGGTTGTTTGTTGTTAGGGTGTTAGTGTTCTTTGATGTTAGGGGTTTAGGGTTGTTTGTTGTTATGGGGTTAGTGTTGTTTGTTGTTAGGGGGTGAGGGTTGTTTGTTGTTAGGGTGTTAGTGTTGTTTGTTGTTAGGGGGTTAGGGTTGTTTGTTGTTTGGGGGTTAGGGTTGTTTGTTGTTACGGGGTTAGTGTTGTTTGTTGTTACCGTTTTAGGGTAGTTTCTTGTTAGGGGTTTAGTGTTGTTTGTTGTTAGGGGCTTAGTGTTGTTTGTTTTTAGGGGTTTAGTGTTGTTTGCTTTTAGGGTTTTAGGGTTGTTTGTTGTTTCGGGGTTAGTGTTTGTTGTTAGGGGGTTAGGGTTGTTTGTTGTTAGGGTGTTAGTGTTCTTTGATGTTAGGGGTTTAGGGTTGTTTGTTGTTATGGGGTTAGTGTTGTTTGTTGTTAGGGGGTGAGGGTTGTTTGTTGTTAGGGTGTTAGTGTTGTTTGTTGTTAGGGGGTTAGGGTTGTTTGTTGTTTGGGGGTTAGGGTTGTTTGTTGTTACGGGGTTAGTGTTGTTTGTTGTTACGGGGTTAGTGTAGTTTCTTGTTAGGGGTTTAGTGTTGTTTGTTGTTAGGGGGTTAGTGTTTGTTGTTAGGGGTTTAGGGTTGTTTCTTCTTCGGGTTTAGTGGTTTTTGTTGTTAGGGTGTTAGTGTTGTTTGTTGTTAGGGTGTTAGTGTTTTGTGTTGTTAGGGGGTTAGTGTTGTTTGATGTTAGGGGTTTAGGGTTGTTTGTTGTTAGGGGGTTAGGGTTGTTTGTTGTTAGTGGGTTAGGGTTGTTTGTTGTTAGTGGGTTAGTGTTTTTGGTTTTTAGGGGTTAGGGTTGTTTGTTGTTTGGGGGTTAGTGTTTGTTGTTAGGGGGCTAGGGTTGTTTGTTGTTAGGGTGTTAGTGTTCTTTGATGTTAGGGGTTTAGGGTTGTTTGTTGTTAGGGGGTTAGTGTTGTTTGTTGTTAGGGTGTTAGGGTTGTTTGTTGTTAGTGGGCTAGGGTTGTTTGTTGTTAGTGGTTTAGTGTTTTTGGTTTTTAGGGGTTAGGGTTGTTTGTTGTTTGGGGGTTAGTGTTTGTTGTTAGGGTGTTAGTGTTTTGTGTTGTTAGGGGGTTAGTGTTCTTTGATGTTAGGGATTTAGGGTTGTTTGTTGTTAGGGGGTTAGTGTTGTTTGTTGTTAGGGGGTTAGCGTTGTTTGTTGTTAGGGTGTTTGTGTTGTTTGTTGTTAGGGTGTTAGTGTTTTGTGTTTTTAGGAGGTTAGTGTTGTTTGATGTTAGGGGTTTAGGGTTGTTTGTTGTTAGGGGGTTAGTGTTGTTTGTTGTTAGTGGGTTAGGGTTGTTTGTTGTTAGTGGGTTAGTGTTTTTGGTTTTTAGGGGTTAGGGTTGTTTGTTGTTTGGGGGTTAGTGTTTGTTGTTAGGGGGCTAGGGTTGTTTGTTGTTAGGGTGTTAGTGTTCTTTGATGTTAGGGGTTTAGGGTTGTTTGTTGTTAGGGGGTTAGTGTTGTTTGTTGTTAGGGTGTTAGGGTTGTTTGTTGTTAGTGGGTTAGGGTTGTTTGTTGATAAGAGGTTAGGATTTGTGTTGTTAGGGGGTTAGTATTGTTCGCTGCTGGGGGTTAGTGTTGTTTCTTCTTAGGGCGTTAGTGTTTTTTGTTCTTAGGGGGTTAGGGTTGGTTGTTGTTAGGGTGTTAGTGTTGTTTGTTGTTAGTGGGTTAGGTTTGTTTGTTGTTTGGTTAGGGTTCTTTGTTGTTAGGGGGTTAGTGTTGTTTGTTGTTAGGGGTTTAGGGTTGTTTCTTGTTGGGGTTTAGTGGTGTTTGTTGTTAGGGTGTTAGTCTTTATTGTGGTTAGGGGGTTAGTGTTGTTGGTTGTTCGGGGGTTAGGATTGTTTGTTGTTAGGGGGTTAGGGTTGTTTGTTGTTTGGGGGTTAGGGTTGTTTGTTGTTACGGGGTTAGTGTTGTTTGTTGTTACGGGGTTAGGTTAGTTTCTTGTTAGGGGTTTAGTGTTGTTTGTTGTTTGGGGGTTAGTGTTTGTTGTTAGGGGGCTAGGGTTGTTTGTTGTTAGGGTGTTAGTGTTCTTTGATGTTAGGGGTTTAGGGTTGTTTGCTGTTAGGGGGTTAGTGTTGTTTGTTGTTAGGGTGTTAGGGTTGTTTGTTGTTAGTGGTCTAGGGTTGTTTGTTGTTAGTGGTTTAGTGTTTTTGGTTTTTAGGGGTTAGGGTTGTTTGTTGTTTGGGGGTTAGTGTTTGTTGTTAGGGTGTTAGTGTTTTGTGTTGTTAGGGGGTTAGTGTTCTTTGATGTTAGGGATTTAGGGTTGTTTGTTGTTAGGGGGTTAGTGTTGTTTGTTGTTAGGGGGTTAGGGTTGTTTGTTGTTAGGGTGTTAGTGTTGTTTGTTGTTAGGGGTTAGGGTTGTTTGTTGTTAGGGTGTTAGTGTTGTTTGTTGTTAGTGGGTTAGGTTTGTTTGTTGTTTGGTTAGGGTTGTTTGTTGTTAGGGGGTTAGTGTTGTTTGTTGTTAGGGGTTTAGGGTTGTTTCTTGTTGGGGTTTAGTGGTGTTTGTTGTTAGGGTGTTAGTCTTTATTGTGGTTAGGGGGTTAGTGTTGTTGGTTGTTCGGGGGTTAGGATTGTTTGTTGTTAGGGGGTTAGGGTTGTTTGTTGTTTGGGGGTTAGGGTTGTTTGTTGTTACGGGGTTAGTGTTGTTTGTTGTTACGGGGTTAGGTTAGTTTCTTGTTAGGGGTTTAGTGTTGTTTGTTGTTTGGGGGTTAGTGTTTGTTGTTAGGGGGCTAGGGTTGTTTGTTGTTAGGGTGTTAGTGTTCTTTGATGTTAGGGGTTTAGGGTTGTTTGTTGTTAGGGGGTTAGTGTTGTTTGTTGATAAGAGGTTAGGATTTGTGTTGTTAGGGGGTTAGTATTGTTCGTTGCTGGGGGTTAGTGTTGTTTCTTCTTAGGGCGTTAGTGTTTTTTGTTCTTAGGGGGTTAGGGTTGGTTGTTGTTAGGGGGTTAGTGTTGTTTGTTGTTAGGGGTTTAGGGTTGTTTCTTGTTAGGGGGTTAGTGTTGTTTGTTGTTAGGGTCTTAGGGTTGTTTCTTGTTGGGGTTTAGTGGTGTTTGTTGTTCGGGTGTTAGTGTTGTTTGTTGTTAGGGGCTTAGTGTTGTTTGTGTTTAGGGGTTTAGTGTTGTTTGCTTTTAGGGTTTTAGGGTTGTTTGTTGTTTGGGGGTTAGTGTTTGTTGTTAGGGGGTTAGGGTTGTTTGTTGTTAGGGTGTTAGTGTTCTTTGATGTTAGGGGTTTAGGGTTGTTTGTTGTTATGGGGTTAGTGTTGTTTGTTGTTAGGGGGTGAGGGTTGTTTGTTGTTAGGGTGTTAGTGTTGTTTGTTGTTAGGGGGTTAGGGTTGTTTGTTGTTTGGGGGTTAGGGTTGTTTGTTGTTACGGGGTTAGTGTTGTTTGTTGTTACCGTTTTAGGGTAGTTTCTTGTTAGGGGTTTAGTGTTGTTTGTTGTTAGGGGCTTAGTGTTGTTTGTTTTTAGGGGTTTAGTGTTGTTTGCTTTTAGGGTTTTAGGGTTGTTTGTTGTTTCGGGGTTAGTGTTTGTTGTTAGGGGGTTAGGGTTGTTTGTTGTTAGGGTGTTAGTGTTCTTTGATGTTAGGGGTTTAGGGTTGTTTGTTGTTATGGGGTTAGTGTTGTTTGTTGTTAGGGGGTGAGGGTTGTTTGTTGTTAGGGTGTTAGTGTTGTTTGTTGTTAGGGGGTTAGGGTTGTTTGTTGTTTGGGGGTTAGGGTTGTTTGTTGTTACGGGGTTAGTGTTGTTTGTTGTTACGGGGTTAGTGTAGTTTCTTGTTAGGGGTTTAGTGTTGTTTGTTGTTAGGGGGTTAGTGTTTGTTGTTAGGGGTTTAGGGTTGTTTCTTCTTCGGGTTTAGTGGTTTTTGTTGTTAGGGTGTTAGTGTTGTTTGTTGTTAGGGTGTTAGTGTTTTGTGTTGTTAGGGGGTTAGTGTTGTTTGATGTTAGGGGTTTAGGGTTGTTTGTTGTTAGGGGGTTAGGGTTGTTTGTTGTTAGTGGGTTAGGGTTGTTTGTTGTTAGTGGGTTAGTGTTTTTGGTTTTTAGGGGTTAGGGTTGTTTGTTGTTTGGGGGTTAGTGTTTGTTGTTAGGGGGCTAGGGTTGTTTGTTGTTAGGGTGTTAGTGTTCTTTGATGTTAGGGGTTTAGGGTTGTTTGTTGTTAGGGGGTTAGTGTTGTTTGTTGTTAGGGTGTTAGGGTTGTTTGTTGTTAGTGGGCTAGGGTTGTTTGTTGTTAGTGGTTTAGTGTTTTTGGTTTTTAGGGGTTAGGGTTGTTTGTTGTTTGGGGGTTAGTGTTTGTTGTTAGGGTGTTAGTGTTTTGTGTTGTTAGGGGGTTAGTGTTCTTTGATGTTAGGGATTTAGGGTTGTTTGTTGTTAGGGGGTTAGTGTTGTTTGTTGTTAGGGGGTTAGCGTTGTTTGTTGTTAGGGTGTTTGTGTTGTTTGTTGTTAGGGTGTTAGTGTTTTGTGTTTTTAGGAGGTTAGTGTTGTTTGATGTTAGGGGTTTAGGGTTGTTTGTTGTTAGGGGGTTAGTGTTGTTTGTTGTTAGTGGGTTAGGGTTGTTTGTTGTTAGTGGGTTAGTGTTTTTGGTTTTTAGGGGTTAGGGTTGTTTGTTGTTTGGGGGTTAGTGTTTGTTGTTAGGGGGCTAGGGTTGTTTGTTGTTAGGGTGTTAGTGTTCTTTGATGTTAGGGGTTTAGGGTTGTTTGTTGTTAGGGGGTTAGTGTTGTTTGTTGTTAGGGTGTTAGGGTTGTTTGTTGTTAGTGGGTTAGGGTTGTTTGTTGATAAGAGGTTAGGATTTGTGTTGTTAGGGGGTTAGTATTGTTCGCTGCTGGGGGTTAGTGTTGTTTCTTCTTAGGGCGTTAGTGTTTTTTGTTCTTAGGGGGTTAGGGTTGGTTGTTGTTAGGGTGTTAGTGTTGTTTGTTGTTAGTGGGTTAGGTTTGTTTGTTGTTTGGTTAGGGTTCTTTGTTGTTAGGGGGTTAGTGTTGTTTGTTGTTAGGGGTTTAGGGTTGTTTCTTGTTGGGGTTTAGTGGTGTTTGTTGTTAGGGTGTTAGTCTTTATTGTGGTTAGGGGGTTAGTGTTGTTGGTTGTTCGGGGGTTAGGATTGTTTGTTGTTAGGGGGTTAGGGTTGTTTGTTGTTTGGGGGTTAGGGTTGTTTGTTGTTACGGGGTTAGTGTTGTTTGTTGTTACGGGGTTAGGTTAGTTTCTTGTTAGGGGTTTAGTGTTGTTTGTTGTTTGGGGGTTAGTGTTTGTTGTTAGGGGGCTAGGGTTGTTTGTTGTTAGGGTGTTAGTGTTCTTTGATGTTAGGGGTTTAGGGTTGTTTGCTGTTAGGGGGTTAGTGTTGTTTGTTGTTAGGGTGTTAGGGTTGTTTGTTGTTAGTGGTCTAGGGTTGTTTGTTGTTAGTGGTTTAGTGTTTTTGGTTTTTAGGGGTTAGGGTTGTTTGTTGTTTGGGGGTTAGTGTTTGTTGTTAGGGTGTTAGTGTTTTGTGTTGTTAGGGGGTTAGTGTTCTTTGATGTTAGGGATTTAGGGTTGTTTGTTGTTAGGGGGTTAGTGTTGTTTGTTGTTAGGGGGTTAGGGTTGTTTGTTGTTAGGGTGTTAGTGTTGTTTGTTGTTAGGGGTTAGGGTTGTTTGTTGTTAGGGTGTTAGTGTTGTTTGTTGTTAGTGGGTTAGGTTTGTTTGTTGTTTGGTTAGGGTTGTTTGTTGTTAGGGGGTTAGTGTTGTTTGTTGTTAGGGGTTTAGGGTTGTTTCTTGTTGGGGTTTAGTGGTGTTTGTTGTTAGGGTGTTAGTCTTTATTGTGGTTAGGGGGTTAGTGTTGTTGGTTGTTCGGGGGTTAGGATTGTTTGTTGTTAGGGGGTTAGGGTTGTTTGTTGTTTGGGGGTTAGGGTTGTTTGTTGTTACGGGGTTAGTGTTGTTTGTTGTTACGGGGTTAGGTTAGTTTCTTGTTAGGGGTTTAGTGTTGTTTGTTGTTTGGGGGTTAGTGTTTGTTGTTAGGGGGCTAGGGTTGTTTGTTGTTAGGGTGTTAGTGTTCTTTGATGTTAGGGGTTTAGGGTTGTTTGTTGTTAGGGGGTTAGTGTTGTTTGTTGATAAGAGGTTAGGATTTGTGTTGTTAGGGGGTTAGTATTGTTCGTTGCTGGGGGTTAGTGTTGTTTCTTCTTAGGGCGTTAGTGTTTTTTGTTCTTAGGGGGTTAGGGTTGGTTGTTGTTAGGGGGTTAGTGTTGTTTGTTGTTAGGGGTTTAGGGTTGTTTCTTGTTAGGGGGTTAGTGTTGTTTGTTGTTAGGGTCTTAGGGTTGTTTCTTGTTGGGGTTTAGTGGTGTTTGTTGTTCGGGTGTTAGTGTTGTTTGTTGTTAGGGGCTTAGTGTTGTTTGTGTTTAGGGGTTTAGTGTTGTTTGCTTTTAGGGTTTTAGGGTTGTTTGTTGTTTGGGGGTTAGTGTTTGTTGTTAGGGGGTTAGGGTTGTTTGTTGTTAGGGTGTTAGTGTTCTTTGATGTTAGGGGTTTAGGGTTGTTTGTTGTTATGGGGTTAGTGTTGTTTGTTGTTAGGGGGTGAGGGTTGTTTGTTGTTAGGGTGTTAGTGTTGTTTGTTGTTAGGGGGTTAGGGTTGTTTGTTGTTTGGGGGTTAGGGTTGTTTGTTGTTACGGGGTTAGTGTTGTTTGTTGTTACGGGGTTATGGTAGTTTCTTGTTAGGGGTTTAGTGTTGTTTGTTGTTAGGGGCTTAGTGTTGTTTGTTTTTAGGGGTTTAGTGTTGTTTGCTTTTAGGGTTTTAGGGTTGTTTGTTGTTTCGGGGTTAGTGTTTGTTGTTAGGGGGTTAGGGTTGTTTGTTGTTAGGGTGTTAGTGTTCTTTGATGTTAGGGGTTTAGGGTTGTTTGTTGTTATGGGGTTAGTGTTGTTTGTTGTTAGGGGGTGAGGGTTGTTTGTTGTTAGGGTGTTAGTGTTGTTTGTTGTTAGGGGGTTAGGGTTGTTTGTTGTTTGGGGGTTAGGGTTGTTTGTTGTTACGGGGTTAGTGTTGTTTGTTGTTACGGGGTTAGGGTAGTTTCTTGTTAGGGGTTTAGTGTTGTTTGTTGTTAGGGGGTTAGTGTTTGTTGTTAGGGGTTTAGGGTTGTTTCTTGTTCGGGTTTAGTGGTTTTTGTTGTTAGGGTGTTAGTGTTGTTTGTTGTTAGGGTGTTAGTGTTTTGTGTTGTTAGGGGGTTAGTGTTGTTTGATGTTAGGGGTTTCGGGTTGTTTGTTTTTAGGGGGTTAGGGTTGTTTGTTGTTAGTGGGTTAGGGTTGTTTGTTGTTAGTGGGTTAGTGTTTTTGGTTTTTAGGGGTTAGGGTTGTTTGTTGTTTGGGGGTTAGTGTTTGTTGTTAGGGGGCTAGGGTTGTTTGTTGTTAGGGTGTTAGTGTTCTTTGATGTTAGGGGTTTAGGGTTGTTTGTTGTTAGGGGGTTAGTGTTGTTTGTTGTTAGGGTGTTAGGGTTGTTTGTTGTTAGTGGGCTAGGGTTGTTTGTTGTTAGTGGTTTAGTGTTTTTGGTTTTTAGGGGTTAGGGTTGTTTGTTGTTTGGGGGTTAGTGTTTGTTGTTAGGGTGTTAGTGTTTTGTGTTGTTAGGGGGTTAGTGTTCTTTGATGTTAGGGATTTAGGGTTGTTTGTTGTTAGGGGGTTAGTGTTGTTTGTTGTTAGGGGGTTAGCGTTGTTTGTTGTTAGGGTGTTTGTGTTGTTTGTTGTTAGGGTGTTAGTGTTTTGTGTTGTTAGGAGGTTAGTGTTGTTTGATGTTAGGGGTTTAGGGTTGTTTGTTGTTAGGGGTTTAGGGTTGTTTGTTGTTAGGGGGTTAGTGTTGTTTGTTGTTAGTGGGTTAGGGTTGTTTGTTGTTAGTGGGTTAGTGTTTTTGGTTTTTAGGGGTTAGGGTTGTTTGTTGTTTGGGGGTTAGTGTTTGTTGTTAGGGGGCTAGGGTTGTTTGTTGTTAGGGTGTTAGTGTTCTTTGATGTTAGGGGTTTAGGGTTGTTTGTTGTTAGGGGGTTAGTGTTGTTTGTTGTTAGGGTGTTAGGGTTGTTTGTTGTTAGTGGGTTAGGGTTGTTTGTTGATAAGAGGTTAGGATTTGTGTTGTTAGGGGGTTAGTATTGTTCGCTGCTGGGGGTTAGTGTTGTTTCTTCTTAGGGCGTTAGTGTTTTTTGTTCTTAGGGGGTGAGGGTTGGTTGTTGTTAGGGTGTTAGTGTTGTTTGTTGTTAGGGGGTTAGTGTTGTTTGTTGTTAGGGGTTTAGGGTTGTTTCTTGTTAGGGGGTTAGTGTTGTTTGTTGTTAGGGACTTAGGGTTGTTTCTTGTTGGGGTTTAGTGGTTTTTGTTGTTAGGGTGTTAGTGTTGTTTGTTGTTAGGGTGTTAGTGTTTTGTGTTGTTAGGAGGTTAGTGTTGTTTGATGTTAGGGGTTTAGGGTTGTTTGTTGTTAGGGGGTTAGGGTTGTTTGTTGTTAGTGAGTTAGGGTTGTTTGTTGTTAGTGGGTTAGTGTTTTTGGTATTTAGGGGTTAGGGTTGTTTGTTGTTTGGGGGTTAGTGTTTGTTGTTAGGGGGCTAGGGTTGTTTGTTGTTAGGGTGTTAGTGTTCTTCGATGTTAGGGGTTTAGGGTTGTTTGTTGTTAGGGGGTTAGTGTTGTTTGTTGTTAGGGTGTTAGGGTTGTTTGTTGTTAGTGGGTTAGGGTTGTTTGTTGATAAGAGGTTAGGATTTGTGTTGTTAGGGGGTTAGTATTGTTCGTTGCTGGGGGTTAGTGTTATTTCTTCTTAGGGCGTTAGTGTTGTTTGTTCTTAGGGGGTTAGGGTTGGTTGTTGTTAGGGTGTTAGTGTTGTTTGTTGTTAGGGGGTTAGGGTTGTTTGTTGTTAGGGTGTTAGTGTTGTTTGTTGTTAGTGGGTTAGGTTTGTTTGTTGCTTGGTTAGGGTTATGTGTTGTTAGGGGGTTAGTGTTGTTTCTTGTTAGGGGTTTAGGGTTGTTTCTTGTTGGGGTTTAGTGGTTTTTGTTGTTAGGGTGTTAGTGTTTATTGTGGTTAGGGGGTTAGTGTTGTTGGTTGTTCGGGGGTTAGGATTGTTTGTTGTTAAGGGGTTAGGGTTGTTTGTTGTTAGTTTGTTAGTGTTGTTTGTTGTTAGGGGGTTAGTGTTGTTTGTTGTTAGGGGTTTAGGGTTGTTTCTTGTTAGGGGGTTAGTGTTGTTTGTTTTTAGGGGCTTAGGGTTGTTTCTTGTTGGGGTTTAGTGGTGTTTGTTGTTCGGGCGTTAGTGTTGTTTGTTGTTAGGGGTTTAGTGTTGTTTGTTTTTAGGGGTTCAGTGTTGTTTGCTTTTAGGGTTTTAGGGTTGTTTGTTTTTTAGGGGTGAGTGTTGTTTGTTGTTAGGGGGTTAGGATTGTTTGTTTTTAGGGGTTTAGTGTTGTTTGTGGTTAGGGCGTTACTGTTGGATGTTGTTAGCGGGTTAGTGTTTTTTGTTGTTAGTGGGATAGTGCTGTTTGTTGTTATTGGCTTAGTGGTGTTTGTTTTTAGGGGTTCAGTGCTGTTTGTTTTTAGGGTTTTAGGGTTGGTTGTTGTTAGGGGGTTAGTGTTGTTTGTTGTTAGGGGTTTAGGGTTGTTTCTTGTTAGGGGGTTAGTGTTGTTTGTTGTTAGGGGCTTAGGGTTGTTTCTTGTTGGGGTTTAGTGGTGTTTGTTGTTTGGGTGTTAGTGTTGTTTGTTGTTAGGGGCTTAGTGTTGTTTGTGTTTAGGGGTTTAGTGTTGTTTGCTTTTAGGGTTTTAGGGTTGTTTGTTGTTGGGGGTTAGTGTTGTTTGTTGTTAGGGGGTTAGGGTTGTTTCTGGTTAGGGTGTTACTTTTGTTTGTTGTTAGGGGGTTAGGGTTGTTTGTTGTTAGGGGGTTAGGGTTTTTTGTTGTTTGGTTAGGGTTGTTTGTTGTTAGGGTGTTAGTGTTGTTTGTTGTTAGGGTGTTAGTGTTTTGTGTTGTTAGGGGGTTAGGGTTGTTTGATGTTAGGGGTTTAGGGTTGTTTGTTGTTAGGGGGTTAGTGTTGTTTGTTGTTAGGGTGTTAGCTTTGTTTGTTGTTAGTGGGTTTGGGTTGTTTATTGTTAGTGGGTTAGTGTTCTTTGATGTTAGGGGTTTAGGGTTGTTTGTTGTTAGGGTGTTAGTGTTGTATGTTGTTAGGGGGTTAGGGTTGTTTGCTAGGGTGTTAGTGTTGTTTGTTGTTAGGGGTTAGGGTTGTTTGTTGTTAGGGTGTTAGTGTTGTTTGTCATTAGTGGGTTAGGTTTGTTTGTTGTTTGGTTAGGGTTGTTTGTTGTTAGGGGGTTAGTGTTGTTTGTTGTTAGGGGTTTAGGGTTGTTTCTTGTTGGGGTTTAGTGGTTTTTGTTGTTAGGGTGTTAGTCTTTATTGTGGTTAGGGGGTTAGTGTTGTTGGTTGTTCGGGGGTTAGGATTGTTTGTTGTTAGGGGGTTAGGGTTGTTTGTTGTTTGGGGGTTAGGGTTCTTTGTTGTTACGGGGTTAGTGTTGTTTGTTGTTACGGGGTTAGGTTAGTTTCTTGTTAGGGGTTTAGTGTTGTTTGTTGTTAGGGGGTTAGTGTTTGTTGTTAGGGGTTTAGGGTTGTTTCTTGTTGGGGTTTAGTGCTTTTTGTTGTTAGGGTGTTAGTGTTGTTTGTTGTTAGGGTGTTAGTGTTTTGTGTTGTTAGGGGGTTAATGTTGTTTGATGTTAGGGGTTTAGGGTTGTTTGTTGTGAGGGGGTTAGGGTTGTTTGTTGTTAGTGGGTTAGGGTTGTTTGTTGTTAGTGGGTTAGTGTTTTTGGTTTTTAGGGGTTAGGGTTGTTTGTTGTTTGGGGGTTAGTGTTTGTTGTTAGGGGGCTAGGGTTGTTTGTTGTTAGGGTGTTAGTGTTCTTTGATGTTAGGGGTTTAGGGTTGTTTGTTGTTAGGGGGTTAGTGTTGTTCGTCGTTAGGGTGTTAGGGTTGTTTGTTGTTAGTGGTCTAGGGTTGTTTGTTGTTAGTGGTTTAGTGTTTTTGGTTTTTAGGGGTTAGGGTTGTTTGTTGTTTGGGTGTTAGTGTTTGTTGTTAGGGTGTTAGTGTTTTGTGTTGTTAGGGGGTTAGTGTTCTTTGATGTTAGGGATTTAGGGTTGTTTGTTGTTAGGGGGTTAGTGTTGTTTGTTGTTAGGGGGTTAGGGTTGTTTGTTGTTAGGGTGTTAGTGTTGTTTGTTGTTAGGGGTTAGGGTTGTTTGTTGTTAGGGTGTTAGTGTTGTTTGTTGTTAGTGGGTTAGGTTTGTTTGTTGTTTGGTTAGGGTTGTTTGTTGTTAGGGGGTTAGTGTTGTTTGTTGTTAGGGGTTTAGTGTTGTTTCTTGTTGGGGTTTAGTGGTGTTTGTTGTTAGGGTGTTAGTCTTTATTGTGGTTAGGGGGTTAGTGTTGTTGGTTGTTCGGGGGTTAGGATTGTTTGTTGTTAGGGGGTTAGGGTTGTTTGTTGTTTGGGGGTTAGGGTTGTTTGTTGTTACGGGGTTAGTGTTGTTTGTTGTTACGGGGTTAGGTTAGTTTCTTGCTAGGGGTTTAGTGTTGTTTGTTGTTTGGGGGTTAGTGTTTGTTGTCAGGGGGCTAGGGTTGTTTGTTGTTAGGGTGTTAGTGTTCTTTGATGTTAGGGGTTTAGGGTTGTTTGTTGTTAGGGGGTTAGTGTTGTTTGTTGTTAGGGTGTTAGGGTTGTTTGTTGTTAGTGGGTTAGGGTTGTTTGTTGATAAGAGGTTAGGATTTGTGTTGTTAGGGTGTTAGTATTGTTCGTTGCTGGGGGTTAGTGTTGTTTCTTCTTAGGGCGTTAGTGTTTTTTGTTCTTAGGGGGTTAGGGTTGGTTGTTGTTAGGGGGTTAGTGTTGTTTGTTGTTAGGGGTTTAGGGTTGTTTCTTGTTAGGGGGTTAGTGTTGTTTGTTGTTAGGGTCTTAGGGTTGTTTCTTGTTGGGGTTTAGTGGTGTTTGTTGTTCGGGTGTTAGTGTTGTTTGTTGTTAGGGGCTTAGTGTTGTTTGTGTTTAGGGGTTTAGTGTTGTTTGCTTTTAGGGTTTTAGGGTTGTTTGTTGTTTGGGGGTTAGTGTTTGTTGTTAGGGGGTTAGGGTTGTTTGTTGTTAGGGTGTTAGTGTTCTTTGATGTTAGGGGTTTAGGGTTGTTTGTTGTTATGGGTTTAGTGTTGTTTGTTGTTAGGGGGTGAGGGTTGTTTGTTGTTAGGGTGTTAGTGTTGTTTGTTGTTAGGGGGTTAGGGTTGTTTGTTGTTTGGGGGTTAGGGTTGTTTGTTGTTACGGGGTTAGTGTTGTTTGTTGTTACGGGGTTAGGGTAGTTTCTTGTTAGGGGTTTAGTGTTGTTTGTTGTTAGGGGGTTAGTGTTTGTTGTTAGGGGTTTAGGGTTGTTTCTTGTTCGGGTTTAGTGGTTTTTGTTGTTAGGGTGTTAGTGTTGTTTGTTGTTAGGGTGTTAGTGTTTTGTGTTGTTAGGGGGTTAGTGTTGTTTGATGTTAGGGGTTTAGGGTTGTTTGTTGTTAGTGGGTTAGGGTTGTTTGTTGTTAGTGGGTTAGTGTTTTTGGTTTTTAGGGGTTAGGGTTGTTTGTTGTTTGGGGGTTAGTGTTTGTTGTTAGGGGGCTAGGGTTGTTTGTTGTTAGGGTGTTAGTGTTCTTTGATGTTAGGGGTTTAGGGTTGTTTGTTGTTAGGGGGTTAGTGTTGTTTGTTGTTAGGGTGTTAGGGTTGTTTGTTGTTAGTGGGCTAGGGTTGTTTGTTGTTAGTGGTTTAGTGTTTTTGGTTTTTAGGGGTTAGGGTTGTTTGTTGTTTGGGGGTTAGTGTTTGTTGTTAGGGTGTTAGTGTTTTGTGTTGTTAGGGGGTTAGTGTTCTTTGATGTTAGGGATTTAGGGTTGTTTGTTGTTAGGGGGTTAGTGTTGTTTGTTGTTAGGGGGTTAGCGTTGTTTGTTGTTAGGGTGTTTGTGTTGTTTGTTGTTAGGGTGTTAGTGTTTTGTGTTGTTAGGAGGTTAGTGTTGTTTGATGTTAGGGGTTTAGGGTTGTTTGTTGTTAGGGGGTTAGGGTTGTTTGTTGTTAGTGGGTTAGGGTTGTTTGTTGTTAGTGGGTTAGTGTTTTTGGTTTTTAGGGGTTAGGGTTGTTTGTTGTTTGGGGGTTAGTGTTTGTTGTTAGGGGGCTAGGGTTGTTTGTTGTTAGGGTGTTAGTGTTCTTTGATGTTAGGGGTTTAGGGTTGTTTGTTGTTAGGGGGTTAGTGTTGTTTGTTGTTAGGGTGTTAGGGTTGTTTGTTGTTAGTGGGTTAGGGTTGTTTGTTGATAAGAGGTTAGGATTTGTGTTGTTAGGGGGTTAGTATTGTTCGCTGCTGGGGGTTAGTGTTGTTTCTTCTTAGGGCGTTAGTGTTTTTTGTTCTTAGGGGGTTAGGGTTGGTTGTTGTTAGGGTGTTAGTGTTGTTTGTTGTTAGGGGGTTAGTGTTGTTTGTTGTTAGGGGTTTAGGGTTGTTTCTTGTTAGGGGGTTAGTGTTGTTTGTTGTTAGGGGCTTAGGGTTGTTTCTTGTTGGGGTTTAGTGGTTTTTGTTGTTAGGGTGTTAGTGTTGTTTGTTGTTAGGGTGTTAGTGTTTTGTGTTGTTAGGAGGTTAGTGTTGTTTGATGTTAGGGGTTTAGGGTTGTTTGTTGTTAGGGGGTTAGGGTTGTTTGTTGTTAGTGAGTTAGGGTTGTTTGTTGTTAGTGGGTTAGTGTTTTTGGTATTTAGGGGTTAGGGTTGTTTGTTGTTTGGGGGTTAGTGTTTGTTGTTAGGGGGCTAGGGTTGTTTGTTGTTAGGGTGTTAGTGTTCTTCGATGTTAGGGGTTTAGGGTTGTTTGTTGTTAGGGGGTTAGTGTTGTTTGTTGTTAGGGTGTTAGGGTTGTTTGTTGTTAGTGGGTTAGGGTTGTTTGTTGATAAGAGGTTAGGATTTGTGTTGTTAGGGGGTTAGTATTGTTCGTTGCTGGGGGTTAGTGTTATTTCTTCTTAGGGCGTTAGTGTTGTTTGTTCTTAGGGGGTTAGGGTTGGTTGTTGTTAGGGTGTTAGTGTTGTTTGTTGTTAGGGGGTTAGGGTTGTTTGTTGTTAGGGTGTTAGTGTTGTTTGTTGTTAGTGGGTTAGGTTTGTTTGTTGCTTGGTTAGGGTTATGTGTTGTTAGGGGGTTAGTGTTGTTTCTTGTTAGGGGTTTAGGGTTGTTTCTTGTTGGGGTTTAGTGGTTTTTGTTGTTAGGGTGTTAGTGTTTATTGTGGTTAGGGGGTTAGTGTTGTTGGTTGTTCGGGGGTTAGGATTGTTTGTTGTTAAGGGGTTAGGGTTGTTTGTTGTTAGTTTGTTAGTGTTGTTTGTTGTTAGGGGGTTAGTGTTGTTTGTTGTTAGGGGTTTAGGGTTGTTTCTTGTTAGGGGGTTAGTGTTGTTTGTTTTTAGGGGCTTAGGGTTGTTTCTTGTTGGGGTTTAGTGGTGTTTGTTGTTCGGGCGTTAGTGTTGTTTGTTGTTAGGGGTTTAGTGTTGTTTGTTTTTAGGGGTTCAGTGTTGTTTGCTTTTAGGGTTTTAGGGTTGTTTGTTTTTTAGGGGTGAGTGTTGTTTGTTGTTAGGGGGTTAGGATTGTTTGTTTTTAGGGGTTTAGTGTTGTTTGTGGTTAGGGCGTTACTGTTGGATGTTGTTAGCGGGTTAGTGTTTTTTGTTGTTAGTGGGATAGTGCTGTTTGTTGTTATTGGCTTAGTGGTGTTTGTTTTTAGGGGTTCAGTGCTGTTTGTTTTTAGGGTTTTAGGGTTGGTTGTTGTTAGGGGGTTAGTGTTGTTTGTTGTTAGGGGTTTAGGGTTGTTTCTTGTTAGGGGGTTAGTGTTGTTTGTTGTTAGGGGCTTAGGGTTGTTTCTTGTTGGGGTTTAGTGGTGTTTGTTGTTTGGGTGTTTGTGTTGTTTGTTGTTAGGGGCTTAGTGTTGTTTGTGTTTAGGGGTTTAGTGTTGTTTGCTTTTAGGGTTTTAGGGTTGTTTGTTGTTGGGGGTTAGTGTTGTTTGTTGTTAGGGGGTTAGGGTTGTTTCTGGTTAGGGTGTTACTTTTGTTTGTTGTTAGGGGGTTAGGGTTGTTTGTTGTTAGGGTGTTAGTGTTGTTTGTTGTTAGTGGGTTAGGGTTTTTTGTTGTTTGGTTAGGGTTGTTTGTTGTTAGGGTGTTAGTGTTGTTTGTTGTTAGGGTGTTAGTGTTTTGTGTTGTTAGGGGGTTAGGGTTGTTTGATGTTAGGGGTTTAGGGTTGTTTGTTGTTAGGGGGTTAGTGTTGTTTGTTGTTAGGGTGTTAGCTTTGTTTGTTGTTAGTGGGTTTGGGTTGTTTATTGTTAGTGGGTTAGTGTTCTTTGATGTTAGGGGTTTAGGGTTGTTTGTTGTTAGGGTGTTAGTGTTGTATGTTGTTAGGGGGTTAGGGTTGTTTGCTAGGGTGTTAGTGTTGTTTGTTGTTAGGGGTTAGGGTTGTTTGTTGTTAGGGTGTTAGTGTTGTTTGTCATTAGTGGGTTAGGTTTGTTTGTTGTTTGGTTAGGGTTGTTTGTTGTTAGGGGTTAGTGTTGTTTGTTGTTAGGGGTTTAGGGTTGTTTCTTGTTGGGGTTTAGTGGTTTTTGTTGTTAGGGTGTTAGTCTTTATTGTGGTTAGGGGGTTAGTGTTGTTGGTTGTTCGGGGGTTAGGATTGTTTGTTGTTAGGGGGTTAGGGTTGTTTGTTGTTTGGGGGTTAGGGTTCTTTGTTGTTACGGGGTTAGTGTTGTTTGTTGTTACGGGGTTAGGTTAGTTTCTTGTTAGGGGTTTAGTGTTGTTTGTTGTTAGGGGGTTAGTGTTTGTTGTTAGGGGTTTAGGGTTGTTTCTTGTTGGGGTTTAGTGCTTTTTGTTGTTAGGGTGTTAGTGTTGTTTGTTGTTAGGGTGTTAGTGTTTTGTGTTGTTAGGGGGTTAATGTTGTTTGATGTTAGGGGTTTAGGGTTGTTTGTTGTGAGGGGGTTAGGGTTGTTTGTTGTTAGTGGGTTAGGGTTGTTTGTTGTTAGTGGGTTAGTGTTTTTGGTTTTTAGGGGTTAGGGTTGTTTGTTGTTTGGGGGTTAGTGTTTGTTGTTAGGGGGCTAGGGTTGTTTGTTGTTAGGGTGTTAGTGTTCTTTGATGTTAGGGGTTTAGGGTTGTTTGTTGTTAGGGGGTTAGTGTTGTTTGTTGTTAGGGTGTTAGGGTTGTTTGTTGTTAGTGGGTTAGGGTTGTTTGTTGATAAGAGGTTAGGATTTGTGTTGTTAGGGGGTTAGTATTGTTTGTTGCTGGGGGTTAGTGTTGTTTCTTCTTAGGGCGTTAGTGTTTTTTGTTCTTAGGGGGTTAGGGTTGGTTGTTGTTAGGGGGTTAGTGTTGTTTGTTGTTAGGGGTTTAGGGTTGTTTCTTGTTAGGGGGTTAGTGTTGTTTGTTGTTAGGGTCTTAGGGTTGTTTCTTGTTGGGGTTTAGTGGTGTTTGTTGTTCGGGTGTTAGTGTTGTTTGTTGTTAGGGGCTTAGTGTTGTTTGTGTTTAGGGGTTTAGTGTTGTTTGCTTTTAGGGTTTTAGGGTTGTTTGTTGTTTGGGGGTTAGTGTTTGTTGTTAGGGGGTTAGTGTTGTTTGTTGTTAGGGGGTTAGGGTTGTTTGTTGTTAGGGTGTTAGTGTTCTTTGATGTTAGGGGTTTAGGGTTGTTTGTTGTTATGGGGTTAGTGTTGTTTGTTGTTAGGGGGTGAGTGTTGTTTGTTGTTAGGGGGTTAGTGTTTGTTGTTAGGGGTTTAGGGTTGTTTCTTGTTGGGGTTTAGTGTTTTTTGTTGTTAGGGTGTTAGTGTTGTTTGTTGTTAGGGTGTTAGTGTTTTGTGTTGTTAGGGGGTTAGTGTTGTTTGATGTTAGGGGTTTAGGGTTGTTTGTTGTGAGGGGGTTAGGGTTGTTTGTTGTTAGTGGGTTAGGGTTGTTTGTTGTTAGTGGGTTAGTGTTTTTGGTTTTTAGGGGTTAGGGTTGTTTGTTGTTTGGGGGTTAGTGTTTGTTGTTAGGGGGCTAGGGTTGTTTGTTGTTAGGGTGTTAGTGTTCTTTGATGTTAGGGGTTTAGGGTTGTTTGTTGTTAGGGGGTTAGTGTTGTTTGTTGTTAGGGTGTTAGGGTTGTTTGTTGTTAGTGGTCTAGGGTTGTTTGTTGTTAGTGGTTTAGTGTTTTTGGTTTTTAGGGGTTAGGGTTGTTTGTTGTTTGGGGGTTAGTGTTTGTTGTTAGGGTGTTAGTGTTTTGTGTTGTTAGGGGGTTAGTGTTCTTTGATGTTAGGGATTTAGGGTTGTTTGTTGTTAGGGGGTTAGTGTTGTTTGTTGTTAGGGGGTTAGGGTTGTTTGTTGTTAGGGTGTTAGTGTTGTTTGTTGTTAGGGGTTAGGGTTGTTTGTTGTTAGGGTGTTAGTGTTGTTTGTTGTTAGTGGGTTAGGTTTGTTTGTTGTTTGGTTAGGGTTGTTTGTTGTTAGGGGGTTAGTGTTGTTTGTTGTTAGGGGTTTAGGGTTGTTTCTTGTTGGGGTTTAGTGGTGTTTGTTGTTAGGGTGTTAGTCTTTATTGTGATTAGGGGGTTAGTGTTGTTGGTTGTTCGGGGGTTAGGATTGTTTGTTGTTAGGGGGTTAGGGTTGTTTGTTGTTTGGGGGTTAGGGTTGTTTGTTGTTACGGGGTTAGTGTTGTTTGTTGTTACGGGGTTAGGTTAGTTTCTTGTTAGGGGTTTAGTGTTGTTTGTTGTTCGGGGGTTAGTGTTTGTTGTTAGGGGGCTAGGGTTGTTTGTTGTTAGGGTGTTAGTGTTCTTTGATGTTAGGGGTTTAGGGTTGTTTGTTGTTAGGGGGTTAGTGTTGTTTGTTGTTAGGGTGTTAGGGTTGTTTGTTGTTAGTGGGTTAGGGTTGTTTGTTGATAAGAGGTTAGGATTTGTGTTGTTAGGGGGTTAGTATTGTTCGCTGCTGGGGGTTAGTGTTGTTTCTTCTTAGGGCGTTAGTGTTTTTTGTTCTTAGGGGGTTAGGGTTGGTTGTTGTTAGGGTGTTAGTTTTGTTTGTTGTTAGGGGGTTAGTGTTGTTTGTTGTTAGGGGTTTAGGGTTGTTTCTTGTTAGGGGGTTAGTGTTGTTTGTTGTTAGGGGCTTAGGGTTGTTTCTTGTTGGGGTTTAGTGGTTTTTGTTGTTAGGGTGTTAGTGTTTTGTGTTGTTAGGAGGTTAGTGTTGTTTGATGTTAGGGGTTTAGGGTTGTTTGTTGTTAGGGTGTTAGGGTTGTTTGTTGTTAGTGGGTTAGGGTTGTTTGTTGATAAGAGGTTAGGATTTGTGTTGTTAGGGGGTTAGTATTGTTCGTTGCTGGGGGTTAGTGTTATTTCTTCTTAGGGCGTTAGTGTTGTTTGTTCTTAGGGGGTTAGGGTTGGTTGTTGTTAGGGTTTTAGTGTTGTTTGTTGTTAGGGGTTAGGGTTGTTTGTTGTTAGGGTGTTAGTGTTGTTTGTTGTTAGTGGGTTAGGTTTGTTTGTTGCTTGGTTAGGGTTATGTGTTGTTAGGGGGTTAGTGTTGTTTCTTGTTAGGGGTTTAGGGTTGTTTCTTGTTGGGGTTTAGTGGTTTTTGTTGTTAGGGTGTTAGTGTTTATTGTGGTTAGGGGGTTAGTGTTGTTGGTTGTTCGGGGGTTAGGATTGTTTGTTGTTAAGGGGTTAGGGTTGTTTGTTGTTAGTTTGTTAGTGTTGTTTGTTGTTAGGGGGTTAGTGTTGTTTGTTGTTAGGGGTTTAGGGTTGTTTCTTGTTAGGGGGTTAGTGTTGTTTGTTTTTAGGGGCTTAGGGTTGTTTCTTGTTGGGGTTTAGTGGTGTTTGTTGTTCGGGCGTTAGTGTTGTTTGTTGTTAGGGGTTTAGTGTTGTTTGTTTTTAGGGGTTCAGTGTTGTTTGCTTTTAGGGTTTTAGGGTTGTTTGTTTTTTAGGGGTGAGTGTTGTTTGTTGTTAGGGGGTTAGGATTGTTTGTTTTTAGGGGTTTAGTGTTGTTTGTGGTTAGGGCGTTACTGTTGGATGTTGTTAGCGGGTTAGTGTTTTTTGTTGTTAGTGGGATAGTGCTGTTTGTTGTTATTGGCTTAGTGGTGTTTGTTTTTAGGGGTTCAGTGCTGTTTGTTTTTAGGGTTTTAGGGTTGGTTGTTGTTAGGGGGTTAGTGTTGTTTGTTGTTAGGGGTTTAGGGTTGTTTCTTTTTAGGGGGTTAGTGTTGTTTGTTGTTAGGGGCTTAGGGTTGTTTCTTGTTGGGGTTTAGTGGTGTTTGTTGTTTGGGTGTTAGTGTTGTTTGTTGTTAGGGGCTTAGTGTTGTTTGTGTTTAGGGGTTTAGTGTTGTTTGCTTTTAGGGTTTTAGGGTTGTTTGTTGTTGGGGGTTAGTGTTGTTTGTTGTTAGGGGGTTAGGGTTGTTTCTGGTTAGGGTGTTACTTTTGTTTGTTGTTAGGGGGTTAGGGTTGTTTGTTGTTAGGGTGTTAGTGTTGTTTGTTGTTAGTGGGTTAGGGTTTTTTGTTGTTTGGTTAGGGTTGTTTGTTGTTAGGGTGTTAGTGTTGTTTGTTGTTAGGGTGTTAGTGTTTTGTGTTGTTAGGGGGTTAGGGTTGTTTGATGTTAGGGGTTTAGGGTTGTTTGTTGTTAGGGGGTTAGTGTTGTTTGTTGTTAGGGTGTTAGCTTTGTTTGTTGTTAGTGGGTTTGGGTTGTTTGTTGTTAGTGGGTTAGTGTTCTTTGATGTTAGGGGTTTAGGGTTGTTTGTTGTTAGGGTGTTAGTGTTGTTTGTTGTTAGGGGGTTAGGGTTGTTTGCTAGGGTGTTAGTGTTGTTTGTTGTTAGGGGTTAGGGTTGTTTGTTGTTAGGGTGTTAGTGTTGTTTGTCATTAGTGGGTTAGTTTTGTTTGTTGTTTGGTTAGGGTTGTTTGTTGTTAGGGGGTTAGTGTTGTTTGTTGTTAGGGGTTTAGGGTTGTTTCTTGTTGGGGTTTAGTGGTTTTTGTTGTTAGGGTGTTAGACTTTATTGTGGTTAGGGGGTTAGTGTTGTTGGTTGTTCGGGGGTTAGGATTGTTTGTTGTTAGGGGGTTAGGGTTGTTTGTTGTTTGGGGGTTAGGGTTCTTTGTTGTTACGGGGTTAGTGTTGTTTGTTGTTACGGGGTTAGGTTAGTTTCTTGTTAGGGGTTTAGTGTTGTTTGTTGTTAGGGGGTTAGTGTTTGTTGTTAGGGGTTTAGGGTTGTTTCTTGTTGGGGTTTAGTGTTTTTTGTTGTTAGGGTGTTAGTGTTGTTTGTTGTTAGGGTGTTAGTGTTTTGTGTTGTTAGGGGGTTAGTGTTGTTTGATGTTAGGGGTTTAGGGTTGTTTGTTGTGAGTGGGTTAGGGTTGTTTGTTGTTAGTGGGTTAGGGTTGTTTGTTGTTAGTGGGTTAGTGTTTTTGGTTTTTAGGGGTTAGGGTTGTTTGTTGTTTGGGGGTTAGTGTTTGTTGTTAGGGGGCTAGGGTTGTTTGTTGTTAGGGTGTTAGTGTTCTTTGATGTTAGGGGTTTAGGGTTGTTTGTTGTTAGGGGGTTAGTGTTGTTTGTTGTTAGGGTGTTAGGGTTGTTTGTTGTTAGTGGTCTAGCGTTGTTTGTTGTTAGTGGTTTAGTGTTTTTGGTTTTTAGGGGTTAGGGTTGTTTGTTGTTTGGGGGTTAGTGTTTGTTGTTAGGGTGTTAGTGTTTTGTGTTGTTAGGGGGTTAGTGTTCTTTGATGTTAGGGGTTTAGGGTTGTTTGTTGTTAGGGGGTTAGTGTTGTTTGTTGTTAGGGGGTTAGGGTTGTTTGTTGTTAGGGTGTTAGTGTTGTTTGTTGTTAGGGGTTAGGGTTGTTTGTTGTTAGGGTGTTAGTGTTGTTTGTTGTTAGTGGGTTAGGTTTGTTTGTTGTTTGGTTAGGGTTGTTTGTTGTTAGGGGGTTAGTGTTCTTTGTTGTTAGGGGTTTAGGGTTGTTTCTTGTTGGGGTTTAGTGGTGTTTGTTGTTAGGGTGTTAGTCTTTATTGTGGTTAGGGGGTTAGTGTTGTTGGTTGTTCGGGGGTTAGGATTGTTTGTTGTTAGGGGATTAGGGTTGTTTGTTGTTAGGGTGTTAGTGTTCTTTGATGTTAGGGGTTTAGTGTTGTTTGTTGTTTGGGGGTTAGTGTTGTTTGTTGTTAGGGTGTTAGGGTTGTTTGTTGTTAGTGTGTTAGGGTTGTTTGTTGATAAGAGGTTAGGATTTGTGTTGTTAGGGGGTTAGTATTGTTCGTTGCTGGGGGTTAGTGTAGTTTCTTCTTAGGGCGTTAGTGTTTTTTGTTCTTAGGGGGTTAGGGTTGGTTGTTGTTAGGGGGTTAGTGTTGTTTGTTGTTATGGGTTTAGGGTTGTTTCTTGTTAGGGGGTTAGTGTTGTTTGTTGTTAGGGTCTTAGGGTTGTTTCTTGTTGGGGTTTAGTGGTGTTTGTTGTTCGGGTGTTAGTGTTGTTTGTTGTTAGGGGCTTAGTGTTGTTTGTGTTTAGGGGTTTAGTGTTGTTTGCTTTTAGGGTTTTAGGGTTGTTTGTTGTTTGGGGGTTAGTGTTTGTTGTTAGGGGGTTAGGGTTGTTTGTTGTTAGGGTGTTAGTGTTCTTTGATGTTAGGGGTTTAGGGTTGTTTGTTGTTATGGGGTTAGTGTTGTTTGTTGTTAGGGGGTGAGGGTTGTTTGTTGTTAGGGTGTTAGTGTTGTTTGTTCTTAGGGGGTTAGGGTTGTTTGTTGTTTGGGGGTTAGGGTTGTTTGTTGTTACGGGGTTAGTGTTGTTTGTTGTTACGGGGTTAGTGTAGATTCTTGTTAGGGGTTTAGTGTTGTTTGTTGTTAGGGGGTTAGTGTTTGTTGTTAGGGGTTTAGGGTTGTTTCTTGTTCGGGTTTAGTGGTTTTTCTTGTTAGGGTGTTAGTGTTGTTTGTTGTTAGGGTGTTAGTGTTTTGTGTTGTTAGGGGGTTAGTGTTGTTTGATGTTAGGGGTTTAGGGTTGTTTGTTGTTAGGGGGTTAGGGTTGTTTGTTGTTAGTGGGTTAGGGTTGTTTGTTGTTAGTGGGTTAGTGTTTTTGGTTTTTAGGGGTTAGGGTTGTTTGTTGTTTGGGGGTTAGTGTTTGTTGTTAGGGGGCTAGGGTTGTTTGTTCGTAGGGTGTTAGTGTTCTTTGATGTTAGGGGTTTAGGGTTGTTTGTTGTTAGGGGGTTAGTGTTGTTTGTTGTTAGGGTGTTAGGGTTGTTTGTTGTTAGTGGGCTAGGGTTGTTGGTTGTTAGTGGTTTAGTGTTTTTGGTTTTTAGGGGTTAGGGTTGTTTGTTGTTTGGGGGTTAGTGTTTGTTGTTAGGGTGTTAGTGTTTTGTGTTGTTAGGGGGTTAGTGTTCTTTGATGTTAGGGATTTAGGGTTGTTTGTTGTTAGGGGGTTAGTGTTGTTTGTTGTTAGGGGGTTAGTGTTGTTTGTTGTTAGGGTGTTTGTGTTGTTTGTTGTTAGGGTGTTAGTGTTTTGTGTTGTTAGGAGGTTAGTGTTGTTTGATGTTAGGGGTTTAGGGTTGTTTGTTGTTAGGGGGTTAGTGTTGTTTGTTGTTAGTGGGTTAGGGTTGTTTGTTGTTAGTGGGTTAGTGTTTTTGGTTTTTAGGGGTTAGGGTTGTTTGTTGTTTGGGGGTTAGTGTTTGTTGTTAGGGGGCTAGGGTTGTTTGTTGTTAGGGTGTTAGTGTTCTTTGATGTTAGGGGTTTAGGGTTGTTTGTTGTTAGGGGGTTAGTGTTGTTTGTTGTTAGGGTGTTAGTGTTGTTTGTTGTTAGTGCGTTAGGGTTGTTTGTTGATAAGAGGTTAGGATTTGTGTTGTTAGGGGGTTAGTATTGTTCGCTGCTGGGGGTTAGTGTTGTTTCTTCTTAGGGCGTTAGTGTTTTTTGTTCTTAGGGGGTTAGGGTTGGTTGTTGTTAGGGTGTTAGTGTTGTTTGTTGTTAGGGGGTTAGTGTTGTTTGTTGTTAGGGGTTTAGGGTTGTTTCTTGTTAGGGGGTTAGTGTTGTTTGTTGTTAGGGGCTTAGGGTTGTTTCTTGTTGGGGTTTAGTGGTTTTTGTTGTTAGGGTGTTAGTGTTGTTTGTTGTTAGGGTGTTAGTGTTTTGTGTTGTTAGGAGGTTAGTGTTGTTTGATGTTAGGGGTTTAGGGTTGTTTGTTGTTAGGGGGTTAGGGTTGTTTGTTGTTAGTGGGTTAGGGTTGTTTGTTGTTAGTGGGTTAGTGTTTTTGGTATTTAGGGGTTAGGGTTGTTTGTTGTTTGGGGGTTAGTGTTTGTTGTTAGGGGGCTAGGGTTGTTTGTTGTTAGGGTGTTAGTGTTCTTCGATGTTAGGGGTTTAGGGTTGTTTGTTGTTAGGGGGTTAGGGTTGTTTGTTGATAAGAGGTTAGGATTTGTGTTGTTAGGGGGTTAGTATTGTTCGTTGCTGGGGGTTAGTGTTATTTCTTCTTAGGGCGTTAGTGTTGTTTGTTCTTAGGGGGTTAGGGTTGGTTGTTGTTAGGGTGTTAGTGTTGTTTGTTGTTAGGGGGTTAGGGTTGTTTGTTGTTAGGGTGTTAGTGTTGTTTGTTGTTAGTGGGTTAGGTTTGTTTGTTGCTTGGTTAGGGTTATGTGTTGTTAGGGGGTTAGTGTTGTTTCTTGTTAGGGGTTTAGGGTTGTTTCTTGTTGGGGTTTAGTGGTTTTTGTTGTTAGGGTGTTAGTGTTTATTGTGGTTAGGGGGTTAGTGTTGTTGGTTGTTCGGGGGTTAGGATTGTTTGTTGTTAAGGGGTTAGGGTTGTTTGTTGTTAGTTTGTTAGTGTTGTTTGTTGTTAGGGGGTTAGTGTTGTTTGTTGTTAGGGGTTTAGGGTTGTTTCTTGTTAGGGGGTTAGTGTTGTTTGTTTTTAGGGGCTTAGGGTTGTTTCTTGTTGGGGTTTAGTGGTGTTTGTTGTTCGGGCGTTAGTGTTGTTTGTTGTTAGGGGTTTAGTGTTGTTTGTTTTTAGGGGTTCAGTGTTGTTTGCTTTTAGGGTTTTAGGGTTGTTTGTTTTTTAGGGGTGAGTGTTGTTTGTTGTTAGGGGGTTAGGATTGTTTGTTTTTAGGGGTTTAGTGTTGTTTGTGGTTAGGGCGTTACTGTTGGATGTTGTTAGCGGGTTAGTGTTTTTTGTTGTTAGTGGGATAGTGCTGTTTGTTGTTATTGGCTTAGTGGTGTTTGTTTTTAGGGGTTCAGTGCTGTTTGTTTTTAGGGTTTTAGGGTTGGTTGTTGTTAGGGGGTTAGTGTTGTTTGTTGTTAGGGGTTTAGGGTTGTTTCTTGTTAGGGGGTTAGTGTTGTTTGTTGTTAGGGGCTTAGGGTTGTTTCTTGTTGGGGTTTAGTGGTGTTTGTTGTTTGGGTGTTTGTGTTGTTTGTTGTTAGGGGCTTAGTGTTGTTTGTGTTTAGGGGTTTAGTGTTGTTTGCTTTTAGGGTTTTAGGGTTGTTTGTTGTTGGGGGTTAGTGTTGTTTGTTGTTAGGGGGTTAGGGTTGTTTCTGGTTAGGGTGTTACTTTTGTTTGTTGTTAGGGGGTTAGGGTTGTTTGTTGTTAGGGTGTTAGTGTTGTTTGTTGTTAGTGGGTTAGGGTTTTTTGTTGTTTGGTTAGGGTTGTTTGTTGTTAGGGTGTTAGTGTTGTTTGTTGTTAGGGTGTTAGTGTTTTGTGTTGTTAGGGGGTTAGGGTTGTTTGATGTTAGGGGTTTAGGGTTGTTTGTTGTTAGGGGGTTAGTGTTGTTTGTTGTTAGGGTGTTAGCTTTGTTTGTTGTTAGTGGGTTTGGGTTGTTTATTGTTAGTGGGTTAGTGTTCTTTGATGTTAGGGGTTTAGGGTTGTTTGTTGTTAGGGTGTTAGTGTTGTATGTTGTTAGGGGGTTAGGGTTGTTTGCTAGGGTGTTAGTGTTGTTTGTTGTTAGGGGTTAGGGTTGTTTGTTGTTAGGGTGTTAGTGTTGTTTGTCATTAGTGGGTTAGGTTTGTTTGTTGTTTGGTTAGGGTTGTTTGTTGTTAGGGGTTAGTGTTGTTTGTTGTTAGGGGTTTAGGGTTGTTTCTTGTTGGGGTTTAGTGGTTTTTGTTGTTAGGGTGTTAGTCTTTATTGTGGTTAGGGGGTTAGTGTTGTTGGTTGTTCGGGGGTTAGGATTGTTTGTTGTTAGGGGGTTAGGGTTGTTTGTTGTTTGGGGGTTAGGGTTCTTTGTTGTTACGGGGTTAGTGTTGTTTGTTGTTACGGGGTTAGGTTAGTTTCTTGTTAGGGGTTTAGTGTTGTTTGTTGTTAGGGGGTTAGTGTTTGTTGTTAGGGGTTTAGGGTTGTTTCTTGTTGGGGTTTAGTGCTTTTTGTTGTTAGGGTGTTAGTGTTGTTTGTTGTTAGGGTGTTAGTGTTTTGTGTTGTTAGGGGGTTAATGTTGTTTGATGTTAGGGGTTTAGGGTTGTTTGTTGTGAGGGGGTTAGGGTTGTTTGTTGTTAGTGGGTTAGGGTTGTTTGTTGTTAGTGGGTTAGTGTTTTTGGTTTTTAGGGGTTAGGGTTGTTTGTTGTTTGGGGGTTAGTGTTTGTTGTTAGGGGGCTAGGGTTGTTTGTTGTTAGGGTGTTAGTGTTCTTTGATGTTAGGGGTTTAGGGTTGTTTGTTGTTAGGGGGTTAGTGTTGTTTGTCGTTAGGGTGTTAGGGTTGTTTGTTGTTAGTGGGCTAGGGTTGTTTGTTGTTAGTGGTTTAGTGTTTTTGGTTTTTAGGGGTTAGGGTTGTTTGTTGTTTGGATGTTAGTGTTTGTTGTTAGGGTGTAAGTGTTTTGTGTTGTTAGGGGGTTAGTGTTCTTTGATGTTAGGGATTTAGGGTTGTTTGTTGTTAGGGGGTTAGTGTTGTTTGTTGTTAGGGGGTTAGGGTTGTTTGTTGTTAGGGTGTTAGTGTTGTTTGTTGTTAGGGGTTAGGGTTGTTTGTTGTTAGGGTGTTAGTGTTGTTTGTTGTTAGTGGGTTAGGTTTGTTTGTTGTTTGGTTAGGGTTGTTTGTTGTTAGGGGGTTAGTGTTGTTTGTTGTTAGGGGTTTAGGGTTGTTTCTTGTTGGGGTTTAGTGGTGTTTGTTGTTAGGGTGTTAGTCTTTATTGTGGTTAGGGGGTTAGTGTTGTTGGTTGTTCGGGGGTTAGGATTGTTTGTTGTTAGGGGGTTAGGGTTGTTTGTTGTTTGGGGGTTAGGGTTGTTTGTTGTTACGGGGTTAGTGTTGTTTGTTGTTACGGGGTTAGGTTAGTTTCTTGTTAGGGGTTTAGTGTTGTTTGTTGTTTGGGGGTTAGTGTTTGTTGTCAGGGGGCTAGGGTTGTTTGTTGTTAGGGTGTTAGTGTTCTTTGATGTTAGGGGTTTAGGGTTGTTTGTTGTTAGGGGGTTAGTGTTGTTTGTTGTTAGGGTGTTAGGGTTGTTTGTTGTTAGTGGGTTAGGGTTGTTTGTTGATAAGAGGTTAGGATTTGTGTTGTTAGGGTGTTAGTATTGTTCGTTGCTGGGGGTTAGTGTTGTTTCTTCTTAGGGCGTTAGTGTTTTTTGTTCTTAGGGGGTTAGGGTTGGTTGTTGTTAGGGGGTTAGTGTTGTTTGTTGTTAGGGGTTTAGGGTTGTTTCTTGTTAGGGGGTTAGTGTTGTTTGTTGTTAGGGTCTTAGGGTTGTTTCTTGTTGGGGTTTAGTGGTGTTTGTTGTTCGGGTGTTAGTGTTGTTTGTTGTTAGGGGCTTAGTGTTGTTTGTGTTTAGGGGTTTAGTGTTGTTTGCTTTTAGGGTTTTAGGGTTGTTTGTTGTTTGGGGGTTAGTGTTTGTTGTTAGGGGGTTAGGGTTGTTTGTTGTTAGGGTGTTAGTGTTCTTTGATGTTAGGGGTTTAGGGTTGTTTGTTGTTATGGGTTTAGTGTTGTTTGTTGTTAGGGGGTGAGGGTTGTTTGTTGTTAGGGTGTTAGTGTTGTTTGTTGTTAGGGGGTTAGGGTTGTTTGTTGTTTGGGGGTTAGGGTTGTTTGTTGTTACGGGGTTAGTGTTGTTTGTTGTTACGGGGTTAGGGTAGTTTCTTGTTAGGGGTTTAGTGTTGTTTGTTGTTAGGGGGTTAGTGTTTGTTGTTAGGGGTTTAGGGTTGTTTCTTGTTCGGGTTTAGTGGTTTTTGTTGTTAGGGTGTTAGTGTTGTTTTTTGTTAGGGTGTTAGTGTTTTGTGTTGTTAGGGGGTTAGTGTTGTTTGATGTTAGGGGTTTAGGGTTGTTTGTTGTTAGGGGGTTAGGGTTGTTTGTTGTTAGTGGGTTAGGGTTGTTTGTTGTTAGTGGGTTAGTGTTTTTGGTTTTTAGGGGTTAGGGTTGTTTGTTGTTTGGGGGTTAGTGTTTGTTGTTAGGGGGCTAGGGTTGTTTGTTGTTAGGGTGTTAGTGTTCTTTGATGTTAGGGGTTTAGGGTTGTTTGTTGTTAGGGGGTTAGTGTTGTTTGTTGTTAGGGTGTTAGGGTTGTTTGTTGTTAGTGGGCTAGGGTTGTTTGTTGTTAGTGGTTTAGTGTTTTTGGTTTTTAGGGGTTAGGGTTGTTTGTTGTTTGGGGGTTAGTGTTTGTTGTTAGGGTGTTAGTGTTTTGTGTTGTTAGGGGGTTAGTGTTCTTTGATGTTAGGGATTTAGGGTTGTTTGTTGTTAGGGGGTTAGTGTTGTTTGTTGTTAGGGGGTTAGCGTTGTTTGTTATTAGGGTGTTAGTGTTGTTTGTTGTTAGGGGTTAGGGTTGTTTGTTGTTAGGGTGTTAGTGTTGTTTGTTGTTAGTGGGTTAGGTTTGTTTGTTGTTTGGTTAGGGTTGTTTGTTGTTAGGGGGTTAGTGTTGTTTGTTGTTAGGGGTTTAGTGTTGTTTCTTGTTGGGGTTTAGTGGTGTTTGTTGTTAGGGTGTTAGTCTTTATTGTGGTTAGGGGGTTAGTGCTGTTGGTTGTTTGGGGGTTAGGATTGTTTGTTGTTAGGGGGTTAGGGTTGTTTGTTGTTTGGGGGTTAGGGTTGTTTGTTGTTACGGGGTTAGTGTTGTTTGTTGTTACGGGGTTAGGGTAGTTTCTTGTTAGGAGTTTAGTGTTGTTTGTTGTTAGGGGGTTAGTGTTTGTTGTTAGGGGTTTAGGGTTCTTTCTTGTTGGGGTTTAGTGGTTTTTGTTGTTAGGGTGTTAGTGTTGTTTGTTGTTAGGGTGTTAGTGTTTTGTGTTGTTTGGAGGTTAGTGTTGTTTGATGTTAGGGGTTTAGGGTTGTTTGTTGTTAGGGGGTTAGGGTTGTTTGTTGTTAGTGGGTTAGGGTTGTTTGTTGTTAGTGGGTTAGTGTTTTTGGTTTTTAGGGGTTAGGGTTGTTTGTTGTTTGGGGGTTAGTGTTTGTTGTTAGGGGGCTAGGGTTGTTTGTTGTTAGGGTGTTAGTGTTCTTTGATGTTAGGGGTTTAGGGTTGTTTGTTGTTAGGGGGTTAGTGTTGTTTGTTGTTAGGGTGTTAGGGTTGTTTGTTGTTAGTGGGTTAGGGTTGTTTGTTGATAAGAGGTTAGGATTTGTGTTGTTAGGGGGATAGTATTGTTTGTTGCTGGGGGTTAGTGTTGTTTCTTCTTAGGGCGTTAGTGTTTTTTGTTCTTAGGGGGTTAGGGTTGGTTGTTGTTAGGGGGTTAGTGTTGTTTGTTGTTAGGGGTTTAGGGTTGTTTCTTGTTAGGGGGTTAGTGTTGTTTGTTGTTAGGGTCTTAGGGTTGTTTCTTGTTGGGGTTTAGTGGTGTTTGTTGTTCGGGTGTTAGTGTTGTTTGTTGTTAGGGGCTTAGTGTTGTTTGTGTTTAGGGGTTTAGTGTTGTTTGCTTTTAGGGTTTTAGGGTTGTTTGTTGTTTGGGGGTTAGTGTTTGTTGTTAGGGGGTTAGTGTTGTTTGTTGTTAGGGGGTTAGGGTTGTTTGTTGTTAGGGTGTTAGTGTTCTTTGATGTTAGGGGTTTAGGGTTGTTTGTTGTTATGGGGTTAGTGTTGTTTGTTGTTAGGGGGTGAGTGTTGTTTGTTGTTAGGGGGTTAGTGTTTGTTGTTAGGGGTTTAGGGTTGTTTCTTGTTGGGGTTTAGTGTTTTTTGTTGTTAGGGTGTTAGTGTTGTTTGTTGTTAGGGTGTTAGTGTTTTGTGTTGTTAGGGGGTTAGTGTTGTTTGATGTTAGGGGTTTAGGGTTGTTTGTTGTGAGGGGGTTAGGGTTGTTTGTTGTTAGTGGGTTAGGGTTGTTTGTTGTTAGTGGGTTAGTGTTTTTGGTTTTTAGGGGTTAGGGTTGTTTGTTGTTTGGGGGTTAGTGTTTGTTGTTAGGGGGCTAGGGTTGTTTGTTGTTAGGGTGTTAGTGTTCTTTGATGTTAGGGGTTTAGGGTTGTTTGTTGTTAGGGGGTTAGTGTTGTTTGTTGTTAGGGTGTTAGGGTTGTTTGTTGTTAGTGGTCTAGGGTTGTTTGTTGTTAGTGGTTTAGTGTTTTTGGTTTTTAGGGGTTAGGGTTGTTTGTTGTTTGGGGGTTAGTGTTTGTTGTTAGGGTGTTAGTGTTTTGTGTTGTTAGGGGGTTAGTGTTCTTTGATGTTAGGGATTTAGGGTTGTTTGTTGTTAGGGGGTTAGTGTTGTTTGTTGTTAGGGGGTTAGGGTTGTTTGTTGTTAGGGTGTTAGTGTTGTTTGTTGTTAGGGGTTAGGGTTGTTTGTTGTTAGGGTGTTAGTGTTGTTTGTTGTTAGTGGGTTAGGTTTGTTTGTTGTTTGGTTAGGGTTGTTTGTTGTTAGGGGGTTAGTGTTGTTTGTTGTTAGGGGTTTAGGGTTGTTTCTTGTTGGGGTTTAGTGGTGTTTGTTGTTAGGGTGTTAGTCTTTATTGTGGTTAGGGGGTTAGTGTTGTTGGTTGTTCGGGGGTTAGGATTGTTTGTTGTTAGGGGGTTAGGGTTGTTTGTTGTTTGGGGGTTAGGGTTGTTTGTTGTTACAGGGTTAGTGTTGTTTGTTGTTACGGGGTTAGGTTAGTTTCTTGTTAGGGGTTTAGTGTTGTTTGTTGTTCGGGGGTTAGTGTTTGTTGTTAGGGGGCTAGGGTTGTTTGTTGTTACGGTGTTAGTGTTCTTTGATGTTAGGGGTTTAGGGTTGTTTGTTGTTAGGGGGTTAGTGTTGTTTGTTGTTAGGGTGTTAGGGTTGTTTGTTGTTAGTGGGTTAGGGTTGTTTGTTGATAAGAGGTTAGGATTTGTGTTGTTAGGGGGTTAGTATTGTTCGCTGCTGGGGGTTAGTGTTGTTTCTTCTTAGGGCGTTAGTGTTTTTTGTTCTTAGGGGGTTAGGGTTGGTTGTTGTTAGGGTGTTAGTTTTGTTTGTTGTTAGGGGGTTAGTGTTGTTTGTTGTTAGGGGTTTAGGGTTGTTTCTTGTTAGGGGGTTAGTGTTGTTTGTTGTTAGGGGCTTAGGGTTGTTTCTTGTTGGGGTTTAGTGGTTTTTGTTGTTAGGGTGTTAGTGTTTTGTGTTGTTAGGAGGTTAGTGTTGTTTGATGTTAGGGGTTTAGGGTTGTTTGTTGTTAGGGTGTTAGGGTTGTTTGTTGTTAGTGGGTTAGGGTTGTTTGTTGATAAGAGGTTAGGATTTGTGTTGTTAGGGGGTTAGTATTGTTCGTTGCTGGGGGTTAGTGTTATTTCTTCTTAGGGCGTTAGTGTTGTTTGTTCTTAGGGGGTTAGGGTTGGTTGTTGTTAGGGTTTTAGTGTTGTTTGTTGTTAGGGGTTAGGGTTGTTTGTTGTTAGGGTGTTAGTGTTGTTTGTTGTTAGTGGGTTAGGTTTGTTTGTTGCTTGGTTAGGGTTATGTGTTGTTAGGGGGTTAGTGTTGTTTCTTGTTAGGGGTTTAGGGTTGTTTCTTGTTGGGGTTTAGTGGTTTTTGTTGTTAGGGTGTTAGTGTTTATTGTGGTTAGGGGGTTAGTGTTGTTGGTTGTTCGGGGGTTAGGATTGTTTGTTGTTAAGGGGTTAGGGTTGTTTGTTGTTAGTTTGTTAGTGTTGTTTGTTGTTAGGGGGTTAGTGTTGTTTGTTGTTAGGGGTTTAGGGTTGTTTCTTGTTAGGGGGTTAGTGTTGTTTGTTTTTAGGGTCTTAGGGTTGTTTCTTGTTGGGGTTTAGTGGTGTTTGTTGTTCGGGCGTTAGTGTTGTTTGTTGTTAGGGGTTTAGTGTTGTTTGTTTTTAGGGGTTCAGTGTTGTTTGCTTTTAGGGTTTTAGGGTTGTTTTTTTTTTAGGGGTGAGTGTTGTTTGTTGTTAGGGGGTTAGGATTGTTTGTTTTTAGGGGTTTAGTGTTGTTTGTGGTTAGGGCGTTACTGTTGGATGTTGTTAGCGGGTTAGTGTTTTTTGTTGTTAGTGGGATAGTGCTGTTTGTTGTTATTGGCTTAGTGGTGTTTGTTTTTAGGGGTTCAGTGCTGTTTGTTTTTAGGGTTTTAGGGTTGGTTGTTGTTAGGGGGTTAGTGTTGTTTGTTGTTAGGGGTTTAGGGTTGTTTCTTGTTAGGGGGTTAGTGTTGTTTGTTGTTAGGGGCTTAGGGTTGTTTCTTGTTGGGGTTTAGTGGTGTTTGTTGTTTGGGTGTTAGTGTTGTTTGTTGTTAGGGGCTTAGTGTTGTTTGTGTTTAGGGGTTTAGTGTTGTTTGCTTTTAGGGTTTTAGGGTTGTTTGTTGTTGGGGGTTAGTGTTGTTTGTTGTTAGGGGGTTAGGGTTGTTTCTGGTTAGGGTGTTACTTTTGTTTGTTGTTAGGGGGTTAGGGTTGTTTGTTGTTAGGGTGTTAGTGTTGTTTGTTGTTAGTGGGTTAGGGTTTTTTGTTGTTTGGTTAGGGTTGTTTGTTGTTAGGGTGTTAGTGTTGTTTGTTGTTAGGGTGTTAGTGTTTTGTGTTGTTAGGGGGTTAGGGTTGTTTGATGTTAGGGGTTTAGGGTTGTTTGTTGTTAGGGGGTTAGTGTTGTTTGTTGTTAGGGTGTTAGCTTTGTTTGTTGTTAGTGGGTTTGGGTTGTTTGTTGTTAGTGGGTTAGTGTTCTTTGATGTTAGGGGTTTAGGGTTGTTTGTTGTTAGGGTGTTAGTGTTGTTTGTTGTTAGGGGGTTAGGGTTGTTTGCTAGGGTGTTAGTGTTGTTTGTTGTTAGGGGTTAGGGTTGTTTGTTGTTAGGGTGTTAGTGTTGTTTGTCATTAGTGGGTTAGGTTTGTTTGTTGTTTGGTTAGGGTTGTTTGTTGTTAGGGGGTTAGTGTTGTTTGTTGTTAGGGGTTTAGGGTTGTTTCTTGTTGGGGTTTAGTGGTTTTTGTTGTTAGGGTGTTAGACTTTATTGTGGTTAGGGGGTTAGTGTTGTTGGTTGTTCGGGGGTTAGGATTGTTTGTTGTTAGGGGGTTAGGGTTGTTTGTTGTTTGGGGGTTAGGGTTCTTTGTTGTTACGGGGTTAGTGTTGTTTGTTGTTACGGGGTTAGGTTAGTTTCTTGTTAGGGGTTTAGTGTTGTTTGTTGTTAGGGGGTTAGTGTTTGTTGTTAGGGGTTTAGGGTTGTTTCTTGTTGGGGTTTAGTGTTTTTTGTTGTTAGGGTGTTAGTGTTGTTTGTTGTTAGGGTGTTAGTGTTTTGTGTTGTTAGGGGGTTAGTGTTGTTTGATGTTAGGGGTTTAGGGTTGTTTGTTGTGAGGGGGTTAGGGTTGTTTGTTGTTAGTGGGTTAGGGTTGTTTGTTGTTAGTGGGTTAGTGTTTTTGGTTTTTAGGGGTTAGGGTTGTTTGTTGTTTGGGGGTTAGTGTTTGTTGTTAGGGGGCTAGGGTTGTTTGTTGTTAGGGTGTTAGTGTTCTTTGATGTTAGGGGTTTAGGGTTGTTTGTTGTTAGGGGGTTAGTGTTGTTTGTTGTTAGGGTGTTAGGGTTGTTTGTTGTTAGTGGTCTAGGGTTGTTTGTTGTTAGTGGTTTAGTGTTTTTGGTTTTTAGGGGTTAGGGTTGTTTGTTGTTTGGGGGTTAGTGTTTGTTGTTAGGGTGTTAGTGTTTTGTGTTGTTAGGGGGTTAGTGTTCTTTGATGTTAGGGGTTTAGGGTTGTTTGTTGTTAGGGGGTTAGTGTTGTTTGTTGTTAGGGGGTTAGGGTTGTTTGTTGTTAGGGTGTTAGTGTTGTTTGTTGTTAGGGGTTAGGGTTGTTTGTTGTTAGGGTGTTAGTGTTGTTTGTTGTTAGTGGGTTAGGTTTGTTTGTTGTTTGGTTAGGGTTGTTTGTTGTTAGGGGGTTAGTGTTGTTTGTTGTTAGGGGTTTAGGGTTGTTTCTTGTTGGGGTTTAGTGGTGTTTGTTGTTAGGGTGTTAGTCTTTATTGTGGTTAGGGGGTTAGTGTTGTTGGTTGTTCGGGGGTTAGGATTGTTTGTTGTTAGGGGGTTAGGGTTGTTTGTTGTTTGGGGGTTAGGGTTGTTTGTTGTTACGGGGTTAGTGTTGTTTGTTGTTACGGGGTTAGGTTAGTTTCTTGTTAGGGGTTTAGTGTTGTTTGTTGTTTGGGGGTTAGTGTTGTTTGTTGTTAGGGTGTTAGTGTTGTTTGTTGTTAGGGGGTTAGGGTTGTTTGTTGTTAGGGTGTTAGTGTTGTTTGTTGTTAGTGGGTTAGGTTTGTTTGTTGCTTGGTTAGGGTTATGTGTTGTTAGGGGGTTAGTGTTGTTTCTTGTTAGGGGTTTAGGGTTGTTTCTTGTTGGGGTTTAGTGGTTTTTGTTGTTAGGGTGTTAGTGTTTATTGTGGTTAGGGGGTTAGTGTTGTTGGTTGTTCGGGGGTTAGGATTGTTTGTTGTTAAGGGGTTAGGGTTGTTTGTTGTTAGTTTGTTAGTGTTGTTTGTTGTTAGGGGGTTAGTGTTGTTTGTTGTTAGGGGTTTAGGGTTGTTTCTTGTTAGGGGGTTAGTGTTGTTTGTTTTTAGGGGCTTAGGGTTGTTTCTTGTTGGGGTTTAGTGGTGTTTGTTGTTCGGGCGTTAGTGTTGTTTGTTGTTAGGGGTTTAGTGTTGTTTGTTTTTAGGGGTTCAGTGTTGTTTGCTTTTAGGGTTTTAGGGTTGTTTGTTTTTTAGGGGTGAGTGTTGTTTGTTGTTAGGGGGTTAGGATTGTTTGTTTTTAGGGGTTTAGTGTTGTTTGTGGTTAGGGCGTTACTGTTGGATGTTGTTAGCGGGTTAGTGTTTTTTGTTGTTAGTGGGATAGTGCTGTTTGTTGTTATTGGCTTAGTGGTGTTTGTTTTTAGGGGTTCAGTGCTGTTTGTTTTTAGGGATTTAGGGTTGGTTGTTGTTAGGGGGTTAGTGTTGTTTGTTGTTAGGGGTTTAGGGTTGTTTCTTGTTAGGGGGTTAGTGTTGTTTGTTGTTAGGGGCTTAGGGTTGTTTCTTGTTGGGGTTTAGTGGTGTTTGTTGTTTGGGTGTTAGTGTTGTTTGTTGTTAGGGGCTTAGTGTTGTTTGTGTTTAGGGGTTTAGTGTTGTTTGCTTTTAGGGTTTTAGGGTTGTTTGTTGTTGGGGGTTAGTGTTGTTTGTTGTTAGGGGGTTAGGGTTGTTTCTGGTTAGGGTGTTACTTTTGTTTGTTGTTAGGGGGTTAGGGTTGTTTGTTGTTAGGGTGTTAGTGTTGTTTGTTGTTAGTGGGTTAGGGTTTTTTGTTGTTTGGTTAGGGTTGTTTGTTGTTAGGGTGTTAGTGTTGTTTGTTGTTAGGGTGTTAGTGTTTTGTGTTGTTAGGGGGTTAGGGTTGTTTGATGTTAGGGGTTTAGGGTTGTTTGTTGTTAGGGGGTTAGTGTTGTTTGTTGTTAGGGTGTTAGCTTTGTTTGTTGTTAGTGGGTTTGGGTTGTTTATTGTTAGTGGGTTAGTGTTCTTTGATGTTAGGGGTTTAGGGTTGTTTGTTGTTAGGGTGTTAGTGTTGTATGTTGTTAGGGGGTTAGGGTTGTTTGCTAGGGTGTTAGTGTTGTTTGTTGTTAGGGGTTAGGGTTGTTTGTTGTTAGGGTGTTAGTGTTGATTGTCATTAGTGGGTTAGGTTTGTTTGTTGTTTGGTTAGGGTTGTTTGTTGTTAGGGGGTTAGTGTTGTTTCTTGTTAGGGGTTTAGGGTTGTTTCTTGTTGGGGTTTAGTGGTTTTTGTTGTTAGGGTGTTAGTCTTTATTGTGGTTAGGGGGTTAGTGTTGTTGGTTGTTCGGGGGTTAGGATTGTTTGTTGTTAGGGGGTTAGGGTTGTTTGTTGTTTGGGGGTTAGTGTTTGTTGTTAGGGGGTTAGTGTTGTTTGTTGTTAGGGGGTTAGGGTTGTTTGTTGTTAGGGTGTTAGTGTTCTTTGATGTTAGGGGTTTAGGGTTGTTTGTTGTTATGGGGTTAGTGTTGTTTGTTGTTAGGGGGTGAGTGTTGTTTGTTGTTAGGGGGTTAGTGTTTGTTGTTAGGGGTTTAGGGTTGTTTCTTGTTGGGGTTTAGTGTTTTTTGTTGTTAGGGTGTTAGTGTTGTTTGTTGTTAGGGTGTTAGTGTTTTGTGTTGTTAGGGGGTTAGTGTTGTTTGATGTTAGGGGTTTAGGGTTGTTTGTTGTGAGGGGGTTAGGGTTGTTTGTTGTTAGTGGGTTAGGGTTGTTTGTTGTTAGTGGGTTAGTGTTTTTGGTTTTTAGGGGTTAGGGTTGTTTGTTGTTTGGGGGTTAGTGTTTGTTGTTAGGGGGCTAGGGTTGTTTGTTGTTAGGGTGTTAGTGTTCTTTGATGTTAGGGGTTTAGGGTTGTTTGTTGTTAGGGGGTTAGTGTTGTTTGTTGTTAGGGTGTTAGGGTTGTTTGTTGTTAGTGGTCTAGGGTTGTTTGTTGTTAGTGGTTTAGTGTTTTTGGTTTTTAGGGGTTAGGGTTGTTTGTTGTTTGGGGGTTAGTGTTTGTTGTTAGGGTGTTAGTGTTTTGTGTTGTTAGGGGGTTAGTGTTCTTTGATGTTAGGGATTTAGGGTTGTTTGTTGTTAGGGGGTTAGTGTTGTTTGTTGTTAGGGGGTTAGGGTTGTTTGTTGTTAGGGTGTTAGTGTTGTTTGTTGTTAGGGGTTAGGGTTGTTTGTTGTTAGGGTGTTAGTGTTGTTTGTTGTTAGTGGGTTAGGTTTGTTTGTTGTTTGGTTAGGGTTGTTTGTTGTTAGGGGGTTAGTGTTGTTTGTTGTTAGGGGTTTAGGGTTGTTTCTTGTTGGGGTTTAGTGGTGTTTGTTGTTAGGGTGTTAGTCTTTATTGTGGTTAGGGGGTTAGTGTTGTTGGTTGTTCGGGGGTTAGGATTGTTTGTTGTTAGGGGGTTAGGGTTGTTTGTTGTTTGGGGGTTAGGGTTGTTTGTTGTTACAGGGTTAGTGTTGTTTGTTGTTACGGGGTTAGGTTAGTTTCTTGTTAGGGGTTTAGTGTTGTTTGTTGTTCGGGGGTTAGTGTTTGTTGTTAGGGGGCTAGGGTTGTTTGTTGTTAGGGTGTTAGTGTTCTTTGATGTTAGGGGTTTAGGGTTGTTTGTTGTTAGGGGGTTAGTGTTGTTTGTTGTTAGGGTGTTAGGGTTGTTTGTTGTTAGTGGGTTAGGGTTGTTTGTTGATAAGAGGTTAGGATTTGTGTTGTTAGGGGGTTAGTATTGTTCGCTGCTGGGGGTTAGTGTTGTTTCTTCTTAGGGCGTTAGTGTTTTTTGTTCTTAGGGGGTTAGGGTTGGTTGTTGTTAGGGTGTTAGTTTTGTTTGTTGTTAGGGGGTTAGTGTTGTTTGTTGTTAGGGGTTTAGGGTTGTTTCTTGTTAGGCGGTTAGTGTTGTTTGTTGTTAGGGGCTTAGGGTTGTTTCTTGTTGGGGTTTAGTGGTTTTTGTTGTTAGGGTGTTAGTGTTTTGTGTTGTTAGGAGGTTAGTGTTGTTTGATGTTAGGGGTTTAGGGTTGTTTGTTGTTAGGGTGTTAGGGTTGTTTGTTGTTAGTGGGTTAGGGTTGTTTGTTGATAAGAGGTTAGGATTTGTGTTGTTAGGGGGTTAGTATTGTTCGTTGCTGGGGGTTAGTGTTATTTCTTCTTAGGGCGTTAGTGTTGTTTGTTCTTAGGGGGTTAGGGTTGGTTGTTGTTAGGGTTTTAGTGTTGTTTGTTGTTAGGGGTTAGGGTTGTTTGTTGTTAGGGTGTTAGTGTTGTTTGTTGTTAGTGGGTTAGGTTTGTTTGTTGCTTGGTTAGGGTTATGTGTTGTTAGGGGGTTAGTGTTGTTTCTTGTTAGGGGTTTAGGGTTGTTTCTTGTTGGGGTTTAGTGGTTTTTGTTGTTAGGGTGTTAGTGTTTATTGTGGTTAGGGGGTTAGTGTTGTTGGTTGTTCGGGGGTTAGGATTGTTTGTTGTTAAGGGGTTAGGGTTGTTTGTTGTTAGTTTGTTAGTGTTGTTTGTTGTTAGGGGGTTAGTGTTGTTTGTTGTTAGGGGTTTAGGGTTGTTTCTTGTTAGGGGGTTAGTGTTGTTTGTTTTTAGGGGCTTAGGGTTGTTTCTTGTTGGGGTTTAGTGGTGTTTGTTGTTCGGGCGTTAGTGTTGTTTGTTGTTAGGGGTTTAGTGTTGTTTGTTTTTAGGGGTTCAGTGTTGTTTGCTTTTAGGGTTTTAGGGTTGTTTTTTTTTTAGGGGTGAGTGTTGTTTGTTGTTAGGGGGTTAGGATTGTTTGTTTTTAGGGGTTTAGTGTTGTTTGTGGTTAGGGCGTTACTGTTGGATGTTGTTAGCGGGTTAGTGTTTTTTGTTGTTAGTGGGATAGTGCTGTTTGTTGTTATTGGCTTAGTGGTGTTTGTTTTTAGGGGTTCAGTGCTGTTTGTTTTTAGGGTTTTAGGGTTGGTTGTTGTTAGGGGGTTAGTGTTGTTTGTTGTTAGGGGTTTAGGGTTGTTTCTTGTTAGGGGGTTAGTGTTGTTTGTTGTTAGGGGCTTAGGGTTGTTTCTTGTTGGGGTTTAGTGGTGTTTGTTGTTTGGGTGTTAGTGTTGTTTGTTGTTAGGGGCTTAGTGTTGTTTGTGTTTAGGGGTTTAGTGTTGTTTGCTTTTAGGGTTTTAGGGTTGTTTGTTGTTGGGGGTTAGTGTTGTTTGTTGTTAGGGGGTTAGGGTTGTTTCTGGTTAGGGTGTTACTTTTGTTTGTTGTTAGGGGGTTAGGGTTGTTTGTTGTTAGGGTGTTAGTGTTGTTTGTTGTTAGTGGGTTAGGGTTTTTTGTTGTTTGGTTAGGGTTGTTTGTTGTTAGGGTGTTAGTGTTGTTTGTTGTTAGGGTGTTAGTGTTTTGTGTTGTTAGGGGGTTAGGGTTGTTTGATGTTAGGGGTTTAGGGTTGTTTGTTGTTAGGGGGTTAGTGTTGTTTGTTGTTAGGGTGTTAGCTTTGTTTGTTGTTAGTGGGTTTGGGTTGTTTGTTGTTAGTGGGTTAGTGTTCTTTGATGTTAGGGGTTTAGGGTTGTTTGTTGTTAGGGTGTTAGTGTTGTTTGTTGTTAGGGGGTTAGGGTTGTTTGCTAGGGTGTTAGTGTTGTTTGTTGTTAGGGGTTAGGGTTGTTTGTTGTTAGGGTGTTAGTGTTGTTTGTCATTAGTGGGTTAGGTTTGTTTGTTGTTTGGTTAGGGTTGTTTGTTGTTAGGGGGTTAGTGTTGTTTGTTGTTAGGGGTTTAGGGTTGTTTCTTGTTGGGGTTTAGTGGTTTTTGTTGTTAGGGTGTTAGACTTTATTGTGGTTAGGGGGTTAGTGTTGTTGGTTGTTCGGGGGTTAGGACTGTTTGTTGTTAGGGGGTTAGGGTTGTTTGTTGTTTGGGGGTTAGGGTTCTTTGTTGTTACGGGGTTAGTGTTGTTTGTTGTTACGGGGTTAGGTTAGTTTCTTGTTAGGGGTTTAGTGTTGTTTGTTGTTAGGGGGTTAGTGTTTGTTGTTAGGGGTTTAGGGTTGTTTCTTGTTGGGGTTTAGTGTTTTTTGTTGTTAGGGTGTTAGTGTTGTTTGTTGTTAGGGTGTTAGTGTTTTGTGTTGTTAGGGGGTTAGTGTTGTTTGATGTTAGGGGTTTAGGGTTGTTTGTTGTGAGGGGGTTAGGGTTGTTTGTTGTTAGTGGGTTAGGGTTGTTTGTTGTTAGTGGGTTAGTGTTTTTGGTTTTTAGGGGTTAGGGTTGTTTGTTGTTTGGGGGTTAGTGTTTGTTGTTAGGGGGCTAGGGTTGTTTGTTGTTAGGGTGTTAGTGTTCTTTGATGTTAGGGGTTTAGGGTTGTTTGTTGTTAGGGGGTTAGTGTTGTTTGTTGTTAGGGTGTTAGGGTTGTTTGTTGTTAGTGGTCTAGGGTTGTTTGTTGTTAGTGGTTTAGTGTTTTTGGTTTTTAGGGGTTAGGGTTGTTTGTTGTTTGGGGGTTAGTGTTTGTTGTTAGGGTGTTAGTGTTTTGTGTTGTTAGGGGGTTAGTGTTCTTTGATGTTAGGGGTTTAGGGTTGTTTGTTGTTAGGGGGTTAGTGTTGTTTGTTGTTAGGGGGTTAGGGTTGTTTGTTGTTAGGGTGTTAGTGTTGTTTGTTGTTAGGGGTTAGGGTTGTTTGTTGTTAGGGTGTTAGTGTTGTTTGTTGTTAGTGGGTTAGGTTTGTTTGTTGTTTGGTTAGGGTTGTTTGTTGTTAGGGGGTTAGTGTTGTTTGTTGTTAGGGGTTTAGGGTTGTTTCTTGTTGGGGTTTAGTGGTGTTTGTTGTTAGGGTGTTAGTCTTTATTGTGGTTAGGGGGTTAGTGTTGTTGGTTGTTCGGGGGTTAGGATTGTTTGTTGTTAGGGGGTTAGGGTTGTTTGTTGTTTGGGGGTTAGGGTTGTTTGTTGTTACGGGGTTAGTGTTGTTTGTTGTTACGGGGTTAGGTTAGTTTCTTGTTAGGGGTTTAGTGTTGTTTGTTGTTTGGGGGTTAGTGTTGTTTGTTGTTAGGGTGTTAGTGTTGTTTGTTGTTAGGGGGTTAGGGTTGTTTGTTGTTAGGGTGTTAGTGTTGTTTGTTGTTAGTGGGTTAGGTTTGTTTGTTGCTTGGTTAGGGTTATGTGTTGTTAGGGGGTTAGTGTTGTTTCTTGTTAGGGGTTTAGGGTTGTTTCTTGTTGGGGTTTAGTGGTTTTTGTTGTTAGGGTGTTAGTGTTTATTGTGGTTAGGGGGTTAGTGTTGTTGGTTGTTCGGGGGTTAGGATTGTTTGTTGTTAAGGGGTTAGGGTTGTTTGTTGTTAGTTTGTTAGTGTTGTTTGTTGTTAGGGGGTTAGTGTTGTTTGTTGTTAGGGGTTTAGGGTTGTTTCTTGTTAGGGGGTTAGTGTTGTTTGTTTTTAGGGGCTTAGGGTTGTTTCTTGTTGGGGTTTAGTGGTGTTTGTTGTTCGGGCGTTAGTGTTGTTTGTTGTTAGGGGTTTAGTGTTGTTTGTTTTTAGGGGTTCAGTGTTGTTTGCTTTTAGGGTTTTAGGGTTGTTTGTTTTTTAGGGGTGAGTGTTGTTTGTTGTTAGGGGGTTAGGATTGTTTGTTTTTAGGGGTTTAGTGTTGTTTGTGGTTAGGGCGTTACTGTTGGATGTTGTTAGCGGGTTAGTGTTTTTTGTTGTTAGTGGGATAGTGCTGTTTGTTGTTATTGGCTTAGTGGTGTTTGTTTTTAGGGGTTCAGTGCTGTTTGTTTTTAGGGATTTAGGGTTGGTTGTTGTTAGGGGGTTAGTGTTGTTTGTTGTTAGGGGTTTAGGGTTGTTTCTTGTTAGGGGGTTAGTGTTGTTTGTTGTTAGGGGCTTAGGGTTGTTTCTTGTTGGGGTTTAGTGGTGTTTGTTGTTTGGGTGTTAGTGTTGTTTGTTGTTAGGGGCTTAGTGTTGTTTGTGTTTAGGGGTTTAGTGTTGTTTGCTTTTAGGGTTTTAGGGTTGTTTGTTGTTGGGGGTTAGTGTTGTTTGTTGTTAGGGGGTTAGGGTTGTTTCTGGTTAGGGTGTTACTTTTGTTTGTTGTTAGGGGGTTAGGGTTGTTTGTTGTTAGGGTGTTAGTGTTGTTTGTTGTTAGTGGGTTAGGGTTTTTTGTTGTTTGGTTAGGGTTGTTTGTTGTTAGGGTGTTAGTGTTGTTTGTTGTTAGGGTGTTAGTGTTTTGTGTTGTTAGGGGGTTAGGGTTGTTTGATGTTAGGGGTTTAGGGTTGTTTGTTGTTAGGGGGTTAGTGTTGTTTGTTGTTAGGGTGTTAGCTTTGTTTGTTGTTAGTGGGTTTGGGTTGTTTATTGTTAGTGGGTTAGTGTTCTTTGATGTTAGGGGTTTAGGGTTGTTTGTTGTTAGGGTGTTAGTGTTGTATGTTGTTAGGGGGTTAGGGTTGTTTGCTAGGGTGTTAGTGTTGTTTGTTGTTAGGGGTTAGGGTTGTTTGTTGTTAGGGTGTTAGTGTTGTTTATCATTAGTGGGTTAGGTTTGTTTGTTGTTTGGTTAGGGTTGTTTGTTGTTAGGGGGTTAGTGTTGTTTGTTGTTAGGGGTTTAGGGTTGTTTCTTGTTGGGGTTTAGTGGTTTTTGTTGTTAGGGTGTTAGTCTTTATTGTGGTTAGGGGGTTAGTGTTGTTGGTTGTTCGGGGGTTAGGATTGTTTGTTGTTAGGGGGTTAGGGTTGTTTGTTGTTTGGGGGCTAGGGTTCTTTGTTGTTACGGGGTTAGTGTTGTTTGTTGTTACGGGGTTAGGTTAGTTTCTTGTTAGGGGTTTAGTGTTGTTTGTTGTTAGGGGGTTAGTGTTTGTTGTTAGGGGTTTAGGGTTGTTTCTTGTTGGGGTTTAGTGTTTTTTGTTGTTAGGGTGTTAGTGTTGTTTGTTGTTAGGGTGTTAGTGTTTTGTGTTGTTAGGGGGTTAATGTTGTTTGATGTTAGGGGTTTAGGGTTGTTTGTTGTGAGGGGGTTAGGGTTGTTTGTTGTTAGTGGGTTAGGGTTGTTTGTTGTTAGTGGGTTAGTGTTTTTGGTTTTTAGGGGTTAGGGTTGTTTGTTGTTTGGGGGTTAGTGTTTGTTGTTAGGGGGCTAGGGTTGTTTGTTGTTAGGGTGTTAGTGTTCTTTGATGTTAGGGGTTTAGGGTTGTTTGTTGTTAGGGGGTTAGTGTTGTTTGTTGTTAGGGTGTTAGGGTTGTTTGTTGTTAGTGGTCTAGGGTTGTTTGTTGTTAGTGGTTTAGTGTTTTTGGTTTTTAGGGGTTAGGGTTGTTTGTTGTTTGGGGGTTAGTGTTTGTTGTTAGGGTGTTAGTGTTTTGTGTTGTTAGGGGGTTAGTGTTCTTTGATGTTAGGGATTTAGGGTTGTTTGTTGTTAGGGGGTTAGTGTTGTTTGTTGTTAGGGGGTTAGTGTTGTTTGTTGTTAGGGGTTTAGGGTTGTTTCTTGTTAGGGGGTTAGTGTTGTTTGTTGTTAGGGGCTTAGGGTTGTTTCTTGTTGGGGTTTAGTGGTTTTTGTTGTTAGGGTGTTAGTGTTGTTTGTTGTTAGGGTGTTAGTGTTTTGTGTTGTTAGGAGGTTAGTGTTGTTTGATGTTAGGGGTTTAGGGTTGTTTGTTGTTAGGGGGTTAGTGTTGTTTGTTGTTAGTGGGTTAGGGTTGTTTGTTGTTAGTGGGTTAGTGTTTTTGGTATTTAGGGGTTAGGGTTGTTTGTTGTTTGGGGGTTAGTGTTTGTTGTTAGGGGGCTAGGGTTGTTTGTTGTTAGGGTGTTAGTGTTCTTCGATGTTAGGGGTTTAGGGTTGTTTGTTGTTAGGGGGTTAGTGTTGTTTGTTGTTAGGGTGTTAGGGTTGTTTGTTGTTAGTGGGTTAGGGTTGTTTGTTGATAAGAGGTTAGGATTTGTGTTGTTAGGGGGTTAGTATTGTTCGTTGCTGGGGGTTAGTGTTATTTCTTCTTAGGGCGTTAGTGTTGTTTGTTCTTAGGGGGTTAGGGTTGGTTGTTGTTAGGGTGTTAGTGTTGTTTGTTGTTAGGGGGTTAGGGTTGTTTGTTGTTAGGGTGTTAGTGTTGTTTGTTGTTAGTGGGTTAGGTTTGTTTGTTGCTTGGTTAGGGTTATGTGTTGTTAGGGGGTTAGTGTTGTTTCTTGTTAGGGTTTTAGGGTTGTTTCTTGTTGGGGTTTAGTGGTTTTTGTTGTTAGGGTGTTAGTGTTTATTGTGGTTAGGGGGTTAGTGTTGTTGGTTGTTCGGGGGTTAGGATTGTTTGTTGTTAAGAGGTTAGGGTTGTTTGTTGTTAGTTAGTGTTGTTTGTTGTTAGGGGGTTAGTGTTGTTTGTTGTTAGGGGTTTAGGGTTGTTTCTTGTTAGGGGGTTAGTGTTGTTTGTTTTTAGGGGCTTAGGGTTGTTTCTTGTTGGGGTTTAGTGGTGTTTGTTGTTCGGGCGTTAGTGTTGTTTGTTGTTAGGGGTTTAGTGTTGTTTGTTTTTAGGGGTTCAGTGTTGTTTGCTTTTAGGGTTTTAGGGTTGTTTGTTTTTTAGGGGTGAGTGTTGTTTGTTGTTAGGGGGTTAGGATTGTTTGTTTTTAGGGGTTTAGTGTTGTTTGTGGTTAGGGCGTTACTTTTGGATGTTGTTAGCGGGTTAGTGTTTTTTGTTGTTAGTGGGATAGTGCTGTTTGTTGTTATTGGCTTAGTGGTGTTTGTTTTTAGGGGTTCAGTGCTGTTTGTTTTTAGGGATTTAGGGTTGGTTGTTGTTAGGGGGTTAGTGTTGTTTGTTGTTAGGGGTTTAGGGTTTTTTCTTGTTAGGGGGTTAGTGTTGTTTGTTGTTAGGGGCTTAGGGTTGTTTCTTGTTGGGGTTTAGTGGTGTTTGTTGTTTGGGTGTTAGTGTTGTTTGTTGTTAGGGGCTTAGTGTTGTTTGTGTTTAGGGGTTTAGTGTTGTTTGCTTTTAGGGTTTTAGGGTTGTTTGTTGTTGGGGGTTAGTGTTGTTTGTTGTTAGGGGGTTAGGGTTGTTTCTGGTTAGGGTGTTACTTTTGTTTGTTGTTAGGGGGTTAGGGTTGTTTGTTGTTAGGGTGTTAGTGTTGTTTGTTGTTAGTGGGTTAGGGTTTTTTGTTGTTTGGTTAGGGTTGTTTGTTGTTAGGGTGTTAGTGTTGTTTGTTGTTAGGGTGTTAGTGTTTTGTGTTGTTAGGGGGTTAGGGTTGTTTGATGTTAGGGGTTTAGGGTTGTTTGTTGTTAGGGGGTTAGTGTTGTTTGATGTTAGGGTGTTAGCTTTGTTTGTTGTTAGTGGGTTTGGGTTGTTTATTGTTAGTGGGTTAGTGTTCTTTGATGTTAGGGGTTTAGGGTTGTTTGTTGTTAGGGTGTTAGTGTTGTATGTTGTTAGGGGGTTAGGGTTGTTTGCTAGGGTGTTAGTGTTGTTTGTTGTTAGGGGTTAGGGTTGTTTGTTGTTAGGGTGTTAGTGTTGTTTGTCATTAGTGGGTTAGGTTTGTTTGTTGTTTGGTTAGGGTTGTTTGTTGTTAGGGGGTTAGTGTTGTTTGTTGTTAGGGGTTTAGGGTTGTTTCTTGTTGGGGTTTAGTGGTTTTTGTTGTTAGGGTGTTAGTCTTTATTGTGGTTGGGGGTTAGTGTTGTTGGTTGTTCGGGGGTTAGGATTGTTTGTTGTTAGGGGGTTAGGGTTGTTTGTTGTTTGGGGGTTAGGGTTCTTTGTTGTTACGGGGTTAGTGTTGTTTGTTGTTACGGGGTTAGGTTAGTTTCTTGTTAGGGGTTTAGTGTTGTTTGTTGTTAGGGGGTTAGTGTTTGTTGTTAGGGGTTTAGGGTTGTTTCTTGTTGGGGTTTAGTGTTTTTTGTTGTTAGGGTGTTAGTGTTGTTTGTTGTTAGGGTGTTAGTGTTTTGTGTTGTTAGGGGGTTAATGTTGTTTGATGTTAGGGGTTTAGGGTTGTTTGTTGTGAGGGGGTTAGGGTTGTTTGTTGTTAGTGGGTTAGGGTTGTTTGTTGTTAGTGGGTTAGTGTTTTTGGTTTTTAGGGGTTAGGGTTGTTTGTTGTTTGGGGGTTAGTGTTTGTTGTTAGGGGGCTAGGGTTGTTTGTTGTTAGGGTGTTAGTGTTCTTTGATGTTAGGGGTTTAGGGTTGTTTGTTGTTAGGGGGTTAGTGTTGTTTGTTGTTAGGGTGTTAGGGTTGTTTGTTGTTAGTGGTCTAGGGTTGTTTGTTGTTAGTGGTTTAGTGTTTTTGGTTTTTAGGGGTTAGGGTTGTTTGTTGTTTGGGGGTTAGTGTTTGTTGTTAGGGTGTTAGTGTTTTGTGTTGTTAGGGGGTTAGTGTTCTTTGATGTTAGGGATTTAGGGTTGTTTGTTGTTAGGGGGTTAGTGTTGTTTGTTGTTAGGGGGTTAGTGTTGTTTGTTGTTAGGGGTTTAGGGTTGTTTCTTGTTAGGGGGTTAGTGTTGTTTGTTGTTAGGGGCTTAGGGTTGTTTCTTGTTGGGGTTTAGTGGTTTTTGTTGTTAGGGTGTTAGTGTTGTTTGTTGTTAGGGTGTTAGTGTTTTGTGTTGTTAGGAGGTTAGTGTTGTTTGATGTTAGGGGTTTAGGGTTGTTTGTTGTTAGGGGGTTAGTGTTGTTTGTTGTTAGTGGGTTAGGGTTGTTTGTTGTTAGTGGGTTAGTGTTTTTGGTATTTAGGGGTTAGGGTTGTTTGTTGTTTGGGGGTTAGTGTTTGTTGTTAGGGGGCTAGGGTTGTTTGTTGTTAGGGTGTTAGTGTTCTTCGATGTTAGGGGTTTAGGGTTGTTTGTTGTTAGGGGGTTAGTGTTGTTTGTTGTTAGGGTGTTAGGGTTGTTTGTTGTTAGTGGGTTAGGGTTGTTTGTTGATAAGAGGTTAGGATTTGTGTTGTTAGGGGGTTAGTATTGTTCGTTGCTGGGGGTTAGTGTTATTTCTTCTTAGGGCGTTAGTGTTGTTTGTTCTTAGGGGGTTAGGGTTGGTTGTTGTTAGGGTGTTAGTGTTGTTTGTTGTTAGGGGGTTAGGGTTGTTTGTTGTTAGGGTGTTAGTGTTGTTTGTTGTTAGTGGGTTAGGTTTGTTTGTTGCTTGGTTAGGGTTATGTGTTGTTAGGGGGTTAGTGTTGTTTCTTGTTAGGGTTTTAGGGTTGTTTCTTGTTGGGGTTTAGTGGTTTTTGTTGTTAGGGTGTTAGTGTTTATTGTGGTTAGGGGGTTAGTGTTGTTGGTTGTTCGGGGGTTAGGATTGTTTGTTGTTAAGAGGTTAGGGTTGTTTGTTGTTAGTTAGTGTTGTTTGTTGTTAGGGGGTTAGTGTTGTTTGTTGTTAGGGGTTTAGGGTTGTTTCTTGTTAGGGGGTTAGTGTTGTTTGTTTTTAGGGGCTTAGGGTTGTTTCTTGTTGGGGTTTAGTGGTGTTTGTTGTTCGGGCGTTAGTGTTGTTTGTTGTTAGGGGTTTAGTGTTGTTTGTTTTTAGGGGTTCAGTGTTGTTTGCTTTTAGGGTTTTAGGGTTGTTTGTTTTTTAGGGGTGAGTGTTGTTTGTTGTTAGGGGGTTAGGATTGTTTGTTTTTAGGGGTTTAGTGTTGTTTGTGGTTAGGGCGTTACTTTTGGATGTTGTTAGCGGGTTAGTGTTTTTTGTTGTTAGTGGGATAGTGCTGTTTGTTGTTATTGGCTTAGTGGTGTTTGTTTTTAGGGGTTCAGTGCTGTTTGTTTTTAGGGATTTAGGGTTGGTTGTTGTTAGGGGGTTAGTGTTGTTTGTTGTTAGGGGTTTAGGGTTTTTTCTTGTTAGGGGGTTAGTGTTGTTTGTTGTTAGGGGCTTAGGGTTGTTTCTTGTTGGGGTTTAGTGGTGTTTGTTGTTTGGGTGTTAGTGTTGTTTGTTGTTAGGGGCTTAGTGTTGTTTGTGTTTAGGGGTTTAGTGTTGTTTGCTTTTAGGGTTTTAGGGTTGTTTGTTGTTGGGGGTTAGTGTTGTTTGTTGTTAGGGGGTTAGGGTTGTTTCTGGTTAGGGTGTTACTTTTGTTTGTTGTTAGGGGGTTAGGGTTGTTTGTTGTTAGGGTGTTAGTGTTGTTTGTTGTTAGTGGGTTAGGGTTTTTTGTTGTTTGGTTAGGGTTGTTTGTTGTTAGGGTGTTAGTGTTGTTTGTTGTTAGGGTGTTAGTGTTTTGTGTTGTTAGGGGGTTAGGGTTGTTTGATGTTAGGGGTTTAGGGTTGTTTGTTGTTAGGGGGTTAGTGTTGTTTGATGTTAGGGTGTTAGCTTTGTTTGTTGTTAGTGGGTTTGGGTTGTTTATTGTTAGTGGGTTAGTGTTCTTTGATGTTAGGGGTTTAGGGTTGTTTGTTGTTAGGGTGTTAGTGTTGTATGTTGTTAGGGGGTTAGGGTTGTTTGCTAGGGTGTTAGTGTTGTTTGTTGTTAGGGGTTAGGGTTGTTTGTTGTTAGGGTGTTAGTGTTGTTTGTCATTAGTGGGTTAGGTTTGTTTGTTGTTTGGTTAGGGTTGTTTGTTGTTAGGGGGTTAGTGTTGTTTGTTGTTAGGGGTTTAGGGTTGTTTCTTGTTGGGGTTTAGTGGTTTTTGTTGTTAGGGTGTTAGTCTTTATTGTGGTTAGGGGGTTAGTGTTGTTGGTTGTTCGGGGGTTAGGATTGTTTGTTGTTAGGGGGTTAGGGTTGTTTGTTGTTTGGGGGTTAGGGTTCTTTGTTGTTACGGGGTTAGTGTTGTTTGTTGTTACGGGGTTAGGTTAGTTTCTTGTTAGGGGTTTAGTGTTGTTTGTTGTTAGGGGGTTAGTGTTTGTTGTTAGGGGTTTAGGGTTGTTTCTTGTTGGGGTTTAGTGTTTTTTGTTGTTAGGGTGTTAGTGTTGTTTGTTGTTAGGGTGTTAGTGTTTTGTGTTGTTAGGGGGTTAATGTTGTTTGATGTTAGGGGTTTAGGGTTGTTTGTTGTGAGGGGGTTAGGGTTGTTTGTTGTTAGTGGGTTAGGGTTGTTTGTTGTTAGTGGGTTAGTGTTTTTGGTTTTTAGGGGTTAGGGTTGTTTGTTGTTTGGGGGTTAGTGTTTGTTGTTAGGGGGCTAGGGTTGTTTGTTGTTAGGGTGTTAGTGTTCTTTGATGTTAGGGGTTTAGGGTTGTTTGTTGTTAGGGGGTTAGTGTTGTTTGTTGTTAGGGTGTTAGGGTTGTTTGTTGTTAGTGGTCTAGGGTTGTTTGTTGTTAGTGGTTTAGTGTTTTTGGTTTTTAGGGGTTAGGGTTGTTTGTTGTTTGGGGGTTAGTGTTTGTTGTTAGGGTGTTAGTGTTTTGTGTTGTTAGGGGGTTAGTGTTCTTTGATGTTAGGGATTTAGGGTTGTTTGTTGTTAGGGGGTTAGTGTTGTTTGTTGTTAGGGGGTTAGGGTTGTTTGTTGTTAGGGTGTTAGTGTTGTTTGTTGTTAGGGGTTAGGGTTGTTTGTTGTTAGGGTGTTAGTGTTGTTTGTTGTTAGTGGGTTAGGTTTGTTTGTTGTTTGGTTAGGGTTGTTTGTTGTTAGGGGGTTAGTGTTGTTTGTTGTTAGGGGTTTAGGGTTGTTTCTTGTTGGGGTTTAGTGGTGTTTGTTGTTAGGGTGTTAGTCTTTATTGTGGTTAGGGGGTTAGTGTTGTTGGTTGTTCGGGGGTTAGGATTGTTTGTTGTTAGGGGGTTAGGGTTGTTTGTTGTTTGGGGGTTAGGGTTGTTTGTTGTTACGGGGTTAGTGTTGTTTGTTGTTACGGGGTTAGGTTAGTTTCTTGTTAGGGGTTTAGTGTTGTTTGTTGTTCGGGGGTTAGTGTTTGTTGTTAGGGGGCTAGGGTTGTTTGTTGTTAGGGTGTTAGTGTTCTTTGATGTTAGGGGTTTAGGGTTGTTTGTTGTTAGGGGGTTAGTGTTGTTTGTTGTTAGGGTGTTAGGGTTGTTTGTTGTTAGTGTGTTAGGGTTGTTTGTTGATAAGAGGTTAGGATTTGTGTTGTTAGGGGGTTAGTATTGTTCGTTGCTGGGGGTTAGTGTTGTTTCTTCTTAGGGCGTTAGTGTTTTTTGTTCTTAGGGGGTTAGGGTTGGTTGTTGTTAGGGGGTTAGTGTTGTTTGTTGTTAGGGGTTTAGGGTTGTTTCTTGTTACGGGGTTAGTGTTGTTTGTTGTTAGGGTCTTAGGGTTGTTTCTTGTTGGGGTTTAGTGGTGTTTGTTGTTCGGGTGTTAGTGTTGTTTGTTGTTAGGGGCTTAGTGTTGTTTGTGTTTAGGGGTTTAGTGTTGTTTGCTTTTAGGGTTTTAGGGTTGTTTGTTGTTTGGGGGTTAGTGTTTGTTGTTAGGGGGTTAGGGTTGTTTGTTGTTAGGGTGTTAGTGTTCTTTGATGTTAGGGGTTTAGGGTTGTTTGTTGTTATGGGGTTAGTGTTGTTTGTTGTTAGGGGGTGAGGGTTGTTTGTTGTTAGGGTGTTATTGTTGTTTGTTGTTAGGGGGTTAGGGTTGTTTGTTGTTTGGGGGTTAGGGTTGTTTGTTGTTACGGGGTTAGTGTTGTTTGTTGTTACGGGGTTAGGGTAGTTTCTTGTTAGGGGTTTAGTGTTGTTTGTTGTTAGGGGCTTAGTGTTGTTTGTTTTTAGGGGTTTAGTGTTGTTTGCTTTTAGGGTTTTAGGGTTGTTTGTTGTTTCGGGGTTAGTGTTTGTTGTTAGGGGGTTAGGGTTGTTTGTTGTTAGGGTGTTAGTGTTCTTTGATGTTAGGGGTTTAGGGTTGTTTGTTGTTATGGGGTTAGTGTTGTTTGTTGTTAGGGGGTGAGGGTTGTTTGTTGTTAGGGTGTTAGTGTTGTTTGTTGTTAGGGGGTTAGGGTTGTTTGTTGTTTGGGGGTTAGGGTTGTTTGTTGTTACGGGGTTAGTGTTGTTTGTTGTTACGGGGTTAGTGTAGTTTCTTGTTAGGGGTTTAGTGTTGTTTGTTGTTAGGGGGTTAGTGTTTGTTGTTAGGGGTTTAGGGTTGTTTCTTGTTCGGGTTTAGTGGTTTTTGTTGTTAGGGTGTTAGTGTTGTTTGTTGTTAGGGTGTTAGTGTTTTGTGTTGTTAGGGGGTTAGTGTTGTTTGATGTTAGGGGTTTAGGGTTGTTTGTTGTTAGGGGGTTAGGGTTGTTTGTTGTTAGTGGGTTAGGGTTGTTTGTTGTTAGTGGGTTAGTGTTTTTGGTTTTTAGGGGTTAGGGTTGTTTGTTGTTTGGGGGTTAGTGTTTGTTGTTAGGGGGCTAGGGTTGTTTGTTGTTAGGGTGTTAGTGTTCTTTGATGTTAGGGGTTTAGGGTTGTTTGTTGTTAGGGGGTTAGTGTTGTTTGTTGTTAGGGTGTTAGGGTTGTTTGTTGTTAGTGGGCTAGGGTTGTTTGTTGTTAGTGGTTTAGTGTTTTTGGTTTTTAGGGGTTAGGGTTGTTTGTTGTTTGGGGGTTAGTGTTTGTTGTTAGGGTGTTAGTGTTTTGTGTTGTTAGGGGGTTAGTGTTCTTTGATGTTAGGGATTTAGGGTTGTTTGTTGTTAGGGGGTTAGTGTTGTTTGTTGTTAGGGGGTTAGCGTTGTTTGTTGTTAGGGTGTTTGTGTTGTTTGTTGTTAGGGTGTTAGTGTTTTGTGTTTTTAGGAGGTTAGTGTTGTTTGATGTTAGGGGTTTAGGGTTGTTTGTTGTTAGGGGGTTAGTGTTGTTTGTTGTTAGTGGGTTAGGGTTGTTTGTTGTTAGTGGGTTAGTGTTTTTGGTTTTTAGGGGTTAGGGTTGTTTGTTGTTTGGGGGTTAGTGTTTGTTGTTAGGGGGCTAGGGTTGTTTGTTGTTAGGGTGTTAGTGTTCTTTGATGTTAGGGGTTTAGGGTTGTTTGTTGTTAGGGGGTTAGTGTTGTTTGTTGTTAGGGTGTTAGGGTTGTTTGTTGTTAGTGGGTTAGGGTTGTTTGTTGATAAGAGGTTAGGATTTGTGTTGTTAGGGGGTTAGTATTGTTCGCTGCTGGGGGTTAGTGTTGTTTCTTCTTAGGGCGTTAGTGTTTTTTGTTCTTACGGGGTTAGGGTTGGTTGTTGTTAGGGTGTTAGTGTTGTTTGTTGTTAGGGGGTTAGTGTTGTTTGTTGTTAGGGGTTTAGGGTTGTTTCTTGTTAGGGGGTTAGTGTTGTTTGTTGTTAGGGGCTTAGGGTTGTTTCTTGTTGGGGTTTAGTGGTTTTTGTTGTTAGGGTGGTTAGGAGGTTAGTGTTGTTTGATGTTAGGGGTTTAGGGTTGTTTGTTGTTAGGGGGTTAGGGTTGTTTGTTGTTAGTGGGTTAGGGTTGTTTGTTGTTAGTGGGTTAGTGTTTTTGGTATTTAGGGGTTAGGGTTGTTTGTTGTTTGGGGGTTAGTGTTTGTTGTTAGGGGGCTAGGGTTGTTTGTTGTTAGGGTGTTAGTGTTCTTCGATGTTAGGGGTTTAGGGTTGTTTGTTGTTAGGGGGTTAGTGTTGTTTGTTGTTAGGGTGTTAGGGTTGTTTGTTGTTAGTGGGTTAGGGTTGTTTGTTGATAAGAGGTTAGGATTTGTGTTGTTAGGGGGTTAGTATTGTTCGTTGCTGGGGGTTAGTGTTATTTCTTCTTAGGGCGTTAGTGTTGTTTGTTCTTAGGGGGTTAGGGTTGGTTGTTGTTAGGGTGTTAGTGTTGTTTGTTGTTGGGGGTTAGGGTTGTTTGTTGTTAGGGTGTTAGTGTTGTTTGTTGTTAGTGGGTTAGGTTTGTTTGTTGCTTGGTTAGGGTTATGTGTTGTTAGGGGGTTAATGTTGTTTCTTGTTAGGGGTTTAGGGTTGTTTCTTGTTGGGGTTTAGTGGTTTTTGTTGTTAGGGTGTTAGTGTTTATTGTGGTTAGGGGGTTAGTGTTGTTGGTTGTTCGGGGGTTAGGATTGTTTGTTGTTAAGGGGTTAGGGTTGTTTGTTGTTAGTTTGTTAGTGTTGTTTGTTGTTAGGGGGTTAGTGTTGTTTGTTGTTAGGGGTTTAGGGTTGTTTCTTGTTAGGGGGTTAGTGTTGTTTGTTTTTAGGGGCTTAGGGTTGTTTCTTGTTGGGGTTTAGTGGTGTTTGTTGTTCGGGCGTTAGTGTTGTTTGTTGTTAGGGGTTTAGTGTTGTTTGTTTTTAGGGGTTCAGTGTTGTTTGCTTTTAGGGTTTTAGGGTTGTTTGTTTTTTAGGGGTGAGTGTTGTTTGTTGTTAGGGGGTTAGGATTGTTTGTTTTTAGGGGTTTAGTGTTGTTTGTGGTTAGGGCGTTACTGTTGGATGTTGTTAGCGGGTTAGTGTTTTTTGTTGTTAGTGGGATAGTGCTGTTTGTTGTTATTGGCTTAGTGGTGTTTGTTTTTAGGGGTTCAGTGCTGTTTGTTTTTAGGGTTTTAGGGTTGGTTGTTGTTAGGGGGTTAGTGTTGTTTGTTGTTAGGGGTTTAGGGTTGTTTCTTGTTAGGGGGTTAGTGTTGTTTGTTGTTAGGGGCTTAGGGTTGTTTCTTGTTGGGGTTTAGTGGTGTTTGTTGTTTGGGTGTTAGTGTTGTTTGTTGTTAGGGGCTTAGTGTTGTTTGTGTTTAGGGGTTTAGTGTTGTTTGCTTTTAGGGTTTTAGGGTTGTTTGTTGTTGGGGGTTAGTGTTGTTTGTTGTTAGGGGGTTAGGGTTGTTTCTGGTTAGGGTGTTACTTTTGTTTGTTGTTAGGGGGTTAGGGTTGTTTGTTGTTAGGGGGTTAGGGTTTTTTGTTGTTTGGTTAGGGTTGTTTGTTGTTAGGGTGTTAGTGTTGTTTGTTGTTAGGGTGTTAGTGTTTTGTGTTGTTAGGGGGTTAGGGTTGTTTGATGTTAGGGGTTTAGGGTTGTTTGTTGTTAGGGGGTTAGTGTTGTTTGTTGTTAGGGTGTTAGCTTTGTTTGTTGTTAGTGGGTTTGGGTTGTTTATTGTTAGTGGTTTAGTGTTCTTTGATGTTAGGGGTTTAGGGTTGTTTGTTGTTAGGGTGTTAGTGTTGTATGTTGTTAGGGGGTTAGGGTTGTTTGCTAGGGTGTTAGTGTTGTTTGTTGTTAGGGGTTAGGGTTGTTTGTTGTTAGGGTGTTAGTGTTGATTGTCATTAGTGGGTTAGGTTTGTTTGTTGTTTGGTTAGGGTTGTTTGTTGTTAGGGGGTTAGTGTTGTTTGTTGTTAGGGGTTTAGGGTTGTTTCTTGTTGGGGTTTAGTGGTTTTTGTTGTTAGGGTGTTAGTCTTTATTGTGGTTAGGGGGTTAGTGTTGTTGGTTGTTCGGGGGTTAGGATTGTTTGTTGTTAGGGGGTTAGGGTTGTTTGTTGTTTGGGGGTTAGGGTTCTTTGTTGTTACGGGGTTAGTGTTGTTTGTTGTTACGGGGTTAGGTTAGTTTCTTGTTAGGGGTTTAGTGTTGTTTGTTGTTAGGGGGTTAGTGTTTGTTGTTAGGGGTTTAGGGTTGTTTCTTGTTGGGGTTTAGTGTTTTTTGTTGTTAGGGTGTTAGTGTTGTTTGTTGTTAGGGTGTTAGTGTTTTGTGTTGTTAGGGGATTAATGTTGTTTGATGTTAGGGGTTTAGGGTTGTTTGTTGTGAGGGGGTTAGGGTTGTTTGTTGTTAGTGGGTTAGGGTTGTTTGTTGTTAGTGGGTTAGTGTTTTTGGTTTTTAGGGGTTAGGGTTGTTTGTTGTTTGGGGGTTAGTGTTTGTTGTTAGGGGGCTAGGGTTGTTTGTTGTTAGGGTGTTAGTGTTCTTTGATGTTAGGGGTTTAGGGTTGTTTGTTGTTAGGGGGTTAGTGTTGTTTGTTGTTAGGGTGTTAGGGTTGTTTGTTGTTAGTGGTCTAGGGTTGTTTGTTGTTAGTGGTTTAGTGTTTTTGGTTTTTAGGGGTTAGGGTTGTTTGTTGTTTGGGGGTTAGTGTTTGTTGTTAGGGTGTTAGTGTTTTGTGTTGTTAGGGGGTTAGTGTTCTTTGATGTTAGGGATTTAGGGTTGTTTGTTGTTAGGGGGTTAGTGTTGTTTGTTGTTAGGGGGTTAGGGTTGTTTGTTGTTAGGGTGTTAGTGTTGTTTGTTGTTAGGGGTTAGGGTTGTTTGTTGTTAGGGTGTTAGTGTTGTTTGTTGTTAGTGGGTTAGGTTTGTTTGTTGTTTGGTTAGGGTTGTTTGTTGTTAGGGGGTTAGTGTTGTTTGTTGTTAGGGGTTTAGGGTTGTTTCTTGTTGGGGTTTAGTGGTGTTTGTTGTTAGGGTGTTAGTCTTTATTGTGGTTAGGGGGTTAGTGTTGTTGGTTGTTCGGGGGTTAGGATTGTTTGTTGTTAGGGGGTTAGGGTTGTTTGTTGTTTGGGGGTTAGGGTTGTTTGTTGTTACGGGGTTAGTGTTGTTTGTTGTTACGGGGTTAGGTTAGTTTCTTGTTAGGGGTTTAGTGTTGTTTGTTGTTTGGGGGTTAGTGTTTGTTGTTAGGGGGCTAGGGTTGTTTGTTGTTAGGGTGTTAGTGTTCTTTGATGTTAGGGGTTTAGGGTTGTTTGTTGTTAGGGGGTTAGTGTTGTTTGTTGTTAGGGTGTTAGGGTTGTTTGTTGTTAGTGGGTTAGGGTTGTTTGTTGATAAGAGGTTAGGATTTGTGTTGTTAGGGGGTTAGTATTGTTCGTTGCTGGGGGTTAGTGTTGTTTCTTCTTAGGGCGTTAGTGTTTTTTGTTCTTAGGGGGTTAGGGTTGGTTGTTGTTAGGGGGTTAGTGTTGTTTGTTGTTAGGGGTTTAGGGTTGTTTCTTGTTAGGGGGTTAGTGTTGTTTGTTGTTAGGGTCTTAGGGTTGTTTCTTGTTGGGGTTTAGTGGTGTTTGTTGTTCGGGTGTTAGTGTTGTTTGTTGTTAGGGGCTTAGTGTTGTTTGTGTTTAGGGGTTTAGTGTTGTTTGCTTTTAGGGTTTTAGGGTTGTTTGTTGTTTGGGGGTTAGTGTTTGTTGTTAGGGGGTTAGTGTTGTTTGTTGTTAGGGGGTTAGGGTTGTTTGTTGTTCGGGTGTTAGTGTTCTTTGATGTTAGGGGTTTAGGGTTGTTTGTTGTTATGGGGTTAGTGTTGTTTGTTGTTAGGGGGTGAGGGTTGTTTGTTGTTAGGGTGTTAGTGTTGTTTGTTGTTAGGGGGTTAGGGTTGTTTGTTGTTTGGGGGTTAGGGTTGTTTGTTGTTACGGGGTTAGTGTTGTTTGTTGTTACGGGGTTAGGGTAGTTTCTTGTTAGGGGTTTAGTGTTGTTTGTTGTTAGGGGCTTAGTGTTGTTTGTTTTTAGGGGTTTAGTGTTGTTTGCTTTTAGGGTTTTAGGGTTGTTTGTTGTTTCGGGGTTAGTGTTTGTTGTTAGGGGGTTAGGGTTGTTTGTTGTTAGGGTGTTAGTGTTCTTTGATGTTAGGGGTTTAGGGTTGTTTGTTGTTATGGGGTTAGTGTTGTTTGTTGTTAGGGGGTGAGGGTTGTTTGTTGTTAGGGTGTTAGTGTTGTTTGTTGTTAGGGGGTTAGGGTTGTTTGTTGTTTGGGGGTTAGGGTTGTTTGTTGTTACGGGGTTAGTGTTGTTTGTTGTTACGGGGTTAGGGTAGTTTCTTGTTAGGGGTTTAGTGTTGTTTGTTGTTAGGGGGTTAGTGTTTTGTGTTGTTAGGAGGTTAGTGTTGTTTGATGTTAGGGGTTTAGGGTTGTTTGTTGTTAGGGGGTTAGGGTTGTTTGTTGTTAGTGGGTTAGGGTTGTTTGTTGTTAGTGGGTTAGTGTTTTTGGTATTTAGGGGTTAGGGTTGTTTGTTGTTTGGGGGTTAGTGTTTGTTGTTAGGGGGCTAGGGTTGTTTGTTGTTAGGGTGTTAGTGTTCTTCGATGTTAGGGGTTTAGGGTTGTTTGTTGTTAGGGGGTTAGTGTTGTTTGTTGTTAGGGTGTTAGGGTTGTTTGTTGTTAGTGGGTTAGGGTTGTTTGTTGATAAGAGGTTAGGATTTGTGTTGTTAGGGGGTTAGTATTGTTCGTTGCTGGGGGTTAGTGTTATTTCTTCTTAGGGCGTTAGTGTTGTTTGTTCTTAGGGGGTTAGGGTTGGTTGTTGTTAGGGTGTTAGTGTTGTTTGTTGTTAGGGGGTTAGGGTTGTTTGTTGTTAGGGTGTTAGTGTTGTTTGTTGTTAGTGGGTTAGGTTTGTTTGTTGCTTGGTTAGGGTTATGTGTTGTTAGGGGGTTAATGTTGTTTCTTGTTAGGGGTTTAGGGTTGTTTCTTGTTGGGGTTTAGTGGTTTTTGTTGTTAGGGTGTTAGTGTTTATTGTGGTTAGGGGGTTAGTGTTGTTGGTTGTTCGGGGGTTAGGATTGTTTGTTGTTAAGGGGTTAGGGTTGTTTGTTGTTAGTTTGTTAGTGTTGTTTGTTGTTAGGGGGTTAGTGTTGTTTGTTGTTAGGGGTTTAGGGTTGTTTCTTGTTAGGGGGTTAGTGTTGTTTGTTTTTAGGGGCTTAGGGTTGTTTCTTGTTGGGGTTTAGTGGTGTTTGTTGTTCGGGCGTTAGTGTTGTTTGTTGTTAGGGGTTTAGTGTTGTTTGTTTTTAGGGGTTCAGTGTTGTTTGCTTTTAGGGTTTTAGGGTTGTTTGTTTTTTAGGGGTGAGTGTTGTTTGTTGTTAGGGGGTTAGGATTGTTTGTTTTTAGGGGTTTAGTGTTGTTTGTGGTTAGGGCGTTACTGTTGGATGTTGTTAGCGGGTTAGTGTTTTTTGTTGTTAGTGGGATAGTGCTGTTTGTTGTTATTGGCTTAGTGGTGTTTGTTTTTAGGGGTTCAGTGCTGTTTGTTTTTAGGGATTTAGGGTTGGTTGTTGTTAGGGGGTTAGTGTTGTTTGTTGTTAGGGGTTTAGGGTTGTTTCTTGTTAGGGGGTTAGTGTTGTTTGTTGTTAGGGGCTTAGGGTTGTTTCTTGTTGGGGTTTAGTGGTGTTTGTTGTTTGGGTGTTAGTGTTGTTTGTTGTTAGGGGCTTAGTGTTGTTTGTGTTTAGGGGTTTAGTGTTGTTTGCTTTTAGGGTTTTAGGGTTGTTTGTTGTTGGGGGTTAGTGTTGTTTGTTGTTAGGGGGTTAGGGTTGTTTGTTGTTAGGGTGTTAGCTTTGTTTGTTGTTAGTGGGTTTGGGTTGTTTATTGTTAGTGGGTTAGTGTTCTTTGATGTTAGGGGTTTAGGGTTGTTTGTTGTTAGGGTGTTAGTGTTGTATGTTGTTAGGGGGTTAGGGTTGTTTGCTAGGGTGTTAGTGTTGTTTGTTGTTAGGGGTTAGGGTTGTTTGTTGTTAGGGTGTTAGTGTTGATTGTCATTAGAGGGTTAGGTTTGTTTGTTGTTTGGTTAGGGTTGTTTGTTGTTAGGGGGTTAGTGTTGTTTGTTGTTAGGGGTTTAGGGTTGTTTCTTGTTGGGGTTTAGTGGTTTTTGTTGTTAGGGTGTTAGTCTTTATTGTGGTTAGGGGGTTAGTGTTGTTGGTTGTTCGGGGGTTAGGATTGTTTGTTGTTAGGGGGTTAGGGTTGTTTGTTGTTTGGGGGTTAGGGTTCTTTGTTGTTACGGGGTTAGTGTTGTTTGTTGTTACGGGGTTAGGTTAGTTTCTTGTTAGGGGTTTAGTGTTGTTTGTTGTTAGGGGGTTAGTGTTTGTTGTTAGGGGTTTAGGGTTGTTTCTTGTTGGGGTTTAGTGTTTTTTGTTGTTAGGGTGTTAGTGTTGTTTGTTGTTAGGGTGTTAGTGTTTTGTGTTGTTAGGGGATTAATGTTGTTTGATGTTAGGGGTTTAGGGTTGTTTGTTGTGAGGGGGTTAGGGTTGTTTGTTGTTAGTGGGTTAGGGTTGTTTGTTGTTAGTGGGTTAGTGTTTTTGGGTTTTAGGGGTTAGGGTTGTTTGTTGTTTGGGGGTTAGTGTTTGTTGTTAGGGGGCTAGGGTTGTTTGTTGTTAGGGTGTTAGTGTTCTTTGATGTTAGGGGTTTAGGGTTGTTTGTTGTTAGGGGGTTAGTGTTGTTTGTTGTTAGGGTGTTAGGGTTGTTTGTTGTTAGTGGTCTAGGGTTGTTTGTTGTTAGTGGTTTAGTGTTTTTGGTTTTTAGGGGTTAGGGTTGTTTGTTGTTTGGGGGTTAGTGTTTGTTGTTAGGGTGTTAGTGTTTTGTGTTGTTAGGGGGTTAGTGTTCTTTGATGTTAGGGATTTAGGGTTGTTTGTTGTTAGGGGGTTAGTGTTGTTTGTTGTTAGGGGGTTAGGGTTGTTTGTTGTTAGGGTGTTAGTGTTGTTTGTTGTTAGGGGTTAGGGTTGTTTGTTGTTAGGGTGTTAGTGTTGTTTGTTGTTAGTGGGTTAGGTTTGTTTGTTGTTTGGTTAGGGTTGTTTGTTGTTAGGGGGTTAGTGTTGTTTGTTGTTAGGGGTTTAGGGTTGTTTCTTGTTGGGGTTTAGTGGTGTTTGTTGTTAGGGTGTTAGTCTTTATTGTGGTTAGGGGGTTAGTGTTGTTGGTTGTTCGGGGGTTAGGATTGTTTGTTGTTAGGGGGTTAGGGTTGTTTGTTGTTTGGGGGTTAGGGTTGTTTGTTGTTACGGGGTTAGTGTTGTTTGTTGTTACGGGGTTAGGTTAGTTTCTTGTTAGGGGTTTAGTGTTGTTTGTTGTTTGGGGGTTAGTGTTTGTTGTTAGGGGGCTAGGGTTGTTTGTTGTTAGGGTGTTAGTGTTCTTTGATGTTAGGGGTTTAGGGTTGTTTGTTGTTAGGGGGTTAGTGTTGTTTGTTGTTAGGGTGTTAGGGTTGTTTGTTGTTAGTGGGTTAGGGTTGATTGTTGATAAGAGGTTAGGATTTGTGTTGTTAGGGGGTTAGTATTGTTCGTTGCTGGGGGTTAGTGTTGTTTCTTCTTAGGGCGTTAGTGTTTTTTGTTCTTAGGGGGTTAGGGTTGTTTGTTGTTAGGGGGTTAGTGTTGTTTGTTGTTAGGGGTTTAGGGTTGTTTCTTGTTAGGGGGTTAGTGTTGTTTGTTGTTAGGGTCTTAGGGTTGTTTCTTGTTGGGGTTTAGTGGTGTTTGTTGTTCGGGTGTTAGTGTTGTTTGTTGTTAGGGGCTTAGTGTTGTTTGTGTTTAGGGGTTTAGTGTTGTTTGCTTTTAGGGTTTTAGGGTTGTTTGTTGTTTGGGGGTTAGTGTTTGTTGTTAGGGGGTTAGTGTTGTTTGTTGTTAGGGGGTTAGGGTTGTTTGTTGTTCGGGTGTTAGTGTTCTTTGATGTTAGGGGTTTAGGGTTGTTTGTTGTTATGGGGTTAGTGTTGTTTGTTGTTAGGGGGTGAGGGTTGTTTGTTGTTAGGGTGTTAGTGTTGTTTGTTGTTAGGGGGTTAGGGTTGTTTGTTGTTTGGGGGTTAGGGTTGTTTGTTGTTACGGGGTTAGTGTTGTTTGTTGTTACGGGGTTAGGGTAGTTTCTTGTTAGGGGTTTAGTGTTGTTTGTTGTTAGGGGCTTAGTGTTGTTTGTTTTTAGGGGTTTAGTGTTGTTTGCTTTTAGGGTTTTAGGGTTGTTTGTTGTTTCGGGGTTAGTGTTTGTTGTTAGGGGGTTAGGGTTGTTTGTTGTTAGGGTGTTAGTGTTCTTTGATGTTAGGGTTTTAGGGTTGTTTGTTGTTATGGGGTTAGTGTTGTTTGTTGTTAGGGGGTGAGGGTTGTTTGTTGTTAGGGTGTTAGTGTTGTTTGTTGTTAGGGGGTTAGGGTTGTTTGTTGTTTGGGGGTTAGGGTTGTTTGTTGTTACGGGGTTAGTGTTGTTTGTTGATACGGGGTTAGGGTAGTTTCTTGTTAGGGGTTTAGTGTTGTTTATTGTTAGGGGGTTAGTGTTTGTTGTTAGGGGTTTAGGGTTGTTTCTTGTTCGGGTTTAGTGGTTTTTGTTGTTAGGGTGTTAGTGTTGTTTGTTGTTAGGGTGTTAGTGTTTTGTGTTGTTAGGGGGTTAGTGTTGTTTGATGTTAGGGGTTTCGGGTTGTTTGTTTTTAGGGGGTTAGGGTTGTTTGTTGTTAGTGGGTTAGGGTTGTTTGTTGTTAGTGGGTTAGTGTTTTTGGTTTTTAGGGGTTAGGGTTGTTTGTTGTTTGGGGGTTAGTGTTTGTTGTTAGGGGGCTAGGGTTGTTTGTTGTTAGGGTGTTAGTGTTCTTTGATGTTAGGGGTTTAGGGTTGTTTGTTGTTACGGAGTTAGTGTTGTTTGTTGTTAGGGTGTTAGGGTTGTTTGTTGTTAGTGGGCTAGGGTTGTTTGTTGTTAGTGGTTTAGTGTTTTTGGTTTTTAGGGGTTAGGGTTGTTTGTTGTTTGGGGGTTAGTGTTTGTTGTTAGGGTGTTAGTGTTTTGTGTTGTTAGGGGGTTAGTGTTCTTTGATGTTAGGGATTTAGGGTTGTTTGTTGTTAGGGGGTTAGTGTTGTTTGTTGTTAGGGGGTTAGCGTTGTTTGTTGTTAGGGTGTTTGTGTTGTTTGTTGTTAGGGTGTTAGTGTTTTGTGTTGTTAGGAGGTTAGTGTTGTTTGATGTTAGGGGTTTAGGGTTGTTTGTTGTTAGGGGGTTAGTGTTGTTTGTTGTTAGTGGGTTAGGGTTGTTTGTTGTTAGTGGGTTAGTGTTTTTGGTTTTTAGGGGTTAGGTTTGTTTGTTGTTTGGGGGTTAGTGTTTGTTGTTAGGGGGCTAGGGTTGTTTGTTGTTAGGGTGTTAGTGTTCTTTGATGTTAGGGGTTTAGGGTTGTTTGTTGTTAGGGGGTTAGTGTTGTTTGTTGTTAGGGTGTTAGGGTTGTTTGTTGTTAGTGGGTTAGGGTTGTTTGTTGATAAGAGGTTAGGATTTGTGTTGTTAGGGGGTTAGTATTGTTCGCTGCTGGGGGTTAGTGTTGTTTCTTCTTAGGGCGTTAGTGTTTTTTGTTCTTAGGGGGTGAGGGTTGGTTGTTGTTAGGGTGTTAGTGTTGTTTGTTGTTAGGGGGTTAGTGTTGTTTGTTGTTAGGGGTTTAGGGTTGTTTCTTGTTAGGGGGTTAGTGTTGTTTGTTGTTAGGGGCTTAGGGTTGTTTCTTGTTGGGGTTTAGTGGTTTTTGTTGTTAGGGTGTTAGTGTTGTTTGTTGTTAGGGTGTTAGTGTTTTGTGTTGTTAGGAGGTTAGTGTTGTTTGATGTTAGGGGTTTAGGGTTGTTTGTTGTTAGGGGGTTAGGGTTGTTTGTTGTTAGTGAGTTAGGGTTGTTTGTTGTTAGTGGGTTAGTGTTTTTGGTATTTAGGGGTTAGGGTTGTTTGTTGTTTGGGGGTTAGTGTTTGTTGTTAGGGGGCTAGGGTTGTTTGTTGTTAGGGTGTTAGTGTTCTTCGATGTTAGGGGTTTAGGGTTGTTTGTTGTTAGGGGGTTAGTGTTGTTTGTTGTTAGGGTGTTAGGGTTGTTTGTTGTTAGTGGGTTAGGGTTGTTTGTTGATAAGAGGTTAGGATTTGTGTTGTTAGGGGGTTAGTATTGTTCGTTGCTGGGGGTTAGTGTTATTTCTTCTTAGGGCGTTAGTGTTGTTTGTTCTTAGGGGGTTAGGGTTGGTTGTTGTTAGGGTGTTAGTGTTGTTTGTTGTTAGGGGGTTAGGGTTGTTTGTTGTTAGGGTGTTAGTGTTGTTTGTTGTTAGTGGGTTAGGTTTGTTTGTTGCTTGGTTAGGGTTATGTGTTGTTAGGGGGTTAGTGTTGTTTCTTGTTAGGGGTTTAGGGTTGTTTCTTGTTGGGGTTTAGTGGTTTTTGTTGTTAGGGTGTTAGTGTTTATTGTGGTTAGGGGGTTAGTGTTGTTGGTTGTTCGGGGGTTAGGATTGTTTGTTGTTAAGGGGTTAGGGTTGTTTGTTGTTAGTTTGTTAGTGTTGTTTGTTGTTAGGGGGTTAGTGTTGTTTGTTGTTAGGGGTTTAGGGTTGTTTCTTGTTAGGGGGTTAGTGTTGTTTGTTTTTAGGGGCTTAGGGTTGTTTCTTGTTGGGGTTTAGTGGTGTTTGTTGTTCGGGCGTTAGTGTTGTTTGTTGTTAGGGGTTTAGTGTTGTTTGTTTTTAGGGGTTCAGTGTTGTTTGCTTTTAGGGTTTTAGGTTTGTTTGTTTTTTAGGGGTGAGTGTTGTTTGTTGTTAGGGGGTTAGGATTGTTTGTTTTTAGGGGTTTAGTGTTGTTTGTGGTTAGGGCGTTACTGTTGGATGTTGTTAGCGGGTTAGTGTTTTTTGTTGTTAGTGGGATAGTGCTGTTTGTTGTTATTGGCTTAGTGGTGTTTGTTTTTAGGGGTTCAGTGCTGTTTGTTTTTAGGGTTTTAGGGTTGGTTGTTGTTAGGGGGTTAGTGTTGTTTGTTGTTAGGGGTTTAGGGTTGTTTCTTGTTAGGGGGTTAGTGTTGTTTGTTGTTAGGGGCTTAGGGTTGTTTCTTGTTGGGGTTTAGTGGTGTTTGTTGTTTGGGTGTTAGTGTTGTTTGTTGTTAGGGGCTTAGTGTTGTTTGTGTTTAGGGGTTTAGTGTTGTTTGCTTTTAGGGTTTTAGGGTTGTTTGTTGTTGGGGGTTAGTGTTGTTTGTTGTTAGGGGGTTAGGGTTGTTTCTGGTTAGGGTGTTACTTTTGTTTGTTGTTAGGGGGTTAGGGTTGTTTGTTGTTAGGGGGTTAGGGTTTTTTGTTGTTTGGTTAGGGTTGTTTGTTGTTAGGGTGTTAGTGTTGTTTGTTGTTAGGGTGTTAGTGTTTTGTGTTGTTAGGGGGTTAGGGTTGTTTGATGTTAGGGGTTTAGGGTTGTTTGTTGTTAGGGGGTTAGTGTTGTTTGTTGTTAGGGTGTTAGCTTTGTTTGTTGTTAGTGGGTTTGGGTTGTTTATTGTTAGTGGTTTAGTGTTCTTTGATGTTAGGGGTTTAGGGTTGTTTGTTGTTAGGGTGTTAGTGTTGTATGTTGTTAGGGGGTTAGGGTTGTTTGCTAGGGTGTTAGTGTTGTTTGTTGTTAGGGGTTAGGGTTGTTTGTTGTTAGGGTGTTAGTGTTGATTGTCATTAGTGGGTTAGGTTTGTTTGTTGTTTGGTTAGGGTTGTTTGTTGTTAGGGGGTTAGTGTTGTTTGTTGTTAGGGGTTTAGGGTTGTTTCTTGTTGGGGTTTAGTGGTTTTTGTTGTTAGGGTGTTAGTCTTTATTGTGGTTAGGGAGTTAGTGTTGTTGGTTGTTCGGGGGTTAGGATTGTTTGTTGTTAGGGGGTTAGGGTTGTTTGTTGTTTGGGGGTTAGGGTTCTTTGTTGTTACGGGGTTAGTGTTGTTTGTTGTTACGGGGTTAGGTTAGTTTCTTGTTAGGGGTTTAGTGTTGTTTGTTGTTAGGGGGTTAGTGTTTGTTGTTAGGGGTTCAGGGTTGTTTCTTGTTGGGGTTTAGTGTTTTTTGTTGTTAGGGTGTTAGTGTTGTTTGTTGTTAGGGTGTTAGTGTTTTGTGTTGTTAGGGGATTAATGTTGTTTGATGTTAGGGGTTTAGGGTTGTTTGTTGTGAGGGGGTTAGGGTTGTTTGTTGTTAGTGGGTTAGGGTTGTTTGTTGTTAGTGGGTTAGTGTTTTTGGTTTTTAGGGGTTAGGGTTGTTTGTTGTTTGGGGGTTAGTGTTTGTTGTTAGGGGGCTAGGGTTGTTTGTTGTTAGGGTGTTAGTGTTCTTTGATGTTAGGGGTTTAGGGTTGTTTGTTGTTAGGGGGTTAGTGTTGTTTGTTGTTAGGGTGTTAGGGTTGTTTGTTGTTAGTGGTCTAGGGTTGTTTGTTGTTAGTGGTTTAGTGTTTTTGGTTTTTAGGGGTTAGGGTTGTTTGTTGTTTGGGGGTTAGTGTTTGTTGTTAGGGTGTTAGTGTTTTGTGTTGTTAGGGGGTTAGTGTTCTTTGATGTTAGGGATTTAGGGTTGTTTGTTGTTAGGGGGTTAGTGTTGTTTGTTGTTAGGGGGTTAGGGTTGTTTGTTGTTAGGGTGTTAGTGTTGTTTGTTGTTAGGGGTTAGGGTTGTTTGTTGTTAGGGTGTTAGTGTTGTTTGTTGTTAGTGGGTTAGGTTTGTTTGTTGTTTGGTTAGGGTTGTTTGTTGTTAGGGGGTTAGTGTTGTTTGTTGTTAGGGGTTTAGGGTTGTTTCTTGTTGGGGTTTAGTGGTGTTTGTTGTTAGGGTGTTAGTCTTTATTGTGGTTAGGGGGTTAGTGTTGTTGGTTGTTCGGGGGTTAGGATTGTTTGTTGTTAGGGGGTTAGGGTTGTTTGTTGTTTGGGGGTTAGGGTTGTTTGTTGTTACGGGGTTAGTGTTGTTTGTTGTTACGGGGTTAGGTTAGTTTCTTGTTAGGGGTTTAGTGTTGTTTGTTGTTTGGGGGTTAGTGTTTGTTGTTAGGGGGCTAGGGTTGTTTGTTGTTAGGGTGTTAGTGTTCTTTGATGTTAGGGGTTTAGGGTTGTTTGTTGTTAGGGGGTTAGTGTTGTTTGTTGTTAGGGTGTTAGGGTTGTTTGTTGTTAGTGGGTTAGGGTTGTTTGTTGATAAGAGGTTAGGATTTGTGTTGTTAGGGGGTTAGTATTGTTCGTTGCTGGGGGTTAGTGTTGTTTCTTCTTAGGGCGTTAGTGTTTTTTGTTCTTAGGGGGTTAGGGTTGGTTGTTGTTAGGGGGTTAGTGTTGTTTGTTGTTAGGGGTTTAGGGTTGTTTCTTGTTAGGGGGTTAGTGTTGTTTGTTGTTAGGGTCTTAGGGTTGTTTCTTGTTGGGGTTTAGTGGTGTTTGTTGTTCGGGTGTTAGTGTTGTTTGTTGTTAGGGGCTTAGTGTTGTTTGTGTTTAGGGGTTTAGTGTTGTTTGCTTTTAGGGTTTTAGGGTTGTTTGTTGTTTGGGGGTTAGTGTTTGTTGTTAGGGGGTTAGTGTTGTTTGTTGTTAGGGGGTTAGGGTTGTTTGTTGTTCGGGTGTTAGTGTTCTTTGATGTTAGGGGTTTAGGGTTGTTTGTTGTTATGGGGTTAGTGTTGTTTGTTGTTAGGGGGTGAGGGTTGTTTGTTGTTAGGGTGTTAGTGTTGTTTGTTGTTAGGGGGTTAGGGTTGTTTGTTGTTTGGGGGTTAGGGTTGTTTGTTGTTACGGGGTTAGTGTTGTTTGTTGTTACGGGGTTAGGGTAGTTTCTTGTTAGGGGTTTAGTGTTGTTTGTTGTTAGGGGCTTAGTGTTGTTTGTTTTTAGGGGTTTAGTGTTGTTTGCTTTTAGGGTTTTAGGGTTGTTTGTTGTTTCGGGGTTAGTGTTTGTTGTTAGTGGGTTAGTGTTTTTGGTTTTTAGGGGTTAGGGTTGTTTGTTGTTTGGGGGTTAGTGTTTGTTGTTAGGGGGCTAGGGTTGTTTGTTGTTAGGGTGTTAGTGTTCTTTGATGTTAGGGGTTTAGGGTTGTTTGTTGTTAGGGGGTTAGGGTTGTTTGTTGTTAGGGTGTTAGGGTTGTTTGTTGTTAGTGGGCTAGGGTTGTTTGTTGTTAGTGGTTTAGTGTTTTTGGTTTTTAGGGGTTAGGGTTGTTTGTTGTTTGGGGGTTAGTGTTTGTTGTTAGGGTGTTAGTGTTTTGTGTTGTTAGGGGGTTAGTGTTCTTTGATGTTAGGGATTTAGGGTTGTTTGTTGTTAGGGGGTTAGTGTTGTTTGTTGTTAGGGGGTTAGGGTTGTTTGTTGTTAGGGTGTTAGTGTTGTTTGTTGTTAGGGGTTAGGGTTGTTTGTTGTTAGGGTGTTAGTGTTGTTTGTTGTTAGTGGGTTAGGTTTGTTTGTTGTTTGGTTAGGGTTGTTTGTTGTTAGGGGGTTAGTGTTGTTTGTTGTTAGGGGTTTAGGGTTGTTTCTTGTTGGGGTTTAGTGGTGTTTGTTGTTAGGGTGTTAGTCTTTATTGTGGTTAGGGGGTTAGTGTTGTTGGTTGTTCGGGGGTTAGGATTGTTTGTTGTTAGGGGGTTAGGGTTGTTTGTTGTTTGGGGGTTAGGGTTGTTTGTTGTTACGGGGTTAGTGTTGTTTGTTGTTACGGGGTTAGGTTAGTTTCTTGTTAGGGGTTTAGTGTTGTTTGTTGTTTGGGGGTTAGTGTTTGTTGTTAGGGGGCTAGGGTTGTTTGTTGTTAGGGTGTTAGTGTTCTTTGATGTTAGGGGTTTAGGGTTGTTTGTTGTTAGGGGGTTAGTGTTGTTTGTTGTTAGGGTGTTAGGGTTGTTTGTTGTTAGTGGGTTAGGGTTGTTTGTTGATAAGAGGTTAGGATTTGTGTTGTTAGGGGGTTAGTATTGTTCGTTGCTGGGGGTTAGTGTTGTTTCTTCTTAGGGCGTTAGTGTTTTTTGTTCTTAGGGGGTTAGGGTTGGTTGTTGTTAGGGGGTTAGTGTTGTTTGTTGTTAGGGGTTTAGGGTTGTTTCTTGTTAGGGGGTTAGTGTTGTTTGTTGTTAGGGTCTTAGGGTTGTTTCTTGTTGGGGTTTAGTGGTGTTTGTTGTTCGGGTGTTAGTGTTGTTTGTTGTTAGGGGCTTAGTGTTGTTTGTGTTTAGGGGTTTAGTGTTGTTTGCTTTTAGGGTTTTAGGGTTGTTTGTTGTTTGGGGGTTAGTGTTTGTTGTTAGGGGGTTAGTGTTGTTTGTTGTTAGGGGGTTAGGGTTGTTTGTTGTTCCGGTGTTAGTGTTCTTTGATGTTAGGGGTTTAGGGTTGTTTGTTGTTATGGGGTTAGTGTTGTTTGTTGTTAGGGGGTGAGGGTTGTTTGTTGTTAGGGTGTTAGTGTTGTTTGTTGTTAGGGGGTTAGGGTTGTTTGTTGTTTGGGGGTTAGGGTTGTTTGTTGTTACGGGGTTAGTGTTGTTTGTTGTTACGGGGTTAGGGTAGTTTCTTGTTAGGGGTTTAGTGTTGTTTGTTGTTAGGGGCTTAGTGTTGTTTGTTTTTAGGGGTTTAGTGTTGTTTGCTTTTAGGGTTTTAGGGTTGTTTGTTGTTTCGGGGTTAGTGTTTGTTGTTAGGGGGTTAGGGTTGTTTGTTGTTAGGGTGTTAGTGTTCTTTGATGTTAGGGTTTTAGGGTTGTTTGTTGTTATGGGGTTAGTGTTGTTTGTTGTTAGGGGGTGAGGGTTGTTTGTTGTTAGGGTGTTAGTGTTGTTTGTTGTTAGGGGGTTAGGGTTGTTTGTTGTTTGGGGGTTAGGGTTGTTTGTTGTTACAGGGTTAGTGTTGTTTGTTGTTACGGGGTTAGGGTAGTTTCTTGTTAGGGGTTTAGTGTTGTTTGTTGTTAGGGGGTTAGTGTTTGTTGTTAGGGGTTTAGGGTTGTTTCTTGTTCGGGTTTAGTGGTTTTTGTTGTTAGGGTGTTAGTGTTGTTTGTTGTTAGGGTGTTAGTGTTTTGTGTTGTTAGGGGGTTAGTGTTGTTTGATGTTAGGGGTTTAGGGTTGTTTGTTGTTAGGGGGTTAGGGTTGTTTGTTGTTAGTGGGTTAGGGTTGTTTGTTGTTAGTGGGTTAGTGTTTTTGGTATTTAGGGGTTAGGGTTGTTTGTTGTTTGGGGGTTAGTGTTTGTTGTTACGGGGCTAGGGTTGTTTGTTGTTAGGGTGTTAGTGTTCTTCGATGTTAGGGGTTTAGGGTTGTTTGTTGTTAGGGGGTTAGTGTTGTTTGTTGTTAGGGTGTTAGGGTTGTTTGTTGTTAGTGGGTTAGGGTTGTTTGTTGATAAGAGGTTAGGATTTGTGTTGTTAGGGGGTTAGTATTGTTCGTTGCTGGGGGTTAGTGTTATTTCTTCTTAGGGCGTTAGTGTTGTTTGTTCTTAGGGGGTTAGGGTTGGTTGTTGTTAGGGTGTTAGTGTTGTTTGTTGTTAGGGGGTTAGGGTTGTTTGTTGTTAGGGTGTTAGTGTTGTTTGTTGTTAGTGGGTTAGGTTTGTTTGTTGCTTGGTTAGGGTTATGTGTTGTTAGGGGGTTAGTGTTGTTTCTTGTTAGGGGTTTAGGGTTGTTTCTTGTTGGGGTTTAGTGGTTTTTGTTGTTAGGGTGTTAGTGTTTATTGTGGTTAGGGGGTTAGTGTTGTTGGTTGTTCGGGGGTTAGGATTGTTTGTTGTTAAGGGGTTAGGGTTGTTTGTTGTTAGTTTGTTAGTGTTGTTTGTTGTTAGGGGGTTAGTGTTGTTTGTTGTTAGGGGTTTAGGGTTGTTTCTTGTTAGGGGGTTAGTGTTGTTTGTTTTTAGGGGCTTAGGGTTGTTTCTTGTTGGGGTTTAGTGGTGTTTGTTGTTCGGGCGTTAGTGTTGTTTGTTGTTAGGGGTTTAGTGTTGTTTGTTTTTAGGGGTTCAGTGTTGTTTGCTTTTAGGGTTTTAGGGTTGTTTGTTTTTTAGGGGTGAGTGTTGTTTGTTGTTAGGGGGTTAGGATTGTTTGTTTTTAGGGGTTTAGTGTTGTTTGTGGTTAGGGCGTTACTGTTGGATGTTGTTAGCGGGTTAGTGTTTTTTGTTGTTAGTGGGATAGTGCTGTTTGTTGTTATTGGCTTAGTGGTGTTTGTTTTTAGGGGTTCAGTGCTGTTTGTTTTTAGGGTTTTAGGGTTGGTTGTTGTTAGGGGGTTAGTGTTGTTTGTTGTTAGGGGTTTAGGGTTGTTTCTTGTTAGGGGGTTAGTGTTGTTTGTTGTTAGGGGCTTAGGGTTGTTTCTTGTTGGGGTTTAGTGGTGTTTGTTGTTTGGGTGTTAGTGTTGTTTGTTGTTAGGGGCTTAGTGTTGTTTGTGTTTAGGGGTTTAGTGTTGTTTGCTTTTAGGGTTTTAGGGTTGTTTGTTGTTGGGGGTTAGTGTTGTTTGTTGTTAGGGGGTTAGGGTTGTTTCTGGTTAGGGTGTTACTTTTGTTTGTTGTTAGGGGGTTAGGGTTGTTTGTTGTTAGGGGGTTAGGGTTTTTTGTTGTTTGGTTAGGGTTGTTTGCTGTTAGGGTGTTAGTGTTGTTTGTTGTTAGGGTGTTAGTGTTTTGTGTTGTTAGGGGGTTAGGGTTGTTTGATGTTAGGGGTTTAGGGTTGTTTGTTGTTAGGGGGTTAGTGTTGTTTGTTGTTAGGGTGTTAGCTTTGTTTGTTGTTAGTGGGTTTGGGTTGTTTATTGTTAGTGGTTTAGTGTTCTTTGATGTTAGGGGTTTAGGGTTGTTTGTTGTTAGGGTGTTAGTGTTGTATGTTGTTAGGGGGTTAGGGTTGTTTGCTAGGGTGTTAGTGTTGTTTGTTGTTAGGGGTTAGGGTTGTTTGTTGTTAGGGTGTTAGTGTTGATTGTCATTAGTGGGTTAGGTTTGTTTGTTGTTTGGTTAGGGTTGTTTGTTGTTAGGGGGTTAGTGTTGTTTGTTGTTAGGGGTTTAGGGTTGTTTCTTGTTGGGGTTTAGTGGTTTTTGTTGTTAGGGTGTTAGTCTTTATTGTGGTTAGGGGGTTAGTGTTGTTGGTTGTTCGGGGGTTAGGATTGTTTGTTGTTAGGGGGTTAGGGTTGTTTGTTGTTTGGGGGTTAGGGTTCTTTGTTGTTACGGGGTTAGTGTTGTTTGTTGTTACGGGGTTAGGTTAGTTTCTTGTTAGGGGTTTAGTGTTGTTTGTTGTTAGGGGGTTAGTGTTTGTTGTTAGGGGTTTAGGGTTGTTTCTTGTTGGGGTTTAGTGTTTTTTGTTGTTAGGGTGTTAGTGTTGTTTGTTGTTAGGGTGTTAGTGTTTTGTGTTGTTAGGGGATTAATGTTGTTTGATGTTAGGGGTTTAGGGTTGTTTGTTGTGAGGGGGTTAGGGTTGTTTGTTGTTAGTGGGTTAGGGTTGTTTGTTGTTAGTGGGTTAGTGTTTTTGGTTTTTAGGGGTTAGGGTTGTTTGTTGTTTGGGGGTTAGTGTTTGTTGTTAGGGGGCTAGGGTTGTTTGTTGTTAGGGTGTTAGTGTTCTTTGATGTTAGGGGTTTAGGGTTGTTTGTTGTTAGGGGGTTAGTGTTGTTTGTTGTTAGGGTGTTAGGGTTGTTTGTTGTTAGTGGTCTAGGGTTGTTTGTTGTTAGTGGTTTAGTGTTTTTGGTTTTTAGGGGTTAGGGTTGTTTGTTGTTTGGGGGTTAGTGTTTGTTGTTAGGGTGTTAGTGTTTTGTGTTGTTAGGGGGTTAGTGTTCTTTGATGTTAGGGATTTAGGGTTGTTTGTTGTTAGGGGGTTAGTGTTGTTTGTTGTTAGGGGGTTAGGGTTGTTTGTTGTTAGGGTGTTAGTGTTGTTTGTTGTTAGGGGTTAGGGTTGTTTGTTGTTAGGGTGTTAGTGTTGTTTGTTGTTAGTGGGTTAGGTTTGTTTGTTGTTTGGTTAGGGTTGTTTGTTGTTAGGGGGTTAGTGTTGTTTGTTGTTAGGGGTTTAGGGTTGTTTCTTGTTGGGGTTTAGTGGTGTTTGTTGTTAGGGTGTTAGTCTTTATTGTGGTTAGGGGGTTAGTGTTGTTGGTTGTTCGGGGGTTAGGATTGTTTGTTGTTAGGGGGTTAGGGTTGTTTGTTGTTTGGGGGTTAGGGTTGTTTGTTGTTACGGGGTTAGTGTTGTTTGTTGTTACGGGGTTAGGTTAGTTTCTTGTTAGGGGTTTAGTGTTGTTTGTTGTTTGGGGGTTAGTGTTTGTTGTTAGGGGGCTAGGGTTGTTTGTTGTTAGGGTGTTAGTGTTCTTTGATGTTAGGGGTTTAGGGTTGTTTGTTGTTAGGGGGTTAGTGTTGTTTGTTGTTAGGGTGTTAGGGTTGTTTGTTGTTAGTGGGTTAGGGTTGTTTGTTGATAAGAGGTTAGGATTTGTGTTGTTAGGGGGTTAGTGTTGTTCGTTGCTGGGGGTTAGTGTTGTTTCTTCTTAGGGCGTTAGTGTTTTTTGTTCTTAGGGGGTTAGGGTTGGTTGTTGTTAGGGGGTTAGTGTTGTTTGTTGTTAGGGGTTTAGGGTTGTTTCTTGTTAGGGGGTTAGTGTTGTTTGTTGTTAGGGTCTTAGGGTTGTTTCTTGTTGGGGTTTAGTGGTGTTTGTTGTTCGGGTGTTAGTGTTGTTTGTTGTTAGGGGCTTAGTGTTGTTTGTGTTTAGGGGTTTAGTGTTGTTTGCTTTTAGGGTTTTAGGGTTGTTTGTTGTTTGGGGGTTAGTGTTTGTTGTTAGGGGGTTAGTGTTGTTTGTTAGGGGGTTAGGGTTGTTTGTTGTTCGGGTGTTAGTGTTCTTTGATGTTAGGGGTTTAGGGTTGTTTGTTGTTATGGGGTTAGTGTTGTTTGTTGTTAGGGGGTGAGGGTTGTTTGTTGTTAGGGTGTTAGTGTTGTTTGTTGTTAGGGGGTTAGGGTTGTTTGTTGTTTGGGGGTTAGGGTTGTTTGTTGTTACGGGGTTAGTGTTGTTTGTTGTTACGGGGTTAGGGTAGTTTCTTGTTAGGGGTTTAGTGTTGTTTGTTGTTAGGGGGTTAGTGTTTGTTGTTAGGGGTTTAGGGTTGTTTCTTGTTCGGGTTTAGTGGTTTTTGTTGTTAGGGTGTTAGTGTTGTTTGTTGTTAGGGTGTTAGTGTTTTGTGTTGTTAGGGGGTTAGTGTTGTTTGATGTTAGGGGTTTAGGGTTGTTTGTTGTTAGGGGGTTAGGGTTGTTTGTTGTTAGTGGGTTAGGGTTGTTTGTTGTTAGTGGGTTAGTGTTTTTGGTTTTTAGGGGTTAGGGTTGTTTGTTGTTTGGGGGTTAGTGTTTGTTGTTAGGGGGCTAGGGTTGTTTGTTGTTAGGGTGTTAGTGTTCTTTGATGTTAGGGGTTTAGGGTTGTTTGTTGTTAGGGGGTTAGTGTTGTTTGTTGTTAGGGTGTTAGGGTTGTTTGTTGTTAGTGGGCTAGGGTTGTTTGTTGTTAGTGGTTTAGTGTTTTTGGTTTTTAGGGGTTAGGGTTGTTTGTTGTTTGGGGGTTAGTGTTTGTTGTTAGGGTGTTAGTGTTTTGTGTTGTTAGGGGGTTAGTGTTCTTTGATGTTAGGGATTTAGGGTTGTTTGTTGTTAGGGGGTTAGTGTTGTTTGTTGTTAGGGGGTTAGCGTTGTTTGTTGTTAGGGTGTTTGTGTTGTTTGTTGTTAGGGTGTTAGTGTTTTGTGTTGTTAGGAGGTTAGTGTTGTTTGATGTTAGGGGTTTAGGGTTGTTTGTTGTTAGGGGGTTAGGGTTGTTTGTTGTTAGTGGGTTAGGGTTGTTTGTTGTTAGTGGGTTAGTGTTTTTGGTTTTTAGGGGTTAGGGTTGTTTGTTGTTTGGGGGTTAGTGTTTGTTGTTAGGGGGTTAGTGTTTTGTGTTGTTAGGGGGTTAGTGTTCTTTGATGTTAGGGATTTAAGGTTGTTTGTTGTTAGGGGGTTAGTGTTGTTTGTTGTTAGGGGGTGAGGGTTGTTTGTTGTTAGGGTGTTAGTGTTCTTTGATGTTAGGGGTTTAGGGTTGTTTGTTGTTAGGGGGTTAGTGTTGTTTGTTGTTAGGGTGTTAGGGTTGTTTGTTGTTAGTGGGTTAGGGTTGTTTGTTGATAAGAGGTTAGGATTTGTGTTGTTAGGGGGTTAGTATTGTTCGCTGCTGGGGGTTAGTGTTGTTTCTTCTTAGGGCGTTAGTGTTTTTTGTTCTTAGGGGGTTAGGGTTGGTTGTTGTTAGGGTGTTAGTGTTGTTTGTTGTTAGGGGGTTAGTGTTGTTTGTTGTTAGGGGTTTAGGGTTGTTTCTTGTTAGGGGGTTAGTGTTGTTTGTTGTTAGGGGCTTAGGGTTGTTTCTTGTTGGGGTTTAGTGGTTTTTGTTGTTAGGGTGTTAGTGTTGTTTGTTGTTAGGGTGTTAGTGTTTTGTGTTGTTAGGAGGTTAGTGTTGTTTGATGTTAGGGGTTTAGGGTTGTTTGTTGTTAGGGGGTTAGGGTTGTTTGTTGTTAGTGAGTTAGGGTTGTTTGTTGTTAGTGGGTTAGTGTTTTTGGTATTTAGGGGTTAGGGTTGTTTGTTGTTTGGGGGTTAGTGTTTGTTGTTAGGGGGCTAGGGTTGTTTGTTGTTAGGGTGTTAGTGTTCTTCGATGTTAGGGGTTTAGGGTTGTTTGTTGTTAGGGGGTTAGTGTTGTTTGTTGTTAGGGTGTTAGGGTTGTTTGTTGTTAGTGGGTTAGGGTTGTTTGTTGATAAGAGGTTAGGATTTGTGTTGTTAGGGGGTTAGTATTGTTCGTTGCTGGGGGTTAGTGTTATTTCTTCTTAGGGCGTTAGTGTTGTTTGTTCTTAGGGGGTTAGGGTTGGTTGTTGTTAGGGTGTTAGTGTTGTTTGTTGTTAGGGGGTTAGGGTTGTTTGTTGTTAGGGTGTTAGTGTTGTTTGTTGTTAGTGGGTTAGGTTTGTTTGTTGCTTGGTTAGGGTTATGTGTTGTTAGGGGGTTAGTGTTGTTTCTTGTTAGGGGTTTAGGGTTGTTTCTTGTTGGGGTTTAGTGGTTTTTGTTGTTAGGGTGTTAGTGTTTATTGTGGTTAGGGGGTTAGTGTTGTTGGTTGTTCGGGGGTTAGGATTGTTTGTTGTTAAGGGGTTAGGGTTGTTTGTTGTTAGTTTGTTAGTGTTGTTTGTTGTTAGGGGGTTAGTGTTGTTTGTTGTTAGGGGTTTAGGGTTGTTTCTTGTTAGGGGGTTAGTGTTGTTTGTTTTTAGGGGCTTAGGGTTGTTTCTTGTTGGGGTTTAGTGGTGTTTGTTGTTCGGGCGTTAGTGTTGTTTGTTGTTAGGGGTTTAGTGTTGTTTGTTTTTAGGGGTTCAGTGTTGTTTGCTTTTAGGGTTTTAGGGTTGTTTGTTTTTTAGGGGTGAGTGTTGTTTGTTGTTAGGGGGTTAGGATTGTTTGTTTTTAGGGGTTTAGTGTTGTTTGTGGTTAGGGCGTTACTGTTGGATGTTGTTAGCGGGTTAGTGTTTTTTGTTGTTAGTGGGATAGTGCTGTTTGTTGTTATTGGCTTAGTGGTGTTTGTTTTTAGGGGTTCAGTGCTGTTTGTTTTTAGGGTTTTAGGGTTGGTTGTTGTTAGGGGGTTAGTGTTGTTTGTTGTTAGGGGTTTAGGGTTGTTTCTTGTTAGGGGGTTAGTGTTGTTTGTTGTTAGGGGCTTAGGGTTGTTTCTTGTTGGGGTTTAGTGGTGTTTGTTGTTTGGGTGTTAGTGTTGTTTGTTGTTAGGGGCTTAGTGTTGTTTGTGTTTAGGGGTTTAGTGTTGTTTGCTTTTAGGGTTTTAGGGTTGTTTGTTGTTGGGGGTTAGTGTTGTTTGTTGTTAGGGGGTTAGGGTTGTTTCTGGTTAGGGTGTTACTTTTGTTTGTTGTTAGGGGGTTAGGGTTGTTTGTTGTTAGGGTGTTAGTGTTGTTTGTTGTTAGTGGGTTAGGGTTTTTTGTTGTTTGGTTAGGGTTGTTTGTTGTTAGGGTGTTAGTGTTGTTTGTTGTTAGGGTGTTAGTGTTTTGTGTTGTTAGGGGGTTAGGGTTGTTTGATGTTAGGGGTTTAGGGTTGTTTGTTGTTAGGGGGTTAGTGTTGTTTGTTGTTAGGGTGTTAGCTTTGTTTGTTGTTAGTGGGTTTGGGTTGTTTATTGTTAGTGGGTTAGTGTTCTTTGATGTTAGGGGTTTAGGGTTGTTTGTTGTTAGGGTGTTAGTGTTGTATGTTGTTAGGGGGTTAGGGTTGTTTGCTAGGGTGTTAGTGTTGTTTGTTGTTAGGGGTTAGGGTTGTTTGTTGTTAGGGTGTTAGTGTTGTTTGTCATTAGTGGGTTAGGTTTGTTTGTTGTTTGGTTAGGGTTGTTTGTAGTTAGGGGGGTAGTGTTGTTTGTTGTTAGGGGTTTAGGGTTGTTTCTTGTTGGGGTTTAGTGGTTTTTGTTGTTAGGGTGTTAGTCTTTATTGTGGTTAGGGGGTTAGTGTTGTTGGTTGTTCGGGGGTTAGGATTGTTTGTTGTTAGGGGGTTAGGGTTGTTTGTTGTTTGGGGGTTAGGGTTCTTTGTTGTTACGGGGTTAGTGTTGTTTGTTGTTACGGGGTTAGGTTAGTTTCTTGTTAGGGGTTTAGTGTTGTTTGTTGTTAGGGTGTTAGTGTTCTTTGATGTTAGGGGTTTAGGGTTGTTTGTTGTTAGGGGGTTAGGGTTGTTTGTTGTTAGGGTGTTAGGGTTGTTTGTTGTTAGTGGGCTAGGGTTGTTTGTTGTTAGTGGTTTAGTGTTTTTGGTTTTTAGGGGTTAGGGTTGTTTGTTGTTTGGGGGTTAGTGTTTGTTGTTAGGGTGTTAGTGTTTTGTGTTGTTAGGGGGTTAGTGTTCTTTGATGTTAGGGATTTAGGGTTGTTTGTTGTTAGGGGGTTAGTGTTGTTTGTTGTTAGGGGGTTAGGGTTGTTTGTTGTTAGGGTGTTAGTGTTGTTTGTTGTTAGGGGTTAGGGTTGTTTGTTGTTAGGGTGTTAGTGTTGTTTGTTGTTAGTGGGTTAGGTTTGTTTGTTGTTTGGTTAGGGTTGTTTGTTGTTAGGGGGTTAGTGTTGTTTGTTGTTAGGGGTTTAGGGTTGTTTCTTGTTGGGGTTTAGTGGTGTTTGTTGTTAGGGTGTTAGTCTTTATTGTGGTTAGGGGGTTAGTGTTGTTGGTTGTTCGGGGGTTAGGATTGTTTGTTGTTAGGGGGTTAGGGTTGTTTGTTGTTTGGGGGTTAGGGTTGTTTGTTGTTACGGGGTTAGTGTTGTTTGTTGTTACGGGGTTAGGTTAGTTTCTTGTTAGGGGTTTAGTGTTGTTTGTTGTTTGGGGGTTAGTGTTTGTTGTTAGGGGGCTAGGGTTGTTTGTTGTTAGGGTGTTAGTGTTCTTTGATGTTAGGGGTTTAGGGTTGTTTGTTGTTAGGGGGTTAGTGTTGTTTGTTGTTAGGGTGTTAGGGTTGTTTGTTGTTAGTGGGTTAGGGTTGTTTGTTGATAAGAGGTTAGGATTTGTGTTGTTAGGGGGTTAGTATTGTTCGTTGCTGGGGGTTAGTGTTGTTTCTTCTTAGGGCGTTAGTGTTTTTTGTTCTTAGGGGGTTAGGGTTGGTTGTTGTTAGGGGGTTAGTGTTGTTTGTTGTTAGGGGTTTAGGGTTGTTTCTTGTTAGGGGGTTAGTGTTGTTTGTTGTTAGGGTCTTAGGGTTGTTTCTTGTTGGGGTTTAGTGGTGTTTGTTGTTCGGGTGTTAGTGTTGTTTGTTGTTAGGGGCTTAGTGTTGTTTGTGTTTAGGGGTTTAGTGTTGTTTGCTTTTAGGGTTTTAGGGTTGTTTGTTGTTTGGGGGTTAGTGTTTGTTGTTAGGGGGTTAGTGTTGTTTGTTGTTAGGGGGTTAGGGTTGTTTGTTGTTCGGGTGTTAGTGTTCTTTGATGTTAGGGGTTTAGGGTTGTTTGTTGTTATGGGGTTAGTGTTGTTTGTTGTTAGGGGGTGAGGGTTGTTTGTTGTTAGGGTGTTAGTGTTGTTTGTTGTTAGGGGGTTAGGGTTGTTTGTTGTTTGGGGGTTAGGGTTGTTTGTTGTTACGGGGTTAGTGTTGTTTGTTGTTACGGGGTTAGGGTAGTTTCTTGTTAGGGGTTTAGTGTTGTTTGTTGTTAGGGGCTTAGTGTTGTTTGTTTTTAGGGGTTTAGTGTTGTTTGCTTTTAGGGTTTTAGGGTTGTTTGTTGTTTCGGGGTTAGTGTTTGTTGTTAGGGGGTTAGGGTTGTTTGTTGTTAGGGTGTTAGTGTTCTTTGATGTTAGGGTTTTAGGGTTGTTTGTTGTTATGGGGTTAGTGTTGTTTGTTGTTAGGGGGTGAGGGTTGTTTGTTGTTAGGGTGTTAGTGTTGTTTGTTGTTAGGGGGTTAGGGTTGTTTGTTGTTTGGGGGTTAGGGTTGTTTGTTGTTACGGGGTTAGTGTTGTTTGTTGTTACGGGGTTAGGGTAGTTTCTTGTTAGGGGTTTAGTGTTGTTTGTTGTTAGGGGGTTAGTGTTTGTTGTTAGGGGTTTAGGGTTGTTTCTTGTTCGGGTTTAGTGGTTTTTGTTGTTAGGGTGTTAGTGTTGTTTGTTGTTAGGGTGTTAGTGTTTTGTGTTGTTAGGGGGTTAGTGTTGTTTGATGTTAGGGGTTTAGGGTTGTTTGTTGTTAGGGGGTTAGGGTTGTTTGTTGTTAGTGGGTTAGGGTTGTTTGTTGTTAGTGGGTTAGTGTTTTTGGTATTTAGGGGTTAGGGTTGTTTGTTGTTTGGGGGTTAGTGTTTGTTGTTAGGGGGCTAGGGTTGTTTGTTGTTAGGGTGTTAGTGTTCTTCGATGTTAGGGGTTTAGGGTTGTTTGTTGTTGGGGGTTAGTGTTGTTTGTTGTTAGGGTGTTAGGGTTGTTTGTTGTTAGTGGGTTAGGGTTGTTTGTTGATAAGAGGTTAGGATTTGTGTTGTTAGGGGGTTAGTATTGTTCGTTGCTGGGGGTTAGTGTTATTTCTTCTTAGGGCGTTAGTGTTGTTTGTTCTTAGGGGGTTAGGGTTGGTTGTTGTTAGGGCGTTAGTGTTGTTTGTTGTTAGGGGGTTAGGGTTGTTTGTTGTTAGGGTGTTAGTGTTGTTTGTTGTTAGTGTGTTAGGTTTGTTTGTTGCTTGGTTAGGGTTATGTGTTGTTAGGGGGTTAGTGTTGTTTCTTGTTAGGGGTTTAGGGTTGTTTCTTGTTGGGGTTTAGTGGTTTTTGTTGTTAGGGTGTTAGTGTTTATTGTGGTTAGGGGGTTAGTGTTGTTGGTTGTTCGGGGGTTAGGATTGTTTGTTGTTAAGGGGTTAGGGTTGTTTGTTGTTAGTTTGTTAGTGTTGTTTGTTGTTAGGGGGTTAGTGTTGTTTGTTGTTAGGGGTTTAGGGTTGTTTCTTGTTAGGGGGTTAGTGTTGTTTGTTTTTAGGGGCTTAGGGTTGTTTCTTGTTGGGGTTTAGTGGTGTTTGTTGTTCGGGCGTTAGTGTTGTTTGTTGTTAGGGGTTTAGTGTTGTTTGTTTTTAGGGGTTCAGTGTTGTTTGCTTTTAGGGTTTTAGGGTTGTTTGTTTTTTAGGGGTGAGTGTTGTTTGTTGTTAGGGGGTTAGGATTGTTTGTTTTTAGGGGTTTAGTGTTGTTTGTGGTTAGGGCGTTACTGTTGGATGTTGTTAGCGGGTTAGTGTTTTTTGTTGTTAGTGGGATAGTGCTGTTTGTTGTTATTGGCTTAGTGGTGTTTGTTTTTAGGGGTTCAGTGCTGTTTGTTTTTAGGGTTTTAGGGTTGGTTGTTGTTAGGGGGTTAGTGTTGTTTGTTGTTAGGGGTTTAGGGTTGTTTCTTGTTAGGGGGTTAGTGTTGTTTGTTGTTAGGGGCTTAGGGTTGTTTCTTGTTGGGGTTTAGTGGTGTTTGTTGTTTGGGTGTTAGTGTTGTTTGTTGTTAGGGGCTTAGTGTTGTTTGTGTTTAGGGGTTTAGTGTTGTTTGCTTTTAGGGTTTTAGGGTTGTTTGTTGTTGGGGGTTAGTGTTGTTTGTTGTTAGGGGGTTAGGGTTGTTTCTGGTTAGGGTGTTACTTTTGTTTGTTGTTAGGGGGTTAGGGTTGTTTGTTGTTAGGGGGTTAGGGTTTTTTGTTGTTTGGTTAGGGTTGTTTGCTGTTAGGGTGTTAGTGTTGTTTGTTGTTAGGGTGTTAGTGTTTTGTGTTGTTAGGGGGTTAGGGTTGTTTGATGTTAGGGGTTTAGGGTTGTTTGTTGTTAGGGGGTTAGTGTTGTTTGTTGTTAGGGTGTTAGCTTTGTTTGTTGTTAGTGGGTTTGGGTTGTTTATTGTTAGTGGTTTAGTGTTCTTTGATGTTAGGGGTTTAGGGTTGTTTGTTGTTAGGGTGTTAGTGTTGTATGTTGTTAGGGGGTTAGGGTTGTTTGCTAGGGTGTTAGTGTTGTTTGTTGTTAGGGGTTAGGGTTGTTTGTTGTTAGGGTGTTAGTGTTGATTGTCATTAGTGGGTTAGGTTTGTTTGTTGTTTGGTTAGGGTTGTTTGTTGTTAGGGGGTTAGTGTTGTTTGTTGTTAGGGGTTTAGGGTTGTTTCTTGTTGGGGTTTAGTGGTTTTTGTTGTTAGGGTGTTAGTCTTTATTGTGGTTAGGGGGTTAGTGTTGTTGGTTGTTCGGGGGTTAGGATTGTTTGTTGTTAGGGGGTTAGGGTTGTTTGTTGTTTGGGGGTTAGGGTTGTTTGTTGTTACGGGGTTAGTGTTGTTTGTTGTTACGGGGTTAGGTTAGTTTCTTGTTAGGGGTTTAGTGTTGTTTGTTGTTAGGGGGTTAGTGTTTGTTGTTAGGGGTTTAGGGTTGTTTCTTGTTGGGGTTTAGTGTTTTTTGTTGTTAGGGTGTTAGTGTTGTTTGTTGTTAGGGTGTTAGTGTTTTGTGTTGTTAGGGGATTAATGTTGTTTGATGTTAGGGGTTTAGGGTTGTTTGTTGTGAGGGGGTTAGGGTTGTTTGTTGTTAGTGGGTTAGGGTTGTTTGTTGTTAGTGGGTTAGTGTTTTTGGTTTTTAGGGGTTAGGGTTGTTTGTTGTTTGGGGGTTAGTGTTTGTTGTTAGGGGGCTAGGGTTGTTTGTTGTTAGGGTGTTAGTGTTCTTTGATGTTAGGGGTTTAGGGTTGTTTGTTGTTAGGGGGTTAGTGTTGTTTGTTGTTAGGGTGTTAGGGTTGTTTGTTGTTAGTGGTCTAGGGTTGTTTGTTGTTAGTGGTTTAGTGTTTTTGGTTTTTAGGGGTTAGGGTTGTTTGTTGTTTGGGGGTTAGTGTTTGTTGTTAGGGTGTTAGTGTTTTGTGTTGTTAGGGGGTTAGTGTTCTTTGATGTTAGGGATTTAGGGTTGTTTGTTGTTAGGGGGTTAGTGTTGTTTGTTGTTAGGGGGTTAGGGTTGTTTGTTGTTAGGGTGTTAGTGTTGTTTGTTGTTAGGGGTTAGGGTTGTTTGTTGTTAGGGTGTTAGTGTTGTTTGTTGTTAGTGGGTTAGGTTTGTTTGTTGTTTGGTTAGGGTTGTTTGTTGTTAGGGGGTTAGTGTTGTTTGTTGTTAGGGGTTTAGGGTTGTTTCTTGTTGGGGTTTAGTGGTGTTTGTTGTTAGGGTGTTAGTCTTTATTGTGGTTAGGGGGTTAGTGTTGTTGGTTGTTCGGGGGTTAGGATTGTTTGTTGTTAGGGGGTTAGGGTTGTTTGTTGTTTGGGGGTTAGGGTTGTTTGTTGTTACGGGGTTAGTGTTGTTTGTTGTTACGGGGTTAGGTTAGTTTCTTGTTAGGGGTTTAGTGTTGTTTGTTGTTTGGGGGTTAGTGTTTGTTGTTAGGGGGCTAGGGTTGTTTGTTGTTAGGGTGTTAGTGTTCTTTGATGTTAGGGGTTTAGGGTTGTTTGTTGTTAGGGGGTTAGTGTTGTTTGTTGTTAGGGTGTTAGGGTTGTTTGTTGTTAGTGGGTTAGGGTTGTTTGTTGATAAGAGGTTAGGATTTGTGTTGTTAGGGGGTTAGTGTTGTTCGTTGCTGGGGGTTAGTGTTGTTTCTTCTTAGGGCGTTAGTGTTTTTTGTTCTTAGGGGGTTAGGGTTGGTTGTTGTTAGGGGGTTAGTGTTGTTTGTTGTTAGGGGTTTAGGGTTGTTTCTTGTTAGGGGGTTAGTGTTGTTTGTTGTTAGGGTCTTAGGGTTGTTTCTTGTTGGGGTTTAGTGGTGTTTGTTGTTCGGGTGTTAGTGTTGTTTGTTGTTAGGGGCTTAGTGTTGTTTGTGTTTAGGGGTTTAGTGTTGTTTGCTTTTAGGGTTTTAGGGTTGTTTGTTGTTTGGGGGTTAGTGTTTGTTGTTAGGGGGTTAGTGTTGTTTGTTAGGGGGTTAGGGTTGTTTGTTGTTCGGGTGTTAGTGTTCTTTGATGTTAGGGGTTTAGGGTTGTTTGTTGTTATGGGGTTAGTGTTGTTTGTTGTTAGGGGGTGAGGGTTGTTTGTTGTTAGGGTGTTAGTGTTGTTTGTTGTTAGGGGGTTAGGGTTGTTTGTTGTTTGGGGGTTAGGGTTGTTTGTTGTTAGTGGGTTAGGGTTGTTTGTTGATAAGAGGTTAGGATTTGTGTTGTTAGGGGGTTAGTGTTGTTCGTTGCTGGGGGTTAGTGTTGTTTCTTCTTAGGGCGTTAGTGTTTTTTGTTCTTAGGGGGTTAGGGTTGGTTGTTGTTAGGGGGTTAGTGTTGTTTGTTGTTAGGGGTTTAGGGTTGTTTCTTGTTAGGGGGTTAGTGTTGTTTGTTGTTAGGGTCTTAGGGTTGTTTCTTGTTGGGGTTTAGTGGTGTTTGTTGTTCGGGTGTTAGTGTTGTTTGTTGTTAGGGGCTTAGTGTTGTTTGTGTTTAGGGGTTTAGTGTTGTTTGCTTTTAGGGTTTTAGGGTTGTTTGTTGTTTGGGGGTTAGTGTTTGTTGTTAGGGGGTTAGTGTTGTTTGTTAGGGGGTTAGGGTTGTTTGTTGTTCGGGTGTTAGTGTTCTTTGATGTTAGGGGTTTAGGGTTGTTTGTTGTTATGGGGTTAGTGTTGTTTGTTGTTAGGGGGTGAGGGTTGTTTGTTGTTAGGGTGTTAGTGTTGTTTGTTGTTAGGGGGTTAGGGTTGTTTGTTGTTTGGGGGTTAGTGTTGTTTGTTGTTACGGGGTTAGGGTAGTTTCTTGTTAGGGGTTTAGTGTTGTTTGTTGTTAGGGGCTTAGTGTTGTTTGTTTTTAGGGGTTTAGTGTTGTTTGCTTTTAGGGTTTTAGGGTTGTTTGTTGTTTCGGGGTTAGTGTTTGTTGTTAGGGGGTTAGGGTTGTTTGTTGTTAGGGTGTTAGTGTTCTTTGATGTTAGGGGTTTAGGGTTGTTTGTTGTTATGGGGTTAGTGTTGTTTGTTGTTAGGGGGTGAGGGTTGTTTGTTGTTAGGGTGTTATTGTTGTTTGTTGTTAGGGGGTTAGGGTTGTTTGTTGTTTGGGGGTTAGGGTTGTTTGTTGTTACGGGGTTAGTGTTGTTTGTTGTTACGGGGTTAGGGTAGTTTCTTGTTAGGGGTTTAGTGTTGTTTGTTGTTAGGGGGTTAGTGTTTGTTGTTAGGGGTTTAGGGTTGTTTCTTGTTCGGGTTTAGTGGTTTTTGTTGTTAGGGTGTTAGTGTTGTTTGTTGTTAGGGTGTTAGTGTTTTGTGTTGTTAGGGGGTTAGTGTTGTTTGATGTTAGGGGTTTAGGGTTGTTTGTTGTTAGGGGGTTAGGGTTGTTTGTTGTTAGTGGGTTAGGGTTGTTTGTTGTTAGTGGGTTAGTGTTTTTGGTTTTTAGGGGTTAGGGTTGTTTGTTGTTTGGGGGTTAGTGTTTGTTGTTAGGGGGCTAGGGTTGTTTGTTGTTAGGGTGTTAGTGTTCTTTGATGTTAGGGGTTTAGGGTTGTTTGTTGTTAGGGGGTTAGTGTTGTTTGTTGTTAGGGTGTTAGGGTTGTTTGTTGTTAGTGGGCTAGGGTTGTTTGTTGTTAGTGGTTTAGTGTTTTTGGTTTTTAGGGGTTAGGGTTGTTTGTTGTTTGGGGGTTAGTGTTTGTTGTTAGGGTGTTAGTGTTTTGTGTTGTTAGGGGGTTAGTGTTCTTTGATGTTAGGGATTTAGGGTTGTTTGTTGTTAGGGGGTTAGTGTTCTTTGTTGTTAGGGGGTTAGCGTTGTTTGTTGTTAGGGTGTTTGTGTTGTTTGTTGTTAGGGTGTTAGTGTTTTGTGTTGTTAGGAGGTTAGTGTTGTTTGATGTTAGGGGTTTAGGGTTGTTTGTTGTTAGGGGGTTAGGGTTGTTTGTTGTTAGTGGGTTAGGGTTGTTTGTTGTTAGTGGGTTAGTGTTTTTGGTTTTTAGGGGTTAGGGTTGTTTGTTGTTTGGGGGTTAGTGTTTGTTGTTAGGGGGTTAGTGTTTTGTGTTGTTAGGGGGTTAGTGTTCTTTGATGTTAGGGATTTAGGGTTGTTTGTTGTTAGGGGGTTAGTGTTGTTTGTTGTTAGGGGGTGAGGGTTGTTTGTTGTTAGGGTGTTAGTGTTCTTTGATGTTAGGGGTTTAGGGTTGTTTGTTGTTAGGGGGTTAGTGTTGTTTGTTGTTAGGGTGTTAGGGTTGTTTGTTGTTAGTGGGTTAGGGTTGTTTGTTGATAAGAGGTTAGGATTTGTGTTGTTAGGGGGTTAGTATTGTTCGCTGCTGGGGGTTAGTGTTGTTTCTTCTTAGGGCGTTAGTGTTTTTTGTTCTTAGGGGGTTAGGGTTGGTTGTTGTTAGGGTGTTAGTGTTGTTTGTTGTTAGGGGGTTAGTGTTGTTTGTTGTTAGGGGTTTAGGGTTGTTTCTTGTTAGGGGGTTAGTGTTGTTTGTTGTTAGGGGCTTAGGGTTGTTTCTTGTTGGGGTTTAGTGGTTTTTGTTGTTAGGGTGTTAGTGTTGTTTGTTGTTAGGGTGTTAGTGTTTTGTGTTGTTAGGAGGTTAGTGTTGTTTGATGTTAGGGGTTTAGGGTTGTTTGTTGTTAGGGGGTTAGGGTTGTTTGTTGTTAGTGAGTTAGGGTTGTTTGTTGTTAGTGGGTTAGTGTTTTTGGTATTTAGGGGTTAGGGTTGTTTGTTGTTTGGGGGTTAGTGTTTGTTGTTAGGGGGCTAGGGTTGTTTGTTGTTAGGGTGTTAGTGTTCTTCGATGTTAGGGGTTTAGGGTTGTTTGTTGTTAGGGGGTTAGTGTTGTTTGTTGTTAGGGTGTTAGGGTTGTTTGTTGTTAGTGGGTTAGGGTTGTTTGTTGATAAGAGGTTAGGATTTGTGTTGTTAGGGGGTTAGTATTGTTCGTTGCTGGGGGTTAGTGTTATTTCTTCTTAGGGCGTTAGTGTTGTTTGTTCTTAGGGGGTTAGGGTTGGTTGTTGTTAGGGTGTTAGTGTTGTTTGTTGTTAGGGGGTTAGGGTTGTTTGTTGTTAGGGTGTTAGTGTTGTTTGTTGTTAGTGGGTTAGGTTTGTTTGTTGCTTGGTTAGGGTTATGTGTTGTTAGGGGGTTAGTGTTGTTTCTTGTTAGGGGTTTAGGGTTGTTTCTTGTTGGGGTTTAGTGGTTTTTGTTGTTAGGGTGTTAGTGTTTATTGTGGTTAGGGGGTTAGTGTTGTTGGTTGTTCGGGGGTTAGGATTGTTTGTTGTTAAGGGGTTAGGGTTGTTTGTTGTTAGTTTGTTAGTGTTGTTTGTTGTTAGGGGGTTAGTGTTGTTTGTTGTTAGGGGTTTAGGGTTGTTTCTTGTTAGGGGGTTAGTGTTGTTTGTTTTTAGGGGCTTAGGGTTGTTTCTTGTTGGGGTTTAGTGGTGTTTGTTGTTCGGGCGTTAGTGTTGTTTGTTGTTAGGGGTTTAGTGTTGTTTGTTTTTAGGGGTTCAGTGTTGTTTGCTTTTAGGGTTTTAGGGTTGTTTGTTTTTTAGGGGTGAGTGTTGTTTGTTGTTAGGGGGTTAGGATTGTTTGTTTTTAGGGGTTTCTTGTTGTTTGTGGTTAGGGCGTTACTGTTGGATGTTGTTAGCGGGTTAGTGTTTTTTGTTGTTAGTGGGATAGTGCTGTTTGTTGTTATTGGCTTAGTGGTGTTTGTTTTTAGGGGTTCAGTGCTGTTTGTTTTTAGGGTTTTAGGGTTGGTTGTTGTTAGGGGGTTAGTGTTGTTTGTTGTTAGGGGTTTAGGGTTGTTTCTTGTTAGGGGGTTAGTGTTGTTTGTTGTTAGGGGCTTAGGGTTGTTTCTTGTTGGGGTTTAGTGGTGTTTGTTGTTTGGGTGTTAGTGTTGTTTGTTGTTAGGGGCTTAGTGTTGTTTGTGTTTAGGGGTTTAGTGTTGTTTGCTTTTAGGGTTTTAGGGTTGTTTGTTGTTGGGGGTTAGTGTTGTTTGTTGTTAGGGGGTTAGGGTTGTTTCTGGTTAGGGTGTTACTTTTGTTTGTTGTTAGGGGGTTAGGGTTGTTTGTTGTTAGGGTGTTAGTGTTGTTTGTTGTTAGTGGGTTAGGGTTTTTTGTTGTTTGGTTAGGGTTGTTTGTTGTTAGGGTGTTAGTGTTGTTTGTTGTTAGGGTGTTAGTGTTTTGTGTTGTTAGGGGGTTAGGGTTGTTTGATGTTAGGGGTTTAGGGTTGTTTGTTGTTAGGGGGTTAGTGTTGTTTGTTGTTAGGGTGTTAGCTTTGTTTGTTGTTAGTGGGTTTGGGTTGTTTATTGTTAGTGGGTTAGTGTTCTTTGATGTTAGGGGTTTAGGGTTGTTTGTTGTTAGGGTGTTAGTGTTGTATGTTGTTAGGGGGTTAGGGTTGTTTGCTAGGGTGTTAGTGTTGTTTGTTGTTAGGGGTTAGGGTTGTTTGTTGTTAGGGTGTTAGTGTTGTTTGTCATTAGTGGGTTAGGTTTGTTTGTTGTTTGGTTAGGGTTGTTTGTAGTTAGGGGGGTAGTGTTGTTTGTTGTTAGGGGTTTAGGGTTGTTTCTTGTTGGGGTTTAGTGGTTTTTGTTGTTAGGGTGTTAGTCTTTATTGTGGTTAGGGGGTTAGTGTTGTTGGTTGTTCGGGGGTTAGGATTGTTTGTTGTTAGGGGGTTAGGGTTGTTTGTTGTTTGGGGGTTAGGGTTCTTTGTTGTTACGGGGTTAGTGTTGTTTGTTGTTACGGGGTTAGGTTAGTTTCTTGTTAGGGGTTTAGTGTTGTTTGTTGTTAGGGGGTTAGTGTTTGTTGTTAGGGGTTTAGGGTTGTTTCTTGTTGGGGTTTAGTGCTTTTTGTTGTTAGGGTGTTAGTGTTGTTTGTTGTTAGGGTGTTAGTGTTTTGTGTTGTTAGGGGGTTAATGTTGTTTGATGTTAGGGGTTTAGGGTTGTTTGTTGTGAGGGGGTTAGGGTTGTTTGTTGTTAGTGGGTTAGGGTTGTTTGTTGTTAGTGGGTTAGTGTTTTTGGTTTTTAGGGGTTAGGGTTGTTTGTTGTTTGGGGGTTAGTGTTTGTTGTTAGGGGGCTAGGGTTGTTTGTTGTTAGGGTGTTAGTGTTCTTTGATGTTAGGGGTTTAGGGTTGTTTGTTGTTAGGGGGTTAGTGTTGTTTGTTGTTAGGGTGTTAGGGTTGTTTGTTGTTAGTGGTCTAGGGTTGTTTGTTGTTAGTGGTTTAGTGTTTTTGGTTTTTAGGGGTTAGGGTTGTTTGTTGTTTGGGTGTTAGTGTTTGTTGTTAGGGTGTTAGTGTTTTGTGTTGTTAGGGGGTTAGTGTTCTTTGATGTTAGGGATTTAGGGTTGTTTGTTGTTAGGGGGTTAGTGTTGTTTGTTGTTAGGGGGTTAGGGTTGTTTGTTGTTAGGGTGTTAGTGTTGTTTGTTGTTAGGGGTTAGGGTTGTTTGTTGTTAGGGTGTTAGTGTTGTTTGTTGTTAGTGGGTTAGGTTTGTTTGTTGTTTGGTTAGGGTTGTTTGTTGTTAGGGGGTTAGTGTTGTTTGTTGTTAGGGGTTTAGGGTTGTTTCTTGTTGGGGTTTAGTGGTGTTTGTTGTTAGGGTGTTAGTCTTTATTGTGGTTAGGGGGTTAGTGTTGTTGGTTGTTCGGGGGTTAGGATTGTTTGTTGTTAGGGGGTTAGGGTTGTTTGTTGTTTGGGGGTTAGGGTTGTTTGTTGTTACGGGGTTAGTGTTGTTTGTTGTTACGGGGTTAGGTTAGTTTCTTGTTAGGGGTTTAGTGTTGTTTGTTGTTTGGGGGTTAGTGTTTGTTGTCAGGGGGCTAGGGTTGTTTGTTGTTAGGGTGTTAGTGTTCTTTGATGTTAGGGGTTTAGGGTTGTTTGTTGTTAGGGGGTTAGTGTTGTTTGTTGTTAGGGTGTTAGGGTTGTTTGTTGTTAGTGGGTTAGGGTTGTTTGTTGATAAGAGGTTAGGATTTGTGTTGTTAGGGTGTTAGTATTGTTCGTTGCTGGGGGTTAGTGTTGTTTCTTCTTAGGGCGTTAGTGTTTTTTGTTCTTAGGGGGTTAGGGTTGGTTGTTGTTAGGGGGTTAGTGTTGTTTGTTGTTAGGGGTTTAGGGTTGTTTCTTGTTAGGGGGTTAGTGTTGTTTGTTGTTAGGGTCTTAGGGTTGTTTCTTGTTGGGGTTTAGTGGTGTTTGTTGTTCGGGTGTTAGTGTTGTTTGTTGTTAGGGGCTTAGTGTTGTTTGTGTTTAGGGGTTTAGTGTTGTTTGCTTTTAGGGTTTTAGGGTTGTTTGTTGTTTCGGGGTTAGTGTTTGTTGTTAGGGGGTTAGGGTTGTTTGTTGTTAGGGTGTTAGTGTTCTTTGATGTTAGGGGTTTAGGGTTGTTTGTTGTTATGGGTTTAGTGTTGTTTGTTGTTAGGGGGTGAGGGTTGTTTGTTGTTAGGGTGTTAGTGTTGTTTGTTGTTAGGGGGTTAGGGTTGTTTGTTGTTTGGGGGTTAGGGTTGTTTGTTGTTACGGGGTTAGTGTTGTTTGTTGTTACGGGGTTAGGGTAGTTTCTTGTTAGGGGTTTAGTGTTGTTTGTTGTTAGGGGGTTAGTGTTTGTTGTTAGGGGTTTAGGGTTGTTTCTTGTTGGGGTTTAGTGGTTTTTGTTGTTAGGGTGTTAGTGTTGTTTGTTGTTAGGGTGTTAGTGTTTTGTGTTGTTAGGGGGTTAGTGTTGTTTGATGTTAGGGGTTTAGGGTTGTTTGTTGTTAGGGGGTTAGGGTTGTTTGTTGTTAGTGGGTTAGGGTTGTTTGTTGTTAGTGGGTTAGTGTTTTTGGTTTTTAGGGGTTAGGGTTGTTTGTTGTTTGGGGGTTAGTGTTTGTTGTTAGGGGGCTAGGGTTGTTTGTTGTTAGGGTGTTAGTGTTCTTTGATGTTAGGGGTTTAGGGTTGTTTGTTGTTAGGGGGTTAGTGTTGTTTGTTGTTAGGGTGTTAGGGTTGTTTGTTGTTAGTGGGCTAGGGTTGTTTGTTGTTAGTGGTTTAGTGTCTTTGGTTTTTAGGGGTTAGGGTTGTTTGTTGTTTGGGGGTTAGTGTTTGTTGTTAGGGTGTTAGTGTTTTGTGTTGTTAGGGGGTTAGTGTTCTTTGATGTTAGGGATTTAGGGTTGTTTGTTGTTAGGGGGTTAGTGTTGTTTGTTGTTAGGGGGTTAGCGTTGTTTGTTGTTAGGGTGTTTGTGTTGTTTGTTGTTAGGGTGTTAGTGTTTTGTGTTGTTAGGAGGTTAGTGTTGTTTGATGTTAGGGGTTTAGGGTTGTTTGTTGTTAGGGGGTTAGGGTTGTTTGTTGTTAGTGGGTTAGGGTTGTTTGTTGTTAGTGGGTTAGTGTTTTTGGTTTTTAGGGGTTAGGGTTGTTTGTTGTTTGGGGGTTAGTGTTTGTTGTTAGGGGGCTAGGGTTGTTTGTTGTTAGGGTGTTAGTGTTCTTTGATGTTAGGGGTTTAGGGTTGTTTGTTGTTAGGGGGTTAGTGTTGTTTGTTGTTAGGGTGTTAGGGTTGTTTGTTGTTAGTGGGTTAGGGTTGTTTGTTGATAAGAGGTTAGGATTTGTGTTGTTAGGGGGTTAGTATTGTTCGCTGCTGGGGGTTAGTGTTGTTTCTTCTTAGGGCGTTAGTGTTTTTTGTTCTTAAGGGTTAGGGTTGGCTGTTGTTAGGGTGTTAGTGTTGTTTGTTGTTAGGGGGTTAGTGTTGTTTGTTGTTAGGGGTTTAGGGTTGTTTCTTGTTAGGGGGTTAGTGTTGTTTGTTGTTAGGGGCTTAGGGTTGTTTCTTGTTGGGGTTTAGTGGTTCTTGTTGTTAGGGTGTTAGTGTTGTTTGTTGTTAGGGTGTTAGTGTTTTGTGTTGTTAGGAGGTTAGTGTTGTTTGATGTTAGGGGTTTAGGGTTGTTTGTTGTTAGGGGGTTAGGGTTGTTTGTTGTTAGTGAGTTAGGGTTGTTTGTTGTTAGTGGGTTAGTGTTTTTGGTATTTAGGGGTTAGGGTTGTTTGTTGTTTGGGGGTTAGTGTTTGTTGTTAGGGGGCTAGGGTTGTTTGTTGTTAGGGTGTTAGTGTTCTTCGATGTTAGGGGTTTAGGGTTGTTTGTTGTTAGGGGGTTAGTGTTGTTTGTTGTTAGGGTGTTAGGGTTGTTTGTTGTTAGTGGGTTAGGGTTGTTTGTTGATAAGAGGTTAGGATTTGTGTTGTTAGGGGGTTAGTATTGTTCGTTGCTGGGGGTTAGTGTTATTTCTTCTTAGGGCGTTAGTGTTGTTTGTTCTTAGGGGGTTAGGGTTGGTTGTTGTTAGGGTGTTAGTGTTGTTTGTTGTTAGGGGGTTAGGGTTGTTTGTTGTTAGGGTGTTAGTGTTGTTTGTTGTTAGTGGGTTAGGTTTGTTTGTTGCTTGGTTAGGGTTATGTGTTGTTAGGGGGTTAGTGTTGTTTCTTGTTAGGGGTTTAGGGTTGTTTCTTGTTGGGGTTTAGTGGTTTTTGTTGTTAGGGTGTTAGTGTTTATTGTGGTTAGGGGGTTAGTGTTGTTGGTTGTTCGGGGGTTAGGATTGTTTGTTCTTAAGGGGTTAGGGTTGTTTGTTGTTAGTTTGTTAGTGTTGTTTGTTGTTAGGGGGTTAGTGTTGTTTGTTGTTAGGGGTTTAGGGTTGTTTCTTGTTAGGGGGTTAGTGTTGTTTGTTTTTAGGGGCTTAGGGTTGTTTCTTGTTGGGGTTTAGTGGTGTTTGTTGTTCGGGCGTTAGTGTTGTTTGTTGTTAGGGGTTTAGTGTTGTTTGTTTTTAGGGGTTCAGTGTTGTTTGCTTTTAGGGTTTTAGGGTTGTTTGTTTTTTAGGGGTGAGTGTTGTTTGTTGTTAGGGGGTTAGGATTGTTTGTTTTTAGGGGTTTAGTGTTGTTTGTGGTTAGGGCGTTACTGTTGGATGTTGTTAGCGGGTTAGTGTTTTTTGTTGTTAGTGGGATAGTGCTGTTTGTTGTTATTGGCTTAGTGGTGTTTGTTTTTAGGGGTTCAGTGCTGTTTGTTTTTAGGGTTTTAGGGTTGGTTGTTGTTAGGGGGTTAGTGTTGTTTGTTGTTAGGGGTTTAGGGTTGTTTCTTGTTAGGGGGTTAGTGTTGTTTGTTGTTAGGGGCTTAGGGTTGTTTCTTGTTGGGGTTTAGTGGTGTTTGTTGTTTGGGTGTTAGTGTTGTTTGTTGTTAGGGGCTTAGTGTTGTTTGTGTTTAGGGGTTTAGTGTTGTTTGCTTTTAGGGTTTTAGGGTTGTTTGTTGTTGGGGGTTAGTGTTGTTTGTTGTTAGGGGGTTAGGGTTGTTTCTGGTTAGGGTGTTACTTCTGTTTGTTGTTAGGGGGTTAGGGTTGTTTGTTGTTAGGGTGTTAGTGTTGTTTGTTGTTAGTGGGTTAGGGTTTTTTGTTGTTTGGTTAGGGTTGTTTGTTGTTAGGGTGTTAGTGTTGTTTGTTGTTAGGGTGTTAGTGTTTTGTGTTGTTAGGGGGTTAGGGTTGTTTCATGTTAGGGGTTTAGGGTTGTTTGTTGTTAGGGGGTTAGTGTTGTTTGTTGTTAGGGTGTTAGCTTTGTTTGTTGTTAGTGGGTTTGGGTTGTTTATTGTTAGTGGGTTAGTGTTCTTTGATGTTAGGGGTTTAGGGTTGTTTGTTGTTAGGGTGTTAGTGTTGTATGTTGTTAGGGGGTTAGGGTTGTTTGCTAGGGTGTTAGTGTTGTTTGTTGTTAGGGGTTAGGGTTGTTTGTTGTTAGGGTGTTAGTGTTGTTTGTCATTAGTGGGTTAGGTTTGTTTGTTGTTTGGTTAGGGTTGTTTGTTGTTAGGGGGTTAGTGTTGTTTGTTGTTAGGGGTTTAGGGTTGTTTCTTGTTGGGGTTTAGTGGTTTTTGTTGTTAGGGTGTTAGTCTTTATTGTGGTTAGGGGGTTAGTGTTGTTGGTTGTTCGGGGGTTAGGATTGTTTGTTGTTAGGGGGTTAGGGTTGTTTGTTGTTTGGGGGTTAGGGTTCTTTGTTGTTACGGGGTTAGTGTTGTTTGTTGTTACGGGGTTAGGTTAGTTTCTTGTTAGGGGTTTAGTGTTGTTTGTTGTTAGGGGGTTAGTGTTTGTTGTTAGGGGTTTAGGGTTGTTTCTTGTTGGGGTTTAGTGCTTTTTGTTGTTAGGGTGTTAGTGTTGTTTGTTGTTAGGGTGTTAGTGTTTTGTGTTGTTAGGGGGTTAATGTTGTTTGATGTTAGGGGTTTAGGGTTGTTTGTTGTGAGGGAGTTAGGGTTGTTTGTTGTTAGTGGGTTAGGGTTGTTTGTTGTTAGTGGGTTAGTGTTTTTGGTTTTTAGGGGTTAGGGTTGTTTGTTGTTTGGGGGTTAGTGTTTGTTGTTAGGGGGCTAGGGTTGTTTGTTGTTAGGGTGTTAGTGTTCTTTGATGTTAGGGGTTTAGGGTTGTTTGTTGTTAGGGGGTTAGTGTTGTTTGTTGTTAGGGTGTTAGGGTTGTTTGTTGTTAGTGGTCTAGGGTTGTTTGTTGTTAGTGGTTTAGTGTTTTTGGTTTTTAGGGGTTAGGGTTGCTTGTTGTTTGGGTGTTAGTGTTTGTTGTTAGGGTGTTAGTGTTTTGTGTTGTTAGGGGGTTAGTGTTCTTTGATGTTAGGGATTTAGGGTTGTTTGTTGTTAGGGGGTTAGTGTTGTTTGTTGTTAGGGGGTTAGGGTTGTTTGTTGTTAGGGTGTTAGTGTTGTTTGTTGTTAGGGTTTAGGGTTGTTTGTTGTTAGGGTGTTAGTGTTGTTTGTTGTTAGTGGGTTAGGTTTGTTTGTTGTTTGGTTAGGGTTGTTTGTTGTTAGGGGGTTAGTGTTGTTTGTTGTTAGGGGTTTAGGGTTGTTTCTTGTTGGGGTTTAGTGGTGTTTGTTCTTAGGGTGTTAGTCTTTATTGTGGTTAGGGGGTTAGTGTTGTTGGTTGTTCGGGGGTTAGGATTGTTTGTTGTTAGGGGGTTAGGGTTGTTTGTTGTTTGGGGGTTAGGGTTGTTTGTTGTTACGGGGTTAGTGTTGTTTGTTGTTACGGGGTTAGGTTAGTTTCTTGTTAGGGGTTTAGTGTTGTTTGTTGTTTGGGGGTTAGTGTTTGTTGTCAGGGGGCTAGGGTTGTTTGTTGTTAGGGTGTTAGTGTTCTTTGATGTTAGGGGTTTAGGGTTGTTTGTTGTTAGGGGGTTAGTGTTGTTTGTTGTTAGGGTGTTAGGGTTGTTTGTTGTTAGTGGGTTAGGGTTGTTTGTTGATAAGAGGTTAGGATTTGTGTTGTTAGGGTGTTAGTATTGTTCGTTGCTGGGGGTTAGTGTTGTTTCTTCTTAGGGCGTTAGTGTTTTTTGTTCTTAGGGGGTTAGGGTTGGTTGTTGTTAGGGGGTTAGTGTTGTTTGTTGTTAGGGGTTTAGGGTTGTTTCTTGTTAGGGGGTTAGTGTTGTTTGTTGTTAGGGTCTTAGGGTTGTTTCTTGTTGGGGTTTAGTGGTGTTTGTTGTTCGGGTGTTAGTGTTGTTTGTTGTTAGGGGCTTAGTGTTGTTTGTGTTTAGGGGTTTAGTGTTGTTTGCTTTTAGGGTTTTAGGGTTGTTTGTTGTTTGGGGGTTAGTGTTTGTTGTTAGGGGGTTAGGGTTGTTTGTTGTTAGGGTGTTAGTGTTCTTTGATGTTAGGGGTTTAGGGTTGTTTGTTGTTATGGGTTTAGTGTTGTTTGTTGTTAGGGGGTGAGGGTTGTTTGTTGTTAGGGTGTTAGTGTTGTTTGTTGTTAGGGGGTTAGGGTTGTTTGTTGTTTGGGGGTTAGGGTTGTTTGTTGTTACGGGGTTAGTGTTGTTTGTTGTTACGGGGTTAGGGTAGTTTCTTGTTAGGGGTTTAGTGTTGTTTGTTGTTAGGGGGTTAGTGTTTGTTGTTAGGGGTTTAGGGTTGTTTCTTGTTCGGGTTTAGTGGTTTTTGTTGTTAGGGTGTTAGTGTTGTTTGTTGTTAGGGTGTTAGTGTTTTGTGTTGTTAGGGGGTTAGTGTTGTTTGATGTTAGGGGTTTAGGGTTGTTTGTTGTTAGGGGGTTAGGGTTGTTTGTTGTTAGTGGGTTAGGGTTGTTTGTTGTTAGTGGGTTAGTGTTTTTGGTTTTTAGGGGTTAGGGTTGTTTGTTGTTTGGGGGTTAGTGTTTGTTGTTAGGGGGCTAGGGTTGTTTGTTGTTAGGGTGTTAGTGTTCTTTGATGTTAGGGGTTTAGGGTTGTTTGTTGTTAGGGGGTTAGTGTTGTTTGTTGTTAGGGTGTTAGGGTTGTTTGTTGTTAGTGGGCTAGGGTTGTTTGTTGTTAGTGGTTTAGTGTTTTTGGTTTTTAGGGGTTAGGGTTGTTTGTTGTTTGGGGGTTAGTGTTTGTTGTTAGGGTGTTAGTGTTTTGTGTTGTTAGGGGGTTAGTGTTCTTTGATGTTAGGGATTTAGGGTTGTTTGTTGTTAGGGGGTTAGTGTTGTTTGTTGTTAGGGGGTTAGCGTTGTTTGTTATTAGGGTGTTAGTGTTGTTTGTTTTTAGGGGTTAGGGTTGTTTGTTGTTAGGGTGTTAGTGTTGTTTGTTGTTAGTGGGTTAGGTTTGTTTGTTGTTTGGTTAGGGTTGTTTGTTGTTAGGGGGTTAGTGTTGTTTGTTGTTAGGGGTTTAGGGTTGTTTCTTGTTGGGGTTTAGTGGTGTTTGTTGTTAGGGTGTTAGTCTTTATTGTGGTTAGGGGGTTAGTGCTGTTGGTTGTTTGGGGGTTAGGATTGTTTGTTGTTAGGGGGTTAGGGTTGTTTGTTGTTTGGGGGTTAGGGTTGTTTGTTGTTACGGGGTTAGTGTTGTTTGTTGTTACGGGGTTAGGGTAGTTTCTTGTTAGGAGTTTAGTGTTGTTTGTTGTTAGGGGGTTAGTGTTTGTTGTTAGGGGTTTAGGGTTCTTTCTTGTTGGGGTTTAGTGGTTTTTGTTGTTAGGGTGTTAGTGTTGTTTGTTGTTAGGGTGTTAGTGTTTTGTGTTGTTTGGAGGTTAGTGTTGTTTGATGTTAGGGGTTTAGGGTTGTTTGTTGTTAGGGGGTTAGGGTTGTTTGTTGTTAGTGGGTTAGGGTTGTTTGTTGTTAGTGGGTTAGTGTTTTTGGTTTTTAGGGGTTAGGGTTGTTTGTTGTTTGGGGGTTAGTGTTTGTTGTTAGGGGGCTAGGGTTGTTTGTTGTTAGGGTGTTAGTGTTCTTTGATGTTAGGGGTTTAGGGTTGTTTGTTGTTAGGGGGTTAGTGTTGTTTGTTGTTAGGGTGTTAGGGTTGTTTGTTGTTAGTGGTCTAGGGTTGTTTGTTGTTAGTGGTTTAGTGTTTTTGGTTTTTAGGGGTTAGGGTTGTTTGTTGTTTGGGGGTTAGTGTTTGTTGTTAGGGTGTTAGTGTTTTGTGTTGTTAGGGGGTTAGTGTTCTTTGATGTTAGGGATTTAGGGTTGTTTGTTGTTAGGGGGTTAGTGTTGTTTGTTGTTAGGGGTTAGGGTTGTTTGTTGTTAGGGTGTTAGTGTTGTTTGTTGTTAGTGGGTTAGGTTTGTTTGTTGTTTGGTTAGGGTTGTTTGTTGTTAGGGGGTTAGTGTTGTTTGTTGTTAGGGGTTTAGGGTTGTTTCTTGTTGGGGTTTAGGGGTGTTTGTTGTTAGGGTGTTAGTCTTTATTGTTGTTAGGGGGTTAGTGTTGTTGGTTGTTCGGGGGTTAGGATTGTTTGTTGTTAGGGGGTTAGGGTTGTTTGTTGTTTGGGGGTTAGGGTTGTTTGTTGTTACGGGGTTAGTGTTGTTTGTTGTTACGGGGTTAGGTTAGTTTCTTGTTAGGGGTTTAGTGTTGTTTGTTGTTTGGGGGTTAGTGTTTGTTGTTAGGGAGCTAGGGTTGTTTGTTGTTAGGGTGTTAGTGTTCTTTGATGTTAGGGGTTTAGGGTTGTTTGTTGTTAGGGGGTTAGTGTTGTTTGTTGTTAGGGTCTTAGGGTTGTTTCTTGTTGGGGTTTAGTGGTGTTTGTTGTTCGGGTGTTAGTGTTGTTTGTTGTTAGGGGCTTAGTGTTGTTTGTGTTTAGGGGTTTAGTGTTGTTTGCTTTTAGGGTTTTAGGGTTGTTTGTTGTTTGGGGGTTAGTGTTTGTTGTTAGGGGGTTAGTGTTGTTTGTTGTTAGGGGGTTAGGGTTGTTTGTTGTTAGGGTGTTAGTGTTCTTTGATGTTAGGGGTTTAGGGTTGTTTGTTGTTATGGGGTTAGTGTTGTTTGTTGTTAGGGGGTGAGTGTTGTTTGTTGTTAGGGGGTTAGGGTTGTTTCTGGTTAGGGTGTTACTTTTGTTTGTTGTTAGGGGGTTAGGGTTGTTTGTTGTTAGGGTGTTAGTGTTGTTTGTTGTTAGTGGGTTAGGGTTTTTTGTTGTTTGGTTAGGGTTGTTTGTTGTTAGGGTGTTAGTGTTGTTTGTTGTTAGGGTGTTAGTGTTTTGTGTTGTTAGGGGGTTAGGGTTGTTTGATGTTAGGGGTTTAGGGTTGTTTGTTGTTAGGGGGTTAGTGTTGTTTGTTGTTAGGGTGTTAGGGTTATTTGTTGTTAGTGGGTTTGGGTTGTTGTTAGTGGGTTAGTGTTCTTTGATGTTAGGGGTTTAGGGTTGTTTGTTGTTAGGGTGTTAGTGTTGTTTGTTGTTAGGGGGTTAGGGTTGTTTGCTAGGGTGTTAGTGTTGTTTGTTGTTAGGGGTTAGGGTTGTTTGTTGTTAGGGTGTTAGTGTTGTTTGTCATTAGTGGGTTAGGTTTGTTTGTTGTTTGGTTAGGGTTGTTTGTTGTTAGGGGGTTAGTGTTGTTTGTTGTTAGGGGTTTAGGGTTGTTTCTTGTTGGGGTTTAGTGGTTTTTGTTGTTAGGGTGTTAGTCTTTATTGTGGTTAGGGGGTTAGTGTTGTTGGTTGTTCGGGGGTTAGGATTGTTTGTTGTTAGGGGGTTAGGGTTGTTTGTTGTTTGGGGGTTAGGGTTCTTTGTTGTTACGGGGTTAGTGTTGTTTGTTGTTACGGGGTTAGGTTAGTTTCTTGTTAGGGGTTTAGTGTTGTTTGTTGTTAGGGGGTTAGTGTTTGTTGTTAGGGGTTTAGGGTTGTTTCTTGTTGGGGTTTAGTGTTTTTTGTTGTTAGGGTGTTAGTGTTGTTTGTTGTTAGGGTGTTAGTGTTTTGTGTTGTTAGGGGGTTAGTGTTGTTTGATGTTAGGGGTTTAGGGTTGTTTGTTGTGAGGGGGTTAGGGTTGTTTGTTGTTAGTGGGTTAGGGTTGTTTGTTGTTAGTGGGTTAGTGTTTTTGGTTTTTAGGGGTTAGGGTTGTTTGTTGTTTGGGGGTTAGTGTTTGTTGTTAGGGGGCTAGGGTTGTTTGTTGTTAGGGTGTTAGTGTTCTTTGATGTTAGGGGTTTAGGGTTGTTTGTTGTTAGGGGGTTAGTGTTGTTTGTTGTTAGGGTGTTAGGGTTGTTTGTTGTTAGTGGTCTAGGGTTGTTTGTTGTTAGTGGTTTAGTGTTTTTGGTTTTTAGGGGTTAGGGTTGTTTGTTGTTTGGGGGTTAGTGTTTGTTGTTAGGGTGTTAGTGTTTTGTGTTGTTAGGGGGTTAGTGTTCTTTGATGTTAGGGATTTAGGGTTGTTTGTTGTTAGGGGGTTAGTGTTGTTTGTTGTTAGGGGGTTAGGGTTGTTTGTTGTTAGGGTGTTAGTGTTGTTTGTTGTTAGGGGTTAGGGTTGTTTGTTGTTAGGGTGTTAGTGTTGTTTGTTGTTAGTGGGTTAGGTTTGTTTGTTGTTTGGTTAGGGTTGTTTGTTGTTAGGGGGTTAGTGTTGTTTGTTGTTAGGGGTTTAGGGTTGTTTCTTGTTGGGGTTTAGTGGTGTTTGTTCTTAGGGTGTTAGTCTTTATTGTGGTTAGGGGGTTAGTGTTGTTGGTTGTTCGGGGGTTAGGATTGTTTGTTGTTAGGGGGTTAGGGTTGTTTGTTGTTTGGGGGTTAGGGTTGTTTGTTGTTACGGGGTTAGTGTTGTTTGTTGTTACGGGGTTAGGTTAGTTTCTTGTTAGGGGTTTAGTGTTGTTTGTTGTTTGGGGGTTAGTGTTTGTTGTCAGGGGGCTAGGGTTGTTTGTTGTTAGGGTGTTAGTGTTCTTTGATGTTAGGGGTTTAGGGTTGTTTGTTGTTAGGGGGTTAGTGTTGTTTGTTGTTAGGGTGTTAGGGTTGTTTGTTGTTAGTGGGTTAGGGTTGTTTGTTGATAAGAGGTTAGGATTTGTGTTGTTAGGGTGTTAGTATTGTTCGTTGCTGGGGGTTAGTGTTGTTTCTTCTTAGGGCGTTAGTGTTTTTTGTTCTTAGGGGGTTAGGGTTGGTTGTTGTTAGGGGGTTAGTGTTGTTTGTTGTTAGGGGTTTAGGGTTGTTTCTTGTTAGGGGGTTAGTGTTGTTTGTTGTTAGGGTCTTAGGGTTGTTTCTTGTTGGGGTTTAGTGGTGTTTGTTGTTCGGGTGTTAGTGTTGTTTGTTGTTAGGGGCTTAGTGTTGTTTGTGTTTAGGGGTTTAGTGTTGTTTGCTTTTAGGGTTTTAGGGTTGTTTGTTGTTTGGGGGTTAGTGTTTGTTGTTAGGGGGTTAGGGTTGTTTGTTGTTAGGGTGTTAGTGTTCTTTGATGTTAGGGGTTTAGGGTTGTTTGTTGTTATGGGTTTAGTGTTGTTTGTTGTTAGGGGGTGAGGGTTGTTTGTTGTTAGGGTGTTAGTGTTGTTTGTTGTTAGGGGGTTAGGGTTGTTTGTTGTTTGGGGGTTAGGGTTGTTTGTTGTTACGGGGTTAGTGTTGTTTGTTGTTACGGGGTTAGGGTAGTTTCTTGTTAGGGGTTTAGTGTTGTTTGTTGTTAGGGGGTTAGTGTTTGTTGTTAGGGGTTTAGGGTTGTTTCTTGTTCGGGTTTAGTGGTTTTTGTTGTTAGGGTGTTAGTGTTGTTTGTTGTTAGGGTGTTAGTGTTTTGTGTTGTTAGGGGGTTAGTGTTGTTTGATGTTAGGGGTTTAGGGTTGTTTGTTGTTAGGGGGTTAGGGTTGTTTGTTGTTAGTGGGTTAGGGTTGTTTGTTGTTAGTGGGTTAGTGTTTTTGGTTTTTAGGGGTTAGGGTTGTTTGTTGTTTGGGGGTTAGTGTTTGTTGTTAGGGGGCTAGGGTTGTTTGTTGTTAGGGTGTTAGTGTTCTTTGATGTTAGGGGTTTAGGGTTGTTTGTTGTTAGGGGGTTAGTGTTGTTTGTTGTTAGGGTGTTAGGGTTGTTTGTTGTTAGTGGGCTAGGGTTGTTTGTTGTTAGTGGTTTAGTGTTTTTGGTTTTTAGGGGTTAGGGTTGTTTGTTGTTTGGGGGTTAGTGTTTGTTGTTAGGGTGTTAGTGTTTTGTGTTGTTAGGGGGTTAGTGTTCTTTGATGTTAGGGATTTAGGGTTGTTTGTTGTTAGGGGGTTAGTGTTGTTTGTTGTTAGGGGGTTAGCGTTGTTTGTTATTAGGGTGTTAGTGTTGTTTGTTTTTAGGGGTTAGGGTTGTTTGTTGTTAGGGTGTTAGTGTTGTTTGTTGTTAGTGGGTTAGGTTTGTTTGTTGTTTGGTTAGGGTTGTTTGTTGTTAGGGGGTTAGTGTTGTTTGTTGTTAGGGGTTTAGGGTTGTTTCTTGTTGGGGTTTAGTGGTGTTTGTTGTTAGGGTGTTAGTCTTTATTGTGGTTAGGGGGTTAGTGCTGTTGGTTGTTTGGGGGTTAGGATTGTTTGTTGTTAGGGGGTTAGGGTTGTTTGTTGTTTGGGGGTTAGGGTTGTTTGTTGTTACGGGGTTAGTGTTGTTTGTTGTTACGGGGTTAGGGTAGTTTCTTGTTAGGAGTTTAGTGTTGTTTGTTGTTAGGGGGTTAGTGTTTGTTGTTAGGGGTTTAGGGTTCTTTCTTGTTGGGGTTTAGTGGTTTTTGTTGTTAGGGTGTTAGTGTTGTTTGTTGTTAGGGTGTTAGTGTTTTGTGTTGTTTGGAGGTTAGTGTTGTTTGATGTTAGGGGTTTAGGGTTGTTTGTTGTTAGGGGGTTAGGGTTGTTTGTTGTTAGTGGGTTAGGGTTGTTTGTTGTTAGTGGGTTAGTGTTTTTGGTTTTTAGGGGTTAGGGTTGTTTGTTGTTTGGGGGTTAGTGTTTGTTGTTAGGGGGCTAGGGTTGTTTGTTGTTAGGGTGTTAGTGTTCTTTGATGTTAGGGGTTTAGGGTTGTTTGTTGTTAGGGGGTTAGTGTTGTTTGTTGTTAGGGTGTTAGGGTTGTTTGTTGTTAGTGGTCTAGGGTTGTTTGTTGTTAGTGGTTTAGTGTTTTTGGTTTTTAGGGGTTAGGGTTGTTTGTTGTTTGGGGGTTAGTGTTTGTTGTTAGGGTGTTAGTGTTTTGTGTTGTTAGGGGGTTAGTGTTCTTTGATGTTAGGGATTTAGGGTTGTTTGTTGTTAGGGGGTTAGTGTTGTTTGTTGTTAGGGGTTAGGGTTGTTTGTTGTTAGGGTGTTAGTGTTGTTTGTTGTTAGTGGGTTAGGTTTGTTTGTTGTTTGGTTAGGGTTGTTTGTTGTTAGGGGGTTAGTGTTGTTTGTTGTTAGGGGTTTAGGGTTGTTTCTTGTTGGGGTTTAGGGGTGTTTGTTGTTAGGGTGTTAGTCTTTATTGTTGTTAGGGGGTTAGTGTTGTTGGTTGTTCGGGGGTTAGGATTGTTTGTTGTTAGGGGGTTAGGGTTGTTTGTTGTTTGGGGGTTAGGGTTGTTTGTTGTTACGGGGTTAGTGTTGTTTGTTGTTACGGGGTTAGGTTAGTTTCTTGTTAGGGGTTTAGTGTTGTTTGTTGTTTGGGGGTTAGTGTTTGTTGTTAGGGGGCTAGGGTTGTTTGTTGTTAGGGTGTTAGTGTTCTTTGATGTTAGGGGTTTAGGGTTGTTTGTTGTTAGGGGGTTAGTGTTGTTTGTTGTTAGGGTCTTAGGGTTGTTTCTTGTTGGGGTTTAGTGGTGTTTGTTGTTCGGGTGTTAGTGTTGTTTGTTGTTAGGGGCTTAGTGTTGTTTGTGTTTAGGGGTTTAGTGTTGTTTGCTTTTAGGGTTTTAGGGTTGTTTGTTGTTTGGGGGTTAGTGTTTGTTGTTAGGGGGTTAGTGTTGTTTGTTGTTAGGGGGTTAGGGTTGTTTGTTGTTAGGGTGTTAGTGTTCTTTGATGTTAGGGGTTTAGGGTTGTTTGTTGTTATGGGGTTAGTGTTGTTTGTTGTTAGGGGGTGAGTGTTGTTTGTTGTTAGGGGGTTAGGGTTGTTTCTGGTTAGGGTGTTACTTTTGTGTGTTGTTAGGGGGTTAGGGTTGTTTGTTGTTAGGGTGTTAGTGTTGTTTGTTGTTAGTGGGTTAGGGTTTTTTGTTGTTTGGTTAGGGTTGTTTGTTGTTAGGGTGTTAGTGTTGTTTGTTGTTAGGGTGTTAGTGTTTTGTGTTGTTAGGGGGTTAGGGTTGTTTGATGTTAGGGGTTTAGGGTTGTTTGTTGTTAGGGGGTTAGTGTTGTTTGTTGTTAGGGTGTTAGGGTTATTTGTTGTTAGTGGGTTTGGGTTGTTGTTAGTGGGTTAGTGTTCTTTGATGTTAGGGGTTTAGGGTTGTTTGTTGTTAGGGTGTTAGTGTTGTTTGTTGTTAGGGGGTTAGGGTTGTTTGCTAGGGTGTTAGTGTTGTTTGTTGTTAGGGGTTAGGGTTGTTTGTTGTTAGGGTGTTAGTGTTGTTTGTCATTAGTGGGTTAGGTTTGTTTGTTGTTTGGTTAGGGTTGTTTGTTGTTAGGGGGTTAGTGTTGTTTGTTGTTAGGGGTTTAGGGTTGTTTCTTGTTGGGGTTTAGTGGTTTTTGTTGTTAGGGTGTTAGTCTTTATTGTGGTTAGGGGGTTAGTGTTGTTGGTTGTTCGGGGGTTAGGATTGTTTGTTGTTAGGGGGTTAGGGTTGTTTGTTGTTTGGGGGTTAGGGTTCTTTGTTGTTACGGGGTTAGTGTTGTTTGTTGTTACGGGGTTAGGTTAGTTTCTTGTTAGGGGTTTAGTGTTGTTTGTTGTTAGGGGGTTAGTGTTTGTTGTTAGGGGTTTAGGGTTGTTTCTTGTTGGGGTTTAGTGTTTTTTGTTGTTAGGGTGTTAGTGTTGTTTGTTGTTAGGGTGTTAGTGTTTTGTGTTGTTAGGGGGTTAGTGTTGTTTGATGTTAGGGGTTTAGGGTTGTTTGTTGTGAGGGGGTTAGGGTTGTTTGTTGTTAGTGGGTTAGGGTTGTTTGTTGTTAGTGGGTTAGTGTTTTTGGTTTTTAGGGGTTAGGGTTGTTTGTTGTTTGGGGGTTAGTGTTTGTTGTTAGGGGGCTAGGGTTGTTTGTTGTTAGGGTGTTAGTGTTCTTTGATGTTAGGGGTTTAGGGTTGTTTGTTGTTAGGGGGTTAGTGTTGTTTGTTGTTAGGGTGTTAGGGTTGTTTGTTGTTAGTGGTCTAGGGTTGTTTGTTGTTAGTGGTTTAGTGTTTTTGGTTTTTAGGGGTTAGGGTTGTTTGTTGTTTGGGGGTTAGTGTTTGTTGTTAGGGTGTTAGTGTTTTGTGTTGTTAGGGGGTTAGTGTTCTTTGATGTTAGGGATTTAGGGTTGTTTGTTGTTAGGGGGTTAGTGTTGTTTGTTGTTAGGGGGTTAGGGTTGTTTGTTGTTAGGGTGTTAGTGTTGTTTGTTGTTAGGGGTTAGGGTTGTTTGTTGTTAGGGTGTTAGTGTTGTTTGTTGTTAGTGGGTTAGGTTTGTTTGTTGTTTGGTTAGGGTTGTTTGTTGTTAGGGGGTTAGTGTTGTTTGTTGTTAGGGGTTTAGGGTTGTTTCTTGTTGGGGTTTAGTGGTGTTTGTTGTTAGGGTGTTAGTCTTTATTGTGGTTAGGGGGTTAGTGTTGTTGGTTGTTCGGGGGTTAGGATTGTTTGTTGTTAGGGGGTTAGGGTTGTTTGTTGTTTGGGGGTTAGGGTTGTTTGTTGTTACGGGGTTAGTGTTGTTTGTTGTTACGGGGTTAGGTTAGTTTCTTGTTAGGGGTTTAGTGTTGTTTGTTGTTCGGGGGTTAGTGTTTGTTGTTAGGGGGCTAGGGTTGTTTGTTGTTAGGGTGTTAGTGTTCTTTGATGTTAGGGGTTTAGGGTTGTTTGTTGTTAGGGGGTTAGTGTTGTTTGTTGTTAGGGTGTTAGGGTTGTTTGTTGTTAGTGTGTTAGGGTTGTTTGTTGATAAGAGGTTAGGATTTGTGTTGTTAGGGGGTTAGTATTGTTCGTTGCTGGGGGTTAGTGTTGTTTCTTCTTAGGGCGTTAGTGTTTTTTGTTCTTAGGGGGTTAGGGTTGGTTGTTGTTAGGGGGTTAGTGTTGTTTGTTGTTAGGGGTTTAGGGTTGTTTCTTGTTAGGGGGTTAGTGTTGTTTGTTGTTAGGGTCTTAGGGTTGTTTCTTGTTGGGGTTTAGTGGTGTTTGTTGTTCGGGTGTTAGTGTTGTTTGTTGTTAGGGGCTTAGTGTTGTTTGTGTTTAGGGGTATAGTGTTGTTTGCTTTTAGGGTTTTAGGGTTGTTTGTTGTTTGGGGTTAGTGTTTGTTGTTAGGGGGTTAGGGTTGTTTGTTGTTAGGGTGTTAGTGTTCTTTGATGTTAGGGGTTTAGGGTTGTTTGTTGTTATGGGGTTAGTGTTGTTTGTTGTTAGGGGGTGAGGGTTGTTTGTTGTTAGGGTGTTAGTGTTGTTTGTTGTTAGGGGGTTAGGGTTGTTTGTTGTTTGGGGGTTAGGGTTGTTTGTTGTTACGGGGTTAGTGTTGTTTGTTGTTACGGGGTTAGGGTAGTTTCTTGTTAGGGGTTTAGTGTTGTTTGTTGTTAGGGGCTTAGTGTTGTTTGTTTTTAGGGGTTTAGTGTTGTTTGCTTTTAGGGTTTTAGGGTTGTTTGTTGTTTCGGGGTTAGTGTTTGTTGTTGGGGGTTAGGGTTGTTTGTTGTTAGGGTGTTAGTGTTCTTTGATGTTAGGGGTTTAGGGTTGTTTGTTGTTATGGGGTTAGTGTTGTTTGTTGTTAGGGGGTGAGGGTTGTTTGTTGTTAGGGTGTTAGTGTTGTTTGTTGTTAGGGGGTTAGGGTTGTTTGTTGTTTGGGGGTTAGGGTTGTTTGTTGTTACGGGGTTAGTGTTGTTTGTTGTTACGGGGTTAGTGTAGTTTTTTGTTAGGGGTTTAGTGTTGTTTGTTGTTAGGGGGTTAGTGTTTGTTGTTAGGGGTTTAGGGTTATTTCTTGTTCGGTTTTAGTGGTTTTTGTTGTTAGGGTGTTAGTGTTGTTTGTTGTTAGGGTGTTAGTGTTTTGTGTTGTTAGGGGGTTAGTGTTGTTTGATGTTAGGGGTTTAGGGTTGTTTGTTGTTAGGGGGTTAGGGTTGTTTGTTGTTAGTGGGTTAGGGTTGTTTGTTGTTAGTGGGTTAGTGTTTTTGGTTTTTAGGGGTTAGGGTTGTTTGTTGTTTGGGGGTTAGTGTTTGTTGTTCGGGGGCTAGGGTTGTTTGTTGTTAGGGTGTTAGTGTTCTTTGATGTTAGGGGTTTAGGGTTGTTTGTTGTTAGGGGGTTAGTGTTGTTTGTTGTTAGGGTGTTAGGGTTGTTTGTTGTTAGTGGGCTAGGGTTGTTTGTTGTTAGTGGTTTAGTGTTTTTGGTTTTTAGGGGTTAGGGTTGTTTGTTGTTTGGGGGTTAGTGTTTGTTGTTAGGGTGTTAGTGTTTTGTGTTGTTAGGGGGTTAGTGTTCTTTGATGTTAGGGATTTAGGGTTGTTTGTTGTTAGGGGGTTAGTGTTGTTTGTTGTTAGGGGGTTAGCGTTGTTTGTTGTTAGGGTGTTTGTGTTGTTTGTTGTTAGGGTGTTAGTGTTTTGTGTTGTTAGGAGGTTAGTGTTGTTTGATGTTAGGGGTTTAGGGTTGTTTGTTGTTAGGGGGTTAGTGTTGTTTGTTGTTAGTGGGTTAGGGTTGTTTGTTGTTAGTGGGTTAGTGTTTTTGGTTTTTAGGGGTTAGGGTTGTTTGTTGTTTGGGGGTTAGTGTTTGTTGTTAGGGGGCTAGGGTTGTTTGTTGTTAGGGTGTTAGTGTTCTTTGATGTTAGGGGTTTAGGGTTGTTTGTTGTTAGGGGGTTAGTGTTGTTTGTTGTTAGGGTGTTAGGGTTGTTTGTTGTTAGTGGGTTAGGGTTGTTTGTTGATAAGAGGTTAGGATTTGTGTTGTTAGGGGGTTAGTATTGTTCGCTGCTGGGGGTTAGTGTTGTTTCTTCTTAGGGCGTTAGTGTTTTTTGTTCTTAGGGGGTTAGGGTTGGTTGTTGTTAGGGTGTTAGTGTTGTTTGTTGTTAGGGGGTTAGTGTTGTTTGTTGTTAGGGGTTTAGGGTTGTTTCTTGTTAGGGGGTTAGTGTTGTTTGTTGTTAGGGGCTTAGGGTTGTTTCTTGTTGGGGTTTAGTGGTTTTTGTTGTTAGGGTGTTAGTGTTGTTTGTTGTTAGGGTGTTAGTGTTTTGTGTTGTTAGGAGGTTAGTGTTGTTTGATGTTAGGGGTTTAGGGTTGTTTGTTGTTAGGGTGTTAGGGTTGTTTGTTGTTAGTGGGTTAGGGTTGTTTGTTGATAAGAGGTTAGGATTTGTGTTGTTAGGGGGTTAGTATTGTTCGTTGCTGGGGGTTAGTGTTATTTCTTCTTAGGGCGTTAGTGTTGTTTGTTCTTAGGGGGTTAGGGTTGGTTGTTGTTAGGGTTTTAGTGTTGTTTGTTGTTAGGGGTTAGGGTTGTTTGTTGTTAGGGTGTTAGTGTTGTTTGTTGTTAGTGGGTTAGTTTTGTTTGTTGCTTGGTTAGGGTTATGTGTTGTTAGGGGGTTAGTGTTGTTTCTTGTTAGGGGTTTAGGGTTGTTTCTTGTTGGGGTTTAGTGGTTTTTGTTGTTAGGGTGTTAGTGTTTATTGTGGTTAGGGGGTTAGTGTTGTTGGTTGTTCGGGGGTTAGGATTGTTTGTTGTTAAGGGGTTAGGGTTGTTTGTTGTTAGTTTGTTAGTGTTGTTTGTTGTTAGGGGGTTAGTGTTGTTTGTTGTTAGGGGTTTAGGGTTGTTTCTTGTTAGGGGGTTAGTGTTGTTTGTTTTTAGGGGCTTAGGGTTGTTTCTTGTTGGGGTTTAGTGGTGTTTGTTGTTCGGGCGTTAGTGTTGTTTGTTGTTAGGGGTTTAGTGTTGTTTGTTTTTAGGGGTTCAGTGTTGTTTGCTTTTAGGGTTTTAGGGTTGTTTGTTTTTTAGGGGTGAGTGTTGTTTGTTGTTAGGGGGTTAGGATTGTTTGTTTTTAGGGGTTTAGTGTTGTTTGTGGTTAGGGCGTTACTGTTGGATGTTGTTAGCGGGTTAGTGTTTTTTGTTGTTAGTGGGATAGTGCTGTTTGTTGTTATTGGCTTAGTGGTGTTTGTTTTTAGGGGTTCAGTGCTGTTTGTTTTTAGGGTTTTAGGGTTGGTTGTTGTTAGGGGGTTAGTGTTGTTTGTTGTTAGGGGTTTAGGGTTGTTTCTTGTTAGGGGGTTAGTGTTGTTTGTTGTTAGGGGCTTAGGGTTGTTTCTTGTTGGGGTTTAGTGGTGTTTGTTGTTTGGGTGTTAGTGTTGTTTGTTGTTAGGGGCTTAGTGTTGTTTGTGTTTAGGGGTTTAGTGTTGTTTGCTTTTAGGGTTTTAGGGTTGTTTGTTGTTGGGGGTTAGTGTTGTTTGTTGTTAGGGGGTTAGGGTTGTTTCTGGTTAGGGTGTTACTTTTGTTTGTTGTTAGGGGGTTAGGGTTGTTTGTTGTTAGTGGGTTAGTGTTTTTGGTTTTTAGGGGTTAGGGTTGTTTGTTGTTTGGGGGTTAGTGTTTGTTGTTAGGGTGTTAGTGTTTTGTGTTGTTAGGGGGTTAGTGTTCTTTGATGTTAGGGATTTAGGGTTGTTTGTTGTTAGGGGGTTAGTGTTGTTTGTTGTTAGGGGGTTAGGGTTGTTTGTTGTTAGGGTGTTAGTGTTGTTTGTTGTTAGGGGTTAGGGTTGTTTGTTGTTAGGGTGTTAGTGTTGTTTGTTGTTAGTGGGTTAGGTTTGTTTGTTGTTTGGTTAGGGTTGTTTGTTGTTAGGGGGTTAGTGTTGTTTGTTGTTAGGGGTTTAGGGTTGTTTCTTGTTGGGGTTTAGTGGTGTTTGTTGTTAGGGTGTTAGTCTTTATTGTGGTTAGGGGGTTAGTGTTGTTGGTTGTTCGGGGGTTAGGATTGTTTGTTGTTAGGGGGTTAGGGTTGTTTGTTGTTTGGGGGTTAGGGTTGTTTGTTGTTACGGGGTTAGTGTTGTTTGTTGTTACGGGGTTAGGTTAGTTTCTTGTTAGGGGTTTAGTGTTGTTTGTTGTTCGGGGGTTAGTGTTTGTTGTTAGGGGGCTAGGGTTGTTTGTTGTTAGGGTGTTAGTGTTCTTTGATGTTAGGGGTTTAGGGTTGTTTGTTGTTAGGGGGTTAGTGTTGTTTGTTGTTAGGGTGTTAGGGTTGTTTGTTGTTAGTGTGTTAGGGTTGTTTGTTGATAAGAGGTTAGGATTTGTGTTGTTAGGGGGTTAGTATTGTTCGTTGCTGGGGGTTAGTGTTGTTTCTTCTTAGGGCGTTAGTGTTTTTTGTTCTTAGGGGGTTAGGGTTGGTTGTTGTTAGGGGGTTAGTGTTGTTTGTTGTTAGGGGTTTAGGGTTGTTTCTTGTTAGGGGGTTAGTGTTGTTTGTTGTTAGGGTCTTAGGGTTGTTTCTTGTTGGGGTTTAGTGGTGTTTGTTGTTCGGGTGTTAGTGTTGTTTGTTGTTAGGGGCTTAGTGTTGTTTGTGTTTAGGGGTATAGTGTTGTTTGCTTTTAGGGTTTTAGGGTTGTTTGTTGTTTGGGGGTTAGTGTTTGTTGTTAGGGGGTTAGGGTTGTTTGTTGTTAGGGTGTTAGTGTTCTTTGATGTTAGGGGTTTAGGGTTGTTTGTTGTTATGGGGTTAGTGTTGTTTGTTGTTAGGGGGTGAGGGTTGTTTGTTGTTAGGGTGTTAGTGTTGTTTGTTGTTAGGGGGTTAGGGTTGTTTGTTGTTTGGGGGTTAGGGTTGTTTGTTGTTACGGGGTTAGTGTTGTTTGTTGTTACGGGGTTAGGGTAGTTTCTTGTTAGGGGTTTAGTGTTGTTTGTTGTTAGGGGCTTAGTGTTGTTTGTTTTTAGGGGTTTAGTGTTGTTTGCTTTTAGGGTTTTAGGGTTGTTTGTTGTTTCGGGGTTAGTGTTTGTTGTTGGGGGTTAGGGTTGTTTGTTGTTAGGGTGTTAGTGTTCTTTGATGTTAGGGGTTTAGGGTTGTTTGTTGTTATGGGGTTAGTGTTGTTTGTTGTTAGGGGGTGAGGGTTGTTTGTTGTTAGGGTGTTAGTGTTGTTTGTTGTTAGGGGGTTAGGGTTGTTTGTTGTTTGGGGGTTAGTGTTTGTTGTTAGGGGTTTAGGGTTATTTCTTGTTCGGTTTTAGTGGTTTTTGTTGTTAGGGTGTTAGTGTTGTTTGTTGTTAGGGTGTTAGTGTTTTGTGTTGTTAGGGGGTTAGTGTTGTTTGATGTTAGGGGTTTAGGGTTGTTTGTTGTTAGGGGGTTAGGGTTGTTTGTTGTTAGTGGGTTAGGGTTGTTTGTTGTTAGTGGTCTAGGGTTGTTTGTTGTTAGTGGTTTAGTGTTTTTGGTTTTTAGGGGTTAGGGTTGTTTGTTGTTTGGGGGTTAGTGTTTGTTGTTAGGGTGTTAGTGTTTTGTGTTGTTAGGGGGTTAGTGTTCTTTGATGTTAGGGATTTAGGGTTGTTTGTTGTTAGGGGGTTAGTGTTGTTTGTTGTTAGGGGGTTAGGGTTGTTTGTTGTTAGGGTGTTAGTGTTGTTTGTTGTTAGGGGTTAGGGTTGTTTGTTGTTAGGGTGTTAGTGTTGTTTGTTGTTAGTGGGTTAGGTTTGTTTGTTGTTTGGTTAGGGTTGTTTGTTGTTAGGGGGTTAGTGTTGTTTGTTGTTAGGGGTTTAGGGTTGTTTCTTGTTGGGGTTTAGTGGTGTTTGTTGTTAGGGTGTTAGTCTTTATTGTGGTTAGGGGGTTAGTGTTGTTGGTTGTTCGGGGGTTAGGATTGTTTGTTGTTAGGGGGTTAGGGTTGTTTGTTGTTTGGGGGTTAGGGTTGTTTGTTGTTACGGGGTTAGTGTTGTTTGTTGTTACGGGGTTAGGTTAGTTTCTTGTTAGGGGTTTAGTGTTGTTTGTTGTTCGGGGGTTAGTGTTTGTTGTTAGGGGGCTAGGGTTGTTTGTTGTTAGGGTGTTAGTGTTCTTTGATGTTAGGGGTTTAGGGTTGTTTGTTGTTAGGGGGTTAGTGTTGTTTGTTGTTAGGGTGTTAGGGTTGTTTGTTGTTAGTGTGTTAGGGTTGTTTGTTGATAAGAGGTTAGGATTTGTGTTGTTAGGGGGTTAGTATTGTTCGTTGCTGGGGGTTAGTGTTGTTTCTTCTTAGGGCGTTAGTGTTTTTTGTTCTTAGGGGGTTAGGGTTGGTTGTTGTTAGGGGGTTAGTGTTGTTTGTTGTTAGGGGTTTAGGGTTGTTTCTTGTTAGGGGGTTAGTGTTGTTTGTTGTTAGGGTCTTAGGGTTGTTTCTTGTTGGGGTTTAGTGGTGTTTGTTGTTCGGGTGTTAGTGTTGTTTGTTGTTAGGGGCTTAGTGTTGTTTGTGTTTAGGGGTATAGTGTTGTTTGCTTTTAGGGTTTTAGGGTTGTTTGTTGTTTGGGGGTTAGTGTTTGTTGTTAGGGGGTTAGGGTTGTTTGTTGTTAGGGTGTTAGTGTTCTTTGATGTTAGGGGTTTAGGGTTGTTTGTTGTTATGGGGTTAGTGTTGTTTGTTGTTAGGGGGTGAGGGTTGTTTGTTGTTAGGGTGTTAGTGTTGTTTGTTGTTAGGGGGTTAGGGTTGTTTGTTGTTTGGGGGTTAGGGTTGTTTGTTGTTACGGGGTTAGTGTTGTTTGTTGTTACGGGGTTAGGGTAGTTTCTTGTTAGGGGTTTAGTGTTGTTTGTTGTTAGGGGCTTAGTGTTGTTTGTTTTTAGGGGTTTAGTGTTGTTTGCTTTTAGGGTTTTAGGGTTGTTTGTTGTTTCGGGGTTAGTGTTTGTTGTTGGGGGTTAGGGTTGTTTGTTGTTAGGGTGTTAGTGTTCTTTGATGTTAGGGGTTTAGGGTTGTTTGTTGTTATGGGGTTAGTGTTGTTTGTTGTTAGGGGGTGAGGGTTGTTTGTTGTTAGGGTGTTAGTGTTGTTTGTTGTTAGGGGGTTAGGGTTGTTTGTTGTTTGGGGGTTAGTGTTTGTTGTTAGGGGTTTAGGGTTATTTCTTGTTCGGTTTTAGTGGTTTTTGTTGTTAGGGTGTTAGTGTTGTTTGTTGTTAGGGTGTTAGTGTTTTGTGTTGTTAGGGGGTTAGTGTTGTTTGATGTTAGGGGTTTAGGGTTGTTTGTTGTTAGGGGGTTAGGGTTGTTTGTTGTTAGTGGGTTAGGGTTGTTTGTTGTTAGTGGGTTAGTGTTTTTGGTTTTTAGGGGTTAGGGTTGTTTGTTGTTTGGGGGTTAGTGTTTGTTGTTCGGGGGCTAGGGTTGTTTGTTGTTAGGGTGTTAGTGTTCTTTGATGTTAGGGGTTTAGGGTTGTTTGTTGTTAGGGGGTTAGTGTTGTTTGTTGTTAGGGTGTTAGGGTTGTTTGTTGTTAGTGGGCTAGGGTTGTTTGTTGTTAGTGGTTTAGTGTTTTTGGTTTTTAGGGGTTAGGGTTGTTTGTTGTTTGGGGGTTAGTGTTTGTTGTTAGGGTGTTAGTGTTTTGTGTTGTTAGGGGGTTAGTGTTCTTTGATGTTAGGGATTTAGGGTTGTTTGTTGTTAGGGGGTTAGTGTTGTTTGTTGTTAGGGGGTTAGCGTTGTTTGTTGTTAGGGTGTTTGTGTTGTTTGTTGTTAGGGTGTTAGTGTTTTGTGTTGTTAGGAGGTTAGTGTTGTTTGATGTTAGGGGTTTAGGGTTGTTTGTTGTTAGGGGGTTAGTGTTGTTTGTTGTTAGTGGGTTAGGGTTGTTTGTTGTTAGTGGGTTAGTGTTTTTGGTTTTTAGGGGTTAGGGTTGTTTGTTGTTTGGGGGTTAGTGTTTGTTGTTAGGGGGCTAGGGTTGTTTGTTGTTAGGGTGTTAGTGTTCTTTGATGTTAGGGGTTTAGGGTTGTTTGTTGTTAGGGGGTTAGTGTTGTTTGTTGTTAGGGTGTTAGGGTTGTTTGTTGTTAGTGGGTTAGGGTTGTTTGTTGATAAGAGGTTAGGATTTGTGTTGTTAGGGGGTTAGTATTGTTCGCTGCTGGGGGTTAGTGTTGTTTCTTCTTAGGGCGTTAGTGTTTTTTGTTCTTAGGGGGTTAGGGTTGGTTGTTGTTAGGGTGTTAGTGTTGTTTGTTGTTAGGGGGTTAGTGTTGTTTGTTGTTAGGGGTTTAGGGTTGTTTCTTGTTAGGGGGTTAGTGTTGTTTGTTGTTAGGGGCTTAGGGTTGTTTCTTGTTGGGGTTTAGTGGTTTTTGTTGTTAGGGTGTTAGTGTTGTTTGTTGTTAGGGTGTTAGTGTTTTGTGTTGTTAGGAGGTTAGTGTTGTTTGATGTTAGGGGTTTAGGGTTGTTTGTTGTTAGGGTGTTAGGGTTGTTTGTTGTTAGTGGGTTAGGGTTGTTTGTTGATAAGAGGTTAGGATTTGTGTTGTTAGGGGGTTAGTATTGTTCGTTGCTGGGGGTTAGTGTTATTTCTTCTTAGGGCGTTAGTGTTGTTTGTTCTTAGGGGGTTAGGGTTGGTTGTTGTTAGGGTTTTAGTGTTGTTTGTTGTTAGGGGTTAGGGTTGTTTGTTGTTAGGGTGTTAGTGTTGTTTGTTGTTAGTGGGTTAGTTTTGTTTGTTGCTTGGTTAGGGTTATGTGTTGTTAGGGGGTTAGTGTTGTTTCTTGTTAGGGGTTTAGGGTTGTTTCTTGTTGGGGTTTAGTGGTTTTTGTTGTTAGGGTGTTAGTGTTTATTGTGGTTAGGGGGTTAGTGTTGTTGGTTGTTCGGGGGTTAGGATTGTTTGTTGTTAAGGGGTTAGGGTTGTTTGTTGTTAGTTTGTTAGTGTTGTTTGTTGTTAGGGGGTTAGTGTTGTTTGTTGTTAGGGGTTTAGGGTTGTTTCTTGTTAGGGGGTTAGTGTTGTTTGTTGTTAGGGGCTTAGGGTTGTTTCTTGTTGGGGTTTAGTGGTGTTTGTTGTTTGGGTGTTAGTGTTGTTTGTTGTTAGGGGCTTAGTGTTGTTTGTGTTTAGGGGTTTAGTGTTGTTTGCTTTTAGGGTTTTAGGGTTGTTTGTTGTTGGGGGTTAGTGTTGTTTGTTGTTAGGGGGTTAGGGTTGTTTCTGGTTAGGGTGTTACTTTTGTTTGTTGTTAGGGGGTTAGGGTTGTTTGTTGTTAGGGCGTTAGTGTTGTTTGTTGTTAGTGGGTTAGGGTTTTTTGTTGTTTGGTTAGGGTTGTTTGTTGTTAGGGTGTTAGTGTTGTTTGTTGTTAGGGTGTTAGTGTTTTGTGTTGTTAGGGGGTTAGGGTTGTTTGATGTTAGGGGTTTAGGGTTGTTTGTTGTTAGGGGGTTAGTGTTGTTTGTTGTTAGGGTGTGAGCTTTGTTTGTTGTTAGTGGGTTTGGGTTGTTTGTTGTTAGTGGGTTAGTGTTCTTTGATGTTAGGGGTTTAGGGTTGTTTGTTGTTAGGGTGTTAGTGTTGATTGTTGTTAGGGGGTTAGGGTTGTTTGCTAGGGTGTTAGTGTTGTTTGTTGTTAGGGGTTAGGGTTGTTTGTTGTTAGGGTGTTAGTGTTGTTTGTCATTAGTGGGTTAGGTTTGTTTGTTGTTTGGTTAGGGTTGTTTGTTGTTAGGGGGTTAGTGTTGTTTGTTGTTAGGGGTTTAGGGTTGTTTCTTGTTGGGGTTTAGTGGTTTTTGTTGTTAGGGTGTTAGTCTTTATTGTGGTTAGGGGGTTAGTGTTGTTGGTTGTTCGGGGGTTAGGATTGTTTGTTGTTAGGGGGTTAGGGTTGTTTGTTGTTTGGGGGTTGGGGTTCTTTGTTGTTACGGGGTTAGTGTTGTTTGTTGTTACGGGGTTAGGTTAGTTTCTTGTTAGGGGTTTAGTGTTGTTTGTTGTTAGGGGGTTAGTGTTTGTTGTTAGGGGTTTAGGGTTGTTTCTTGTTGGGGTTTAGTGTTTTTTGTTGTTAGGGTGTTAGTGTTGTTTGTTGTTAGGGTGTTAGTGTTTTGTGTTGTTAGGGGGTTAGTGTTGTTTGATGTTAGGGGTTTAGGGTTGTTTGTTGTGAGGGGGTTAGGGTTGTTTGTTGTTAGTGGGTTAGGGTTGTTTGTTGTTAGTGGGTTAGTGTTTTTGGTTTTTAGGGGTTAGGGTTGTTTGTTGTTTGGGGGTTAGTGTTTGTTGTTAGGGTGTTAGTGTTTTGTGTTGTTAGGGGGTTAGTGTTCTTTGATGTTAGGGATTTAGGGTTGTTTGTTGTTAGGGGGTTAGTGTTGTTTGTTGTTAGGGGGTTAGGGTTGTTTGTTGTTAGGGTGTTAGTGTTGTTTGTTGTTAGGGGTTAGGGTTGTTTGTTGTTAGGGTGTTAGTGTTGTTTGTTGTTAGTGGGTTAGGTTTGTTTGTTGTTTGGTTAGGGTTGTTTGTTGTTAGGGGGTTAGTGTTGTTTGTTGTTAGGGGTTTAGGGTTGTTTCTTGTTGGGGTTTAGTGGTGTTTGTTGTTAGGGTGTTAGTCTTTATTGTGGTTAGGGGGTTAGTGTTGTTGGTTGTTCGGGGGTTAGGATTGTTTGTTGTTAGGGGGTTAGGGTTGTTTGTTGTTTGGGGGTTAGGGTTGTTTGTTGTTACGGGGTTAGTGTTGTTTGTTGTTACGGGGTTAGGTTAGTTTCTTGTTAGGGGTTTAGTGTTGTTTGTTGTTCGGGGGTTAGTGTTTGTTGTTAGGGGGCTAGGGTTGTTTGTTGTTAGGGTGTTAGTGTTCTTTGATGTTAGGGGTTTAGGGTTGTTTGTTGTTAGGGGGTTAGTGTTGTTTGTTGTTAGGGTGTTAGGGTTGTTTGTTGTTAGTGTGTTAGGGTTGTTTGTTGATAAGAGGTTAGGATTTGTGTTGTTAGGGGGTTAGTATTGTTCGTTGCTGGGGGTTAGTGTTGTTTCTTCTTAGGGCGTTAGTGTTTTTTGTTCTTAGGGGGTTAGGGTTGGTTGTTGTTAGGGGGTTAGTGTTGTTTGTTGTTAGGGGTTTAGGGTTGTTTCTTGTTAGGGGGTTAGTGTTGTTTGTTGTTAGGGTCTTAGGGTTGTTTCTTGTTGGGGTTTAGTGGTGTTTGTTGTTCGGGTGTTAGTGTTGTTTGTTGTTAGGGGCTTAGTGTTGTTTGTGTTTAGGGGTATAGTGTTGTTTGCTTTTAGGGTTTTAGGGTTGTTTGTTGTTTGGGGGTTAGTGTTTGTTGTTAGGGGGTTAGGGTTGTTTGTTGTTAGGGTGTTAGTGTTCTTTGATGTTAGGGGTTTAGGGTTGTTTGTTGTTATGGGGTTAGTGTTGTTTGTTGTTAGGGGGTGAGGGTTGTTTGTTGTTAGGGTGTTAGTGTTGTTTGTTGTTAGGGGGTTAGGGTTGTTTGTTGTTTGGGGGTTAGGGTTGTTTGTTGTTACGGGGTTAGTGTTGTTTGTTGTTACGGGGTTAGGGTAGTTTCTTGTTAGGGGTTTAGTGTTGTTTGTTGTTAGGGGCTTAGTGTTGTTTGTTTTTAGGGGTTTAGTGTTGTTTGCTTTTAGGGTTTTAGGGTTGTTTGTTGTTTCGGGGTTAGTGTTTGTTGTTGGGGGTTAGGGTTGTTTGTTGTTAGGGTGTTAGTGTTCTTTGATGTTAGGGGTTTAGGGTTGTTTGTTGTTATGGGGTTAGTGTTGTTTGTTGTTAGGGGGTGAGGGTTGTTTGTTGTTAGGGTGTTAGTGTTGTTTGTTGTTAGGGGGTTAGGGTTGTTTGTTGTTTGGGGGTTAGTGTTTGTTGTTAGGGGTTTAGGGTTATTTCTTGTTCGGTTTTAGTGGTTTTTGTTGTTAGGGTGTTAGTGTTGTTTGTTGTTAGGGTGTTAGTGTTTTGTGTTGTTAGGGGGTTAGTGTTGTTTGATGTTAGGGGTTTAGGGTTGTTTGTTGTTAGGGGGTTAGGGTTGTTTGTTGTTAGTGGGTTAGGGTTGTTTGTTGTTAGTGGTCTAGGGTTGTTTGTTGTTAGTGGTTTAGTGTTTTTGGTTTTTAGGGGTTAGGGTTGTTTGTTGTTTGGGGGTTAGTGTTTGTTGTTAGGGTGTTAGTGTTTTGTGTTGTTAGGGGGTTAGTGTTCTTTGATGTTAGGGATTTAGGGTTGTTTGTTGTTAGGGGGTTAGTGTTGTTTGTTGTTAGGGGGTTAGGGTTGTTTGTTGTTAGGGTGTTAGTGTTGTTTGTTGTTAGGGGTTAGGGTTGTTTGTTGTTAGGGTGTTAGTGTTGTTTGTTGTTAGTGGGTTAGGTTTGTTTGTTGTTTGGTTAGGGTTGTTTGTTGTTAGGGGGTTAGTGTTGTTTGTTGTTAGGGGTTTAGGGTTGTTTCTTGTTGGGGTTTAGTGGTGTTTGTTGTTAGGGTGTTAGTCTTTATTGTGGTTAGGGGGTTAGTGTTGTTGGTTGTTCGGGGGTTAGGATTGTTTGTTGTTAGGGGGTTAGGGTTGTTTGTTGTTTGGGGGTTAGGGTTGTTTGTTGTTACGGGGTTAGTGTTGTTTGTTGTTACGGGGTTAGGTTAGTTTCTTGTTAGGGGTTTAGTGTTGTTTGTTGTTCGGGGGTTAGTGTTTGTTGTTAGGGGGCTAGGGTTGTTTGTTGTTAGGGTGTTAGTGTTCTTTGATGTTAGGGGTTTAGGGTTGTTTGTTGTTAGGGGGTTAGTGTTGTTTGTTGTTAGGGTGTTAGGGTTGTTTGTTGTTAGTGTGTTAGGGTTGTTTGTTGATAAGAGGTTAGGATTTGTGTTGTTAGGGGGTTAGTATTGTTCGTTGCTGGGGGTTAGTGTTGTTTCTTCTTAGGGCGTTAGTGTTTTTTGTTCTTAGGGGGTTAGGGTTGGTTGTTGTTAGGGGGTTAGTGTTGTTTGTTGTTAGGGGTTTAGGGTTGTTTCTTGTTAGGGGGTTAGTGTTGTTTGTTGTTAGGGTCTTAGGGTTGTTTCTTGTTGGGGTTTAGTGGTGTTTGTTGTTCGGGTGTTAGTGTTGTTTGTTGTTAGGGGCTTAGTGTTGTTTGTGTTTAGGGGTATAGTGTTGTTTGCTTTTAGGGTTTTAGGGTTGTTTGTTGTTTGGGGGTTAGTGTTTGTTGTTAGGGGGTTAGGGTTGTTTGTTGTTAGGGTGTTAGTGTTCTTTGATGTTAGGGGTTTAGGGTTGTTTGTTGTTATGGGGTTAGTGTTGTTTGTTGTTAGGGGGTGAGGGTTGTTTGTTGTTAGGGTGTTAGTGTTGTTTGTTGTTAGGGGGTTAGGGTTGTTTGTTGTTTGGGGGTTAGGGTTGTTTGTTGTTACGGGGTTAGTGTTGTTTGTTGTTACGGGGTTAGGGTAGTTTCTTGTTAGGGGTTTAGTGTTGTTTGTTGTTAGGGGCTTAGTGTTGTTTGTTTTTAGGGGTTTAGTGTTGTTTGCTTTTAGGGTTTTAGGGTTGTTTGTTGTTTCGGGGTTAGTGTTTGTTGTTGGGGGTTAGGGTTGTTTGTTGTTAGGGTGTTAGTGTTCTTTGATGTTAGGGGTTTAGGGTTGTTTGTTGTTATGGGGTTAGTGTTGTTTGTTGTTAGGGGGTGAGGGTTGTTTGTTGTTAGGGTGTTAGTGTTGTTTGTTGTTAGGGGGTTAGGGTTGTTTGTTGTTTGGGGGTTAGTGTTTGTTGTTAGGGGTTTAGGGTTATTTCTTGTTCGGTTTTAGTGGTTTTTGTTGTTAGGGTGTTAGTGTTGTTTGTTGTTAGGGTGTTAGTGTTTTGTGTTGTTAGGGGGTTAGTGTTGTTTGATGTTAGGGGTTTAGGGTTGTTTGTTGTTAGGGGGTTAGGGTTGTTTGTTGTTAGTGGGTTAGGGTTGTTTGTTGTTAGTGGGTTAGTGTTTTTGGTTTTTAGGGGTTAGGGTTGTTTGTTGTTTGGGGGTTAGTGTTTGTTGTTCGGGGGCTAGGGTTGTTTGTTGTTAGGGTGTTAGTGTTCTTTGATGTTAGGGGTTTAGGGTTGTTTGTTGTTAGGGGGTTAGTGTTGTTTGTTGTTAGGGTGTTAGGGTTGTTTGTTGTTAGTGGGCTAGGGTTGTTTGTTGTTAGTGGTTTAGTGTTTTTGGTTTTTAGGGGTTAGGGTTGTTTGTTGTTTGGGGGTTAGTGTTTGTTGTTAGGGTGTTAGTGTTTTGTGTTGTTAGGGGGTTAGTGTTCTTTGATGTTAGGGATTTAGGGTTGTTTGTTGTTAGGGGGTTAGTGTTGTTTGTTGTTAGGGGGTTAGCGTTGTTTGTTGTTAGGGTGTTTGTGTTGTTTGTTGTTAGGGTGTTAGTGTTTTGTGTTGTTAGGAGGTTAGTGTTGTTTGATGTTAGGGGTTTAGGGTTGTTTGTTGTTAGGGGGTTAGTGTTGTTTGTTGTTAGTGGGTTAGGGTTGTTTGTTGTTAGTGGGTTAGTGTTTTTGGTTTTTAGGGGTTAGGGTTGTTTGTTGTTTGGGGGTTAGTGTTTGTTGTTAGGGGGCTAGGGTTGTTTGTTGTTAGGGTGTTAGTGTTCTTTGATGTTAGGGGTTTAGGGTTGTTTGTTGTTAGGGGGTTAGTGTTGTTTGTTGTTAGGGTGTTAGGGTTGTTTGTTGTTAGTGGGTTAGGGTTGTTTGTTGATAAGAGGTTAGGATTTGTGTTGTTAGGGGGTTAGTATTGTTCGCTGCTGGGGGTTAGTGTTGTTTCTTCTTAGGGCGTTAGTGTTTTTTGTTCTTAGGGGGTTAGGGTTGGTTGTTGTTAGGGTGTTAGTGTTGTTTGTTGTTAGGGGGTTAGTGTTGTTTGTTGTTAGGGGTTTAGGGTTGTTTCTTGTTAGGGGGTTAGTGTTGTTTGTTGTTAGGGGCTTAGGGTTGTTTCTTGTTGGGGTTTAGTGGTTTTTGTTGTTAGGGTGTTAGTGTTGTTTGTTGTTAGGGTGTTAGTGTTTTGTGTTGTTAGGAGGTTAGTGTTGTTTGATGTTAGGGGTTTAGGGTTGTTTGTTGTTAGGGTGTTAGGGTTGTTTGTTGTTAGTGGGTTAGGGTTGTTTGTTGATAAGAGGTTAGGATTTGTGTTGTTAGGGTTTTAGTATTGTTCGTTGCTGGGGGTTAGTGTTATTTCTTCTTAGGGCGTTAGTGTTGTTTGTTCTTAGGGGGTTAGGGTTGGTTGTTGTTAGGGTTTTAGTGTTGTTTGTTGTTAGGGGTTAGGGTTGTTTGTTGTTAGGGTGTTAGTGTTGTTTGTTGTTAGTGGGTTAGTTTTGTTTGTTGCTTGGTTAGGGTTATGTGTTGTTAGGGGGTTAGTGTTGTTTCTTGTTAGGGGTTTAGGGTTGTTTCTTGTTGGGGTTTAGTGGTTTTTGTTGTTAGGGTGTTAGTGTTTATTGTGGTTAGGGGGTTAGTGTTGTTGGTTGTTCGGGGGTTAGGATTGTTTGTTGTTAAGGGGTTAGGGTTGTTTGTTGTTAGTTTGTTAGTGTTGTTTGTTGTTAGGGGGTTAGTGTTGTTTGTTGTTAGGGGTTTAGGGTTGTTTCTTGTTAGGGGGTTAGTGTTGTTTGTTTTTAGGGGCTTAGGGTTGTTTCTTGTTGGGGTTTAGTGGTGTTTGTTGTTCGGGCGTTAGTGTTGTTTGTTGTTAGGGGTTTAGTGTTGTTTGTTTTTAGGGGTTCAGTGTTGTTTGCTTTTAGGGTTTTAGGGTTGTTTGTTTTTTAGGGGTGAGTGTTGTTTGTTGTTAGGGGGTTAGGATTGTTTGTTTTTAGGGGTTTAGTGTTGTTTGTGGTTAGGGCGTTACTGTTGGATGTTGTTAGCGGGTTAGTGTTTTTTGTTGTTAGTGGGATAGTGCTGTTTGTTGTTATTGGCTTAGTGGTGTTTGTTTTTAGGGGTTCAGTGCTGTTTGTTTTTAGGGTTTTAGGGTTGGTTGTTGTTAGGGGGTTAGTGTTGTTTGTTGTTAGGGGTTTAGGGTTGTTTCTTGTTAGGGGGTTAGTGTTGTTTGTTGTTAGGGGCTTAGGGTTGTTTCTTGTTGGGGTTTAGTGGTGTTTGTTGTTTGGGTGTTAGTGTTGTTTGTTGTTAGGGGCTTAGTGTTGTTTGTGTTTAGGGGTTTAGTGTTGTTTGCTTTTAGGGTTTTAGGGTTGTTTGTTGTTGGGGGTTAGTGTTGTTTGTTGTTAGGGGGTTAGGGTTGTTTCTGGTTAGGGTGTTACTTTTGTTTGTTGTTAGGGGGTTAGGGTTGTTTGTTGTTAGGGCGTTAGTGTTGTTTGTTGTTAGTGGGTTAGGGTTTTTTGTTGTTTGGTTAGGGTTGTTTGTTGTTAGGGTGTTAGTGTTGTTTGTTGTTAGGGTGTTAGTGTTTTGTGTTGTTAGGGGGTTAGGGTTGTTTGATGTTAGGGGTTTAGGGTTGTTTGTTGTTAGGGGGTTAGTGTTGTTTGTTGTTAGGGTGTGAGCTTTGTTTGTTGTTAGTGGGTTTGGGTTGTTTGTTGTTAGTGGGTTAGTGTTCTTTGATGTTAGGGGTTTAGGGTTGTTTGTTGTTAGGGTGTTAGTGTTGATTGTTGTTAGGGGGTTAGGGTTGTTTGCTAGGGTGTTAGTGTTGTTTGTTGTTAGGGGTTAGGGTTGTTTGTTGTTAGGGTGTTAGTGTTGTTTGTCATTAGTGGGTTAGGTTTGTTTGTTGTTTGGTTAGGGTTGTTTGTTGTTAGGGGGTTAGTGTTGTTTGTTGTTAGGGGTTTAGGGTTGTTTCTTGTTGGGGTTTAGTGGTTTTTGTTGTTAGGGTGTTAGTCTTTATTGTGGTTAGGGGGTTAGTGTTGTTGGTTGTTCGGGGGTTAGGATTGTTTGTTGTTAGGGGGTTAGGGTTGTTTGTTGTTTGGGGGTTAGGGTTCTTTGTTGTTACGGGGTTAGTGTTGTTTGTTGTTACGGGGTTAGGTTAGTTTCTTGTTAGGGGTTTAGTGTTGTTTGTTGTTAGGGGGTTAGTGTTTGTTGTTAGGGGTTTAGGGTTGTTTCTTGTTGGGGTTTAGTGTTTTTTGTTGTTAGGGTGTTAGTGTTGTTTGTTGTTAGGGTGTTAGTGTTTTGTGTTGTTAGGGGGTTAGTGTTGTTTGATGTTAGGGGTTTAGGGTTGTTTGTTGTGAGGGGGTTAGGGTTGTTTGTTGTTAGTGGGTTAGGGTTGTTTGTTGTTAGTGGGTTAGTGTTTTTGGTTTTTAGGGGTTAGGGTTGTTTGTTGTTTGGGGGTTAGTGTTTGTTGTTAGGGGGCTAGGGTTGTTTGTTGTTAGGGTGTTAGTGTTCTTTGATGTTAGGGGTTTAGGGTTGTTTGTTGTTAGGGGGTTAGTGTTGTTTGTTGTTAGGGTGTTAGGGTTGTTTTTTGTTAGTGGTCTAGGGTTGTTTGTTGTTAGTGGTTTAGTGTTTTTGGTTTTTAGGGGTTAGGGTTGTTTGTTGTTTGGGGGTTAGTGTTTGTTGTTAGGGTGTTAGTGTTTTGTGTTGTTAGGGGGTTAGTGTTCTTTGATGTTAGGGGTTTAGGGTTGTTTGTTGTTAGGGGGTTAGTGTTGTTTGTTGTTAGGGGGTTAGGGTTGTTTGTTGTTAGGGTGTTAGTGTTGTTTGTTGTTAGGGGTTAGGGTTGTTTGTTGTTAGGGTGTTAGTGTAGTTTGTTGTTAGTGGGTTAGGTTTGTTTGTTGTTTGGTTAGGGTTGTTTGTTGTTAGGGGGTTAGTGTTGTTTGTTGTTAGGGGTTTAGGGTTGTTTCTTGTTGGGGTTTAGTGGTGTTTGTTGTTAGGGTGTTAGTCTTTATTGTGGTTAGGGGGTTAGTGTTGTTGGTTGTTCGGGGGTTAGGATTGTTTGTTGTTAGGGGGTTAGGGTTGTTTGTTGTTTGGGGGTTAGGGTTGTTTGTTGTTACGGGGTTAGTGTTGTTTGTTGTTACGGGGTTAGGTTAGTTTCTTGTTAGGGGTTTAGTGTTGTTTGTTGTTTGGGGGTTAGTGTTGTTTGTTGTTAGGGTGTTAGGGTTGTTTGTTGTTAGTGTGTTAGGGTTGTTTGTTGATAAGAGGTTAGGATTTGTGTTGTTAGGGGGTTAGTATTGTTCGTTGCTGGGGGTTAGTGTTGTTTCTTCTTAGGGCGTTAGTGTTTTTTGTTCTTAGGTGGTTAGGGTTGGTTGTTGTTAGGGGGTTAGTGTTGTTTGTTGTTAGGGGTTTAGGGTTGTTTCTTGTTAGGGGGTTAGTGTTGTTTGTTGTTAGGGTCTTAGGGTTGTTTCTTGTTGGGGTTTAGTGGTGTTTGTTGTTCGGGTGTTAGTGTTGTTTGTTGTTAGGGGCTTAGTGTTGTTTGTGTTTAGGGGTTTAGTGTTGTTTGCTTTTAGGGTTTTAGGGTTGTTTGTTGTTTGGGGGTTAGTGTTTGTTGTTAGGGGGTTAGGGTTGTTTGTTGTTAGGGTGTTAGTGTTCTTTGATGTTAGGGGTTTAGGGTTGTTTGTTGTTATGGGGTTAGTGTTGTTTGTTGTTAGGGGGTGAGGGTTGTTTGTTGTTAGGGTGTTAGTGTTGTTTGTTGTTAGGGGGTTAGGGTTGTTTGTTGTTTGGGGGTTAGGGTTGTTTGTTGTTACGGGGTTAGTGTTGTTTGTTGTTACGGGGTTAGGGTAGTTTCTTGTTAGGGGTTTAGTGTTGTTTGTTGTTAGGGGCTTAGTGTTGTTTGTTTTTAGGGGTTTAGTGTTGTTTGCTTTTAGGGTTTTAGGGTTGTTTGTTGTTTCGGGGTTAGTGTTTGTTGTTAGGGGGTTAGGGTTGTTTGTTGTTAGGGTGTTAGTGTTCTTTGATGTTAGGGGTTTAGGGTTGTTTGTTGTTATGGGGTTAGTGTTGTTTGTTGTTAGGGGGTGAGGGTTGTTTGTTGTTAGGGTGTTAGTGTTGTTTGTTGTTAGGGGGTTAGGGTTGTTTGTTGTTTGGGGGTTAGGGTTGTTTCTTGTTACGGGGTTAGTGTTGTTTGTTGTTACGGGGTTAGTGTAGTTTCTTGTTAGGGGTTTAGTGTTGTTTGTTGTTAGGGGGTTAGTGTTTGTTGTTAGGGGTTTAGGGTTGTTTCTTGTTCGGGTTTAGTGGTTTTTCTTGTTAGGGTGTTAGTGTTGTTTGTTGTTAGGGTGTTAGTGTTTTGTGTTGTTAGGGGGTTAGTGTTGTTTGATGTTAGGGGTTTAGGGTTGTTTGTTGTTAGGGGGTTAGGGTTGTTTGTTGTTAGGGGTTTAGGGTTGTTTCTTGTTAGGGGGTTAGTGTTGTTTGTTTTTAGGGGCTTAGGGTTGTTTCTTGTTGGGGTTTAGTGGTGTTTGTTGTTCGGGCGTTAGTGTTGTTTGTTGTTAGGGGTTTAGTGTTGTTTGTTTTTAGGGGTTCAGTGTTGTTTGCTTTTAGGGTTTTAGGGTTGTTTGTTTTTTAGGGGTGAGTGTTGTTTGTTGTTAGGGGGTTAGGATTGTTTGTTTTTAGGGGTTTAGTGTTGTTTGTGGTTAGGGCGTTACTGTTGGATGTTGTTAGCGGGTTAGTGTTTTTTGTTGTTAGTGGGATAGTGCTGTTTGTTGTTATTGGCTTAGTGGTGTTTGTTTTTAGGGGTTCAGTGCTGTTTGTTTTTAGGGATTTAGGGTTGGTTGTTGTTAGGGGGTTAGTGTTGTTTGTTGTTAGGGGTTTAGGGTTGTTTCTTGTTAGGGGGTTAGTGTTGTTTGTTGTTAGGGGCTTAGGGTTGTTTCTTGTTGGGGTTTAGTGGTGTTTGTTGTTTGGGTGTTAGTGTTGTTTGTTGTTAGGGGCTTAGTGTTGTTTGTGTTTAGGGGTTTAGTGTTGTTTGCTTTTAGGGTTTTAGGGTTGTTTGTTGTTGGGGGTTAGTGTTGTTTGTTGTTAGGGGGTTAGGGTTGTTTCTGGTTAGGGTGTTACTTTTGTTTGTTGTTAGGGGGTTAGGGTTGTTTGTTGTTAGGGTGTTAGTGTTGTTTGTTGTTAGTGGGTTAGGGTTTTTTGTTGTTTGGTTAGGGTTGTTTGTTGTTAGGGTGTTAGTGTTGTTTGTTGTTAGGGTGTTAGTGTTTTGTGTTGTTAGGGGGTTAGGGTTGTTTGATGTTAGGGGTTTAGGGTTGTTTGTTGTTAGGGGGTTAGTGTTGTTTGTTGTTAGGGTGTTAGCTTTGTTTGTTGTTAGTGGGTTTGGGTTGTTTATTGTTAGTGGGTTAGTGTTCTTTGATGTTAGGGGTTTAGGGTTGTTTGTTGTTAGGGTGTTAGTGTTGTATGTTGTTAGGGGGTTAGGGTTGTTTGCTAGGGTGTTAGTGTTGTTTGTTGTTAGGGGTTAGGGTTGTTTGTTGTTAGGGTGTTAGTGTTGTTTGTCATTAGTGGGTTAGGTTTGTTTGTTGTTTGGTTAGGGTTGTTTGTTGTTAGGGGGTTAGTGTTGTTTGTTGTTAGGGGTTTAGGGTTGTTTCTTGTTGGGGTTTAGTGGTTTTTGTTGTTAGGGTGTTAGTCTTTATTGTGGTTAGGGGGTTACTGTTGTTGGTTGTTCGGGGGTTAGGATTGTTTGTTGTTAGGGGGTTAGGGTTGTTTGTTGTTTGGGGGTTAGGGTTGTTTGTTGTTACGGGGTTAGTGTTGTTTGTTGTTACGGGGTTAGGTTAGTTTCTTGTTAGGGGTTTAGTGTTGTTTGTTGTTAGGGGGTTAGTGTTTGTTGTTAGGGGTTTAGGGTTGTTTCTTGTTGGGGTTTAGTGTTTTTTGTTGTTAGGGTGTTAGTGTTGTTTGTTGTTAGGGTGTTAGTGTTTTGTGTTGTTAGGGGGTTAATGTTGTTTGATGTTAGGGGTTTAGGCTTGTTTGTTGTGAGGGGGTTAGGGTTGTTTGTTGTTAGTGGGTTAGGGTTGTTTGTTGTTAGTGGGTTAGTGTTTTTGGTTTTTAGGGGTTAGGGTTGTTTGTTGTTTGGGGGTTAGTGTTTGTTGTTAGGGGGCTAGGGTTGTTTGTTGTTAGGGTGTTAGTGTTCTTTGATGTTAGGGGTTTAGGGTTGTTTGTTGTTAGGGGGTTAGTGTTGTTTGTTGTTAGGGTGTTAGGGTTGTTTGTTGTTAGTGGTCTAGGGTTGTTTGTTGTTAGTGGTTTAGTGTTTTTGGTTTTTAGGGGTTAGGGTTGTTTGTTGTTTGGGGGTTAGTGTTTGTTGTTAGGGTGTTAGTGTTTTGTGTTGTTAGGGGGTTAGTGTTCTTTGATGTTAGGGATTTAGGGTTGTTTGTTGTTAGGGGGTTAGTGTTGTTTGTTGTTAGGGGGTTAGGGTTGTTTGTTGTTAGGGTGTTAGTGTTGTTTGTTGTTAGGGGTTAGGGTTGTTTGTTGTTAGGGTGTTAGTGTTGTTTGTTGTTAGTGGGTTAGGTTTGTTTGTTGTTTGGTTAGGGTTGTTTGTTGTTAGGGGGTTAGTGTTGTTTGTTGTTAGGGGTTTAGGGTTGTTTCTTGTTGGGGTTTAGTGGTGTTTGTTGTTAGGGTGTTAGTCTTTATTGTGGTTAGGGGGTTAGTGTTGTTGGTTGTTCGGGGGTTAGGATTGTTTGTTGTTAGGGGGTTAGGGTTGTTTGTTGTTTGGGGGTTAGGGTTGTTTGTTGTTACGGGGTTAGTGTTGTTTGTTGTTACGGGGTTAGGTTAGTTTCTTGTTAGGGGTTTAGTGTTGTTTGTTGTTCGGGGGTTAGTGTTTGTTGTTAGGGGGCTAGGGTTGTTTGTTGTTAGGGTGTTAGTGTTCTTTGATGTTAGGGGTTTAGGGTTGTTTGTTGTTAGGGGGTTAGTGTTGTTTGTTGTTAGGGTGTTAGGGTTGTTTGTTGTTAGTGTGTTAGGGTTGTTTGTTGATAAGAGGTTAGGATTTGTGTTGTTAGGGGGTTAGTATTGTTCGTTGCTGGGGGTTAGTGTTGTTTCTTCTTAGGGCGTTAGTGTTTTTTGTTCTTAGGGGGTTAGGGTTGGTTGTTGTTAGGGGGTTAGTGTTGTTTGTTGTTAGGGGTTTAGGGTTGTTTCTTGTTAGGGGGTTAGTGTTGTTTGTTGTTAGGGTCTTAGGGTTGTTTCTTGTTGGGGTTTAGTGGTGTTTGTTGTTCGGGTGTTAGTGTTGTTTGTTGTTAGGGGCTTAGTGTTGTTTGTGTTTAGGGGTATAGTGTTGTTTGCTTTTAGGGTTTTAGGGTTGTTTGTTGTTTGGGGGTTAGTGTTTGTTGTTAGGGGGTTAGGGTTGTTTGTTGTTAGGGTGTTAGTGTTCTTTGATGTTAGGGGTTTAGGGTTGTTTGTTGTTATGGGGTTAGTGTTGTTTGTTGTTAGGGGGTGAGGGTTGTTTGTTGTTAGGGTGTTAGTGTTGTTTGTTGTTAGGGGGTTAGGGTTGTTTGTTGTTTGGGGGTTAGGGTTGTTTGTTGTTACGGGGTTAGTGTTGTTTGTTGTTACGGGGTTAGGGTAGTTTCTTGTTAGGGGTTTAGTGTTGTTTGTTGTTAGGGGCTTAGTGTTGTTTGTTTTTAGGGGTTTAGTGTTGTTTGCTTTTAGGGTTTTAGGGTTGTTTGTTGTTTCGGGGTTAGTGTTTGTTGTTGGGGGTTAGGGTTGTTTGTTGTTAGGGTGTTAGTGTTCTTTGATGTTAGGGGTTTAGGGTTGTTTGTTGTTATGGGGTTAGTGTTGTTTGTTGTTAGGGGGTGAGGGTTGTTTGTTGTTAGGGTGTTAGTGTTGTTTGTTGTTAGGGGGTTAGGGTTGTTTGTTGTTTGGGGGTTAGTGTTTGTTGTTAGGGGTTTAGGGTTATTTCTTGTTCGGTTTTAGTGGTTTTTGTTGTTAGGGTGTTAGTGTTGTTTGTTGTTAGGGTGTTAGTGTTTTGTGTTGTTAGGGGGTTAGTGTTGTTTGATGTTAGGGGTTTAGGGTTGTTTGTTGTTAGGGGGTTAGGGTTGTTTGTTGTTAGTGGGTTAGGGTTGTTTGTTGTTAGTGGTCTAGGGTTGTTTGTTGTTAGTGGTTTAGTGTTTTTGGTTTTTAGGGGTTAGGGTTGTTTGTTGTTTGGGGGTTAGTGTTTGTTGTTAGGGTGTTAGTGTTTTGTGTTGTTAGGGGGTTAGTGTTCTTTGATGTTAGGGATTTAGGGTTGTTTGTTGTTAGGGGGTTAGTGTTGTTTGTTGTTAGGGGGTTAGGGTTGTTTGTTGTTAGGGTGTTAGTGTTGTTTGTTGTTAGGGGTTAGGGTTGTTTGTTGTTAGGGTGTTAGTGTTGTTTGTTGTTAGTGGGTTAGGTTTGTTTGTTGTTTGGTTAGGGTTGTTTGTTGTTAGGGGGTTAGTGTTGTTTGTTGTTAGGGGTTTAGGGTTGTTTCTTGTTGGGGTTTAGTGGTGTTTGTTGTTAGGGTGTTAGTCTTTATTGTGGTTAGGGGGTTAGTGTTGTTGGTTGTTCGGGGGTTAGGATTGTTTGTTGTTAGGGGGTTAGGGTTGTTTGTTGTTTGGGGGTTAGGGTTGTTTGTTGTTACGGGGTTAGTGTTGTTTGTTGTTACGGGGTTAGGTTAGTTTCTTGTTAGGGGTTTAGTGTTGTTTGTTGTTCGGGGGTTAGTGTTTGTTGTTAGGGGGCTAGGGTTGTTTGTTGTTAGGGTGTTAGTGTTCTTTGATGTTAGGGGTTTAGGGTTGTTTGTTGTTAGGGGGTTAGTGTTGTTTGTTGTTAGGGTGTTAGGGTTGTTTGTTGTTAGTGTGTTAGGGTTGTTTGTTGATAAGAGGTTAGGATTTGTGTTGTTAGGGGGTTAGTATTGTTCGTTGCTGGGGGTTAGTGTTGTTTCTTCTTAGGGCGTTAGTGTTTTTTGTTCTTAGGGGGTTAGGGTTGGTTGTTGTTAGGGGGTTAGTGTTGTTTGTTGTTAGGGGTTTAGGGTTGTTTCTTGTTAGGGGGTTAGTGTTGTTTGTTGTTAGGGTCTTAGGGTTGTTTCTTGTTGGGGTTTAGTGGTGTTTGTTGTTCGGGTGTTAGTGTTGTTTGTTGTTAGGGGCTTAGTGTTGTTTGTTTTTAGGGGTTTAGTGTTGTTTGCTTTTAGGGTTTTAGGGTTGTTTGTTGTTTCGGGGTTAGTGTTTGTTGTTGGGGGTTAGGGTTGTTTGTTGTTAGGGTGTTAGTGTTCTTTGATGTTAGGGGTTTAGGGTTGTTTGTTGTTATGGGGTTAGTGTTGTTTGTTGTTAGGGGGTGAGGGTTGTTTGTTGTTAGGGTGTTAGTGTTGTTTGTTGTTAGGGGGTTAGGGTTGTTTGTTGTTTGGGGGTTAGTGTTTGTTGTTAGGGGTTTAGGGTTATTTCTTGTTCGGTTTTAGTGGTTTTTGTTGTAAGGGTGTTAGTGTTGTTTGTTGTTAGGGTGTTAGTGTTTTGTGTTGTTAGGGGGTTAGTGTTGTTTGATGTTAGGGGTTTAGGGTTGTTTGTTGTTAGGGGGTTAGGGTTGTTTGTTGTTAGTGGGTTAGGGTTGTTTGTTGTTAGTGGGTTAGTGTTTTTGGTTTTTAGGGGTTAGGGTTGTTTGTTGTTTGGGGGTTAGTGTTTGTTGTTCGGGGGCTAGGGTTGTTTGTTGTTAGGGTGTTAGTGTTCTTTGATGTTAGGGGTTTAGGGTTGTTTGTTGTTAGGGGGTTAGTGTTGTTTGTTGTTAGGGTGTTAGGGTTGTTTGTTGTTAGTGGGCTAGGGTTGTTTGTTGTTAGTGGTTTAGTGTTTTTGGTTTTTAGGGGTTAGGGTTGTTTGTTGTTTGGGGGTTAGTGTTTGTTGTTAGGGTGTTAGTGTTTTGTGTTGTTAGGGGGTTAGTGTTCTTTGATGTTAGGGATTTAGGGTTGTTTGTTGTTAGGGGGTTAGTGTTGTTTGTTGTTAGGGGGTTAGCGTTGTTTGTTGTTAGGGTGTTTGTGTTGTTTGTTGTTAGGGTGTTAGTGTTTTGTGTTGTTAGGAGGTTAGTGTTGTTTGATGTTAGGGGTTTAGGGTTGTTTGTTGTTAGGGGGTTAGTGTTGTTTGTTGTTAGTGGGTTAGGGTTGTTTGTTGTTAGTGGGTTAGTGTTTTTGGTTTTTAGGGGTTAGGGTTGTTTGTTGTTTGGGGGTTAGTGTTTGTTGTTAGGGGGCTAGGGTTGTTTGTTGTTAGGGTGTTAGTGTTCTTTGATGTTAGGGGTTTAGGGTTGTTTGTTGTTAGGGGGTTAGTGTTGTTTGTTGTTAGGGTGTTAGGGTTGTTTGTTGTTAGTGGGTTAGGGTTGTTTGTTGATAAGAGGTTAGGATTTGTGTTGTTAGGGGGTTAGTATTGTTCGCTGCTGGGGGTTAGTGTTGTTTCTTCTTAGGGCGTTAGTGTTTTTTGTTCTTAGGGGGTTAGGGTTGGTTGTTGTTAGGGTGTTAGTTTTGTTTGTTGTTAGGGGGTTAGTGTTGTTTGTTGTTAGGGGGTTAGTGTTGTTTGTTGTTAGGGGTTTAGGGTTGTTTCTTGTTAGGGGGTTAGTGTTGTTTGTTGTTAGGGGCTTAGGGTTGTTTCTTGTTGGGGTTTAGTGGTTTTTGTTGTTAGGGTGTTAGTGTTGTTTGTTGTTAGGGTGTTAGTGTTTTGTGTTGTTAGGAGGTTAGTGTTGTTTGATGTTAGGGGTTTAGGGTTGTTTGTTGTTAGGGTGTTAGGGTTGTTTGTTGTTAGTGGGTTAGGGTTGTTTGTTGATAAGAGGTTAGGATTTGTGTTGTTAGGGGGTTAGTATTGTTCGTTGCTGGGGGTTAGTGTTATTTCTTCTTAGGGCGTTAGTGTTGTTTGTTCTTAGGGGGTTAGGGTTGGTTGTTGTTAGGGTTTTAGTGTTGTTTGTTGTTAGGGGTTAGGGTTGTTTGTTGTTAGGGTGTTAGTGTTGTTTGTTGTTAGTGGGTTAGTTTTGTTTGTTGCTTGGTTAGGGTTATGTGTTGTTAGGGGGTTAGTGTTGTTTCTTGTTAGGGGTTTAGGGTTGTTTCTTGTTGGGGTTTAGTGGTTTTTGTTGTTAGGGTGTTAGTGTTTATTGTGGTTAGGGGGTTAGTGTTGTTGGTTGTTCGGGGGTTAGGATTGTTTGTTGTTAAGGGGTTAGGGTTGTTTGTTGTTAGTTTGTTAGTGTTGTTTGTTGTTAGGGGGTTAGTGTTGTTTGTTGTTAGGGGTTTAGGGTTGTTTCTTGTTAGGGGGTTAGTGTTGTTTGTTTTTAGGGGCTTAGGGTTGTTTCTTGTTGGGGTTTAGTGGTGTTTGTTGTTCGGGCGTTAGTGTTGTTTGTTGTTAGGGGTTTAGTGTTGTTTGTTTTTAGGGGTTCAGTGTTGTTTGCTTTTAGGGTTTTAGGGTTGTTTGTTTTTTAGGGGTGAGTGTTGTTTGTTGTTAGGGGGTTAGGATTGTTTGTTTTTAGGGGTTTAGTGTTGTTTGTGGTTAGGGCGTTACTGTTGGATGTTGTTAGCGGGTTAGTGTTTTTTGTTGTTAGTGGGATAGTGCTGTTTGTTGTTATTGGCTTAGTGGTGTTTGTTTTTAGGGGTTCAGTGCTGTTTGTTTTTAGGGTTTTAGGGTTGGTTGTTGTTAGGGGGTTAGTGTTGTTTGTTGTTAGGGGTTTAGGGTTGTTTCTTGTTAGGGGGTTAGTGTTGTTTGTTGTTAGGGGCTTAGGGTTGTTTCTTGTTGGGGTTTAGTGGTGTTTGTTGTTTGGGTGTTAGTGTTGTTTGTTGTTAGGGGCTTAGTGTTGTTTGTGTTTAGGGGTTTAGTGTTGTTTGCTTTTAGGGTTTTAGGGTTGTTTGTTGTTGGGGGTTAGTGTTGTTTGTTGTTAGGGGGTTAGGGTTGTTTCTGGTTAGGGTGTTACTTTTGTTTGTTGTTAGGGGGTTAGGGTTGTTTGTTGTTAGGGCGTTAGTGTTGTTTGTTGTTAGTGGGTTAGGGTTTTTTGTTGTTTGGTTAGGGTTGTTTGTTGTTAGGGTGTTAGTGTTGTTTGTTGTTAGGGTGTTAGTGTTTTGTGTTGTTAGGGGGTTAGGGTTGTTTGATGTTAGGGGTTTAGGGTTGTTTGTTGTTAGGGGGTTAGTGTTGTTTGTTGTTAGGGTGTGAGCTTTGTTTGTTGTTAGTGGGTTTGGGTTGTTTGTTGTTAGTGGGTTAGTGTTCTTTGATGTTAGGGGTTTAGGGTTGTTTGTTGTTAGGGTGTTAGTGTTGATTGTTGTTAGGGGGTTAGGGTTGTTTGCTAGGGTGTTAGTGTTGTTTGTTGTTAGGGGTTAGGGTTGTTTGTTGTTAGGGTGTTAGTGTTGTTTGTCATTAGTGGGTTAGGTTTGTTTGTTGTTTGGTTAGGGTTGTTTGTTGTTAGGGGGTTAGTGTTGTTTGTTGTTAGGGGTTTAGGGTTGTTTCTTGTTGGGGTTTAGTGGTTTTTGTTGTTAGGGTGTTAGTCTTTATTGTGGTTAGGGGGTTAGTGTTGTTGGTTGTTCGGGGGTTAGGATTGTTTGTTGTTAGGGGGTTAGGGTTGTTTGTTGTTTGGGGGTTAGGGTTCTTTGTTGTTACGGGGTTAGTGTTGTTTGTTGTTACGGGGTTAGGTTAGTTTCTTGTTAGGGGTTTAGTGTTGTTTGTTGTTAGGGGGTTAGTGTTTGTTGTTAGGGGTTTAGGGTTGTTTCTTGTTGGGGTTTAGTGTTTTTTGTTGTTAGGGTGTTAGTGTTGTTTGTTGTTAGGGTGTTAGTGTTTTGTGTTGTTAGGGGGTTAGTGTTGTTTGATGTTAGGGGTTTAGGGTTGTTTGTTGTGAGGGGGTTAGGGTTGTTTGTTGTTAGTGGGTTAGGGTTGTTTGTTGTTAGTGGGTTAGTGTTTTTGGTTTTTAGGGGTTAGGGTTGTTTGTTGTTTGGGGGTTAGTGTTTGTTGTTAGGGGGCTAGGGTTGTTTGTTGTTAGGGTGTTAGTGTTCTTTGATGTTAGGGGTTTAGGGTTGTTTGTTGTTAGGGGGTTAGTGTTGTTTGTTGTTAGGGTGTTAGGGTTGTTTGTTGTTAGTGGTCTAGGGTTGTTTGTTGTTAGTGGTTTAGTGTTTTTGGTTTTTAGGGGTTAGGGTTGTTTGTTGTTTGGGGGTTAGTGTTTGTTGTTAGGGTGTTAGTGTTTTGTGTTGTTAGGGGGTTAGTGTTCTTTGATGTTAGGGGTTTAGGGTTGTTTGTTGTTAGGGGGTTAGTGTTGTTTGTTGTTAGGGGGTTAGGGTTGTTTGTTGTTAGGGTGTTAGTGTTGTTTGTTGTTAGGGGTTAGGGTTGTTTGTTGTTAGGGTGTTAGTGTAGTTTGTTGTTAGTGGGTTAGGTTTGTTTGTTGTTTGGTTAGGGTTGTTTGTTGTTAGGGGGTTAGTGTTGTTTGTTGTTAGGGGTTTAGGGTTGTTTCTTGTTGGGGTTTAGTGGTGTTTGTTGTTAGGGTGTTAGTCTTTATTGTGGTTAGGGGGTTAGTGTTGTTGGTTGTTCGGGGGTTAGGATTGTTTGTTGTTAGGGGGTTAGGGTTGTTTGTTGTTTGGGGGTTAGGGTTGTTTGTTGTTACGGGGTTAGTGTTGTTTGTTGTTACGGGGTTAGGTTAGTTTCTTGTTAGGGGTTTAGTGTTGTTTGTTGTTTGGGGGTTAGTGTTGTTTGTTGTTAGGGTGTTAGGGTTGTTTGTTGTTAGTGTGTTAGGGTTGTTTGTTGATAAGAGGTTAGGATTTGTGTTGTTAGGGGGTTAGTATTGTTCGTTGCTGGGGGTTAGTGTTGTTTCTTCTTAGGGCGTTAGTGTTTTTTGTTCTTAGGTGGTTAGGGTTGGTTGTTGTTAGGGGGTTAGTGTTGTTTGTTGTTAGGGGTTTAGGGTTGTTTCTTGTTAGGGGGTTAGTGTTGTTTGTTGTTAGGGTCTTAGGGTTGTTTCTTGTTGGGGTTTAGTGGTGTTTGTTGTTCGGGTGTTAGTGTTGTTTGTTGTTAGGGGCTTAGTGTTGTTTGTGTTTAGGGGTTTAGTGTTGTTTGCTTTTAGGGTTTTAGGGTTGTTTGTTGTTTGGGGGTTAGTGTTTGTTGTTAGGGGGTTAGGGTTGTTTGTTGTTAGGGTGTTAGTGTTCTTTGATGTTAGGGGTTTAGGGTTGTTTGTTGTTATGGGGTTAGTGTTGTTTGTTGTTAGGGGGTGAGGGTTGTTTGTTTTTAGGGGTTTAGTGTTGTTTGTGGTTAGGGCGTTACTGTTGGATGTTGTTAGCGGGTTAGTGTTTTTTGTTGTTAGTGGGATAGTGCTGTTTGTTGTTATTGGCTTAGTGGTGTTTGTTTTTAGGGGTTCAGTGCTGTTTGTTTTTAGGGATTTAGGGTTGGTTGTTGTTAGGGGGTTAGTGTTGTTTGTTGTTAGGGGTTTAGGGTTGTTTCTTGTTAGGGGGTTAGTGTTGTTTGTTGTTAGGGGCTTAGGGTTGTTTCTTGTTGGGGTTTAGTGGTGTTTGTTGTTTGGGTGTTAGTGTTGTTTGTTGTTAGGGGCTTAGTGTTGTTTGTGTTTAGGGGTTTAGTGTTGTTTGCTTTTAGGGTTTTAGGGTTGTTTGTTGTTGGGGGTTAGTGTTGTTTGTTGTTAGGGGGTTAGGGTTGTTTCTGGTTAGGGTGTTACTTTTGTTTGTTGTTAGGGGGTTAGGGTTGTTTGTTGTTAGGGTGTTAGTGTTGTTTGTTGTTAGTGGGTTAGGGTTTTTTGTTGTTTGGTTAGGGTTGTTTGTTGTTAGGGTGTTAGTGTTGTTTGTTGTTAGGGTGTTAGTGTTTTGTGTTGTTAGGGGGTTAGGGTTGTTTGATGTTAGGGGTTTAGGGTTGTTTGTTGTTAGGGGGTTAGTGTTGTTTGTTGTTAGGGTGTTAGCTTTGTTTGTTGTTAGTGGGTTTGGGTTGTTTATTGTTAGTGGGTTAGTGTTCTTTGATGTTAGGGGTTTAGGGTTGTTTGTTGTTAGGGTGTTAGTGTTGTATGTTGTTAGGGGGTTAGGGTTGTTTGCTAGGGTGTTAGTGTTGTTTGTTGTTAGGGGTTAGGGTTGTTTGTTGTTAGGGTGTTAGTGTTGTTTGTCATTAGTGGGTTAGGTTTGTTTGTTGTTTGGTTAGGGTTGTTTGTTGTTAGGGGGTTAGTGTTGTTTGTTGTTAGGGGTTTAGGGTTGTTTCTTGTTGGGGTTTAGTGGTTTTTGTTGTTAGGGTGTTAGTCTTTATTGTGGTTAGGGGGTTAGTGTTGTTGGTTGTTCGGGGGTTAGGATTGTTTGTTGTTAGGGGGTTAGGGTTGTTTGTTGTTTGGGGGTTAGGGTTGTTTGTTGTTACGGGGTTAGTGTTGTTTGTTGTTACGGGGTTAGGTTAGTTTCTTGTTAGGGGTTTAGTGTTGTTTGTTGTTAGGGGGTTAGTGTTTGTTGTTAGGGGTTTAGGGTTGTTTCTTGTTGGGGTTTAGTGTTTTTTGTTGTTAGGGTGTTAGTGTTGTTTGTTGTTAGGGTGTTAGTGTTTTGTGTTGTTAGGGGGTTAATGTTGTTTGATGTTAGGGGTTTAGGCTTGTTTGTTGTGAGGGGGTTAGGGTTGTTTGTTGTTAGTGGGTTAGGGTTGTTTGTTGTTAGTGGGTTAGTGTTTTTGGTTTTTAGGGGTTAGGGTTGTTTGTTGTTTGGGGGTTAGTGTTTGTTGTTAGGGGGCTAGGGTTGTTTGTTGTTAGGGTGTTAGTGTTCTTTGATGTTAGGGGTTTAGGGTTGTTTGTTGTTAGGGGGTTAGTGTTGTTTGTTGTTAGGGTGTTAGGGTTGTTTGTTGTTAGTGGTCTAGGGTTGTTTGTTGTTAGTGGTTTAGTGTTTTTGGTTTTTAGGGGTTAGGGTTGTTTGTTGTTTGGGGGTTAGTGTTTGTTGTTAGGGTGTTAGTGTTTTGTGTTGTTAGGGGGTTAGTGTTCTTTGATGTTAGGGATTTAGGGTTGTTTGTTGTTAGGGGGTTAGTGTTGTTTGTTGTTAGGGGGTTAGGGTTGTTTGTTGTTAGGGTGTTAGTGTTGTTTGTTGTTAGGGGTTAGGGTTGTTTGTTGTTAGGGTGTTAGTGTTGTTTGTTGTTAGTGGGTTAGGTTTGTTTGTTGTTTGGTTAGGGTTGTTTGTTGTTAGGGGGTTAGTGTTGTTTGTTGTTAGGGGTTTAGGGTTGTTTCTTGTTGGGGTTTAGTGGTGTTTGTTGTTAGGGTGTTAGTCTTTATTGTGGTTAGGGGGTTAGTGTTGTTGGTTGTTCGGGGGTTAGGATTGTTTGTTGTTAGGGGGTTAGGGTTGTTTGTTGTTTGGGGGTTAGGGTTGTTTGTTGTTACGGGGTTAGTGTTGTTTGTTGTTACGGGGTTAGGTTAGTTTCTTGTTAGGGGTTTAGTGTTGTTTGTTGTTCGGGGGTTAGTGTTTGTTGTTAGGGGGCTAGGGTTGTTTGTTGTTAGGGTGTTAGTGTTCTTTGATGTTAGGGGTTTAGGGTTGTTTGTTGTTAGGGGGTTAGTGTTGTTTGTTGTTAGGGTGTTAGGGTTGTTTGTTGTTAGTGTGTTAGGGTTGTTTGTTGATAAGAGGTTAGGATTTGTGTTGTTAGGGGGTTAGTATTGTTCGTTGCTGGGGGTTAGTGTTGTTTCTTCTTAGGGCGTTAGTGTTTTTTGTTCTTAGGGGGTTAGGGTTGGTTGTTGTTAGGGGGTTAGTGTTGTTTGTTGTTAGGGGTTTAGGGTTGTTTCTTGTTAGGGGGTTAGTGTTGTTTGTTGTTACGGTCTTAGGGTTGTTTCTTGTTGGGGTTTAGTGGTGTTTGTTGTTCGGGTGTTAGTGTTGTTTGTTGTTAGGGGCTTAGTGTTGTTTGTGTTTAGGGGTTTAGTGTTGTTTGCTTTTAGGGTTTTAGGGTTGTTTGTTGTTTGGGGGTTAGTGTTTGTTGTTAGGGGGTTAGGGTTGTTTGTTGTTAGGGTGTTAGTGTTCTTTGATGTTAGGGGTTTAGGGTTGTTTGTTGTTATGGGGTTAGTGTTGTTTGTTGTTAGGGGGTGAGGGTTGTTTGTTGTTAGGGTGTTATTGTTGTTTGTTGTTAGGGGGTTAGGGTTGTTTGTTGTTTGGGGGTTAGGGTTGTTTGTTGTTACGGGGTTAGTGTTGTTTGTTGTTACGGGGTTAAGGTAGTTTCTTGTTAGGGGTTTAGTGTTGTTTGTTGTTAGGGGCTTAGTGTTGTTTGTTTTTAGGGGTTTAGTGTTGTTTGCTTTTAGGGTTTTAGGGTTGTTTGTTGTTTCGGGGTTAGTGTTTGTTGTTGGGGGTTAGGGTTGTTTGTTGTTAGGGTGTTAGTGTTCTTTGATGTTAGGGGTTTAGGGTTGTTTGTTGTTATGGGGTTAGTGTTGTTTGTTGTTAGGGGGTGAGGGTTGTTTGTTGTTAGGGTGTTAGTGTTGTTTGTTGTTAGGGGGTTAGGGTTGTTTGTTGTTTGGGGGTTAGGGTTGTTTGTTGTTACGGGGTTAGTGTTGTTTGTTGTTACGGGGTTAGTGTAGTTTCTTGTTAGGGGTTTAGTGTTGTTTGTTGTTAGGGGGTTAGTGTTTGTTGTTAGGGGTTTAGGGTTGTTTCTTGTTCGGGTTTAGTGGTTTTTGTTGTTAGGGTGTTAGTGTTGTTTGTTGTTAGGGTGTTAGTGTTTTGTGTTGTTAGGGGGTTAGTGTTGTTTGATGTTAGGGGTTTAGGGTTGTTTGTTGTTAGGGGGTTAGGGTTGTTTGTTGTTAGTGGGTTAGGGTTGTTTGTTGTTAGTGGGTTAGTGTTTTTGGTTTTTAGGGGTTAGGGTTGTTTGTTGTTTGGGGGTTAGTGTTTGTTGTTAGGGGGCTAGGGTTGTTTGTTGTTAGGGTGTTAGTGTTCTTTGATGTTAGGGGTTTAGGGTTGTTTGTTGTTAGGGGGTTAGTGTTGTTTGTTGTTAGGGTGTTAGGGTTGTTTGTTGTTAGTGGGCTAGGGTTGTTTGTTGTTAGTGGTTTAGTGTTTTTGGTTTTTAGGGGTTAGGGTTGTTTGTTGTTTGGGGGTTAGTGTTTGTTGTTAGGGTGTTAGTGTTTTGTGTTGTTAGGGGGTTAGTGTTCTTTGATGTTAGGGATTTAGGGTTGTTTGTTGTTAGGGGGTTAGTGTTGTTTGTTGTTAGGGGGTTAGCGTTGTTTGTTGTTAGGGTGTTTGTGTTGTTTGTTGTTAGGGTGTTAGTGTTTTGTGTTTTTAGGAGGTTAGTGTTGTTTGATGTTAGGGGTTTAGGGTTGTTTGTTGTTTGGGGGTTAGTGTTTTGTGATGTTAGGGTGTTAGTGTTCTTTGATGTTAGGGGTTTAGGGTTGTTTGTTGTTAGGGGGTTAGTGTTGTTTGTTGTTAGGGTGTTAGGGTTGTTTGTTGTTAGTGGGTTAGGGTTGTTTGTTGATAAGAGGTTAGGATTTGTGTTGTTAGGGGGTTAGTATTGTTCGCTGCTGGGGGTTAGTGTTGTTTCTTCTTAGGGCGTTAGTGTTTTTTGTTCTTAGGGGGTTAGGGTTGGTTGTTGTTAGGGTGTTAGTGTTGTTTGTTGTTAGGGGGTTAGTGTTGTTTGTTGTTAGGGGTTTAGGGTTGTTTCTTGTTAGGGGGTTAGTGTTGTTTGTTGTTAGGGGCTTAGGGTTGTTTCTTGTTGGGGTTTAGTGGTTTTTGTTGTTAGGGTGTTAGTGTTGTTTGTTGTTAGGGTGTTAGTGTTTTGTGTTGTTAGGAGGTTAGTGTTGTTTGATGTTAGGGGTTTAGGGTTGTTTGTTGTTAGGGGGTTAGGGTTGTTTGTTGTTAGTGGGTTAGGTTTGTTTGTTGTTAGTGGGTTAGTGTTTTTGGTATTTAGGGGTTAGGGTTGTTTGTTGTTTGGGGGTTAGTGTTTGTTGTTAGGGGGCTAGGGTTGTTTGTTGTTAGGGTGTTAGTGTTCTTCGATGTTAGGGGTTTAGGGTTGTTTGTTGTTAGGGGGTTAGTGTTGTTTGTTGTTAGGGTGTTAGGGTTGTTTGTTGTTAGTGGGTTAGGGTTGTTTGTTGATAAGAGGTTAGGATTTGTGTTGTTAGGGGGTTAGTATTGTTCGTTGCTGGGGGTTAGTGTTATTTCTTCTTAGGGCGTTAGTGTTGTTTGTTCTTAGGGGGTTAGGGTTGGTTGTTGTTAGGGTGTTAGTGTTGTTTCTTGTTAGGGGGTTAGGGTTGTTTGTTGTTAGGGTGTTAGTGTTGTTTGTTGTTAGTGGGTTAGGTTTGTTTGTTGCTTGGTTAGGGTTATGTGTTGTTAGGGGGTTAGTGTTGTTTCTTGTTAGGGGTTTAGGGTTGTTTCTTGTTGGGGTTTAGTGGTTTTTGTTGTTAGGGTGTTAGTGTTTATTGTGGTTAGGGGGTTAGTGTTGTTGGTTGTTCGGGGGTTAGGATTGTTTGTTGTTAAGGGGTTAGGGTTGTTTGTTGTTAGTTTGTTAGTGTTGTTTGTTGTTAGGGGGTTAGTGTTGTTTGTTGTTAGGGGTTTAGGGTTGTTTCTTGTTAGGGGGTTAGTGTTGTTTGTTTTTAGGGGCTTAGGGTTGTTTCTTGTTGGGGTTTAGTGGTGTTTGTTGTTCGGGCGTTAGTGTTGTTTGTTGTTAGGGGTTTAGTGTTGTTTGTTTTTAGGGGTTCAGTGTTGTTTGCTTTTAGGGTTTTAGGGTTGTTTGTTTTTTAGGGGTGAGTGTTGTTTGTTGTTAGGGGGTTAGGATTGTTTGTTTTTAGGGGTTTAGTGTTGTTTGTGGTTAGGGCGTTACTGTTGGATGTTGTTAGCGGGTTAGTGTTTTTTGTTGTTAGTGGGATAGTGCTGTTTGTTGTTATTGGCTTAGTGGTGTTTGTTTTTAGGGGTTCAGTGCTGTTTGTTTTTAGGGATTTAGGGTTGGTTGTTGTTAGGGGGTTAGTGTTGTTTGTTGTTAGGGGTTTAGGGTTGTTTCTTGTTAGGGGGTTAGTGTTGTTTGTTGTTAGGGGCTTAGGGTTGTTTCTTGGGGTTTAGTGGTGTTTGTTGTTTGGGTGTTAGTGTTGTTTGTTGTTAGGGGCTTAGTGTTGTTTGTGTTTAGGGGTTTAGTGTTGTTTGCTTTTAGGGTTTTAGGGTTGTTTGTTGTTGGGGGTTAGTGTTGTTTGTTGTTAGGGGGTTAGGGTTGTTTCTGGTTAGGGTGTTACTTTTGTTTGTTGTTAGGGGGTTAGGGTTGTTTGTTGTTAGGGTGTTAGTGTTGTTTGTTGTTAGTGGGTTAGGGTTTTTTGTTGTTTGGTTAGGGTTGTTTGTTGTTAGGGTGTTAGTGTTGTTTGTTGTTAGGGTGTTAGTGTTTTGTGTTGTTAGGGGGTTAGGGTTGTTTGATGTTAGGGGTTTAGGGTTGATTGTTGTTAGGGGGTTAGTGTTGTTTGTTGTTAGGGTGTTAGCTTTGTTTGTTGTTAGTGGGTTTGGGTTGTTTATTGTTAGTGGGTTAGTGTTCTTTGATGTTAGGGGTTTAGGGTTGTTTGTTGTTAGGGTGTTAGTGTTGTATGTTGTTAGGGGGTTAGGGTTGTTTGCTAGGGTGTTAGTGTTGTTTGTTGTTAGGGGTTAGGGTTGTTTGTTGTTAGGGTGTTAGTGTTGTTTGTTGTTAGTGGGTTAGGTTTGTTTGTTGTTTGGTTAGGGTTGTTTGTTGTTAGGGGGTTAGTGTTGTTTGTTGTTAGGGGTTTAGGGTTGTTTCTTGTTGGGGTTTAGTGGTTTTTGTTGTTAGGGTGTTAGTCTTTATTGTGGTTAGGGGGTTAGTGTTGTTGGTTGTTCGGGGGTTAGGATTGTTTGTTGTTAGGGGGTTAGGGTTGTTTGTTGTTTGGGGGTTAGGGTTCTTTGTTGTTACGGGGTTAGTGTTGTTTGTTGTTACGGGGTTAGGTTAGTTTCTTGTTAGGGGTTTAGTGTTGTTTGTTGTTAGGGGGTTAGTGTTTGTTGTTAGGGGTTCAGGGTTGTTTCTTGTTGGGGTTTAGTGTTTTTTGTTGTTAGGGTGTTAGTGTTGTTTGTTGTTAGGGTGTTAGTGTTTTGTGTTGTTAGGGGGTTAATGTTGTTTGATGTTAGGGGTTTAGGGTTGTTTGTTGTGAGGGGGTTAGGGTTGTTTGTTGTTAGTGGGTTAGGGTTGTTTGTTGTTAGTGGGTTAGTGTTTTTGGTTTTTAGGGGTTAGGGTTGTTTGTTGTTTGGGGGTTAGTGTTTGTTGTTAGGGGGCTAGGGTTGTTTGTTGTTAGGGTGTTAGTGTTCTTTGATGTTAGGGGTTTAGGGTTGTTTGTTGTTAGGGGGTTAGTGTTGTTTGTTGTTAGGGTGTTAGGGTTGTTTGTTGTTAGTGGTCTAGGGTTGTTTGTTGTTAGTGGTTTAGTGTTTTTGGTTTTTAGGGGTTAGGGTTGTTTGTTGTTTGGGGGTTAGTGTTTGTTGTTAGGGTGTTAGTGTTTTGTGTTGTTAGGGGGTTAGTGTTCTTTGATGTTAGGGATTTAGGGTTGTTTGTTGTTAGGGGGTTAGTGTTGTTTGTTGTTAGGGGGTTAGGGTTGTTTGTTGTTAGGGTGTTAGTGTTGTTTGTTGTTAGGGGTTAGGGTTGTTTGTTGTTAGGGTGTTAGTGTTGTTTGTTGTTAGTGGGTTAGGTTTGTTTGTTGTTTGGTTAGGGTTGTTTGTTGTTAGGGGGTTAGTGTTGTTTGATGTTAGGGGTTTAGGGTTGTTTCTTGTTGGGGTTTAGTGGTGTTTGTTGTTAGGGTGTTAGTCTTTATTGTGGTTAGGGGGTTAGTGTTGTTGGTTGTTCGGGGGTTAGGATTGTTTGTTGTTAGGGGGTTAGGGTTGTTTGTTGTTTGGGGGTTAGGGTTGTTTGTTGTTACGGGGTTAGTGTTGTTTGTTGTTACGGGGTTAGGTTAGTTTCTTGTTAGGGGTTTAGTGTTGTTTGTTGTTCGGGGGTTAGTGTTTGTTGTTAGGGGGCTAGGGTTGTTTGTTGTTAGGGTGTTAGTGTTCTTTGATGTTAGGGGTTTAGGGTTGTTTGTTGTTAGGGGGTTAGTGTTGTTTGTTGTTAGGGTGTTAGGGTTGTTTGTTGTTAGTGTGTTAGGGTTGTTTGTTGATAAGAGGTTAGGATTTGTGTTGTTAGGGGGTTAGTATTGTTCGTTGCTGGGGGTTAGTGTTGTTTCTTCTTAGGGCGTTAGTGTTTTTTGTTCTTAGGGGGTTAGGGTTGGTTGTTGTTAGGGGGTTAGTGTTGTTTGTTGTTAGGGGTTTAGGGTTGTTTCTTGTTAGGGGGTTAGTGTTGTTTGTTGTTAGGGTCTTAGGGTTGTTTCTTGTTGGGGTTTAGTGGTGTTTGTTGTTCGGGTGTTAGTGTTGTTTGTTGTTAGGGGCTTAGCGTTGTTTGTGTTTAGGGGTTTAGTGTTGTTTGCTTTTAGGGTTTTAGGGTTGTTTGTTGTTTGGGGGTTAGTGTTTGTTGTTAGGGGGTTAGGGTTGTTTGTTGTTAGGGTGTTAGTGTTCTTTGATGTTAGGGCTTTAGGGTTGTTTGTTGTTATGGGGTTAGTGTTGTTTGTTGTTAGGGGGTGAGGGTTGTTTGTTGTTAGGGTGTTATTGTTGTTTGTTGTTAGGGGGTTAGGGTTGTTTGTTGTTTGGGGGTTAGGGTTGTTTGTTGTTACGGGGTTAGTGTTGTTTGTTGTTACGGGGTTAGGGTAGTTTCTTGTTAGGGGTTTAGTGTTGTTTGTTGTTAGGGGCTTAGTGTTGTTTGCTTTTAGGGGTTTAGTGTTGTTTGCTTTTAGGGTTTTAGGGTTGTTTGTTGTTTCGGGGTTAGTGTTTGTTGTTAGGGGGTTAGGGTTGTTTGTTGTTAGGGTGTTAGTGTTCTTTGATGTTAGGGGTTTAGGGTTGTTTGTTGTTATGGGGTTAGTGTTGTTTGTTGTTAGGGGGTGAGGGTTGTTTGTTGTTAGGGTGTTAGTGTTGTTTGTTGTTAGGGGGTTAGGGTTGTTTGTTGTTTGGGGGTTAGGGTTGTTTGTTGTTACGGGGTTAGTGTTGTTTGTTGTTACGGGGTTAGGGTAGTTTCTTGTTAGGGGTTTAGTGTTGTTTGTTGTTAGGGGGTTAGTGTTTGTTGTTAGGGGTTTAGGGTTGTTTCTTGTTCGGGTTTAGTGGTTTTTGTTGTTAGGGTGTTAGTGTTGTTTGTTGTTAGGGTGTTAGTGTTTTGTGTTGTTAGGGGGTTAGTGTTTGATGTTAGGGGTTTAGGGTTGTTTGTTGTTAGGGGGTTAGGGTTGTTTGTTGTTAGTGGGTTAGGGTTGTTTGTTGTTAGTGGGTTAGTGTTTTTGGTTTTTAGGGGTTAGGGTTGTTTGTTGTTTGGGGGTTAGTGTTTGTTGTTAGGGGGCTAGGGTTGTTTGTTGTTAGGGTGTTAGTGTTCTTTGATGTTAGGGGTTTAGGGTTGTTTGTTGTTAGGGGGTTAGTGTTGTTTGTTGTTAGGGTGTTAGGGTTGTTTGTTGTTAGTGGGCTAGGGTTGTTTGTTGTTAGTGGTTTAGTGTTTTTGGTTTTTAGGGGTTAGGGTTGTTTGTTGTTTGGGGGTTAGTGTTTGTTGTTAGGGTGTTAGTGTTTTGTGTTGTTAGGGGGTTAGTGTTCTTTGATGTTAGGGATTTAGGGTTGTTTGTTGTTAGGGGGTTAGTGTTGTTTGTTGTTAGGGGGTTAGCGTTGTTTGTTGTTAGGGTGTTTGTGTTGTTTGTTGTTAGGGTGTTAGTGTTTTGTGTTTTTAGGAGGTTAGTGTTGTTTGATGTTAGGGGTTTAGGGTGTTTGTTGTTAGGGGGTTAGTGTTGTTTGTTGTTACTGGGTTAGGGTTGTTTGTTGTTAGTGGGTTAGTGTTTTTGGTTTTTAGGGGTTAGGGTTGTTTGTTGTTTGGGGGTTAGTGTTTGTTGTTAGGGGGCTAGGGTTGTTTGTTGTTAGGGTGTTAGTGTTCTTTGATGTTAGGGGTTTAGGGTTGTTTTTTGTTAGGGGGTTAGTGTTGTTTGTTGTTAGGGTGTTAGGGTTGTTTGTTGTTAGTGGGTTAGGGTTGTTTGTTGATAAGAGGTTAGGATTTGTGTTGTTAGGGGGTTAGTATTGTTCGCTGCTGGGGGTTAGTGTTGTTTCTTCTTAGGGCGTTAGTGTTTTTTGTTCTTAGGGGGTTAGGGTTGGTTGTTGTTAGGGTGTTAGTGTTGTTTGTTGTTAGGGGGTTAGTGTTGTTTGTTGTTAGGGGTTTAGGGTTGTTTCTTGTTAGGGGGTTAGTGTTGTTTGTTGTTAGGGGCTTAGGGTTGTTTCTTGTTGGGGTTTAGTGGTTTTTGTTGTTAGGGTGTTAGTGTTGTTTGTTGTTAGGGTGTTAGTGTTTTGTGTTGTTAGGAGGTTAGTGTTGTTTGATGTTAGGGGTTTAGGGTTGTTTGTTGTTAGGGGGTTAGGGTTGTTTGTTGTTAGTGGGTTAGGGTTGTTTGTTGTTAGTGGGTTACTGTTTTTGGTATTTAGGGGTTAGGGTTGTTTGTTGTTTGGGGGTTAGTGTTTGTTGTTAGGGGGCTAGGGTTGTTTGTTGTTAGGGTGTTAGTGTTCTTCGATGTTACGGGTTTAGGGTTGTTTGTTGTTAGGGGGTTAGTGTTGTTTGTTGTTAGGGTGTTAGGGTTGTTTGTTGTTAGTGGGTTAGGGTTGTTTGTTGATAAGAGGTTAGGATTTGTGTTGTTAGGGGGTTAGTATTGTTCGTTGCTGGGGGTTAGTGTTATTTCTTCTTAGGGCGTTAGTGTTGTTTGTTCTTAGGGGGTTAGGGATGGTTGTTGTTAGGGTGTTAGTGTTGTTTGTTGTTAGGGGGTTAGGGTTGTTTGTTGTTAGGGTGTTAGTGTTGTTTGTTGTTAGTGGGTTAGGTTTGTTTGTTGCTTGGTTAGGGTTATGTGTTGTTAGGGGGTTAGTGTTGTTTCTTGTTAGGGGTTTAGGGTTGTTTCTTGTTGGGGTTTAGTGGTTTTTGTTGTTAGGGTGTTAGTGTTTATTGTGGTTAGGGGGTTAGTGTTGTTGGTTGTTCGGGGGTTAGGATTGTTTGTTGTTAAGGGGTTAGGGTTGTTTGTTGTTAGTTTGTTAGTGTTGTTTGTTGTTAGGGGGTTAGTGTTGTTTGTTGTTAGGGGTTTAGGGTTGTTTCTTGTTAGGGGGTTAGTGTTGTTTGTTTTTAGGGGCTTAGGGTTGTTTCTTGTTGGGGTTTAGTGGTGTTTGTTGTTCGGGCGTTAGTGTTGTTTGTTGTTAGGGGTTTAGTGTTGTTTGTTTTTAGGGGTTCAGTGTTGTTTGCTTTTAGGGTTTTAGGGTTGTTTGTTTTTTAGGGGTGAGTGTTGTTTGTTGTTAGGGGGTTAGGATTGTTTGTTTTTAGGGGTTTAGTGTTGTTTGTGGTTAGGGCGTTACTGTTGGATGTTGTTAGCGGGTTAGTGTTTTTTGTTGTTAGTGGGATAGTGCTGTTTGTTGTTATTGGCTTAGTGGTGTTTGTTTTTAGGGGTTCAGTGCTGTTTGTTTTTAGGGATTTAGGGTTGGTTGTTGTTAGGGGGTTAGTGTTGTTTGTTGTTAGGGGTTTAGGGTTGTTTCTTGTTAGGGGGTTAGTGTTGTTTGTTGTTAGGGGCTTAGGGTTGTTTCTTGTTGGGGTTTAGTGGTGTTTGTTGTTTGGGTGTTAGTGTTGTTTGTTGTTAGGGGCTTAGTGTTGTTTGTGTTTAGGGGTTTAGTGTTGTTTGCTTTTAGGGTTTTAGGGTTGTTTGTTGTTGGGGGTTAGTGTTGTTTGTTGTTAGGGGGTTAGGGTTGTTTCTGGTTAGGGTGTTACTTTTGTTTGTTGTTAGGGGGTTAGGGTTGTTTGTTGTTAGGGTGTTAGTGTTGTTTGTTGTTAGTGGGTTAGGGTTTTTTGTTGTTTGGTTAGGGTTGTTTGTTGTTAGGGTGTTAGTGTTGTTTGTTGTTAGGGTGTTAGTGTTTTGTGTTGTTAGGGGGTTAGGGTTGTTTGATGTTAGGGGTTTAGGGTTGTTTGTTGTTAGGGGGTTAGTGTTGTTTGTTGTTAGGGTGTTAGCTTTGTTTGTTGTTAGTGGGTTTGGGTTGTTTATTGTTAGTGGGTTAGTGTTCTTTGATGTTAGGGGTTTAGGGTTGTTTGTTGTTAGGGTGTTAGTGTTGTATGTTGTTAGGGGGTTAGGGTTGTTTGCTAGGGTGTTAGTGTTGTTTGTTGTTAGGGGTTAGGGTTGTTTGTTGTTAGGGTGTTAGTGTTGTTTGTCATTAGTGGGTTAGGTTTGTTTGTTGTTTGGTTAGGGTTGTTTGTTGTTAGGGGGTTAGTGTTGTTTGTTGTTAGGGGTTTAGGGTTGTTTCTTGTTGGGGTTTAGTGGTTTTTGTTGTTAGGGTGTTAGTCTTTATTGTGGTTAGGGGGTTAGTGTTGTTGGTTGTTCGGGGGTTAGGATTGTTTGTTGTTAGGGGGTTAGGGTTGTTTGTTGTTTGGGGGTTAGGGTTCTTTGTTGTTACGGGGTTAGTGTTGTTTGTTGTTACGGGGTTAGGTTAGTTTCTTGTTAGGGGTTTAGTGTTGTTTGTTGTTAGGGGGTTAGTGTTTGTTGTTAGGGGTTTAGGGTTGTTTCTTGTTGGGGTTTAGTGTTTTTTGTTGTTAGGGTGTTAGTGTTGTTTGTTGTTAGGGTGTTAGTGTTTTGTGTTGTTAGGGGGTTAATGTTGTTTGATGTTAGGGGTTTAGGGTTGTTTGTTGTGAGGGGGTTAGGGTTGTTTGTTGTTAGTGGGTTAGGGTTGTTTGTTGTTAGTGGGTTAGTGTTTTTGGTTTTTAGGGGTTAAGGTTGTTTGTTGTTTGGGGGTTAGTGTTTGTTGTTAGGGGGCTAGGGTTGTTTGTTGTTAGGGTGTTAGTGTTCTTTGATGTTAGGGGTTTAGGGTTGTTTGTTGTTAGGGGGTTAGTGTTGTTTGTTGTTAGGGTGTTAGGGTTGTTTGTTGTTAGTGGTCTAGGGTTGTTTGTTGTTAGTGGTTTAGTGTTTTTGGTTTTTAGGGGTTAGGGTTGTTTGTTGTTTGGGTGTTAGTGTTTGTTGTTAGGGTGTTAGTGTTTTGTGTTGTTAGGGGGTTAGTGTTCTTTGATGTTAGGGATTTAGGGTTGTTTGTTGTTAGGGGGTTAGTGTTGTTTGTTGTTAGGGGGTTAGGGTTGTTTGTTGTTAGGGTGTTAGTGTTGTTTGTTGTTAGGGGTTAGGGTTGTTTGTTGTTAGGGTGTTAGTGTTGATTGTTGTTAGTGGGTTAGGTTTGTTTGTTGTTTGGTTAGGGTTGTTTGTTGTTAGGGGGTTAGTGTTGTTTGTTGTTAGGGGTTTAGGGTTGTTTCTTGTTGGGGTTTAGTGGTGTTTGTTGTTAGGGTGTTAGTCTTTATTGTGGTTGGGGGTTAGTGTTGTTGGTTGTTCGGGGGTTAGGATTGTTTGTTGTTAGGGGGTTAGGGTTGTTTGTTGTTTGGGGGTTAGGGTTGTTTGTTGTTACGGGGTTAGTGTTGTTTGTTGTTACGGGGTTAGGTTAGTTTCTTGTTAGGGGTTTAGTGTTGTTTGTTGTTTGGGGGTTAGTGTTTGTTGTTAGGGGGCTAGGGTTGTTTGTTGTTAGGGTGTTAGTGTTCTTTGATGTTAGGGGTTTAGGGTTGTTTGTTGTTAGGGGGTTAGTGTTGTTTGTTGTTAGAGTGTTAGGGTTGTTTGTTGTTAGTGGGTTAGGGTTGTTTGTTGATAAGAGGTTAGGATTTGTGTTGTTAGGGGGTTAGTATTGTTCGTTGCTGGGTCTTAGTGTTGTTTCTTCTTAGGGCGTTAGTGTTGTTTGTTCTTAGGGGGTTAGGGTTGGTTGTTGTTAGGGGGTTAGTGTTGTTTGTTGTTAGGGGTTTAGGGTTGTTTCTTGTTAGGGGGTTAGTGTTGTTTGTTGTTAGGGTCTTAGGGTTGTTTCTTGTTGGGGTTTAGTGGTGTTTGTTGTTCGGGTGTTAGTGTTGTTTGTTGTTAGGGGCTTAGTGTTGTTTGTGTTTAGGGGTTTAGTGTTGTTTGCTTTTAGGGTTTTAGGGTTGTTTGTTGTTTGGGGGTTAGTGTTTGTTGTTAGGGGGTTAGTGTTGTTTGTTGTTAGGGGGTTAGGGTTGTTTGTTGTTCGGGTGTTAGTGTTCTTTGATGTTAGGGGTTTAGGGTTGTTTGTTGTTATGGGGTTAGTGTTGTTTGTTGTTAGGGGGTGAGGGTTGTTTGTTGTTAGGGTGTTAGTGTTGTTTGTTGTTAGGGGGTTAGGGTTGTTTGTTGTTTGGGGGTTAGGGTTGTTTGTTGTTACGGGGTTAGTGTTGTTTGTTGTTACGGGGTTAGGGTAGTTTCTTGTTAGGGGTTTAGTGTTGTTTGTTGTTAGGGGCTTAGTGTTGTTTGTTTTTAGGGGTTTAGTGTTGTTTGCTTTTAGGGTTTTAGGGTTGTTTGTTGTTTCGGGGTTAGTGTTTGTTGTTAGGGGGTTAGGGTTGTTTGTTGTTAGGGTGTTAGTGTTCTTTGATGTTAGGGGTTTAGGGTTGTTTGTTGTTATGGGGTTAGTGTTGTTTGTTGTTAGGGGGTGAGGGTTGTTTGTTGTTAGGGTGTTAGTGTTGTTTGTTGTTAGGGGGTTAGGGTTGTTTGTTGTTTGGGGGTTAGGGTTGTTTGTTGTTACGGGGTTAGTGTTGTTTGTTGTTACGGGGTTAGTGTAGTTTCTTGTTAGGGGTTTAGTGTTGTTTGTTGTTAGGGGGTTAGTGTTTGTTGTTAGGGGTTTAGGGTTGTTTCTTGTTCGGGTTTAGTGGTTTTTGTTGTTAGGGTGTTAGTGTTGTTTGTTGTTAGGGTGTTAGTGTTTTGTGTTGTTAGGGGGTTAGTGTTGTTTGATGTTAGGGGTTTAGGGTTGTTTGTTGTTAGGGGGTTAGGGTTGTTTGTTGTTAGTGGGTTAGGGTTGTTTGTTGTTAGTGGGTTAGTGTTTTTGGTTTTTAGGGGTTAGGGTTGTTTGTTGTTTGGGGGTTAGTGTTTGTTGTTAGGGGGCTAGGGTTGTTTGTTGTTAGGGTGTTAGTGTTCTTTGATGTTAGGGGTTTAGGGTTGTTTGTTGTTAGGGGGTTAGTGTTGTTTGTTGTTAGGGTGTTAGGGTTGTTTGTTGTTAGTGGGCTAGGGTTGTTTGTTGTTAGTGGTTTAGTGTTTTTGGTTTTTAGGGGTTAGGGTTGTTTGTTGTTTGGGGGTTAGTGTTTGTTGTTATGGTGTTAGTGTTTTGTGTTGTTAGGGGGTTAGTGTTCTTTGATGTTAGGGATTTAGGGTTGTTTGTTGTTAGGGGGTTAGTGTTGTTTGTTGTTAGGGGGTTAGCGTTGTTTGTTGTTAGGGTGTTTGTGTTGTTTGTTGTTAGGGTGTTAGTGTTTTGTGTTGTTAGGAGGTTAGTGTTGTTTGATGTTAGGGGTTTAGGGTTGTTTGTTGTTAGGGGGTTAGTGTTGTTTGTTGTTAGTGGGTTAGGGTTGTTTGTTGTTAGTGGGTTAGTGTTTTTGGTTTTTAGGGGTTAGGGTTGTTTGTTGTTTGGGGGTTAGTGTTTGTTGTTAGGGGGCTAGGGTTGTTTGTTGTTAGGGTGTTAGTGTTCTTTGATGTTAGGTGTTTAGGGTTGTTTGTTGTTAGGGGGTTAGTGTTGTTTGTAGTTAGGGTGTTAGGGTTGTTTGTTGTTAGTGGGTTAGGGTTGTTTGTTGATAAGAGGTTAGGATTTGTGTTGTTAGGGGGTTAGTATTGTTCGCTGCTGGGGGTTAGTGTTGTTTCTTCTTAGCGCGTTAGTGTTTTTTGTTCTTAGGGGGTTAGGGTTGGTTGTTGTTAGGGTGTTAGTGTTGTTTGTTGTTAGGGGGTTAGTGTTGTTTGTTGTTAGGGGTTTAGGGTTGTTTCTTGTTAGGGGGTTAGTGTTGTTTGTTGTTAGGGGCTTAGGGTTGTTTCTTGTTGGGGTTTAGTGGTTTTTGTTGTTAGGGTGTTAGTGTTGTTTGTTGTTAGGGTGTTAGTGTTTTGTGTTGTTAGGAGGTTAGTGTTGTTTGATGTTAGGGGTTTAGGGTTGTTTGTTGTTAGGGGGTTAGGGTTGTTTGTTGTTAGTGAGTTAGGGTTGTTTGTTGTTAGTGGGTTAGTGTTTTTGGTATTTAGGGGTTAGGGTTGTTTGTTGTTTGGGGGTTAGTGTTTGTTGTTAGGGGGCTAGGGTTGTTTGTTGTTAGGGTGTTAGTGTTCTTCGATGTTAGGGGTTTAGAGTTGTTTGTTGTTAGGGGGTTAGTGTTGTTTGTTGTTAGGGTGTTAGGGTTGTTTGTTGTTAGTGGGTTAGGGTTGTTTGTTGATAAGAGGTTAGGATTTGTGTTGTTAGGGGGTTAGTATTGTTCGTTGCTGGGGGTTAGTGATATTTCTTCTTAGGGCGTTAGTGTTGTTTGTTCTTAGGGGGTTAGGGTTGGTTGTTGTTAGGGTGTTAGTGTTGTTTGTTGTTAGGGGGTTAGGGTTGTTTGTTGTTAGGGTGTTAGTGTTGTTTGTTGTTAGTGGGTTAGGTTTGTTTGTTGCTTGGTTAGGGTTATGTGTTGTTAGGGGGTTAGTGTTGTTTCTTGTTAGGGGTTTAGGGTTGTTTCTTGTTGGGGTTTAGTGGTTTTTGTTGTTAGGGTGTTAGTGTTTATTGTGGTTAGGGGGTTAGTGTTGTTGGTTGTTCGGGGGTTAGGATTGTTTGTTGTTAAGGGGTTAGGGTTGTTTGTTGTTAGTTTGTTAGTGTTGTTTGTTGTTAGGGGGTTAGTGTTGTTTATTGTTAGGGGTTTAGGGTTGTTTCTTGTTAGGGGGTTAGTGTTGTTTGTTTTTAGGGGTTAGGGTTGTTTCTTGTTGGGGTTTAGTGGTGTTTGTTGTTCGGGCGTTAGTGTTGTTTGTTGTTAGGGGTTTAGTGTTGTTTGTTTTTAGGGGTTCAGTGTTGTTTGCTTTTAGGGTTTTAGGGTTGTTTGTTTTTTAGGGGTGAGTGTTGTTTGTTGTTAGGGGGTTAGGATTGTTTGTTTTTAGGGGTTTAGTGTTGTTTGTGGTTAGGGCGTTACTGTTGGATGTTGTTAGCGGGTTAGTGTTTTTTGTTGTTAGTGGGATAGTGCTGTTTGTTGTTATTGGCTTAGTGGTGTTTGTTTTTAGGGGTTCAGTGCTGTTTGTTTTTAGGGTTTTAGGGTTGGTTGTTGTTAGGGGGTTAGTGTTGTTTGTTGTTAGGGGTTTAGGGTTGTTTGTTGTTAGGGGGTTAGTGTTGTTTGTTGTTAGGGGCTTAGGGTTGTTTCTTGTTGGGGTTTAGTGGTGTTTGTTGTTTGGGTGTTAGTGTTGTTTGTTGTTAGGGGCTTAGTGTTGTTTGTGTTTAGGGGTTTAGTGTTGTTTGCTTTTAGGGTTTTAGGGTTGTTTGTTGTTGGGGGTTAGTGTTGTTTGTTGTTAGGGGGTTAGGGTTGTTTCTGGTTAGGGTGTTACTTTTGTTTGTTGTTAGGGGGTTAGGGTTGTTTGTTGTTAGGGTGTTAGTGTTGTTTGTTGTTAGTGGGTTAGGGTTTTTTGTTGTTTGGTTAGGGTTGTTTGTTGTTAGGGTGTTAGTGTTGTTTGTTGTTAGGGTGTTAGTGTTTTGTGTTGTTAGGGGGTTAGGGTTGTTTGATGTTAGGGGTTTAGGGTTGTTTGTTGTTAGGGGGTTAGTGTTGTTTGTTGTTAGGGTGTTAGCTTTGTTTGTTGTTAGTGGGTTTGGGTTGTTTATTGTTAGTGGGTTAGTGTTCTTTGATGTTAGGGGTTTAGGGTTGTTTGTTGTTAGGGTGTTAGTGTTGTATGTTGTTAGGGGGTTAGGGTTGTTTGCTAGGGTGTTAGTGTTGTTTGTTGTTAGGGGTTAGGGTTGTTTGTTGTTAGGGTGTTAGTGTTGATTGTCATTAGTGGGTTAGGTTTGTTTGTTGTTTGGTTAGGGTTGTTTGTTGTTAGGGGGTTAGTGTTGTTTGTTGTTAGGGGTTTAGGGTTGTTTCTTGTTGGGGTTTAGTGGTTTTTGTTGTTAGGGTGTTAGTCTTTATTGTGGTTAGGGGGTTAGTGTTGTTGGTTGTTCGGGGGTTAGGATTGTTTGTTGTTAGGGGGTTAGGGTTGTTTGTTGTTTGGGGGTTAGGGTTCTTTGTTGTTACGGGGTTAGTGTTGTTTGTTGTTACGGGGTTAGGTTAGTTTCTTGTTAGGGGTTTAGTGTTGTTTGTTGTTAGGGGGTTAGTGTTTGTTGTTAGGGGTTTAGGGTTGTTTCTTGTTGGGGTTTAGTGTTTTTTGTTGTTAGGGTGTTAGTGTTGTTTGTTGTTAGGGTGTTAGTGTTTTGTGTTGTTAGGGGGTTAATGTTGTTTGATGTTAGGGGTTTAGGGTTGTTTGTTGTGAGGGGGTTAGGGTTGTTTGTTGTTAGTGGGTTAGGGTTGTTTGTTGTTAGTGGGTTAGTGTTTTTGGTTTTTAGGGGTTAGGGTTGTTTGTTGTTTGGGGGTTAGTGTTTGTAGTTAGGGGGCTAGGGTTGTTTGTTGTTAGGGTGTTAGTGTTCTTTGATGTTAGGGGTTTAGGGTTGTTTGTTGTTAGGGGGTTAGTGTTGTTTGTTGTTAGGGGGTTAGCGTTGTTTGTTGTTAGGGTGTTTGTGTTGTTTGTTGTTAGGGTGTTAGTGTTTTGTGTTTTTAGGAGGTTAGTGTTGTTTGATGTTAGGGGTTTAGGGTGTTTGTTGTTAGGGGGTTAGTGTTGTTTGTTGTTAGTGGGTTAGGGTTGTTTGTTGTTAGTGGGGTAGTGTTTTTGGTTTTTAGGGGTTAGGGTTGTTTGTTGTTTGGGGGTTAGTGTTTGTTGTTAGGGGGCTAGGGTTGTTTGTTGTTAGGGTGTTAGTGTTCTTTGATGTTAGGGGTTTAGGGTTGTTTTTTGTTAGGGGGTTAGTGTTGTTTGTTGTTAGGGTGTTAGGGTTGTTTGTTGTTAGTGGGTTAGGGTTGTTTGTTGATAAGAGGTTAGGATTTGTGTTGTTAGGGGGTTAGTATTGTTCGCTGCTGGGGGTTAGTGTTGTTTCTTCTTAGGGCGTTAGTGTTTTTTGTTCTTAGGGGGTTAGGGTTGGTTGTTGTTAGGGTGTTAGTGTTGTTTGTTGTTAGGGGGTTAGTGTTGTTTGTTGTTAGGGGTTTAGGGTTGTTTCTTGTTAGGGGGTTAGTGTTGTTTGTTGTTAGGGGCTTAGGGTTGTTTCTTGTTGGGGTTTAGTGGTTTTTGTTGTTAGGGTGTTAGTGTTGTTTGTTGTTAGGGTGTTAGTGTTTTGTGTTGTTAGGAGGTTAGTGTTGTTTGATGTTAGGGGTTTAGTGTTGTTTGTTGTTAGGGGCTTAGTGTTGTTTGTTTTTAGGGGTTTAGTGTTGTTTGCTTTTAGGGTTTTAGGGTTGTTTGTTGTTTCGGGGTTAGTGTTTGTTGTTAGGGGGTTAGGGTTGTTTGTTGTTAGGGTGTTAGTGTTCTTTGATGTTAGGGGTTTAGGGTTGTTTGTTGTTATTGGGTTAGTGTTGTTTGTTGTTAGGGGGTGAGGGTTGTTTGTTGTTAGGGTGTTAGTGTTGTTTGTTGTTAGGGGGTTAGGGTTGTTTGTTGTTAGGGGGTTAGTGTTGTTTGTTGTTAGGGGGTTAGTGTTGTTTGTTGTTAGGGTGTTAGTGTTTTGTGTTGTTAGGGGGTTAGGGTTGTTTGATGTTAGGGGTTTAGGGTTGTTTGTTGTTAGGGGGTTAGTGTTGTTTGTTGTTAGGGTGTTAGCTTTGTTTGTTGTTAGTGGGTTTGGGTTGTTTATTGTTAGTGGGTTAGTGTTCTTTGATGTTAGGGGTTTAGGGTTGTTTGTTGTTAGGGTGTTAGTGTTGTATGTTGTTAGGGGGTTAGGGTTGTTTGCTAGGGTGTTAGTGTTGTTTGTTGTTAGGGGTTAGGGTTGTTTTTTGTTAGGGTGTTAGTGTTGATTGTCATTAGTCGGTTAGGTTTGTTTGTTGTTTGGTTAGGGTTGTTTGTTGTTAGGGGGTTAGTGTTGTTTGTTGTTAGGGGTTTAGGGTTGTTTCTTGTTGGGGTTTAGTGGTTTTTGTTGTTAGGGTGTTAGTCTTTATTGTGGTTAGGGGGTTAGTGTTGTTGGTTGTTCGGGGGTTAGGATTGTTTGTTGTTAGGGGGTTAGGGTTGTTTGTTGTTTGGGGGTTAGGGTTCTTTGTTGTTACGGGGTTAGTGTTGTTTGTTGTTACGGGGTTAGGTTAGTTTCTTGTTAGGGGTTTAGTGTTGTTTGTTGTTAGGGGGTTAGTGTTTGTTGTTAGGGGTTTAGGGTTGTTTCTTGTTGGGGTTTAGTGTTTTTTGTTGTTAGGGTGTTAGTGTTGTTTGTTGTTAGGGTGTTAGTGTTTTGTGTTGTTAGGGGGTTAGTGTTGTTTGATGTTAGGGGTTTAGGGTTGTTTGTTGTTAGGGGGTTAGGGTTGTTTGTTGTTAGTGGGTTAGGGTTGTTTGTTGTTAGTGGGTTAGTGTTTTTGGTTTTTAGGGGTTAGGGTTGTTTGTTGTTTGGGGGTTAGTGTTTGTTGTTAGGGGGCTAGGGTTGTTTGTTGTTAGGGTGTTAGTGTTCTTTGATGTTAGGGGTTTAGGGTTGTTTGTTGTTAGGGGGTTAGTGTTGTTTGTTGTTAGGGTGTTAGGGTTGTTTGTTGTTAGTGGGCTAGGGTTGTTTGTTGTTAGTGGTTTAGTGTTTTTGGTTTTTAGGGGTTAGGGTTGTTTGTTGTTTGGGGGTTAGTGTTTGTTGTTATGGTGTTAGTGTTTTGTGTTGTTAGGGGGTTAGTGTTCTTTGATGTTAGGGATTTAGGGTTGTTTGTTGTTAGGGGGTTAGTGTTGTTTGTTGTTAGGGGGTTAGCGTTGTTTGTTGTTAGGGTGTTTGTGTTGTTTGTTGTTAGGGTGTTAGTGTTTTGTGTTGTTAGGAGGTTAGTGTTGTTTGATGTTAGGGGTTTAGGGTTGTTTGTTGTTAGGGGGTTAGTGTTGTTTGTTGTTAGTGGGTTAGGGTTGTTTGTTGTTAGTGGGTTAGTGTTTTTGGTTTTTAGGGGTTAGGGTTGTTTGTTGTTTGGGGGTTAGTGTTTGTTGTTAGGGGGCTAGGGTTGTTTGTTGTTAGGGTGTTAGTGTTCTTTGATGTTAGGTGTTTAGGGTTGTTTGTTGTTAGGGGGTTAGTGTTGTTTGTAGTTAGGGTGTTAGGGTTGTTTGTTGTTAGTGGGTTAGGGTTGTTTGTTGATAAGAGGTTAGGATTTGTGTTGTTAGGGGGTTAGTATTGTTCGCTGCTGGGGGTTAGTGTTGTTTCTTCTTAGCGCGTTAGTGTTTTTTGTTCTTAGGGGGTTAGGGTTGGTTGTTGTTAGGGTGTTAGTGTTGTTTGTTGTTAGGGGGTTAGTGTTGTTTGTTGTTAGGGGTTTAGGGTTGTTTCTTGTTAGGGGGTTAGTGTTGTTTGTTGTTAGGGGCTTAGGGTTGTTTCTTGTTGGGGTTTAGTGGTTTTTGTTGTTAGGGTGTTAGTGTTGTTTGTTGTTAGGGTGTTAGTGTTTTGTGTTGTTAGGAGGTTAGTGTTGTTTGATGTTAGGGGTTTAGGGTTGTTTGTTGTTAGGGGGTTAGGGTTGTTTGTTGTTAGTGAGTTAGGGTTGTTTGTTGTTAGTGGGTTAGTGTTTTTGGTATTTAGGGGTTAGGGTTGTTTGTTGTTTGGGGGTTAGTGTTTGTTGTTAGGGGGCTAGGGTTGTTTGTTGTTAGGGTGTTAGTGTTCTTCGATGTTAGGGGTTTAGAGTTGTTTGTTGTTAGGGGGTTAGTGTTGTTTGTTGTTAGGGTGTTAGGGTTGTTTGTTGTTAGTGGGTTAGGGTTGTTTGTTGATAAGAGGTTAGGATTTGTGTTGTTAGGGGGTTAGTATTGTTCGTTGCTGGGGGTTAGTGATATTTCTTCTTAGGGCGTTAGTGTTGTTTGTTCTTAGGGGGTTAGGGTTGGTTGTTGTTAGGGTGTTAGTGTTGTTTGTTGTTAGGGGGTTAGGGTTGTTTGTTGTTAGGGTGTTAGTGTTGTTTGTTGTTAGTGGGTTAGGTTTGTTTGTTGCTTGGTTAGGGTTATGTGTTGTTAGGGGGTTAGTGTTGTTTCTTGTTAGGGGTTTAGGGTTGTTTCTTGTTGGGGTTTAGTGGTTTTTGTTGTTAGGGTGTTAGTGTTTATTGTGGTTAGGGGGTTAGTGTTGTTGGTTGTTCGGGGGTTAGGATTGTTTGTTGTTAAGGGGTTAGGGTTGTTTGTTGTTAGTTTGTTAGTGTTGTTTGTTGTTAGGGGGTTAGTGTTGTTTATTGTTAGGGGTTTAGGGTTGTTTCTTGTTAGGGGGTTAGTGTTGTTTGTTTTTAGGGGTTAGGGTTGTTTCTTGTTGGGGTTTAGTGGTGTTTGTTGTTCGGGCGTTAGTGTTGTTTGTTGTTAGGGGTTTAGTGTTGTTTGTTTTTAGGGGTTCAGTGTTGTTTGCTTTTAGGGTTTTAGGGTTGTTTGTTTTTTAGGGGTGAGTGTTGTTTGTTGTTAGGGGGTTAGGATTGTTTGTTTTTAGGGGTTTAGTGTTGTTTGTGGTTAGGGCGTTACTGTTGGATGTTGTTAGCGGGTTAGTGTTTTTTGTTGTTAGTGGGATAGTGCTGTTTGTTGTTATTGGCTTAGTGGTGTTTGTTTTTAGGGGTTCAGTGCTGTTTGTTTTTAGGGTTTTAGGGTTGGTTGTTGTTAGGGGGTTAGTGTTGTTTGTTGTTAGGGGTTTAGGGTTGTTTGTTGTTAGGGGGTTAGTGTTGTTTGTTGTTAGGGGCTTAGGGTTGTTTCTTGTTGGGGTTTAGTGGTGTTTGTTGTTTGGGTGTTAGTGTTGTTTGTTGTTAGGGGCTTAGTGTTGTTTGTGTTTAGGGGTTTAGTGTTGTTTGCTTTTAGGGTTTTAGGGTTGTTTGTTGTTGGGGGTTAGTGTTGTTTGTTGTTAGGGGGTTAGGGTTGTTTCTGGTTAGGGTGTTACTTTTGTTTGTTGTTAGGGGGTTAGGGTTGTTTGTTGTTAGGGTGTTAGTGTTGTTTGTTGTTAGTGGGTTAGGGTTTTTTGTTGTTTGGTTAGGGTTGTTTGTTGTTAGGGTGTTAGTGTTGTTTGTTGTTAGGGTGTTAGTGTTTTGTGTTGTTAGGGGGTTAGGGTTGTTTGATGTTAGGGGTTTAGGGTTGTTTGTTGTTAGGGGGTTAGTGTTGTTTGTTGTTAGGGTGTTAGCTTTGTTTGTTGTTAGTGGGTTTGGGTTGTTTATTGTTAGTGGGTTAGTGTTCTTTGATGTTAGGGGTTTAGGGTTGTTTGTTGTTAGGGTGTTAGTGTTGTATGTTGTTAGGGGGTTAGGGTTGTTTGCTAGGGTGTTAGTGTTGTTTGTTGTTAGGGGTTAGGGTTGTTTGTTGTTAGGGTGTTAGTGTTGATTGTCATTAGTGGGTTAGGTTTGTTTGTTGTTTGGTTAGGGTTGTTTGTTGTTAGGGGGTTAGTGTTGTTTGTTGTTAGGGGTTTAGGGTTGTTTCTTGTTGGGGTTTAGTGGTTTTTGTTGTTAGGGTGTTAGTCTTTATTGTGGTTAGGGGGTTAGTGTTGTTGGTTGTTCGGGGGTTAGGATTGTTTGTTGTTAGGGGGTTAGGGTTGTTTGTTGTTTGGGGGTTAGGGTTCTTTGTTGTTACGGGGTTAGTGTTGTTTGTTGTTACGGGGTTAGGTTAGTTTCTTGTTAGGGGTTTAGTGTTGTTTGTTGTTAGGGGGTTAGTGTTTGTTGTTAGGGGTTTAGGGTTGTTTCTTGTTGGGGTTTAGTGTTTTTTGTTGTTAGGGTGTTAGTGTTGTTTGTTGTTAGGGTGTTAGTGTTTTGTGTTGTTAGGGGGTTAATGTTGTTTGATGTTAGGGGTTTAGGGTTGTTTGTTGTGAGGGGGTTAGGGTTGTTTGTTGTTAGTGGGTTAGGGTTGTTTGTTGTTAGTGGGTTAGTGTTTTTGGTTTTTAGGGGTTAGGGTTGTTTGTTGTTTGGGGGTTAGTGTTTGTAGTTAGGGGGCTAGGGTTGTTTGTTGTTAGGGTGTTAGTGTTCTTTGATGTTAGGGGTTTAGGGTTGTTTGTTGTTAGGGGGTTAGTGTTGTTTGTTGTTAGGGGGTTAGCGTTGTTTGTTGTTAGGGTGTTTGTGTTGTTTGTTGTTAGGGTGTTAGTGTTTTGTGTTTTTAGGAGGTTAGTGTTGTTTGATGTTAGGGGTTTAGGGTGTTTGTTGTTAGGGGGTTAGTGTTGTTTGTTGTTAGTGGGTTAGGGTTGTTTGTTGTTAGTGGGGTAGTGTTTTTGGTTTTTAGGGGTTAGGGTTGTTTGTTGTTTGGGGGTTAGTGTTTGTTGTTAGGGGGCTAGGGTTGTTTGTTGTTAGGGTGTTAGTGTTCTTTGATGTTAGGGGTTTAGGGTTGTTTTTTGTTAGGGGGTTAGTGTTGTTTGTTGTTAGGGTGTTAGGGTTGTTTGTTGTTAGTGGGTTAGGGTTGTTTGTTGATAAGAGGTTAGGATTTGTGTTGTTAGGGGGTTAGTATTGTTCGCTGCTGGGGGTTAGTGTTGTTTCTTCTTAGGGCGTTAGTGTTTTTTGTTCTTAGGGGGTTAGGGTTGGTTGTTGTTAGGGTGTTAGTGTTGTTTGTTGTTAGGGGGTTAGTGTTGTTTGTTGTTAGGGGTTTAGGGTTGTTTCTTGTTAGGGGGTTAGTGTTGTTTGTTGTTAGGGGCTTAGGGTTGTTTCTTGTTGGGGTTTAGTGGTTTTTGTTGTTAGGGTGTTAGTGTTGTTTGTTGTTAGGGTGTTAGTGTTTTGTGTTGTTAGGAGGTTAGTGTTGTTTGATGTTAGGGGTTTAGTGTTGTTTGTTGTTAGGGGCTTAGTGTTGTTTGTTTTTAGGGGTTTAGTGTTGTTTGCTTTTAGGGTTTTAGGGTTGTTTGTTGTTTCGGGGTTAGTGTTTGTTGTTAGGGGGTTAGGGTTGTTTGTTGTTAGGGTGTTAGTGTTCTTTGATGTTAGGGGTTTAGGGTTGTTTGTTGTTATTGGGTTAGTGTTGTTTGTTGTTAGGGGGTGAGGGTTGTTTGTTGTTAGGGTGTTAGTGTTGTTTGTTGTTAGGGGGTTAGGGTTGTTTGTTGTTAGGGGGTTAGTGTTGTTTGTTGTTAGGGGGTTAGTGTTGTTTGTTGTTAGGGTGTTAGTGTTTTGTGTTGTTAGGGGGTTAGGGTTGTTTGATGTTAGGGGTTTAGGGTTGTTTGTTGTTAGGGGGTTAGTGTTGTTTGTTGTTAGGGTGTTAGCTTTGTTTGTTGTTAGTGGGTTTGGGTTGTTTATTGTTAGTGGGTTAGTGTTCTTTGATGTTAGGGGTTTAGGGTTGTTTGTTGTTAGGGTGTTAGTGTTGTATGTTGTTAGGGGGTTAGGGTTGTTTGCTAGGGTGTTAGTGTTGTTTGTTGTTAGGGGTTAGGGTTGTTTTTTGTTAGGGTGTTAGTGTTGATTGTCATTAGTCGGTTAGGTTTGTTTGTTGTTTGGTTAGGGTTGTTTGTTGTTAGGGGGTTAGTGTTGTTTGTTGTTAGGGGTTTAGGGTTGTTTCTTGTTGGGGTTTAGTGGTTTTTGTTGTTAGGGTGTTAGTCTTTATTGTGGTTAGGGGGTTAGTGTTGTTGGTTGTTCGGGGGTTAGGATTGTTTGTTGTTAGGGGGTTAGGGTTGTTTGTTGTTTGGGGGTTAGGGTTCTTTGTTGTTACGGGGTTAGTGTTGTTTGTTGTTACGGGGTTAGGTTAGTTTCTTGTTAGGGGTTTAGTGTTGTTTGTTGTTAGGGGGTTAGTGTTTGTTGTTAGGGGTTTAGGGTTGTTTCTTGTTGGGGTTTAGTGTTTTTTGTTGTTAGGGTGTTAGTGTTGTTTGTTGTTAGGGTGTTAGTGTTTTGTGTTGTTAGGGGGTTAATGTTGTTTGATGTTAGGGGTTTAGGGTTGTTTGTTGTGAGGGGGTTAGGGTTGTTTGTTGTTAGTGGGTTAGGGTTGTTTGTTGTTAGTGGGTTAGTGTTTTTGGTTTTTAGGGGTTAGGGTTGTTTGTTGTTTGGGGGTTAGTGTTTGTTGTTAGGGGGCTAGGGTTGTTTGTTGTTAGGGTGTTAGTGTTCTTTGATGTTAGGGGTTTAGGGTTGTTTGTTGTTAGGGGGTTAGTGTTGTTTGTTGTTAGGGTGTTAGGGTTGTTTGTTGTTAGTGGTCTAGGGTTGTTTGTTGTTAGTGGTTTAGTGTTTTTGGTTTTTAGGGGTTAGGGTTGTTTGTTGTTTGGGTGTTAGTGTTTGTTGTTAGGGTGTTAGTGTTTTGTGTTGTTAGGGGGTTAGTGTTCTTTGATGTTAGGGATTTAGGGTTGTTTGTTGTTAGGGGGTTAGTGTTGTTTGTTGTTAGGGGGTTAGGGTTGTTTGTTGTTAGGGTGTTAGTGTTGTTTGTTGTTAGGGGTTAGGGTTGTTTGTTGTTAGGGTGTTAGTGTTGTTTGTTGTTAGTGGGTTAGGTTTGTTTGTTGTTTGGTTAGGGTTGTTTGTTGTTAGGGGGTTAGTGTTGTTTGTTGTTAGGGGTTTAGGGTTGTTTCTTGTTGGGGTTTAGTGGTGTTTGTTGTTAGGGTGTTAGTCTTTATTGTGGTTGGGGGTTAGTGTTGTTGGTTGTTCGGGGGTTAGGATTGTTTGTTGTTAGGGGGTTAGGGTTGTTTGTTGTTTGGGGGTTAGGGTTGTTTGTTGTTACGGGGTTAGTGTTGTTTGTTGTTACGGAGTTAGGTTAGTTTCTTGTTAGGGGTTTAGTGTTGTTTGTTGTTTGGGGGTTAGTGTTTGTTGTTAGGGGGCTAGGGTTGTTTGTTGTTAGGGTGTTAGTGTTCTTTGATGTTAGGGGTTTAGGGTTGTTTGTTGTTAGGGGGTTAGTGTTGTTTGTTGTTAGGGTGTTAGGGTTGTTTGTTGTTAGTGGGTTAGGGTTGTTTGTTGATAAGAGGTTAGGATTTGTGTTGTTAGGGGGTTAGTATTGTTCGTTGCTGGGTCTTAGTGTTGTTTCTTCTTAGGGCGTTAGTGTTGTTTGTTCTTAGGGGGTTAGGGTTGGTTGTTGTTAGGGGGTTAGTGTTGTTTGTTGTTAGGGGTTTAGGGTTGTTTCTTGTTAGGGGGTTAGTGTTGTTTGTTGTTAGGGTCTTAGGGTTGTTTCTTGTTGGGGTTTAGTGGTGTTTGTTGTTCGGGTGTTAGTGTTGTTTGTTGTTAGGGGCTTAGTGTTGTTTGTGTTTAGGGGTTTAGTGTTGTTTGCTTTTAGGGTTTTAGGGTTGTTTGTTGTTTGGGGGTTAGTGTTTGTTGTTAGGGGGTTAGTGTTGTTTGTTGTTAGGGGGTTAGGGTTGTTTGTTGTTCGGGTGTTAGTGTTCTTTGATGTTAGGGGTTTAGGGTTGTTTGTTGTTATGGGGTTAGTGTTGTTTGTTGTTAGGGGGTTAGGGTTGTTTGTTGTTAGGGTGTTAGTGTTGTTTGTTGTTAGGGGGTTAGGGTTGTTTGTTGTTTGGGGGTTAGGGTTGTTTGTTGTTACGGGGTTAGTGTTGTTTGTTGTTACGGGGTTAGGGTAGTTTCTTGTTAGGGGTTTAGTGTTGTTTGTTGTTAGGGGCTTAGTGTTGTTTGTTTTTAGGGGTTTAGTGTTGTTTGCTTTTAGGGTTTTAGGGTTGTTTGTTGTTTCGGGGTTAGTGTTTGTTGTTAGGGGGTTAGGGTTGTTTGTTGTTAGGGTGTTAGTGTTCTTTGATGTTAGGGGTTTAGGGTTGTTTGTTGTTATGGGGTTAGTGTTGTTTGTTGTTAGGGGGTGAGGGTTGTTTGTTGTTAGGGTGTTAGTGTTGTTTGTTGTTAGGGGGTTAGGGTTGTTTGTTGTTTGGGGGTTAGGGTTGTTTGTTGTTACGGGGTTAGTGTTGTTTGTTGTTACGGGGTTAGTGTAGTTTCTTGTTAGGGGTTTAGTGTTGTTTGTTGTTAGGGGGTTAGTGTTTGTTGTTAGGGGTTTAGGGTTGTTTCTTGTTCGGGTTTAGTGGTTTTTGTTGTTAGGGTGTTAGTGTTGTTTGTTGTTAGGGTGTTAGTGTTTTGTGTTGTTAGGGGGTTAGTGTTGTTTGATGTTAGGGGTTTAGGGTTGTTTGTTGTTAGGGGGTTAGGGTTGTTTGTTGTTAGTGGGTTAGGGTTGTTTGTTGTTAGTGGGTTAGTGTTTTTGGTTTTTAGGGGTTAGGGTTGTTTGTTGTTTGGGGGTTAGTGTTTGTTGTTAGGGGGCTAGGGTTGTTTGTTGTTAGGGTGTTAGTGTTCTTTGATGTTAGGGGTTTAGGGTTGTTTGTTGTTAGGGGGTTAGTGTTGTTTGTTGTTAGGGTGTTAGGGTTGTTTGTTGTTAGTGGGCTAGGGTTGTTTGTTGTTAGTGGTTTAGTGTTTTTGGTTTTTAGGGGTTAGGGTTGTTTGTTGTTTGGGGGTTAGTGTTTGTTGTTATGGTGTTAGTGTTTTGTGTTGTTAGGGGGTTAGTGTTCTTTGATGTTAGGGATTTAGGGTTGTTTGTTGTTAGGGGGTTAGTGTTGTTTGTTGTTAGGGGGTTAGCGTTGTTTGTTGTTAGGGTGTTTGTGTTGTTTGTTGTTAGGGTGTTAGTGTTTTGTGTTGTTAGGAGGTTAGTGTTGTTTGATGTTAGGGGTTTAGGGTTGTTTGTTGTTAGGGGGTTAGTGTTGTTTGTTGTTAGTGGGTTAGGGTTGTTTGTTGTTAGTGGGTTAGTGTTTTTGGTTTTTAGGGGTTAGGGTTGTTTGTTGTTTGGGGGTTAGTGTTTGTTGTTAGGGGGCTAGGGTTGTTTGTTGTTAGGGTGTTAGTGTTCTTTGATGTTAGGTGTTTAGGGTTGTTTGTTGTTAGGGGGTTAGTGTTGTTTGTTGTTAGGGTGTTAGGGTTGTTTGTTGTTAGTGGGTTAGGGTTGTTTGTTGATAAGAGGTTAGGATTTGTGTTGTTAGGGGGTTAGTATTGTTCGCTGCTGGGGGTTAGTGTTGTTTCTTCTTAGCGCGTTAGTTTTTTTTGTTCTTAGGGGGTTAGGGTTGGTTGTTGTTAGGGTGTTAGTGTTGTTTGTTGTTAGGGGGTTAGTGTTGTTTGTTGTTAGGGGTTTAGGGTTGTTTCTTGTTAGGGGGTTAGTGTTGTTTGTTGTTAGGGGCTTAGGGTTGTTTCTTGTTGGGGTTTAGTGGTTTTTGTTGTTAGGGTGTTAGTGTTGTTTGTTGTTAGGGTGTTAGTGTTTTGTGTTGTTAGGAGGTTAGTGTTGTTTGATGTTAGGGGTTTAGGGTTGTTTGTTGTTAGGGGGTTAGGGTTGTTTGTTGTTAGTGAGTTAGGGTTGTTTGTTGTTAGTGGGTTAGTGTTTTTGGTATTTAGGGGTTAGGGTTGTTTGTTGTTTGGGGGTTAGTGTTTGTTGTTAGGGGGCTAGGGTTGTTTGTTGTTAGGGTGTTAGTGTTCTTCGATGTTAGGGGTTTAGAGTTGTTTGTTGTTAGGGGGTTAGTGTTGTTTGTTGTTAGGGTGTTAGGGTTGTTTGTTGTTAGTGGGTTAGGGTTGTTTGTTGATAAGAGGTTAGGATTTGTGTTGTTAGGGGGTTAGTATTGTTCGTTGCTGGGGGTTAGTGTTATTTCTTCTTAGGGCGTTAGTGTTGTTTGTTCTTAGGGGGTTAGGGTTGGTTGTTGTTAGGGTGTTAGTGTTGTTTGTTGTTAGGGGGTTAGGGTTGTTTGTTGTTAGGGTGTTAGTGTTGTTTGTTGTTAGTGGGTTAGGTTTGTTTGTTGCTTGGTTAGGGTTATGTGTTGTTAGGGGGTTAGTGTTGTTTCTTGTTAGGGGTTTAGGGTTGTTTCTTGTTGGGGTTTAGTGGTTTTTGTTGTTAGGGTGTTAGTGTTTATTGTGGTTAGGGGGTTAGTGTTGTTGGTTGTTCGGGGGTTAGGATTGTTTGTTGTTAAGGGGTTAGGGTTGTTTGTTGTTAGTTTGTTAGTGTTATTTGTTGTTAGGGGGTTAGTGTTGTTTATTGTTAGGGGTTTAGGGTTGTTTCTTGTTAGGGGGTTAGTGTTGTTTGTTTTTAGGGGTTAGGGTTGTTTCTTGTTGGGGTTTAGTGGTGTTTGTTGTTCGGGCGTTAGTGTTGTTTGTTGTTAGGGGTTTAGTGTTGTTTGTTTTTAGGGGTTCAGTGTTGTTTGCTTTTAGGGTTTTAGGGTTGTTTGTTTTTTAGGGGTGAGTGTTGTTTGTTGTTAGGGGGTTAGGATTGTTTGTTTTTAGGGGTTTAGTGTTGTTTGTGGTTAGGGCGTTACTGTTGGATGTTGTTAGCGGGTTAGTGTTTTTTGTTGTTAGTGGGATAGTGCTGTTTGTTGTTATTGGCTTAGTGGTGTTTGTTTTTAGGGGTTCAGTGCTGTTTGTTTTTAGGGTTTTAGGGTTGGTTGTTGTTAGGGGGTTAGTGTTGTTTGTTGTTAGGGGTTTAGGGTTGTTTGTTGTTAGGGGGTTAGTGTTGTTTGTTGTTAGGGGCTTAGGGTTGTTTCTTGTTGGGGTTTAGTGGTGTTTGTTGTTTGGGTGTTAGTGTTGTTTGTTGTTAGGGGCTTAGTGTTGTTTGTGTTTAGGGGTTTAGTGTTGTTTGCTTTTAGGGTTTTAGGGTTGTTTGTTGTTGGGGGTTAGTGTTGTTTGTTGTTAGGGGGTTAGGGTTGTTTCTGGTTAGGGTGTTACTTTTGTTTGTTGTTAGGGGGTTAGGGTTGTTTGTTGTTAGGGTGTTAGTGTTGTTTGTTGTTAGTGGGTTAGGGTTTTTTGTTGTTTGGTTAGGGTTGTTTGTTGTTAGGGTGTTAGTGTTGTTTGTTGTTAGGGTGTTAGTGTTTTGTGTTGTTAGGGGGTTAGGGTTGTTTGATGTTAGGGGTTTAGGGTTGTTTGTTGTTAGGGGGTTAGTGTTGTTTGTTGTTAGGGTGTTAGCTTTGTTTGTTGTTAGTGGGTTTGGGTTGTTTATTGTTAGTGGGTTAGTGTTCTTTGATGTTAGGGGTTTAGGGTTGTTTGTTGTTAGGGTGTTAGTGTTGTATGTTGTTAGGGGGTTAGGGTTGTTTGCTAGGGTGTTAGTGTTGTTTGTTGTTAGGGGTTAGGGTTGTTTGTTGTTAGGGTGTTAGTGTTGATTGTCATTAGTGGGTTAGGTTTGTTTGTTGTTTGGTTAGGGTTGTTTGTTGTTAGGGGGTTAGTGTTGTTTCTTGTTAGGGGTTTAGGGTTGTTTCTTGTTGGGGTTTAGTGGTTTTTGTTGTTAGGGTGTTAGTCTTTATTGTGGTTAGGGGGTTAGTGTTGTTGGTTGTTCGGGGGTTAGGATTGTTTGTTGTTAGGGGGTTAGGGTTGTTTGTTGTTTGGGGGTTAGGGTTCTTTGTTGTTACGGGGTTAGTGTTGTTTGTTGTTACGGGGTTAGGTTAGTTTCTTGTTAGGGGTTTAGTGTTGTTTGTTGTTAGGGGGTTAGTGTTTGTTGTTAGGGGTTTAGGGTTGTTTCTTGTTGGGGTTTAGTGTTTTTTGTTGTTAGGGTGTTAGTGTTGTTTGTTGTTAGGGTGTTAGTGTTTTGTGTTGTTAGGGGGTTAATGTTGTTTGATGTTAGGGGTTTAGGGTTGTTTGTTGTGAGGGGGTTAGGGTTGTTTGTTGTTAGTGGGTTAGGGTTGTTTGTTGTTAGTGGGTTAGTGTTTTTGGTTTTTAGGGGTTAGGGTTGTTTGTTGTTTGGGGGTTAGTGTTTGTTGTTAGGGGGCTAGGGTTGTTTGTTGTTAGGGTGTTAGTGTTCTTTGATGTTAGGGGTTTAGGGTTGTTTGTTGTTAGGGGGTTAGTGTTGTTTGTTGTTAGGGTGTTAGGGTTGTTTGTTGTTAGTGGTCTAGGGTTGTTTGTTGTTAGTGGTTTAGTGTTTTTGGTTTTTAGGGGTTAGGGTTGTTTGTTGTTTGGGTGTTAGTGTTTGTTGTTAGGGTGTTAGTGTTTTGTGTTGTTAGGGGGTTAGTGTTCTTTGATGTTAGGGATTTAGGGTTGTTTGTTGTTAGGGGGTTAGTGTTGTTTGTTGTTAGGGGGTTAGGGTTGTTTGTTGTTAGGGTGTTAGTGTTGTTTGTTGTTAGGGGTTAGGGTTGTTTGTTGTTAGGGTGTTAGTGTTGTTTGTTGTTAGTGGGTTAGGTTTGTTTGTTGTTTGGTTAGGGTTGTTTGTTGTTAGGGGGTTAGTGTTGTTTGTTGTTAGGGGTTTAGGGTTGTTTCTTGTTGGGGTTTAGTGGTGTTTGTTGTTAGGGTGTTAGTCTTTATTGTGGTTAGGGGGTTAGTGTTGTTGGTTGTTCGGGGGTTAGGATTGTTTGTTGTTAGGGGGTTAGGGTTGTTTGTTGTTTGGGGGTTAGGGTTGTTTGTTGTTACGGGGTTAGTGTTGTTTGTTGTTACGGGGTTAGGTTAGTTTCTTGTTAGGGGTTTAGTGTTGTTTGTTGTTTGGGGGTTAGTGTTTGTTGTTAGGGGGCTAGGGTTGTTTGTTGTTAGGGTGTTAGTGTTCTTTGATGTTAGGGGTTTAGGGTTGTTTGTTGTTAGGGGGTTAGTGTTGTTTGTTGTTAGGGTGTTAGGGTTGTTTATTGTTAGTGGGTTAGGGTTGTTTGTTGATAAGAGGTTAGGATTTGTGTTGTTAGGGGGTTAGTATTGTTCGTTGCTGGGGGTTAGTGTTGTTTCTTCTTAGGGCGTTAGTGTTTTTTGTTCTTAGGGGGTTAGGGTTGGTTGTTGTTAGGGGGTTAGTGTTGTTTGTTGTTAGGGGTTTAGGGTTGTTTCTTGTTAGGGGGTTAGTGTTGTTTGTTGTTAGGGTCTTAGGGTTGTTTCTTGTTGGGGTTTAGTGGTGTTTGTTGTTCGGGTGTTAGTGTTGTTTGTTGTTAGGGGCTTAGTGTTGTTTGTGTTTAGGGGTTTAGTTTTGTTTGCTTTTAGGGTTTTAGGGTTGTTTGTTGTTTGGGGGTTAGTGTTTGTTGTTAGGGGGTTAGGGTTGTTTGTTGTTAGGGTGTTAGTGTTCTTTGATGTTAGGGGTTTAGGGTTGTTTGTTGTTATGGGTTTAGTGTTGTTTGTTCTTAGGGGGTGAGGGTTGTTTGTTGTTAGGGTGTTAGTGTTGTTTGTTGTTAGGGGGTTAGGGTTGTTTGTTGTTGGGGGTTAGGGTTGTTTGTTGTTACGGCGTTAGTGTTGTTTGTTGTTACGGGGTTAGGGTAGTTTCTTGTTAGGGGTTTAGTGTTGTTTGTTGTTAGGGGGTTAGTGTTTGTTGTTAGGGGTTTAGGGTTGTTTCTTGTTCGGGTTTAGTGGTTTTTGTTGTTAGGGTGTTAGTGTTGTTTGTTGTTAGGGTGTTAGTGTTTTGTGTTGTTAGGGGGTTAGTGTTGTTTGATGTTAGGGGTTTAGGGTTGTTTGTTGTTAGGGGGTTAGGGTTGTTTGTTGTTAGTGGTTTAGGGTTGTTTGTTGTTAGTGGGTTAGTGTTTTTGGTTTTTAGGGGTTAGGGTTGTTTGTTGTTTGGGGGTTAGTGTTTGTTGTTAGGGGGTTAGGGTTGTTTGTTGTTAGGGTGTTAGTGTTGTTTGTTGTTAGGGGGTTAGGGTTGTTTGTTGTTGGGGTGTTAGTGTTGTTTGTAGTTAGTCGGTTAGGGTTTTTTGTTGTTTGGTTAGGGTTGTTTGTTGTTAGGGGGTTAGTGTTGTTTGTTGTTAGGGGTTTAGGGTTGTTTCTTGTTGGGGTTTAGTGGTTTTTGTTGTTCGGGTGTTAGTGTTTATTGTGGTTAGGGGGTTAGTGTTGGTTGTTCGGGGGTTAGGATTGTTTGTTGTTAGGGGGTTAGTGTTGTTTGTTGTTAGGGGGTTAGTGTTGTTTCTTCTTACGGGGTTAGTGTCCTTTCTTGTTAGGGGATTAGTGTTGTTTGTTGTTAGTCGGTTAGCTTTGTTTGTTGTTTGGTTAGGGTTGTTTGTTGTTATGGGGTTAGGGTTGTTTCTTGTTGGGGTTTAGTGGTTTTTCTTGTTCGGGTGTTAATGTTTATTGTGGTTAGGGGGTTAGTGTTGTTGGTTGTATGAGGGTTAGCATTGTTTGTTGTTAGGGGGTTAGTTTTGTTTGTTGATAGGGTGTTAGTGTTCTTTGATGTTAGGGGTTTAGGGTTGTTTGTTGTTAGGGTGTTAGTGTTGTTTGTTGTTAGGGTGTTAGTGTTTTGTGTTGTTAGGGGGTTAGTGTTTTTTGATGTTAGGGGTTTAGGGTTGTTTGTTTTTAGGGGGTTAGTGTTGTTTGTTGTTAGGGGGTTAGTGTTTTTGTTCTTAGGGCTTAGTGTTGTTTGTTGTTAGAGGGTTAGTGTTGTTTGTTCTTAGGGGATGAGTGTTGTTTGTTTTTAGGGGGTTATTGTTGTTTCTTTTTAGGGGGTTAGTGTTGTTTGTTGTTAGGTGGTTAGGACTGTTGTTAGGGGGTTAGTGTTGTTTGTTCTTACGGGGTTAGTGTTGTTTGTGGTTAGGGGGTTAGTGTTCTAGGTTGTTAGGGGGTTAGGATTGTTTGTTGTTAGGGGTTTAGGGGTGTTTGTTGTTAGGGGGTTAAGGTTGTTTGTTGTTAGGAGGTTAGTGTTGTTTGTTGTTACGGGGTTAGGTTAGTTTCTTGTTAGGGGTTTAGTGTTGTTTGTTGTTAGCGGGTTAGTGTTTGTTGTTAGGGGTTTATGGTTGTTTCTTGATGGGGTTTAGTGTTTTTTGTTGTTAGGGTGTTAGTGTTGTTTGTTGTTAGGGTTTTAGTGTTGTTTGTTGTTGGGGGTTAGTGTTGTTTGATGTTAGGGGTTTACGGTTGTTTGTTGTTAGGGGGTTAGGGTTGTTTGTTGTTAGTGGGTTAGTATTTTTGGTTTTTAGAGGTTAGGGTTGTTTGTTGTTAGGGGGTTAGTGTTATTTGTTGTTAGGGGTTTAGGGTTATTTCTTGTTGGGGTTTAGTGGTTTTTGTTGTTAGGTTGTTAGTGTTTATTGTGGTTAGGGGGTTAGTGCTGTTTGTTGTTATTGGCTTAGTGTTGTTTGTTTTTAGGGGTTCAGTGTTGTTTGTTTTTAGGGTTTTAGGGTTGTTTGTTTTTAGGGTGTTAGTGTTGTTTGTTTGTAGGGGGTTAGGATTGTTTGTTGTTAGGGGGTTAGTGTTGGTTGTTGTTAGCGTGTCAGTGTTTTTTGTTGTTAGAGTGTTAGTGCTGTTTGTTGTTAGGGGCTTAGTGTTGTTTGTTTTAAGGGGTTCAGTGTTGTTTGTTTTAGGGTTTTAGGGTTGTTTGTTTTTAGGGGGTTAGTGTTGTTTGTTGTTAGGGGGTTAGTGTTTTTGTTCTTAGGGCTTAGTGTTGTTTGTTGTTAGAGGGTTAGTGTTGTTTGTTCTTAGGGGATGAGTGTTGTTTGTTTTTAGGGGGTTATTGTTGTTTCTTTTTAGGGGGTTAGTGTTGTTTGTTGTTAGGTGGTTAGGACTGTTGTTAGGGGGTTAGTGTTGTTTGTTCTTACGGGGTTAGTGTTGTTTGTGGTTAGGGGGTTAGTGTTCTAGGTTGTTAGGGGGTTAGGAATGTTTGTTGTTAGGGGTTTAGGGGTGTTTGTTGTTAGGGGGTTAAGTTTGTTTGTTGTTAGGAGGTTAGTGTTGTTTGTTGTTACGGGGTTAGATTAGTTTCTTGTTAGGGGTTTAGTGTTGTTTGTTGTTAGCGGGTTAGTGTTTGTTGTTAGGGGTTTATGGTTGTTTCTTGATGGGGTTTAGTGTTTTTTGTTGTTAGGGTGTTAGTGTTGTTTGTTGTTAGGGTTTTAGTGTTGTTTGTTGTTGGGGGTTAGTGTTGTTTGATGTTAGGGGTTTACGGTTGTTTGTTGTTAGGGGTTTAGGGTTGTTTGTTGTTAGTGGGTTAGTATTTTTGGTTTTTAGGGGTTAGGGTTGTTTGTTGTTAGGGGGTTAGTGTTATTTGTTGTTAGGGGTTTAGGGTTATTTCTTGTTGGGGTTTAGTGGTTTTTGTTGTTAGGTTGTTAGTGTTTATTGTGGTTAGGGGGTTAGTGCTGTTGGTTGTTCGGGGGTTAGGATTGTTTGTTGTTAGCGGGTTAGGGTTGTTTGTTGTTTGCGGGTTAGGGTTGTTTGTTGTTACGGGTTTAGTGTTGTTTGTTGTTACGGGGTTAGGGTAGTTTCTTGTTAGGGGTTTAGTGTTGTTTGTTGTTAGGGGATTAGTGTTTGTTGTTAGGGGTTTAGGGTTGTTTCTTGTTGGGGTTTAGTGGTATTTGTTGTTAGGGTGTTAGTGTTTTGTGTTGTTAGGGGGTTAGTGTTGTTTGATGTTAGGGGTTTAGGGTTGTTTGTTTTTAGGGGGTTAGTGTGGTTTGTTGTTAGGGGGTTAGTGTTTTTGTTCTTAGGGCTTAGTGTTGATTGTTGTTAGAGGGTTAGTGTTGTTTGTTCTTAGGGGATGAGTGTTGTTTGTTTTTAGGGGGTTATTGTTGTTTCTTTTTAGGGGGTTAGTGTTGTTTGTTGTTAGGTCGTTAGGACTGTTGTTAGGGGGTTAGTGTTGTTTGTTCTTACGGGGTTAGTGTTGTTTGTGGTTAGGGGGTTAGTGTTCTAGGTTGTTAGGGGGTTAGGATTGTTTGTTGTTAGGGGTTTAGGGGTGTTTGTTGTTAGGGGGTTAAGGTTGTTTGTTGTTAGGAGGTTAGTGTTGTTTGTTGTTACAGGGTTAGGTTAGTTTCTTGTTAGGGGTTTAGTGTTGTTTGTTGTTAGCAGGTTAGTGTTTGTTGTTAGGGGTTTATGGTTGTTTCTTGATGGGGTTTAGTGTTTTTTGTTGTTAGGGTGTTAGTGTTGTTTGTTGTTAGGGTTTTAGTGTTGTTTGTTGTTGGGGGTTAGTGTTGTTTGATGTTAGGGGTTTACGGTTGTTTGTTGTTAGGGGTTTAGGGTTGTTTGTTGTTAGTGGGTTAGTATTTTTGGTTTTTAGGGGTTAGGGTTGTTTGTTGTTAGGGGGTTAGTGTTATTTGTTGTTAGGGGTTTAGGGTTATTTCTTGTTGGGGTTTAGTGGTTTTTGTTGTTAGGTTGTTAGTGTTTATTGTGGTTAGGGGGTTAGTGCTGTTGGTTGTTCGGGGGTTAGGATTGTTTGTTGTTAGCGGGTTAGGGTTGTTTGTTGTTTGCGGGTTAGGGTTGTTTGTTGTTACGGGTTTAGTGTTGTTTGTTGTTACGGGGTTAGGGTAGTTTCTTGTTAGGGGTTTAGTGTTGTTTGTTGTTAGGGGATTAGTGTTTGTTGTTAGGGGTTTAGGGTTGTTTCTTGTTGGGGTTTAGTGGTATTTGTTGTTAGGGTGTTAGTGGTGTTTGTTGTTAGGGTGTTAGTGTTTTGTGTTGTTAGGGGGTTAGTGTTGTTTGATGTTAGGGGTTTAGGGTTGTTTGTTTTTAGGGGGTTAGTGTTGTTTGTTGTTAGGGGGTTAGTGTTTTTGTTCTTAGGGCTTAGTGTTGTTTGTTGTTAGAGGGTTAGTGTTGTTTGTTCTTAGGGGATGAGTGTTGTTTGTTTTTAGGGGGTTATTGTTGTTTCTTTTTAGGGGGTTAGTGTTGTTTGTTGTTAGGTGGTTAGGACTGTTGTTAGGGGGTTAGTGTTGTTTGTTCTTACGGGGTTAGTGTTGTTTGTGGTTAGGGGGTTAGTGTTCTAGGTTGTTAGGGGGTTAGGATTGTTTGTTGTTAGGGGTTTAGGGGTGTTTGTTGTTAGGGGGTTAAGGTTGTTTGTTGTTAGGAGGTTAGTGTTGTTTGTTGTTACGGGGTGAGGGTAGTTTCTTGTTAGGGGTTTAGTGTTGTTTGTTGTTAGGGGATTAGTGTTTGTTGTTAGGGGTTTAGGGTTGTTTCTTGTTGGGGTTTAGTGGTTTTTGTTGTTAGGGTGTTAGTGGTGTTTGTTAGGGTGTTAGTGTTTTGTGTTGTTAGGTGGTTAGTGTTGTTTGATGTTAGGGGTTTAGGGTTGTTTGTTGTTAGGTGGTTACTGTTGTTTGTTGTTAGGGTGTTAGGGTTGGTTGTTGTTAGTGGGTTAGGGTTGTTTGTTGTTAGTGGGTTAGTGTTTTTGGTTTTTAGGGGTTAGTGTTGTTTGTTGTTTGGGGGTTAGTGTTTGTTGTTAGGGGGTTAGTGTTGTTTGATGTTAGGGGTTTAGGGTTGTTTGTTGTTAGGTGGTTAGTGTTGTTTGTTGTTAGGGTGTTAGGGTTGTTTGTTGTTAGTGGGTTAGGGTTGTTTGTTGATAAGGGGTTAGGTTTTGTGTTGTTAGGGGGTTAGTATTGTTCGTTGCTGGGGGTTAGTGTTTGTACTTAGGGCGTTAGTGTTGTTTGTTCTTAGGGGTTAGGGTTTGTTGTTGTTAGGGTGTTAGTGTTGTTTGTTGTTAGGGGGTTAGTGTTGTTTGTTGTTAGGGGTTTAGGGTTGTTTCTTGTTAGGGGGTAGTGTTGTTTGTTGTTAGGGGCTTAGTGTGGTTTGTTTTTAGGGGTTCAGTGTTGTTTGCTTTTAGGGTTTTAGGGTTGTTTGTTTTTTAGGGGTGAGTGTTGTTTGTTGTTAGGGGGTTAGGATTGTTTGTTTTTAGGGGGTTAGTGTTGTTTGTGGTTAGGGCATTACTGTTGGATGTTGTTAGCGGGTTAGTGTTTTTTGTTGTTAGTGGGTTAGTGCTGTTTGTTGTTATTGGCTTAGTGTTGTTTGTTTTTAGGGGTTCAGTGTTGTTTGTTTTTAGGGTTTTAGGGTTGTTTTTAGGGTGTTAGTGTTGTTTGTTTGTAGGGGGTTAGGATTGTTTGTTGTTAGGGGGTTAGTGTTGGTTGTTGTTAGCGTGTCAGTGTTTTTTGTTGTTAGAGTGTTAGTGCTGTTTGTTGTTAGGGGCTTAGTGTTGTTTGTTTTAAGGGGTTCAGTGTTGTTTGTTTTAGGGTTTTAGGGTTGTTTGTTTTTAGGGGGTTAGTGTTGTTTGTTGTTAGGGGGTTAGTGTTTTTGTTCTTAGGGCTTAGTGTTGTTTGTTGTTAGAGGGTTAGTGTTGTTTGTTCTTAGGGGATGAGTGTTGTTTGTTTTTAGGGGGTTATTGTTGTTTCTTTTTAGGGGGTTAGTGTTGTTTGTTGTTAGGTGGTTAGGACTGTTGTTAGGGGGTTAGTGTTGTTTGTTCTTACGGGGTTAGTGTTGTTTGTGGTTAGGGGGTTAGTGTTCTAGGTTGTTAGGGGGTTAGGATTGTTTGTTGTTAGGGGTTTAGGGGTGTTTGTTGTTAGGGGGTTAAGGTTGTTTGTTGTTAGGAGGTTAGTGTTGTTTGTTGTTACGGGGTTAGGTTAGTTTCTTGTTAGGGGTTTAGTGTTGATTGTTGTTAGCGGGTTAGTGTTTGTTGTTAGGGGTTTATGGTTGTTTCTTGATGGGGTTTAGTGTTTTTTGTTGTTAGGGTGTTAGTGTTGTTTGTTGTTAGGGTTTTAGTGTTGTTTGTTGTTGGGGGTTAGTGTTGTTTGATGTTAGGGGTTTAGGGTTGTTTGTTGTTAGGGGGTTAGGGTTGTTTGTTGTTAGTGGGTTAGTATTTTTGATTTTTAGGGGTTAGGGTTGTTTGTTGTTAGGGGGTTAGTGTTGTTTGTTGTTAGGGGTTTAGGGTTATTTCTTGTTGGGGTTTAGTGGTTTTTGTTGTTAGGTTGTTAGTGTTTACTGTGGTTAGGGGGTTAGTGTTGTTGGTTGTTCGGGGGTTAGGATTGTTTGTTGTTAGGGGGTTAGGGTTGTTTGTTTTTTGGGGGTTAGGTTTGTTTGTTGTTACGGGGTTAGTGTTGTTTGTTGTTACAGGGTTAGGGTAGTTTCTTGTTAGGGGTTTAGTGCTGTTTGTTGTTAGGGGGTTAGTGTTTGTTGTTAGGGATTTAGGGTTGTTTCTTGTTGGGGTTTAGTGGTTTTTGTTGTTCGGGTGTTAGTGTTGTTTGTTGTTAGGGTGTTAGTGTTTTGTGTTGTTAGGGGGTTAGTGTTGTTTGATGTTAGGGGTTTAGGGTTGTTTGTTGTTAGGGGGTTAGTGTTGTTTGTTGTTAGTGGGTTAGGGTTGTTTGTTGTTAGTGGGTTAGTGTTTTTGGTTTTTAGGGGTTAGGGTTGTTTGTTGTTTGGGGGTTAGTGTTTGTTGTTAGGGGGCTAGGGTTGTTTGTTGTTAGGGTGTTAGTGTTCTTTGATGTTAGGGGTTTAGGGTTGCTTGTTGTTAGGGGGTTAGTGTTGTTTGTGGTTAGGGTGTTAGGGTTGTTTGTTGTTAGTGGGTTAGGGTTGTTTGTTGATAAGGGGTTAGGTTTTGTGTTGTTAGGGGGTTAGTATTGTTCGTTGCTGGGGGTTAGTGTTTGTTCTTAGGGCGTTAGTGTTGTTTGTTCTTAGGGGTTAGGGTTGGTTGTTGTTAGGGTGTTAGTGTTGTTTGTTGTTAGGGGGTTAGTGTTGTTTGTTGTTAGTGGTTTATGGTTGTTTCTTGTTAGGGGGTAGTGTTGTTTGTTGTTAGGGGCTTAGTGTGGTTTGTTTTTAGGGGTTCAGTGTTGTTTGCTTTTAGGGTTTTAGGGTTGTTTGTTTTTTAGGGGTGAGTGTTGTTTGTTGTTAGGGGGTTAGGATTGTTTGTTTTTAGGGGGTTAGTGTTGTTTGTGGTTAGGGCATTACTGTTGGATGTTGTTAGCGGGTTAGTGTTTTTTGTTGTTAGTGGGTTAGTGCTGTTTGTTGTTATTGGCATAGTGTTGTTTGTTTTTAGGGGTTCAGTGTTGTTTGATTTTAGGGTTTTAGGGTTGTTTGTTTTTAAGGTGTTAGTGTTGTTTGTTTTTAGGTGGTTAGGGTTGTTTGTTGTTTGGGGGTTAGTGTTGTTTGTTTTTAGGGGTTTAGTGTTGTTTGTTGTTAGGGTGTTAGGGTTGTTTTTTGTTAGTGGGTTACGGTTGTTTGCTGATAAGGGGTTAGGTTTTGTGTTGTTAGGGGTTGGTATTGTTCGTTGTTGGGGGTTAGTGTTGTTTCTTCTTAGGGCTTAGTGTTGTTTGTTCTTAGGGGGTTAGGGTTGGTTGTTGTTAGGGCATTAGTGTTGTTTGTTGTTAGAGGATTAGTGTTGTTTGTTGTTAGGGGGTTAGGGTTGTTCGTTGTTAGGGTGTTAGTGTTGTTTGTTGTTAGTGGGTTAGGGTTTTTTGTTGTTTGGTTAGGGTTGTTTGTTGTTAGGGGGTTAGTGTTGTTTGTTGTTAGGGGTTTAGGGTTATTTCTTGTTGGGGTTTAGTGGTTTTTGTTGTTAGGTTGTTAGTGTTTATTGTGGTTAGGGGGTTAGTGCTGTTGGTTGTTCGGGGGTTAGGATTGTTTGTTGTTAGCGGGTTAGGGTTGTTTGCTGTTTGCGGGTTAGGGTTGTTTGTTGTTACGGGGTTAGTGTTGTTTGTTGTTACGGGTTTAGGGTAGTTTCTTGTTAGGGGTTTAGTGTTGTTTGTTGTTAGGGGGTTAGTGTTTGTTGTTACGGGTTTAGGGTTGTTTCTTGTTGGGCTTTAGTGGTTTTTGTTGTTAGGGTGTTAGTGGTGTTTGTTGTTAGGGTGTTAGTGTTTTGTGTTGTTAGGTGGTTAGTGTTGTTTGATGTTAGGGGTTTAGGGTTGTTTGTTGTTAGGTGGTTACTGTTGTTTGTTGTTAGGGTGTTAGGGTTGTTTGTTGTTAGTGGGTTAGGGTTGTTTGTTGTTAGTGGGTTAGTGTTTTTGGTTTTTAGGGGTTAGTGTTGTTTGTTGTTTGGGGGTTAGTGTTTGTTGTTAGGGAGTTAGTGTTGTTTGATGTTAGGGGTTTAGGGTTGTTTGTTGTTAGGGGGTTAGTGTTGTTTGTTGTTAGGGTGTTAGGGTTGTTTGTTGCTAGTGGGTTAGGGTTGTTTGTTGTTAGTGGGTTAGTGTTTTTGGTTTTTAGGGGTTAGTGTTGTTTGTTGTTTGGGGGTTAGTGTTTGTTGTTAGGGGGTTAGTGTTGTTTGTTTTTAGGTGGTTAGTTTTGTTTGTTGTTAGGGGGTTAGTGTTTCTTGTTAGGGGGTTAGTGTTGTTTGTTGTTAGTCGGTTAGCGTTGTTTGTTGTTTGGTTAGTGTTGCTTGTTGTTAGGTTGTTAGGGTTGTTTGTTTTTAGGGGTTAGGGTTGTTTGTTGTTACGGGGTTAGAGTAGTTTCTTGTTAGGGGGTTAGTGTTGTTTGTTGTTAGTGGGTTAGGGCTGTTTGTTGTTTGGTTAGGGTTGTTTGTTGTTAGGGGGTTAGTGTTGTTTGTTGTTAGGGTGTTAGGGTTGTTTTTTGTTAGTGGTTTAGGGTTGTTTGTTGTTAGTGGGTTAGTGTTTTTGGTTTTTAGGGGTTAGGGTTGTTTGTTGTTAGGGGGTTAGTGTTGTTTGTTGTCAGGGGGTTAGGGTTGTTTGTTGTTAGGGTGTTAGTGTTGTTTGTTGTTAGGGGGTTAGGGTTGTTTGTTGTTGGGGTGTTAGTGTTGTTTGTTGTTAGTGGGTTAGGGTTGTTTGTTGTTTGGTTAGGGTTGTTAGTTGTTAGGGGGTTAGTGTTGTTTGTTGTTAGGGGTTTAGGGTTGTTTCTTGTTGGGGTTTAGTTGTTTTTGTTGTTAGGGTGTTAGTGTTCTTTGATGTTAGGGGTTTAGGGTTGTTGGTTGTTTGGGGGTTAGTGTTTGTTGTTAGGGTTTTAGGTTTGTTTGTTGTTAGGGTGTTAGTGTTCTTTGATGTTAGGGGTTTAGGGTTGTTTGTTGTTAGGGTGTTAGTGTTGTTTGTTGTTAGGGTGTTAGTGTTTTGTGTTGTTAGGGGGTTAGTGTTGTTTGTTGTTAGGGTGTTAGGGTTGTTTGTTGTTAGTGGTTTAGGGTAGTTTGTTGTTAGTGGGTTAGTGTTTTTAGTTTTTAGGGGTTAGGGTTTTTTGTTGTTTTGGGGTTAGTGTTTGTTGTTAGGGGGTTAGGGTTGTTTGTTGTTAGGGTGTTAGTGTTCTTTGATGTTAGGGGTTTAGGGTTGTTTGTTTCTAGGGGTTTAGTGTTGTTCGTTGTTAGGGGGTTACGCTTGTTTCTTGTTACGGGGTTAGTGTTGATTGTTGTTACGGGGTTAGGGTAGTTTCTTGTTCGGGGTTTAGTGTTGTTTTTTGTTAGGGGGTTAGCGTTTGTTGTTAGGGGTTTAGGGTTGTTTGTTGTTAGGGTGTTAGTGTTGTTTGTTGTTAGGGAGTTAGTGTTGTTTGTTGTTAGGGTGTTAGTGTTGTTTGTTGTTAGTGGGTTAGGGTTTTTGGTTGTTTAGTTCGGATTGTTTGTTGTTAGGGGGTTAGTGGTGTTTGTTGTTAGGGGTTCAGGGTTGTTTCTTGTTGGGGTTTAGTGGTTTTTGTTGTTAGGGTGTTAGTCTTTATTGTGGTTAGGGGGTTAGTGTTGTTGGTTTTTCGGGGGTTAGGATTGTTTGTTGTTAGGGGGTTAGGGTTGTTCGTTGTTTGGGGGTTAGGGCTGTTTGTTGTTGCGGGGTTAGTGTTGTTTATTGTTACGGGGTTAGGTTAGTTTCTAGTTAGGGGTTTAGTGTTGTTTGTTGTTAGGGGTTTAGTGTTTGTTGTTAGGCGTTTAGGATTGTTTCTTGTTGGGTTTTAGTGGTTTTTGTTGTTAGGGTGTTAGTGTTGTTTGTTGTTAGGGTGTTAGTGTTTTGTGTTGTTAGGGTGTTAGTGTTGTTTGTTGTTAGGGTGTTAGTGTTTTGTGTTGTTAGGGGGTTAGTGTTGTTTGATGTTAGGGGTTTAGGGTTGTTTGTTGTTAGGGGGTTAGTGTTGTTTGTTGTTAGGGTGTTAGGGTTGTTTTTTGTTAGTGGGTTAGGGTTGTTTGTTGATAAGGGGTTAGGTTTTGTGTTCTTAGGGCATTAGTATTTTTCGTTGTTGGGGGTTAGTGTTGTTTGTTCTTAGGGGGTTAGTGTCGTTTGTTCTTAGGGGGTTAGGGTTGGTTGTTGTTAGGGTGTTAGTGTTGTTTGTTGTTAGGGGGTTAGTGTTGTTTGTTGTTAGGGGGTTAGTGTTGTTTCTTCTTAGGGGGTTAGTGTTGTTTCTTGTTAGGGGGTTAGTGTTGTTTGTTGTTAGTCGGTTAGGGTTGTTTGTTGTTTGGTTAGGGTTGTTTGTTGTTAGGGGTTAGGGTTGTTTGTTTTTAGGGGTTAAGGTTGTTTGCTGTTTGGTTAGGGTTCTTTGTTCTTAGGGGGTTAGTGTTGTTTGTTGTTAGGGCTTTAGGGTTGTTTCTTGTTGGGGTTTAGTGGTTTTTGTTGTTAGGGTGTTAATGTTTACTGTGGTTAGGGGGATAGTGTTGTTGGTTGTTCGGGGGTTAGGATTGTTTGTTGTTAGGGGGTTAGGGTTGTTTGTTGTTTGGGGGTTAGGGTTGTTTGTTGTTACGGGGTTAGTGTTGTTTGTTGTTACGGGGTTAGGGTAGTTTCATGTTAGGGGTTTAGTGTTGTTTGTTGTTAGGGGGTTAGTTTTTGTTGTTAGGGGTTTAGGGTTGTTTCTTGTTGGGGTTTAGTGGTTTTTGTTGTTAGGGTGTTAGTGTTGTTTGTTTTTAGGGTGTTAGTGTTTTGTGTTGTTAGGGGGTTAGTGTTGTTTGATGTTAGGGGTTTAGGGTTGTTTGTTGTTAGGGGGTTAGTGCTGTTTGTTGTTAGTGTTTTAGGGTTGTTTGTTTTTAGTGGGTTAGGGTTGTTGGTTGTTAATTGGTTAGTGTTTTTGGTTTTCAGGGGTTAGGGTTGTTTGTTGTTTGGGGGTTAGTGTTTGTTGTTGGGGGTTAGGGTTGTTTCTTGTTAGGGTGTTAGTGTTCTTTGATGTTAGGTGTTTAGGGTTGTTTGTTGTTAGGGGGTTAGTGTTGTTTGTTGCTAGGGGGTTAGGGTTGTTTGTTGTTAGGGTGTTAGTGTTGTTTGTTGTTAGTGGGTTAGGGTTGTTTGTTGTTAGGGTGTTAGTGTTGTTTGTTGTTAGTGGGTTAGGGTTTTTTGTTGTTTGGTTAGGATTGTTTGTTGTTAGGGGTTTAGTGTTGTTTGTTGTTAGGGGGTTAGTGTTGTTTGTTGTTAGGGGGTTAGTGTTGTTTGTTGTTAGGGGTTTAGGGTTGTTTGTTGTTTGGGTTTAGTGGTTTTTGTTGTTAGGGTGTTAGTCTTTATTGTGGTTAGGGGGTTAGTGTTGTTGCTTGTTCGGGGGTTAGGATTGTTTGTTGTTAGGGGGTTAGGGTTGTTTGTTTTTTGGGGGTTAGGGCTTTTTGTTGTTACGGGGTTAGTGTTGTTTGTTGTTACGGGGTTAGGTTAGTTTCTTGTTAGGGGTTTAGTGTTGTTTGTTGTTAGGGGGTTACTGTTTGTTGTTAGGGTTTTCGGGTTGTTTCTTGTTGGGGTTTAGGGGTTTTTGTTGTTAGGGTGTTAGTGTTGTTTGCTGTTAGGGTGTTAGTGTTTTGTGTTGTTAGGGTGTTAGTGTTGTTTGATGTTAGGGGTTTAGGGTTGTTTCTTGTTACGGGGTTAGTGTTGTTCGTTGTTAGGGGGTTAGGCTTGTTTCTTGTTACGGGGTTAGTGTTGTTTGTTGTTACTGGGTTAGGGTAGTTTCTTGTTCGGGGTTTAGTGTTGTTTTTTGTTAGGGGGTTAGTGTTTGTTGTTAGGGGTTTAGGGTTGTTTGTTGTTAGGGTGTTATTGTTGTTTGTTGTTAGGGAGTTAGGGTTGTTTGTTGTTAGGGTGTTAGTGTTGTTTGTTGTTAGTGGGTTAGGGTTTTTTGTTGTTTGGTTAGGATTGTTTGTTGTTAGTGGGTTAGTGTTGTTTGTTGTTAGGGGTTTAGGGTTGTTTCTTGTTGGGGTTTAGTGGTTTTTGTTGTTAGGGTGTTAGTCTTTATTGTGGTTAGGGGGTTAGTGTTGTTGGTTGTTCGGGGGTTAGGATTGTTTGTTGTTAGGGGGTTAGGGTTGTTTGTTGTTTGGGGGTTAGGGTTGTATGTTGTTGGGGTTAGGGTTGTTTGTTGTTAGGGTGTTAGTGTTCTTTGATGTTAGGGTTTTAGGGTTGTTTGTTTTTAGGGGGTTAGTGTTGTTTGTTGTTAGGGGGTTAGTGTTTTTGTTCTTAGGGGTTAGTGTTGTTTGTTGTTAGAGGGTTAGTGTTGTTTGTTCTTAGGTGATGAGTGTTGTTGGTTTTTAGGGGTTTATTGTTGTTTCTTTTTATGGGGTTAGCGTTGTTTGTTGTTAGGTCGTTAGGACTGTTGTTAGGGGGTTAGTGTTGTTTGTTGTTAGAGGGTTAGTGTTGTTTGTTGTTAGGGGGTTAGTGTTGTTTGATGTTACGGGTTTAGGGTTGTTTGTTGTTAGGAGGTTAGTGTTGTTTTTGTTAGGGTTTTCGGGTTGTTTGTTGTTAGTGGGTTAGGTTTGTTTGTTTTTAGTGGGTTAGTGTTTTTGGTTTTTAGGGGTTATTTTTTTTGTTGTTTGGGTGTTAGTGTTATTTGTTGTTGGGGGTTAGGGTTGTATGTTTTTGGGGGTTAGGGTTGTTTGTTGTTAGGGTGTTAGTGTTCTTTGATGTTAGGGGTTTAGGGTTGTTTGTTGTTAGGGGGTTAGTGTTGTTTGTTGTTAGGGGTTTAGGGTTCTTTCTTGTTAGGGGGTTAGTGTTGTTTGTTAGGGGCTTCAGGTTGTTTCTTGTTGGGGTTTAGTGGTGTTTGTTGTTCGGGTGTTAGTGTTGTTTGTTGTTAGGGGCTTAGTGTTGTTTGTTTTTGGGGTTCAGTGTTGTTTGCTTTTAGGGTTTAAGGGTTGTTTGTTTTTTAGGGGTGAGTGTTGTTTGTTGTTAGAGGTTTAGGGTTGTTTGTTTTTAGGGGGTTAGTGTTGTTTGTGGTTAGGGCGTTACTGTTGGATGTTGTTAGCGGGTTAGTGTTTTTTGTTGTTAGTGGGTTAGTGCTGTTTGTTGTTATTGGCTTAGTGTTGTTTGTTTTTAGGGGTTCAGTGGTGTTTGTTTGTAGGGTTTTAGGGTTGTTTGTTTTTAGGGCTTAGTGTTGTTTGTTTTTAGGGGGTTAGGATTGTTTGTTCTTAGGGGGTTAGTGTTGGTTGTTGTTAGCATGTCAGTGTTTTTTGTTGTTAGTGTGTTAATGCTGGTTGTTTTTAGGGGCTTAGTGTTCTTTGTTTTAAGGGGTTCAGTGTTGTTTGTTTTTAGGGTTTTAGGGTTGTTTGTTTTTACGGGGTTAGTGTTGCTTGTTGTTAGGGGGTTAGTGTTTTTGTTCTTAGGGGTTAGTGTTGTTTGTTGTTAGAGGGTTAGTGTTGTTTGTTCTTAGGGGATGAGTGTTGTTTGTTTTTAGGGGTTTATTGTTGTTTCTTTTTAGGGGGTTAGTGTTGTTTGTTGTTAGGTGGTTAGGACTGTTGTTAGGGGTTAGTGTTGTTTGTTGTCAGAGGGTTAGTGTTGTTTGTTGTTAGGGGGTTAGGTTTGTTTCTAGTTGCGGTTTAGTAGTGTTTGTTGTTAGGGTGTTAGTGTTGTTTGTTTTTGGGGGTTAGTGTTGTTGTTGTTGGGGGTTAGTGTTGTTTGTTCTTACGGGGTTAGTGTTGTTTGTTGTTAGGTTGTTAGGGTTGTTTGTTGTTAGTGGGTTAGACTTGTTTGTTGTTAGTGGGTCAGTGTTTTGGTTTTTAGGGGTTAGGGTTGTTTGTTGTTTGGGGGTTAGTGTTGTTTGTGGTTAGGGGGTTAGTGTTGTTGGTTGTTAGGGGATTACGGTTGTTTGTGGTTAGGGTTTTAGGGTAGTTTATTTTTAGGGGGTTAGTGTTGTTTGCTGTTAGGTTGTTAGGATTGTTGTTAGGGGGTTAGGGGTGTTTGTAGTTAGGGGTTCAGTGTTGTTTGTTGTTAGGGGGTTAGAGTTGTTTGTTGTTAGAGGATTTGGGTTCTTTCTTGTTAGGGGGTTAGTGTTGTTTGTTTTCAGGGGATAAGTGTTGTTTCTTCTTAGGGGGTTAGAGTTTTATGTTTTTACTGTGTTAGTGCTGTTGGTGGTTAGGGTGTTAGTGTTGTTGGTTGTTTAGGGGGTTAGTGTTGTTGGTTGTTAGGGGGTTAGGATTGTTTGTTGTTAGGGGTTTAGGGTTGTTTGTTGTTAGGGGGTTAAGGTTGTTTGTTTTTAGGAGGTTAGTGTTGTTTGTTGTTACGGGGTTAGGTTAGTTTCTTGTTAGGGGTTTAGTGTTGTTTGTAGTTAGGGGGTTAGTGTTTGTTGTTAGGGGTTCAGGGTTGTTTCTTTTTAGGGGGTTAGTGTTGTTTGTTGTTAGGGTGTTAGTGTTCTTTGATGTTATCGGTTTAGGATTGTTTGTTGTTAGGGTGTTAGTGTTGTTTGTTGTTAGGGGGTTAGGGTTGTTTGTTGTTACGGGGTTTGTGTTGTTTGTTGTTACGGGGTTAGGGTAGTTTCTTGTTAGGGGTTTAGTGTTGTTTTTTGTTAGGGGGTTAGTGTTTGTTGTTAGGGGTTTAGGGTTGTTTCTTGTTGGGGTTTAGTGGTTTTTGTTGTTAGGGTGTTAGTGTTGTTTGTTGTTAGGGTGTTAGTGTTTTGTGTTGTTAGGGGGTTAGTGTTGCTTGATGTTAGGGGTTTAGGGTTGTTTGTTGTTAGGAGGTTAGTGTTTTTTGGTTGTTAGTGTGTTAGGGTTGTTTTTTGATTGTGGGTTAGGGTTGTTTGTTGTTAGTGGGTTAGTGTTTTTGGTTTTTAGGAGTTAGGGTTGTTTGTTGTTTGGGGGTGAGTGTTTGTTGTTAGGGGGTTACTTTTGTTTGTTGTTAGGGTGTTAGTGTTCTTTGATGTTAGGGGTTTAGGGTTGTTTGTTGTTAGGGGGTTAGTGTTGTTTGTTTTTAGGGGGTTAGGGTTGTTTGTTTTTTCGGGGTTAGGGTTGTTTGTTGTTTGGGGGTTAGGGTTGTTTGTTGTTACGGGGTTAGTGTTGTTTGTTGTTACGGGTTTAGAGTAGTTTCTTGTTAGGGGGTTAGTGTTTGTTGTTAGGGGTTTTGGGTTGTTTCTTGTTGGGGTTTAGGGGTTTTTGTTGTTAGGGTGTTAGTCTTTATTGTGGTTAGGGGGTTAGTGTTGTTGGTTGTTCGGGGGTTAGGATTGTTTGTTGTTAGGGGGTTAGGGTTGTTTGTTGTTTCGGGGTTAGGGCTGTTTGTTGTTACGGGGTTAGTGTTGTTTGTTGTTACGGGGTTAGGTTAGTTTCTTGTTAGGGGTTTAGTGTTGTTTGTTGTTAGGGGGTTAGTGTTTGTTGTTAGGGGTTTAGGGTTGTTTCTTGTTGGGGTTTAGTGGTTTTTGTTGTTAGGGTGTTAGTGTTGTTTGTTGTTAGGGTGTTAGTGTTTTGTGTTGTTAGGGGGTTAGTGTTGTTTGATGTTAGGGGTTTAGGGTTGTTTGTTGTTAGGGGGTTAGTGTTGTTTGTTGTTAGGGTGTTAGGGTTGTTTGTTGTTAGTGGTTTAGGGTTGTTTGTTGTAGAGGGTTAGTGTTTTTGGTTTTTAGGGGTTAGGGTTGTTTGTTGTTTGGGGGTTAGTGTTTGTTGTTAGGGGGTTAGGGTTGTTTGTTGTTAGGGTGTTAGTGTTCTTTGATGTTAGGGGTTTAGGGTTGTTTGTTGTTAGGGGGTTAGTGTTGTTCGTTGTTAGGGGGTTAGGCTTGTTTCTTGTTAGGGGGTTAGTGTTGTTTGTTGTTAGGGTGTTAGGGTTGTTTGTTGTTAGTGGGTTAGGGTTTTTTGTTGTTTGGTTAGGGTTGTTTGTTGTTAGAGGGTTAGTGTTTGTTGTTAGGGGTTTAGGGTTGTTTCTTGTTGGGGTTTAGTGGTTTTTGTTGTTAGGGTGTTAGTGTTGTTTGTTGTTAGGGGGTTAGTGTTGTTTGTATTTAGGGGTTTCGAGTTGTTTCTTGTTGGGGTTTAGTGTTTTTTGTTGTTAGGGTGTTAGTGTTGTTTGTTGTTAGGGGCTTAGTGTTGTTTGTTTTAAGGGGTTCAGTGTTGTTTGCTTTTAGGGTTTTAGGGTTGTTTGTTTTTAGGGGTGAGTGTTGTTTGTTGTTAGGGGGTTAGTGTTGATTGTGGTTAGGGCGTTACTGTTGGATGTTGTTAGTGGGTTAGTGTTTTTTGTTGTTAGTGGGTTAGTGCTGTTTGTTGTTATTGGCTTAGTGTTGTTTGTTTTTAGGGGTTCAGTGTTGTTTGTTTTTAGGGTTGTAGGGTTGTTTGTTTTTACGTGGTTAGTTTTTTTTTGTTTTTAGGGGGTTAGGATTGTTTGTTGTTAGGGGGTTAGTGTTGGTTGTTGTTAGCGTCTCAGTGTTTTTTGTTGTTAGTGTGTTAGTGCTGGTTGTTGTTAGGGGCTTAGTGTTGTTTGTTTTAACGGGTTTAGTGTTTGTTTTTAGGGTTTTAGGGTTGTTTGTTTTTAGGGGGTTAGTGTTGTTTGTTGTTAGAGGGTTAGTGTTGTTTGTTGTTAGGGGGTTAGTGTTGTTTGATGTTACGGGTTTAGGGTTGTTTGTTGTTAGGAGGTTAGTGTTGTTTTTGTTAGGGTATTAGGGTTGTTTGTTGTTAGTGGGTTAGGTTTGTTTGTTTTTAGTGGGTTAGTGTTTTTGGTTTTTAGGGGTTAGGGTTTTTTGTTGTTTGGGTGTTAGTGTTATTTGTTGTTGGGGGTTAGGGTTGTATGTTGTTGGGGCTTAGGGTTGTTTGTTGTTAGGGTGTTAGTGTTCTTTGATGTTAGGGGTTTAGGGTTGTTTGTTGTTAGGGGGTTAGTGTTGTTTGTTGTTAGGGGTTTAGGGTTCTTTCTTGTTAGGGGGTGAGTGTTGTTTGTTAGGGGCTTCGGGTTGTTTCTTGTTGGGGTTTAGTGGTTTTTCTTGTTCGGGTGTTAGTGTTTATTGTGGTTAGGGGGTTAGTGTTGTTGGTTGTTCGGGGGTTAGGATTGTTTGTTGTTAGGGGGTTAGGGTTGTTTGTTGTTACCGGGTTAGTGTTCTTTGTTGTTACGGGGTTAGGGTAGTTTCTTGTTAGGGGTTTAGTGGTGTTTGTTGTTACGGGGTTAGTGTTTGTTGTTAGGGGTTTAGGGTTGTTTCTTGTTGGGGTTTAGTGGTTTTTGTTGTTAGGGTGTTAGTGTTGTTTGTTGTTCGGGTGTTAGTGTCTTGTGTTGGTAGGGGGTTAGTGTTGTTTGGTGTTAGGGGTTTAGGGTTGTTTGTTGTTGGGGGTTAGTGTTTTTTGTTAGGGTGTTAGGGTTGTTTGTTGTTAGTGGGTTAGGGTTGTTTGTTGTTAGTGGGTTAGTGTTTTTGGTTTTTAGGAGTTAGGATTTTTTGTTGTTTGGGGGTTAGTGTTTGTTGTTAGGGTGTTAGTGTTGTTTGTTGTTAGGGTGTTAGGTTTGTTTTTGTTAGTGGGTTAGTGTTGTTTGTTGTTTGGGGGTTAGGGTTGTTTTTTGTTAGCGTGTTAGTGTTGTTTGTTGTTTGGGGGTTAGGGTTGTTTGTTGTTAGGTTGTGAGTGTGGTTTGTTGTTAGTGGGTTAGGGTTGTTTGCTGTTTGGTTAGGGTTGTTTGTTGTTAGGGGGTTAGTGTTGTTTGTTGTTAGGGGTTTAGTGTTGTTTCTTGTTGGGGTTTAGTGGTTTTTGTTGTTAGGGTGTTAGTGTTTATTGTGGTTAGGGGGTTAGTGTTGTTGGTTGTTCAGGGTTTAGGATTGTTTGTTGTTAGGGGGTTAGGGTTGTTTGTTGTTTGGGGGTTAGGGTTGTTTGTTGTTAGGGGGTTAGTGTTGTTTCTTCTTAGGGGATTAGTGTTGTTTCTTGTGAGGGGGTTAGTGTTGTTTGTTGTTTGGTTAGGGTTGTTTGTTGTTAGGGGTTTAGTGTTGTTTGTTTTTAGGGGTTAGGGTTTTTTTTTGTTACGGGGTTAGAGTAGTTTCTTGTTAGGGGGTTAGTGTTGTTTGTTGTTAGTGGGTTAGGGTTGTTTGTTGTTGGGGTGATAGTGTTGTTTGTTGTTAGTGGGTTAGGTTTGTTTGTTGTTTGGTTAGGGTTGTCTGTTGTTAGGGGGTTAGGGTTGTTTGTTTTTAGGTTGTGAGTGTGGTTTGTTGTTAGTGGGATAGGGGTGTTTGGTGTTTGGTTAGGGTTGTTTGTTGTTAGGGGGTTAGTGTTGTTTGTTGTTAGGGGGTTAGGGTTGTTTCTTGTTGGGTTTTAGTGGTTTTTGTTGTTAGGGTGTTAGTGTTGTTTGTTGTTAGGGTGTTAGTGTTTTGTGTTGTTAGGGTGTTAGTGTTGTTTGTTGTTAGGGTGTTAGTGTTTTGTGTTGTTAGGGGGTTAGTGTTGTTTGATGTTAGGGGTTTAGGGTTGTTTGTTGTTAGGGGGTTAGTGTTGTTTGTTGTTAGGGTGTTAGGGTTGTTCGTTGTTAGTGGATTAGGGTTGTTTGTTGTTAGTGGTTTAGTGTTTTTGGTTTTTAGGGGTTAGGGTTGTTTGTTGTTTGGAGGTTAGTGTCTGTTGTTAGGAGGTTAGGGTTGTTTGTTGTTAGAGTGTTAGTGTTCTTTGATGTTAGGGGTTTAAGGTTGTTTGTTGTTAGAGGGTTAGTGTTGTTTGTTGTTAGGGGTTTAGGGTTGTTTGTTGTTAGGGTGTTAAGGTTGTTTTTTGTTAGTGGGTTAGGGTTGTTTGTTAAGGGGTTAGGTTTTGTGTTGTTAGGGGATTAGTATTTTTCGTTGTTGGGGGTTAGTGTTGTTTGTTCTTAGGGGGTTAGTGTCGTTTGTTCTTAGGGGGTTAGGGTTGGTTGTTGTTAGGGTGTTAGTGTTGTTTGTTGTTAGGGGGTTAGTGTTGTTTTTTGTTAGGGGGTTAGTGTTGTTTCTTCTTAGGGGGTTAGTGTTGTTTCTTGTTAGGGGGTTAGTGTTGTTTGTTGTTAGTCGGTTAGGGTTGTTTGTTGTTTGGTTAGGGTTGTTTGTTGTTAGGGGTTAGGGTTGTTTGTTGTTAGGGGTTAAGGTTGTTTGTTGTTTGGTTAGGGTTGTTTGTTCTTAGGGGGTTAGTGTTGTTTGTTGTTAGGGGTTTAGGGTTGTTTCTTGTTGGGGTTTAGTGGTTTTTGTTGTTAGGGTGTTAATGTTTACTGGGGTTAGGGGGATAGTGTTGTTGGTTGTTCGGGGGTTAGGATTGTTTGTTGTTAGGGGGTTAGTGTTGTTTGTTGTTAGGGGTTTAGGGTTGTTTCTTGTTGGGGTTTAGTGGTTTTTGTTGTTAGGGTGTTAGTCTTTATTGTGGTTAGGGGGTTAGGGTTGTTTGTTGTTAGGGTGTTAGTGTTCTTTGATGTTAGGGGTTTAGGGTTGTTTGTTGTTAGGGGGTTAGTGTTGTTTGTTGTTAGGGTGTTAGTGTTGTTTGTTGTTAGGGGGTTAGGGTTGTTTGTTGTTAGGGTGTTAGTGTTGTTTGTTGTTAGTGGGTTAGGGTTTTTTGTTGTTTGGTTAGGATTGTTTGTTGTTAGGGGGTTAGTGTTGTTTGTTGTTAGGGGGTTAGTGTTGTTTGTTGTTAGGGGTTTAGGGTTGTTTCTTGTTGGGGTTTAGTGGTTTTTGTTGTTAGGGTGTTAGTCTTTATTGTGGTTAGGCTGTTAGTGTTGTTGGTTGTTCGGGGGTTAGGATTGTTTGTTGTTAGGGGGTTAGTGTTGTTTGTATTTAGGGGTTTCAAGTTGTTTCTTGTTGGGGTTTAGTGTTTTTTGTTGTTAGGGTTTTAGTGTTGTTTGTTGTTAGGGGCTTAGTGTTGTTTGTTTTAAGGGGTTCAGTGTTGTTTGCTTTTAGGGTTTTAGGGTTGTTTGTTTTTAGGGGTGAGTGTTGTTTGTTGTTAGGGGGTTAGTGTTGATTGTGCTTAGGGCGTTACTGTTGGATGTTGTTAGTGGGTTAGTGTTTTTTGTTGTTAGTGGGTTAGTGCTGTTTGTTGTTATTGGCTTAGTGTTGTTTGTTTTTAGGGGTTCAGTGTTGTTTGTTTTTAGGGTTGTAGGGTTGTTTGTTTTTACGTGGTTAGTTTTTTTTTGTTTTTAGGGGGTTAGGATTGTTTGTTGTTAGGGGGTTAGTGTTGGTTGTTGTTAGCGTCTCAGTGTTTTTTGTTGTTAGTGTGTTAGTGCTGGTTGTTGTTAGGGGCTTAGTGTTGTTTGTTTTAACGGGTTTAGTGTTTGTTTTTAGGGTTTTAGGGTTGTTTGTTTTTAGGGGGTTAGTGTTGTTTGTTGTTAGAGGGTTAGTGTTGTTTGTTGTTAGGGGGTTAGTGTTGTTTGATGTTACGGGTTTAGGGTTGTTTGTTGTTAGGAGGTTAGTGTTGTTTTTGTTAGGGTATTAGGGTTGTTTGTTGTTAGTGGGTTAGGTTTGTTTGTTTTTAGTGGGTTAGTGTTTTTGGTTTTTAGGGGTTAGGGTTTTTTGTTGTTTGGGTGTTAGTGTTATTTGTTGTTGGGGGTTAGGGTTGTATGTTGTTGGGGCTTAGGGTTGTTTGTTGTTAGGGTGTTAGTGTTCTTTGATGTTAGGGGTTTAGGGTTGTTTGTTGTTAGGGGGTTAGTGTTGTTTGTTGTTAGGGGTTTAGGGTTCTTTCTTGTTAGGGGGTGAGTGTTGTTTGTTAGGGGCTTCGGGTTGTTTCTTGTTGGGGTTTAGTGGTTTTTCTTGTTCGGGTGTTAGTGTTTATTGTGGTTAGGGGGTTAGTGTTGTTGGTTGTTCGGGGGTTAGGATTGTTTGTTGTTAGGGGGTTAGGGTTGTTTGTTGTTACCGGGTTAGTGTTCTTTGTTGTTACGGGGTTAGGGTAGTTTCTTGTTAGGGGTTTAGTGGTGTTTGTTGTTACGGGGTTAGTGTTTGTTGTTAGGGGTTTAGGGTTGTTTCTTGTTGGGGTTTAGTGGTTTTTGTTGTTAGGGTGTTAGTGTTGTTTGTTGTTCGGGTGTTAGTGTCTTGTGTTGGTAGGGGGTTAGTGTTGTTTGGTGTTAGGGGTTTAGGGTTGTTTGTTGTTGGGGGTTAGTGTTGTTTTTTGTTAGGGTGTTAGGGTTGTTTGTTGTTAGTGGGTTAGGGTTGTTTGTTGTTAGTGGGTTAGTGTTTTTGGTTTTTAGGAGTTAGGATTTTTTGTTGTTTGGGGGTTAGTGTTTGTTGTTAGGGTGTTAGTGTTGTTTGTTGTTAGGGTGTTAGGTTTGTTTTTGTTAGTGGGTTAGTGTTGTTTGTTGTTAGGGGGTTAGGGTTGTTTTTTGTTAGCGTGTTAGTGTTGTTTGTTGTTTGGGGGTTAGGGTTGTTTGTTGTTAGGTTGTGAGTGTGGTTTGTTGTTAGTGGGTTAGGGTTGTTTGCTGTTTGGTTAGGGTTGTTTGTTGTTAGGGGGTTAGTGTTGTTTGTTGTTAGGGGTTTAGTGTTGTTTCTTGTTGGGGTTTAGTGGTTTTTGTTGTTAGGGTGTTAGTGTTTATTGTGGTTAGGGGGTTAGTGTTGTTGGTTGTTCAGGGTTTAGGATTGTTTGTTGTTAGGGGGTTAGGGTTGTTTGTTGTTTGGGGGTTAGGGTTCTTTGTTGTTAGGGGGTTAGTGTTGTTTCTTCTTAGGGGATTAGTGTTGTTTCTTGTTAGGGGGTTAGTGGTGTTTGTTGTTTGGTTAGGGTTGTTTGTTGTTAGGGGTTTAGGGTTGTTTGTTTTTAGGGGTTAGGGTTGTTTTTTGTTACGGGGTTAGAGTAGTTTCTTGTTAGGGGGTTAGTGTTGTTTGTTGTTAGTGGGTTAGGGTTGTTTGTTGTTGGGGTGATAGTGTTGTTTGTTGTTAGTGGGTTAGGTTTGTTTGTTGTTTGGTTAGGGTTGTCTGTTGTTAGGGGGTTAGGGTTGTTTGTTTTTAGGTTGTGAGTGTGGTTTGTTGTTAGTGGGATAGGGGTGTTTGGTGTTTGGTTAGGGTTGTTTGTTGTTAGGGGGTTAGTGTTGTTTGTTGTTAGGGGGTTAGGGTTGTTTCTTGTTGGGTTTTAGTGGTTTTTGTTGTTAGGGTGTTAGTGTTGTTTGTTGTTAGGGTGTTAGTGTTTTGTGTTGTTAGGGTGTTAGTGTTGTTTGTTGTTAGGGTGTTAGTGTTTTGTGTTGTTAGGGGGTTAGTGTTGTTTGATGTTAGGGGTTTAGGGTTGTTTGTTGTTAGGGGGTTAGTGTTGTTTGTTGTTAGGGTGTTAGGATTGTTCGTTGTTAGTGGATTAGGGTTGTTTGTTGTTAGTGGTTTAGTGTTTTTGGTTTTTAGGGGTTAGGGTTGTTTGTTGTTTGGAGGTTAGTGTGTGTTGTTAGGAGGTTAGGGTTGTTTGTTGTTAGGGTGTTAGTGTTCTTTGATGTTAGGGGTTTAAGGTTGTTTGTTGTTAGAGGGTTAGTGTTGTTTGTTGTTAGGGGTTTAGGGTTGTTTGTTGTTAGGGTGTTAGGGTTGTTTTTGTTAGTGGGTTAGGGTTGTTTGTTAAGGGGTTAGGTTTTGTGTTGTTAGGGGATTAGTATTTTTCGTTGTTGGGGGTTAGTGTTGTTTGTTCTTAGGGGGTTAGTGTCGTTTGTTCTTAGGGGGTTAGGGTTGGTTGTTGTTAGGGTGTTAGTGTTGTTTGTTGTTAGGGGGTTAGTGTTGTTTTTTGTTAGGGGGTTAGTGTTGTTTCTTCTTAGGGGGTTAGTGTTGTTTCTTGTTGGGGGGTTAGTGTTGTTTGTTGTTAGTCGGTTAGGGTTGTTTGTTGTTTGGTTAGGGTTGTTTGTTGTTAGGGGTTAGGGTTGTTTGTTGTTAGGGGTTAAGGTTGTTTGTTGTTTGGTTAGGGTTGTTTGTTCTTAGGGGGTTAGTGTTGTTTGTTGTTAGGGGTTTAGGGTTGTTTCTTGTTGGGGTTTAGTGGTTTTTGTTGTTAGGGTGTTAATGTTTACTGGGGTTAGGGGGATAGTGTTGTTGGTTGTTCGGGGGTTAGGATTGTTTGTTGTTAGGGGGTTAGGGTTGTTTGTTGTTTGGGGGTTAGGGTTGTTTGTTGTTACGGGGTTAGTGTTGTTTGTTGTTACGGGGTTAGGGTCGTTTCTTGTTAGGGGTTTAGTGTTGTTTGTTGTTAGGGGGTTAGTGTTTGTTGTTAGGGGTTTAGGGTTGTTTCTTGTTGGGGTTTAGTGGTTTTTGTTGTTAGGGTGTTAGTGTTGTTTGTTGTTAGGGTGTTAGTGTTTTGTGTTGTTAGGGGGTTAGTGTTGTTTGATGTTAGGGGTTTAGAGTTGTTTGTTGTTGGGGGTTAGTGTTGTTTGTTGTTAGGGTGTTAGGGTTGTTTGTTGTTAGTGGGTTAGGGTTGTTGGTTGTTAGTTGGTTAGTGTTTTTGGTTTTCAGGGGTTAGGGTTGTTTGTTGTTTGGGGGTTAGTGTTTGTTGTTAGGGGGTTAGGGTTGTTTCCTGTTAGGGTGTTAGTGTTCTTTGATGTTAGGGGTTTAGGGTTGTTTGTTGTTAGGGGGTTAGTGTTTGTTGTTAGGGGGTTAGGGTTGTTTGTTGTTAGGGTGTTAGTGTTGTTTGTTGTTAGGGGGTTAGGGTTGTTTGTTGTAAGGGTGTTAGTGTTGTTTGTTGTTAGGGGTTTAGGGTTGTTTCTTGTTGGGGTTTAGTGGTTTTTGTTGTTCGGGTGTTAGTGTTTATTGTGGTTAGGGGTTTAGTGTTGTTGGTTGTTCGGAGGTTAGGATTGTTTATTGTTAGGGGGTTAGTGTTGTTTGTTGTTAGGGGGTTAGTGTTGTTTCATCTTAGGGGGTTAGTGTTGTTTCTTGTTAGGGGGTTAGTGTTGTTTGTTGTTAGTCATTTAGGGTTGTTTGTTGTTTGGTTAGGGTTGTTTGTTGTTAGGGGGTTAGGGTTGTTTGTTGTTATGGGGTTTGTGTTGTTTGTTGTTACGGGGTTAGCGTAGTTTCTTGTTAGGGGTTTAGTGTTGTTTTTTGTTAGGGGGTTAGTGTTTGTTGTTAGGGGTTTAGGGTTGTTTCTTGTTGGGGATTAGTGGTTTTTGTTGTTAGGGTTTTAGTGTTGTTTGTTGTTAGGGTGTTAGTGTTTTGTGTTGTTAGGGGGTTAGTGTTGCTTGATGTTAGGGGTTTAGGGTTGTTTGTTGTTAGGGGGTTAGTGTTTTTTGTTGTTGGTGTGTTAGGGTTGTTTGTTGATTGTGGGGTAGGGTTGTTTGTTGTTAGTGGGTTAGTGTTTTTGGTTTTTAGGAGTTAGGGTTGTTTGTTGTTTGGGGGTTAGTGTTTGTTGTTAGGGGGTTACTTTTGTTTGTTGTTAGGGTGTTAGTGTTCTTTGATGTTAGGGGTTTAGGCTTGTTTGTTGTTAGGGGGTTAGTGTTGTTTGTTTTTAGGGGGTTAGGGTTGTTTGTTGTTTGGGGGTTAGGGTTGTTTGTTGTTTGGGGGTTAGTGTTGTTTGTTGTTACGGGGTTAGGGTAGTTTCTTGTTAGGCGTTTAGTGTTGTTTGTTGTTAGGGGGTTAGTGTTTGTTGTTAGGGGTTTTGGGTTGTTTCTTGTTGGGGTTTAGGGGTTTTTGTTGTTAGGGTGTTAGTGTTGTTTGTTGTTAGGGTGTTAGTGTTTTGTGTTGTTAGGGGGTTAGTGTTGTTTGATGTTAGGGGTTTAGGCTTGTTTGTTGTTGGGGGTTAGTGTTGTTTGTTGTTAGGGTGTTAGTGTTCTTTGATGTTAGGGGTTTAGGGTTGTTTGTTGTTAGGGGGTTAGTGTTGTTTGTTGTTAGGGGGTTAGGGTTGTTTGTTGTTAGGGTGTTAGTGTTGTTTGTTTTTAGGGGGTTAGGGTTGTTTGTTGTTAGGGTGTTAGTGTTGTTTGTTGTTAGTGGGTTAGGGTTTTTTGTTGTTTGGTTAGGGTTGTTTGTTGTTAAGGGGTTAGTGTTGTTTGTTCTTAGGGGTTTAGGGTTGTTTCTTGTTGGGGTTTAGTGGTTTTTGTTGTTAGGGTGTTAGTGTTGTTTGTTGTTAGGGTGTTAGTGTTTTGTGATGTTAGGGGGTTAGTGTTGTTTGATGTTAGGGGTTTAGGCTTGTTTGTTGTTAGGGGGTTAGTGTTGTTTGTTGTTAGGGGGTTAGTGTTGTTTGTTGTTAGGGGGTTAGTGTTGTTTGTTGTTAGGGGTTTAGGGTTGTTTCTTGTTGGGGTTTAGTGGTTTTTGTTGTTAGGGTGTTAGTTTTTATTGTGGTTAGGGGGTTAGTGTTGTTTGTTGTTAGGGTGTTAGTGTTCTTTGATGTTAGGGGTTTAGGGTTGTTTGTTGTTAGGGGGTTAGTGTTGTTTGTTGTTAGGGTGTTAGTGTTGTTTGTTGTTAGGGGGTTAGGGTTGTTTGTTGTTAGGGTGTTAGTGTTGTTTGTTGTTAGTGGGTTAGGGTTTTTTGTTGTTTGGTTAGGATTGTTTGTTGTTAGGGGGTTAGTGTTGTTTGTTGTTAGGGGGTTAGTGTTGTTTGTTGTTAGGGGTTTAGGGTTGTTTCTTGTTGGGGTTTAGTGGTTTTTGTTGTTAGGGTGTTAGTCTTTATTGTGGTTAGGGGGTTAGTGTCGTTGGTTGTTCGGGGGTTAGGATTGTTTGTTGTTAGGGGGTTAGTGTTGTTTGTATTTAGGGGTTTCAAGTTGTTTCTTGTTGGGGTTTAGTGTTTTTTGTTGTTAGGGTGTTAGTGTTGTTTGTTGTTAGGGGCTTAGTGTTGTTTGTTTTAAGGGGTTCAGTGTTGTTTGCTTTTAGGGTTTTAGGGTTGTTTGTTTTTAGGGGTGAGTGTTGTTTGTTGTTAGGGGGTTAGTGTTGATTGTGGTTAGGGCGTTACTGTTGGATGTTGTTAGTGGGTTAGTGTTTTTTGTTGTTAGTGGGTTAGTGCTGTTTGTTGTTATTGGCTTAGTGTTGTTTGTTTTTAGGGGTTCAGTGTTGTTTGTTTTTAGGGTTGTAGGGTTGTTTGTTTTTACGTGGTTAGTTTTTTTTTGTTTTTAGGGGGTTAGGATTGTTTGTTGTTAGGGTGTTAGTGTTTATTGTGGTTAGGGGGTTAGTGTTGTTGGTTGTTCAGGGTTTAGGATTGTTTGTTGTTAGGGGGTTAGGGTTGTTTGTTGTTTGGGGGTTAGGGTTCTTTGTTGTTAGGGGGTTAGTGTTGTTTCTTCTTAGGGGATTAGTGTTGTTTCTTGTTAGGGGGTTAGTGTTGTTTATTGTTTGGTTAGGGTTGTTTGTTGTTAGGGGTTTAGGGTTGTTTGTTTTTAGGGATTAGGGTTGTTTTTTGTTACGGGGTTAGAGTAGTTTCTTGTTAGGGGTTTAGTGTTGTTTGTTGTTAGTGGGTTAGGGTTGTTTGTTGTTTGGTTACTGTTTTTTGTTGTTAGGGGTTAGGGTTGTTTGTTGTTGGGGTGAAAGTGTTGTTTGTTGTTAGTGGGTTAGGTTTGTTTGTTGTTTGGTTAGGGTTGTCTGTTGTTAGGGGGTTAGGGTTGTTTGTTTTTAGGTTGTGAGTGTGGTTTGTTGTTAGTGGGATAGGGGTGTTTGGTGTTTGGTTAGGGTTGTTTGTTGTTAGGGGGTTAGTGTTGTTTGTTGTTAGGGGGTTCGGGTTGTTTGTTGTTAGGGTGTTAGTGTTGTTTGTTGTTAGGGGTTTAGGGTTGTTTCTTGTTGGGGTTTAGTGGTTTTTGTTGTTCGGGTGTTAGTGTTTATTGTGGTTAGGGGTTTAGTGTTGTTGGTTGTTCGGGGGTTAGGATTGTTTATTGTCAGGGGGTTAGTGTTGTTTGTTGTTAGGGGGTTAGTGTTGTTTCATCTTAGGGGGTTAGTGTTGTTTATTGTTAGGGGGTTAGTGTTGTTTGTTGTTAGTCGTTTAGGGTTGTTTGTTGTTTGGTTAGGGTTGTTTGTTGTTAGGGGGTTAGGGTTGTTTGTTGTTACGGGGTTTGTGTTGTTTGTTGTTACGGGTTTTGTGTTGTTTGTTGTTACGGGGTTAGGGTAGTTTCTTGTTAGGGGTTTAGTGTTGTTTTTTGTTAGGGGGTTAGTGTTTGTTGTTAGGGGTTTAGGGTTGTTTCTTGTTGGGGTTTATTGTTTTTTGCTGTTAGGGTGTTAGTGTTGTTTGTTGTTAGGGTGTTAGTGTTTTGTGTTGTTAGGGGGTTAGTGTTGCTTGATGTTAGGGGTTTAGGGTTGTTTGTTGTTAGGGGGTTAGAGTTTTTTGTTGTTAGTGTGTTAGGGTTGTTTGTTGATTGTGGGGTAGGGTTGTTTGTTGTTAGTGGGTTAGTGTTTTTGGTTTTTAGGAGTTAGGGTTGTTTGTTGTTTTGGGGTTAGTGTTTGTTGTTAGGGGGTTACTTTTGTTTGTTGTTAGGGTGTTAGTGTTCTTTGATGTTAGGGGTTTAGGCTTGTTTGTTGTTAGGGGGTTAGTGTTGTTTGTTTTTAGGGGGTTAGGATTGTTTGTTGTTTGGGGGTTAGGGTTGTTTGTTGTTTGGGGGTTAGGGTTGTTTGTTGTTATGGGGTTAGTGTTGTTTGTTGTTACGGGGTTAGGGTAGTTTCTTGTTAGGCGTTTAGTGTTGTTTGTTGTTAGGGGGTTAGTGTTTGTTGTTAGGGGTTTAGGGTTGTTTCTTGTTGGGGTTTAGTGGTTTTTGTTGTTAGGGTGTTAGTTTTTATTGTGGTTAGGGGGTTAGTGTTGTTTGTTGTTAGGGTGTTAGTGTTCTTTGATGTTAGGGGTTTAGGGTTGTTTGTTGTTAGGGGGTTAGTGTTGTTTGTTGTTAGGGTGTTAGTGTTGTTTGTTGTTAGGGGGTTAGGGTTGTTTGTTGTTAGGGTGTTAGTGTTGTTTGTTGTTAGTGGGTTAGGGTTTTTTGTTGTTTGGTTAGGATTGTTTGTTGTTAGGGGGTTAGTGTTGTTTGTTGTTAGGGGGTTAGTGTTGTTTGTTGTTAGGGGTTTAGGGTTGTTTCTTGTTGGGGTTTAGTGGTTTTTGTTGTTAGGGTGTTAGTCTTTATTGTGGTTAGGGGGTTAGTGTCGTTGGTTGTTCGGGGGTTAGGATTGTTTGTTGTTAGGGGGTTAGTGTTGTTTGTATTTAGGGGTTTCAAGTTGTTTCTTGTTGGGGTTTAGTGTTTTTTGTTGTTAGGGTGTTAGTGTTGTTTGTTGTTAGGGGCTTAGTGTTGTTTGTTTTAAGGGGTTCAGTGTTGTTTGCTTTTAGGGTTTTAGGGTTGTTTGTTTTTAGGGGTGAGTGTTGTTTGTTGTTAGGGGGTTAGTGTTGATTGTGGTTAGGGCGTTACTGTTGGATGTTGTTAGTGGGTTAGTGTTTTTTGTTGTTAGTGGGTTAGTGCTGTTTGTTGTTATTGGCTTAGTGTTGTTTGTTTTTAGGGGTTCAGTGTTGTTTGTTTTTAGGGTTGTAGGGTTGTTTGTTTTTACGTGGTTAGTTTTTTTTTGTTTTTAGGGGGTTAGGATTGTTTGTTGTTAGGGTGTTAGTGTTTATTGTGGTTAGGGGGTTAGTGTTGTTGGTTGTTCAGGGTTTAGGATTGTTTGTTGTTAGGGGGTTAGGGTTGTTTGTTGTTTGGGGGTTAGGGTTCTTTGTTGTTAGGGGGTTAGTGTTGTTTCTTCTTAGGGGATTAGTGTTGTTTCTTGTTAGGGGGTTAGTGTTGTTTGTTGTTTGGTTAGGGTTGTTTGTTGTTAGGGGTTTAGGGTTGTTTGTTTTTAGGGATTAGGGTTGTTTTTTGTTACGGGGTTAGAGTAGTTTCTTGTTAGGGGTTTAGTGTTGTTTGTTGTTAGTGGGTTAGGGTTGTTTGTTGTTGGGGTGATAGTGTTGTTTGTTGTTAGTGGGTTAGGTTTGTTTGTTGTTTGGTTAGGGTTGTCTGTTGTTAGGGGGTTAGGGTTGTTTGTTTTTAGGTTGTGAGTGTGGTTTGTTGTTAGTGGGATAGGGGTGTTTGGTGTTTGGTTAGGGTTGTTTGTTGTTAGGGGGTTAGTGTTGTTTGTTGTTAGGGAGTTAGGGTTGTTTGTTGTTAGGGTGTTAGTGTTGTTTGTTGTTAGGGGTTTAGGGTTGTTTCTTGTTGGGGTTTAGTGGTTTTTGTTGTTCGGGTGTTAGTGTTTATTGTGGTTAGGGGTTTAGTGTTGTTGGTTGTTCGGGGGTTAGGATTGTTTATTGTCAGGGGGTTAGTGTTGTTTGTTGTTAGGGGGTTAGTGTTGTTTCATCTTAGGGGGTTAGTGTTGTTTATTGTTAGGGGGTTAGTGTTGTTTGTTGTTAGTCGTTTAGGGTTGTTTGTTGTTTGGTTAGGGTTGTTTGTTGTTAGGGGGTTAGGGTTGTTTGTTGTTACGGGGTTTGTGTTGTTTGTTGTTACGGGTTTTGTGTTGTTTGTTGTTACGGGGTTAGGGTAGTTTCTTGTTAGGGGTTTAGTGTTGTTTGTTGTTAGGGTGTTAGTGTTTTGTGTTGTTAGGGGGTTAGTGTTGCTTGATGTTAGGGGTTTAGGGTTGTTTGTTGTTAGGGGGTTAGAGTTTTTTGTTGTTAGTGTGTTAGGGTTGTTTGTTGATTGTGGGGTAGGGTTGTTTGTTGTTAGTGGGTTAGTGTTTTTGGTTTTTAGGAGTTAGGGTTGTTTGTTGTTTTGGGGTTAGTGTTTGTTGTTAGGGGGTTACTTTTGTTTGTTGTTAGGGTGTTAGTGTTCTTTGATGTTAGGGGTTTAGGCTTGTTTGTTGTTAGGGGGTTAGTGTTGTTTGTTTTTAGGGGGTTAGGGTTGTTTGTTGTTTGGGGGTTAGGGTTGTTTGTTGTTTGGGGGTTAGGGTTGTTTGTTGTTATGGGGTTAGTGTTGTTTGTTGTTACGGGGTTAGGGTAGTTTCTTGTTAGGCGTTTAGTGTTGTTTGTTGTTAGGGGGTTAGTGTTTGTTGTTAGGGGTTTTGGGTTGTTTCTTGTTGGGGTTTAGGGGTTTTTGTTGTTAGGGTGTTAGTGTTGTTTGTTGTTAGGTTGTTAGTGTTTTGTGTTGTTAGGGGGTTAGTGTTGTTTGATGTTAGGGGTTTAGGCTTGTTTGTTTTTAGGGGGTTAGTGTTGTTTGTTGTTAGGGGGTTAGTGTTGTTTGTTGTTAGGGTGTTAGTGTTCTTTGATGTTAGGGGTTTAGGGTTGTTTGTTGTTAGGGGGTTAGTGTTGTTTGTTGTTAGGGGGTTAGGGTTGTTTGTTGTTAGGGTGTTAGTGTTGTTTGTTGTTAGGGGGTTAGGGTTGTTTGTTGTTAGGGTGTTAGTGTTGTTTGTTGTTAGTGGGTTAGGGTTTTTTGTTGTTTGGTTAGGGTTGTTTGTTGTTAAGGGGTTAGTGTTGTTTGTTCTTAGGGGTTTAGGGTTGTTTCTTGTTGGGGTTTAGTGGTTTTTGTTGTTAGGGTGTTAGTGTTGTTTGTTGTTAGGGTGTTAGTGTTTTGTGATGTTAGGGGGTTAGTGTTGTTTGATGTTAGGGGTTTAGGCTTGTTTGTTGTTAGGGGGTTAGTGTTGTTTGTTGTTAGGGTGTTAGGGTTGTTTGTTGTTAGTGGGTTAGGGTTGTTTGTTGTTAGTGGGTTAGTGTTTTTGGTTTTTAGGGGTTAGGGTTGTTTGTTGTTTGGGGGTTAGTGTTTGTTGTTAGGGGGTTAGGGTTTTTTGTTGTTAGGGTGTTAGTGTTCTTTGATGTTAGGGGTTTAGGGTTGTTTGTTGTTCGGGTGTTAGTGTTGTTTGTTGTAAGTGGGTTAGGGTTGTTTGTTGTTTGGTTAGGGTTGTTTGTTGTTAGGGGGTTAGTGTTGTTTGTTGTTAGGGGTTTAGGGTTGTTTCTTGTTGGGGTTTAGTGGTTTTTGTTGTTAGGGTGTTAGTCTTTATTGTGGTTAGGGGGTTAGTGTTGTTGGTTGTTCGGGGGTTAGGATTGTTTGTTGTTAGGGGGTTAGTGTTTTTTGTTGTTTGGGGGTTAGGGTTGTTTGTTGTTATCGGGTTAGTGTTGTTTGTTGTTACGGGGTTAGGTTAGTTTCTTGTTAGGGGTTTAGTGTTGTTTGTTGTTAGGGGGTTAGTGTTTGTTGTTAGGGGTTTAGGGTTGTTTCTTGTTGGGGTTTAGTGGTTTTTGTTGTTAGGGTGTTAGTGTTGTTTGTTGTTAGGGTGTTAGTGTTTTGTGTTGTTAGGGGGTTAGGGTTGTTTGTTGTTAGGGGGTTAGGGTTGTTTGTTGTTAGGGGGTTAGGGTTGTTTGTTGTTAGTGGGTTAGTGTTTTTGGTTTTTAGGGGTTAGGGTTGTTTGTTGTTTGGGGGTTAGTGTTTGTTGTTAGGGGGCTAGGGTTGTTTGTTGTTAGGGTGTTAGTGTTCTTTGATGTTAGGGGTTTAGGGTTGTTTGTTGTTAGGGGGTAGTGTTGTTTGTTGTTAGGGTGTTAGGGTTGTTTGTTGTTAGTGGGTTAGGGTTGTTTGTTGATAAGGGGTTAGGTTTTGTGTTGTTAGGGGGTTAGTATTGTTCGTGGCTGGGGGTTAGTGTTGTTTGTTCTTAGGGCGTTAGTGTTGTTTGTTCTTAGGGGTTAGGGTTGGTTGTTGTTTGGGTGTTAGTGTTGTTTGTTGTTAGGGGTTTAGGGTTGTTTCTTGTTAGGGGTTAGTGTTGTTTCTTGTTAGGGGCTTAGGGTTTTTTCTTGTTGGGGTTTAGTGGTGTTTGTTGTTCGGGTGTTAGTGTTGTTTGTTGTTAGGGGCTTAGTGTTGTTTGTTTTTAGGGGTTCAGTGTTGTTTGCTTTTAGGGTTTTAGGGTTGTTTGTTTTTTAGGGGTGAGTGTTGTTTGTTGTTAGGGGGTTAGGATTGTTTGTTTTTAGGGGGTTAGTGTTGTTTGTGGTTAGGGCGTTACTGTTGGATGTTGTTAGCGGGTTAGTGTTTTTTGTTGTTAGTGGGTTAGTGCTGTTTGTTGTTATTGGCTTAGTGTTGTTTGTTTTTAGGGGTTCAGTGTTGTTTGTTTTTAGGGTTTTAGGGTTGTTTGTTTTTAGGGGGTTAGTGTTGTTTGTTTTTAGGGGGTTAGGATTGTTTGTTGTTAGGGGGTTAGTGTTGGTTGTTCTTACGGGGTTAGTGTTGTTTGTGGTTAGGGGGTTAGTGTTGTAGGTTGTTAGGGGGTGAGGATTGTTTGTTGTTAGGGGTTTAGGGGTGTTTGTTGTTAGGGGGTTAGGGTTGTTTGTTGTTAGGGTGTTAGTGTTGTTTGTTGTTAGGGGGTTAGGGTTGTTTGTTGTTAGGGTGTTAGTGTTGCTTGTTGTTAGGGGGTTAGGGTTGTTTGTTGTTAGGGTGTTAGTGTTGTTTGTTGTTAGTGGGTTAGGGTTTTTTGTTGTTTGGTTAGGGTTGTTTGTTGTTAAGGGGTTAGTGTTGTTTGTTCTTAGCGGTTTAGGGTTGTTTCTTGTTGGGGTTTAGTGGTTTTTGTTGTTAGGGTGTTAGTGTTGTTTGTTGTTAGGGTGTTAGTGTTTTGTGATGTTAGGGGGTTAGTGTTGTTTGATGTTAGGGGTTTAGGCTTGTTTGTTGTTAGGGGGTTAGTGTTGTTTGTTGTTAGGGTGTTAGGGTTGTTTGTTGTTAGTGGGTTAGGGTTGTTTGTTGTTAGTGGGTTAGTGTTTTTGGTTTTTAGGGGTTAGGGTTGTTTGTTGTTTGGGGGTTAGTGTTTGTTGTTAGGGGGTTAGGGTTTTTTGTTGTTAGGGTGTTAGTGTTCTTTGATGTTAGGGGTTTAGGGTTGTTTGTTGTTCGGGTGTTAGTGTTGTTTGTTGTAAGTGGGTTAGGGTTGTTTGTTGTTTGGTTAGGTTTGTTTGTTGTTAGGGGGTTAGTGTTGTTTGTTGTTAGGGGTTTAGGGTTGTTTCTTGTTGGGGTTTAGTGGTTTTTGTTGTTAGGGTGTTAGTCTTTATTTTGGTTAGGGGGTTAGTGTTGTTGGTTGTTCGGGGGTTAGGATTGTTTGTTGTTAGGGGGTTAGTGTTGTTTGTTGTTTGGGGGTTAGGGTTGTTTGTTGTTATCGGGTTAGTGTTGTTTGTTGTTACGGGGTTAGGTTAGTTTCTTGTTAGGGGTTTAGTGTTGTTTGTTGTTAGGGGGTTAGTGTTTGTTGTTAGGGGTTTAGGGTTGTTTCTTGTTGGGGTTTAGTGGTTTTTGTTGTTAGGGTGTTAGTGTTGTTTGTTGTTAGGGTGTTAGTGTTTTGTGTTGTTAGGGGTTTAGGGTTGTTTGTTGTTAGGGGGTTAGGGTTGTTTGTTGTTAGTGGGTTAGGGTTGTTTGTTGTTAGTGGGTTAGTGTTTTTGGTTTTTAGGGGTTAGGGTTGTTTGTTGTTTGGGGGTTAGTGTTTGTTGTTAGGGGGCTAGGGTTGTTTGTAGTTAGGGTGTTAGTGTTCTTTGATGTTAGGGGTTTAGGGTTGTTTGTTGTTAGGGGGTAGTGTTGTTTGTTGTTAGGGTGTTAGGGTTGTTTGTTGTTAGTGGGTTAGGGTTGTTTGTTGATAAGGGGTTAGGTTTTGTGTTGTTAGGGGGTTAGTATTGTTCGTGGCTGGGGGTTAGTGTTGTTTGTTCTTAGGGCGTTAGTGTTGTTTGTTCTTAGGGGTTAGGGTTGGTTGTTGTTAGGGTGTTAGTGTTGTTTGTTGTTAGGGGTTTAGTGTTGTTTCTTGTTAGGGGTTAGTGTTGTTTCTTGTTAGGGGCTTAGGGTTTTTTCTTGTTGGGGTTTAGTGGTGTTTGTTGTTCGGGTGTTAGTGTTGTTTGTTGTTAGGGGCTTAGTGTTGTTTGTTTTTAGGGGTTCAGTGTTGTTTGCTTTTAGGGTTTTAGGGTTGTTTGTTTTTTAGGGGTGAGTGTTGTTTGTTGTTAGGGGGTTAGGATTGTTTGTTTTTAGGGGGTTAGTGTTGTTTGTGGTTAGGGCGTTACTGTTGGATGTTGTTAGCGGGTTAGTGTTTTTTGTTGTTAGTGGGTTAGTGCTGTTTGTTGTTATTGGCTTAGTGTTGTTTGTTTTTAGGGGTTCAGTGTTGTTTGTTTTTAGGGTTTTAGGGTTGTTTGTTTTTAGGGGGTTAGAGTTGTTTGTTTTTAGGGGGTTAGGATTGTTTCTTGTTAGGGGGTTAGTTTTGGTTGTTCTTACGGGGTTAGTGTTGTTTGTGGTTAGGGGGTTAGTGTTGTAGGTTGTTAGGGGGTGAGGATTGTTTGTTGTTAGGGGTTTAGGGGTGTTTGTTGTTAGGGGGTTAGGGTTGTTTGTTGTTAGGGTGTTAGTGTTGTTTGTTGTTAGGGAGTTAGGGTTGTTTGTTGTTAGGGTGTTAGTGTTGTTTGTTGTTAGTGGGTTAGTGTTGTTTGTGGTTAGGGGTTCAGAGTTTTTTGTTGTTAAGGGGTTAGTGTTGTTTCTTGTTAGAGAGTTAGGGTTCTTTGTTGTTAGGGGGTTAGGCTTGTTTGCTGTTAGTGGGTTTAAGTTCTTTGTTGTTGGGGGTTAGGGTTGTTTGTTGTTAGGGGCTTAGGGTTGTTGTCAGGGGGTTAGTGTTGTTTGTATTTAGGGGTTTCGGGTTGTTTCTTGTTGGGGTTTAGTGCTTTCTGTTGTTACGCTGTTATTGTTGTTTGTTGTTAGGGGGTTAGTGTTGTTTGTATTTAGGGGTTTAGGGTTGTTTCTTGTTGGGGTTTAGTGTTTTTTGTTGTTAGGGTGTTAGTGTTGTTTGTTGTTAGGGGGTTAGTGTTGTTTCTTCTTGCGGGGTTAGTGTTGTTTGTGGTTAGGGTGTTAGTGTTGTTTGTGGTTAGTGGGTTAGTTTTGTTGGTTGTTAGGGGGTTAGGATTGTTTGTTGTTAGGGGTTTAGGGTTGTTTGTTGTTGGGGGTTAAGGTTGTTTGTTGTTAGGAGGTTAGTGTTGTTTGTTGTAACGGGGTTAGGTTAGTTTCTTGTTAGGGGTTTAGTGTTGTTTGTTGTTAGGGGGTAGTGTTGTTTGTTTTTACGGGGTTAGGGTAGTTTCTTATTAGGGGTTTAGTGTTGCTTGTTGTTAGGGTGTTAGTTTTGTTTGTGGTTAGGGGGTTAGTATTGTTGGTTGTTAGGGGGTTAGTTTTGTTTGTTGTTAGGGGGTTAGGGTTGTTTGTTGTTAGGGGGTAAGGGTTGTTTGTTGTTGGGGGTTCGTGTTGTTTGTTTTTAGGGGGTTAGCGTTGTTTGCTGTTAGGGGGTTAGGGATGTTTGTTGTTAGGGTGTTAATGTTGTTTGTTGTTAGGGGGTTAGTGTTGCTTGTTGTTATGTGTTTAGGGTTGTTTCTTGTTGCGGTTTAGTGGTGTTGTTCGAGTGTTAGTGCTGTTTGTTGTTAGGGGCTTAGTGTTGGCTGTTGTTAGTGGGTTGTGTTTTTTGTTGTTAGTCGCTTAGTACTATTTGTTGTTAGGGGCTTACTGTTGTTTGTTTTTAGGGTTTTAGGGTAATTTGTTTTTTGGGGGTGAGTGTTGTTTGTTGTTAGGTGGTTAGGATTGTTTGTTGTTAGCGGGTTAGAGTTGTTTGTTGTTAGGGGGTTAATGTTGGTTGTTGTTAGGGGGTTAGTGTTGTTTGTTGTTCGGGGTTTAAAACACACTGCCTAGAGAAATCCTAGCAAACCGCTGTTTCCCCACAGGAATGTATGTCCATTTCACTTCTTTGCCAGCAACGCACCTCAGAGGCAACTTCAGATTGTGTGTATCTCAGTGAGAGAAAGAACAATGTGACTTCCCCAATTCCTCTGATGAAAGCAGTTAGAGGGAGAATACCGTCCTTTGCTTTCGCTTTCCCGCAATGAGCTCGACAGATCTGCCCTTCGCGAAGGGCCGTTTTCCCCCGGAGAACTGCCTCGCGGTAGCCCTGTTCTGGAAGTGGAACGAGTATGCAGTGTTAGCGTTCAGCTAATGTGAAGGCTCGCTTTGGCCCAGGGCAAACGAAGCGCTGGGGGAAATCTTAGCAGAGCCCGGCGCCTTTCCACGGTTCAAAGCGTGGAACTGCAGACTCTTTTGCAAAGAAGAGAGCGCACAGGCAACAGCAGCCTGCAATTTCTCAGTGAAAGGGAGAACTCCCTGACTTCATCCAGTCGTCTGACCAAAGCAGGCAGAAGAAGAGAAACTTTCTTTCCGTCCTCTTTTCTGCAACGAATTCCTCATTTGCTCTTGGAAACGCAAGGCTTCTTCTAAAAAACTACGTCACGGTGCAGAGATCCTTCCTGAGGAGCAACGACATAATTTTAGCTGGAAGGGCTTGGCAGAGCAGCCGGGGAGAAAAGGCCTCTTGCTGTTCTCTTTTCTTTCTGCCCGAATGCGGTCAATTCGCACTTGCCAAAGCAAGGTTTCCCAGCACAAACTACAAAGCAGCAGCTCTCTCCTGGCAGAGGAAATCCCATGCAGTGTTGCCCTGCCAAGATAGTGTTGCTACAGTGAGGCCCAGGGAAAACACACTGCCTAGAGAAATCCTAGCAAAGCCCTGTGTTTCCCCACAGGAATGTATGTCCGTTTCAGTTCTTCGCCAGCAACGGAGCAAAGAGGCAACGTCAGATTGTGTGTATCTCAGTGAGAGAAAGAACACTGTGACTTCCCCCGTTCCTCTGACGAAAGCAGTTAGAGGGAGAAAAGCGTCCTTTGCTTTCCCTTTCCCGCAATGAGCTTGACAGATCTGCCCTTCAGGAAGGGCCGTTTTCCCCCGGAGAACTGCCTCGCGGTAGCCCTGTTCTGGAAGTGGAACGAGTATGCAGTGTTAACGTTCAGCGAATGTGAAGGCTCACTTTGGCCCAGGGCAAACGAAGCGCCGGGGGAAATCTTAGGAGAGCCCGGCGCCTTTCCATGGTTCAAAGCGTGGAACTGCAGACTCTTGCAAAGAAGAGAGCGCACAGGCAACAGCAGCCTGCACGTTTCTCAGTGAAAGGGAGAACTCCCTGACTTCATCCAGTCCTCTGAGCAAAGCAGGCAGAAGGAGAGAAACTTTCTTTCCTTCCTCTTTCCTGCAACGAATTCCTCATTTGCTCTTGGAAACGCAAGGCTTCTTCTGAAAAACTACGTCACGGTGCAGGGATCCTTCCAGAGGAGCAACGACATAGTTTTAGCTGGAAGGGCTTGGCTGAGCAGCTGGGGAGAAAAGGTCTCTTGCTGTTCTCTTTTCTTTCTGCCTCACTGCGGTCAATTGGCACTTGCCAAAGCAAGGTTTCCTAGCACAAACTACAAAGCAGCAGCTCTCTCCTGGCAGAGGAAATCCCATGCAGTGTTGCCCTGGCGAGATAGTGTTGCTACAGTGAGGCCCAGGGAAAACACACTGCCTAGAGAAATCCTAGCAAAGCCCTGTGTTTCCCCACAGGAATGTATGTCCGTTTCAGTTCTTCGCCAGCAACGGAGCAAAGAGGCAACGTCAGATTGTGTGTATCTCAGTGAGAGAAAGAACACTGTGACTTCCCCCGTTCCTCTGACGAAAGCAGTTAGAGGGAGAAAAGTGTCCTTTGCTTTCGCTTTCCCGCAATGAGCTCGACAGATCTGCCCTTCGCGAAGGGCCGTTTTCCCCCGGAGAACTGCCTCGCGGTAGCCCTGTTCTGGAAGTGGAAGGAGTATGCAGTGTTAGCGTTCAGCTAATGTGAAGGCTCGCTTTGGCCCAGGGCAAAGGAAGCGCCGGGGGAAATCTTAGCAGAGCCCGGCGCCTTTCCACGGTTCAAAGCGTGGAACTGCAGACTCTTTTGCAAAGAAGAGAGCGCACAGGCAACAGCAGCCTGCACGTTTCTCAGTGAAAGGGAGAACTCCCTGACTTCATCCAGTCCTCTGAGCAAAGCAGGCAGAAGGAGAGAAACTTTCTTTGCTTCCTCTTTCCTGCAACGAATTCTTCATTTGCTCTTGCAAATGCAAGGCTTCTTCTGAAAAACTATGTCACGGTGCAGGGATCCTTCCAGAGGAGCAACGACATAGTTTTAGCTGGAAGGGCTTGGCAGAGCAGCCGGGGAGAAAAGGCCTCTTGTTATTCTCTTTTCTTTCTAACGCAAACCCTAAAATATAACACCAAAACCTAACCTAAACCTTAACACTATCCCTCACCCTAACTCTAACACTAATCCGAAACCTAATCATAAACCTAACCCTAACACTGAACCAAACTTAACCATGACCAGAACCACAATGCCTAACCAAAACCCTCACCCAAACCCTAACCCTAAACTACACCTCTAACCACTAACACCTTACCATAAACCTAATCCTAACCTTTATCCTAACCCTCACCCTTAACCTAAACTTCACACTAACCCTAAACCAAAGCGTAACCCAAACCCTAAACATAACCCTTAACCCAAAACCGAACCCTAAACCTAACCTTAACACTAAGCTGAACACAAAACGAAACTTTAGCCCAAACCATAAAAATAACCCTCACCCTATCCTAAACTTCATCCAAACCCTAACCCTAAACCTAAACCTAACCCAAACCCTATCCTTGAACATAACTCTAACCATAATGCTAGTCCAAATGTAACCCTAAACGTAACCCTTACAATAGCCCTGAACCTAACCCTAAACCTAATCCTAACCCTAGACCTAAACCTAACCCTAACCCAAAATCTAACCTTGACCCTAAATTGAACACTGACTCTAACACTAAACCGGCACCTAAACCTAAATATTGCCCTACACCTAACCATAACCCTAACTCTAACCCTAATGATGACACTTAACCTAAACCCTCACCTAAACTGTAAAAGTAACCGTAACCCTCACCCTAACCCCTAACCGTATCCCCAACCCTATCCCTAATGCTATCCGTAACCCTAACCCTAACACTAACCTGAACCCCTGAGCCCTAACAATAACCCTAACCCTAACCCAAACCCTAACCCCTAACACCAAAGCCTAACCCAAACCTTAACTCTAACTCGAACACTAACCTGAAACCTAATCATAAACCTAACCGTAACCCTAAACCAAACCTAACCATGGTCAGAACCACAATGCTTTACCAGAACCCTCACCCACCCCTAACCCTAAATTACACTTCTAACCCCTAACACCTTACCATAACCATAATCCTAAGCATACACAACCCTAACCCTAAACCTCACCCCAACCACAATGCCTAACACAAACCGTAACCTTAGCTGTTTACACTAAACTTAACCCTAACCTAAAATCTAACCCTAACCCTAAAACTAAACACAACCCATAAACTTAACCCTAACCCTAAACATAACCTTAACACTAACCTGAAAACTAACCCAAACCTTAGCCATAACCCTAACCCTCACCCTATCTTAAACTTCATCCTATCCCTAACCTAAAGCTAACCCTAACTTTAACCCTAAACTTAACCCTTCCCTAACCATAAACCTAACCCTAACACCCTAAACCTAAACTCTAACACTAACTAGAATCCAAACCCTAATGCAAACCCTTATCCTAACCCTCACCCTTAACCTAAACTTCACACTAACCCTAAACCAAAGCGTATCCCAAACCCTAAACATAACCCCTAACCCAAAACCGAACCCTAAACCTAACCTTAACACTAAGCTGAACACAAAACCAAACTTTAGCCCAAACCATAAAAATAACCCTCACCCTATCCTAAACTTCATCCAAACCCTAATGTTAATCTTAACTGTAAACCTAAACCTAATCCAAACCCTAACCTTAAACCTAACTCTAAGTATAATGCTAGTCCACCTGTAACCCTAAACCTAAGCATTTCAATAGCCCTGAACTTAACCCTAAAACTAATCCTAACCCTAGACCAAATCCTAAACCTAACTCTAACCTTGACCCTAAATAGAACACTACCTCTCACCCTGAACCTGAAAGTAAACCTAAATCTTACCCTACATCTAAACCTAACCCTAAACCTAACCGTAACTCTAACTCTAACCCTAATCATAAGACTTGCCCTAAACCCTCACCTTAACTGTAAAACTAACCGTAACCCTCACCAGAATCCCTAAACGTATCCCCCAACACTAACCCTAATGCTAGCCCTAACACTAACCTGAAACCCTAAGACCTAACGATAACCCTAACCCAAACCAAACCCCTAACACCAAAGCCTAATCCAAACCTTAAACCAAACACTCACCCTAAATCTAACACTAACCCGAAACCTAATCATAAACCTAACCCTAACCCTAAACCAAACCTAACCATGGCCAGAACCAAAATGCCTAACCAGAACCCTCACCGAAACCCTAACCATAAACTACACCTCTAACCCCTAACACCTTATCATAACCATAATCCTAAGCCTACTCAACCCTGACGCTAAAACTAACCCTCAACCCAACCACAACGCCTAAAACAAACCGTAACCCTAACCCTAACCGTAACACTAAACTTAACCCTAACCCTAAACGTAACCTTAACAATAACCTGAAAACTTACCCAAACCTTTAGCCATAACCCTCACCCTAACCCACACCCTATCTTAAACTTCACCCTATCCCTAACCTAAAGCTAACCCTAACTTTAACCCTAACACTACCCCTAAACCTAACACTAACCTTAACCTTGGCCCACCAGTCACCCTACACCTAACCCTTACGATAACTCTGACCCTAAACCTCACCCTAAACCTAATCCTAATCCTAACCCTACCCTAACTCTAACCTAACCTTAACCTTAACTTTAACCCTACCATAAAATTAAACCTAACCCTAAACCCTAATCCTAACTCTAACCCTAACCCTAACCGTAACACATACCCAAAACCTTCACCTTAACTGTAAACGTAACTCTAATTCTTACCCTAACCCTAAATAAAACCCTACCCTAAACCTAACCAAAACACCCCTAACCCTAACTCTAACCCTAATCCTTAGCCCAGACCTAACCATAACCCTAAACCTACCCTAACTTTATTCAAACCCTAACCTTAAACAAAACTATAACAAACCCTAAACCTATCCCTAACCCTACCCCTGACACTAATCTGAACAATAACCCCTAGCCCTAACCCTAACCCGCACGCTTAACATCAACTTCACCCTAACCCTATCCTAAAACTAAACATAACACTAAATCTCCCCCAACCATGAACCTAACCCAATCCTAACCATAAAACTAACCCTAAACTTAACCCTAACCCTGACCCTGACCCTAACTCTAACCTTAATCCTAACCATAAAAATTACCCTACACACTCAGCTTAAATGGAAACCTACCACTAACCCACACCCTAACATCTAAACCTAAACCCAACCCTTAACCTAACCCTATCTCTAACCTTATCCTAGCCCTACACCTAAACATGACTTAATCCTAACACTTACCCTAAACCTGACCCTAAACCTAACCTTAACCTTCAACCTAATCCTAACCTGAACCCTAACCCCTACCCCAAACCCTAAGCTCAACCCTCACCCTTAAATTAAACTTCACCCTATCCCGAACTCTAACTTTAAACCAAAACCTAATCCTAACTCTAAACCTAACCCTAAACCTGACTCTAACATTAACCCAAACACCTAACCCTAACAGTAAGCCTAACCCTAACCCTAACCCTAACCTGACCCTAACCTTAACCCAAACACCTAACCCTAACACTAAACCTAACCCTAACCCTCATCCTTAACCTAAACTGCACCCTAACCCTGACCCTGAAACTAAACATAACACTAAATCTCCCCCTAACCCTGACCGTAACCCAAATCCTAACCATAAACCTAACCCTAACTCGAACCTTAACCCTAACCCTGACCCTAACTCTAACCCTAATCCAACCCTAAAACTTACCCTACAAACTCAACTTAAATGGAAACCTAGCACTAACCCTCACCCTAACATCTAAACCTAACCCCAACCCTTAACCTGACCCTATCTCTAATCTTAACCATGCCCTAGCCTAACCATGATTTAACCCTAACACTTACCCTAAACCTAACCCTAAACCTAATCTTAAACCTAAACCTAAAACTAACCTTAACCCTAACCCTAACCCCTAACCCTAAGCTCAACCCTCACTCTTAACTTAAATTTCACCCAAACACTAACCCTAAAACGAACCCAACACTAACCCTAAACGCAAACATAAACCTGACCCTAACGTTAACCCAAACACCTAACCCGAACCCTAACGCTAACCCGAACTCTAAACCGAACCCTAAATTGACCCTAACCTTAACCCAAACACCTAACCCTAACACTAACCCTAAACATAACCCTCATCCTTAACCTAAACTTCACCCTAAACCTAAGCCTAAGCCTAACCCTAAAACTAAACCTAACCCTAAACTATCACCTAACTCTAGCCCGAATGCTAAACCTAACAATGACCCTAACCATAACAGCCTAAAACATCAGCTTAACTGTAAACCTAACACTTACCCTCAGACGAACCCCTAACCCTTTCACAAACCCTAACCCTATCCCTAATCCTAAACCTAACGCTGACGTAAACCTAACCCTTCCCCTAAACCTAAATTAAACCTAACCTTAACTCTACCTATACCTAAACCAAACAATAACTCGAATCCTGACCCTAACCCTAACCCTAAACTCAGCATTAAGTATAATTCTAAACCTAACCCTAACCCTAACCCAGCCCAACCCTTTACCGGAAACCTAGTCTTAACCCTAACCTTACCTACCCTAAACCTAACACTAACGCTAACCTTAACCCTAACTCTAATATTAACCCTAACTTTTAGCGTAACCCTCACTATTAACTGAAACTTCACCCAAACCCTAACCCTAACTCTAACCATAACCATAACACTTACCCTGAACACTCACCTTAACTGTAAAACTAACCAAAACCCTCAACCTAACCCCTAACTGTATCCCGAACCCTAACCCTAAAGCTACCCCTAAGCCTAACACTCACAATCACCTGAACCTTTAAGCCCTAAGGATAACCCGAACCTGAAATCAAACCCTAACGCATAACACCAAAGCATAACCCAAACCTTAACCCTAACTCTCACCCTAACTCTAACACTAACCCAAAACCTAATCATAAATCTAACCCTAACCCTAAACCAAACCTAACCATGACCAGAACCACAATGCCTAACCAAAACCCTCACCCAAACCCTAACCCTAAACTACACCTCTAACTCCTAACACATTACCATAACCATAATCCTAACCCTAACCAAACCTAACCCTAAACCTAACCCTCATCCCAACCACAATGCCTGACACAAACCATAACCCTAACCCTAACAGTAACACTGTAAATAACCCTAACCTAAAATCTAAACCTGACCCTAAAACTAAACAGAACCCGTAAACTTAACCCTAACCCTAAACATAACCTTAACAATAACCTGAAAACTAACGCAAACCTTAGCCATAACCCTAAACCTAACCCGCACCCTATCTTAAACTTCACCCTATCTCTATCCTAAAGCTAACCCTAACTTTAACCCTAAACCTAACCCTAACCTTAACCTTGGCCAACCTGTAACCCTCATCCAAACCCTTACAATAACTCTGACCCTATCCTTCGCCCTAAACCTAATGCTAATCCTAACCCTAACCTAACCTTAACCCTACCATAATCTTAAACCAAACCCTAACTCCTAACCCTAACTCTAACCCTAACCCTAGCACTAAGCCTAACCCTAACACTAACACTTACCCAAAACCCTCATCTTAACTGTAAACGTAACTCTAACTCTTACCCTAACCCTAAACTTAACCCTAAATATAACTCTACCGTAAACCAAACTGAAACACTAACCCCTAACCCTAACTCTAACCCTAATCCTTAGCCTAAGCCTACCCTTAAACGTAAACCTAACCCTAACCCTAAACCGAACCCGCACTCTTAACCAAAATTCACCCTAACCATGACCCTAAACCTCCCCTAACTTCATTCAAACCCTAACCTTAACCAAAAATAAAACTAAACTTAAACCTAACCCTAAATGTAAACCTAACCCTAACCCGGACCATAACCTGAACCCTAACCCCTAACCCTAACCCTCACGCTTAACATAAACTTCACCCTAACTCTATCCCTAAAACTAAATATAACACTAAATCTCCGCCTAACCCTGACCCTAACCCTAATCCTAACCATAAACCTAACCCAAACCTGAACCTAACTCTAACCCTAACCCTAATCTTAACCCTAAAACTTACCCTACACACTCAGCTTAAATGGAAACCTAGAACTAACCCTCACCCTAACATCTAAACCTAACCCCAACCCTTAACCTAACCCTATCTCTAACCTTAACCTAGCCCTAAACCTAACAATGACTTAACCCTAACATGTACTCTAAACCTAAGCATAAACCTAAACTTAACCCTAAACCTAATCCTAATCTTAACCCTAACCCTAACACCTAACGCTAACCTGAGCTCAACACTCGCCCTTAACTTTAAATGCACCCTAACACTAACCCTAAACTGAACCCTAACCCTAACCCTAAACCTAAGCCTAAACCTGACCCTAGCATTAACCCAAACACGTAAACCTGACCCTAATACTAACCCTAAATCTAACCCTAACCTTAACGCAAACACGTAACGCTAACACTAGTCCTAACCCTCATCCTTAACGTATGCTTCACCCTAAACGTAAGCCTAAGCCTAACCTGAAACTAAACCTAACCCTAAACTATCCCCTCAGTCTAGCCCTAACCCTAAACCTAACCCTAACCCTAACTCTAACCATACCCCTAACCATAACACTCTAAAACATCAGCTAAACTGTAAACCTAACACTAACCATCACATGAATCGCTAACCCTTTCCCTAATCCTACCCCTATCCCTAATCCTAACCTTAACCTTGACCTAATCCTAACCCTTACCCTAACCCTAAACTTAACACTAACCTTAACTCGAACTTAACCCTAACCCTCAAAATAACTCTAAACCTGACCCTAACCCTAAGCCTAAACCCTAGCACTAACTCTAACTCTAAACCTAACCCTAACCCTAACCTAGCCCTACCCTTTACCGTAAACCTAGCCTAAACCCTAACCTTACCCCTACCTTAAACCTAACCCTGACACTAACCGTAAGCATAACTCTAACCTTAACCCTAACCCTGACTATTAACTGAAACTTCACCCTAACCATAAGCCTAACTCTAACTCTAACCCTAACCATAACAAGTACCCTAAACCTTCACCTTCAATGTAAACCTAAACCTAACCCTTAACCGTATCCCCAACCCTAAACCTAATGCTATCTATCCCTCACATTATCCCTAACCCTAACCCGAAGACGAACAGTAACCCTAATCTAACGCTAACCCTAACATTAACCCTAAACTTAACCCTTCCCTAACCATAAACCTAACCCTAACACCCTAAACCTAAACTCTAACACTAACTAGAATCCAAACCCTAATGCAAACCCTTATCCTAACCCTCACCCTTAACCTAAACTTCACACTAACCCTAAACCTAAACCTAAACCTAATCTGAACATAACCACTAACCCTAACCTGAACCCTAAACCTAACCTTAGCACTAACATGAACACAAACCCAAAGTCTAGCCCTAACCCTAAAAATAACCCTCACCCTATCCTAAACTTCATCCAAACCCTAACGCTAACCTTAGTCCTAAACCTAAACCTAAACCTAACCCAACCCCTAACATTAAATCTAACTCTAACCATAATGCTAGTCCACCTGTAACCCTAAACCTAACCCTTAAAATACCCCTCAACCTAACCCTAAACCTAATCCTAACCCTAGACCTAATCCTAACCCTAACCCGAACTCTAACCTTGACCCTAAATAGAACACTAACTCTACCCCTAAACCTGAAACTAAAGCTAAATCTTACCCTACACCTAACCCTAAACGTAAACCTACCCCTAACTCTATGTCTAACGATAATCGGGACACTTATCCTAAACCCTCGCCTTAAATGTAAAACTAACCGTAACACTCACTCTAACCCATAACGGTATCCCACAACCCTTACCCTGATGCTATCCCTAACCCTAACACTAACCTGAACACCTAAGCCCTAATGATAACCCTAACCCTAACCCCAAACCTAACCCATAACACCAAAACCTAACCCTAACCTTAAAGGTAGCTCTCACCCTAACTCTAACTCTAACACTAACCCGAAACCTAATCATAAACCTAACCCTAACCCTAAACCAATCCTAACCATGACCAGAACCACAATGTCTAACCGGAACCTCACCCAAACCCTAACCCTAAACTACACCTCTAACACCTAACACCTTACCGTAACCATAATCCTAACCCTACCCAACCCTAACCCTAAACCTAAACCTCACCCCAACCACAACGCCTAACACAAAACGTAACCCTAACCCTAACTGTAACACTAAACTTAACCCTAACCTTAAACATAACCCTAACCCTAAAACTAAACAGAACCCGTAAACTTAACCCTAACACGAAACACAACCTTAACACGAACCTGAAAACTAACCCAAACCTTAGCCATAACCCTAACCCTAACCCTCACCCTAACTTAAACTTCACCCTATCCCTAACCTAAAGCTCACCCTAATTCTAATTATGTTTAGTTTTAGGGCTAGGGTTAGGGTGAAGTTTATGTTAACCTAATTCTAAACCTATCCCTACCCCTAAACCTAACCCTAACCTTAACCTTGGCCCACCTGTAACCCTAAAACTAACCCTTACAATAACTCGGACCCTAACCCTCACCCTAAACCTAATCCTAACCCTGACCATAACCCTAACCTAACCTTAACCCTAACATTAACCCTACGATAAACTCAAACCTAACCCTAACCCCGAACAATAACTCTAACCAAAATTTCACCCTACCCATAACCCTAAACCTACCCTAACTTCATTCAAATCCTAACCCTAACCAAAACTAAAGCTAACCCTAAACCTAACGCAAACCCTAGCCCTGACCCTAACCTGAACCCTTACCCCTAACCCTAACCCTAACCCTCACGCTTGACATAAACTTCACCCTAACCCTAGCCCTAAAACTAAACATAATACTAAATCTCCCCAACCCTGACCCTAACCCTAATCCTAACCATATACCTAACCCTAACCTTAAACATAATCCTAACCCTGACCCTAAATCTATCTCTAACCCTAATCCTAACCCTAAAACTTACCCTACACACTCAGCTTAAATGGAAACCTAGCACTAACCCTCACACTAACATCTAAACCTAAACCCTACCCTTAACCTAATCTTATCTCTAACCTTTACCTAGCCCTAAACCTAACCATGAATTAACCGTAACACTTACCCTAACCCTAAAACTAATCTTAACCCTAATCCTAATCCTAACCTTAACCCTAACCCTAACCCTAACCCCTAACACTAACCCTAAGCTCAACCCTCACCCTTAACTTAAACTTCACCCTGACCCTAACCTTAAACTAAACCCTAACCCTAAAGCTAACCCTAACATTAACCCAAACACCAAAACCTAACCCTGACACTAACACTAACCCTAAACCTAACCCTAACCTGATCCTAACCTTAACCCAAACACCTAACTCTAATATTTACCCTAACGCTAATCTTAACTTAACTTTCACCCTATACATAAGCATAACCCTAAAATTAAACCTAACCCTAAACTATCCCCTCAGTCTAGCCCTAACCCTAACTCTAACTCTAACCCTGACCCTAACTGTAACACTGTAAAACATCAGCTTAACTGTAAATCTAACACTAACCCTCACACGAACCCTAACCCTTTCCCTAAACCTAACCCTATCCCTAACCCTAACCCTAACCCTGACCTAAACATAACCCTTACCCTAACCCTAAACTTAACCCTAACCTTAACTCTACCCTAACCCTAACACTAACAATAACTCTAAACCTGACCCGAACCCTACCCCTAAACCCTAGCACTAACTCTAACTCTACACCTAATCCTAACCCTAACCTAGATGTACCTTTGACCGTAAACCTAGCCTTAACCCTAACCTTACCCCTATCCTAACCCTAACCCTAAACCTAACCCTAACACTAATCTTAATCCTAACTCTAACCTTAACCCTAACCCTTACCCTAACCCTCACTATTAACTGAAAATTCACCCTAACCCTAACCCTAACCCTAACCCTAACTCTAACTCTAACCCTAACCATAACACTTACCCTAAACCCTCACCTTAACTGTAAACCTAACACTAAACCTCACCCGAACCCCTAACCGAATCCCCAACCCTAAACCTGCCGCTACCCCTAAACTTATCCCTAACCCTAACCCAAACACGAACAGTAACACTAATCTAATACTAACCCTTACATTAACCCTAAACTTAACCCTACCCTAACCATAAACCTAACCCTAACACCCTAAACGTAAACTCTAACACTAAGCATAATCCTCACCGTAATCCTAACCCTTACCTTGACCCTCACTATGAACCTAAACATCACTCTAACCCTGAACCTAAACCTAACACTAACCCTAAACGTAACTCCTAACACTAACCCGAACCCTAAAACTAACCTTAACACTAACCTGAACACAAAATCAAACTTCAGCCCTAATCATAAGAATAACCCTCACCCCGTCCTAAGGTTCATCCAACACTAACCCTAACCTTCACCCTCAACCTAAACCAAACCCTAACCTTAAACCAAACTCTAACCATAACACTACTCCACCTGTAACCCTAAAACTAAGCCTTACATTAGCCCTGAACCTAACCCTAGACCTAACCCTAATCCTAACCCTAACCCTAACTCTAAGCTTGATCCTAAATAGAACACTAACTCTAATTCTAAACCTGAACCTAAACCGAAATCTTACCCTACACCTAACCCTAACCCTGAACCTAACCCTAACTCTAACCCTAAAAATAACACTTACCCTAAACCCTCACCTTAACTGTAAAACTAACCGCAACCCTCACCCTAACCCCTAACCGTATCCCCCAACCCTAACCCTAATGCTATTCCTAACCCTAACACTAACCTGAAACCCTGAGCCCTAACGATAACCCTAACCCCTAACCCAAACCCTAACCCCTAACACCAAAGCCTAACCCAAACCTTAACCCTAAGTCTCACCCTATCTCTAACTCTAACATTAACCCGAAACCTAATAATAAACCTAACCCTAACCCTAAACCAAACCTAACCATGACCAGAACCACAATGACTAACCGGAACCCTCACCCAAACCCTAACCCTAAACTAAAACTCTAACCCTTAACACCTTACCATAACCATAATCCTAACCCTACCCAACCCGAACCCTAAACCTAACCCTCACCCAAACGACAAAGCCTAACACAAACCGTGACCCTAATCCTAACCATAACACTAAACTTAACCCTAACCTAAAATTTAACCCTAACCCTAAAACTAAAAAGAACCCATAAACTTAACCCTAACCCTAAACATAACCTTAAACTAACCTGAAACCAAACTCAAACCTTAGCCATAACCCTAACACTAACCCTCAGCCTATCTTAAACTTCACCCTATCCCTAAGCTAAAGCTCACCCTAACTTTAACCCTGACCCTACCCCTAAATCAAACCCTAAACTTAACCTTGGCCCACCTGTAGTACCCTAAACCTAACCCTTACAATAACTCTGACCCTAACCCTCACCCTTACCCTAACCCTAACCGTAACCCTCACCCTTAACCAAAACTTCACACTAACCCTAAATCTAAACATAACCCTACCCCCAAACATAACCCCTAACCCTAATCCAAACGCTAAACCTAACCTTAACACTAACCTGAACACGAACCCAAACTCTAGCCCTAACCTTAAAAATAACACTCACCATATCGTAAACTTCATCCAAACCCTAACCCTAAATCTAAACCTAACCCAAACCCTAAACTTAAACTTAACTCTAATCATAACGCTAATCCACCTGTAACCCTAAACCTAACCCTTACAATAGCCCTGAACCTAACAATAACCCTTACCCAAAACCCTAAACCAAATCCTAACCCGAAGCCTAAACCGAAGCCTAACGTGAACCCAAACCCGAACCCTAAACCCAAACCATATCACTAGCCCTAGCCCTAGGCCCTAGCCCAAGTCCTAGCCCTAGCCCTAGCCCTAAACCTAACACTAACTCGAACCCTAAAACCTAACCCTAAACATTAACCCTAACCCTGAACACTAACCCTAACACTAACCGCTAACCCTAAACCCAAACCCTAAAAACTAACCCTAAGCCTGAACACTAACCCTAACACTAACTGCTAACCCTAAACCCTAACCCTAACCCTAAACCCTAACACTAACCCTAACACTAACCATAAACCCTAACCCTAAACTCTAACCATCAGCCTAACCCAAAACCCTAACCCTAACCCTAAACTCTAGCCCTAAAACCCTAGCCCTAGACCTAGCCCTAACACCAAGCCCTAGCCCTAGCCCTAACCCTAACCCTAACCTCTAAACTCTAAAACTAACCCTAGCCCTAACCCTAAATCCTAACCCTAAACCCAAACCCTAAACCTAACCCTGACTCTAACCCCTAACCCTGACCCAGACCCTGACCCTAAACCGTGACAATGACCCTAAACCCTGACCATGACCCTAACCCTGACCATGACCCTAACCCTGACCCTAAACTCTGACCCTGACACTAAACACTGACTCTGACCCTGACCCTAAACTCTATCACTAAACACTAAACCCTAACCCCTAGCCCTAACCCCTAGCCCTAACCTTACCCCAACCCTAATCCTAAACCCTAAACCCTAACCATAAAAACAAACCCTAAACCTAACCCTGACCCTAACCCCTAACCCTGACCCTGACCATAAACCCTGACCCTGACACTAAAAACTGACCCTGACCCTAAACTCGAACACTAAACCCTAAAACCTAACCTTAACCCCTAAACCCGATCCCGAACCATAACCCTAACACTAAACTAAACCCTAAACCCTAACCTGTGTAGGGAGTGAGGAGGTGGGAGGGACTAGGCTGGGCGCTGTGAAGGGAGTCAGGAGGTGGGAGAGACCATGCAGGGCCCTGTATAGAGAGTGAGAGACCAGGCAGGGCACTGTATAGGGAGTAAGATGGTGGGACAAAAGAGACAGAAACCTGTGTAGGGAGTGAAGAGCTGAGAGACCAGACAGAGACCTTTGTAGGGAGTGAGGAGGTGGGTGAGACCAGGCAGGGCCCTGAGTAGGGAGAGAGGAGATGGAAGAGACCAGGCAGGGACAGGTGTAGGAAGTGAGGAGGTGGGAGGGACCAGGAAGGGCCCTGTGTAAGGAGTGAGGATGTGGAAGAGAACAGGCAGAGAACTCTGTAGGGAGTAAGGAGGTGGGACAGACCAGGCAGAGACCTTTACAGGGATGGAGGAGGTGGGAGAGAAAAGGCGGGGCCCTGAGTAGGGAGTGAGGAGCTGGGAGCAACCAGGCACGGCCATGTCTAGGGAGTGAGGAGGTGGGAGAGGTCAGGCAGGGACCTGAGTAGGGAGTTAGGCCTTAGGAGAGACCAGGCAGAGACCTGCATAGGGAGTGAGGAGGTGAGAGAGACCAGGTAGGATGCTGTGTAAAGAGTGAGGATGTAGGAGAGACCAGGCAGGGCCCTGTGTAAGGAGTGATGAGGTGGGAGAGACGAAGCAGGGACCTGTGTAGGGAGTGAGGAAGTGGGAGAGGCCAGGCAGAGACCTGTGTAGGGAGTGAGGAAGTGGGAGAGGCCAGGCAGAGACCTGTGTAGGGAGTGAGGAGGTGGGAGAGAATAGGCAGAAACCTGTGTAGGGATTGAGAAGATGGTAGACAGCAGGCAGGGCCCTGTGTAGGGAGTGAAGAGGTGGGAGAACCATTCAGAGACCTGCATAGGGAGTGAGGAGATGGGAGAGACCAGGAAGGGCCCTCTGTAGGGAGTGAGTTGGCCAGAGATCAGGCATGTCCCTGTATGGAGTAAGGATATGGGAGAGACCAGGCAGGGCCCTGTGCAGGGAGTTAGGAGGTGGGAGAGAACAGGCAGAGAAGAGTGTAGGGAGTGAGGAGGTGGGACAGACCAGGCAGGGCTCTGTGCATAGAGAAGATGGGAGACAGCAGACAGGGCCCTGTGTAGGGAGTGAAGAAGAGGGAGACCCAGGCAGAGTCCTGCTTAGGGAGTGAGGAGATGGGAGAGACCAGGCAGAGCCAAGTATAGGGAGTGAGGATATGGGAGAGACCAGGCAGGCCCTGTGTAAGGAGTGATGAGGTGGGAGAGACCAAGCAGGACCCTGTGCAGGGTGTGAGGGGGAGGGAGCATCCAGGCAGGGCCCTGTGGAGGGAGTGAGGTGTTGGGAGAGACCACACAGGTCCTGTGTAGGGAGTGAGAATGTGCCAGAGATCAGGCAGGGCCCTGTGTAGAGAGTGAGGAGGTGGGAGAGAACAGACAGAGACATATGTAGGGAGTAAGCAGAAGGGAGACACCAGGCAGGGCCCTCTGTAGGGAGTGAGGAGGAGGGACATACCAGGCAGGGCCCTGTGTAAGGAGTGAGGAGGTGGGAGAATCCAGGCAGACACCTGTGTAGGGAGTGAGGAACTGGAAGAGACCAGGCAGGGACCTGTGTAGGTCCTGAGGAGGTGGGAGAGGCCAGGCAGCGTCCTGTGTAGGGAGTGAGAAGGTGGGAGAGACCAGGCAGGGCCCTATGTTGGGAGTGAGGATGCAGGAGAGAAGAGGCAGAGATGTGGGAGAGACCAGGCAAAGACCTGTGAAGGGACTGAGGAGGTGGGAGAGACCTGGCAGGGCCCAGTGTAGGGAGTGAGTATCTTGGAGAGAAGAGGCAGAGACCTGTGTAGGGATTGAGAAGAAGGAGAGACCAGGCCGGGCCCTGTGTAGGGAGTGAGGAGGTGGGAGAGGCCAGGCAGAGCCCTGTGTAGGGAGTGAGGTGTTAGGAGAGACCAGGCAGGGCCCTGTGTAGGGAGTGATGAGGTGAGAGAGACCAGGTAGGACCCTGTGTACAGAGTGAGGATGTGGAAGAGAACAGGCAAGGCTGTGTGTAGGAAGTAAGGTGGTGGAGATACCAGTCAGGGACCTGTGTAGGGATTGAGGAAGTGGGAGAGACTAGGCAGGACCCTGTGTAGGGAGTGAGGAGGTGGGAGAGACCATCAGGGCCCTGTGTAGGGAGTGAGGAGGTGATAGAGAACAGGTAAGGCCCTGCATACACAGTGAGGAGTTGGGAGAGACCACCCAGATACCTGAGTAGGGAGTCAGGAAGTGGGAGAGATCAGGCAGAGCCCTGTGTAGGAAGTGAGGTGTTAGGAGAGACCAGGCAGGGCCCTGTGTAGGCAGTGAGGAGGTGGGAGAGACCAGGTTGGACCCTGTGTACAGAGTGAGGATGTGGGAGAGACCAGGCAGGTCTGTGTGTAGGGAGTAAGGAGGTAGAGATGCCAGGCAGGGCCCTGTGTAGGGAGTGAGGATGTAGGAGAAATCATCAGGGCTCTGTGCAGGGAGTGAGCAGATGGGATACACCAGGCAGGGCCCTGTATAGGGAGTGAGGAGATGGGAGAGAACAAGCACAGCCCTGTGTAGGGAGTGAGAAGAAGGGAGATAACAGCCAGAAACACAGTGCAGGGACTGAGGAGGTGGGAGAGGTAAGGCAGGACCCTGTGTAGGGAGTGAGGGGGTGATAGAGACCAGGCAGAGCCCTGTGTAGGGAGTGAGGAGGTGGGAGAGGCCAGGCATGGCCCTGTGTAGGGAGTGAGGAGGTGGGAGAGACCAGGCAGGGCCCTGTGGAGGGAGTAAGGAGGTGGAGAGACCAGGCAGTGGCTTGTTTAGGGAGTGAGCAGGTGCGAGAGAACATCAGGGCCCTGTGTAGGGAGTAAGGAGGAGGGAGAAAACAGGCTAACACCTGTGTATGTAGTAAGGAGGTGGGAAAGACCACCCAGAGACCTGTGTAGGGATTGAGGAATGGGAGGGAACAGGCAGAGAACTGTGTAGGGAGTGAGGAGGTAGGAGAGACCAGGCAAGGCCCTGTGTAGGGAGCGAAGAGGTGGAGAACCAGGCAGAGTCCTGCATAGGGAGTGAGAAGGTGAGAGAGGACAGGCAGAGCCCTGCGTAGGGAGTGAGGAGGTGGGATTGACTAGGCAGGACCCTGGGTAGGGTGTGAGGAGGTGGGAGATTCCAGGCAGGGCCCTTTGTAGGGAGTGAGGTGTTGGGAGAGACCAGGCAGAGTCCTGTGTAGGGAGTGAGGATTTGGGAGAGACCAGGCAGGGCCCTGTGTATGGCCTGAGGAGGTTAGAAATACCAGGCAGGGCCCTGAGTAGGGAGTGAGGAAGTGGGAGAGAAGAGGCAGGGCCCTGTCTAGGGATTGAAGAGGTGGGAGAGAACAGGCAGAGACCCTTGTAGGGAATGGGGAGGTGGGAGAACCATGCAGAGACCTGTGTAGGGATGGAGAAGGTGGGAGGGACCAGTTAGGGCCCTGTGTGTGCAGTCAGGATGTGAGAGAGAGGAGGCAGGGCCCTGTGTGAATTGAGGATGTGGGAGAGGCCAGGCAGGGCCCTGTATAGGGAGTGAGGAGGTGAGAGAGGCCAGTCAGGGACCTGTGTAGGGAGTTAGGCGTTAGGAGAGACCAGGCAGGGCCCTGTGTAGGGAGTTAGGCGTTAGGAGAGACCAGGCAGGGCCCTGTGTAGGGAGTGAGGAGGTGGGAGAGACCAGGCAGAGACCTGCATAGGGAGTGAGGAGGTGAGAGAGACCAGGTAGGATGCTGTATAAAGAGTGAGGATGTAGGAGAGACTAGCCAGAGCCCTGTGTAGGGAGTAAGGAGGTGGAGAGACCAGGCAGGGTCCTGTTTAGGGAGTGAGGAGGTGGGAGAGATCATCAGGGCCCTGTAAAGGGAGTGAGGAGGTGGGAGAGACCACCCAGATACCTGTGTAGGGACTGAGGAGGTGGGAGAGAAAAGACAGAGCCCTGTGTAGGGAGTGAGGAGGTGGGAGATACCAGGCAGGGCCCTGTGTAGGGAGTGAGGAGGTGGCAGAGACCAGGCAGGGCCCTGTCTAGGGAGTGAGGAGTTGGAAGAGACCAGGCAGAGACCTGTGTACTGAGTCAGGAGGTGGGAAAGAACAGGCAGGACTGTGTTTAGCAAGTGAGGGGGTGAGAGAGAATAGGCAGAAACTTGTGTAGGGAGTGAGAAGATGGAAGACAGCAGGCAGGGCCCTGTGTAGGGAGGGAAGAGGTGGGAGAAACATTCAGAGACCTGAATAGGGAGTGAGGAGTTGGGAGAGACCAGGCAGGGCTCTGTGCAGGGAGTGAGGAGGCCAGAGATCAGGCAAGTCCCTTTGTATGGAGTAAGGATGTGGGAGAGACCAGGCAGGGCCCTGTGCAGGGAGTGAGGAGGTAGGAGAGATCAGGCAGGGACTGGTGTAGGGAGTGAGGAGGTGGGAGAGACCAGGCAGGGCCCCGTGTAGGAAGTGAGGAAGTGGGAAAGAAGAGGCAGAAAGCTGTGTATGGAGTGAGAAGATGGGAGACACTAGCCAGGGCCCTGTGTAGGGAGTGAAGAGGTGGGAGAACAAGGCAGAGTCCTGCATAGAGAGTGAGGAGGTGGGAGAGGACAGGCAGAGCCCTGCTTAGGGAGTGAGGATGTGGGAGAGACAAAGCAGGGCTCTTTGTAAGGAGTGATGAGGTGGGAGAGACTAGACAGGACCCTGCTAGGGGTTATTGATATTGTAAGGGTTAGGTTTAGGGTTAGGGTAGGGGTAAGGTTAGGGTTAAGGCTAGCTTTACTGTAAAGGGTGGGGCCAGGTTAGGGTTAGGGTTAGGTTTAGAGTTCGAGTTAGATCTAGGGTTTAGGGTTAGGGTTAGGGTCCGGTTTAGAGTTATTGTTAGGTTTAGGGTAGAGTTAAGGTTAGCGTTAAGTTTAGGGTTAGGGTAAGGATTAAGTTTAGGTCAGGGTTAGGGTTAGGATGAGTGATAGGGTTAGGGAAAGGGTTAGGGGTTCGTGTGAGGCTTAGTGTTACATTTACAGTTAAACTGATGTTTTAGGGTGTTACTACCAGGGTTTACCAGGGTTAGGGTTAGAGTTAGGGTTAGGGTTAGGTTTAGGGTTAGGGCGAGAGTTAGAGGATAGTTTAGGGTTAGGTGTAATTTTAGGGTTAGGGTTAGGGTTAGGCTTAGGTTTAGGGTGAAGTTTAGGTTAAGGATGAGGGTTAGGATTAGGCTTTGGTGTTTAGGTTAAGGTTAGGGTTACGTTTAGGGTTAGGCTTAGTGTTAGGTTTAGCGTTAAGTGTTTGGGTTAATGTTAGGGTCAGGTTTAAGGTTAGGTTTAGGGTTAGGGTTAGTGTTTGGTTTAGGGTTAGGGTTAGGGTGAAGTTTAAGTTAAGGGTGAGTGTTGAGCTTAGGGTTAGTGTTGGGGTTAGGGTTAGGCTTAAGGTTAGGATTAAGTTTAGGCTTAAGGTCAGATTTAGAGTTAGGGTAAGTGTTAGGGTTAAGTCATAGTTAGGTTTAGGACTAGTTTTTAGTTAGAGATAGGGTTGGGTTCAGGGTTGGGGTTAGGTTTAGATGTTAGGGTGAGGGATAGTGCTAGGTTTCCATTCAAACTGAGTGTGTAGGGTAAGTTTTAGGGTTAAAGTTAGAGTTAGAGTCAGGGTTAGGTTTAAGTTTAGTGTTGGGATTATGTTTATGGTTAGGGTCAGGGTTGGGGAGATTTAGTATTTAGGGTTACAGTGAATTTATGTTCTGCGAGAGGGTTAGGGTTAGGGGTTTGGGTTCAGGTTAGAGTCAGGGTTAGGGTTAGGTTTAGGGTTAGGGTTAGGTTTAGTGTTAGTGTTAGTTTCGCTTAGGGTTAGGGTTTGAATGAAGTTAGGGTAGGCTTAGTGTTATGCTTAGGGTGAAATTTTGCTTAAGGGTGAGGGTTCGGCTTAGGCTTAGGGTTAGAGTTAGGGTCAGTGGTTAGGGTTAGGTTTAGGGTTAAGGTTAGGTTTAGGCTAAGGATTAGGGTTAGCATTACGGTTAAGGGTTAGCACTTCAGTTAGGTTTAGGTTAGGGTTATAATTAGGGTTAACTTTAGGGTTAGGGTAAGATTTAGAGTTACATTTACAGTTAAGATGAGGGTTTTGGGTAAGTGTTACAGTTAAGATTAGGGTTAGGGCTAGGGTTAGGGTTAGAGTTAGGGTTAAGGGTTAGGGTTAGGTTTAAGATTATGGTAGGCTTAAAGATAGGGTTAAGGTTAGGTTAGGGTTAGGGTCAGGGTTAGGATTAGAATTAGGTTTAGGGTGAGGATTAGGGTCAGAGTTATCGTAAGGGTTAGGTTTCGGGTTACAGTTGGGCCAAGGTTAAGGTGAGGGTTAGGTTTAGGGGTAGGGTTAGGGTTAAAGTTAGGGCGAGTTTTAGGTTAGGGATAGGGTGCAGTTTAAGACAGGGTGAGGGTTAGGGTTATGGCTAAGGTTTGGGCTTGTTTTCAGGTTAGTGTTAAGGTTATGTTCAGGGTTAGGGTTAAGTTCATGGGTTGTGTTTAGTTTTAGGGTTAGGGTTAGATTTAAGGTTAGGGTTAAGTTGAGTGTTACGGTTAGGGTAAGGGTTATGGTTGTGTTAGGCGTTGTGGTTGGGGTGAGGGTTAGGTTTAGGGTTAGGGTTGGGTAGGGTTTGGATTATGGTTATGGTAAAGTGTTAGAGTTAGAGGTGTAGTTTAGGATTAGGTTTTGGGTGAGGGTTCCGGTTAGACCTTGTGGTTCTGGTCATGGTTAGGTTTGGTTTAGGGTTAGGGTTAGGTTCATGATTAGGTTTCGAGTTAGTGTTAGAGTTAGGGTGAGAGTTAGGGTTAAGGTTTTTGCTAGGCTTTCGCTTTGGTGTTAGGGTTTGGGTTAGGGTTAGGGTTATCATTAGGGCTCAGGGGTTTCAGGTTAGTGTTAGGGTTAGGGTTAGGGATAGCATTAGGGTTAGCGTTGTGGGATACGGTTAGGGGTTAGGGTGAGGGTTACGGTTAGTTTTACAGTTAAGGTGAGGGTTTAGGGTAAGTGTTATGATTAGGGTTAGAGTTAGAGTGAGGGTTAGGTTTAGGGTTAGGGTTAGGTGTAGGGAAAGATTTAGGTTTAGGTCCAAGTTGAGGGTTAGACTTAGTGTTCTATTTAGGGTCAAGGTTAGAGTTAGGGTTAGGGTTAGGATTAGGTCTAGGTTTAGGATTAGGATTAAGTTTAGGGTTAGGTTCAGGGCTATTGTAAGTGTTTGGTTTAGGGTTACAGATGGACTAGCGTTATTCTTAGAGTTAGGTTTAAGGTTAGGGTTTGGGTTAGCTTTAGGTTTAGGGTTAAGGTTATGGTTAGTGTTTGGATGAAGTTCAGGATAGGGTGAGGGTTATTTTTATGGTGAGGGCTAGGGTTTGGGTTTGTGTTCAGGTTAGTGTTAAGGATAGGTTTAGGGTTCGGTTAGGGTTAGGCGTTATGTCTAGGGTCAGCGTTAGGTTAGGTTTAGGGTTAGTGTGAAGTTTAGGTTAAGGGTGAGGGTTATGATAAGGGTTAGGATTATAGACGGTGTTAGACGTTAGGTTTAGGGTGTTAGGGTTAGGTTTATGGTTAGGGTAGATTTAAGTTTAGGTTTAATATTAGGGTTAGGGTTAGATTTGGGTAACTGTTCGTATTAGGGTTAGGGTTAGGGATAAGTTTGGGGATAGTGTTAGGTTTAGGGTTGGGGATACGGTTAAGGATTAGGGTGAGGGTTAGGGTTAGGTTTACAGTTAAGGCGAGGGTTTAGGGTAATTGTTATGGTTAGGGTTAGAGTTAGAGTTAGGCTTCGGGTTAGGGTGAAGTTTCAGTTAATAGTCAGGGTTAGGCTTAATGTTAGAGTAGGGTTAAGGTTAGTGTTTGGCTTAGGTATAGCGTTAGGGTATGGGTAGGGATAAGGTTAGGGTTAAGGCTAGGTTTACGGTAAAGGGTAGGGCTAGCTTAGGGTTAGATTTAGAGTTAGAGTTAGTGCTAGGGTTTAGGATTATGGTTATGGTCAGGTTTAGAGTTATTGTTAGGGTTAGGGTAGAGTTAAGGTTAGGGTTAATTTAGGGTTAGAGAAAGGGTTAGGTTTAGGTCTGGGTTAGGTGTAGGATGCGGGGTAGGGTTAGGGTTAGGGGTTCATGGGAGGGTTAGTGTTAAGTTTACATTAAGCTGATGTTTTAGGGTGTTACTGTTAGGGCTAGGGTTAGCATTAGGTTTAGGGTCAGGGCTAGAGTTAGGGGATAGTTAAGGGTTAGCTTTACTTTCAGGGTTAGGGTTAGCCTTAGGTTTAGGGTGAAGTTTAGGTTAAGGATGAGGGTTAGGGTTAGGGTTAGGCATTTGGGTTAAGGTTAGGGTTAGGTTTAGGATTAGGTTTAGGGTTAGGTTTAGGTGTTTGGGTTAACGTTAGGGTCAGGTTTAGGGTTCGGCTTAGGGTTAGGGCTACAGCTGGGGTAAAGTTTAATTGAAGGGTGAGGGTTGAGCTTAGGGTTAGCGTTAGGGGTTAGGGTTAGAGCTTAGGTTAGGATTAAGTTTAGGGTTAAGGTTAGGTTTAGATTTAGGGTTAGGGTTAGTGTTAGGGTTAAGTCATGTTTAGGTTTAGGGCTAGGTGAAGGTTATAGATAGGGTTAGGTTAAGGGTTGAGGTTAGGTTTAGATGGTAAGATGAGGGTTAGTGCTAGGTTTCCATTTAAGCTGAGTGTGTAGGGTAAGTTTTAGGGTTAGGATTAGGGTTAGAGTTAGAGTTAGGGTCAGGGTTAGTTTTGAGTTTAGAGTTAGGGTTACGTTTATGGTACGGTCAGGGTTAGGGGAGATTTAGTGTGACGTTTAGTTTTAGGGTTAGGGTTACAGAGAAGTTTATGTTAAGCGAGAGGGTTGGGGTTAGGGGTTTGGGTTCAGGTCAGAGTCAGGGTTAGGGTTAGGTTTAGGGTTAGGGTTACGTGTAGTGTTAGTGTTAGTTTTGCTTAGGGTTCGGGTTTGAATGAAGTTAGGGTCCGCTTAGCGTTATGCTTAGGGTGAAATTCTGGTTAAGGGTGAGGGTTCGGCTCAGGGTTAAGGTTAGAGTTAGGGTCAGTGGTTAGGGTTAGGTTTAGGGTTAAGGTTAGTTTTAGGCTAAGGATTAGGATTAGAGTTAGGGTTAAGGGTTACTGTTTCAGTTAGGTTTAGGTTAAGGTTATAATTAGGGTTAAGTTTAGGGTTAGGGTGAGAGTTAGAGTTACATTTACAGTTAAGGTGAGGGTTTTGGGTAAGTGTCACCGTTAAGGTTAGGGTTAGGGCTAGGGTTAGGGTTAGAGTTAAGGTTAAGGGTTAGGGTTAGGTTTAAGTTTATGGTAGGCTTAAAGATAGGGTTAAGGTTAGGTTAGGGTTAGGGTCAGGGTTAGAATTAGAATTAGGTTTAGGGCGAGGATTAGGGTCAGAGTTATTGTAAGGGTTAGGTTTCGGGTTACAGGTGGGCCAAGGTTAAGGTGAGGGTTAGGTTTATGGGTAGGGTTAGGGTTAAAGTCAGGGTGAGTTTTAGGTTAGGGATAGGGTGAAGTTTAAGATAGGGTGAGGGTTAGGGTTATGGCTAAGGTTTGGGCTTGTTATCAGGTTAGTGTTAAGGTTATGTTCAGGGTTAGGGTTACGTTCAGGGGTTGTGTTCACTTTTAGGGTTAGGGTTAGATTTAAGGTTACGGCTAAGTTTAGTGTTACGTTTAGGGTTAGGGTCACGGTTGTGTTAGGCTTTGTGGTTGGGGTGAGGGTTAGTTTTAGGGTTAGGGTTGGTTAGGGTTAGGATTATCGTTATGATAAGGCGTTAGGGGTTAGAGGTGTAGTTTAGGGTTAGGGTTTGGGTGAGGGTTCCGGTTAGGCCTTGCGGTTCTGGTCATGGTTAGGTTTGGTTTAGGCTTAGGGTTAGGTTCATGATTCGGTTTCGGGTTAGTGTTAGAGTTAGGGTGAGAGTTAGTGTTAAGGTTTTTGCTAGGCTTTGGTGTTAGGGTTAGGGTTTGTGTTAGGGTTAGGTTTATCATTAGGGCTCAGGGGTTTCAGGTTAATGTTAGGGTTAGGGTTAGGGACAGCATTAGGGTTAGGGTTGTGGGATACGGTTAGGATTTAGGGTGCGGGTTACGGTTAGTTTTACAGTTAAGGTGAGGGTTTAGGGTAATTGTTATGATTAGGGTTATAGTCAGAGTTAGGGTTTGGTTTAGGATTAGGGTTAGGTGTAGGGTAAGAATTAGGTTTAGGTCCATGTTGAGGGTTAGACTTAGTGTTCTATTTAGGGTCAAGGTTAGGGGTAGGGTTAGGATTAGGTCTAGGGTTAGGATTAGGATTATTTTAGGGTTAGGTTCAGGGCTATTGTAAGTGTTCGGTTTAGGGTTACAGATGGACTAGCGTTATTCTTAGAGTTAGGTTTAAGGTTAGGGTTTGGGTTAGGTCTAGGTTTAGGGTGAAGGTTATGGTTAGTGTTTGGATGAAGTTCAGGATACGGTGAGGGTTATTTTTATGGTGAGGGCTCGGGTTTGGGTTTGTGTTCAGGTTAGTGTTAAGGATAGGTTTAGGGTTCGGTTAGGGTTAGGCGTTATGTCTAGGGTCAGCGTTAGGTTAGGTTTAGGGTTAGTGTGAAGTTTAGGTTAAGGGTGAGGGTTATGGTAAGGGTTAGGATTATAGACGGTGTTAGACGTTAGGTTTAGGGTGTTAGGGTTAGGTTTATGGTTAGGGTAGATTTAAGTTTAGGTTTAATATTAGGGTTAGGATTAGATTTGGGTTACTGTTCGTATTAGGGTTAGGGTTAGGGATAAGTTTGGGGATAGCGTTAGGTTTAGGGTTGGGGATACGGTTAAGGATTAGGGTGAGGGTTAGGGTTAGGTTTACAGTTAAGGTGAGGGTTTAGGGTAATTGTTATGGTTAGGGTTAGAGTTAGAGTTAGGCTTAGGGTTAGGGTGAAGTTTCAGTTAATAGTCAGGGTTAGGCTTAAGGTTAGAGTCGGGTTAAGGTTAGTGTTCGGGTTAGGTATAGCGTTAGGGTATGGGTAGGGGTAAGGTTAGGGTTAAGGCTAGGTTTACGGTAAAGGGTAGGGCTAGCTTAGGGTTAGATTTAGAGTTAGAGTTAGTGCTAGGGTTTAGGATTATGGTTATGGTCAGGTTTAGAGTTATTGTTAGGGTTAGGGTAGAGTTAAGGTTAGGGTTAATTTAGGGTTAGAGAAAGGGTTAGGTTTAGGTCTGGGTTAGGTGTAGGATGCGGGGTAGGGTTAGGGTTAGGGGTTCATGGGAGGGTTAGTGTTAAGTTTACATTAAGCTGATGTTTTAGGGTGTTACTGTTAGGGCTAGGGTTAGCATTAGGTTTAGGGTCAGGGCTAGAGTTAGGGGATAGTTAAGGGTTAGCTTTACTTTCAGGGTTAGGGTTAGCCTTAGGTTTAGGGTGAAGTTTAGGTTAAGGATGAGGGTTAGGGTTAGGGTTAGGCATTTGGGTTAAGGTTAGTGTTAGGTTTAGGATTAGGCTTAGGGTTAGTGTTAGGTGTTTGGGTTAATGTTAGGGTCAGGTTTAGGGTTCGGCTTAGGGTTAGGGCTACAGCTGGGGTAAAGTTTAATTGAAGGGTGAGGGTTGAGCTTAGGGTTAGCGTTAGGGGTTAGGGTTAGAGCTTAGGTTACGATTAAGTTTAGGGTTAAGGTTAGGTTTAGATTTAGGGTTAGGGTTAGTGTTAGGGTTAAGTCATGTTTAGGTTTAGGGCTAGGTGAAGGTTATAGATAGGGTTAGGTTAAGGGTTGAGGTTAGGTTTAGATGGTAAGATGAGGGTTAGTGCTAGGTTTCCATTTAAGCTGAATGTGTAGGGTAAGTTTTAGGGTTAGGATTAGGGTTAGAGTTAGAGTTAGGGTCAGGGTTAGTTTTGAGTTTAGAGTTAGGGTTACGTTTATGGTACGGTCAGGGTTAGGGGAGATTTAGTGTGACGTTTCGTTTTAGGGTTAGGGTTACAGAGAAGTTTATGTTAAGCGAGAGGGTTGGGGTTAGGGGTTTGGGTTCAGGTCAGAGTCAGGGTTAGGGTTAGGTTTCGGGTTCGGGTTACGTGTAGTGTTAGTGTTAGTTTTGCTTAGGGTTCGGGTTTGAATGAAGTTAGGGTACGCTTAGCGTTATGCTTTAGGGTGAAATTCTGGTTAAGGGTGAGGGTTCGGCTCAGGGTTAGGGTTAGAGTTAGGGTCAGTGGTTAGGGTTAGGTTTAGGGTTAAGGTTAGTTTTAGGCTAAGGATTAGAGTTAGGGTTAAGGGTTACTGTTTCAGTTAGGTTTAGGTTAAGGTTATAATTAGGGTTAAGTTTAGGGTTAGGGTAAGTGTTAGAGTTACATTTACAGTTAAGGTGAGGGTTTTGGGTAAGTGTCACCGTTAAGGTTAGGGTTAGGGCTAGGGTTAGGGTTAGAGTTAAGGTTAAGGGTTAGGGTTAGGTTTAAGTTTATGGTAGGCTTAAAGATAGGGTTAAGGTTAGGTTAGGGTTAGGGTCAGGGTTAGAATTAGAATTAGGTTTAGGGCGAGGATTAGGGTCAGAGTTATTGTAAGGGTTAGGTTTCGGGATACAGTTGGGCCAAGGTTAAGGTGAGGGTTAGGTTTAGGGGTAGGGTTAGGGTTAAAGTCAGGGTGAGTTTTAGGTTAGGGATAGGGTGAAGTTTAAGATAGGGTGAGGGTTAGGGTTATGGCTAAGGTTTGGGCTTGTTTTCAGGTTAGTGTTAAAGTTATGTTCAGGGTTAGGGTTACGTTCAGGGGTTGTGTTCAGTTTTAGGGTTAGGGTTAGATTTAAGGTTAGGGTTAAGTTTAGTGTTATGTTTAGGGTTAGGGTCACGGTTGTGTTAGGCTTTGTGGTTGGGGTGAGGGTTAGTTTTAGGGTTAGGGTTGGTTAGGGTTAGGATTATCGTTATGATAAGGCGTTAGGGGTTAGAGGTGTAGTTTAGGGTTAGGGTTAGGGTTTGGGTGAGGGTTCCGGTTAGGCCTTGCGGTTCTGGTCATGGTTAGGTTTGGTTTAGGCTTAGGGTTAGGTTCATGATTCGGTTTCGGGTTAGTGTTAGAGTTAGTGTGAGAGTTAGGGTTAAGGTTTTTGCTAGGCTTTGGTGTTAGGTTTAGGGTTTGTGTTAGGATTAGGTTTATCATTAGGGCTCAGGGGTTTCAGGTTAATGTTAGGGTTAGGGTTAGGGATAGCATTAGGGTTAGGGTTGTGGGATACGGTTAGGATTTAGGGTGAGGGTTACGGTTAGTTTTACAGTTATGGTGAGGGTTTAGAGTAATTGTTATGATTAGGGTTATAGTCAGAGTTAGGGTTTGGTTTAGGATTAGGGTTATGTGTAGGGTAAGAATTAGGTTTAGGTCCATGTTGAGGGTTAGACTTAGTGTTCTATTTAGGGTCAAGGTTAGGGGTAGGGTTAGGATTAGGTCTAGGGTTAGGATTAGGATTATTTTAGGGTTAGGTTCAGGGCTATTGTAAGTGTTCAATTTAGGGTTACAGATGGACTAGCGTTATTCTTAGAGTTAGGTTTAAGGTTAGGGTTTGGGTTAGGTCTAGGTTTAGGGTTAAGGTTATGGTTAGTGTTTGGATGAAGTTCAGGATAGGGTGAGGGTTATTTTTATGGTGAGGGCTAGGATTTGGGTTTGTGTTCAGGTTAGTGTTAAGGATAGGTTTAGGGTTCGGTTAGGGTTAGGCGTTATGTCTAGGGTCAGCGTTAGGTTAGGTTTAGGGTTAGTGTGAAGTTTAGGTTAAGGGTGAGGGTTATGATAAGGGTTAGGATTATAGATGGTGTTAGACGTTAGGTTTAGGGTGTTAGGGTTAGGTTTACGGTTAGGGTAGATTTAAGTTTAGGTTTAATATTAGGGTTAGGGTTAGATTTGGGTTACTGTTCGTATTAGGGTTAGAGTTAGGGATAAGTTTGGGGATAGCGTTAGGTTTAGGGTTGGGGATACGGTTAAGGATTAGGGTGAGGGTTAGGGTTAGGTTTACAGTTAAGGCGAGGGTTTAGTGTAATTGTTATGGTTAGGGCTCGAGTTAGATTTAGGCTTAGGGTTAGGGTGATGTTTCAGTTAATAGTCACGTTAGAGTTAAAGTTAGAGTAGGGTCAAGGTTAGTGTTCGGGTTAGGTATAGAGTTAGGGTTCGGGTAGGGGTAAGGTTAGGGTTAAGGCTAGGTTTACGGTAAAGGGCAGGGCTAGGTTAGTGTTAAGTTTAGAGTTAGAGTTAGTGCTAGGGTTTGGGGTTATGCTTATGGTCAGGTTTAAAGTTATTGTTAGGCTTTGTTAGGGGGTTAGGGTTGTGTTTGTTACGGGGTTATGATTGTATTTTTCGGGGTTTAGAGTTGTGCTTGTTAGGGGCTTAGGGTTGTTTTCGTGAGGGGGTTAGCGTTCTTCGTTGTTTGGAGGTTAGGGTTGTTTGTTGTTTGGGGGTTAGGTTTGTTTGTTGTTAGGGGGTCAAGGTTGTTTGTTCTTAGGGGGATAGTGTTGTTTGTTGTTAGGGGTTCAGGGTTGTTTGTTGTTAGGGTTTTAGTGTTGTTTGTTGTTAGGGTGTTAGGTTTGTTTGTTGTTAGTGGGTTAGGGTTGTTTGTTGTTAGGGAGTTAGGGTTGATTTTTGTTAGGGGGTTAGTGTTGTTTCTGGTCGGGGGTTAGTGTTGTTAGGGCGTTAGTTTTGTTTGTTGTTAGTGGGTTAGGGATGTTTGTTGTTAGGGGGTTAGTGTTGTTTGTTGTTAGGGGGTTAGGATTCTTTGTTGTTAGAGGGTTAGTGTTGTTTGTTATTAGGGGGTTAGTGTTGTTTGTGGAAGGGGGTTAGTGTTGTTGGTTGTTATGGGGTTAGGGTTGTTTGTTGATAGGGGGTTACTGTTTGTTGTTAGGGGGTTAGGGTTGTTTGTTTTTAGGGGTTAGGGTTGTTTGTTGTTACGGGGTTAGAGTAGTTTATTGTTAGGGGGTTAGTGTTGTTTGTTGTTAGGGGGTTAGTGTTGTTTTTTCTTAGGGGGTTAGTGTTGTTTCTTGTTAGGGGGTTAGTGTTGTTTGTTGTTACTCGGTTAGCGTTGTTTGTTGTTTGGTTAGGGTTGTTTGTTGTTAGGGGGTTAGGGTTGTTTGTTTTTAGGGGTTACGGTTGTTTTTTCTTACGGGGTTAGAGTAGTTTCTTGTTAGGGGGTTAGTGTTGTTTGTTGTTAGTGGGTTAGGGTTGTTTGTTGTTTGGTTAGGGTCGTTTGTTGTTAGGGGGTTAGTGGTGTTTGTTCTTAGGGGTTTAGGGTTGTTTCTTGTTGGGGTTTAGTGGTTTTTGTTGTTAGGGTGTTAGTGTTTATTGTGGTTAGGGGGTTAGTGTTGTTGGTTGTTCCGGGGTTAGGATTCTTTGTTCTTAGGGGGTTAGGGTTGTTTGTTGTTTGGGGGTTAGGTTGTTTGTTGTTACGGGGTTAGGGTAGTTTCTTGTTAGGGGTTTAGTGTTGTTTGTTGTTAGGGGGTTAGTGTTTGTTGTTAGGGGTTTAGGGTTGTTTCTTGTTGGGGTTTAGTGGTTTTTGTTGTTAGGGTGTTAGTGTTGCTTGTTGTTAGGGTGTTAGTGTTTTGTGTTGTTAGGGGGTTAGTGTTGTTTGATGTTAGGGGTTTAGGGTTGTTTGTTGTTAGGGGGTTAGTCTTGTTTGTTGTTAGGGTGTTAGTGTTGTTTGTTGTTAGGGTGTTAGTGTTTTGTGTTGTTAGGGGATTAGTGTTGTTTGATGTAAGGGGTTTAGGGTTGTTTGTTGTTAGGGGGTTAGAGTTGTTTGTTGTTAGGGTGTTAGGGTTGTTTGTTGTTAGTGGGTTAGGGTTGTTTGTTGTTAGTGGGTTAGTGTTTTTGGTTTTTAGGGGTTAGGGTTGTTTGTTGTTTGGGTGTTAGTGTTTGTTGTTAGGGGGTTAGGGTTGTTTGTTGTTAGGGTGTTAGTGTTCTTTGATGTTAGGGGTTTAGGGTTGTTTGTTCTTTAGGGGTTAGTGTTTGTTGTTAGGGGGTTAGGGTTGTTTCTTGTTAGGGTGTTAGTGTTCTTAGATGTTAGGGGTTTAGTGTTGTTTCTTGTTGGGGTTTAGTGGTTTTTCTTGTTAGGGTGTTAGTGTTTATTGTGGTTAGGGGGCCAGTGTTGTTGGTTGCTCGGGGGTTAGGATTATTTGTTGTTAGGGGGTTAGTGTTGTTTGTTGTTGGGGGGTTAGTGTTGTTTCTTCTTAGGGGGTTAGTGTTGTTTCTTCTTAGGGGGTTAGTGTTGTTTGTTGTTAGTCGGTTAGGGTTGTTTGTTTTTTGGTTAAGGTTGTTTGTTGTTAGGGGGTTAGGGTTGTTTGTTTTTAGGGGTAAGGGTTGTTTGTTGTTACGGGGTTAGAGTAGTTTCTTGTTACGGGGTTAGTGTTGTTTTTTGTTGGTGGGTTAGGGTTGTTTGTTGTTTGGTTAGGGTTGTTTGTTGTTAGGGGGTTAGTGTTCTTTGTTGTTAGGGGTTTAGGGTAGTTTCTTGTTGGCGTTTAGTGGTTTTTGTTGTTAGGGTGTTAGTGTTGTTTGTTGTTAGGTTGTTAGTGTTTTGTGTTGTTAGGGGGTTAGTGTTGTTTGATGTTAGGGGTTTAGGGTTGTTTGTTCTTAGTGGGGTAGTGTTTTTCCTTTTTTAGAGGTTAGGGTTGTTTGTTGTTTGGGGGTTAGTGTTGTTTGTTGTTAGGGTGTTAGTGTTTTGTGTTGTTAGGGGGTTAGTGGTGTTTGATGTTAGGGGTTTAGGGTTGTTTGTTGTTAGGGGGTTAGTGTTGTTTGTTGTTAGGGTGTTAGGGTTGTTTGTTGTTAGTGGGTTTTTGTTGTTTGTTGTTAGTGGGTTAGTGTTTTTGGTTTTCAGGGGTTAGCGTTGTTTGTTGTTTGGGGGTTAGTGTTTGTTGTTAGGGGGTTAGGGTTGTTTGTTGTTAGGGTTTTAGTGTTCTTTGATGTTACGGGTTTAGGGTTGTTTGTTGTTAGGGGGTTAGTGTTGTTTGTTGTTAGGTGGTTAGGGTTGTTTGTTGTTAGGGTGTTAGTGTTGTTTGTTGTTAGGGGGTTAGGTTTGTTTGTTGTTAGGGTGTTAGTGTTGTTTGTTGTTAGTGGGTTAGGGTTCTTTGTTGTTTGGTTAGGGTTGTTTGTTGTTAGGGGGTTAGTGTTGTTTGTTTTTAGGGGTTTAGGGTTGTTTCTTGTTGGGGTTTAGTGGTTTTTGTTGTTAGGGTGTTAGTGTTTACTGTGGTTAGGGGGTTAGTGTTGTTGGTTGTTCGGGGGTTAGGATTGTTTGTTGTTAGGGGGTTAGGGTTGTTTGTTGTTAGGGGGTTAGTGTTGTTTGTTTTTAGGGGTTTAGGGTTGTTTCTTGTTGGGGTTTAGTGGTTTTTGTTGTTAGGGTGTTAGTGTTTACTGTGGTTAGGGGGTTAGTGTTGTTGGTTGTTCGGGAGTTAGGATTGTTTGTTGTTAGGGGATTAGGGTTGTTTGTTGTTTGGGGTTTAGTGTTGTTTGTTGTTAGGGTGTTAGGGTTGTTTGTTGTTAGTGGGTTAGGGTTGTTTGTTGATAAGGGGTTAGGTTTTGTGTTGTTAGGGGGTTAGTACTGTTCGTTGCTGGGGGTTAGTGTTGTTTGTTCTTAGGGGTTAGGGTTGGTTGTTGTCAGGGTGTTAGTGTTGTTTGTTGTTAGGGGGTTAGTGTTGTTTGTTGTTAGGGGTTTAGTGTTGTTTCTTGTTAGGGGGTCAGTGTTGTTTCTTGTTAGGGGCTTAGGGTTGTTTCTTGTTGGGGTTTAGTGGTGTTTGTTGTTCGGGTGTTAGTGTTGTTTGTTGTTAGGGGGTTAGTGTTGTTGGTTTTAGGGGTTCAGTGTTGTTTGCTTTTAGGGTTTTAGGGTTGTTTGTTTTTTAGGGGTGAGTGTTGTTTGTTGTTAGGGGTTTAGGGGTGTTTGTTCTTAGGGGGTTAGTGTTGTTTGTGGTTAGGGCGTTAGTGTTGGATGTTGTTAGCGGGTTAGTGTTTTTTGTTGTTAGTGGGTTAGTGCTGTTTGTTGTTATTGGCTTAGTGTTGTTTGTTTTTAGGGGTTCAGTGTTGTTTGTTTTTAGGGTTTTAGGGTTGTTTGTTTTTAGGGGGTTAGTGTTGTTTGTTTTTAGGGAGTTAGAATTGTTTGTTGTTAGGGGGTTAGTGTTGGTTGTTGTTAGGGTGTTAGGGTTGTTTGTTGTTAGTGGGTTAGGGTTGTTTGTTGTTAGTGGGTTAGTGTTTTTGGTTTTCAGGGGTTAGGGTTGTTTTTTGTTTGGGGGTTAGTGTTTGTTGTTAGGGGGTTAGGGTTGTTTGTTGTTAGGGGGTTAGTGTTGGTTGTTGTTAGCGTGTCAGTGTTTTTTGTTGTTATACTGTTAGTGCTGTTTGTTGTTAGGGGCTTAGTGTTGTTTGTTTTAAGGGGTTCAGTGTTGTTTGATTTTAGGGTTTTAGGGTTGTTTGTTTTTAGGGGGTTAGTTTTGTTTGTTGTTAGGGGGGTAGTGTTTTTGTTCTTAGGGGTTAGTGTTGTTTGTTGTTAGAGGGTTAGTGTTGTTTGTTCTTAGGGGATGAGTGTTGTTTGGTTTTAGGGGTTTATTGTTGTTTCTTTTTAGGGGGTTAGTGTTGTTTGTTGTTAGGTGGTTAGGACTGTTGTTAGGGGGTTAGTGTTGTTTGTTCTTACGGGGTTAGTGTTGTTTGTGGTTAGGGGGTTAGTGTTGTAGGTTGTTAGGGTGTTAGGATTGTTTGTTGTTAGGGGTTTAGGGGTGTTTGTTGTTAGGGGGTTAAGGTTGTTTGTTGTTAGGAGGTTAGTGTTGTTTGTTGTTACGGGGTTAGGTTAGTTTCTTGTTAGGGGTTTAGTGTTGTTTGTTGCTAGGGGGTTAGTGTTTGTTGTTAGGGGTTTAGGGTTGTTTCTTATTGGGGTTTAGTGGTTTTTGTTGTTAGGGTGTTAGTGTTGTTTGTTGTTAGGGTTTTAGTGTTGTTTGTTGTTAGGGGGTTAGTGCTGTTTGATGTTAGGGGTTTAGGGTTGTTTGTTGTTAGGGGGTTAGGGTTGTTTGTTTTTAGTGGGGTAGTGTTTTTCCTTTTTTAGGGGTTAGGGTTGTTTGTTGTTTGGGGGTTAGTGTTGTTTGTTGTTAGGGTGTTAGTGTTTTGTGTTGTTAGGGGGCTAGTGTTGTTTGATGTTAGGTGTTTAGGGTTGTTTGTTGTTAGGGGGTTAGTGTTGTTTGTTGTTAGGGGTTTAGGGTTGTTTCTTGTTCGGGTTCAGCGGTTTTTGTTGTTAGAATGTTAGTGTTTATTGTGGTTAGGCGGTTAGTGTTGTTGGTTGTTCGGGGGTTAGGATTGTTTGTTGTTAGGGGGTTAGGGTTGTTTGTTGTTTGGGGGTTAGGGTTGTTTGTTGTTACGGGGTTAGTGTTGTTTGTTGTTACGGGGTTAGGGTAGTTTCTTGTTAGGGGTTTAGTGTTGTTTGCTGTTAGGGGGTTAGTGTTGTTTGATGTTAGGTGTTTAGGGTTGTTTGTTCTTAGTGGGGTAGTGTTTTTCCTTTTTTAGAGGTTAGGGTTGTTTGTTGTTTGGGGGTTAGTGTTGTTTGTTGTTAGGGTGTTAGTGTTTTGTGTTGTTAGGGGGTTAGTGGTGTTTGATGTTAGGGGTTTAGGGTTGTTTGTTGTTAGGGGGTTAGTGTTGTTTGTTGTTAGGGTGTTAGGGTTGTTTGTTGTTAGTGGGTTTTTGTTGTTTGTTGTTAGTGGGTTAGTGTTTTTGGTTTTCAGGGGTTAGCGTTGTTTGTTGTTTGGGGGTTAGTGTTTGTTGTTAGGGGGTTAGGGTTGTTTGTTGTTAGAGTTTTAGTGTTCTTTGATGTTACGGGTTTAGGGTTGTTTGTTGTTAGGGGGTTAGTGTTGTTTGTTGTTAGGTGGTTAGGGTTGTTTGTTGTTAGGGTGTTAGTGTTGTTTGTTGTTAGGGGGTTAGGTTTGTTTGTTGTTAGGGTGTTAGTGTTGTTTGTTGTTAGTGGGTTAGGGTTCTTTGTTGTTTGGTTAGGGTTGTTTGTTGTTAGGGGGTTAGTGTTGTTTGTTTTTAGGGGTTTAGGGTTGTTTCTTGTTGGGGTTTAGTGGTTTTTGTTGTTAGGGTGTTAGTGTTTACTGTGGTTAGGGGGTTAGTGTTGTTGGTTGTTCGGGGGTTAGGATTGTTTGTTGTTAGTGGGTTAGGGTTGTTTGTTGTTTGGTTAGGGTCGTTTGTTGTTAGGGGGTTAGTGGTGTTTGTTCTTAGGGGTTTAGGGTTGTTTCTTGTTGGGGTTTAGTGGTTTTTGTTGTTAGGGTGTTAGTGTTTATTGTGGTTAGGGGGTTAGTGTTGTTGGTTGTTCGGGGGTTAGGATTCTTTGTTCTTAGGGGGTTAGGGTTGTTTGTTGTTTGGGGGTTAGGTTGTTTGTTGTTACGGGGTTAGGGTAGTTTCTTGTTAGGGGTTTAGTGTTGTTTGTTGTTAGGGGGTTAGTGTTTGTTGTTAGGGGTTTAGGGTTGTTTCTTGTTGGGGTTTAGTGGTTTTTGTTGTTAGGGTGTTAGTGTTGTTTGTTGTTAGGGTGTTAGTGTTTTGTGTTGTTAGGGGGTTAGTGTTGTTTGATGTTAGGGGTTTAGGGTTGTTTGTTGTTAGGGGGTTAGTCTTGTTTGTTGTTAGGGTGTTAGTGTTGTTTGTTGTTAGGGTGTTAGTGTTTTGTGTTGTTAGGGGATTAGTGTTGTTTGATGTAAGGGGTTTAGGGTTGTTTGTTGTTAGGGGGTTAGAGTTGTTTGTTGTTAGGGTGTTAGGGTTGTTTGTTGTTAGTGGGTTAGGGTTGTTTGTTGTTAGTGGGTTAGTGTTTTTGGTTTTTAGGGGTTAGGGTTGTTTGTTGTTTGGGTGTTAGTGTTTGTTGTTAGGGGGTTAGGGTTGTTTGTTGTTAGGGTGTTAGTGTTCTTTGATGTTAGGGGTTTAGGGTTGTTTGTTCTTTAGGGGTTAGTGTTTGTTGTTAGGGGGTTAGGGTTGTTTCTTGTTAGGGTGTTAGTGTTCTTAGATGTTAGGGGTTTAGGGTTGTTTCTTGTTGGGGTTTAGTGGTTTTTCTTGTTAGGGTGTTAGTGTTTATTGTGGTTAGGGGGCCAGTGTTGTTGGTTGCTCGGGGGTTAGGATTATTTGTTGTTAGGGGGTTAGTGTTGTTTGTTGTTGGGGGTTAGTGTTGTTTCTTCTTAGGGGGTTAGTGTTGTTTCTTCTTAGGGGGTTAGTGTTGTTTGTTGTTAGTCGGTTAGGGTTGTTTGTTGTTTGGTTAAGGTTGTTTGTTGTTAGGGGGTTAGGGTTGTTTGTTTTTAGGGGTAAGGGTTGTTTGTTGTTACGGGGTTAGAGTAGTTTCTTGTTACGGGGTTAGTGTTGTTTTTTGTTGGTGGGTTAGGGTTGTTTGTTGTTTGGTTAGGGTTGTTTGTTGTTAGGGGGTTAGTGTTCTTTGTTGTTAGGGGTTTAGGGTTGTTTCTTGTTGGCGTTTAGTGGTTTTTGTTGTTAGGGTGTTAGTGTTGTTTGTTGTTAGGTTGTTAGTGTTTTGTGTTGTTTGTTGTTACGGGGTTAGGTTAGTTTCTTGTTAGGGGTTTAGTGTTGTTTGTTGCTAGGGGGTTAGTGTTTGTTGTTAGGGGTTTAGGGTTGTTTCTTATTGGGGTTTAGTGGTTTTTGTTGTTAGGGTGTTAGTGTTGTTTGTTGTTAGGGTTTTAGTGTTGTTTGTTGTTAGGGGGTTAGTGCTGTTTGATGTTAGGGGTTTAGGGTTGTTTGTTGTTAGGGGGTTAGGGTTGTTTGTTTTTAGTGGGGTAGTGTTTTTCCTTTTTTAGGGGTTAGGGTTGTTTGTTGTTTGGGGGTTAGTGTTGTTTGTTGTTAGGGTGTTAGTGTTTTGTGTTGTTAGGGGGCTAGTGTTGTTTGATGTTAGGTGTTTAGGGTTGTTTGTTGTTAGGGGGTTAGTGTTGTTTGTTGTTAGGGGTTTAGGGTTGTTTCTTGTTCGGGTTCAGCGGTTTTTGTTGTTAGAATGTTAGTGTTTATTGTGGTTAGGCGGTTAGTGTTGTTGGTTGTTCGGGGGTTAGGATTGTTTGTTGTTAGGGGGTTAGGGTTGTTTGTTGTTTGGGGGTTAGGGTTGTTTGTTGTTACGGGGTTAGTGTTGTTTGTTGTTACGGGGTTAGGGTAGTTTCTTGTTAGGGGTTTAGTGTTGTTTGCTGTTAGGGGGTTAGTGTTGTTTGATGTTAGGTGTTTAGGGTTGTTTGTTCTTAGTGGGGTAGTGTTTTTCCTTTTTTAGAGGTTAGGGTTGTTTGTTGTTTGGGGGTTAGTGTTGTTTGTTGTTAGGGTGTTAGTGTTTTGTGTTGTTAGGGGGTTAGTGGTGTTTGATGTTAGGGGTTTAGGGTTGTTTGTTGTTAGGGGGTTAGTGTTGTTTGTTGTTAGGGTGTTAGGGTTGTTTGTTGTTAGTGGGTTTTTGTTGTTTGTTGTTAGTGGGTTAGTGTTTTTGGTTTTCAGGGGTTAGCGTTGTTTGTTGTTTGGGGGTTAGTGTTTGTTGTTAGGGGGTTAGGGTTGTTTGTTGTTAGGGTTTTAGTGTTCTTTGATGTTACGGGTTTAGGGTTGTTTGTTGTTAGGGGGTTAGTGTTGTTTGTTGTTAGGTGGTTAGGGTTGTTTGTTGTTAGGGTGTTAGTGTTGTTTGTTGTTAGGGGGTTAGGTTTGTTTGTTGTTAGGGTGTTAGTGTTGTTTGTTGTTAGTGGGTTAGGGTTCTTTGTTGTTTGGTTAGGGTTGTTTGTTGTTAGGGGGTTAGTGTTGTTTGTTTTTAGGGGTTTAGGGTTGTTTCTTGTTGGGGTTTAGTGGTTTTTGTTGTTAGGGTGTTAGTGTTTACTGTGGTTAGGGGGTTAGTGTTGTTGGTTGTTCGGGGGTTAGGATTGTTTGTTGTTAGGGGGTTAGGGTTGTTTGTTGTTAGGGGGTTAGTGTTGTTTGTTTTTAGGGGTTTAGGGTTGTTTCTTGTTGGGGTTTAGTGGTTTTTGTTGTTAGGGTGTTAGTGTTTACTGTGGTTAGGGGGTTAGTGTTGTTGGTTGTTCGGGAGTTAGGATTGTTTGTTGTTAGGGGATTAGGGTTGTTTGTTGTTTGGGGTTTAGTGTTGTTTGTTGTTAGGGTGTTAGGGTTGTTTGTTGTTAGTGGGTTAGGGTTGTTTGTTGATAAGGGGTTAGGTTTTGTGTTGTTAGGGGGTTAGTACTGTTCGTTGCTGGGGGTTAGTGTTGTTTGTTCTTAGGGGTTAGGGTTGGTTGTTGTCAGGGTGTTAGTGTTGTTTGTTGTTAGGGGGTTAGTGTTGTTTGTTGTTAGGGGTTTAGTGTTGTTTCTTGTTAGGGGGTCAGTGTTGTTTCTTGTTAGGGGCTTAGGGTTGTTTCTTGTTGGGGTTTAGTGGTGTTTGTTGTTCGGGTGTTAGTGTTGTTTGTTGTTAGGGGGTTAGTGTTGTTGGTTTTAGGGGTTCAGTGTTGTTTGCTTTTAGGGTTTTAGGGTTGTTTGTTTTTTAGGGGTGAGTGTTGTTTGTTGTTAGGGGTTTAGGGGTGTTTGTTCTTAGGGGGTTAGTGTTGTTTGTGGTTAGGGCGTTAGTGTTGGATGTTGTTAGCGGGTTAGTGTTTTTTGTTGTTAGTGGGTTAGTGCTGTTTGTTGTTATTGGCTTAGTGTTGTTTGTTTTTAGGGGTTCAGTGTTGTTTGTTTTTAGGGTTTTAGGGTTGTTTGTTTTTAGGGGGTTAGTGTTGTTTGTTTTTAGGGAGTTAGAATTGTTTGTTGTTAGGGGGTTAGTGTTGGTTGTTGTTAGGGTGTTAGGGTTGTTTGTTGTTAGTGGGTTAGGGTTGTTTGTTGTTAGTGGGTTAGTGTTTTTGGTTTTCAGGGGTTAGGGTTGTTTTTTGTTTGGGGGTTAGTGTTTGTTGTTAGGGGGTTAGGGTTGTTTGTTGTTAGGGGGTTAGTGTTGGTTGTTGTTAGCGTGTCAGTGTTTTTTGTTGTTATACTGTTAGTGCTGTTTGTTGTTAGGGGCTTAGTGTTGTTTGTTTTAAGGGGTTCAGTGGTGTTTGATTTTAGGGTTTTAGGGTTGTTTGTTTTTAGGGGGTTAGTTTTGTTTGTTGTTAGGGGGGTAGTGTTTTTGTTCTTAGGGGTTAGTGTTGTTTGTTGTTAGAGGGTTAGTGTTGTTTGTTCTTAGGGGATGAGTGTTGTTTGTTTTTAGGGGTTTATTGTTGTTTCTTTTTAGGGGGTTAGTGTTGTTTGTTGTTAGGTGGTTAGGACTGTTGTTAGGGGGTTAGTGTTGTTTGTTCTTACGGGGTTAGTGTTGTTTGTGGTTAGGGGGTTAGTGTTGTAGGTTGTTAGGGTGTTAGGATTGTTTGTTGTTAGGGGTTTAGGGGTGTTTGTTGTTAGGGGGTTAAGGTTGTTTGTTGTTAGGAGGTTAGTGTTGTTTGTTGTTACGGGGTTAGGTTAGTTTCTTGTTAGGGGTTTAGTGTTGTTTGTTGCTAGGGGGTTAGTGTTTGTTGTTAGGGGTTTAGGGTTGTTTCTTATTGGGGTTTAGTGGTTTTTGTTGTTAGGGTGTTAGTGTTGTTTGTTGTTAGGGTTTTAGTGTTGTTTGTTGTTAGGGGGTTAGTGCTGTTTGATGTTAGGGGTTTAGGGTTGTTTGTTGTTAGGGGGTTAGGGTTGTTTGTTTTTAGTGGGGTAGTGTTTTTCCTTTTTTAGGGGTTAGGGTTGTTTGTTGTTTGGGGGTTAGTGTTGTTTGTTGTTAGGGTGTTAGTGTTTTGTGTTGTTAGGGGGCTAGTGTTGTTTGATGTTAGGTGTTTAGGGTTGTTTGTTGTTAGGGGGTTAGTGTTGTTTGTTGTTAGGGGTTTAGGGTTGTTTCTTGTTCGGGTTCAGCGGTTTTTGTTGTTAGAATGTTAGTGTTTATTGTGGTTAGGCGGTTAGTGTTGTTGGTTGTTCGGGGGTTAGGATTGTTTGTTGTTAGGGGGTTAGGGTTGTTTGTTGTTTGGGGGTTAGGGTTGTTTGTTGTTACGGGGTTAGTGTTGTTTGTTGTTACGGGGTTAGGGTAGTTTCTTGTTAGGGGTTTAGTGTTGTTTGCTGTTAGGGGGTTAGTGTTGTTTGATGTTAGGTGTTTAGGGTTGTTTGTTCTTAGTGGGGTAGTGTTTTTCCTTTTTTAGAGGTTAGGGTTGTTTGTTGTTTGGGGGTTAGTGTTGTTTGTTGTTAGGGTGTTAGTGTTTTGTGTTGTTAGGGGGTTAGTGGTGTTTGATGTTAGGGGTTTAGGGTTGTTTGTTGTTAGGGGGTTAGTGTTGTTTGTTGTTAGGGTGTTAGGGTTGTTTGTTGTTAGTGGGTTTTTGTTGTTTGTTGTTAGTGGGTTAGTGTTTTTGGTTTTCAGGGGTTAGCGTTGTTTGTTGTTTGGGGGTTAGTGTTTGTTGTTAGGGGGTTAGGGTTGTTTGTTGTTAGGGTTTTAGTGTTCTTTGATGTTACGGGTTTAGGGTTGTTTGTTGTTAGGGGGTTAGTGTTGTTTGTTGTTAGGTGGTTAGGGTTGTTTGTTGTTAGGGTGTTAGTGTTGTTTGTTGTTAGGGGGTTAGGTTTGTTTGTTGTTAGGGTGTTAGTGTTGTTTGTTGTTAGTGGGTTAGGGTTCTTTGTTGTTTGGTTAGGGTTGTTTGTTGTTAGGGGGTTAGTGTTGTTTGTTTTTAGGGGTTTAGGGTTGTTTCTTGTTTGGGTTTAGTGGTTTTTGTTGTTAGGGTGTTAGTGTTTACTGTGGTTAGGGGGTTAGTGTTGTTGGTTGTTCGGGGGTTAGGATTGTTTGTTGTTAGGGGGTTAGGGTTGTTTGTTGTTAGGGGGTTAGTGTTGTTTGTTTTTAGGGGTTTAGGGTTGTTTCTTGTTGGGGTTTAGTGGTTTTTGTTGTTAGGGTGTTAGTGTTTACTGTGGTTAGGGGGTTAGTGTTGTTGGTTGTTCGGGAGTTAGGATTGTTTGTTGTTAGGGGATTAGGGTTGTTTGTTGTTTGGGGTTTAGTGTTGTTTGTTGTTAGGGTGTTAGGGTTGTTTGTTGTTAGTGGGTTAGGGTTGTTTGTTGATAAGGGGTTAGGTTTTGTGTTGTTAGGGGGTTAGTACTGTTCGTTGCTGGGGGTTAGTGTTGTTTGTTCTTAGGGGTTAGGGTTGGTTGTTGTCAGGGTGTTAGTGTTGTTTGTTGTTAGGGGGTTAGTGTTGTTTGTTGTTAGGGGTTTAGTGTTGTTTCTTGTTAGGGGGTCAGTGTTGTTTCTTGTTAGGGGCTTAGGGTTGTTTCTTGTTGGGGTTTAGTGGTGTTTGTTGTTCGGGTGTTAGTGTTGTTTGTTGTTAGGGGGTTAGTGTTGGTTTTAGGGGTTCAGTGTTGTTTGCTTTTAGGGTTTTAGGGTTGTTTGTTTTTTAGGGGTGAGTGTTGTTTGTTGTTAGGGGTTTAGGGGTGTTTGTTCTTAGGGGGTTAGTGTTGTTTGTGGTTAGGGCGTTAGTGTTGGATGTTGTTAGCGGGTTAGTGTTTTTTGTTGTTAGTGGGTTAGTGCTGTTTGTTGTTATTGGCTTAGTGTTGTTTGTTTTTAGGGGTTCAGTGTTGTTTGTTGTTAGGGTTTTAGTGTTGTTTGTTGTTAGGGGGTTAGTGCTGTTTGATGTTAGGGGTTTAGGGTTGTTTGTTGTTAGGGGGTTAGGGTTGCTTGTTTTTAGTGGGGTAGTGTTTTTCCTTTTTTAGGGGTTAGGGTTGTTTGTTGTTTGGGGGTTAGTGTTGTTTGTTGTTAGGGTGTTAGTGTTTTGTGTTGTTAGGGGGCTAGTGTTGTTTGATGTTAGGTGTTTAGGGTTGTTTGTTGTTAGGGGGTTAGTGTTGTTTGTTGTTAGGGTGTTAGGGTTGTTTGTTGTTAGTGGGTTAGGGTTGTTTGTTGTTAGTGGGTTAGTGTTTTTGGTTTTCAGGGGTTAGGGTTGTTTGTTTTTTGGGGGTTAGTGTTTGTTGTTAGGGAGTTAGGGTTGTTTGTTGTTAGGGTGTTAGTGTTCTTTGATGTTAGGGGTTTAGTTTTGTTTGTTGTTAGGGGGTTAGTATTGTTTGTTCTTAGGGGGTTAGGGTTGTTTGTTGTTAGGGTGTTAGTGTTGTTTGTTGTTAGGGGGTTAGGGTTGTTTGTTGTTTGGGGGTTAGTGTTGTTTGTTGTTACGGGGTTAGTGTTGTTTGTTGTTACGGGGTTAGGGTAGTTTCTTGTTAGGGGTTTAGTGTTGTTTGTTGTTAGGGTTTTAGGGTTGTTTCTGGTTGGGGTTTAGTGGTTTTTGTTGTTAGGGTGTTAGTGTTGTTTGTTGTTAGGGTTTTAGTGTTTTGTGTTGTTAGGGGGTTAGTGTTGTTTGTTGTTAGGGGTTTAGAGTTGTTTCTTGTTGGTTTTTAGTGGTTTTTCTTGTTAGGGTGTTAGTGTTGTTTGTTGTTAGGGTGTTAGTGTTTTGTGTTGTTAGGGGGTTAGTGTTGTTTGATGTTAAGGGTTTAGGGTTGTTTGTTGTTAGGGGGTTAGTGTTTGTTGTTAGGGTGTTAGGGTTGTTTCTTGTTGGGGTTTAGTGGTTTTTGTTGTTAGGGTGTTAGTGTTGTTTGTTGTTAGGGTGTTAGTGTTTTGTGTTGTTAGGGGGTTATTGTTGTTTGATGTTAGGGTTTTAGGGATGTTTGTTGTTAGGGGGTTAGTGTTGTTTGTTGTTAGGGTGTTAGGGTTGTTTGTTGTTAGTGGGTTAGTGTTTTTGGATTTTAGGGGTTAGTGTTGTTTGTTGTTTGGGGTTAGTGTTTGTTGTTAGGGGGTTAGGGTTGTTTGTTGTTAGGGTGTTAGTGTTATTTGATGTTAGGGGTTTAGGGTTGTTTGTTGTTAGGGGGTTAGTGTTGTTTGTTGTTAGGCGGTTAGGGTTGTTTGTTGTTAGGGTGTTAGGGATGTTTTTTGTTAGTGGGTTAGGGTTGTTTGTTGATAAGGGGTTAGGTTTTGTGTTGTTAGGGGGTTAGTATTGTTCGTTGTTGGGGTTTATTGTTGTTTGTTCTTAGGGGGTTAGTGTTGTTTGTTCTTAGGGGGTTAGGGTTGGTTGTTGTTAGGGGGTTAGGGTTGTTTGTTGTTAGGGTGTTAGGGATGTTTTTTGTTAGTGGGTTACGGTTGTTTGTTGATAAGGGTTTAGGTTTTGTGTTGTTAGTGGGTTAGTATTGTTCGTTGTTGGGTGTTATTGTTGTTTGTTCTTAGGGGGTTAGTGTTGTTTGTTCTTAGGGGGTTAGGGTTGGTTGTTGTTAGGGTGTTATTGTTGTTTGTTGTTAGGGGGTTAGTGTTGTTTGTTGTTAGGGGGTTAGTGTTTTTTCTTGTTAGGGGGTTAGTGTTGTTTGTTGTTAGTCGGTTAGGGTTGTTTTTTGTTTGGTTAGGGTTGTTTGTTTTTAGGGGTTAGGGTTGTTTGTTGTTACGGGGTTAAAGTAGTTTCTTGTTAGGGGGTTAGTGTTGTTTGTTGATAGTGGGTTAGGGTTGTATGTTGTTTGGTTAGGGTTGTTTGTTGTTAGGGGGTTAGTGTTGTTTGTTGTTAGGGCTTTAGAGTTGTTTCTTGTTGGGGTTTAGTGGTGTTTGTTGTTAGTG